>NC_072412.2:113139240-114549740 GCF_028858775.2 Pan troglodytes | reverse complement strand
TAAAAATGCCTAGTTAATTATAATTAATCCTAATAAATCAAGATAAAAAAGGAATAGAAATGTGGGTTCCATTTTGACACCTAATGTTCTATTGCATAGGATTTGGCTCCTATTTTAAAAATAATTTCTAGTCAAGGATGTGTTTCAGAACCATTGTTGTGATTACTTATATGCTACATATTTTCAATAAGAAACACTAGTTATGAAATAACAAAGTTCAAATAATGAATAACCCTCCAAATAAGTGGTCCCTGGCCATGAATTGTGCTTTCAGGTCACAATCACTTCCACATTAAAGAAATTTTCCAGAAAGACCCAATCACATTGTCTAAATGTCATCATACATTTACATTAAAAAATTAATGGAAAGTGAAAAATTCTGAAACTAATTGTCAGTAAAGTTTGGACTGATGTGCTTCAGCTCCAGTTGTAATATTCTAATTTAGAGATGTTAGTGTGAGAAATCGAAGTAAGTTACACAAGAATATTGTGAAGCAATCAGTTACATAGAAAGATACTGAATCAATACAAAATATTTAAAACCTGTTTTACAAAAGATGGATTCTGGAAACTTCGAGACAAGCACGCATACTGGGCTTAATATGTTTGTTGACTCAGAGAAATAATTAGCATTCTGTTATATCTTTCTCACGCACTTAGGAAATGAAGCAATATTATGACCTAGCAAAAACTGGGTTACTCATTTACTATTACTACTGCCATTTTGCAATATTGTTCCTATTTAGAAAATAACTCTACAGTTGTCTAAATCAATTACACCCATTAAAAATACTAATAAAAGTGTTATAAGGAAAATATGATTAAACTCAGGTGCTTCATCTCTGACAAATATATCTTCAATTTTAAAACATGCAAAAGTATATATTTCTTTAGAAATAAATTGAAATGGAATTATGATATTGTAGGCTCTTTAGACATTATTCTTTAGTAATTGCTCTCATACTATCTTTCCACCCACTTTTCTGCTTTTAATGCCTTAACTTCAATACTTACATTTAAGGTATCAAATACTTCAAACAGTTAACAACAAATCTCAACGTTTACGAAAATAAAAACTAAATTAGCAAGATTTATATCAGTAGACATTTACTTCTGATTTGTTAGGGAATTAAAAACTTTAAGTGGGGGGTGGAAATTAAATTACGCAAATGAACCAATAAAGTGAAAAAGTAGTCTTAATATTGTCATTATCAAATGCAGTTGAGAGTGCCCTTCCTTTTTTCCCTTTTCCTCTTCAATCTTAACAGGTGATCCTAAAAAGTTTTATTTAAGAATAAGGTGGGCTACTTTCTTTAATTACTATTAGGTTGGTACAAAAGTAATTAAAAGTAATGACAAAAACTGCAATTGCTTTTGCTCTAATCTAATATTAGTATTTTTTTTATCTCCCAGAAGAATGTTCTTACAACAAGCACTGCTCAAAAGCATTAACTCTATATGTGGTCACAGCAGAGAAAGAAGAAATCTAGACGAGACAGAGTCAGAAGTACAATACCCGGCAGTACAGTTCAGCCTCATGTGCTGTGCCGTGTTCGGATTATTTGGGGCTGGAACCCTGATCAGCTGATTTGCTAACGCAACTGTTCTAAATGTCCTTCTCACTTCCCACTAAGTTCCATTTTCAGAGAGGACATCTCTTCCTGCGGAAACTGAAATCACCACTAACTGGAATCAATGACACATTCTAGCTAAAGAAGAAACAAAGCCGGTGGCGGTGGCTCTCGCCTGTAATCCCAGCACTCTGGGAGGCCGAGGCGGGCGGATCACGAGGTCAGGAGATTGAGACCATTCTGGCCAACATGGTGAAACCCCATCTCTACTAAAAATACAAAAAATTAGCCAGGCGTGGTGGCTCACGCCTATAATCCCAGCACTTTGGGAGGCCGAGGCAGGTGGATCACTTGAGGTCAGGAGTTCGAGACCAGCCTGGCCAACATGGTGAAACCTCATCTCTACTAAAAATACTAAATTAGCTGGGTGTGGTGACTCACGCCTGTAATCCCAGCTACTTGGGAGGCAGGAGAATCGCTTAAACCCAGGAGGCAGAGGTTGCAGTGAGCCGAGATCGTGTCACTGCACTCCAGCCTGGGCGACAAAGTGAGACTCTGTCTCAAAAAAAATAAAAAAATAAAAAAAAAGAGGAAACAAGTTTCATTTAAAAATGTTGATGATATCACACTTAAACAAAAGTACTACATCTATATAATGATCTAGATCAGGAACCCGTCGTAGGGTCTAATGAAATGGTACATAACTCATTTTGCATTTCAGCAAAAACTGTATATAATAAGGATGTGGTCCTGGTAAACAATGTTCTTGTAGTTAAAGCAGCAAGTTAAAGGCACCAGTTTATCAACCACCAATTAATTTTCCTAGTGTGGAAAGGTAAAAATACAGTGTTTATGTTTGGGCAATGGGTACTTCCAGAAATGTTTCATACCTTTCCTCTTTTGGGCCAGAATACTCATTTCTTTCGTTAGATGGACATTCTTATCATCACGGCAAATTCAACTGTTTCTCATTCACCAATTGATTTCCTTTTAAATGTTTAATTTGATACTAATCATGCTTCCTTACTGGAGTCATAGACCTGAATAAAGCAAGTTTCCTACCCTCCTGTTACTCACAGAAGATGTTAAATTTTAGACTGGAAATTGCCAGAATAGAGGTAATGGCTGTAGTACTCCAAGCTGCTTGGGGGAAGCGGATTAGCTTTATAAAGATCGACTTGAACAAATTGTATACTTGTGACAGACAGTGTTTTGTGGTTTTGTTATTATAAACTGCTGATTTAAGATAGTAAGTCCTCAGTCAAGGAAACAAAAATACTGGGTTTCTACACGTGCCAAGAACTGAGATTATTGGGGAATTAAAAGAGGAATGAGACTCAGTGCTTATCCAGAGACATCAAACAAATCAGCCAAGGGAACAGATCTGTAAAGATGAAATTACAGTAAGATATACATATGCCACATTTTATTATATATTATACAGAATAGTGATATGCACAATATCAGTGATCATTTAATTATTAATTCAGAGAAGGCAAACTAATATTTAAAATATGAGTTTTTTTTTAAACACTGAAATGCTGCTGCCTGTTCTAAAAACAATTGACTTGATCAGAAACTCTCTGTGTGCATTCCAATTAGTAATGGAGTAAAATGTTAACAATTCTGCAAATGCACTTACTCCCATCAGCACATTTTCTAAGGGGCTTTATGATCTTGGGAATTCTTCAAACATTATTAACACAATCCCATGTCTAAGGGAAGTCCATTTAGAAGTAACACAGATGCTTAGAGTAAATGTGCTTGTAATAATAATTGTATTTTGTAATATGGAGAAAAAATAGTCAAACAATAGGATTGCTGTTGGAAACAATGGATGAAGGATTAAAAAGCAAGTCTTTAATCACAGAAGAGTTAAATGAAGCACCAGCTGCACTGTCACAATCAACTCTCAAATGCAGGCCTGTTAGCCTCTCTGGTATTCTCTGAAAGTGCAGAATTGTATATACTATACTGCAAATACAATTATATTTGTGCCAATTAATCCACAAAATAGTTTACTGTATGTATGCATAATTAAATTAACTCTTAGGCATTTAAGAAAATTCAAAGTCAATTAAACAAAACAAAATTTGCTTTGAGTCAAGGAGTATAATGTGTCTGTAGTAACCAAAGCAGCAAAATATGTTAATTTTTAATTAATTTGAACTTTCATTGCTGCAGTGAGGTTTTCCCACCAACAACAAAAACGAAAGAGCATTTCTCTTGTTTGAATCAATGTTTCAGGAAAACTCTTTAAGAAAACAGATGAGAAAATGGACATCCATAGCCATTTTCTGGCCCCTTCATGCACTTTCTTTTTTTTTTCTTTTACCTTTTTTTTTTTTTTTTTGAGACTGAGTCTCGCTCTGTCGCCTAGGCTGGAGTGCAGTGGTGCGATTTTGGCTCACTACAAACTCTGCCTCCCAGGTTCAAATGATTCTTGCGCCTCAGCCTCCCAGTTAGCTGGGATTACAGGTGCACACCACCATGCCCAGCTAATTTTTGTATTTTTAGTAGACACGGGGTTTCACCATGTTGGCCAGGCTGGTCTTGAACTCCTGACCTCAAATGGTCCACCCGCCTCGGCCTCCCAAAGTTCTTCATGCACTTTAATAGCTCATTCTTGTCGGGGTGATTTTATTCCATGGGCAGTCTTCACTCCAGAATGCTTTGGGGCATGGCAGGAAGTAGGCCCCTTGTAGAAGGCTAATGTCAGTGTCAGCATCCCCTCGATCTGTCTCCTGAAACTGACTCCCAGTGACCTCTCCTGTCTGGCTGCTTCTTACTGGAAATAGATTCATGCTCTTTCAGATTCTACCAAAACCACTCATCAGGCACAGAAGGCCTTGCCCAGAGCAGCTTCTCCCTGGGAAGCTGGGGCATGCTGAGCCTTTCCAGCCTGTGGCTCACTCTTCTTTGTTTCCAGCCTGTGTCTCACTCATTTTTGTTTCCAGCCTGTGGCTCACTGGTTTTTGTTGTTGGTGTGAAAACCTCACTGCAGCAATGAAAGTTCAAATTAATTAAAAATTAACATATTTTGCTGCTTTGGTTACTACAGACACATTATACTCCTTGACTCAAAGCAAATTTTGTTTTGTTTAATTGACTTTGAATTTTCTTAAATGCCTAAGAGTTAATTTAATTATGCATACATACAGTAAACTATTTTGTGGATTAACTGGCACAAATATAATTGTATTTGCAGTATAGTATATACAATTCTGCACTTTCAGAGAATACCAGAGAGGCTAACAGGCCTGCATTTGATAGTTGATTGTGACAGTGCAGCTGGTGCTTCATTTAACTCTTCTGTGATTAAAGACTTGCTTTTTAATCCTTCATCCATTGTTTTGAATAGTAATCCTATTGTTTGACTATTTTTTCTCCATATTACATAATATAATTATTATTACAAGCACATTTACTCTAAGCGTCTGTGTTACTTCTAAATGGACTTCCCTTAGACATGGGATTGTGTTAATAATGTTTGAAGAATTCCCAAGATCATAAAGCCCCTTAGAAAATGTGCTGATGGGAGTAAGTGCATTTGCAGAATTGTTAACATTTTACTCCATTACTAATTGGAATGCACATAGAGAGTTTCTGACCAAGTCAATTGTTATTAGAACAGGGGACCCAGGGAGGTTCCCTGTCACAGAAGCGTGACAGGGAAGTGGCCCACATTTGGCAGAACATAGTACAAATAACCTTCCTTATGAGAAATAGGAAGCATCCTATTGGGCAACGTAGGCCAAAATACCGGAATTTTATCTTATCTCCCAGGGCTCACTGAAGAGCTACTCAATGTGATATCTGAATCTTGTCCCCTTAACTTCTGAATTACTCCTAAGTGTTCTCTGCTGTTCTTTGTGTTTAGGGTGTCTTTAAATTTTTATTTTTCTAAGATTATCAGCAAGCAGAAATTTCATGGGAAGAGTTTACAGGTACAATATGTGAATTATTTTACCATGGTAATGTATTTGGTGTAAGAGACAATTAAGAAAAATAATCAGTCATTATTGCATGTTGTTCTGTTTACCAAGAAATATTTAACCAGGTGAGATATTGCAACATGCCTAGGACAAATTCTCCTCTACTTAGATATCACACACACAGATACAGTAAAGCTAATATATTATATGAAGTGTGTGTGTATATATACATATACATATTATATATATGATGCATCACGTATGATAGTATGACAACACTATAGGTAGTACCACACAGTGTCTTATATTGATATTGATGTTTTCTGTACTTTTCTCTGATAAATGTGTTAATCTGTTTAATAGCTAAAACTCTGAATTAGAGACATTAGGAATATGTTTTGTTATTATTATCTCCAATAATATTCTCAAATAAGAAGAAAAGTGGTTAGAATCTATCAAAATATTTAGCTATAATGGAATTTAGATTTTTATTTCCAAGATGACACATTAGAGGCATTCAGCGTGCCTCAGCCACCTGGAAATAGCAAGATAGTACAGAAGGATCAACCCAATTAAAACCCCATTTTAATTCAGGAAGGAAAACAGGAATCTAGCAGAATTGTGAAGACACCCCAAATCCTGGAGAGGAGGATACCAGCAAACAGCCTCAATGATGGCATGTGACTAATAAAAGTGAGCGAAGCCCCAGTGCATGAGAGAGGCAGAAAATATCCCTCTGTGACTCCCCTTTCCCCCGGGGACCCCAGCAACCCTGGCAGAGGGAGAGCACTTTGTTTTTCCCAAGCCCTGAAGTTAACTCGGGGAGTTACCTGGCGGAGAGGCTTGGAAAGATGCTCTGAGGAAAAGATGCTGGGAAAAACTCAGACATTTCCCAGACCCAGGACTGGGAACAGGATGCCGTTTTTAATCCAGGCACCTACAAAGGCAGCCATTCTTTAACAACCTTGCACTGTGGCTGTGCAGGCATATTAGTCTTGGGCCTGAGATTGGAGAGCCTGCTCTGGAGTGGGGTAAAGGCCTCCACAGCCAGAACTGTGAAAGTACCTCAGCAGTAGATGCTTTGTGCTCTCTCCACAGGCCTGGGGCAAGAGGGGAGCTGCTACAGCTGAAGTTTCTCCTGAGCGGTGAGTCTTGCAGCCATGGCCAGCCTGGTGACCTGGATCTGATCTGTGTGTGCCATTGATGGGTTCACCAGCCTACTCCCGTGAGATTGTGGTGCAGCAAGGCTCTCTCTGCTCTATGCACAGGCAGATCTCTGGACATTTGGAACACTCATTCACCTGGTTCAGCAGTCTGAGCTGTCGCACCTTACCTGAACATAGATGGTGGTGCAGTGAGATCCTCTCTGCTCCATGCCTAGGCTGATCTTTAGGCATTCACAGCACCTGCTTGCCTGGAGAATGCCTGTTCAGAGAACTTCGTGCAGGGGGTCCCTCTCTGCTCCATGCCCAGGCAGATCTCCAGGCATCTGGAGCACCCACTCTCCTGGAGTAGGAGGTTAGGCCACCCCCACATCTCTCTGCAGAGAACTTGGGGGCTAGGTGGTTTCCCAGCTCCATTTCTAGGCACTGAGCGCTTGGTGGCCATCCACTGGATTCTCCCTTAGCATTGGGGTTTGTGCCTGCCAAGAGGGGACCTGTGGGTGGAACTGCCCAGTCCAGCCCTTCCTGGCTCCTGACCCCCAGGGCTGAGCAGTGAGCTCAGACCACTGTGCATTCCATGGATCAGCCCAGTGCCTGAGGCAACAGAGAGATTCAGCCAGCAAACAATAAGCAAGTATATATGAATGTTGGCCTCAGACAGCTCTTAGCTATAAGCACCAGTTACAGGCTTATAGGATGAACTGCAAAGTTCAGCATAAAACCTGCCAAAAAAAAGTACATAGGTGTATACAGGCAAAGCCAAAATACTGTACCCAACATTCTCTACAGTCACACCCCTAGAGAGGGGGAAAAGGGAGAGGAAAAGAAAACACAATAATAATAATAATAATAATTAACAACAACAACATTATAGGGAAAGAAAGAAAAAAAACACATGCATAAAAATAATTACAAAAATTGGAAGTGCCAATTTCTCCACATCAGAAGAAACCACTGCAATAATTCTGCTACCACAACAAATCTGAATGTAGTGACACCACCAAAGGATTGCGTTAGCTCTCCATCAATGGTCCCTAACAAAAATGGAAAGTCAGAAATGACAGGTAAAGCATTCAAAGCATGGATTGCAAGGAAGCTTATTGAGATCCAAGACAAGGTTGAAAATCAACACAAAGAAAGTTCCAAAACAATCAAGGAAATGAAAGAAGAGATAAACATCTTAAAGAAATCAATCAGAGATTCTAAAATCAATCAGAGTATCAGAGGTTCTGAAATTTAAAAGCTTACTTAAGGAAAGTCAAAATGCAACTGAAAGCTTTATCAATAGATTGAAGCAAGCAGAATAATTTCAGAGCTTGAAAGCCAGTCTTTTGAGCTAACACAGCTGACAAAAATTAAAAAAGAATTTAAAAAAATGAGCAACATCTTTGAGAAATATGGGATTATGTAAACCAACCAAACCTATGAATTACTGGCATTTCTGAAAGAAAAGAATATAAAGTAAACAAGTCGAAAAATATATTTGAAGGAATAATTCAAGAAAAATTCCTTAATTTGGCTAGAGAGGTGGACATCCAGATACAAGAAATCTAGAGAAAACCTGTGAGATATTATATAAAATGAACAACACCGAGGTATATAGTTACCAGACTAACCAAAATCAATACTAAAGAAAAAAAAAATCTGAAAGCCAGCTAGAGAGAGAGAGAGAGAGAGAAAAGCAGATCATATACAAAAGGGGAACCCCATCAGGCTAAGGGCAGACTTCTCAGCAGAAACTTTACAAGCCAGGAAAAACTGGGGGTCTGTTTTCAGTATTTTTTAAAAAAAGAAATTCCAACCAAAAATTTCATATCCTGCCCAATTAAGCTTCATTAGCAAAGGGGAAATAAAATATTTTCCAGGCAAGCAAGCATTAAGGGAATTCATTACACATAGGCCAGCCTTATAAGAGACCCTTAAGGGAGTTCTAAACATGCAGACAAAAGAACAATACCTGATACCATAAAAACACACTTAAGTACATAGCACACAGACACTATAAAGCAAGAACACAATAGAAATGGCAAAGCATAGAGCTAACAGCTTCATGACAGGATTAAAACCTCACATATCAATATTAACCTTGAATGTAAATAGTCTAAACACAATTTACACTCTTAAATGTAAGAATTTAAAAGGCACAGAGTGGCAAGTTGTATAAAAACACAAGACCCATCCAACTACTGTCTTTAAGAGATCCACCTCACATGTAACAACAGCTATAGAATCAAAGTAAAGGGTGGGAGAAAGATCTACCAGGCAAATGGAAAATAAAGCAAAACAAAACAAAAAGCAGGGATCACTATTCTTATATTAGATAAAATATATTTTAAACCAGTAACAGTAAAAAAAGGACAAAGAAGGCATTATATCCACTCCTACAGAAATACAAATGATCCTCACAGACTGTTATAAATAGCTCTATGTGCGCAAACTAGAAAATCTAGAGGAAATAGAAAAATTCTTGGAAACATAGAATCACCCAACATTGAATCAGGGAGAAACTGAAACACTGAACAGACGAATACCAACTTCTGAAATTAAATCTATAATAAAAAACCTACCAACCAAAAAAAGCTCTGGACCAGACTGATTCACAGCAAATTTTTACCATACAAAATACAAAGAAGAGCTGGTATCAATTCTAATGAAACTATAGAAAAAATTGGCGAGGAAGGACTTCTTTCTAATTCATTCTACAAAGTCAGCAGCACCCTGATAACAAAAGCTGGCAAAGACAGAATTTTAGAAAGAAAGAAAGAGAAAGAGAGAGAAAGGAAGGAAACGAAGGAAGGAAGGAAGGAAACTATAGCCAATATCCCTGATGAACATAGACACAAAAATCTCAACGAAATACTAGCAAAACAAATTCAATAGTACATCAAAAAGTTAAGTCACCATGATCAAATAAGCTTCATTCCTGGGATGAAAATTTGGTTCAATATACACAAATCAATAAATGTGGCTCACCACATAAACAGAATTAAAAACAAAAATTACATAATCATCTCAATAGATGTGAAAAAAAGTTTCTGATAAAATCCAACATCCCTTCATGATAAAAAAAAAACCCTCAAGAAACTAGGCATCAAAGGAATACACTTCAAAATAATAAGAGCCATCTATGATAAACCTACAGCCAACATCGTACTGAACAGGCAAAAGTTGGAAGCATTCCTGTTGAGAACTGGAACAAGCCAATGATGCCCACTCTCAACACTTCTATTCACTAGGACTTCATAGTACCAGAAGTCGTAGCCAGAGAAATCAGGGAAGAGAAAGAAAAGGCATTCAAGTTGAAAAAGAAGAAGTCAAACTATCTCTCTTTATTGACAATTTGATTCTATGCCTTGAAAACCCTGAAGACTCCACCAAAAGGCTCCTGAAGCTGATAAATGATAGACTTTAGCAAAGTTTCAGGATATGAAAGTTATGTAGAAAAATCTGTAGCATTTCTATACACCAATAATGTTCAAGTGGAGAGCCAAATCAAGAGTGCAATCCCTTTTACAAATGCCACATGCAAATACCTAGGAATATGTATAACCAAGGAGGTGAAAGATGTAACTACAAAACACTGCTAAAAGGAATTACAGATGACACAAACAAATGGGAAAACATTCCATGCTCATGGATTAGAAGAATCAATATCACTAATATGACCATACTGCCCCAAACAACCAACAGATTCAATTCTATTCCTATTAAACGACCAATGTCACTTTTTACAGAATTGGAAAAAAACTGTTTAAAATTCATATGAAACAAAAAAAGAGCACGAATAGCCAAAGCAATGCTAACAAAAAGAACAAAGCCAGAAGCATCACACTACCCAAGTTCATACTATACTCTAAGGCTAGAGTAACCCAAATATGATGGTACTGGTACAAAAACAGACACATAGACCAATGGAACAGAATAGAGAGCCCAGAAATATAGCCACTTAACCACCGTCATCTAATCTCAACAAAGTCAGCAAAAGTAAACAATGGAGAAAGGACTCCCAATTCAATAAATAGTGTGGGGATAGCTGTCTAGCCACATTCAGAAAAATTACAATGGACCCCTATCTTTCACCATATATAAAAATTAACTGAAAATGAATTAAAGATTCATTTTATAATACCTGGTAATTCATAAATGTAATACCTGCAGCAATAAGAATCCTAGATGAAAACCTAGGAAATGCCATTCTGGGCATGGACCTTCAGATAGAATTTATGATTAAATCCTCAAAAGCAACTGCAACAAAAACAAAAATTGACAAGTGAGAGAGACCTATTAAACTAAAGAGCTTCTGAACAACAAAAAAAACTATCAACAGAGTAAACACGCAACCTACAGAATGGAAGAATATATTTACAAAGTATGCATTTGACAAAAGTCTAATATTCAGAATCTATAAGGAACTTAAACAATTGAACAAGCAAAAAACAAATAACCCCTGTGAAAAATGGGCAAAAGACATCAACAGACACTTCACAAATGATGACACCCAAGCAGCCAACAATCATAAGAAAAAATGCTTTTCATCATTAATCATCAGAGAAATGTAAATGAAAATCTCAATTAGCTACCATTTCATACCAATCAGAATGGCTATTATTAAAAAGTCAAAAAACAATAGACATTGGTGAGGATGAGGAGAAAAGGGCTTGCTTATACACTGTGGGAATATAAATTAGTTCAGCCACTGTGGAAAGCAGTTTGGAGAGTTCTCAAGAAACTCAGAACACCATTCACCACTGATAACACCATTTCCTTTGTTATCCAAAGGAAAAGAAATCATTCTACCAAAAAGGCACATGCACTCACATGTTCTTTGCAGCATTATTCTCAATAGCAAAGATCTGAAATCAACCTAGGTGCCCATCAACAGTGAGTTCAATAAAGAAAATGTGGTACATATACACCATGGAATACTACACAGCCATAAAAAAAGAATGAAATCATGGCCTTTGCAGCAACATGAATGTAGCTGGAGGACATTATCCTAAGTGAAATAAGTCAGAAACAGAAAACCAAATATCGCACATTGTTACTTATAAGAGGGAACTGAACACTGGGCTCATGGAAATAAAAATGGCAATGGCAGACACTAGGGACTACCAGAGGTGGGAGGAAGGTACAGGGGAAAGAGCTGAAAAAATAACTGTTGCGTACTATGCTCAGTACCTGGGTAAAGGGATCATTCGTACCACAAACCTCAGCATCACATAATATACTCAGATAAAAAAACCTGCATAGGTACTCCACAAATCTAAAACAAAAGTTGAAAAATAAAAATAAAATAAAATTTAGTAAGATCTATTTCCTGGGGTTATTGCAGGGATGCTTTTAATCTCATACACACACACATACACACACACACACACACACACATCCAAATAATCGATCTTATATATCTTAAAATAACCTAAGTCCACTGTATACTCTGGACTTACAATGAAGAGAAACAAAGAGCTTCCTCATTTCTTCAAATAGGAAATATATTATTAGGAAAGAACAACTTGTTTAGTCCACTTCTGAGACCACGTGGATCAGATCAGCTGAAAGCATGCTCTCAGGCATTCCTGTCTGCATAACAATTCTTTGTGTCTATCTCTGTCTATTCTCATTGAAGTTAATCTCCTACCAATTCCCAGAAGTCTTCTGTCCTCCAATAGCAATGCACTCCATGCATCTTGCCACACACAGTTAGTGAATGAAAGACAGAAGGAATGCCTTGGTATACTCTTTCTTTTGCTTGGATTTTCCTGCTCCACCAAGAGAACATTCTCATTCTGAAAATTCATCATGAGGACCTTCTGTTATTTGTAGCTCCCCCTGATGCCTTTCTCTGTCCTTCACAGGCACATCCTCCACCTTCTGAATGCCAACATCCTCCAAGGGTATCTCTACCGTGGAATTCATCATGGGGTAGATATTGTCAACTCAAAAGGAGAGCTGACATCTCAGGAAGTAAGGGACAGTCCATGGGCCCCTCACAGACTGCCACCTGATTCTCAGTGTCTGTGGGAACTTTGGCTTATTTTATTAATCAAGAGGTTCTGCTTCAAAGGACCAGTGCGGAAAGGGGGTACATTATTGGCCCTAGAAACTATGTAAGCCTGACGATCAACAAGTCACTATCTCAGTGGGAAGGTATACCATGAAATCTCTGCCCACAGATGCACAGCCAGACAACAAGGAAACTTATCTTGGGTAGATACTGGGTGGGAAAATAAATGTCTATCCCTGGAGAAATCATGGCCACAGCCAGCCCTCTCTTGGTTTGAGAGGTTTCAACATAGACTGCACACGTCACCTGATCATTTTAATGAATGAATTTAATGAATGTATTTATGGAATTAACATAAAAATAGTCCTTGGTTGGTAACACTCCGGAGGCCTTGACCAATGCCAAAGCAATCTCTAGAGAGCTAACCCTTGACCTAGGCCACACAAGACCTTTTCAGCCAAGCCAATGAGGAATACCAAGTCACACCCCAAACCACAAAACATGGAGAAATAATCTCACTGAGCAACCATCGGCAGGCAGAATAAGCAGCAGTAGGAGAAGCTCAATTACTTCACATATACGATGATTGCTTATAGATTATGTAATAAGCAGGTTTTAACAAAACAACTATGGATATAAAAAGAACTAGAAATATGAGAAAAGAACAAGAAACAGTATTTGAGAAAAAAACAGATTTGAAAAAGAACAAAGTGGAACTCTTAGAAGTGAACAAAAGTCATTGAAATTAAAATGCAATGCATGAGTTAAACTTCACATTAATCACCGTTCACAAAGGAATGAAGTGTAAGAAAGCACTGCAGAAATTATCCGGAATGAAGCACAGAGTGATACAGAAATGGAAAATGTAAAACAGAAATTAGAGGAGCAGAGAGAATCAGAAAGGACAGCATGTTTCTAAAAGGAATCTCAAAAGAAAGGAAGAAAAAAATGAAGAAGGGGGAACATTCACAAGGATCACGGCCAACAATTTTTCGAACTGGTAAAGTAAATGCATCAGATGATTTGCAAATCAGAAGAAGCCTTAAGCAGGATTAATTTTTAAAAACTAATATCTGGGGTTCCTGTGGTAAAACTAGAAATATAAGCCCACCCACCCCCATGTACACAGATGCACAGAGCAACATTTATTCACTCATTTTATCACATACCTATTATGTGTGAATGATGGTGCCAGGACTTATGGGCATAATGGTGCTTAAGTCAGGGTCTCAAATCTTATAATTTGTGCTTTATTGGGGATACCAGGAATGTAACGAATAATATACACCCCCGATGAATTCAACAGTACAGATACACACAGAGGATGCTGACATTCAGAAGTGGGGTGGGGGGACTACCTGTGCCTACAAATGACAAGGAAAGGCGTTGGAGAGAGCTACAAATAACAGAAGGTCCTCAAGATGAGTTTTCAGAATGAGAATGTTTTCTTGGAGGAGGAGGAGAATCCAAGCAAAAGAAAGAGTATACCAAGGCATTCCTTCTGTCCTTCATTCACAGACATGTTTGGCGAGATGCATGGAGTGCATTGCTATTGGGCAGAAGGCTTCTGGGAACTGGTAGGGGATTAACTTGAATGAGAATAGACAGAGATAGACACAAAGAATTGTTAGGCAGACAGGAATGCCTGAGAGCAGTGGTTTTAGAATTTTTTCCATCATAAAAACTTTAAATATGAATCGTATGAATTCTAACATATAAAACAGGTGGAACAGCTGTTCAGATGGAAGAGCAGGTGTGTAAGTGTACACATGTGTGTAAGGGTGTATTTACAGGGGAGCCCAGCGATTCAGACATCCTCCTCTCCTGACTGCAGTTTCTCTGGGAGTGTCTTTATTGGATTCGTTTTCATTCACAGATATTTTATACTTCAGCAGTATCTTAAAAAGAACTATTTCCATTTATCTATTTAATCTAAACTGTTACGGCTCACATATATGTGATATTTTCAATTTTGCATATGTTTACTTTATAACTCAAACTTTACTAAAATACAGTATAGAGCAAATGCTTTCCCATTGGTTTATTTATATTTGATTTTTCTAGGTGGACAAACATATTATTTACAAATAGTGGTATTTATAGTCTTAACTTTCTTGGTAATTTTTATTCATTTCATTTCTTTTCTTATGTTGATTAAAACTTGAGGATCAATGCTAAAAAGATACAGGGTTTACTTCACAATTAAGGGTGGTATCTCCTTGGGAACTTAGCATAATTTTTTTGTGTGTGAAATACTCCTTTTACTTCTAATTTAAAATAAGATTTGGGAAGTGACGTTTATCATCCTTTTGGCACCTTTTGAAATGGTCAATTGACTTTTCTTTTTTTACTTATTGATGTAATATATACTAAGACTTAAATTTCCTATGATTGATCATTGAGTATTTAATGGACTGCTAGATTATATTTGCTGCTGTTTTAATTATGTCTCTATCTTTGTAAGTCAAATAACCATCTATTATTGATATATCTCTTCATTTCATGGTGTCATAGATATGCTGGATTTTTTAATTAAAAAATTGATAATGAGAACAATTTTAAAATACAGAGAACTATAGAGACAGCCAATGTCATTCTCCAATAGTGTGAGAATAGCAACACTGAGCCATATTTACTTCAGTTTTGCTTTTTACAAATAAACTTCACAGATAAAGTTAACAATCCATCTATACACAATTATCCCCTTATTTGGTGAAGTAAGAATGATCAATTTTGCAATATGCTTTCAGTCTATTCAAACTGTTTTCACATTATATGTGTACATACCTATAAAATAAATAAGATTATGGGCATTTAAAATTATGAAAATGTTATTTATAGTGCATGCATTATTCAGCAAATTGCTTTTTGTTGACTTTAGGTTTATAGATCTATTCTTATTCATGCATATAGCTTAGGTTCATTTATTTAAACTATTTTAAAGTGCCACAATTATAATCAGATTAATTTATTCATTTCCCTAGTTATGATGGTTTACTTTCTTTTCCCTTTACTTGCATGTTCAGGAGACACATCAGTGAATAGCTAAGTACATTTTTTTTAATGCACGTGTGGGTTTCTCTGTGCCAGGATTTCTCAAACACTGGGCAGCTGCCATGTGAGGTCAGATAGCTCTTTGCAGTCAGGTCCTCCCATGGAAGGCAAGACCTTGTGCTCCACCCACTAGGTTCCAGAATCCCCTCTCCTGAGTTGTGACAGCCAAAAAAATCTCCAGATATTGCCAGGTGTGCTCCGTGGAGTAAGATCAACTATCATATGTATGATGGTGTGTTATGCACATTTCCAACTTTACCAAATATTGTGTACTGTTCTTCAAATTAGTTGTACTAATTTAAACCCTCATTAGGAGTGTGTGTGTCTATTTTCATATTACCTGCTTTTTGTTATTATTGAAAATGTTTTCATTGTGAAATGGTACCTCATTATTCTTTCAATTTCCAAATCCTTCATTACTTGTGGGAATATGCATCTTTCCACATATGTATTGGAACTTCAGCTTTTCACTTGTGCATATGCTGCCTCTGGAAAAGGAACCATGGATTTCTTCATCTTTAATTTTTGTAATGGTTTAAACAATTTTGTATTCTTTGAAGATTTAAAAGTTCATGTTTAGGAACTTCCTGAGTTTGGCTCCTTCAGGATGGAAACAGTCTTGGTTTCTTCTATGTTATTCACATAATTTGATTTTTTAAAAATTTCATTTACAGTTAATTTTAGATCTGCACAAAGCATTTTTATTTATTTAGTATCACTGTATATGTAGCTATACCTTTTGTTTTCATTACCAATTATCAACATTTAGTTTTCTAGTGACTTTCTTTACCTTTACTTCTGTATTTAGTTTCTAATTTTATTACATTATGGAGGGAAAATATGCCCTGTACAATTTCTGATTTTGTAAATTTATTAAGCTATAATCCATGACCTGAATATGGCCATTTTTGAAATAACTGTACTGCATGTGTCTGAAATATAGTTTGATATGAAAAGTACAGATTTTGGTATGAAGCTATCATTGGCTTACCTGTCGTATCTTTGCTCATTATTTTACTTTTAGGCATTTTAAGCTGAAAAGAAAATACAGCTTTAGGTCCATTCCCTTTCTATGAATTTTTATTTTATAGTATTGCGTGTGGTCCTTGACATAAATTGTCAATGTACACAGGAGTTCACACACACTCCTTTTACCTAACAAACGACTCCATTCTTTTCTCTTTCAGTCATTTGTATATTTACTTCTTTATGTGTATCAGAAGTTAGTCTTTGCTAATACGTTGACATCCACTGGACATGACTTATTCAAATGCAAGAATTCCATGTTGCTCCTCAGAGATAAAACACATGGCATTATGAATATTAATTACCATTTTATTATATGTAATTATATATCCTATGCCATAACATATAATATTCTATATAACATTGCTGTAGATCCCTAGCTAATAGACTACATCACGTAATATAATGACACAGTGCCGTAACCATATTGCCAGTAGCTGAATGGACGCCTGCATTTACCGGACACGTGATGGGGCGTCTGGCACTTGCACTGGCCTTTCTGCCCCTCTGTCGTCGGTACACACTTCCTCACCTCCAGGCTGGTCCCATCATCTCTGCCCATCTCTCCCTGTGGCCCAGCTTCCTCTCTTTCATGGAAGCTGCTCCCATCCCTCTCTCCTTGTAGAGAAAGGAGAAAAGCCCCAGAAGGCAAGCGCATCGGCATCTGTTGGAAGATGTGACTGTGAAACGCAGAGCAAAGAAGGAGACAGGCTGGAGATGGAAGGGTAGAAGGTTCTAGAAACCTTACCCTAGTGCTTCAGGCAGAGCCATTGCTGGGCAATTCCTGGCCCCTTTACTGAACTGGTGGAAATCAGTGTGGTGGCGCAAGATGGTGCCGCCTAGAGCGCATGCTCAGGCTCCAGGCCAGGTGCACGCGTTGGCCCGGTGACCTCGGGCACTCCGGAGTGCAGACCTCTCTGCCTTGCATTTATTTCCTTATCCGTGGAGAGGGCAGGAAACGCCTGCCTCGTGGAACTGTCATGACGGCTCGGGTTAGTTGAATTCCTGTGCAGGGCTCCACACCTCCAGGGCATGCGCAAGGACAGAGCCATGTCTGTCCGTCCGCTTGGCATTTTCACACGCTGCAGAGCATGTGGCATGTCTCCTCCCTCATCTCAGAGAAAACTTCATGAAATTTCAAAAATCATGTAAAATATAAATATACTTCCATGTCAGAAAGCCTTATTTGAAAATCAATCCAGAAATCTTGGGATTTCTTTGGGTATTCTGGGAAGCTCTAGAAGGGTGGCTCCAACTGCACCTAATTGGCCTGCAGCAGGGGTCCTCAGCAGGGCATGTGAGAATCAAGGATGGCGAGTCCCAGTGCCTGGCTCATGCCCCGGGCCCGTTATACCAGAGGCATCAGGAAGTCAAAGGCCTCAGAGGTATGACACTCGCCAAGGGATGTTGAAAAATCACTCATTTAGAAAGATCATCCTTGTTGTTGGGTGGAGGAAGGCAAATAGGAGAAAAGATTCTAAATGCCGAAAATGCAAATATAATGCATTATTTACCACCATCTCACTTAGGAGAATCACTGGCATTTGGGGCTGGCACACTCATTTTCTCTAAGTGTGTTTTTTCCTGTGCTATATCTTCATCTGGGACAGTCTCTCTCTCTCTCTCTCTCTCTCTTCAGTTGTTGACAGATGGCTTCTCCTCTGTTCACTCGGGAGTCATGCTATCCAAGACATGGCTCTTGACTGAGGGCCATGCGTGTACCTTGTTGTCATGCTACACTCTGAGATATGCACCGTGCCAGGGGCCTTTCCCATACCAGGACTCTAGAAATTCGTTTTAGTATTTATCACAGTTGACAGTGACTGTAGCCTAAACAGAACTACATGCAATCTGAAAATAAATTATTTCTGTGGTATGTTTTTTTTTAAAAGATGTTGTTTAACACCGTCTATTCAAAAGGAGCATTGATTGTGAATTGGATCAACTTCATCAGTGTTTTCACTGTTGATGATTTATTCTTCCAGTAAGGAAAGAGCCTTTCTGGGATGAGGCCACCACCCCTGGTGAATGTCGATGGCACTGCTCTTACTTCTCTCCAAAAACTGCTTGAGAAAACATCACTCCTATTTCTCCTTTTCCATGTTAGCCTGCTGGTCTCTAGATGACAGGTTCCACTCATGCCCTCCTGTTCCTGGTGACTTTTTCATGAAGCCCTCGGGAGAGTCCTGTGTGTTCGTTTATCTCTGGCTGGCTCCCGACCCCTGCTTTTCACTTACTCCTGCGCCTGAGCACGATGCCTCCTTGAGTGCACCCGAGATTCTTCAGTTATATGTTGGGGACGTTTCTCACATTGCAATTTGATGCCTATATGCTATGACTTAGACTTTGAACAATTTGACTTTAAGCAACTTTAGAGCAGGGACCATCTCTTATTTTTTCATCTTCAGAAAGGAGCATTGTACTTCAAATACAATAGATAATAGCTACTCTTTGAATCGGAGATAGAAAGAGTGAAGACTGCGACTCTGTGCAACAGACTCCTTGGTATTGGTCGCCTCTGCAGCCTCTTGGATGGCTGGTCTTCTAGACACCTCCCTTTCTCTGGTCAGTACACACATTGAAACACGTCAGTGTATTTCATTCTGGGAAGGCCTCTGTCAACACAGGATGTCTGAGTAGAGATCTGAAAATTAAGGAGGTTTCCAAATGGAGGTCTGGAGGACGAGCCATGGAGCACGCGGCTCTGAGTCTTTGTGCGGTCAGAACAAGGTGGCTGCAGTGGCATCCTGGTGACAGTGGCAGAGACTGGAAGGGAGGCTGCAAGGGCCCAGGGGAGGAGGATGAATTCTGTTCTACTGTCCAAGGGAAACACTGGAAGCCTTTAATGGGGGCAGGAAGGGGTCAGTGAGAGGATCAGACTTCTACTTTAGAAAGCACACTCTGAACCACTCAGTGGGGCATGACTTTTCATGGGGGCCAGTCAGTGTCAGGGAGTCCAACAGAAAGGCTTGAAGACTTTCAGGTGGGAGATGATGGAAGCGAAGTCCTGTACTGCAGCAGAGAGATGGAGAGACGTAGACAGGTTTGTTACATGTTCAGGAGGCAGAGCCAGAAGGACTTGCCGATGGGCTGGTGTGAGAGGAAGGATGAGAGCCAAGAATAACATTCCAGATTTTAGCGTGAGTGGAGATGCCATTTACTGGGACAGGGAAGACTTGGTGGGGGAACCAGGTTCTTTAGGTGAGAAAGTCAAAATGTTCAACCCAAAGCCATTAAAGATTTGCAATAAAATATCATACTAGCACTATTTAATTACTTGCACTTATAAATCATATTATACTTACTTATCTCTGGCCCCACCGTCAGTAATTTAAGACCATCCATACTACCTCTACCAACAAGTAAGTAAAAGGTGAGGTTCAGAGAGAGCCTGCAATGTGCTCAGCAGCACAGGAAGAGGAGTGGCGGAGCTCGGTTTAACTCTAGTTCATCTCTGTGACACTCGCCCCAATTGCCCCATTGTCACTCCTGAAAGCAAACACACACCACAATGACTTCATTGTTTTAAAAGATAAGTTAAACATCTTAAAGGATGCCTACAGAGAGATGCCGGGACCAGTGAGAGAGTGCCGCCCTTTCAGAATCAAGGACACCCAAGTCACTCCACCTTCAACCTCCCTTGGCTCTGGGTGCCTCTGGATGATGCTCAGCTAAATCCAAAAAATGACTCTGTGTACTTAATTCTGAACAACACAGTGGCAGGAAAACACATGGGCCCGTGAACTCCCACCTTCCATTCCCAGAAAGACAAGTACGGCCCTTTCCTATGTTGAAAACGGGTTTGTTTTAGCCACCAAAATATATTTAAGAAGAGATGACACATTCAGAGCAACAAAATTCAGAAATCATTTATTCGCTGCTATGAATTAACGTGAAAAGGTTAAACTGAATACGTCAGGGTGTGGCCAACAGGCGTTAAGCTGAACAGAACCCTCTAGCCTGCACTGATAGCAGAAGATGTGACATCAGGAGTGAGTCGCCATGCCATGCTGTGTTGCTGGGAAGACCCCTGTGGGTGTGCACAGGCAACTGCCACTGTCTTCCTTTGTATAACAAGGAAGTGCCCTAGCTAGCAATACAGAGACTCAAGTAATGAAAAACAACACAGCACTTATAAATCAGTAAGCGGGGTACGTCTGGGAACATGGTTCTACTGAATCTGGATCGAAGCGATTCCATTCGTACACAGGAATCATGTATTCAAGTACCTGACTTGAACAATGATCATTTCTTCCTATTGAAGTTCAAGCATCACCGACCATTCCGACAACACGGGGTGAGGGTGGCTCCCTGGAGCACCTTATTAGGATGATTGCTCAGCAGGTTGTACTTGCAAAGGGGAAGATACTCTGTAGAGTCGGAAGGTGGGAAGCACAGTTAACGACTTTCCCGTGACTCAGAAAAGCAGGAGCTCAGCTCTGAGCTGTTTTGGAAGCTTCGTTTAGATTGGAGTCCCAGGAAGAATGGTCTGACACACATTCACATGACTGCATCACATCACTATTTACATGGCTACAATATCTCGTGACACTTTGCACATATCCTGTTGTGTCCAGCTGGGCAAAATGATAGGGCCAAGCATCCTACTCAAATGAATTTTTAATGTATATAAACATAGAGATTACTGGGCATATTTTAACGTATCTTTGGACTTTATGGCCCTAAACTGATGGTGGAAGATGGCAGAAACCCTTTTCTGTCTCTAAGATTTTATGAGGAAGCTTCATGGCCCAAAGAGTTCAATAGTAAAAAGATACCAATGTCAAAACGGAAAAAGTTAACAACATGAAATGTAACGGCCTATATAACAATGCCAATATGTCAGTTCCAAAATCACAGTATGCAAATGCTGGCTGGGAAAAAATGCTGGTCTAAGAATAATTCATGTAAAATGCAAAATCTATGTATGCTTGTTGATAAGGTTTACTATGAAGTCATGGTGTGGCAGAATCACACAAACAAGCCAAAGACAGAAAAGCCAAAAGTGCTCAGCCTGAATTCTGAGAATCCTGAATCTGCAAGGAAAAGGAGACACTAAGAAGCAGAGGGGGAAGAGAGGTCTGCAGGCTGAGGGCTCCTGACCCAAACACCCCGGCCGCACTGGGGCAGTGAAAGCAGGAAGGCGAGGGCCCCACACCGAGGTGGGTAGTGAGGCGCTGGCCAGCGGGTTGGCCATACCAGCCCGAGCTGGTGTTCCCTCTCCTTTCTCCTTCCTCGCTGTCCAGGCAGCGCCTGCTGTGTGGGAAACCCCACTGCCCTTACCAGTCTGCCTGGACGGATCCCTCCACTGCTCCAAACAGTGCTGCCTTCACCTGTCCCCTTCCTCTGAAATAACTCTCCTAGTGTCAGTAACTGCTAGCAAAAGCAGTGACTGAGCTGTACTGCCTTCACCTTATTACAAGTTCCTGTAATTGCTCCCTTCTCTCCTGTGTCTGAATTTCCCATTCCTATCTGTTTTCAACCATGTTCTGAGGTCATCCCGCATCTTGCGAGAGTGACACCTTGGACCGGGGCACAAGATGGATACACGCAGCCCCCAGGTCTTCAGGGGCTCAGGCCTCTCCTTCCCTGTGAGTGGCCCTTACTCTAGGTGCTCCTGTCCTTTTGTGGGTCATTGCAAATACCGCCACAAAATCTTTCACCTGTTTTTACGAATCAGGGTTTGAAAGGCAAATTGTGAAGTGCATAAGAGAAGCCCAGACAAAACCGTGGCTCCCGCGCTCCTAGCATGTGACTGGGAGGTTCATGGAACCTCTCTTTGTGTTTGCTTTTTCATGAGTAGCAAGGGGAGCAACCTGCTTCTAGACTGGGCTGTGGATACGGGGAGATAACATATGTCAAGATTTTCGTATAGTCTCCCTTCTAAACTCAGTGCTGAACAAATGTTGGTTATTGTCATTTTAATTACATGATTTAAAGTATTAGATTCAAAGTGCTAATTCCTATTATGGCATAGAAGGTCATTTTAGATTCCTGTGCACACACATAAACACACATTTTGTTTTTATCATAGGATTCTACCTAAATATCCACAATATGTCATCAACTCCAAAACCACCCGTAACTCCTACGACGTATGTCTGGTTTGAACCTGATAGGCTCCACCTGAAGAGTTTGACAGATGACAGCAAATCGCACATTCCAAATCTTATTGACTTCGCCATCTCTGATTACATAAGCACCGGATTTTAGACATGAAGAAAGTCTCTCTTTTTTCCTCCTCTAGCTGGTACAGAAAATCAAAGCATTTTAGGCCATGAGAATGGAATTTTTTTGTACCAGGGAAGACGTGAAAGAGGGAGTTTTACAGAAGTGTTCGATTGCTGCCTTTTTAAAGATCTCTCTCAGCAGCGTGGCCCTCTCTGTCCCTGTGCCATGAGGGACACACAGAAGCTGAGCCTTGCGCTGGCATGTAACCAGGTTCTGGCTGCCCCACCCAACAGGCCTCCCAGGGCTCTGCAGTCCTCTTTCCTCCTCTTTCCTCTCCTTGTCCATTCTCAGCCAACCTCACTTCAAAACGCTGGGTTGATTTTCATCATTAGGTTTTAAATCATTTAAATTCGTAATTCCTCACAGCTACATGATGAATCCAAGTCCAGACCCCAGTTGATGTCCAACAAGAGAGGGTGGACACAGCTCTGGACAGAGCTGCACAGAGGCAGAGACGTACGCTAGGAGCAAGATCAGACCCCACTTATTCCACGTATTTTAAACCTCTAACTCCAAATCATAACTTTTGCATAACAATTATTATTTCAGTTATTCTCACATGACTCCAATGGGAAGGAGCCTTCTACACTAATAGTGACGATACTAGCCAACGCTTCCACTGCACTCACTCCGTCACTCACAACCATACTCTGAGGCTACTCCTGGCCTACAGATGAGCAAAAGGAAGCACAGAGAGGTTGCATGATTTTCCCAAATCCCCCAGCCAGGGAGATGTAGATCCTGAATTAAGTAAACTCTGTGCCTTCAACTAATAAGCCTGCTGCTTTTAACAGTTCAAGCATAGTTATCGATGAATACTCACAAATTGCAAAAGACAGTCAGTCACCCTGTATTGAGGATATAATCTCTCTAAATGGCTGCAGTCATGGAAGATTCGATTTTATAGGCCTACACACCTAAAAGCTATGATTTTGCTAACAGCTATTGATGTATATCAATTGATTTTTGCAATGTCCTATATCAATAGGACAAAGAAAAGCATTTTATCTTCAACTGTGCCACATGTATACTATATGTCCTGCACGCTACAAAGGAAACTTCAAAGATGGGGAGTGCATATGGAACACACTGATAAGAGAGCATTTTATGTATCATGTGTAAGAATGGTCACCAATGGTCACTGTGTCAGCAAGGGGACAAGGCCAGGCTGGAGTAGATTTGGACTGGGACGTGGACCATGATCCACCCAGGTTCCTAGGAGCTCAGGCCAACCCACCCAGCAGGTCTGTCAGAAAGAGGTGGTCACTCCAGACCCAGAGGAAGGCCCGGTGGACAAGGCGGCTTGGGGTTGCCCGGTACAAGCGGCAGGATGTCCTACCAGGTGGGAAGAGACTGGCAGGAGAGGTTGAGAGAAAAAGAAACACCGACTACATCAGCTGAACAGTGACTACACTGGTGAGGCAGACGGGCTTGGTCCAGTGTGTGATGCTGTTTGCTACAGCCACATGGGCAGGTTTTGGAAAGAAGGAGACAGGTTCACACACACATGTGGAACTGTGCAGGTGTCCCTCTCAAATGGCAGTGGGGTCTCCAAGCAGACATTTGGGCCATGCTCTGCAAACTGCATTGGTCTATGAGGGCCACACCTCCAGTGACCAGCCACATCACAATCACTGGCAAAGTCAAGCAAGTGTCCTCTAAAATCTGAGCCTCTTTCACATCTCCATATGGTTCATTATTTAAGATACAAAAATAAATATCTTTTATTTATAAGGAATAAACAATGTTAAAGAGACAGAGACAGATGGCTGGGCATAGTGGCTCACGCCTGTAATCTCAGAACTTTGGGAGGCCAAGGTGGGCAGATCACCGGAGGTAAGGAGTTTGAGACCAGCCTGGCCAACATGGTGAAACCCCGTCTCTACTAAAAATACAAAAATTAGCCGGGCATGGTGGCAGGCACCTGTAATCCCAGCTACTCGGGAGGCCAAGGCTGGAGAATCGCTTGAACCTGAGAGGCGGAGATTGCAGTGAGCTGAGATGGCACCATTGCATTCCAGCCTGGGTGACAATAGTGAAACTCTGTTTTTCTTTTTTAAAAAAAAAGAGAGACAGAGACAGAAAGAGATGACAGGGAAAGAAAGAAAGAGAGAGAGAAGGAAGGGAGGGGGGGGAGGAAGGAAGGAAGGAAAGAGAGAAGGAAAGAAAGAGAGAAAGAGAAAGAAAGAAAAAAAGAAAGAAAAAGAAGGGAGGGAAGGAAGGAAGGAGAAAGAGAAAGAGAAAGAAGGAGAAAGAGAAAAAAACGAGTGGAACAAGAGGCAGAGGTCTATTTTGGAAGCGAATTCAGAGCCTCCTTGTCCAGACACAGAAGCAGGTTTATCAACCATTTTTAGCAAACATCTGCCTCGTGGTCCTTCAAGGTAAGGTAAGTCCTTAACTTGGTGAGAAACATAATGACTGCCATGTTTTCAGTCCTCAACAAGCTGGATTACACAGTTTACAGCCCCTTCTCCTAAACTTCTGAAGACAAATATGTTCTGAAATCCAGATTTTAAAAAAGTGAATGTAGTGTTTATATCCTTGGTAGGTTTGAAGCAGTGTCCCCAGTCAAATATTTTAATTTGGGGAGAACCCCAGATGAATATTCACAGTCAGAGAAATATGTAAGAATTATAAATACACTTACATCAATCAAGTTCAGATTTTGTTGCTAAGTAAGTTCAGGTTGGGTCATGTTTTTTATGAGAACATGAGTCACACGTGAATGTTTGGTTTTCAGAAATTTTGGGAATTTGAAATTAAAAGTAAGCAATCAAGGACGTAGACCAACATGCCTTAAATTCATAATTTTATTTACTCATAACAACCCTGAGAATGTTTGTGACATTTAATTGACTGACGGCAGAAGTGAGGCTGGAGTGTTTGACTCTCTCCCAACACAAGAAGGACTTTCTCTTTTATACCCTGAAGGTAAATACACTGCTTGCACATCTAGCATCAAGCAAACATCTTTACTCAGCCAAGAACTGTGTCACCTCACTGATAACCAACTCCACCCCTAAAGGAAGTGCTGAGACAAGGAATGGAGAAGATGTCAAAGAACGGGTTAACGACAATCGCTCACACCAAATTCCCCAAGGCCCAGCCATCTCTGTCGCCTTGCGTCATCAAGCAGACTGCATTGGATGTGACAGAAAAGCAATATTTATTAAAGATTTTTGAGTTAGGAGGTTTTATAGTTAAATTGAAATTCAAAATATGTTAATCTGACCTGAGATTAAAGGGTGAGATTGAAGAGGCACCAAGGTAAGATGCTGTGCAGTGAGGGAAGGTGGGGCAGGAGGGGCCCAGCCAGGGCCATGGGACCGCATGGCAATATGCCAGCACCTGCCCTGCCTCAGGAGAAAAAGACATGATAGCCACAATGCTCGCGGCACCTCTTTTTATACACATGACTGGGAAGACGGCCTCGCTCAAATAGGAAGTACAAGGGCCAGAAACAAAACTCTGAAAAGAGCCTGAGTATCTGGAGAAAAAGTCTATTTCCAGCTGTTTTCCCCAAATTGTGACTATCTGGACATTGGCCTTAGGTTTTTATGCCAAAACAGAGAGTATAAATTTGAGTGTAAGTTTTTTTTGTTGTTGTTGTTCTGTTTTCTGAGACGGAGTCTCGCTCTTGTTGCCCAGGCTGGAGTGCAGTGGTGTGATCTTGGCTCACTGCAACCCCCACCTCCTCCCAGGTTCCCGTGATTCTCTTGCCTCAGCCTCCCAAGTAGCTGGGACTACAGGCACCTGCCTCCAAGTCCGGCTAATTTTTGTATTTTTAGTAGAGATGGGGTTTCACCATGTTGGCCAGGTTGGTCTCGAACTCCGGACCTCTGGTGATCTGCCCGCCTCGGCCTCCCAAAGTGCTGCGATTACAGGCGTGAGCCACAGCATCCGACCAAGTTTCTAAACAACACAGCTGGCCGTCAACTCCTCAAGGACAAACAGCATCAGCAGTCAGTGGCCAGGACTGCTGGAGATAGGCCCTCCCTCTCTGCTGAGAGATGGGCCACTGGGCACCATCTCTGGCCTCCTGCCTTGCCTGACCTTGAGCAGGCTGCTACTTAACCTCTAGGACTCAGTGTCCTCATTCATCAAATAGGGACAATATTAGTAACAGTCTCATAGAGTTATTAGAAGAATTAAGTGAGAATTAATTACTGAGTGTTGTGCCTGACACTCAAAATTTTAGTGAAGGTAGTTTCTTGCGCAATTTTATATGCATGTGCAGTTGTGTGCACATGTTTATTTATGTGTTTATTATGTGAATACACCATCTTAATGACGTTGTATTTGGTACATTTATATTTGGCTTAATGATGGTCTATTTTCATAATAAAAATCATAATTATGCTACTATCATCCAAAATATGAAAAAGAAAGGAGAAGGGTTAAGATGCTGATTTTAGCAAATAGTTCTCTTGCTGAAGCAGAGGCAGTTAAATTTATCTGTGATGCAAATTCCTTTACTATATGGAATCATTTGAAAACCATTCACAAAAATAATTGAGAATCGAACAGGTTGAAGTTCAAACATCAACTCTGCCCCATGCTGGTTAGTTAACAAAGCGACCATGGTTCTCAGTCACTTCGTCTGCAACACGGGGAAATCAATTATAATCTTCCACAATTATCATGAGTAGACAAAGAGAAAATCTATGAGAAGTGCTCAATGACAGCTGTTATTAGCTTCAGAAGTATCACAAGGGTGACAACAAAACCAACAACAGCAGCCAAAACAATGTGTCATCACATAATAAATTTGACCATTTAAAAGTAATGTAGAAGTCTGAATTTTTGAGATATATTCAGACCACAAATATAGGGCCTCTGGCCAAAATTCTCTTATGCTAACTATTTAATGACATTGTGGCTTAGGCAGATCATGCTGCTGTCTTAACCTCATACAATATTTTTTGAAAACATCCATACGAATCAAAGTCATGTGGAAATACATTGCAATATTCATCTATAGGCTTCATGCAATAGATCTACACTATTGATGGTCCTGTATGAGTAGCTGGAAATCAAGGTGATAAGTTTGGCCAGAGTTACTAATAGAGAGTGCTGAATAACTGGTACCCAGACTTACTGACACTTGCATTCTGACCTTCACCTGCCGGGCTGGGAGTCTTTCAGGTAGTTGGAGTGCCATGCAGGGGAAAGCACAGGGCCTCATGTTGCTCCTTGCTCATTAGTGCTCAGCTCTCCCTTCCCCTTCCTCCTGTTAAATAGCTCCCATCCCTACGCAGGAGCCAAATGTATTTCTTCCTTCTGTCCTTAACTTAGGGGCCCGGGATGGGCCTAAGACCTGGGCTGAGCCACCAAGACGGCCTTTTGGCAGAGAGACGAGTTGCTCTTAAGTTAGGGGGCCTAGGGCAGCACGTGGTCACGTTCTCTTCTGTGTTAGAAAACACATACAAAGTAAAACTGATGTGTGTGTGTGTGCGTGCGTGCATGTGCCATGTGCATGAGTGTGACAGAGAGAAGCCGCATTTGAGTTCCTGCATCTCACATCCCTGTGGCAAACATAACCTCCGCTCTCTTCAGCTATGCCATCATCTCAACACTCCCCCTTTTTCTTTTTTCTTTAAATGTGTTAGAGTTGGGAATCTAACACTACCAATCAAAAAGTTCCAATGAACAGAAATTTGAAACCAAACGTACCTTAGTTTGAAATCCACCTGTGTCATTTACCAAATATTCCAGCTAAATATCCTTGAACAAGTGACATATCTGGCTTCTGATTTATTATATATAACATCAAGAACAGAAGGCAGGACGGAAGCCACTGACCCAATTCCTCTCATTCTCATTTCAAAGTGAAATGTCCTTGCTAACTTACATAGGTAGTCTAACCACTCATATAATGGCTACACTGTCCACCTAGGGTAACAAAAGCTCTTTTAGTTCTAAAATTTTTATGATCTTCTAGATTAAAATAAAGACCTAGCGTAGTTTGTTTTTATAGTCATTAGAGGTGGCAATCCCTAGAACGTCGTAAGTTAGTTTTGCTTAAGCAATGCAAAATAAAGACAGACATGCAGACTTTGACTTTGTGCTTTCTCTTTCATTTCCCTTAAAATCTCAGTGACACGAGGAGATAAAGACGGTATTGCCATTTTGTAGGCAGCATTGTTGTGGAGACAATTTAGGCATAAATTCAGCAGGGCCTGGATTCAGATCTTGGCTACTGGGTGACATCTCACTATACAATACAGACACGGCCTTGCACCCTCTGCTTAGCTGCGGGTGAGGATTCAGTGAGTGAACAAACACTTCAGAGAGTGCCTGGCACATGGGAAGTGCCCCATGAACTGTGCTGATCATGACTGTGACTGTCACTTAGGTTATTAATAATGGAGTCTGTGAGAATCCGGTGAAAGCACCTCCTGTCTTGAACTTTTGTCTTGGGAGCACCTTCAAGCTACTTACTAAGTAAATAGCTTATTATAGCACATAATTATGAAGACTCACCTCCAAATAGTATTTAAGTTTTCCCTTACCTCTTTTTAAACATTATGTGACACTCTCAGATTAGGTTCACTGTTCATAATAAGCCCTTAGCAGAAACCAAACCTTCACGGGAGCTGCTTGCCGTGGCTTCCCCGTGACAGGTACGGCTCCCAGCAGGATCACAAGTTCAAGCGTGCGGTGACTCAGCTTTTCCTTTCATGGCCACATGGGTTAGAAATAGGTCACATGCTCTGAGTCAAACACTGCTTGTTTTCAACTTAGCATTCAAAATTTGAGCTTTACTCACAAATGTTATCCTGCAGCACCACAATCATTTCCACCATTAATCAATACAAAAAGAGATTCAGAATAACTTTTTGGATTTAGGAACCTAGCTTTTCTGGGACTAAACCCATCTAAGCTATTTAAAGTATGCTGAAGATAAACAATGAATGACTATTTCTGGCTTTCATTAAATCTCAATTCCCAAAAGCAGAAATTACATTCGTTCCCCAAATGTAACGTTTGTATAATATACAAAGGGTAAGAAAAATTGAAATAGCCCTTGTAAAACAAACAGCTGGTGGTGAGGGGGTTAGGGGGAAGCAGTCAATATAGGAAGAACCATAAGTGAAAAAGAAACTTTTGGTAACAAGCATTTGTGTTTGTGTTTCTTCATTTTTCTGTTTTTATTTTAATTTCTTGGTTTGGATTTTTGTTTTGTTTTGTTTTTCTCGTCTGACTTTATGGAGAGCTCGCCATCTTGTGGAATTCCAGATCCGTGCAGTCTTACTGCCACAGCTCAAAATATAGAAACCTACAGAGGTTTTTTCTTGTTGTTTTAATAATCTGTGGAGGAAGATGCTTATGCAAAGTGTTATAAATACTGTTTTCATGCAGCTAAGCCTTAGGAGGTGATGTCTATATCTGTATCACTTATATTCTAAAGTTAGGCACACGTCCTATCTGCTGTTTCTAGATATCATTCCTATGTTACAAACAGGAAAGTAGTTTTACATTCATTTTATGCTGAAATAAACCTCCATAAATTTTCATGTGATACTTTCAACATTTTTAGTTCTAAAAACAGAGTCAAAGCTAAAGAGCACTTTTGTAGCTTTAATGATAAAACTGAATTACAGGTCGGGCGCAGTGGTTCATGCTTGTGATCCCAGCACTTTGGGAGGCTGAAGCAGGTGGATCACTTGAGGTCAGGAGTTCAAGACCAGCCTGGCCAACATGGTGAAACCCTGTCCCTACTAAAAATACAAAAATCAGCCAGATGGGGTGTCGTGTACCTGTAATCCCAGCTATTCAGGAGGCTGAGACAGGAGAATCGCTTGAGCCAGGGAGGCAGAGGTTGCAGTGAGCCAAGATAGCACCACTGCACTCCAGCCTGGGCGACAGAGCAAATAAAAGAAAAAAAAGGGAATTACAGCAATGTTTTCTTCTCTCTGGAGGTCTAATCACATAAGATATGATAAGTATTGAATATGCCTTTAGCTCACAGTTACTGATGCATGTATATTTTATTTTGATTCATGTATCTAGTGAGTTGCTATGAAGGAAGAAGAGAGAGAATGAATTTGAAGGAAGAAGGCTTGTAATTTTTGTAGTGTTTGCTTTAGGACTTAGTGTACTTCATCCAAATTCCACTAAAAGCTACACTGTGGAATAAGTGAGTGAGCAAAGAGATGCTGTGTTCATGTGGTCACATGTAGGCTGGTTTATTCTACATCATAGGAATAGCAATATTATTTTGAAAAAAATCAGACAAGAAGATGTGACAATAATAATGCCATTCTTAATAATAGTAGATATACTACATATAATATAGTATATATAATACATATATTAACAATAGTAAATACACTAATTATTAACAATAGTAGATATAATTATCTACTTAATAATAGTAGATATACTACATATATGTAGAATCAGGCAGCCCCCAGAATCACAGCAGATTCAGAGAGACTCCAGGGATGCCTCGTGGTCAGAACAAATTTATAGACAAAAAAAGGGAAGTGCCGTAAAGAAATCGGCAGTGAGGTATAGAAACAGCTGGATTGGTTACAGGTTGGTGTTTGCTTTATTTGAACAACTGAACACTCAGCAGTCTATCAGTGGTTGAAGTATGGCCGCTGGGATTGGCCAAGACTCAGCTATTGTTACAGGCACATACACCTAAGTTGGGTTTTCAATCTTGTCTGCCTATTAAGCTAGGTTATAGTTCGTCCACAAGGACTCAAATACAGAAGCACGGAGTCCTCCTCCAGCCATATTTAGTTTGCTTTAACATATGGTATTGAGCATTTTACAAATAGCAATATCCTTTACCTATGAGTACCAATTTTAAGGAAGGGATTCAGAAGACCATCAGTTTGTGAAAGGTTAGAAAGCTCGCAAATTCAGGTTTACATTTCTAATTGTGAACAAGCCAAACAGTTTCCAAAACTATGGAACTTAATACTCATAATTACCAAATAAAGATTAGATACCAACCTAAATTTAAACATTAAACAAATATGAACTTCTCAAACCCAACCGACATTGCAAAAGTGAGAAGATCCACCAACATTATAAATGTCAGAAGACCTGTATAACATAAACAACAAAAAATACTGTATACATACTATGTTATAACTTGAAAAACAGCTTGCTTTACCGTTAAAGTTTTCCTGTGAAATTGTCATTGTACAAATGCTCCAACTGATGTATTCATGAATCTGGAGGGTGGTGGGTGGTGAATATTTTCATGGAAAATATTGTTTTGCACCCATTAGATATTTATGATACATTTTAATAAAATAACTGCTTTGTCCAAGAGAATTGAATTATTCACGATCTTCCTAAGTTCTTTCCTGTTGGAACTCCTCATAAAGTCACCCCTGACTGTTTGACTTTCTAAATAGCCTAAGTGACTCCAAACTCTTTTTTGCAAATTGAAATGAATGTCAGAATTGAAGCTCAATACAGAAATCCTTGTTTTCTCCCACACACTCACACACTTCAACAGACTCATCCAAACCACAGATCAAGAAGTTAAATTGTTTATTTAAATTATAGGTTACATTATTCCTTTTTCTTCATCAGTGGCCATACGTCTGCAATGCCAAGCACATACCCACGTGCACACACACAGACACACACATAGACACAGATGCACTCTAAGCTACGTATCTGCTTGAGGCTTTGAGCTGTTGCTCGTTAGAAGGATTGGGAGCAGAGAAACCCAAAACTCTTCTCTTCCTCACAGGCTATCTCTCAACATGCAATCCCCAGAATCCAGTTAGGTGCTTCCCCCCAGGGTCAACATGTTCAATTAGCGATGTTCAAGGTAGAAAATCACAAAGTTAATCTCAGGTGGTGGGTTTTGTCAATACTGCTGTTGCATAAAAGGTATTCACTTGAGTACAAGCTTCTTCTTGTCTCTGGCTTTGATTTCCTCCTTTATAATATAAAGGGATTTGATTTAAAATATTTCTAATGTCCTAGAAGCTTGGAATTTTTATATTTCTATCACTTTTGCCTGGGTTACCATACTTTAATATTAGCATTTTCTTCTAAACTTCTATTGTATTTTGGGAACAGAAAACCCTAAAACAGTCTTTCTTTGTAAATAAAACACAATTTTGATAAGGCCTTTTACACTTCCTGACTACTTTCTACCTACACAACATGACAAACCATATCCATAGCCCTGGATGTCTTCACTGAAATTTAATGATAGTAATTAGTAATGTGATTGTAAATTAGGCCAATTCATTCTCTTCCTCTGAGCCCACCTGCACCATCACTCACCCCTCACAGCAGTGGCGGGACAGAGGTTGTCCTGTAATTTCTCCAAGCAGTTCTAGGAGTTCAGCCTCACATTGGCTCCATCACACTGGAAAGTCCCTCCTCTCTCCAGTACCCTGCTGACACTCCTGCATCTCCACCTTGCTGTCTTAAAACCAGCAGGACTGGTTCTCTGGCCACTCTTCTCCTCCCCAGCACCCTGGTTCCCTCCTAGCCTTGTCACGAGGTAAATGGCACAATAACACCATGTGTTGCTCAGGCCACAGCCACAGGAATCATTCTTGATCTCTTTACCTCATATCCCTTGTTCAGTGCATCCTTCAATCCCGACCTTCCTACCTTCAGAGCATAACCCATGTTTTCCCATTCCTCATCGCCTGCACCACCATTACCATGAGTGCTAACACCACCTCCCCACTACCATACCAGGAATTTAGCTCTCTGGTTCCAGCTGGGAATACCATAGGGACATCTCCACAGATGCAAATCACCTTCAAAGTGAAAACCAATTCTCTTGCATACTCAAAACCCCCAATCACTTCCAGACAACTCTGAAGGAAATCTAAATTTCTGACCATGGCTGTTCTTTTCATGTTGTCTCTATTACCCTCCCTCTTTCCCATACAACTCTAATCTGAGCTCCTGGCCTTCATGTTGTCCCTCAAACATTGAGTATGTTTCCTCAGGCCCCTTGTACACTTCCATCTCCCTTGGACACCACATCAGATCTGTGAACGGCCCTCTCTGGTGTCTCTACCACAGGTACTACCTGGTAGGAGGCTCTCGATTAACGTATCTAAAAGCAGGACACCCACCTGCTCCTCTGTTCCCCAACCCTCATTTATTTTTCATCATATCACCTCAACTATTACCAACCTGTTTATTAATATCTCCCCAACCAGAATATAATGGCTTCAGATGGGGAAATAGCACAGCAAAGCAGAGAGAACTGGAGATATTTTTTTGCAGGCTTAAAGCAGCCTATGTGTGTACTCAAGAGGAGGGCTTGCTGGGGAAGTTGCCCCCCGCCAATTTGTTCTCTCAATAAGCACTTGACCTTAACCACTGTCTTGACTACATGAAGGTGAGTGAAGCAACCCTTCTCTCTCTGTGTGTGTGTGTGTGTTTTCTCCTATAGCATCCTTTTTCTCACAAAAGTTCTCCTAAAATTGTGCAAACTCACACCGTTCCCCTAGATCTAATAATAAACACCCAATAAGCCATAAATCAGGTATCAGCAGGTATCTGAAGTCAATCCACATGTCCTCAGAGTCTAGTTCCCACCACCCCCCCCCACCCCGCCACTGAATTGAGTTTGGATCAGAATCCAATTCTCTCTTGTGCTCTTTTCCCACCAACTTCTCTTCAGAACAGGATTCATTTCCCATATTGTTTCTTGTTCTCATCCTAATGCAAATCTGGACCCATCCCTGTGGCAGAGACACACTAAACCAGGCAGTTAGCAGAAGTGCAAACATTGAGAATACATTCTTCACTCACTGTCTATACAGCCTGTCACTCCCATCATTCTCCTATGACCAAGGCATCCTAATTTTAACACAAGTGCTTTCTGCCTCCATTAAAGGAAATCAGCCCCTGAGGTTATGTGTGCTGTGCATCTTAATCCATGATGGACCTTCATCCAACACCAATGAATAATCATACTTACTCAAATAACATTGCCCATTATCTCAAAACAGGGCCATGGATTAGGAGTGCATAACTAATGTTATAGCCAAAATACTTACAAGGAGTATAGGAGTTTATATATGCACAAGTTTTTTTCTGATCTGAAAACTAGTAAAATATAAGTTTGTTCACACACATACAACTTCACCCATTCAAGAAACAGTTGGAACCTTGTTATGTGGATGGTTTCAACCTAACAGTATCCAACAGTTATCTTTTACTCACCATTTTGTCTCTGAAAAGTAAGAAGATAATTTAAGACTACCAAATTGCAATCACAATTTGAAGGCAGAGCTTTTAGATACAAAATACTTAGTCACTCACCGGTGTGCACATAAATTATTAAGATGAAGTCCATATTTTTCTTCAGCAGATAACCCATCCATCAACAAGTAGAAAATGAGAAAATTGCTCTGGCCAAGAGGTTGTGAAACAAGTCTGGATTTCTCTAGCAAATATGTATAAATTCTGGCTGGTTGGGAAAAGAAAAGTGATTCTGTTAAATGGCAGTATTCATTTCATTTCCATAAATTAACACATATTAATTAATTACAAGAGATACAAGGACTGTTGAGTTCTCTCTTTCCCATCTATTTACATTTTATTTTATTGTCTTTTTGCATTAGCTAGGACTTTCAATACGATGCTGAAAAGACATGGTTTAAGGGGACATCCTTCCTTGTCCCATATCCAACAAAGAACTTGGTGCACAAATGTAATTTGAAACAAGATTTGCTCTTGTCTGTAACAAAGGCTTTGAAATAAGCTTTGGAATTTTCCTCATTAATATCCCACTGTTTGAGAGTCCCAGCCATGTTGGTATGATGGATATTAACTTACACTGTTCAAAAAGTGCCCCACTAAAGGCACTGATAAGCATTCCCAGCAACTAGATCAGAATCATATATGGCTGCACTATGAAGGCCCAGGGAGACAGACCATGGTCCCACACTGCCAGAAACACTGGAGGAAACCCACTGCAGCAAAGGAAAATGCAATTTGAATTCACACAGATATAGTTTAATACACATAATGTATTTGAGGATGAGGTAGATGAGGTGTCTATTAAGTAACACATGTCCAGTGTGAACAGTGTGTAGTCATCTTCTCCTTTTATTCTCACCACACATGTGCGGTAATAGGACTACTAGCTGATGTTTATTTAGTCCTCTGTTTTCAAAACTTTACAAAATAAAATAAAATACAACCCAATGCATAAATACAAGGTGTTGAAATTTATTTGATAGTAGTTGATTAACAATGCCAAAAAGATGCAATATGGTAATCACAGCCTCAATTTTGCTTTACATATGAAGATCAGCAATTCAGAAGTTAGCGTTGGTCAAAATTATGACTGTATGTTCGGCATGCTGAAAATTTCATTGTTTCTGGAGCATTTAAAATATTAATATAGGTTTATTTTTATCATTATGAATAATCAGATTATGTATTTCAATTATATTTTTATTTATTTATTTATTTATTTATTTATTTTTTGAGACACAGTCTCACTCTATTGCCCAGGCTGGAGTGCAGTGGCACGATCTTGGCTCACTGTAACCTCTGCCTCTCCGGTTCAAGTGATTGTCCTGCCTCAGCCTCCTGAGTAGCTGGGACCACAGGTGTGTGTCACCACACCGGCTAATTTTTGTATTTTTAGTAGAGACAGGCTTTTGCCATATTGGCCAGGCTGGTATTGAACTCCTAACCTCAAGTGATCTGCCCACCTCGGCCTCCCAAAGTGCCAGGATTACAGGGGTGAGCCACCACGCCAGACCTGCGTTTCAATTTTAAATGCAAATGTGAATTATTACAGTTTTCCTCTTTGAAGTAAGAATCCATTATCAATATTATTTGGGTGAGGGGTGTTAAGAATGGCAGTTCTTAGAAAGGCAAATAAATGGTTATAATTATCTCATACATTTGAACTTTAAAAAAACTCATGTAATGAATTTGCTAAGAATTATTCTAAAGTCCAGCACTAAAAGCAAAAATGTGATGTCTCCCAATTTAATTGTCTACAGCAAATCTGTTCTAACAACTAGAACCACTATTTACAATGCCTTCCAATGCATTTAGTAAGTGGTCAATTTAGCTAATCAGATATCACAGTTTTTAAAAATTTCAAAATTAATATCCCTTAGTAAGAAAAGTTGTCTAAAGAGACAACTTTGGGAAAAGTTGCCAGGAGTGCATAAAGAAAAGGTCTTTCAAAATACTCCTTTCATTGGTGACAGTAAAGCCCAAAGGTGATGGTAAAATTAGAATGGGGGTGGTGTGGAGCCCTGAATTAGCAGTGAACCTCAGTGGATGAGCATGTGTGCTTGAATGTGTGTGCACAGGTCTCTGTGAGAATCAATTAGGTGGCAATTTCAAGTTAAGTTTTAAATATTTTTTTCTTTTTTCCCCCTTAAATTCTTTGCTGAAAACATTTTTCTGTTTAATATTAATAATATTCATCTTGAATTAATTTACTACTTAAGAGGATATTTTTTAAAAACCTAAAGACATTTTAAATGAAATTATCTTCCATTTTTTCTAGCCTTTAGGCATGAAATATCAGATGAGAAGGGAGAATGAATAGTCATCTTGTTCTTGGAGAAATGGTTGGCTAACCCCCATCTATCCCAGCCAATATGCAAGCCCTGATTGAAGCAGTATTCAAAACTAATCAAATTCCACATCATGGAGTCACTTCAATACATTTCATCTAAATTCAAAAACAGTGTAATTATTAATCAACCTGGTTAGCTCATCTCCAGCAGTGAATAAAATTGCTGTGGATTAGCGGAATTCTGATCAGCAGGGTTTCAAAATATGTATACATCTTGAGTGAGCTTTTAGATGGAAGCAAACACAAGACAGCCCAAAATTCAAATTGCCATGAAACTCTAATATTCTTTCAAATGGAGAAATGCAGATCTTTTTGTTGTGTCTGAAATGAAACGGTAAAAATGGAAGGAGTATGATGGGCTTCTAAGTTAAAAAGGTTTCAGGACGCATTCATGTAAGTGTTCATACATAAAAAGAAACATTCTACTAACTGAGCTCCTGACTTCTCAAGACTTGTATGTTTTAAAAGCTCTTTTATGTCAGAAATACTTTTGACTAGAAACATGCTTATAATTCTCTACAAGTGTCCATATATTCATATATGTGTTCCAAAAAGTTTTGGTGTTGAAAAATATATATGTTTGCAGATTACATGTAACATAAAATGCAATAAAGTATTTCATAGGGCTATACAGCTTTTGTTCATTATATTAAAAAAAAGTGGTGGAAATAAACTTCCCTCTTTCAAGAAAGAAAAATTCCTGCCTTTGTTCTTCCCATTGACTTCCAGAAATTTCCAACACCCACTCTCACCATGTCTCACCCATCTAGTTATGGGTACATGACCACTTAGGGCCTGTTTCCAGAAAGTATTGTCATGCCTTCAATTAGCAAGCACCAAAAACATACTATCAACGAATTAGGATAGCCAAATATTTTCTCTTTCACAACTATGCATTTCTTTCCATCTCATTATTCATGATCAAGGTGGTCATCACTTTGGTGGTATAACCTAAGTGAAAGTGCCTCCCACAGGAGTCAAATGACGGATCCTACTCTGGAGTCTGATGCTGCCAATCCCTGCAGCCCTCTGGGCTTCATTTTTCCTATCAGTAATATGAAGAAGAAAAGACGCAAGGGTCCCAAGGCCCCTCTGGACTCCAAGAGGAAGGTGCTACCACTTAAAGCACCTACCGTGTACCATACACTATTCTAGTGTCCTTCTAACATTGCCTCATTTAAATTCTGTTGCAGGCCTTTTCACATTTAAGCCCAACTGTCTTGTCTCCTAAGCCCAGGCTGTTTGCAATAAAGGATGCTGCTCTTCACATAAGATCAACTAAAGCATTTCAAAACTTTTAAAAGAATGTCCTGCTAAGTATATAATTCTAAGACTAATTGATGATGGTAACAAAGATGATTATTCATCTGTTATTACGCCTCTAGTTTATTTAACATCAGGATTTGGGGAAAAAAACACAAAGCAAAGGCCTTAATATATTTTCCATTTCATTTGCAGTAATTTTAAGGTTTAAATTTCCTAAATAGAACACATAGCCGGGCTATATTTACTGGAAGATATTTTTTATTGTTAGTAAATTTCAATTTCAACTTAAATACCCTTGGATACCTTCAGGGCACAAACATCAAAAGGCAAGTATTCTTGACATTCCTCAGGGGGACTCTGGACATCCCTCCCTTTTGAGTTCCTCCCACTTATTTCTGGGAAAGGGAGAACCTAAGACTTGAAATAAAAGTGAAAGAAAAAGAAAACAGTGAGTGATTTAAAGAGCAATGTTAACATACTGAATATTCATGGGAACGCTAAGAGTTTGGGGTGATGGTTATCCCCCTTGGACAGAAGAAGAAAATGAGGCATGGAAGATCCAGTGAGCTGCCCAAGGCCAGCGGGCACAAAGTAAATGAGCCAGGACTCAACCCCAGGCCTTGTGGCTCGTAAGGACTACAGAGGGAACTCAGAGCTTCGAGTCAAGCAAATATCTGCCTTTTGAGCTTGCCGAATGCTTGCTGATGGTGATGAATTTGGCCCTCTGCACATTCTGGGTGCAGTTAAAAGCATGGCCTTATGGACTCTCTATGTCTTCCAGTCCTTTACAAGTAAGCTCTTGAGGAAAGTTTAAGAAAAGAAAAGTAAGCTCTTGAGGAAAGTGTAAGAAAAGGAAACAATATCATCAAAAGAAACCATCCCCTAACCCACAGTAGCCATATGAGACCATAAAATACTGTATTTCCTGGTGACCTTCTAAAAGTCCTTCAACCTGTTTTTGGTGAATAGAATTCTCTTCAATAATGAATATTCCAGAAGAGGAGATCATTTTCTTGTCTGAGAACTTATCTGGTCAATAGCTAAGATTTACCTTGGATAAACAGAATGACTCCATTTTGAATATGTAGCTGCTAAGTGAGATTTGGGACATGGCTGGTCCTATGCTCTTTTCACAATCCCCCTCAGCCAAATAAGATTCATGAAGACGCACCGAGGCCAGTGTTCTTGGCAACCCTTTATTAGCACTGGCTCCTTTGCAGAGGCAGCCCGATTAAACCATTAATAGCTCCATCATGATACTAGAAATAGTCAACTTCAAAAGTGGTTTATTTCCAATTACCTGAAAAGCAGCTGAAAGGAACACAGGAGACCATGGAGTCTGGTCCCCTAATTTTATAACAGGGTAAAGAGAATCAGTGACATTCACCTATTCACCTGAGTTTACAAACCGATGGCCAACCTGCAGTTCGATCTAGAAGGCCTTTTTCCATGTGCCCAGCTACCTTGTATGAAGATGGTTTTACAACTTGATTTGTTGCTCCCAGAAAACAGGTGACTTGCGAGTAAATTAGAAAAAGAAAGAGCTAATTAAAAATCTTGCTATCACATATTTTTGAAGATCGAAAAAAGTAAAGTGATTATTTGATAAGAATGAAGACAGTATATTATTTTACTTTATCTGCGTATGTTTGGTGAGACAGTTTTGTGTACTATATAAAAAACTGCGTACACTCTAAAGTGAATGAAAACTTTATAGTTTTGTACCCTTAAAAGACAAGGAACGCTCTTGTGCAGAAGAGAAAGAATTGTCATTCCCTTTCCAGGAACAGGCCCTAAGTGGTCATGTATCCATAAGGAGATGGATGCAACAGGATGAGAGTGGGCGTTGGAAGTTTCTGGAAGTCAATGGGAAAGTCAAGGGCAGGAACTTTTTTTTCAAGGAGAAGAAAGTGTATTTCCCCACTTTTTTTCATAATGAACAAAAACTGTATAGCCCTACAAAATACTTTATTGCATGTTATGTTACATATAATCTGTAAACACATATTTTCAGGACCAAAACTTTTTGGAAAACATACATGAATATGCCATTAATATCATAAACTGACTTGTATGTCACACAATGTAAACCTCTTTGCATGCTCAGATGAAAAATACAAATTTGTAGGGATTCAGGCAATGTATTAGCAAATTACCTCGAGTCTCAAATAAAAGGTACTGTATGGCTAAAACTAAGTCATTGTTGGCAAAGTTTTCCTTTTACTTATACAGTAACTTTTTATAAACTTGTCTGTGCGATGATAGTACGATGTTTTATAAGTCACTCAATCCTGAGGGAGAGTGGCACTTACACCAGTGAACCTAAATAATTATATTCTAAAATAAATAATCAGATCGGGGAAAATACTGGACTAGAAGCCAGACTAGAATGTTATTTATAAATTACATTTTCCCCAAACAAGAAAGTCCTTACTTATCTACAGCTCATGTTTCATAAAGCTGAGCCTGGTATTTTTGATATTATGATCTGTGGTTACATTGCTGATGAAAGATTGACATTAAATTATAAAAGTGTAACTAATAGTAACAATGAAAGTAACAGCACCTATCAACCTTCAAATTAGTATGATGATACTCCCTGTCCAATAAAATGGTAACAACTATTTCCTAAATGCTGATAATTTAAAGAAAAACAATCCACCATAAAGTATAAACTCAATCTGTAATCAACACTTATTTGACCTGGTTTGAGATAGAGCAGCCTAACTCCAATCTGATTAACTATTTTAGTGAACATTTACAATTCAGAATGCTTTTACAGGGGACTGACTTAAATGACTCAGCTCTCTTTAAAATGTATGTTAAGTAGTTAAAGTTAATGTGTTTTTTAATTTTTCTTTCATAAGAGTCTTCACAGCAGATGGAATTATTTAAAAGTATCACTAACGTATAACAAAAGTATTTACTGATAGCTTATTAAAGTGTTCAGTGCCTATTTTTTTGAGCAGTGATGATTTCATTCTTAAACTGAAAATCATTTTAAAGTAAAAATTCATACAATAGATCTCCGTTACTCTTTGTTGCAGGATGGATTTTGCCCTACAAAAAATATATATACATATTGAAGTCTTCATCCTCAATACCTTGGAATGTAACCTTCTTTGGGAATAGCATCAATACAGAGATACAGTAGTCACCCCTTACCTTCAATTGATACATTCTAAGATCCCCAGTGGACCCCTGAAACTGAGGATAGTACCAAACCCTGTATACATGATGTTTTTCCTATACATACACATCTATGATAAAATTTAATTTATAAATTAGGCACAGCAAGAAATTAACACAGCAACTAATAATGCAATAGAATAATTATAACAATATGCTGTTCGCAATTCCAGGGGTAGGAGATTGTTTCCTACCATGGATCTTAGCAACCTCAGCATACAATTTGTTTTCTTTCCTTATTAAGTTGAGAACTTTCACCTTTTCATTAAAAGGAAGCTGAGGCCATTATTAAGTAAAATAAGAGTTACTTGAACACAAGCCAGGAAACTGGCACCATCTGATAACTGAGAGAGCTTCTAAGTGATTAACAGGTGGGTAGCGGAGACATCATGGATACACTGAACAAAGGGGTGATTCACTTTCCAGGCTGGATGGAGCCAGAGGGCAGGAGATTTCATCACGTTACTCAGAATAACATGCAATTGAAAACTTATGAACTGTTTGAGAATTTTCTATTTAAAATTTTTGGACCACAGTTGAACTCCCGTAACTGAAACCACAGAAAGCAAAACCTTAGTTTAGGGTGAAACTACTGTACTCAAGTTACAATAAGGTCATACTGGAGTAGGGTGTGTCCTAATCCAATGTGACCAGTGTCCTTTGGAGAAGAGAAGAGGCACAGGGAGAAGGTCATGAGTCAATAGAGGCAGAGACTGGAGCAATGCATCTCCAAGCCAAGGAACACTAAAGATCAGCAGCAACCATCAGAGCTAGGAATGGGCAGGGGAGGTCCCCCCAGAGAGGTCAAGAGCTTGTGCGTCTACAGACACCTGAATTCCAGACTTCTAACCTCCAGAACTGTGAGACAATTAATTTCTTTCCAGCCACCACATTGGTGTTCATTTGCTACTGCAGCTTTTGAACACTGACATAATCTAACACATTCTAATATCAACCCCGTTCAGTCTATGCTAACAGGCACAGGAGACAAGTACATGCTATTAAGCTACTCTGGGAGACATGGGAACATCAGATCCACAGCTAAAAGAGTGCTTTCATTTTTGGACTTAAACAATGTTGAGCACTAGGCAGCATCTGTAAAATTATCTGGTCCAGCTGGTGTCTGCCCCTTCCTCTTGCTTAGACACAGCCAGCGTTGGCATGAGAGAATGCGTGGCAGACGTGAGGATGTTCCACGGCAGCTTCTGATGACTGAGTGAAGATGTTCCTTCTCGGAAACATCGACCTGCTCTTTATAGTACGCATAATATACCTTTGTACTCAACACCCTTTCCATGTGGTAAGGGATACTTGAACAAATTTGTCCTATTTCTCTGGAGTTATTTCTTTTTCAGTGGAAATATTTTTAGTTTTGTCAACACTTTACTCCAAAAACATGACATTGGAACTTTCACTCTCCTGATAAACATTTTCTGAACATATTGCTTTTATTTCTCTTCTTAAAACCAGGAAACAACTGATTCCCAGTCTCACCCCTTCAGGGCACTGTGGATCCTACCACGTTTATGATCTAGGTGGTAGACTTCTACGAATGCAATCTCAGCACTAGCTTTGTTACTTTGTTTTATAGCAGTTTATTACTCTTAAATAAAAAACATAAAAAACGATCACCAAATCATTTGGCCAGAGTTTTAAAAGAACACAGCAGGAAGCTATGAAACAAACAAATATAAGTGATAAGAACTAAATTAAGGGTGTTAATTAGGGGAACAAAATGAGTAGAAAGGCCATACGGAAAGTGGAGAAAGGTGGAGCATGCCTGTCATCGATGCCCTGATTGCCATTTCCGTAAGAGAAAAATAAACCCTACGCAAGGCTGAAATTATATTGAATTTACGGTCACAGTTCCTTAATGATTCAGAGAACTTTTCTGGGCCTTGAACTATCAGGTGAAATTCACCCCTGATATTTCACGTAGGTTCTTTTCTATTTTCCCTAAGAGTCAGCTGGTCTGAGAAATAAAGGGACAGAGTACAAAAGAGAGAAAATTTAAAGCTGGGTGTCTGGGGGAGACATCACATGTCGGCAGGTTCTGTGATGCCCCCTGAGCCATAAAACCAGCAAGTTTTTATCAGTGATTTTCAAAAGGGGAGGGAGTGTACAAATAGGGTGTGGGTCACAGAGATCACATGCTTCACAAGGTAATAAAATATCACAAAGCAAATGGAGGCAGGGCGAGATCACAGGACCACAGGACTGGGGCGAAATTAAAATTGCTAATGAAGTTTTGGGCACGCATTGTCATTGATAACATCTTATCGGAAACAGAGTTTGAGAGCAGACAACCAGTCTGACCAAAATTTATTAGGCGGGAATTTCCTCGTCCTAATAAGCCTGGGAGTGCTGTGGGAGACCGGGGCTTATTTCATCCCTCCGCTACAACTGTAAAAGACAGCCATCCCCAAAGCGGCCATTTCAGAGGCCTCCCCTCAGGGACACATTCTCTTTCTCAGGGATGTTCCTTGCTGAGAAAAAGAATTCAGCGATATTTCTCCCATTTGCTTTTGAAAGAAGAGAAATATGGCTCCACCTGGCTCACTGGCAGTCAGAGTTTAAGGTTATCTCTCTTGTTCCCTGAACACTGCTGTTATCCTGCTCTTTTTTCAAGGTGCCCAGATTTCATATTGTTCAAACACACATGCTCTACAAACAATTTGTACAGTTAACGCAACCATCACAGGGTCCTGAGGCAACCTACATCCTCCTCGAAGATGTCGGGATTAAGAGGTTAAAGTAAAGACAGGCATAGGAAATCACAAGGGTATTGATTGGGGAAGTGATAAGTGTCCATGAAATCTTCACAATTTATGTTCAGAGATTGCAGTAAAGACAGGCATAAGAAATTATAAAAGTATTAATTTGGGGAACAAATAAATGCCCATGAAATCTTCACAATTTATGTTCTTCCACCACGGCTTCAGCTGGTCCCTCCGTTCGGGGTCCCTGACTTCCTGCAACATTGAACTGCTCCAGGCCCATCATTATGAATATGTATCACCTCTGGGTCTCAATGCTGCCTGGACAAGCTGCCTGAGAGGTATATGTGGAGCTGATTATGCTAAAGATGTGAGGGACCAAGTGTTCATAGAGATTGTTGATTAACAGAAGGCTCAGTTAATCAGTGTTTACAACAAGTTTTCTAGTTCTTTTTAATATGTGTATATAATTATTTTCTAAATCAACATTCCTAAAGAAAAGGACCCTCTAAATTCTATCCAGAAAAATAAAAAAGAGGAAAAAAAAGAAAAAAAATGTTAGTAATGGATGACACCTTCAGAAGCCAGTTATTTTCTCTCCCTCTTGCTAAAGGAAACATGAAATTGAGAAGAAAAAGTCATGCTGGTGACACCCCAGATGAGCTTCTCCTCCTTGCACTAGTTGTGCATAAACACGAATGGCCTGCTTTCAGCTCTCAGAGCTCTCAGACGCTCACGTCCCATGAATCACCTGGAATCTTGTTAAACTAAAGTCTCCATCAGCCAGTCTGGAGTATGGCCTCAGATTCTGCGTCTATAACAAACTCCCAAGTGATGACGCAGTGCTTGTCCTTGGGCCACACATTTGAGTGGCAAGGGGCTGGAACACGGAGCTTTCAATGTTTCAGCTTCCTACTTTTGGAGAACTTACTATCCACTTAGAGAACATCGCCACAGACCCACCAGTCACTGAGAGCTCAGGGGGAAAACTGTGCTCAGTATTACAGAAGTAAATCCGGCCCCTTCCCTTGGAGGAGCACACCCAGCCAGGTGTTAGGAAACTGAGACTTGAAAACCAGAGCTTGAGGCTCAAGACAGTTCTCCGATGAGGTCTTCATAAAACGGCAGACCTTCAGAACTCTAAGCCATGGGTTTAAAAAACCAATAAATGATTGAATAGCTTTCCTTTTGTATAAGTTAACCTTCTAACTTCAACATCTAAACATCTAAAAGCATCTTTTCTTTCTTTCTTTCTTTTTTTGAGATGGAGTTTGGCTCTCATTGCCCAGGCTGGAGTGCAATGGTGTGATATCTGCTTACTGCAACCTCCGCCTCCTGGGTTCAAGTGATTCTCCTGTCTCAGCCTCCCAAGTAGCTGGGATTACAGGCATGCGCCACCACACCTGGATAATTTTGTATTTTTAGTAGAGACGGGGTTTCTCCATGTTGGTCAGGCTGGTCTCAAACTCCTGACCTCAGGAAATCCACCCACCTCGGCCTCCCAAAGTGCTGGGATTTCAGGCGTGAGCCACTGCACCAGGCTCATACTGTTTTTATGCATGTTATTTATCACATTTTATTAGTAGAAAACTGATTCTGACATAGACTTGCTGCAAAATACAATGTTTTTGTTTCTAGATTGTGGTCAAAACTAACTTTTTTTTTCCTGAAGGGAAAATAGGGTAACTTTAAAAAGCCAAGTAAAATTAAGCTCTTTCAGAAATCATTTATAATATTTGGCAAATGTTTATGTGCTGACAGCTGTTGTAAAAGTTTTTTTAAAATATTTGATTACTTCAAGTATATCAAAATTCTACCTACAATTGTATTTATATTATTAATTTGCATTAATAATCTGTTTTAATTGGAAAGATGTAAAATTCTAGGTGAATTCTAAATTAGTTGAATTTTAAATAAGGAGTTTTTATAAAATATACTTTAAGTAAATCAAATACGAAACAGTGTCTGCTTGGGTTTAGTTTGGCAATTATTTTGATGTTTAGATTTAATTCAGTCATTTAACTATATGGATTCAGTTTTATTTCGAATAGATTTCAATGTGTATTATGTGAAGAAATTATATATAATACTAAGGTATTATTTATTTAATTAAAGTATTTGAGTTTGTTTCTATGTTCAGTAAGGATAATTCAGCTATGTTTGGTCTGGGTTTGGTTTCTCATTATATAGCCCATACAATAATCATTTTGAAAAGGTTCAGCTTGCGTTTGAGAATATTTTTTGATTCACAATAACTTCAGCACTTATCACCTGACATCCTAGGTATGTATACACACACACACACACACACACACACACTCTCACACACCCTCAACTGAGTGCCTGAGTATTGATCCTTGTTCTAATGTAATACAAACTTTCCAGAAGCATCTTAAGCTGTTTCCAGACACGGTCATGAAGAATAGGTTTTCTCTCCCAGCACTGATTCATACACGGTGTGTCCATCGCGTGTCTGTGTGTGACGTGCTCGCATGCTGGCTCGGCACAGGAAATCCACGTTGTCAAATACTGCACTTACCTCCGGTTAGCTGTTGTTTCCTCTCACAGAACTGCAGTTCAAAATACTTGATGAAGCAACTGGACAAATCATTAAGTGTGGTCTTGGCGTGTCCAAAGGCTTCTAAGATGCACATGACCTGTGGGAGAGGAGAACATTTTACTGAAGTAAAATAGCATTTGCATTTTGGAAGGGAAGGAGTCATCTGAATTAATATAAGCAAAAGTCAGAATTCATTTTACAATAATACATTTATTTAAACATTGGCATAGACCATTCCTTTGAATCCTTATTTACTTTCCACTCATACTCTTTTTCAATCCTGACCCCCATTTATCCTCCCTGTGCCGTGCTTTTGCCTCACAACAACTATTCTCTTCCACAGGGCAGCAGTGAAACTCCCAGCTGAGCTCCTGTGCCACCTTCTCTCACTGCCCTGTGCTTTGTTGCAGACTGGCAAGTTTGTGGCTTTGCAATGCTATGATAAAGCTCCTCAGGCCAACCCTGGGGGCTGAAATTCTTCCTTGACATGTTTCCTTAAGCATTCACAGTAGAATAAAAGCCACTGCTTCTTCATCAATTGACTCTGCCTGTGAAGGTGATGGGGACCAAGCAATTCTCCAAAATGTATGAAAATCTGGAGGGTTCAAGGGTATCTCTTGCATGATAGTTATGTTCCATGCGGTTTCTGCATCAGCCACAGGAGGGAGTACAATAACACCTTATTGATACATGGACTAGTTTTCCTGTTCCCTAGTGTTTCTAATAGTGTTTTTTGAGAACACTATCCTACTTTTTTTTAAGTGCTTTGATCCCACTTTTTTTTTTTAATTTACTTTTTATTTTATTTTTTGAGACAGAGTCTCACTCTGTCATCCAGGCTGGAGTGCAGTGATGCGATCTCAGCTCACTGCAGTGGTGTGATCTCGGCTTACTGCAACCTCTGCCTCCTGGATTCAAGCAATTCTCCTGCCTCAGCCTCTGGAGTAGCAGGGATTACAAGGGCATGCCGTTACGCCTGGCTAATTTTTGTAGTTTTAGTAGTAGAGATAGGGTTTCGCCATGTTGGCCAGGCTGGTCTCAAACTCCTGACCTCAGGTGATCCGCCCACCTCGGCCTCCCAAAAAGTGCTGGCATTACAGGCATGAGCCACCGCGCGCGGCCGCTTTGATCCCACTTTTAAATTTCCTGGCATCTGCTACATTAAGGTGTTGAATTAACCTGGAAGTATTTTATACTGTGAAAGATTATAAAATAGTTTGACGCTAACCACAAATTAAAAAATGCTACAAGTTGTGATAATAGTGAAGTATGTTAAAACTTCTGTGTTTGAAGTTTGAATTTTGGAGACAAACATATATTAATTCCTTACAAAAACTTTATGGTTTAGGTCTGTATATAATAATCTAATTTTAAAGATGATAAAAGTAAATTGATAGCAGTGATGATAGCAATGTTTTCTGGGAAAAAAATGAAATAGTACTTAGTAACTCTTTGTTTTGTATCTTTTCCTATAATCTAATATGAAATATGTAGTTATATACATACGGTGAAAATAAGAGGGTAATGATAGCACATTTTAAATATTAATAATATTACATTAAACAATTATTTTAAAAGTCATAAAAATAGGATAATCTTTAAAAATATTTTGCTTCTAGTTATTCTGGTGTTGTGTCTGATAAGTAATGTTTTGATTATTCTTGGAAAAAGGACATTACAGGTAATTAATAACTTGTTCCCCTAACAGTCAATATAGGGAAATGGTTAAATGCATGTGCCTGGGAGTGAGAAGGAGCTACCCCCACACCCCAACACTGCTAATGAGAAATTATGTAACACTGAGGAGGTCCTCTGAATTCCTCAAACCTCATTTTCCTTAATTCTCACGCTGGAATAACTCCTTCAGTGTTTGTCAGTGTCCGCTGTGTAAAGCCCTCAGCTTTACGTCTGGCACAGAGAAAACATTCAGCAAATAACAACAGTGAATTTTACTTTTGTGAATAGCAATAGACAATGTTCCTGTCGTGCTCACTATGTACCAGGCAGTGTTCTAACGGTTGATGTGTCTGTGCATGTGTGTTCTCTGTGAACTCTAGGAACCAGTGTATATTTTACACTGCTTTACAGAAAAAAGGACATAGACCAATTAGTTTTCCCAAGGCTCAAAGGTTGTCAACAATGAAGCTGGGAGTTGAACCCAGGTGAGCTGGCTTTCAGAATCACACACTTAACCACTGCACTATGCAGTAATTACTGCTGAAATACCAATAAAGACATAGAAGGCATGAAACGAATATAAAACTACAACTACTTAACAAAATGTAAATACCCCATGGCATTCTTTCACTGTACGTTGTCATCCATGAGTCAAGATTAAAATGCTAAATAAACTATGCAATAACCAATTTTTTAATCTTTAATTAGCCACTTGGCCGATAGGTGGCACTAAATAAATGTATTAAGAGAAATACTGAGCGAAACAAAACTGGCATTATTCCGCTGCTCACCTTGATTTCAAAAACAATAATGACAACGTTGCACAGTAACAAAATTTAAATAAAAATATAAATGAAGAAAATTAAATATATATATATTTTCCTCAATGTTTACTTATTCAAATTTTATTGACTTTTTTTTTCTATTTATAATGTATGGTATTTTTTCTATAAATTTATGTCCCTATATAAGTCGTGGACTATTATGGTAGGAGTTAATCTACTGTATTTTCTAAAAGTAAGAACTTGTGGCATCCTCTATAAAAAATATTAACTCAATCGATATCAACCCATCAGTCTGCTCTCTGAAAGCTATTGCATAGTGAATGCTTATTTAAGTGATTTCAATGGAATTGAATATTCTTAAAGTTGAAATTCATTTGGACCAGAGTTGGTGAAGGTTCCAGGTAGTTTCTTCCTGAAACATGACTTTTCTGTTCCAATAAATTTAATGTCATGGAAAATGCCCTGCTTCCAATGTTTGAAATTCAAATGCAGGGGTTAGAAACAAAACAGCCCTTCCTAACTGCTCTTAGCTGCTCTGAAACTTTGTGGGGGAACAAAGCCATGTCTGTGGTGATCGGGTTCCATCCGTCCATCTACCCAGTGGGTAAAGTGCACTTGAAGCCCAGGACAAAGGCAGGTGAGCTCATGCAGGCTTTTAAGATGGGCCAAATGAGGTTTAAGACTGACAGAAAGATTTCAGTCACGTCTCGTAAGAATAAGTGTTTGACCTGCATATAATCACCAAAAGTCATTTCTGGACCTCAATGCTGCACTCTCTCACTTACTAGATGTTACCAACTGAATCTTCCTCTTTCTCTCTCTTCTCCCAAAACCTCCTTCAGGGAGAGTACTGTGTGTTGTGACAGTGTGAACTTCTAGTTTCCACCCAAACCCTTTCATTTTGGGTTCTCTGGCTTCCCATACTCCACTGAGATGGCAATCTTTAATTTTAACAATGATGCCATTATTATCAACCACAGGAAGAGTTTCTCTACTCCTCAGTGTCTGCACAATACTACACTGAAGACCACCCCAATACATCCTCACTGATATGGTTTGGCTCTCTTTCCCCACCCAAATCTCAAGTTGAATTGTAATCCCCACATGTCAAAGGAGAGACCTGGTAGGGGGTGATTGAGTCATGGGGGCAGTTTTCCCCATGCTGCTCTCATGATCATGAAGGCATTCGCATGAGATCTATGGTTTAAAACTGGCAGTTTCCCCTGCGCACGCTCTCTCTCCTGCCATCATGTAAGATGTGCCTTGCTTCTTTCTTCTTCACCTCCTGCCATCATGTAAGATGTGCCTTGCTTCTTTCTTCTTCACCTCCTGCCATCATGTAAGATGTGCCTTGCTTCTTTCTTCTTCACCTCCTGCCATGACTGTAAGTTTCCTGAGGCTTCCCCAGCCATGCTGAACTGTGAGTCAATTAAACCTCCTTTTTTTTTAAAATAAATTTCCTAGTCTGACGTGGTATCTTTACGGCAGTATGAGAACAGACTAGTACACTGACTTTTCTTTCTCTATCATTCTTTCACTACACATTATTTGGCAACTGCTGATCCAAATGACCTCCAATGAGTATTTTCCTAGGATTCGAGGCAAAATTGTCTCCTTTAGAATGAACCAGGCTCTCTCAGTGGAATGTACAGTTTGTGTGCTTGCTACACACCTGATCCCGCCTGCCAGCACTCCCCATGCTGGCCTGTGTGATATTCCAGAATGCAGTCTCACAACCAAATATGGCTAAACTGTGTCTCTAATCAGCTCATTGTCCTCTCCTCTTAGGGCCACCTAGTGAACTTTCCTTTCATCTTATCCTGACCTTCAAACTTTCTACTAGATAGCTCCATAAATCAAGGCTGTTCAAGGATGTTCTTTTCTACTCATTTCCTTAATCAGATTTTCCTTTCAGGAAGTATAGGAAGTGCTCACTTAGTATCATCAATAGGTTCTTGGAAATTTCTACTTTAAGCAAAACAACGTACCTTCTAATGCAACCAATTTTATCACAGACTAATTAATATAAACAAGAGTTAAATTCTTACAGCAGACAGGAAATAGTTTTGCTTAAAGTCACAGTTTCCAAGAACCCATCAATGACACTGTGAAGATTTATTGTACTGGTTCATCTCTTAAATATACTTAATTTCACTAAACCCTCTAATTTTATAAAGATTTATGGTAAATTAAAAAATGTATTCAATGCTTGTATTTAATTCCTGTACATATACTTGGATGATTTACAGATATAATGGCTGATGATTTTCATGAACATCTTGGACACTGAATGATATTCATGTGGATAATGATCTAAAGGGAAACAATAAAACCATAGCTGACATGGAATTTAAGCCATGCTCAAACCTGGGCAATATTTTTTCATGAGACTAGAAGTCATTTATTTATGAATCTTTTATGTGTCATGAGGAGTGAATAAAACACACAAGTTAACTAGAATTAGTTTTACTTGAAATATGCACTGATATTATAATCTGGACTCCCAGATGCTAACTGATTTGGGAGGGTTATATCTACCTGATTCAAAGGAATGCACTTTAGAATGTATTTGTTTGAACTAAAATTTAAAGCCAATTTACATAAGGTAATAGAGAATGCATTACAGAAATTATACAGCCTGCTGTCTCCCAGATGATCATTTTAATAGATGATTGTATATAATTTAGAGGGGAAACTATTGTTCCTTTTCATTATGAGTAAGTCATCAGTTTCTGTTATTTCCGTTAGTTAACTTGAGGCTATTTTATAACCATGTTGTTTTACACGTACTCTAACTCTTAAGTGTCAGTGGTCAGGATATTAACATATTTGAACAAAGAAGATAGGTTATGCTATTCTCCCAAATTGACTCTCAATATTAAATTATTTTGACCGGCCAGGTGCAGTGGCTCATGTCCGTAATTCCAGCACTTTGGGAGGCTGAGGTGGGTAGATCACTTGAGGTCAGGAGTTCAAGACCAGCCTGGCCAACATGGTGAAACCCCATCTCTACTAAAAACTACAAAAATTAGGCAGGTGTGGTGGCACATGCCTGTAATCCCAGCTGCTTGGGAGGCTGAGGCACGAGAATTGCTTGAACCTGGGAAATGGAGTGAGCCAAGATTGTGCCACTATACTCCAGCCTGGGTGACAGAGCAAGACTCCATTTCAAAAAAAAAATTATTTTGAGCTTGTTGTAGAATTATGCAGGTGCTCAATATGGTATGAGCTTAATAAATGGTTATAAATTAAAGTCATTAATGAACACACATGATACCACAGATATTCAAAAAACTAATTAATTATGCATTCTTTTTAAAGAGAAAAGTCTACAGAATCAGACATAAGCTTGGGGATCTATTAGAGCAGAATAAATTTTAAAATTACTTATAATTCACAAGTATAAAATATGCAAAATAATACTAATTTATTAATTAAAAATCAGTTATTCTCATTTCTAAATGAGGAATCAGATACTATAAATTTAAAGAACATGCCAACTAACCGCCACCATGGTAGAAATCACTCTAAACTGTAGCAGCCAGATAAAAAAGCAGGTGCCACAGAAACAAACACAAATAGCACAATATTCATTGTGCAGTATATTTCCGTATTTTAAACTTTTGAACCTTTAGATGGCATTGATTTAGGAAACGATATAAGTGCAGCTGTCTTGCATGAATATAATCAGACACTTTTAAATATAAAATTATGACTGAAATGCAGGCATCTTTCTGTAAATGTGTGTACGGCCAGACACATGTCAGCATCAGAGGCACCTCCGTGGAAATTTCACACTGCAGCAATATTGCACTTTGAAATCAGTGCCAATAGAAAGTTTTATACTATTGTAACACGGCCTATGATGTGTACATGCATTATTTTTTGTCAAGGCAATGATATAGCACATATGTACATTATTTCTTGAATGTTACACATAGAATATTGATTTATCTATAGAAAATCTTATGTTCTGTTAGTGTATATGTGGAATTGAACACGATTTTCCATATATGCATTTAGTGGTCTCTTGACCTGCGAGATAAGACATTTTTTAACAAATGTGTCTTCCCTACACTGGAATGAAAAACAAAAGGTTGTATAAAAAGGAAGAGAGGTAGAAAAATCCCACTATCTAACAAAAGCAGGGCAGGTAAGACAAATTGAAGAAAATGTCAATGTTAGTTCTATAAATCACATATAAGGAAACACACACAGGCCAAATGTACAGCCTCATGATGACATACAAATGGGTTGTCCACATTAAATGTATTTGATAATGTAAAGTTAACTAAGGAACTTAACTTAGGAAACTGGGGGTAATGAAATGTTTCTCCTATACGGTCACGATACTTATTTTAGTATATTCATTTATTCCCCACATAGAAACTGAGCTCCTACCACGCTGTTGAGACAGCAGCTCTGAATTCCAGGGACAGGCACTGGGTAGCCCTTTGTTAATAGATGCTTGTGGAGTGAGAAAGCAAATGAATGAGACTGCACGGGCCAGGCTGAGAGGGATACATGCTCAAAGGTGGCTTCAGCATAGAGTAAGAGGAAGGGGATATAGTGTTCTAAGATTAGAGAAGAAAATAAAAACCACAACAAATGTAACATTGCCAGAAAGAACGCCAGGCCATGCTGATTTATTGGACTTGATGTAAAGGGAACAGAGACTCACTCAAGGGCTCTGAGCAAAGGAGTCTCTGGTGATACAGGCTGATGGCAGTTCACCAGCATCAACTCTCCTCTTCTTCCATTTACTAGTTGAAGTTGAATACATGGCTGCCTAGTTATCAATGAGTCCTAACTAGATAGCAGCATGACTAAGTTCAAGCCCATAACTGTGATGAGAAGACAGGTAGCCCCTCTGCATATGATGAGCCTTCTGCCTGGACTGGGGTTTGCTGCTCCCTTCCTCTGAGCAGGTGAGAAAGTGTCTGGGAAGCGACAGGGCCTGGGCCCTACCTGACCCTGGGGAGCAGAGCTACCAACCACGGCCTGCCACAGGGACATGCACTGGAGGATGGCCAAGAATGGAAAAAGAAAGAGAGCAACTTAGAACAGTCTCAAAGATAATGCCATGTGAGAAGATGACTCCACAGCAGCAATGACTGTGGACCTGAAGGAACTGGACAGACTAAAGAGCTAGGGGTAATAGGATATTCAGAATGTGCTGGAAATAGAGAAACTTAGTACAATGCAGTGGTTCATGCCTGTAATCCCAGCACTTTGGGAGGCTGAGGCAGGTGGATCACTTGAGCCCAGGAGTTCGAGACCAGCTTGGGAAACACAGGAGACCCAGTCTCCACAAAAAAAAAAAAAAAAAAAAAAAAAAAATTAGCTAGGCAGAGACACATGCCTGTGGTCCCAGCTACTTGGAAGGATGAGGTGGGAGGATCACTTGAGCCCAGGAAGTTGAGGCTGCAGTGAATGGTGATCGTATCACTGTACTCCAGCCTGTGTGACAGAGCAAGACCCTGTCTCAAAAATAAATAACAATAACAGTAAATAAATAAATGAAAATAAAAAAGAAAGACTTCAGTTTTGGCCACGTGTTTGCAGTACACTGCGGCATGTCCAGGAAATTCGTTGGACAGGCAGGTCTGCATGTTAAGAGTGAGAGGCAGTATGGAGATTAGGATCCAGAGCTGCTGGTGTACCCATGGCACTGAGTCATGATCATCAGCATAAGCAAGGGTGGAGTATCCTCTAAAATAATATTTTATTTCAACCTTAGGAAAATCACCATGAACTTCCAGGCATCTGGAGTGATTTCCAAAAGAAATATAGAAATGGAGAGGGTTCCATCTCTAGGTAGAGGCCCCTAGAGAGCAGACTGTTGATTTCCATTCTTTTGGATTGGTTATTGGTTCCTGTCCTGTCTGTTCCCCCCACTGTTAGCCATTCCTTCCAGTGGCCTTTCAATGTCTTCTTCTGATCTGCTATGGTCTGAACAAACCTTTTAACAAAACTTGCTAGAACTATGTATAAACAACAGAATCAGTCTATGGATAAGCACCTGTGGTGGCCTCCTTGAGTAAAATTTCTGAGTTTGATTATGTGGGATGTTTTTAGCTTTATCTTAGCTGCTAACAGGTCTTTTTGCTTCCTCCTTGAATCACGGTCATATTTTAGAATGATGAATTAGCAGGACAGTTAACACTGCAAATGTTTCCAAATAGAGTTTAAAATCTGTTTTGGCCCCAAAGGTGCATGGCCTGCCCATCAAAGTCTTTAAGGATAACTATTGCCAATTCTTTCAGATACACCAAAGATTTATTATCAGGCCCCAGTGATCCCTCACAATAATTTCTTTTCTGGCCAGCTCCCCAAAATGTCCTAACACACCAAAGTGCACTTTCTTTTTCTTTTCTTTTTTTTTTTTTGAGACAGAGTTTTGCTCTTGTCCAGCTGGAATGCAATAGCATGATCTCAGCTCAGCGCAACCTCTGCCTCCCGGCTTCAAGCAATTCTCCTGCCTCAGCCTCCTGAGTAGCTGGGATTACAGGCACCAGCCACCACTCCTGGCTAATTTTTGTATTTTTAGTAGAGACGAGGTTTCACAATGTTGGCCAGGCTGATCTCGAACTCCTGACCTCAGGTGATTCACATGCCTCAGCCTCCCAAAGTGCTGGGATTATAGTCGTGAGCCCCTGCGCTCAGCCTCAAAGTGCACTTTCTTTGTGAACAACAACATCTACCTATATTACGTGTTTTAGATCCAACTATTCGGAGCAAATACAAAAAGAAAGTATGTACAAAATATTTTAAATATGTAAAATAAATAAATGTTCACTTGAACAGTATTAATTTGAACCCAAGCTCAATAATTTTTTATTCTTTATTTCCACAAATTTTGACCCCCTTGTGTCTATTATGATGTCCCCTCCCCTATTTGTAAATGACAACTGGCTGAACATCTTCATTCACATATTTGCCAACCCAAACAAAAAACTTACATGTTTGAATCTGGAATCCAGTGTGGCCCTGCTGGCGCCAGCCCTGCAGGTGAGGTGTCTTATGATTTGTTTGCTGGCTTCAGACTTTCCTGATCCCCTTTCTCCACTAAGGAAAACAGAGAGGAAAAACATAAGTTTGAAGGAACTTTGCTTCAAAGCTTGTTCCTTTGTTCCTTTGAAGCTACTTTGAAGGAACAAGTAAAAAAATTAACTGGAGATATTTCTCAGACACAGAAATGAGGAGGGAATGGCACATCAACTTGCAATGAGTTTGTGGTCTCCGTTCACACTTCAATTTGATTCATTTGTCTGAAATACCCAGTATATGTTTACTGTGTCATGTCCCTGATGGTGTTTCAGATGCTGGCATTACAAATGAATATGACACAAGTTCTGCCATTCAGTATCTCACAGGGTAGAACCACCTAGTGTAGGTAAATTATGCCAGAAAGGTGTCAGGCTAAGAAGAAGACATAACCGACTTGACTCAGCTTAGCAAGTCAACATAAAGTGAGGCGATCCCATGACAGCACGCTGTGTTGAGACATGCAGGCTCACACTTGGCCTTGGGAAAACTGTTCATGCTTCATGGGCCTTACAGGAAAGACATTACCTCGTCTGTGGAAAAGCTGTGACATCTGTCTGAGCATTCCTTCTCTGTTCTTTGAAATGAACATAAAGTGCCTAGCTACAAAAACTAAGGCAGTAAGGTCTTCAGATGTGGATCTGTCATTCCGCAGATCCTAAACCTGACCTGCTTAGGTTTCCTTTTCAGCTTGCTTTCAGTTCTGATGTTCTCTAGTTTGCATTTTTCTTTAATCTAGAAAAGATCACTGAACTTTTATTTATAAGGACATCACTTTTAATACATCCCAGGCATACTTCATTAACTCACCCAATTTTTACAAATGGTAAATATTATATTCCTGACACTATATGATATAGGATTAACATAAAATTCCCACAAAATAATTACTATTTCAAAGTGATGTGATCTACAATAAAGTTATTACTTCACCCAGATGAAAAATTCATGAAAACAGCCTTTACTTATTTGGTAACCAGAAAAACTTTTTAAAGCCCTTTTATGAGTGCTTCCTTGGTTTTCTGCCTGGAAACATCTATTTTAACAAAGTTAATTAACAGTGTTTGCCAGAAAAGAAGTAAGTTGAAATTTAATTATTTGTTTAAAGTGTCGAGTCGTTAATGGATGCTTCCACTCACTTGTGCAGACTTTTGAACTACTGGGGCCTAAGAGTATCAACAAATGAGGTATTAAGTTAATATTAGAAAACAAAATGAAATTTTTTCTGGTCTGGTACTGAGTTTTGGGACATCCATTCCAGGACTACTTGCGTTTTGATTGCTAAATCTTAAATTACCCTTTGTAAGTGCTCGTTCTGGGACACAACTGACACTCAATAATGATCCGTAAACAACTTATTAAGTTGAATTTCAAATGGCTAATTTTATCATATTCGTAAAAATGGAGAACGCATGTATCTTAGCCCACACAATCAAGGATGTGGCAAAGCTGTATGAAAGCACACACAATTTTGAAAGAAGAAAGAGAATCACTAAAATAGTAAGTCCTAGTAACCAGAGATTTGCTCTTCCATTCTGTATATCAGGACTAGCGATACCGAAAGGAGTTCTCCAGCTTGCTTCAGGCAGACAGTCAGGGAAGGGTCCCCTGAGAAGCTCCGACCCGCCCCACGAGTGCTTACGTCAGATGTTTTGTGCCGATAAGGGAACTTGCACAGGGGGGTTGCCTAAACACGCCTGCGGTGGGAAAGTCCGTTCCTTAACACACGTGCAGCAAGGGAAATAAATCAATGTGGAGCAGCTCGGCCTCAGCATGCGCACTGGAAGGACGGGGGTGGAGCCGCCAGCAGTTCGCGCCGTAAGCTCTGGTGGTATTCAACCGAGAAGGGGGCACCAGGCACCCTGCTTCAGGACCCCTCTCTGCTGAGAGCTTCCCTTTCGCATAATAAATTCTACTCCACTCACTCTCTCGTGTCCGCACGCCTCATTTTTCCAGGTCGTGAGGCAAGAACCCGGACGTAGCTGAGCTAAGGAGCAAAATCCTGCATCAACACCTTCTTGAAACTTGAATGAAGAGATATTTTTTCAAAATAAGGGGTTGGTACAGGGAATCATTAACTTTAAAAGATGACCCAAAGGAGGGCCGGGCGCGGTGGCTCACGCCTGTAATCCCAGCACTTTGAGAGGCTGTGGTGGGCGGATCACAAGGTCAGGAGATCGAGACCATCCTGGCTAACACGGTGAACCCTCGTCTCTACTAAAAATACAAGAAATTAGCTGGGCGTGATGGCGGGCGCCTGTAGTCCCAGCTATTCGGGAGGCTGAGGCAGGAGAATGACGTCAAGCCGGGAGGCGGAGCTTGCAGTGAGGCGAGATGGCGCCACTGCACTCCAGCCTGGGCGACAGAGCGAGACTCAAGACTCCATCTCAAAAAAAAAAAAAAAAAAAAAAAAGACCCAAAGGAAAACTAGTTCTGCAGAATATATACTGGATAAAAAGTTCCATGAGCAAATACACATCAAAACTGTTGGGTTAAACTAAGATAAACGGGGTTCTTCATGAGAAAACTTGCTGGCCGCTGTGTGCCATCTCCCGGGCGGACTCCCAAAGCGCATGGGCCTGCTGCTCCTCCTTTTCCCCCCTCAGAGCCTTGCTCAGGACCCACGCTTTCAAAAACTGACCTATAACAGCTGCAATGATCATCCTAGAACTAAATGGGAGCACTCAAAAGTTATGTAAATTCTGAAGAAATAAATAATACATAGAAATAATCTAGTCAAGGGTCTGGCAGCCAGTAAATTCTCAATAAACATTAGTTGTTATTGTCAACAGTGTTATACTCTCCCTATCTCACCAATTGACAGTGCTTTTTCTAAGCAACTTTTAAAAAGTTTTTCCCTGTTTAACAAAGGAAGACCAGGAAACTAGACAGACAAAGCAGATAAAAATAGGGTTGCCTGAGTCTAGAATGGGTGGAAGCCCCCATCTCTGCGCCTTTCTCATCCTTGAGTCTAGAATGAGTGGCCAGGTGCAGTAGCTCACACCTGTAATCCCAGCACTTTGGGAGGCCGAGGCAGGTGGATCACCTGAGCTCAGGAGTTCGAGACCAGCCTGACCAACATGGTGACACCCTGACTGTACTAAAAATACAAACTTAGCCGGGCGTGGTGGCACATGCCTGTAATTCCAGCTACTCAGGAGGCTGAAGCAGGAGAATCACTTGAACCCAGGAGGCAGAGGTAGCGGTGAGCTGAGATTGTGCCATTGCACTCCAGCCTGGGCAACAAGAACGAAACTCCGTATCGAAAGAAAGAATGGGTGGAAACCCCTGCCTTGGTGCCTTTCTCATCCTTGAGTCTAGAATGGGTTGGAGCCCCCGCCTCAGTGCCTTTCTCATCCTCGTGTCTAGAATTGGTGAGAGCCCGTCTCAGTGTCTTTCTCATCCTTTGAGTTTAGAATGGATGAGAGCCCCTATCTCAGTGCCTTTCTCATCCTCGTGTCTAGAATGGGTGAGAGCCCCTGTCTCAGCGCCTTTCTCATCCTTGTGTCTAGAATGGGTGAGAGCCCCTGTCTCAGAGCCTTTCTCATCCTTGAGTTTAGAATGGGTTGGAGCCCTCGCCTCTGCCTTTCTCATCCTTGTGTCTAGAATGGGTGAGAGCCCCTGTCTCAGAGCCTTTCTCATCCTTGAGTTTAGAATGGGTGGAAGCCCCTGCCTCGGTGCCTTTCTCATCCTTGTGTCTAGAATGGGTTGGAGCCCCCACCTTGACGCCCTTCTCATCCTTGTGTCTAGAATGGGTGAGAGCCCCTGTCTCAGCGTCTTTCTCATCCTTGAGCCTAGAATGGGCAGAAGCCCCTGCCTCAGTGCTTTTCTCATCCTTGAGTCTACAATGGGTGGAATTCCCTGCCTCAGCGCCTTTCTCATTTTTGAGTCTAGAATGGGTGGAATCCCCTGCCTCGGTGCCTTTCTTATCCTAGAGTTTAGAATGTGTCGAAGCCCCTGCCTCAGCACCTTCCTCATCCTTAGGATGCGTCTGAACCCAGCACGAAAACTACCGCTAGCACGCTGCTTTGAAAACTAGAAAACTAAAGTGTGCGCCCATCAGTCTGTCCCTCCACCCTCCATAGAATTTTTGATGAAATGCATATAAACATATAAGCTCTCATTTTAATATTTAAATAAGCCTTTTGAATTCTATCCAGGTTCTAACTTTATACCATTTTCATTTCACTTTGACTCGAGTTGTGTGCTACTGTACTTATCGGTTCAGTTCCAACCAGCACTACCGACAACAACTAAGGCACTGCAGTGAGTGAGTATTTATAGAGCTTTCCCTCCCTTGTAGAGGTTTGACTGAATATAAAATATAGGTCTCTGATGCAGATTTTAACATTTAAATGTTTCTTTAATTTTCTATTAATTGATGAGTTAAATCTAGCATTACATTTCAAATTCAAAAAATATTTTGGGCCAAATGCAGTGGCCCATGTCTGTAATCCCAGCACTTTGAGAGGCTGTGACAAGAGGATCGCTTGAGCCCAGGAGTTTGAGACCAGCCTGGGCAATATAGTGAGATCTCATCTCTACAAAAATTAAAAAATTAGCCAAGTGTGGTGGCATGTGCCTGTAGTCCCAGCTACTTGGGAGGCTGAGGTGGGAGGATCACTTGAGCCTTGGCTGCAGTGACTGGTGATCATGCCACTGAATTCCAGCCCAGGTGACAGAGTAAGACCCTGTCTCAAAAAAAAAAAAGTTTAGGAAGTAGAATACAGTGAATTGTGAGCAAAGGTAAATAACAAGAAACAGGCTGAGAAAACATACCTTTGGAAAGAAATAAAATGATATTTGGGGCAGCCCTGGATTTTGAAGAACAGTGGCTTAGGTTCAGTAATATTGGAAGTTTTTCTTTCTCCATGTTTTCTTAGGTTCAGAAGCAAAAACTTTTTATCTAAGCTTTAAATCTTCAAAAGGAAATGAGTTTCAGGTTAAGTTTATTAATATTGATCCAGCTACACTTGGGGCTACTCCTAACAGCCAAGATGTTTCTCCTTTGTAACGAGTCAAATGTACTTATTGCAAAGATATACTGGACCTCAAGGTGCTGAGAAAGTAAATAAAGGTAAACCATAGGAAATGAGTACATCTTTACTGCCAAGCCCCGTGGCAAACCTGAGCGTGGCAGACAAGGTTGAGGAGGGCTCACCTGAGGATGAAACACTGAGGCCGCTGTTGCCGGAAGAGCTGGTGAAAGGCTCTCTCCACACACGAGAAGAGGTGAGGAGGCAGCGAGGAACACAGCTTCCCTGAGGAGCTGAAATACAGCTGGGACACCTGGAAAACAGGGCAGCAGCAAGGGGAAAACCTCAGTGAAAAGGCGCCAGTATTCCTCATCCCATAATGAGAGTGACTTCTGTCCAAGATACAGAAGTGAATGAATCCCTAATTCTGAATCTCATTGGTATGTAAAAACATTTGTAAAATGACACCCTTCTCAGCACATTTTCAGCATGCATAATGACAAAACGGAGGCTTATACTTTATCCTTCATTACTTGGTCCATAGGCTTTAATTATTCTGCTGTCTTTAAGAAGAGCAACTCACAAAATATGTTGTTTAATAGATATCTGTGCAGTAAGCTGAAACTGTGGTAATTTACAACAAATACAATTTCTCTCAGCAGTATTTAATTTCAATACCATAAGATAGCCAAGGTTTTAAACTTGAATGTGAGAGGCAGTTGCAGCTGAAATGCATATAAGTTTACAAATTTCTCAGAAAAACAAAAATTAATTAATTTTAGAGAAACGGTGATGTATAATTATTGCCATAATGATTCATTTCCAGTATTTTTAGTCCTTTTAAATTTCTAGTAAATTTCATTACTTTAGAATAAAAACTCAAGAGTAGGAAGACTTCTTAGTTGTGAAGAAATCAAAGTTATTTTTATTTTACAAAATAACTGGCCTGTATCTTCAAAGATGTCAAGGTCAGAAAAGTCAAAAGAAGACTGCAGAACTGGTCCATACTGAAGGAGAGTCAAGGGCATGGTGGTTCAAAATGCAACATGCAGCGCTGGCCTGAATCTCTAGCTCTGTGGGCGTTACTGAGACAATGGGAAATCCTGAACGAGGTCTCTTGATTCAGTGACACCAGTGCATCAGCAATAATTTTCCCATTTTGATGACTGTAGGGAGGTTACACAGGAGAATACCTTTGTTTAAATACACGGTAAACATATTTAAGGTTGATGGGACCACATGCCAGAAAAGTATTTTAAAATGGTTGATGCTCAGGGATCTGCTATTAGTCTGATGGGCTTCTCTTTGTGGGTAACCTGACCTTTCTCTCTGGCTGCCCTTAACAGTTTTTCCTTCATTTCAACTTTGGTGAATCTGACAATTATGTGTCTTGGAGTTGCTCTTCTCAAGGAGTATCTTTGTGGCGTTCTTTGTATTTCCAGGATTTGAATGTTGGCCTGACTCGCTATGTTGGGGAAGTTCTCCTGGATAATATCCTGAACAGTGTTTTCCAACTTGGTTCCATTCTCCTCCTCACTTTCAGGTACACCAGTCAGACATAGATTTGGTCTTTTCACATAGTCCCATATTTCTTGGAGGCTTTGTTCATTTCTTTTTACTCTTTTTTCTCTAAACTTCTCTTCTCACTTCATTTCATTTATTTGATCTTCAATCACTGATACCCTTTCTTCCACTTGATCAAATCGGCTACTGAAGCTTGTGCATGAGTCACGTAGTTCTCGTGCCATGGTTTACAGCTCCATCAGGTCATTTAAGATCTTGTCTATGCTGTTTATTCTGGTTAGCCATTTGTCTAATCTTTTTTCGAGGTTTTTAGCTTCTTTGCAATGGGTTCCAACATCCTCCTTTAGCTCAGAGAAGTTTGTTATTACCGATCATCTGAAGCCTTCTTCTCTCAACTCGTCAAAGTCATTCTCCATCCAGCTTTGTTCCATTGCTGGCGAGGAGCTGCGTTCCTTTGGAGGAGAAGAGGAGCTCTGATTTTTAGAATTTTCAGCTTTTCTGCTCTGGTTTCTCCCCATCTTTGTGGTTTTATCTACCTTTGGTCTTTGATGATAGTGACGTACAGATGGGATTTTGGTGTGGATGTCCTTTCTGTTTGTTAGTTTCCTTCTAACAGTCAGGACCCTCAGCTGCAGGTCTGTTGAAATTTGCTGGAGGTCCACTCCAGACGCTGTTTGCCTGGGTATCACCAGCAGAGGCTGCAGAAAAGCAAATATTACAGAATGGCAAATGTTGCTGCCTGATCCTTCCTCTGGAAGCTTCGTCTCAGAGGGACACCTGGCTGTATGATGTGTCAGTCATCCGCTACTGGGAGGTGTCTCCCAGTTAGGCTACTCGGGGGTCAGGGACCCACCTGGGGAGTCAGTCTGTCCGTTCTCAGATCTCAAACTCCATGCCCAAGGTATTTTATAGATTCAATGCCATCTTCATCAAGCTACCAATGACTTTCTTCACAGAATTGGAAAAAACTACTTTAAAGTTCATATGGAACCAAAAAAGAGCCTACATTGCCAAGACAATCCTAAGCCAAAAGAACAAAGCTGGAGGCATCATGCTACCTGACTTCAAACTATACTACAAGGCTACAGTAACCAAAACAGCATGGTACTGGTACCAAAACAGAGATATAGACCAATGGAACAGAATAGAGCCCCCGGAAATAATACCACACATCTACAACCATCTGATCTTTGACAAACCTGACAAAAACAAGAAATGGGGAAAGGATTCCCTATTTAATAAATGGTGCTGGGAAAACTGGCTAGCCATATGTAGAAAGCTGGAACTGGATCCCTTCCTTACACCTTATACAAAAATTAATTCAAGATGGATTAAAGACTTAAATGTTAGACCTAAAACCACAAAAACCCTAGAAGAAAACCTAGGCAATACCATTTAGGTCATAGGCATGGGCAAAGACTTCATGACTAAAACACCAAAAGCAATGGCAACAAAAGTCAAAATTGACAAATGGGATCTAATTAAACTAAAGAGCTTCTGCACAGCAAAAGAAACTACCGTCAGAGTGAACAGGCAACCTACAGAATGGGAGAAAATTTTTGCATCTACCCAACTGACAAAGGGCTAATATCCAGAATCTACAAAGAACTCAAACAAATTTACAAGAAAAAATCAAATAACCCCATCAAAAAGTGGCCAAAGGATATGAACAGACACTTCCCAAAAGAAGACATTTATGCAGCCAACAGACACATGAACAAATGCTCATCATCACTGGCCATCAGAGAAATGCAAATTCAAAACCACAATGAGATACCATCTCACACCAGTTAGAATGGCGATCATTAAAAAGCCAGGAAACAACAGGTGCTGGAGAGGATGTGGAGAAATAGGAACACTTTTACACTGTTGGTGGGACTGTAAACTAGTTCAACCATCGTGGAAGACAGTGTGGCCATTCCACAAGGACCTAGAACTAGAAATACCATTTGACCCAGCCATCCCATTACTGGGCATATACCCAAAGGATTATAAATCATACTGCTATAAAGTTACGTGCACACGTATGTTTATTGCGGCATTACTCACAATAGCAAAGACTTGGAATCAACCCAAATGTCCATCAATGATAGCCTGAATTAAGAAAATGTGGCACATACACACCATGGAATACTATGCAGCCATAAAAAAGGATGAGTTCATGTCCTTTGTAGGGACATAGATGAAGCTGGAAACCATCATTCTGAGCAAACTATCGCAAGGACAGAAAACCAAACACCTCATGTTCTTACTCATAGGTGGGAATTGAACAATGAGAATGCTTGGACACAGGGTGGGGAACATCACACACTGGGGATTGTTGTGGGGTGGGGGGAGGGGGGAGGGATAGCATTAGGAGATATACCTAATGTAAATGATGAGTTAACGGGTGCAGCGCACCAACATGGCACATATATACATATGTAATAAACCTGCACATTGTGCACATGTACCCTAGAACTTAAAGTATAATAATAAAAAAAGGTTGATGTTAAAAGTTGCTTGTACAATTTATCTACACATTTTACACACATTTAAAATTATAGCAAAAATAATTTTTAAAGTAGAATACATGATCCACAATGAGAGTTAACTGGATGAATCTCACAATGTTGAGTGTGAGTGGTCAGATACATAAAAGAACACACTGTATGTCTTCACTTACATCGAGTACAAACACAGGTAACCAATCCTTGCTGTTAGAAGTCAAGTTGGCAGTAGCAGGGGAAATGCTAATGTTTAAGGGACTTCATGTTCTGGAGCTGAGTACCACCCACCTGCATGCTTAGCAACATAAGCACTTTCCTACAAACATTACACCTCAACCAAAACTACAAAAAACTGAAGTCATCACACAGTGTGGTGCTGGTGCAAAGAGTAGATAAATGGATCACAGATCACTTGAAACAGACTAGATAATTCAGTGCAAGCCTACATGTTGGTGAAGATGAAATGGGAGAGTTCCCTAACCCTGCTCGCAGGATGTGTGACGGGGTGTGGCTCATCTGTTTGGCCACTGTGTGTGCTCAAACCCCTTATGGGAGGGGGAGCATGCAGATGGGCAGGTACAGGAGCCTGGGCCAGCACCTTTGGGCTTTGGCCCCATAGTAGCATCTAGGGGTGGGTGCCTGCAACTTCTGAAGCCCAAGTGGGCGTGTGTTACAGTGTATTCTTTTAGCTTTGCTGTCCGTGGACAGCTTAAGTGTTAAACAGTTCAATGGACCTTCTGCCTTTTTTGCAAGGGCAGAGGGCCAGTGCGACAGCTTTCTGTATCCTAAGCTCTTGTCTGGCATCCAGGAAAAATCAGATCACACACGGACTTGAAGGATGGTGAATGCAGGGGTTTTATTGAGTGGTGGAGGTGGCTCTCAGTGGGATGGATGGGGAGCTGGAAAGGGGATAGAGTGGGAAGATGATCTTCCCTGGAGTTTGGCCATCCAGTAGCCGATCTCCTCTCCAACCATCCCTAGCTGAACTCCTCTCAACATTCAGATGCTCCTTCTCTTCTCTCCTTCTCTGCCACTCTTCTGCTCTTCTGTTCATCTGCTTGTGGAGTCTGGTGTTTGGGGGTACAGGATGGGGGGCATGGTGGGCCAAAGGCAACTTTTTGGCACGAAAACAGGAATATCTGTTCCCATTTAGGGCTGTGGGTTACCAGCCTTGAGGGTGGGGCCTTTGCCGGGGAACTGCTCTCTTCTACCCAGTGTCTCCCTGCCTCCTGTCCTTATCAAAGATACAGTGTATGACCAACCAGGCTGCACCACCTATCAGTGGTAAAGGGTGCTGCTGAGAGGACTAATCATCTATTTAGGTAAAGAAGACAAGTGTTGATCTCTATTCTATAGCAAGTGTAAAAATTACTTACAAGTGAATGTAAATCCCAGATATGAGCAGCAAAGTTTAAAGCATTTAGACAAGCATATAGAATGGTACTCTCATGATTTGTATGTAAACAAGGAAATAGGATTCAAAAATATAAATTATAATGAGAATGATGGAGCGATCTTACTACATTAAATTTAACAAGCCCTGGTCAACCATATAATAATAGAAAATAAGCAAAGACAGAGAAGTGTATAAGCTGTGCATGTAATCAATAGATCAGCAGCAATTTAAAACATATTCCTACAAATCAATTTAAAAATGGAACTATAATACAAATTCGGGCAAAAATATAAACTAAAAAGATGGAAAATAAATATGAGAAAGGATGGAAAGCTCTCTCGTGCTATTTCAAACTATAAGATGCTATATTACACACAAAATCCTAGCAGAATTAATCATAGTTTAGTCATAATGATCATAATAGCTTACAGGCACTCTGTACACGGTGCTGTCCTCAGCACCTCACAGGCACTCACTCATGCAGTCCTCCAGAACCTATGACTGGAGTTAGAGAAGTATTTCTATGTTTACAGGCAACAGAATTGGTGCCAAGAGAAGTCAGTGACAGGCCCAAGGGGACAGGGCTAGTTGGTGGCAGAGCTTGATTTCCAAATGAAGTTGTCTGTTGGGCTGGGAAAACAAGTCTATACTACTGAGTCTTGTAGTTTTAACTAATTGGAAGAATCATCTGGAAATATCTTCTAAATTTGAAGATTCATATTCAACTGGGAATATCTCTGTTGAAACTCTCAAACATGAGCAAAAAGAGCATTTATAAAACAATTCTTAGGACTCTTTGTAAGAGCAGAAAATACAGAAATAAGTTAAAAGTCTATAATAAAGATTAATAGACAAATATAACTGGTTGTGTGTCATTACAAGAAAATTCTAGAGGGACTTTAGAATAAATTAGGTCTCAAATTTTCAAGATGGAAAATTTTTGAAAGTGTGAGGGCTGATCAACAGCTTTTTTGTAAAAGAATACAGCTAATGGCTGGGCGCGGTGGCTCACGCCTGTAATCCCAGCACTTTGGGGGACTGAGGTGAGCAGATTATGAGGTCAGGAGATTGAGACCATCCCGGCTAACTCGGGAAAACCCCATCTCTACTAAAACTACAAAAAATTAGGTGGGTGTGGTGGCACATGCCTGTAGTATCAGCTACTTGGGAGGCTGAGGCAGGAGAATCGCTTGAACCTGGGAGGCGGAGGTTGCAGTGAGCCAAGATTGTGCCACTGCACTCCAGCCAGGGCAATAGAGTAAGATCCCATCTCAAAAAAAAAAAAAAGAGAGAATACAGTTACTATGTTATGAGTTAATTAAAATATAGAAAATAGTGGTATACCCACTTTTTGAATGTATATATGTGTTCATGTATATAGTAAACATATGAAACACTGGATGGAAGGATAACTTCAAGATAACCATTATCACTGCTTACGAAAATAAGTAGGTTGAAGTTGAAGTGGTACTTACCCTATGTTTATAGAACAATATGTCATCTATCTAAGACATCATATAATTAAAACATACTGTTATTTTTTGTACCACTCAGAAAATAAATGTTACAGTTAAAGTAGGACACAGTGTTTTCTTACCACACCCTTAAAGCTGCATCCCAATCACAAAAGTACATGTGAAAAAAAAAATACAGCACTTTTAATTTTAAATGTTTTTAAAAGAGATATGAAACCAATATGGGTGGTGGGCACACAACTGTCTGTTGCATTCTGCTTGAACTTTTTTCATTTTTAATTATTCCAGAAGTTGCAATGAATATTAAGAATAATTAAATGATAGTGATATACACATTATAATTCATAAAACTGAGGAGTTTTAGTCCAGCTTCATTGTCCAGCAGATCTAATTTCTGTTCTTGTTTGAAAACTTGTACTAACACTGTTTCACTCCTCCCCAAGTCCAACATAGACTTAGACTCTAATGTGACAAAATGTTTTTCAACTCTCTATTTTGTAAATGAGAATTTCATTAGATGTTCAACAGACACAAGAGACAGCCTGGATCATGCATCCATCTGTGTGTACATGGAATTCATTTCTCTAACATTTTTTCGTTTTCATTTTTTTAAGACAGGGTCTCGCTCAGCGGCCCAGGCTGGAGTGCAGTGGCCCAAGTACAGATCACTGCAGACTCCATCCCCTGGGGTCAAGCAATCCTCCTGCCTTAGCCTCCCAAGTAGCTAGGACTACAGGTGGCTAGGGTTTTCAATTTAAAAACCCTAGGCCACGGCTGGCTAGGGTTTTTAAATTTTATTTATTTAAATCTATTTGGGCTTAGATATTCTCTTTATGCCAAATTTTACTAGAGAGTAGATGTGGGTGATGAGCCTTGAGTGTCTAAAGAAAGTTATTTCCTGATAAACTCATAACCTCTCTCAGCTCCCCTTTCTTGTAAGTCTCTTTCCCATGCAGTGTTACAGTTCATGTTGTGGAATAGTCCATTACTACCACCTGGCAACACATTACCTGATGCCGATTCTATGCTTTATACATAATATAATTATGGAAATAATAATGACAGTGTAATTCTATAAAACTTTGAGGATTTCCGCTTATGCAGTCCCTGTTTTCTGAGTGACTGACAAACCATCTAACTTTTTTATTGGTTACCATTCTCATAGTTAAAATTGCACTTTCTCATTGGGTCCGGCAAATATCATCAGGGCCAGACACTTCCTTCCCCACCTGTCTTTTCTCTTCACTTCACTGTCTTCTTTCCTTATTTGTATCAATTGAAACAAGAGGATTCTTGGTCAGGGGATATTTTAAACACTCCATTTTAGCTCATAGGTGAGATGACAAGCGCTCAGTCTTGCTAATCTTAGATGGACTCTAGTTCCAGATAACAGGTTCCTTCCTTCTTAATGGATAAAGTCCCTCCTTTTCTTCACTGGTCATTATATTTCTCCATAAACCACCAGCAGATTGCAGAATCCTGCCATGTTAATTTCTAAAGCCACCAATGCTTCCACAGCTTATGAGACAGCCACTGAGCCACTGGCTTCCATCTCTGGTGAGCCTAGAAACTTTGTGGAACCTCCCAGATGCCAGAGGCTCCAAGTGCCCTGGGCTGGTTTCGCACTATGCTATGAACATCTCACTCTGTAGGCCTGGGTAGGTGTCCTATTTGTGAACTGTATACCTATGTATAGGTTACATATTTTGAGAAAGTATGTGTTTGTGTTTACAAAAGATCACATATAATAATAATAATAATAATAATAATAATAATAATAATAATGAAGAAACTGTCTGCCTCTGGGCGCAGCACTTGTGCTGCTGAGAGAAGCCTGCCAAGCATTCGCTCTGGAGCTGCATGACCTGGACTTTAATGTTAGCTCTGCTACTCATGGGAAGACTTTAGAAAATCTGCTTAACCTCAAGTCTCAGCTTATTCAACTGCAGAATAGAAATAACAATTCTTATACTGATTTGCTTGCCTTTTGAGATGAGATGTGACAATAAATGTAAAGCCATTTGAGGCAGTTCTGCCATGTAATAAGCACTAAACAATGGCAGCTGTTTTCATTTCCTAGAATTTCAAATATTATAATTTTTTTAACTTCTTGCTCATATCAAATTGCATGGTGTATTTCTCTAAATAGTCCTATATATTTTTTAAACCCCATCATGTGGCTCTAGTCCATTCTTCTGCTCATCAGAATCTTACTAATTTTTTAAGATTTGCCCCGATCACATTTCTTTTTTATTGTGATGCTTTTTTAAAAAAAACCTGATAGGATTTACTCCCTTCTAACCTCTTGACTTGCCAATTAGGGTTACACACCCTCAATACAGCTATTTAATTGGTGTTCTCAGCTAGAAGTGAAGTATGTGATTTTTTCATTGTTATTTGTGTTTTGTCTCTAGCATGTCTACACAGTGCTCAAGGATGAGGACACTGTAAGTATCTAAGGCAATGTATTTCCTTATAGAGTCAACAGATGTTTGTTGGCTTGATGATGCATTTTTGTTTCTGATTTTAAGGTTGCTTTTTTGTAAAGCCCATGCAGGAACATCTGGCTTTCTATTTTCTCTTTCTCCCCTACATGTAACATGTTTAAAATGAATGATATTACGTGTCTCCAACATAAATAGGCAGCACAATCATGGACCCTGTCCTGGTTGGTTGGCATGGACCCTGTCCTGGTTGGTTGGCATGGACCCTGTCCTGGTGGTTGGCATGGACCCTGTCCTGGTTGGTTGGCATGGACCCTGTCCTGGTGGTTGGCATGGACCCTGTCCTGGTTGGTTGGCATGGACCCTGTCCTGGTGGTTGGCATGGACCCTGTCCTGGTGGTTGGCATGGACCCTGTCCTGGTTGGTGGAACTGCCTGCTGACTCGCCCGCTGTGACCCGCATCTCGGCAGTGGTGGTTGTTAGTGTCAGATCAGCACTGCTGTGGCAGCAAGCAATCTAACTGGGAGGCCTGCCTGCCACCTTGTGTAGACATCAGTCTCGAAATGAAGTTTGCCTCAAGAGTGTTCTCCGTCCATGATTAATAACTTGCTAGAAATAAAAATGAATGTTATGCAAAGGCTTAATATAACAGAGTTAATGATAATGAAATAAAACTAAAATGCAGATGTTATATGTGAATTTCTTTTTAAATATGAAACGGAGAAGTCATTCTCCTGGTCTTTATAATCTTTACAGATATAATCATATTTAATGTTTTATTTTTTCTTGTAAAGTAATTGACATGGGAAGAAACCCAAATAATTGAACAAAATTTGTCATTTAAAACAACAGACATAATGCAATGATAATAACTAGAAACAAAAAGAAATAAATTTTTGTTGTGTGGCCTGAGGACAACAAGATCGTTTTAATGAATATCTGATAGGTGACTACTTGATATTATTTACTAGGCACTAATATTGCTACAGGGAATAACCACTAATTCAATGTAAAATGTATGTCCTTGCAGCAACCTAATATCTACAATTTTATGGGTTGTTACCTGTAGGCAAGGAGAGCACAAACTATTTGATTCTACATAATGGATGTCAAGTCCAGAAGGACTAGACACTTTCACCTTTTCTCATGACCTATAAAAAGCAGGTAATTTTATTGTAAGCTTTATATCAGTGCATCTTTTACCTGATATATTTTTGTATTTATTTTCCATTTTTATTTTATGACAGATTTAGAAATGATGAATATAAAAGGTGGTGTGTGTGTGTATATATACATATGTAAATTCATTTTATAAAATCATAATACTTATATATTAAATACTTAATTCATATATATTGAAACATATATAGATTTTATTTATATTAATAATTACATAAATTATAAGTTGCATTAGCCATTTTCAGTTTTAATAAACTATTCTGGTAATGATCTCAATGTATTGTATCCTATTCTTACATTAATAAACAAATATGTCTCTTAGTGTGTTTCTCCTTTTCTCTATGAATGTGTATTTCTGAAAAAACTGCAAATACAACGTATTATTTGAAGCCCTAATACTACTATAGTGTCAGCACTTTAAAAACAAACATACCACAAGTTAACAGTTTTTTTCCCATCACAAGATACAATATAATATGACAAACTGTGTCATACTATAAAAAATATTATGTTAAATTTTGGCTAATACTTAAAACTTTACCTCTAGATCCATAGAAGCATCCAAATAAGAGTAATTTTTAAACTTTTCATTCAATTATTCAAAGCTGACTTTTGTCTCACTGTTAATTCTTGTTAACTCTACAATCAACTGTTACCATAAACATATAAGCCAGAAATAATATTATCAATAGTAACTTTAAATAGGGTGCGTTTCTCTCTCTCTTTCCCCTCCCTCCCCTTGGTGCATACAGAATTAAAAAATTAGAGGCATGAAATGCCAAACTAACCTAGGTATCTGAGGGCAAATAATCTTCTGACACCAATGCAATAAAAACAGATGTAGTCTCCTTTACCCTATAGCTGTAATGAAGCAGCTAGTATCAGTCAAATTCTCCTAACCATGAACAATTACAAAGACTGGATAAAATACAAATCAAGCATCTAATGGCAGGGATAGTAAAATCACCAAAGCAGCAATGTCTTAGGGAGCTAAGATCTTGAAGAAAATCAGGATGCACCGGGCCACACGGGATCTTTTCCATCCCCTGCTCCCAGCACACAGTGCCGCTGTGCTGAGTGTCTCTCAGCAGCATCACAGAAAGTCACCCTAAGTGTCTCACACTCAGCAGAGATTTGAGCAGCCTCACACAGTACTGGGGAGACAGAAATCCAAGTTCGGGGTTCAGAAACAGAGGAAAGCCAAATGAATATCAGCCCAGCTTTCCACCTGAGACCCGTAAGGGGGCTCACCTTTTTGAAGGGAGCAAATAAAAAAATTAAACGAGACTTCACAAGGTCAAGCGGTTTGTCTACAACTTATGTGCCCGCTAGGAGGAAAAGTCAAATCTTCTTGGAAGGAAGATAATGTCTTCCTGGGCACTATGGTTTTTTTATATGGAAAGTTCAATACTCCATCAAAAATCTCCGTGGATGTCAGTAAATATATCCATATATGTAAAACCAACACACAGACACACACACACACACATACACACACACACACATACACACATACACACACACACACACACACACACAGTCACATAGTAGAAACAGACCTCAATATTAGAGTCATAAGACACAGGATTAAAAATGACATGTTCAAGAAAATAAGTGGCATGATGAAGACGAAGAATTTCACCAGAAAACTGGAAACCCTAAGAGTTTAAAATAAAAACGTTAGCATTGAAAAAAATCATATAACATACATCTGCATTTTAAGGAATGATTTTATCAGCAGATTCAAAACAGCAGAAAAGAGAATTGAAAATATGGCCAAGCAATTATCCAGACTGTGGTCGAAGAGAAACAAAAGTAGAAAACGAAGATTAATTCAGTTTATATTTTTATAGACTTTCTACATATATACATATATATTTTTTATGGAAAGAAATCACAAATAGAAACAGATAATACCTTAAACTAATTGATAATGAATTTATAAAATAGCAAACATGTAGAATTCAGTAAAGCTACATTTAAAGTAAAATTTAAAAGCCCCAAATACTTATTTTAGGAAAGGCAGGAAATCAAGGATATATCTATACAACATAAACAATAATCAAATTATACCCAAATAAATTAGAAAGAAGGAAATTTTAAAAACTCAGAAAAGTCACAAATTACCAACATATGGAATAAAAAGAAGCCACTCAAAATTCTACAAATTTTAAAAAGATAAATAGAACTATGAATAATTCTATGCCAAAAACTTTTGAAGATTAAATATAACTAACATAATTTTTTAAAAATGCAATCATTAAAAACTAGCACAGAAAGAATATGAACTGTCCTATGTATGTCAAAGAAATTAAATCCAGAACTAAAACCTTCTTGCAAAGAAAATACCAGGTCTTAATGGTTTCAGTTGTGAATTCTTCTAAACATTTAAGAGAGAAACAACACCAAATTTACAAACTCTTTCAGAGACTAGAAAACAGAGTACACCTTCCAATTCTCTTTATGAAACTAGCATAATTTTGACATAGAAGTTTTTTTAATAAAAAAAAGAAAAATTGGAGGCTTATCTTTTTCATGAACTTAGATGCCCTAAGCAAAATATTATTTAATAGACTTCAGTAATATAAAGAAAAAGATAAAACATCAAAATGTAAGGTAGGTTTAATATTTCAAAATCAGGAATTATAATTCACAAACAAAATAAAGGAGAAAAATATTCATATCAACAATTGGTACAGAAAAAATACTTACATTTGGTAAAATTCAACATGTTTTCTATGAAAAAGACTTCTTAAAATAGCAATAAAATGAAATTTCCTTAATCTGATAACTGGTATCTATGTAAAATTTATAATGATTTTTATACTTAAGGTTTAATTACTAAAGATTTCTCCTGAGATAAGAAATATATATATATATTTTAAAATGAAATTATTAATAGTATCTGACATTATTCTGGTGATCCAATCCAATAACATAAGAACAGATTAATAATAGGATTTTAAAGAAAGAAAGAAAATTATTATTGTTTCAGGCAATAAGATTGTGTACACAGAGTATTTTTAAAACACACTAGATCATTTTATAGCTAATAAATTTTACAAACTTGCTAGTTTAAGGTAAGATTTTTTAAATTGTGTTTTTATACATACATGGAGAACACACCAGTGGAAAATAACATTTTTAAATGTTTATTTATAACAGCATTTGAAAACATTTAATGAACACTATGCAATATATCCTCCAGAAGAGCACACGGGATGATACACTGAGAGGAATTTCACATTTTAAAGACCTTAATAAATGAATATAGTTAAAAGACTCAGTACTACTAACATTTTTTGTCTGTTTCTAAATTGAATTGTAAATATAATGCAATCAAATTCAAAATCCTAGGGGGAGTCCCCTCAGCGCCCCAAAATTGACAAGCTGATTCTAAACCTTAAAGGAAAAGGCCAGTAATTAATTGCTAGGGCAAATTTGAAGACCAAAGGTGGATGACTAAAGAGTACGAGGCATAAAAATATATTATAATAGACCAATCAAACTGAATGGAAATTCTATATCCATTTATGTATAGTTACTAGTTTTATGCAAAAGTGCCAAAATAATGTCCCGGAGAACGGATTTTTTTTTTTTTTTGACAGAGTCTCACTCTGTTGCCCAGCCTGGAGTGCAGTGGCACGATCTCGGCTCACTGCAACCTCTGCCACCCGGGTTCAAGCGATTCTCCTGCCTCAGCCTCCCAAGTAGCTGGGTTTACAGTCACCTGCCACCATGCTCAGCTAATTTTTGTATTTTTAGTAGAGACGGGGTTTCATCTTCTTGGCCAGGCTGGTCTTGAACTCCTGACATCATGATCCACCTGCCTTGGCTTCTCAAAGTGCTGAGATTACAGGCGTGAGCCACCGAGCCCAGCTGAAAGATGGTCTTTTTAATAAACAGTACGGTTTCAGGTTAATATACATTTTTAAAAAATGAATCTTGACCCCTTCTTCTTGCAAGATGTTTTCAATATGCATTGAGAATTCAGAATGCTTAAAGATCTTTCAAGTCAATAAAAAAGGTAGATGAACCAATTTTAAAGTTTTTAATTTTTAAGCAGGATAAAATCCTGGAATAGACGCATCACAAAACAGGATATAACTGTACAGTAATTATGTGAAAATGTGGTTAATCTCATTGTCTGTCAGAGAAACACAAATTAGAGCAATAAGATTCCACTATATATACCCAGTAGAATGATAAGTAAACAAATGAAATATGATCAAGGAAGAGAAGCAACTAGAATTTCTGTATTAAGTTGTAGATATACCTTAGTACAACCACTCAGAAAATTGTCGGTATTTATCAAAACTGATTGTATGTATACACTTTGATGTACCAATTCCACTCTTTCCAACAAAAGAAGTACATATGTTATCAAAAAAAATTTGTGAGGATGTTCATAGCAGTAATATTCTTGCTTCAAAAGACAAAATCTCCGTCAATAGTTAATTAAACTGCCATATAACCACAAAAGGAAATTTTATATAGCCATACAAAATAAAATAACCTACTGTACTTATTGTATTGCTACACACAAAAACATGGGTGAATCTACCTTCCCTAATATTGAAAGGAAGCAGCCAGGTACAGAGAAAGATAGTCTGCAAGATTTCACCCACATAAAATTCAACCATGCAAAGCGGAGGGCGAGAGTAGTTGGAATTGTACTGTCTTTTGGGGAGGTATGTCATGTTTGAGACAGGGCATGGGAGACATCTATGATCCTACTAATGCTCTATTTCTTCATCTGCATGATGGTTTTTAGAGTGTCATGACTTTTATAAATTAGTTGAACAGAAGATTTAATATTTGTATGTTTTGCAATATTTATATTATACATCAATACACATATTCACAGAAATATTAATTAGGACTCACAAAGTGAAAGATACAGAACTGAGCTTTTTCTCAAAACCATTTAATAACCACATGTCAGATTAATTTCAGTCCTTGGATGAAACTCCTGAAATGATCATGGGTGATTCCCTTGCCCTAGCGTCTCATGCTCACATACACCCTTAGATTGCACAGGGTGAGGCTGGCATAGGATTGGGAGGAATGAGGAGGGTAGGCAGGTTTCAACACAGCTTTAAAGTAACCATGGCACTGACTTTTTAATTTAATTTAATTTTACTTTATTCTATTTAGAGACGGGATCTCAATCTGTCTCCCAGGCTGGAGTGCAGTAATACAATCACAGCTCCCTGTAGCTTCAACTTCTTGGGCCCAAGTGATCCTCCTGCCTCAGCCTCCTGAGTAGCTGTAACCACAGGCACACACCACCACGGCTGGCTAATTGTTTTTGTTTAGTTTAGTTTTGTTTTTTGCAGAGATGGGTCTCTCATTATGTTGCCCAGGATGGTCTCAAACTCCTGGCCTCAAGTGATCCACCAGCCTTGGTCCTCCAAAGTGCTAGAATGACAGGCATGAGCCACCGAGTCCAGCCAGAATTGACTTTTGATAAGATGGGTGGAGGGTGGGGTGGTGGATGCTCTCTTGTCCTCATGAACTATTTCTGTGAAAATACATATTTGATTTCCTAGGGAGTTGGAGGAATTTCTCTTTCTTTCTCTCCTCTCTCTGTCCTCCTCCCTGCCCGCCACATCTTATGAGTGAGCCCCGGCTTCAGGAACATATACCCACTCCCTGCCTCCTGGTTTCAGGCAGCCTCCTGTTCTCTATTAGCGGAACCAGCCTTGTTGTTACACAAAAAATAGCTCCTACGATATAGTATTTTTGACCCATCTCTACTCAAAAATCATACTGCATTTTCAATTGACTGGAATAATTTTCTACAAGTAATTTCTCTTTTAATTTTTAGGGCCTCATAATTACACTTGGCAAGTCATTTGGGAAAACGTAAACATGCAATATTACCCTTTTTTATTCCCATTGCTTTAACATTATAGAACTCTTCAGAAATAAGTCATGTGTCCAAATAAGGGCTCTAAGCCAAATGATCTTGAGTTAGTGAGAAATGTATGGAAAATATACTTACATATTATTTAATTTTAGAAGTCTGTCTAATGGCTATAGTCATAAACAAATTACACATTTTAAGTGCAAAGAAACATTTTGATAAAATAACTTCGATTTTCAAGGTTGCTCAAAATGAATTAAAGTCACTGCTACACAATCATTCAATTCAGAATTTAAAAATGATTTTTAGAAGTTTGCCTTACTGGTTTTTTTTAGTCATTTGATACAAACATGTATGACTAGAAAGTATTACTCTACATTATTCAATGATATTTAAAATTTTGTGCTCACCATGGAAGAATAAATTGGAAGCTCCTTGTATGGGTTAACAAGCAAAAGAATGTCTCCAATGAATGTCTGTGAAAAAAGGGATGCAAACAGTTCATGAGTCATATAAATAGCATCTTTAAACAATAAAAATCATACAATTTAAAAACCAGTGTATGAAATATAAATAATAAGAAAAAATCTACTTTAGTATTTTGCTATTTCTTAATATTTTGCAATTTTTTTAAAGTTTGGAATTTAAAATATTAAATGAATTAAATAATTCAAATTAAATAAAACAGGCTTTATTTCACTGAACATATGAGAAATGAAATAGTTAAATTCTAAGAATTTCTTTTCTTAAAAGATTCTGTGAGAACGAAACAATGAAAAAATATAGACTTAAAACATATGACAAAATGCCTACGAAAAAGTCAATGGGGTAACAAATTCTGTTATTCTGCTACAGAATAATAAACTGCGTAAGTGAGAAGTTAGTAAAGCACAATAATCAAATAAAATACTTTGTTTCAATTAAAAAGTGACAATGAGATACAAAGGCACAAAGTACAGATGGAACAAATAAAAATAATAAAATGATAGATTTAAACCCAAACACCAGCAACTACATCAATTGTAAAGGTACCAAATACTCCAATTAAAATACAAAGATTATAAATTGTATTAAAATATGAAAGATGACTACTTTAAAGAGAAACATCCTCAACATATAGACTAAAAAAAAAAGGGAAAAGGATGAAGCAAGGTATGCATGCAAACAATAATAACAGCAAAGAAGGAGACTACGGAAATAATTAATTTATAGAAAATGTGCTTTTGGAAGCAGTACCAGAAATAAAAAGAAACATTTCAGAGTAAAATGATAAATCAATCAGGAAGAAACAACATTTCTAAATTTCTAGAAGACTAAAATCTAGCATCACATACATAAAGAAATAACATATAAGGAGAAAAATATGAGTTCACAATTATAGTGGAACATTTTAACCATTTTTCTTAGTAATTCATGGAACAAGCAGACAAAATTTTAAAGTAGTAATTACCACATTGATCAATTTATTTATATAAAACACTGTTACTGACAAGTTGAACACTGGCTTGTTTCATTAAACTTAAAAGATTTGAGTCACACAGAGTATGTTCTATTATGGTAGAATTAGGATAGAATATTGTCTCCTGAACTCTGTGTGAAGGGCCTTAATGTCACCCACCAGAAAACTAAATCCGAATAAATGCTTTCCCTTTTTTTTAAAAAAAGAATATTATACTGGTGTTAAAAATTAGCTAAGAGAGTAGAGTTTTGGTACTCTTACTACAAAAGAAAAAGATAACTCTGTGAGGTAATGGGTATGCTAATGTGCTGCACTGTAGAACTCATTTCACTAAGTGTATGTACATCAAGGCATCATGGGCAGGTGCAGTGGCTCAGGCCTATAATCCCAGCACTTTGGGAGGATGAGGCAGGAGGATAGGAGGATTGTTTGAGCCCTGGAGTTCAAGACTAGCCTGGGTAACATGGTGAGATGCCATCTCTACAACTTTTTTTTTTTAATTAGCTGGGAATGGTGGTGCAAGCCTGTCATCCCAGCTACTCAGGAAGCTGAGGCAGGAGGATCACTTGATCCTGGAAGGTTGAGGCTGCAGTAAGCTGATATCTCAGAAATGTATTCCAGCCTGGGTGAAAGAGTGAGATCCTGTCTCAAAAACACAAAAACAAAAACAAAAATCCAAACAAACAAAACTCATGTTGTATCCCTTAAAAATATACAATTTTAAAATAGGTTATTTTAATTAAAAAGATATTGAAGTCACTAGTAGATACCTAGAAAATCACCAAACATTTTGAAATTTTACAATATATCTGCAAATAACTAATGAGTTAAAAAGGAATTAAAATGCAAATAAGACTATTTCTATTATAACATATCATAACTTGTGGGATGCAACTAAAGGTCTACTATAAGATAAAAATTACAGCCTAGAATACATCTTAGAAAAGGAAAAAAGGAGTGATAATTAATGATCTAAGTATCGACTTCAAGGAGTTTAAAAAATTATATCAATTATAAAGAAATAAATGAGCAAAATCAATAAAACAATATCAAAGCAGAAATCAATGGAATAGGGTGAAAAAAGCCAAAAGGTGATCCTTTGAAAAACGTACAATTTACCCCAGCAAAACTCATTCAGAAAACAAGAGGAAAAGCACCAACTACCAATAGCAATCAGTAATATGACATCAAGACAGATTGTATGGACGTAAAAACAGATGAAGATGGTATTATGAACCATAGTGTAGCCACTAAATTTAGAAATTAAGGTCAAGTAGACAACAATCCTAGGAAAATACATCATACCAAAGCTAACACAATAGAAACAGAAATTCTAATTAGTTATTTCCCTATAAAGTGAGCTGAATCTATGTCTAAAATAGTTTTCCACAAAGAAAACTTAGGCTTCACTGGTGAATTCTTCCCAACATTGATGTACAAAATAAACAAACATTCTACAGATTATTTCAGAAGATAACAGAAAAAGGAAGACTTCCCATTTTAAGAACACCACGCAAAATTGACATTAGAATCTAATAGGAATATTGCAATAAAGGAAAATTACAGGCTGAACTCTCTCATTAAAATACATGTAAAAATCCTAAGCAAAATATTAACAAATTGAATCCAGCAATTTAGTAATAATGATAATACATTTCAAATAGCTTTATTCTAGAAATGTAAGGTTGATTTCTAATTGAAGATCAATAATTGTAACTAATAATATTTAAAAAAACTTAAGACATATGATCATCTGCATAAACAGAGATAAAGCATTTAATAATATCCAATGCTCATTATTGATTAAAAAATAACTTTGAAAATCATGAATATAATGGGACTTCCTTAATCTAATGAAAAGTAATGATACCTATGGCATAGCTACCACAAATTTCTTCATGATGAAACACTCAAAGCTTTTTTCTGGGATTGGCAATGGATAGGGCACTTATTATCGACACTTCCAGTCTTTTTAGTGAAGTTCTATCTCATGAAATAATGCAAGGAAAAAAGGTATGACTTTTTTAAAAAAAGAAATAAAAGTCATCATTTGCATACTATATGGCATTGATGCAGAAAACCAATGGACTGTCTATGTCAATTAATACTGACATATAACTTTAGTAAGTTTGATGGATAAAAAATGAATATGAAAAAATCAAAATTGTATTCTCTATATTTTACATGTGAACAATTAGAAAATAATTTTTCTTCTTATTTTCCATAAAACAAACAAGCAAACATTTATTATGTCCTCAAAACATGAAGAATGCCGATAAGCAAATTTAATAATATGGGAAAGACATCTACACCCAAAAATAAAAATTGCTCCCGAGAAATCAAAGATGGCCAATAAAAGGGCTATAACATTTTGTGAAATGAAAAATCAAATATTGTAAAAATCTCAATTATTTCCACTTAATCTATATATCCAATGCAATACCAATACAAATCCAATTGAAATTGTTAAATTAACTTTAAAGTATACATGAACCAAAGGTCATGATTAGCTAATACATGTTTAAGAACAAACTTAGGGGACTTTCTATTTGTCAGGATTGACTATATAGCTGTAATGATCAAGATATTTGGGGATTTGTTTAGGAACACATGGACCAATACAAAAGAAAACAGATCCTAGAAATGCACCCACTCCCTGGGGTCACCTGTTTAGGACAAAGGTGCTGTGATCATGCAGCAGGGAGACACATTGGGAACAGTTTTAATCTGGATCCTCCTCTTTCACCATTGTGAAATCTTTTCCACATGGGTAATATGATAGCCTTGGGTTTGGGCCATAATCCCAAAAGACACCACCCTAAACAACATAATCCTGGATGCTGAAATCCCAAGAGAGTGAAATACCTAAAGTCCAAAATCCTGCAAGTCAAAATCATGATGCAACTCTTCTGCATACAACCAAAACCACAATAATCCTTTCCCTAGAATTCAGCTTTCAGGATTTTAACATTCAGAATTTTATTCTTTCAGGATTGTGATTTGCAGGATTATAGATGTTTGGCATTTCAGACTTTGGGGATTTTGATTTTTGAGGATTTCGATCTTTTGAGATTTCAACATTCTAAATTATGGCATTGGGGATTGTGTCTTTCAGGATTATGATCAGCACCAAAATATCTTAACTGTAAATGCTAAAATAATCAAATGTTATAAAGAAAATGTAGGAAAACATTTTCATAACTAATGCCAAGCTTTCTTAAACAGGTCACAAAAAGTATGAACCCTAAAGAATCTGTAAAATTGTACACTTTGCTTCTTTTAAATACGCTATTTGAAGAGTACAATACAAGCCATAAACTGGAAGAAAATGTTCTCAATATGTATGTTTCACAACAAAAAGAATATCGTGAATATATAAAAACTCCTATATATCAAGAAGGAGAAAGAAAACCCAATTTTAGTGGCACTATAACTGAACAAGCAGTTCACAAAAGAAGATAATCAAATGAACAACAAACACATATTAATATTTTCATTTGTTAAATCAGAGAAATAGAAATTAGAAACACAATAAGCTACCACTCTACAACTCCCAGAATAGCTGGAATTTGAAAAACTCTTAGTGAAACAAAAACACCATTTATGTCAAAAGCAATTGGGTTGTATCTACCAAAGCTGAACATATTTTATGATGCTGGCATTCCACTCCTTGGTAAAGACCCCATAGAAGTACTTATGTGGGCCAAAAAATAAAAAGGTGCAAAACTGTTTATATTATTCATAATTACTAAAAAAGTGGAAACAACTCAAAGTTTCCTCAAGTATTGAGTGGATAAATTAGAATATACTCATATAGTAGTTTATTGTACATAAACAAAAATTAGTAAATGCTTTTACAAGCAACAGTATAGCTGAATATTAGAAACATAATAATGAGAGGAATACTACAAAACAGATTGCATTTATATAAAGTTAAAAAACACAGACAAAACCAATCTATAGCTGTAAATGTTAGAATATTTTGTAATGACTGTGGATTGGGAGAGGACTTCTCTCTTCTATTACATTATGAAGCTGCAGGTTACGTGGGTGTGTTCATGAAGTAAAAGTTCATTAAGCCATATATTAATGAGTTGTATATTACCTTGTTTGTATGTTGTTATTTAATACAACATTTATGGGAAAAAATGATTGCTCAGTATTCTATACCCAAGTAAATAAGAAAATAAATAAAAGTGAAATAATACATCTGCAAGGACCTTACTAATGTAGTATCTGAAAACTCCTGTTAAATTCCAGAGAAGAAAAATGGAGCTAGAAAGCAGATTGTGAGCGAATTTAGAAATCTGTTGATTAAGAAAGATGTCCAGAATTGTACTGCCTAGGTTGTCTTCCTGGGTTTTTATAGTTTTGGGTTTTACATTTATGTCTTCAATCCATCTTGAGTTAATTTTTGTATATGGGGCAAGGAAGGGGTCTAGCTTCACTCTTCTGCTTATGGTTAGCCGGTTGTCCCAGCACCATTTATTGAAGAGGGAATCTTTTCCTCATTGCTTCTTTTTATCAGCTCTGTCCAAGAACAGATGGTCACAGATGTGCAGCACTACACTCTTGTTGGGAGTGTAAATTAGTTCAAACATTCTGGAAAGCAGTACTGTGATACCTCAAAGAGCTAAAAGCAGAATTACTATTCAACCCAGCAATCCCATTACTGGGTATATACCCAAAGAATTATAAATCACTCTACCATAAACATACATGCACACGAATGTTCATGGCAGCACTATTCACAATAGCAAAGACACAGAATCAATTTCAATGCCCATAAATGACAGATTGGATAAAGAAAGAATGGTACATGTGCATCATAGAGTACTATGCAGCCATAAAAAAGAACAAGATCATGTCTTTTATGGAAACATGGATGGAGCTGGAGGCTATTATCCTTAGCTAACTAACACAGGAACAGAAAACCAAACTCATGTTCTCCTTATAAATGGGAGGTAAATGATAGGAACTTATGAATGCAAAGAAGGATGGGAGGTGAATGATAAGAACTTATGAAGGCAAAGAAGGAAACAGTAGTCACTAGGGTCTACTTGAGCAAGGAGGCTGGAATGGGGGAGAGGAGCAGAAAATATAACTATTGGGTACTGGACTTAATACCTGGGTTATAAAATAATCTGTACAACAAACCTCCATGACACGTGTTTACCTGTATAACAAACCTTTACAACCCAAACCTAAAATAAAAGTTAAAAAAAAAAAGAGGCTCTGCTACATTAACCTGGGTCACCCGGAGTGGCATGTTAAGTGGCTGAAATGAGTGAGGCTGTGTACTAGGAGCTGTCATGCGATGCTTTATTGCTCTGGTTTGCTTTTATCCAATTACAATATATTTGTTTCAGAATTCTCTTGGCTAACCAGATGTTACAGGAGGTCTTGTGTTTACTTTGTGGGGTTTTTTTATGAGTCTCAAGTCCCACTAATGTGCTTGTAAAATAAATACTTCCAGCAAACTTCTTTGCTGTCCATAAAGGAATTTGACTGCATATTCTGTTCTCTCTGGGGCTGCTGGCAGTAAGTATTCAGAGAATGCAACGCTTGTATTCTGTGCATTTCCTGGAGAGCATGTGTCTCATCACACGCATTTCATTTTCTGTTTGAAGGTTGGAGAACTCCCTAATACTGCAGACTGTGGAAACTCCCTAATCTAACGTCCAAATAGAAGGTTATATACTTAGTAAAAAGGCAATTTACAATCTGTTTTGAAAGATCATACTATAAAACAAATCAGACTGTAGCAAAAAGAGATGAAAATCCTGGTCAAATGATTAAGTCAGCTAAAATATTTTATCTTGGCTCTGAAAAAAATCATTGCTCAACCCTCAGTTATTTGGTATGGATAAGTAAATATTAACTTCTTTCTCTCGTCTAAAATGAGGGTTTTGGTTGAGGAAGTCTACTTATTTATTCAATATTTATTGGGAACCTATTATGGGTCATACATAGCAGTGAACAAAACAAGAATTATTTTCCTTATAGAACTTGCATTCTAGTGGGTATGGGCATGATAGAAAGAGAGAGATAGACAGTCTGTGTTTGTAGGGAGAATCAGCACATGGTATTTATAAGAATCTAAATAAGAAAAATATACAGTATGTTAGAGAGTGGTAAGTTTGTGGAGGAAAACATATGAAGGCAGAAGGATAGGAAGTGCATTTTGCGATTTAAAATAGACTAGGGGGCTGGCCTCCAGAAGCAATGACATTAATATGAAGACCTGAAGGGAGGGAGGAATGGGCATATGGTGGTCAAATTACTCAGGCAAAGGCCTGCACCGAAGTGCTGCCCATACTCATGAGACACCAAGGCCAGCAATGTGGCCAGGGTAGAGGCACCCAGCGTAGGGTGCCAGCATCTGACGTCAGAAATTCAAAAGGTAGGGGGAAAGCGCTGCGGCTTTATGAGCCTTTCCTCAGACTCTGGCTTTACTGAGTGAATTGGGCATCTTTTTAGCAGAGAAGTGTCATAATGCAATGTGCATTCTAACACTGTTACTCTGACTTTTTGTGTTGAGAATAGACAGAGGGGAGGTCAAGAGAAGCCCAGACACTTTTATTTGCAGGATAAAATGCAAGTGCAAAATGCAATTGCTGTAGGAAGATATGTACCTGGAGGCAGCAGTGGGGGTGGCCTTCTGTGTATAACTTGAAGGTAGGGCCGGTGACATTTGCAGGGAAATCAGATGTGGGGTGTGGAAGGAAAACCAGCATCAACAGTCTCACCAAATGCATTGGCCCAAGAAGTGACAAGAGTGGGGCTGCCATGAGCCAGGGAGGAAAGGCCATGAGACGTGCAGGTTGGAAGAGCTCAAATGACCAAATTCCGGTATTTGAATTTTGAGATTTCTATTAAACTAGTGATTTTCTATTTGTGGGGAAGGATCACTTGCTTTTAGTCCCAATTAATCATGGACTGATACCTTTGTAAAACATAATAAAAAGAATTACTAAAAAATGTGATTAAAAGACATACGAAGTTCAAACTCTGATTCTTATTAACTCCAACAGATAGGGATTAAACCAACAAACTGCTGGAAGAGTTTCTATAAAAACACTTATTTTCACTACACACTGGTCATAAAAAATTCATATATCTACTAGTCCACAGACAACACATTGGGAAGCACATATTATCATTTAATCCATAATGTTTAAATTGCTTGTCTACCCATTAGAGGGGATTTCAGACACCATAATGTAAAGCATTCCTATTACAAAATTGATCCTAATCGATTGAGCTTTTCTGTATTTTAGGAATTGAGCAGAAGAAACCCGTGCCTCACACAGTGGCAAATATATGTTATATGAACATTCGGAAAGCAGAGAGTAGTATTAATAGTTCAGGTGATCAAGAAAGAGAGAGAAACTGACTAGAAAAAAATTATTTAAGAAGATAGTCCACTGTGTGGAGGAGCTAGAGGCAGGAGTTTGATAAAAACGTAGGAAGTATTTGCTGTTTAAGAGGGAAACAGCAGAAAAACTCACATAACGAATTCCATTTTGTTAAGCTGCTTTACCTATTCTCGCACATGGGCTAGGATCATCTTACAGCACTGAGATAATAATGCAAAAATAGCAATTGTGTAGTTTTTACTCTGGGATTAAAGGAGAAGTGCATAAACAACTAGGTTTTGTCAAAGATTTCTAGGAAAGTTGTAGCCTGACAAGGACAAAGTTCCCAAGTCCTTAGACCCTCCCTGGTCCCCAGATGTCTATAGTCCTTATTCACCTTTTGATACCAACACCCTCCTCTTCTGCATATGTCCCTCCCATAAACACCCTCTGGCCAGCCTGAAAAATTGGAGAAGGTATGTTAGAACACTAGTGTACCATCTTCTCAGTTTTGCTGGCTTTCCAAATAAACCTGCTTTTCCTCCCATCAACCTTGTCTCTGGTGTTTGGCTTTTGAGCAGCCCAGGAACCAGATGTTAACAAACTACCAATGAGTTACAGAATAACCAACTGTGATAAATTCTCTAAAGGCAGATAGTCCATGATGATGTAATCTAGAAGCTCTGGGAAGGTTTACTTAAAGAGTGGGATTATTTGAGTGGGAGTTTATAAAGCTAACTATTTTGTGGAGCAGAAAGATAACTCTAGGAGAAACAAACAAACAAAAAAACAGTCTAAGGAAAGTCCTTGATGCAGGAAGGCAGGCGATAATCAGGTAATTTAGATATAAGTGAGGAAGAGTCCTCAGTGACTGTTCAGGGCATATCATGAGGATTCTAGCCTCTGGAAGAAGGGTTGCGGTCTTTGTTCCATGAAAAGTGGTGGGCCATAGAGAAGATTCAAGACTGGGAGTTTTGAGATTACATTTGTGCTTTATAAAACTTACTCTAGTTCATTGTGAGATTGGATTGAAAAAGAATGATGAAGCCTCCCCTAGAAAGTTAGGAGGTTGTTAGAGAAGGGAAGGTAATGGCTTTGATGAGGGTGCTTACCACCGGGGTGGAGAGAACCAGATTAAATGCATATTTAGATGAAATGTCACTTTAAAGGAACAAACAGGTAAAGAAAGACAAAAGAATTTAGGCAATGGTCTTCCAGGCTTCTATAATTAAGACAAAAAAAAATAATCAACACAATACTGGGAAAAAAGATGAAAAAATGTTATAAAAATACACACTTTACAAAAGTAACAGGGTGATAACAGAGACCAAAGTAATCAGCTCTCACCACTTTATGCCAATGACATGATTTCATTAATTTTGACAGAAGTACTTAATTTTAAGTGTATTTACAGTGGCAGGCAATTTTTCTAAGCATTAAGATGCTACATTGCATTTTCATAGGCTAATTAGCATTTGACAATGTATTACTTGTAAGGAAATCTCAGACTTCACATTTACATGAAAATTACTTAATCAGTTTCTCAGTAGACTAGAAAAAAAACAAGTGTTACCAAAAAGGGATAGCTGGTATACACATAATCAGATTTCTTTATAGACATTCTGATTGAATTACTCTGTGCTCTGTGTAGAATATAACAAAATCAGAGAGTGGGAGAGAAAAAGAAAGAGAAAGAGAAAGAGATTGATTTTGATGTTACAAGGTGCCTAAACTGTTATCAGTGCTGGGAAAGTAACATACAAATGACGATAGAACCACAGTAAATAAATTCTCCATGCTGTCATTTGAGTAATATTTTCGGATTCTACTATCAGGAATCTGTGTATAAATTATTTACTTTACAAAGACATTTCCTGGTAATTCTGAGCCACAACAGTTTCTCTTCTCATGCAAATAGAGTAGCAGTCTTACCTGCATAGTCAATGTATGCTCTTTCGCTTCCTGTTCCTGATCTAGCAGGTTCAAGAAAAGTAGAGGAGACAGCAATTTTATGTCATGTGCAGATCCTGCTGGTTCTAGCAAGATCTTCCACAGAAATCATGACAACAGGAAAGTTTAATAGCAGTACTTGTGTCTGTCCACAGGGTATTAGTTCATACTCAGCTCCAGAATTTGGAACTGTGCTGAATTTGCCTTATAACAGCCAGAATGAAGCTAAACTCACCTTAAGAAATTCAACTTCAGCTATCACCATGACCAGAAGCTCCAATGAGCCCTTTACTTGCAACATTTGAAGCACTGAAGGGTGATAAAAATATGCAGCAAGAGAAAAGCAGTGCAAAAGGCAATTTCCAGGGCACTCACATAGATCTGATTGTTCCCAAAGCGCTTCTGAATCTCATAGAGCAGGCTGCCGTCATTGAGCTCGCTGAGCGTTGCCAGGTCATCGTTTGGGGCAGGAGGCATTAGCTTGACCTGGGGAAGAACCGAAAGTATGATCAACTCTAATTGCTTTCCAATTAACTTTCTTCACAGTTGGATGTTCCACTTTCAATTACCTGTCAAACATTTGAAGACAACCTGAGTTAGGAACTGTTATTAAGAGATGAAATGGTTCAATGAAAAAGAAAAAAAAAACCTCCAAAGCCACAGAGCAATGTATTCAGATGAGAATTTTTGTGCTGTACTCCCCAGTGTGCAGGTGCACACACCCTGTCTGTTAGCCCAGGCATTAGGTCTGTCAAGATGAGTTCAGCATGTTGACTCTTCTTATTCCCTACTGATAATTTAGACAGCTCTGTACTGTTCTCAGTTCTCTGGAAGATAAGCAGTGGAACACCTCATATATCTGTAGTGTTCCCTAAGCTAAAGCAAAACTTTTCATGTTACCATTGTTGGCACGGTAAGGAAGAAATGTGTATGGAATTTAGATTCTGCATTCATGTAGGATGAGGCCAGGTTTTAAAGGTAGACTTCAGATCTTTCTATTCTGCTCTACATTACTTTTAAGATTAAGGTAGCTATGAGATTAAAATAACTGTCATAAAGAAAAAATACTTTCCTATTCAATTTAATATGCCATGAATGTTTAAAGACTGCAACATTTCAAATAAAAAAGATAAATTTGGATTCTTCAATTAAATGAAAATCCATTATTTTCAAATTAGAAATGGGCAATTTTAATTTTATATACACAGAACATGCTCAGAAAAGTAGTCATTTGATGTAATACAGTAGTAGTGTTTTTTTAATATCACACACAGAGGAGCAAAAGAATAAGAATATTCTTATCAATGTGAGTTCTTTGATACTCCTAGTAAATTTTTAATAATTATCATTTGTATTCATGTTTGTAGTCTATATTTGCATTTTGTATTTATATCTATTATATATTAACAGCATATACCATTGTTAAATAATTTGAACATAAATATTTCTGCTTATCATGTCAATGCAGTGTAAAAAATACTAAACACTTTTAATAAAACTAAATTTAGGACTATTTTTTCTGATATTAGTGGATATTTCGCAAAGTAAAATCTTTCCCATGAGTTCATAAAGTGGGCTTATTTTCTCCCCAGGCTTTCTAGACCTAATGCATTAATAATAGAAACACAGGCCGGTGTGGTGGCTTACACCTGTAATCCCAGCACAGGGAGACTGTGGTGGGTGGATCACTTGAGGTCAGGAGTTTGAGACCAGCCTGACCAACGCGGCAAAACCTCACCTCTACTAAAAATACAAAAAAAATTAGCTGGGCGTGGTGGCACATGCCTGTAATCTCAGCTATTCAGGAAGCTGAGGCACGAGAATTGCTTGAACCCAGGAGGTACAGGTTGCAGTGAGCCGAAATCCAGCCACTGCACTCCAGCCTGGACAACAGAGCAAGACTCTGTCTCAAAAACAAACAAACAAACAAAAATACACACACACACACACACACACAATAATAGAAACACAAATTGAGTAGTGGGCATGTTGAAAGGTCAGAACATTTTTTTTATGAACTCTAGTTAGAACGGTGGCAGGCAGCAAGCTTTATGGCACTGGAGTTCAAACTATAAGCAGGAAACACAATATTCCAGTAGATGAATGCTTATTAAAAACTAATTTGTAAAATATTCCATTAGCTGGGCATGGTGATGTGCACTGTAGTCCCAGCTACTTGGAAGGCTGAGGGGTTTGGGTTATTTAAACCTAGGAGTTTGGGTTTGAGGCTGCCGTGAGTCATGATAGTGCCACTACACTCCAGCCTGGGTGACAGAGCTAGGCCCTGTCTCAAAAAAAAAAAAAAATCTAGATCTCAGAAATATCAACAACAAGCCTGTACCCTTCCCCACCAAGATGCACAAACTCAAACACCCTGAGTTCATTATTTTAACTACTTTGCAACATTTAAAGGAAACATATTTCCAAATATCTTTCAGCATTAACCTACACCAAGCATATAATATAGTTTTCTTAAAATTAGTTATTTAATGTTGGGTTAGGGGCATAGCTTTAAGGCTTTGATGCTGTCAGAATTATCTACTTGAATCATTCAGGAGTTGCAGCCCAAAACTGGTACTTTTTGTTGATAAAAATAGAAGTCATAATGTTCCAGCTATGCCAGTGTTTCCTGGGTTGTCAAAACAATTTTGAAGTTGTTTGATATCAACTTTTTCACATTATACACTGAGTTCCACTTTGCGGAGTCTCATAGGCACCGAGCGCTACCTAGACTGACAGCTCTCAGAGAGAGGCGCGACCATAGAAGTGATGCTGCCTTCGGCGTAGCCCTTAGGCGAATGAACTGGTGGTCTTGATCCAGGCAGTTTTTAATTCTGCTTTCATCGGTCATGCAAATTCAGGTAAATATCTTAGACATGAATTTGAGCTTCCCTACTTCAAATGTTAGAAAATGCGAGCTCATCTACCTCTGAAACATCAATTATTTGTATTCAGCTGTATGAACAACAGTGTTTAAACCCCAGTTCTATATCTTCCAATCTGTGAGTTCTTGAATATTTTTCTACCTTAACATCATGAAGCTGCTTTTCATTCTCTATGTGATGAAACATAGTCTATACTTCATAAAGTGGTTGAGGGAATTAAATATACGAGGAAAATTTGGCCCAGTGCCTCCTCTGCAGCTAAGTGTGCCTCACTAGTGCCCTTAGTAACATATGTAGGGGCCACGGAGACCATGTAACTTCCTACCAGCTTCCCTTGGAGCTGTTGGAGGGAGGGATGCGGGTGAGTGTGGAGGGCCCTGGGTCTGTTCGCGCTGTTCTCAGCAAAGATGCTCAGCTTTCCTTTGCTTTAGGAATCAGAGTTCTCGTTCACGTATTTCTTTCTGAGGAAGGTTCTTCTGCTGAATAACATTTTTTAAAAATTTTGGCATTCATTGTTATAGCATCCTTATTTAAAGGATGAAGAACTTAAGGCCCAGAGAGGACATGTAGTTTTTCTAGGGTCACACAGCTGATAAGTCAGAAGCAAAACTGGCATGATAACCACTGGGGAACAGGCGGAATTCCAGTGGATAATGGAAACATCTGATGACATCTATTCAATAATGGGCCAAATTTCCCTTGCTTACCTTCTTTGTTGGCCATTGTGCTAGAGGTTTAGCACAAAGAGGAAAAAAGGAATGATGTTTGTGACTTCCCCTACTGGGGGGTGGGGGGGGAGAAGTTAGGACAGAAATAAGAAATGACAAGTACAAAATGTACGTGAAGGGAAAAACAGGATGCTTTGAAAAGAGAAAAATTTCACTTTAGATTATCTGAGAAGTCGTCTTTGAAGAGGTCACATTGACACTGAAATTGGACATAATTTTAAAAGGCAGTACTGTGGGATGTGGGGAGAGATGTCTCTGGGAGAGGGAAGGACATGGTGAGGGCTGTAAGGTCGGGAGGAGATGGGTGTGTGGGAGGCCCTAGAACATGCCCTGGCGTGGAGGAGGTGGGAACAGGCAGCAGCAGGGGATATTGAAGGAGCTGGAAAAGCTTCCTGGGCCCTGAGGAAGAGCTGCTACATTCCAGGAATTAGTGAAAGTCATGGAGGGGACTGAGCATGGGGACCACAAGACCAGTTTCACGGTGCTAAGATGACACCCTGGCAGCTGCAGCAGAGAAAAAGCGGGAGTGGTGAGACCAGCTAGCAAGCTCTAGAAAAAGGTGGCCCAAGGAAGAGGCCAAAGAGGAGCAGGAATGGATTGGACTTCAATTAATTTAAGAAAAAGAGGAGCTGCCATATGCAACTGTATGCAACTAAATTGCACTTGATTTCCTAACTAGAATTGATTTAGACAAGATAGAAGGTTTTCTTATAGAGATGGATAATTTTAAGCAGTCCAGGATCACAGACCGGAATGCTTGCCTTTGGATACAAAAGGAATCTAGAAAACATGTGCAATTAGGTAAGAATGTATTTTCTAGAGGAGAAATCACTTGTGGCAAAAGTCATTATGTAGAGAGACACATGAAACGGAGCTTTCACCATCAATTTAGGGATGGATGTAAATATATTTTCTTTTTAATATCTTTGCAACATTTCTCCAAAGTACATAAACTTACACACACATATAGACAACCCCCAAAACTATGTAGGCATGCACGTATGCATGTACAAAAATTAATCCATATGCATATTCATACATGTACATAATTTGATGTAAATCAATAAATGATTGCAATAACTTTGAGTAATGCAAAAAGAAGGCAAAACTCTCCAGCAAGTTAGCATATGTCTTTAACTCCTAAAGAAATCATAAAAAGAGGAAAATCAAGAGTAAGATTTGTGTTTTCTTCAGGAGTAATGATTTATGCTAAGATAATAAGATCCTTCTTACAGTCACGATGCTAACAATTTCAATGCAAATTTCTGTGTGCACATTTAGCAAAAACATGAATAGTACTAACAGAAGTTCTGCATTTGTTCCAGCAAGCCTGGAACAGCTATCACAGACATCTCATTGGTATTCCTGTGGATTCTCGTCTTCAGTGGCACAGCTGTTACATGGGTCAGAGAAAATACTAGGCTGACACTAAAAATGTGACTACTCCCTAGCCTGTTTATAGTTACACAGTGGGGCAGATCCAGTGTGAGAGCAGATCAAGGGAAGAGTTCCTTGCATTTCTCACGTCAAGATTCCAAAATGACCTGAAAGGAAGCTTTGATAACCAATCTTAAGCAAGGCTATCAAAGGAGCAGATTCTTTATAGATTTCAAAAGCATTGTGACAGCTGACAAGTAGAAAGAAAAGTAAAAAATATGTCTGTGAATGTTTTTATGTTGCAGTTGTAGGCTGAAAAGTGGGCACCACCAATGTCTACCAAACAATTATAACAATAATTACCAGATAAGTACAAAAGATTGCCTGTCCTCTCCAAAATTGACCATTATGGTTTTTATTCTATATATTTCTAAAAGGAGAGATCTAAAACACAAGATAGGCATAATTTAGAAGACAAGGAAGAATTCAGGGGAAACACCTTGAGAAATGTTTTGCGATCCAAAGCTAATTTAAGTTTTGAAAGTATTCTGAATTTGCTGATCCCTCGTCTCCATTGTGTGGACACTGTTTTGAGCACCGTGGGCTTTACCATGTTGTCTTGTGTTTGCTTGTTTGTGATTTCTCTCTGGGAGGTTGGTAGCACATGTCCAGGGAGTAGAAGCCCAGGGGGCAACAGAGATGGTCTGACCTGTGGGATCAGGGCAACAGGATTTGGAGGAAGGCAGTCTAGGCGCAAATAACCCAGTACGGATAAGTTACACATAAAAAAAGAGGAAATTCAACAGGATTTGGAGGAAGGCAGTCTAGGCGCAAATAACCCAGTATGGATAAGTTACACACACAAAAAAAGAGGAAATTCAACAGGATTTGGAGGAAGGCAGTCTAGGGGCAAATAACCCAGTATGGATGAGTTAAAAAAAAAAAAAAGAGGAAATTCAACAGGATTTGGAAGAAGGCAGTCTAGGCGCAAATAACCCAGTATGGATAAGTTACACACACAAAAAAAGAGGAAATTCAACAGGATTTGGAGGAAGGCAGTCTAGGGGCAAATAACCCAGTATGGATGAGGTTAAAAAAAAAAAAAAAAAAAAAGAGGAAATTCAACAGGATTTGGAGGAAGGCAGTCTAGGCACAAGTAACCCAGTACGGATAAGTTAAAAAAAAAAAAAAAACAGAGGAAATTCAACAGGATTTGGAGGAAGGCAGTCTAGGGGCAAATAACCCAGTATGGATAAGTTACACACACACACACACACACACACACACACACACACACACAAAGGAGGAAATTAAAAAAAAAAAAGACTGTGTGTTAGATGGGCACAGTGGCTCATGCCTGTAATCCCAGCACTTTGGGAGGCAGAGGCAGGCAGATCACCTGAGGTCAGGAGTTCTAGACCAGCCTGACTAACGTGGTGAAACCCTGTCTCTACTAAAAATACAAAAATTAGCTGGGCGTGGTGGCGGGCACCTATAATCCCAGCTACTTGGAAGGCTCAGGCAGGAGAATCGCTTGAACCCGGGAGGCGGAGGTTGCAGTGAGCTGAGATGGCACCATTGTACTCCAGTCTGGGCGACAGAGTAAGACGTCATCTCAGAAACAAAACAAAACAAAAACAAAAACAAAAAAACAGAAAACAACTTCGTGTTGACCGGAATGACCAGATTAGGAAAGGGTGATCTTGTGACACATACTTTACTTCGCTTCCCAAGGCTTCCACCCATGCCATGCCTGGACAGTCCTGTGTAGTTTTGCCCTCCTTTTGTTATTCTGCCAAGTGTTTCTTAAATAGTGAAGTCTACCAGGCCCTTTCCCTTTCCCTGGCTGCAGATCTGTGTGCTCATGTACACATGTGCTTGTGTCTCTGTGGACTACAGGAAGAAAGTTTTAGCGGATCTTAGAAACCTGCTGTGGTGCCCCCAAAAGAGCACTGGATACAAAATAAAAGAAACATTTGTGATTCTAGACAATTTGCTTAACTTTTTCTCGTCAAGACAGGCTCGCACTTTATAGTCCATGATGGAGTGCAGTGATGACGTCCTAGCTCACCGCAGCCTCCAACTTCTGAACTCAAGCAATCCTCCCACCTCAGTCTCTTGAGTTGGTGGGACCACCGGTGTGTGCCACCAGGCCCTGCGCCACCAAACCCTGCTACGTTTTAAATATTTTGTAGAGATGGGGTTTTGCTATGTTGCCGGGCTGGTCTTGAACTGCTGGCCTCAAGCAATCCTCCCACCTTGGCCTCTAGTGCTGGGATCATTGGAATAAGCCACCACTCCCAGCCTGCTTAACTTTCTTGAGTTTAAGTTTGGTCAGCTTGAAATTCAGTTTGAAACTTGAGTTTTAGTTATGTAGTGAAAGCAGAAAATAACCTGCTCACAGTGACATTTTGAGGATTTAGATAGTGCAGGTGAACGCATTTCTAAGCTTTGAAATGTTAACCAACATAACACATTATTTTGCATTATTATTTTCTAAAATAATCTACATTTACATCGAAAAGTATAAAGTCCTGTGGATATGTTGAGTGGAACTACATGAATTTAGAACAGATCCGTGCAGGGAGTAGAAGACTACTGCTCTGGCAAAACCGGAGTATGCAATTCCAGTCAGTCACATACAGTCAGTCTATATAATAATGACAGTACAAATAATACATCCATCTCCTGTCATCTTCCTAACAACCATACAAGGCCAGTCCTATGTACCCATTTTACACATGAGGCTCAGTAAGGCTATGGGACTTCCATAGAGCTCCAGAGCTGCAGACCTGAACCACAGCAAAGCTGCACGCCTCTTTCCCGCTATCTCTCTACTCCAGGCTATCATAACCTCACCAAACGGAATAAAGACTTGACTTCAATTTCAACCTTAAACCTAATTTAAATAAAAATGTCTGAAGGGAGAAAGGGAGGAGAGAGGGAAAAGAAGAAGTTAGGAAACCAAGAAAAGAATGAAAAAAGCCAGGAGGTCGGGGAAGGATGGGATGGGAAAGGAAACCAGGAGGGAAAGGGAAGAGAAGGAAGTCTTGCACATTATAATCAATTTAAGAAACATTCTGTGTTCTCAGAGATATTATAAAAACAAATGGTAATTTTAGGGGTTCTCGGAAATTAAAAAAATAAAATGTCAAATCAAGCCTTTAGTATTCATTTACACAGTTACCATTTGATAAGACCTACACTTTATAAAAATCTGGAGAGAGAGATGCAAAGTAGTTTTTATTTTAATTTTTAAAAATTTTCCACATGATGTATTTATCTCTAAAATGTTAATTAGAGCTTTATGGCTTTGAAAAGTGTTTTGGAAAGCTTTCCTATGAAATGTGAATATATAATCCATTCAGTTTACCACACTGCTCTTCCCTGGAGAGAACCATCCAGCTAGCACCTCGTGGGCAAGAACATATGAGAACATGATGGATACCATGCGGCATATTACTGGGTGAATATTAGGACATAAATACACAGGAGCATAAAGCCTGTGTAGCCGCCATTTCCTCTCTAATAATGCACAGATAGAGCATGGTTACAATTACTTTTTATGTCTAGGATACAATTATAAAAAGTCTACATCAAAACAGGAAAGTTATCCTGTGAAGATTACACTTGATATTTTTATGTCGTGAATGTCTTATATTTGAAGAATACTTTATGTCTTTTAGAAACATCTTATTAAATTACCACTTAAAAAGCAATCAATCTGCTAATCAGAAATTGTTTTAACTCCACAGAGGGAGAAATCTCAGTACCTTGATGAAATGGTTGACCTAGTTTGCTCTTCTTTAATTAAATAAATGATTATCATTGTACTTACTACTGCTAAACTCAAACACCTAATTAACACAGCTTGAAAGCAAATTAATAGAAATGTACAATAATTTCACATATATACATTGACTAAAAGTCATGCCATATCAATAATTGCATTCAAAAGTTTTTGAATGTTAGTTAATTTGAACAGTAGGAAATCAATTAGCCTGAGATTTCCCACACATTTATATAAATGAATTAAGAAAAAATACTTCAAAACAATGCCAGTAGAAACAAAAATACATTTTAAAGTTATCTTTAATTTCTCTAGGTTATGTAATAAATAACATTAATATTCCCATTCTTAATAACAAATTAAAATATGAGGAAAATAACTCCATAAGTTTAAAAATAGTGTTCAATTGTCAGTCATACTCAATTTCTTTGCTCACATAACTATTCTAATAGAATCCTACAATGTAATATTTTAATCAATAAACAAGTTATTAAAAATAAAAGATTTCCCTCCCCAAAGGATATATGTATATACACACATGTATGTGTGTGTATATATATATACATGTATATATATACAATGATATTATTTTGTAAAAGCTAAAAGTGAGCAGTAATGGGTTTATATATAACAAGAGAAAGCACCCATAAGACTTTATTCAAAGTGGCTTCCCATGAAAACAATTAGGAAACAGAACTCATTCTTGAGTTTCAACTGTTGTAAAATAACTCAGAAATTTGTTTCCTCAACACTCACTGCAAACTAATTTGAGTCTTAAATGTCTGTAATGAAAACAAAAACCAAGCTTTTAAATTACTAAATTTATGGGCATAAGTGTTAAAATGTATGAGGAGTAAGAGGGTGCTAGACACTAGTTAATTAATAGTCATTTTTCCTCTATACAGGATACTAATTACAGGATAGTATTAAATCATAACCGGAAACGGAAAGTTATGCCAGACATTAAAGTACACAAATTATATGGCTCAGAAACACTTGGAATATCAACAGAAGTTAATAGGATCCTTAAGAAAGTTAAGAATATTTTGCCAGGTGTGGTGGCTCACACCTATAATCCAAGCACTTTGGGAGGCTGAGGTGGGAGGATCACCTGATCCCAGGAACTCAAGATCAACCTGGGCAACATAGTGAGACCCTATCTCTTAAAAAAAAAATGGCGGAGCATGGTGGCACACACCCTAGTCCTAGCTCTCTGAAGCTGAGGCAGAAGCATCACTAGAGCCTGTGAGGTTGAGGCTGCAATGAGCCATGATTGTGACACTGCACTACAGCCTGAGTGACACAGCAATCTTCTGTCTCAAAAAATATATACATATTTTCTCTTAAATTTTACCTAACCTTTGATTTGTCTAGTACTGTGGACTAATTGTATTTCTCCAAATTCATATGTGGAAGCCCCCATCCCTAATGCAACTGTATTTGGAGATAGAGCCTATAAGGAAGTGATTTAGGTTAAATGAAATCATAAGGGTGGGATCCTGAGCCTACAAGATTGCTCCAGAGAGTGCCCTCTCCCTGCTCCTCCCTGCCTCTCCCTCCTTCCCATTCTCCCTGCCTCCTGCTGTCCGCCCTGCAAGGACACAGCAGTGGGAAGGCGCCCTGCACCTTCAGTCAACCTGCACCTTGACCTTGGACCCTCAGAATCCAGATGTCTCCATGACTGTGAGAAATGCATTTCTGTTGTCCAAGCCACCCAGACTGTGGTGTTTTGTCATGGCAGCTTGAGCAGATGAATACACCTGCTAAAATTTAAAAGTGTTTCAGATGTTTTGTTTATCTGCTTTAGTTACTTGAAATAACAAAAATTAATAAAATTGAAATTAAATTTTAAGAAGAAGATCTTTAGAAAACCTGGCTAAAATATCTATAAAATATTAAAAATTAGATACACTGAAGAAAGCTATTTTCAAGGATGCAAGTTATTCTGCCACTTATAAAACAGAAATATACAAAATCATTTATTTCTGTGGCCATAACAAAATACATTAATTGCCATAACTCCAAGCTTATTCCCCTCTCCCCCTTCAAATCCAAAATTACCTCCCATGACTTAGGCACCAGACAAGTACACATATGCACACACACACACGCAACATAAACACACAGACACGCACAGATACACATGCAATGCATGACCAGAGTTACTTTTAAGAATAAATGATTCAGTGACTGGTTTGCCCTTCTTGTTCATAAATATTTGGGTCACTGAAATAAGCCAAGAAAACACAGAATACATAAAAATCAAAATAATGACAAATGACTCAACTGGAAATATTCAAGAACTAATGCGCTGACTGAGCTTACATTCCTGGTATATAAGTCAAAACCAAAATTCAAATTATAAAGCACAATAGCAATTGTGTTTGTTGATCAGCAGAATGCACTAATTGTTTATGAAAACTGCACGCAAAATATTAATCTATGCATTAATTGTCTTTGAATGCAAATTAGTGCACGTTTGTTTTTGAAATATCTTGGATTTTAATACATTACTTGATATGAAAAAGTACTGGTAGACACACAGTGAAGGCGGGATTACCTGCTCGGGTTTGGTGGAACCACTCATCGTGGGGTTTTCAGGGATGCTGTCCTGAGACTGCTGCTTACACAGACCTTTTGTTGCATCTTTGAACATAATGTCTTTTTCCAACAAACTGTCTTGCTTGGCAATTGGTAACACCAGGGGACTGCTACAGGAAAAAAAATCAATACTACAATTAGTCTCTTTCTAATGTTTTATCAGTCGAAAATGACCAATACAGGATAGTTGGACTATGAGTGTGGTTTTATTCAGATAAGAAATATTTCTTATAAACTGCAGGAAAAAAATTAGTAAGAAATCTGTGAACTTTTAAAAAATTAATTCCAAACTTTATTCAATTTTAATTTTAAAAGAAAAAAAAATACTTATTTGAACTCCAGAAGAAAATGTTTACACATGTATATCTGACTATAATAGATGAATCAATAAACAACTTAAGAGCCGGGATTGAAATGCATGGCTGAACTAGACAGGATTTAACATGTAAATGCAAAAATGGATTGCAAACAACTGAATAAAGGCATAATTGTATAATTAGTTTAAAAATTACTCATTTAGGATTTAAAATACAAAATCATGGGCAAAATTTCAAGTTTGCAATGGAATAATAATATGAGAATTAAAAATAATAATATCTTTAAGGACTGCAATATTACAAGCAGAGTAACTTTTGTTAATTCTATACAGCTCAAACAAAGCCAAAAAATAAAAGATACTTAACTTTTTATTCTTCTATTGACTTTATTCCCAAAATACAGCCATTATTTTATAATGTTCATTAAAAATAAATAGAAAATAAATGATAAATGTTGCATTGTATCACTAAGATTTAAAAATGTGCCTCCTGAATTGTTACCTTATAAGCAGAAATGCACGTGTATTTAATCACGTGCAATCTATGTAAACATAATTATTTCATGTAGTCTACCATAGTCACTGTGATTCTAATAAGAGCTAAGTGCAATTTTTTTTTTTTGCCTCTTTTTAACTTCTATTTATTTGAGGTCTAGTTTACATACAGTAAAATTCACCCTTTGTTGTTTAGTTCAGCGAGATTGGACTGATATACATAGTTGCATAGGCAAAATAACCAGCAATGTATAGAATACTTTCTCACCTCCAAGAGACCCTTTGTGCTCCTTGGAGTCAATTATTATTAGATGTGTTAGTGGCTTCTCACAGTGTGATTTTTATTTGAATTTCATTTTCTTATTTTAAAATACTTATTAAATAAAAATGGAATATATTTAAGGTGTATAATGTGATTTGATATACATTTTGTAAAGGCAACTACAATTATATTCATTAACATGTCACACTAGATCTCCAAAATTTGCTCATCTTACGACTTCAAGTGTGTGCTCTGTGACTGACACCTTCCCTTGCTCCCACTCTCCAACAACTGGCAGCCACCGTTCTACTCTCTGCTTCTGTGATTTTCAGGTTTTTAAGAGTCCACACATAAGCAAGATCATGTAATATTTGTCTGTCTGTGTCTGGCTTACTTCACTTGGCCTAATGTCTTCCATGTTGATCCACTGCAAATGATAGAATTTCTTTTTATTTTTTGGTAGCTGAATAATATTCTGTAGATATGTACCACAATTTCTTTACCCTTTCATCTGTTCATGGGCCTTAGATTGTTTCCATATTATCACTATCGTGAATAATGCTGAAATGAACATGGGACAGTACATACCTCTTTGAGATCTTGATTTCATTTCTTTTGAATAAAATATCCAGAATTGCAATACTGGATCATGTGGTAGTTCTATTTTTTAATTTTTTGACGAAACTCCGTACCTGTTTCCGTAGCGACTATACCACTTTGCATCCCCACAAACAGTGTTCAAGGGGCCCCTTTTCTACACACCCTCACCAACACTAGTTATCTCTTGTCTTTTTGATAATTGTCATCCTTACAGGTGTGAGGTGGTATTTTGTTGTGCTTTAAATTTAAATTTCTCTGATGTTGAGTACCTTTTCATATACCTGTTGGACAAAATTGTATATCTTCTTTGGAAAAATGTCTATTCAGGTTCTGTGCTCGTATTAAAAACTTAGAGGTTTTTTTTTTTACAGTGAGCTGTGTGAGTTCATTACATACTTTAGATATTTACCCCTTATCATATATATTTGCACATACATATGCACATATATGTATATATACCTAAGTATATGGTTTGCAATTATTTTCTCCCATTCAACATGCTACTTTTTCATTTTGTTGATTTTATTGTTTTCTTTGCTGTGCAGAAGCCTTATAGTCTGATGTAACTGACTTATTTTTTCTTTTGTCATCTGTGCTTTTTTCTTCTGGTGTCATATCCATAAAACTCACTGCCACAAAAGTTGTTGAGGAGCTTCTTGATTTTCTTTTGAGGTTTATGGTTTTTATATTTAAGTCTTTCACCCATTTTGACTTAATTTTTCTACATGGTGTAAGAAAAGGGTCCAATTTCATTCTTTTGTATGTGAATATCCAGTTTTCCTAGTACCAATTATTAAAGTAACTTTCTTTTCCCTATTGCATCTTGGCAGTCCTGTCAAAGATCAGTTGACAATATACGCTTGGGTTTATTTCTGCACTTTCCATTCTGTTCCAATGGTCTATGTGTCTGTTTTATTGCCACTATCATACTATTTTGATTACTATAGCTTTGTAATATAGTTTGAAATCAGGGGATGTGATGCTTTCAACTTTGCTCCTTCTGAAATAAATAGCTTTTGCTATTTAGAGTTTTTGTAGTTCCATACAAAGTTTCTCTTCTTTGGTAAAATGTGGGCTCAAATCTTTTGACTATTTATATTGGTTTCTTTGTTTTCAGATTATTGACTTTATATATTCTGTATCCAACTCATTTATCAGATAAGCTCTTGGCAAATATTCGCTCCCACTCAGCATCTTTGTAGTTTTATTTGCATAATTGTGTTTCAAAGAAAAAAATTCTCTTACAGTTTGTGCTTCTGTGACTTATCTAAGTTCCTTTCATAACCCAATGTTACCAAAAGTTTCTCCTGGGTTTTACTCTAGGATTTGTACAATTTTAAGCTTTACACTTTGATCTACGATCCATTGTGAGTTGCTTTTTGTATACAGTGCTGTATATGAGTTGAAGTACATTATTTTCTCATATGGATGTCCAAATGTTCAGCATTCTTTTTTAAAAAATGACTTTCACTTTCATTTAGCGGGACATATTTGTGAAAAATCAATTGACCATATCTGTGTGGGTTTACTTTGGGACTCTCCAGTGTGTTTCATTGATATAATCATTCATTATCATTCATTGATGTAATCATTCATTCTTAAATCAACACTACACTGTCTTGATTCATGTATCTCCTCATTTAGCCTTGAAACCAGTCATGTGAGTCATCCAACTTTGTTTCCACTTTGAAAATTATCTGGCAATTAGAGATCTTTAGCATTTTCATATACATTTTGAATTTGTTTGTGAATTTTTACAAAAATATCTGTTGTGATGTTGTGATTTTGATTAGCATTGCATTCAATTGATAAATCAGTTTGGTGAGAATTGAAATACTGACAATCTCAACTTGTGTCATGCATGAAAACAAGTACCTTTATTTTGATCTTTGTCAATTTCCTTCATCAATATGTTTTAGCTTTCAGAATGAAAATCTTCCAAATAATTTTTAGATTTATTCTGTTTTATGGTTTTAAGAATGTATTTTAAAATGCCGAGGCTGACTGTAGAAGGATTGCTTAAGTCTAGGAGATTGAGACCAGCCTGGGCAACATAGTGAGCCCCTTCTCTACAAAAAGTAAAAAGTTAGCCAGCTGTGGTGGTGCATGCCTGTAGTCCCAGCTACTCAGGAGGCTGAGGTGGGAGGATCACTTGGGCCCATGAGGTCGAGGCTGCAGTGAACTGTGATTGCATCAGTACGCTCCAGCCTGAGTGACAGAGTGATACCTGGTCTCAAAAAATAATGAAACAAATGAATAAATAAGAATAAAATTCCAATTTCCATTTATTGAATTTTAGTATATAAATACACAAATGATTTTGTATATTAACCTTGACATAGCAAGAAGAGAGTAAGCTGAAGGGTTGCTTTCAGTAACCACCACAGTCTCACCACTTTGCAGCCCATCTCTATGCCCTGCCTTCCAACTGAACCATAGAATCTAGGAAAGCATGAATAAAAAAAGACTACCAAATAGGTCAGGCCTGATGGAAAGTCGGGAATATTAAGAAATAAATTTACAGAAATGCAAGGTGAGTTTTCCTTAGTTTGAACTCTGGATAATGATGTTTTATAGTGTTTTAGCCAATGAAAATACTTGCAAGTAGGTGAGGGGACAGAGGATCATATATTAATATGAGATAGCATGGTACAGTACAGATGTATGGGCATGCATTTTCAAGTCAGTAAAACTACCATGTTTGATGTCTGGTTCTACCACTTTGGGTGAGTTATGTAGCCATTCTGCAAAACCAAATTGCAAAAGGACTATAGTGAAGGATTAATAACATAACGCACATAAAGAGATTAGCATCATGACTATGGCCATAAGCAGGGAATAAATCAGCTGCTGTTTTTATGTGTCTAGAACTGTCATGCTTCTGAGATTTCACCCTACTTACAATCTAATAAGTTAGCTTGTTACTATTCCATGGTTAGTTGCAGAAGACAAGAGTTCCCTGGAGGAGAGATAAAAGACTATTACTCGTGGAAGACACAGAGCTTTATGTTTATAACAGTTCTCCTTTATCTTCTGTTCCATGTAGTGAGGAGGAGGAAGTAGGAAGAACACAAAACAGTTGGATCTTAATGGATGCCAACACTAGAGAAAGTGCTGTTACAGGAAAGAAAGCCAGCTAGATATCAAGTATCTTTTGAGCAAGCAACAAACATTGTATCAAGGAGCAAATAAGTCAGTCCCCTCCTTTTGGGAGTGAATGATATGATTCTTTAAATTTACTCAGTTGTCTATGTAGCTATCTACATATGACTTGCAGTCTGACAAACTGAGCAAGAATGTGAAGGATGCTCACGGACCAAGGTAGACTGTTCTTCTCAATAGTATAGTTATTAATTGAAAAAAAATTACTATGAAAAGAAAAGGCTTATAATGCTCATAAAAATTTCATAGCCAGATCTGCTTGATACTGCTGTGATTTGAATATTTGTCCCCAGTGTGGCAGTATTGAGAGGTGGAACTTTTAGGAGGCGATTAGGTAACGAGGCCTTTGCCCCCATGAATAAGTTAATCCATTCATGGATTAATAGATTATTGGGTTAATGGATTAATGGGAGTGGGACTGATGGCTTTATAAGAAGAGGAAGAGGGGCCTGAGCTAGCACTCTCAGCCCCTCATCATAAGATATGCTGTGCCACCTCGGGACTCTGCAGAGAGTCCCCTCAGCAAGGAGGCATTCATGAGATGTCATCCCTCAACCTTGGACTTCTCAGCCTCCAGAACCATAAGAAATACCTTTCATTTCTTATAAATTATCCAGTTTTAGGTATCCTGTTATAGGTAACAAAACATGAACTCAGACAAATACCATCAAATGATAAAATATTACTTCCAAAGAGAGCTTCTTCCTTCCACAAGCACCACTGGGACAATGCCTGTCTGCTCTAACTTCATTCACCATTCATAGAGTTCCCAAGAATATGTTCTACGCTTCTTTGAAATAAAACCCCTTCACATATTTTAAAATAGTTGTTATGGTGCGTGTGTGTGTGTGTGTGTGTGCATTTGTGTGTGTGTGTGTGTATATATATAGTATATATATATAGTGTGCATGTATATGTATAGTGTGTGTGTGTGTATATATATATATATATTTTTTTTTTTTTTTTGAGACAGTCTCACTCTGTCACCCAGGCTGGAGTGCAGTGGTGTGATCTTGGCTCACTGCAACCTCTGCCTCCCAGGTTCAAGTGATTCTCCTGCCTCAGCCTCCTGAATAGCTGGGACTACAGGCATGAACCACCATGCCAAGCTTTTTTTTTTTTAATTTTTACTAGAGACAGGGTTTCATTATGAAATTCTGAGGCCAGGCTGGTCTCAAACTCCTGTCCTCAAGTGATCGACCTTCCTTGGCCTCCCAAAGTGCTGGGATTACAGGCGTAAGCCACCGTTCGTGGCCTTTCCTTATTTTTTCTATAATTTGAGTGAACTATCTGCAAAATGTTATATTAATTATATGACATTTAACATGTGATAGTCTTCTGTTCTAAACACGCTGCATGTATTAAATTTTTTTTCATTTTCACAACATTATAAAGTGTTCATTATTTTATAATGTCTGTTTGTTTTATGAATGAGTAAACTGAGGGCACAGAGGAGAAGAACTTGCTCTGGACACACAGCAGGTGCTACTGGAGCTGAGGTTTGAATCTCTCAGCTCTAAGCTCTAGAACCTGTGTGCTTACCCATGTGCCACACTGTCTACATCTACTCTCATATAAAAATATTTTCTGTATTTTTCTTCATCTATCAATCATATTTTTTCTTCTTCATCAGAGAGTATTATAAACTAAAGAGAGGGTTTGCATATACCAAATTTTTTGAGTCTAGGGTGATTAATAAAAGAGTAGATTGGTCAAGGTACAAACAAAGAAGATAGTTTATGAAATACAAAAAAATCACCAAGTAGAAAGATTTCTTTAGAATAAATACTTTTCTTTAGAAGCAGTACTGAGTTTAGTAAAATAGTTGAAATATTCCTTTCATATCTCAAATCTAATTGCAGTATCACTGGCAGACTCCATGAGAGCTATAGTTGGAAAAAAGATTGGCTTAAGACTATGGAGACATCATTTTAAATCAGATTTAAATCAGATTTTACCTCGAGTTGGTTCAAGTTGGCTACCACCTGAACCTTTAAGCCCTTTGAAATCTCTGGGTCACAGTTTCACCTTTGCAAAATGCAAGAGTTAAACTAGGTAATATCTAAGTATATATCAAGCCCTACAGTTTTGTATTCTTAATAAATAATCTCTCATAGAACTTTTCACCTGCATCTCAAAAATAAGTCACTAACTCACTCAATTATATCATAGCTTATATAAGATATACCACTAACAATAATCGCAAATAAATAGTCACAAAGACTCTCTGTATTAGTCCATTTGCATGCTGCTATAAGGACACACTTGAGACTGAGTATTTATAAAGGAAAGAGGTTTAATTCACTCACAGTTCCACATGGCTGGGGAGGCCTCAGGAAACTTACAATCATGGCAGAAGGTACCTCTTCACAGGGTGGCAGGAGGAAGAACGAGTGCCAACCGGGGAAAAGCCAGATGCTTATAAAACCAGCAGATCTCATGAGCACTCCACTCACTATCATGAGAACAGCATGGGGGAAACCACCCTGATCATTCAATTACCTCCCACTGGATCCCTCCCACCACACGTGGGGATTATGGGAACTACAATTCAAGATGATGTTTGGGTGGTGACACAGGTAAACCATATCATTTCACCCTGGCCCCTCCCAAATCTCATGTCCTCACATTTCAAACATCATGCCTTTTCAACAGTCCCCCAAAGTCTTAACTCATTCCAGCATTAACGCAAAAGTCCAAGTCCAAAGTCTCATCTGAGTCAAGGTAAGTCCCCACCATCTATGAGCCTGTAAAATTGAAAGCAAGTTAGTTACTTCCTAGATACACTAGGGGTACAGGCATTGGGTAAATAACCCCATTCCAAATGGGAGAAATTTGCCAAAAGAAAGGGGTACAGGCCCCATGCGAGTCCAAAATACAACAGGGCAGTCATTAAACCTTAACGTTCCATAATGATTCTCTTTTGACTCCACGTCTCACATCCAGGTTACACTGATGCAAGAGGTGGGCTCCCATGGCCTTGGGTAGCTCTGTCCCTGTGGTTTTGCTGGGTATGGCCCTGCACCCAGCTGCTTTCATGGGCTGGCATTGAGGGTCTGCAGCTTTTCCAGGTGCATGGTACAAGCTTTCAGCGGTTCTACCATTCTGGGGTCTGGAGGAACATGGCCCACTTCTCATAGCTCCATTAAGCAGTGCCCAAGTGGGGACTCTGTGTGGAGGCTCCAACCCCACATTTCCCTTCCACACTGCCCTAGCAGGGCTTCTCCAATGAGGGCTCTGCTCCTGCAGCAAACTTCTGCCTGGAAATTCAGATGTTTCCATACATCCTCTGAAGTCTAGGCTAAGTTTCCCAAATCTCAATTCTTGACTTCTGAGCACCCACAGGCCCAACACCACATGTATTCCACCAAGGCTTGGGGCTTGCACCCTCCGAAGCAAGGCCCAAGCTATACTTTGGCCCCTTTGAGCTGCAGCTGAGGCTGAAGTTGCTGGGGTGCAGGACACCAAGTCCCTCAGCAGCACACAGCAGTGAGGTCCTAGGCTCAGCTCACAAAACACAAAACCATTTTTGCCTCCCAGACTTCCTGGCCTGTGATGAGAGGGGCTGCTGTGAAGGTCTCTGACATGCCCTGGAGACATTTTCCCCATTGTCTTGGTGACTAGCACTTGGCACCTCGTTACTTATGCAAATTTCTGCAGGACGCTTGAATTTTTCCCCAAGAAATAGATTTTTCTTTTCTACTGCATCATCAGGCTGCAAAATTTCCAAACTTTTATGCTCTGTTTCCTTTTGAACACTTTGCTGCTTAGAAATTTATTCTGCCAGATACCCTAAATCATCTCTCTCAAGTTCAAAGTTTCACAGTTCTCTAGGGCAGTGGCAAAATGCTGCCAGTTTCTTTGCTAAAGCATAGCAAGTGTCACCTTTGTTCCAGTTCCCAACAAGTTCCTCATCTCCATCTGAGACCACCTCAGCCTGGACTTCATTGTCCATATCACTATCTGCATTTTGGTCAAAGCTATTCAACAAGTCTCTCAGAAGTTCCAAACTTTCCCTCATCTTCCTGTCTTCTTCTCAGCCCTTCAAACTGTTCCAGCCTCTGCCTGTTACCTGGTTACAAAGTTGCTTACACACTGTTGGGAATCTTTACAGCAGCACCCCACTCCCAGTACATATTTACTGTATTAGTCTGTTCTCATGCTGCTACAAGGACGTACCTGAGACTGGGTAATTTATAAAGGAAAGAGGTTTAATTGATTTGCAGTTCCACATGGCTGAAGAGGCCTCAGGAAAATTACAATAATTGCAGAAGGAATCTCTTCACAAGGTGACAGGAGAGAGAATGAGTGCCAGCAGGGGGAAATGCCAGATGCTTATAAAACCATCAGATCTTGTGAGAACTCGTTCACTATCAAGGGAACAGCATGGGGGAAACTGCCCTCATGATTCAATTACCTCCCACCAGGTCCCTCCCAGGGAATGCGGGGATTATGGGAACTATAATTCAAGATGAGATTTGGGTGGGGACACATCTAAACCATATCACTCTCTTATTCATATAAGAAAAAAAAATTCTAAGTAATATACTTGTTTTGAAAGGCAGTATATTAATTAGTTATGCAGTTATTTTCTACAAGAAAAGTGCAAATTGTACAGCTAGGCTGATGGCATACAATATTTTAAATTTCCATAGAACAATTGTTTAGGTTTCTCTCTTTCTTTAACAATAAAACATTTTTATCTATAATCATTGTGATTAATAATAGCATTCAGAAAATTTAACTTCAATATATTTAAATTTTCATTTACTATGCATTCGTAGAATTTAAGGACACACATAGTAAAATGCTATTTGTTAAAAAAAGAAATAATTTTAATCACTGGTATTTTCTTAATACACATTAAATGTTCATTGGAAAAATATTTATCAGATTATGTTTTAAAATAGGATGTGAATATATATATAGAGAGAGAGAGAGAGAGACAGAGAGAGTACAAGACTGAATAAAACAGGAAACATATAAAGGGCAAAAGGAAAAATTCCAAGTTAATAGCAGTTTCATCACAAAGGTGGGGTAGTGACCCAGAAGGCCTTAACCTTGTTCTCTCAGCTCAACTTTGGACTATCTCTAGTCCTCTGAACTCCCTTTTCTTGGAGCAATGTCTTTAGAAAACTGAACTGCAATTTTTTTCTCTGCCTCTTTGAGATGTATATCTTCTCCCAGCCTCTGGCCAGTTTTACAACCCAGGAATGTCTTTATGACCTGGGAGTCATCCCTTTGAAATCTAAACAGGGAAGAACATAGCCCACATATTTCCCAGTTTTTGTGGAGCACAGGAGCCTATAAAGGACAATTAGCAAATGCCCATGGCTTAATCACCTTGACGAAACTCCCTCCTAAAGTGCTACGTACTTTCCCCCTAGCTCACCCCAGCACTTAGAAACTCTCCTACTTTTTGTTCAGTAGAATTGAGCTCAATCATTCTCCCTTGGTGCAATAGTTTTTAGTAAAGTCTTTCTTTCCTGTATAACTTATCTGGTGCAGTTTTTCTTTGAAGCAAATGAGTCATTTTTTTCATGTTTCTGTATGTTTTTCTGCACTTTCCAAATTTTATTCAACAAGAAATTCTTATTCTGATTATGAAAAATAAATTATTAGTAATAGAACTTTATTTGATGAGAAAAAATGGAAATGAGAGAGTATATTTTCTATTGGTAAGACAGATCCCATAAACATTTTAAAAAAGAAAATCAGTACCATCCAAGGGTAGCTTAGATTAATACAGTAGAGACAGATTTAACTCTGACTGTGAAAAAAAATAGATGAGAATATACCAGCAGACAACCAATTTCTGAACTCTACTGGATTTATGCCAGACTTACTTATTTTGACAAACATCAAAGTAACTTCATGCAGAGAAAATGTGCCTGTAGGAAATAGGATTTTATTTCTGAAAATGGAAACAGGAATGTAATAAAATGAAACTAACAAAGGCAACAATGATCGCCCATTATAACTAAAGCAATCTTAGAAAACCATAGAGATGAAATAAAATGGAATCTATTGAGATACATGAGGACAACAACAGCAACAAAAACTAACAGAAACAGATGTAAAGATATGGCATGTGTGACTTGGTTATTTTGGTGCTTAAAATAATTGACTGAATAGACAGTTCTCAACGTTACTCCTACAAACATAGCTACATCAATTTTTCACTGCAGAAAATTCAATTACATTTTTGTTTTCTTTCTGCTTCTATAAAATAAGATAAAGATCCAAAGATTAATATTAAATGAAAGAGCTCTTGGAGAGATTTGAATTAATTGCTGTATGTTTGGTCCTTCCAAAAATTAATTTTTGTAAGTTTTTTTTTTTTTTACAATTTAAAGACCATTATGGTAAAATATTACCTGTGTCTAAAAAGCAAATAAAACTTTCAATGTGTCATTGGCTGAACTGGAGTTTGTATTGTTTTTGAGACATATTAATCTAACAGCTCTCAACAGATATATGCAAAAAAAATTTTAATAGCTTGTTTAAGGGAAAATCTGGAAATTAAGTATAATTTAGTAGTTTTATGTATATATGAAGGAAGATTCTGAAAGTTCCAAGTGTTAGCTTTGCTAGGAATGCTCCCTGAATGTATCATTCTGTCCCTGTATTCTATGACATTTCTCTTTGTGCACTACTGGACTTCAGAATACCTAAGTGAAAATAATTAAGGAACTTATTGACAGGTTTATCAATATTTTGTAAACACATTCTGTAGAATTTAACAATGTAGTTGTAATATTTGATTAAAAAGGCTTGATGTTTTATAGATTACTAAATAAAAAAATTACACATATATATCAAATGACTTATTTGATATAAAAGTCATTTGTAATCTAAAAGACTATATACAAATATGATTTATTATTGCTTAAATACTATGCATTAATATTCTTTAATATATTAATGTGAAGTGAAACTATACAAGAAATTTTATGCCACAGTTTTCTGATTCTGCGAAAGTAGAACTTAAGGTGCCAACTGGGACATTTTAATACTGAAAGAGGATTTTATTTATCATCATGCTGGGGAAACAAGCAGAAACCAGACTGGACCAAATGGGCACCTATGGCCACTCTAGTTATGAGAAATTTCTTCTGCTTGTGAAAAAGAGGTATTCAGGACATACAAATCCACATGGGGCTGGGCACGGTGGCTCACGCCTGTAATCCTAGCACTTTGGGAGGCTGAGGTGGGTGGATCACCTGACGTCAGGAGTTCAAGACCAGCCTGGCCATCATGGTGAAACCCTGTCTCTACTAAAAATACAAAAATTAGCTGGGCACGGTGGTGCACGCCTATAATCCCAGCTACTCAGGAGGCTGAGGCAGGAGAATCTCTTGAGCCCAGGAGGCAGAGGTTGTAGTAAGCCAAGATTGTGCCATTGCCCTCCAGGCTGGGCGATAGAGCCAGACTCTGTCTCAAAAAAAAAAAAAAAAAAAAAAAAAAATCCATACGGAACATTGAAATACACTGGAAAGTCAAAGTAGTATCATTTCCACAACTTCTAAATCTTTGGAGTCCTAAAACTTTGGCACAAGAAGCAAGATACCCCAAGAGCATGATACCCCAAAGTTACGGCAGCTGTAGCACCAGCCAATATTCCTTTAGGCTGCCCACCTCAGAAACTAAGAATAGTATCTTAAGGAAATGGACATTGATTTTTCTCACATAACAAGAAAAGCAGAAATAGGCAGCCCAGGGATGGTAACCTTCTCCAGATCTTCTGGGCCTTTGATTTGTTCTAGCTTCCTGCTCTGTTATTCTTAGAAAATAACTTTCAGCTGGGCATGGTGGCTCACGCCTGTAATCTCAGCACTTTGGAATGCCAAAGCAGGTGGATGACCTGAGGTCAGGAGTTCGAGACCAGACTGGCCAAAGTGGTAAAACCCTGTCTCTAGTAAAAATACAAAAATTAGCTGGGTGTGGTGGTGGGCGCCTGTAATCCCAGCTACTTGGGACGGTGAGGCCAGAGAATCGCTTGAACCCAGGAAGCAGAGGTTGCAGTGAGCTGAGATTGTGCCATGGCACTCCAGCCTGGGCAACAAGAGCGAAACTCTGTCTGGAAAAAAGAAAGTAACTTTCATTTTTTGGTTGCAAGATTACTTGGCATTACCAGATCACACACTTCTGTACCAAGAAGGAAGGCAATAGAAGGAAAGAAACAATGATGCTTACCAGAGAAATCTGTCCTTTTTAATTCCTGGAAGCCCTATCCTGTTAAAGGCTTGCTAGATTTAGCAAATAAAAAATCTTTGACAATTACAAATAATAAATGATTTTTTAAATTGCAACTTCAAATTTAGCTGCATTTCTTGCATTTTACCTGGCAACTGTATGCCCGGTAGATTTCTGCATGTGTTTTAGTGGCCAGGACAGTGGCTGGTATGTTGTGTGGCCCCTACATTTATCTATTGAAACCCAGTCCTCAAAGTGATAGCATTAAGAAGTAGGGGTTTTACGAGGTGACTAAGTCATGAGGGTGGAACTCTCAGGAGGATTAAAGCCTCTGTAAAACTGCCCCGAGATCACTGTGTCCCTCTTCCACCACGTGAGGACCCTGTGAAGGCACCGTTCATGAGAAATGGGTCCAGCTGAATTTGAATTTGTAATAAAAATATTATTACTAACAGAAACAGATGTAAAGATATGGCATATGTGATTTGGTTATTTTGGCACTTAAAATAATGGACTGAATAGACAGTTCTCAATGTTAACCCTAGAAACATAGCTACATAAATTGTTCACTGTAGAAAATACAATGAACCTTTTTTCCTGCTTTTATAAAATAAGATAAAGATCCAAAGATTAATATTAATATCTGACTTTTTTATTATTATTATACTTTAAGTTTTAGGGTACATGTGCACAATGTGCCGGTTAGTTACATATGTATACATGTGCCATGCTGGTGCGCTGCACCCACTAACTTGTCATCTAGCATTAGGTATACCTCCCAATGCTATCCCTCCCCCCTCCCCCCACCCCACAACAGTCCCCAGAGTGTGATATTCCCCTTCCTGTGTCCATGTGATTTCATTGTTCAATTCCCACCTATGAGTGAGAATATGCGGTGTTTGGTTTTCTGTTCTTGCGATAGTTTACTGAGAATGATGATTTCCAATTTCACCCATGTCCCTACAAAGGACATGAACTCATCATTTTTTATGGCTGCATAGTATTCCATGGTGTATATGTGCCACATTTTCTTAATCCAGTCTATCATTGTTGGACATTTGGGTTGGTTCCAGGTCTTTGCTATTGTGAATAGTGCCACAATAAACATATGTGTGCATGTGTCTTTATAGCAGCATGATTTATAGTCCTTTGGGTATATACCCAGTAATGGGATGGCTGGGTCAAATGGTATTTCTAGTTCTAGATCCCTGAGGAATCGCCACACTGACTTCCACAATGGTTGAACTAGTTTACAGTCCCACCAACAGTGTAAAAGTGTTCCTATTTCTCCACATCCTCTCCAGCATCTGTCGTTTCCTGACTTTTTAATGATCGCCATTCTAACTGGTGTGAGATGGTATCTCATTGTGGTTTTGATTTGCATTTCTCTGATGGCCAGTGATGGTGAGCATTTTTTCATGTGTTTTTTGGCTGTATAAATGTCTTCTTTTGAGAAGTGTCTGTTCATGTCCTTTGCCCACTTTTTGATGGGGTTGTTTGATTTTTTCTTGTAAATTTGTTTGAGTTCATTGTAGATTCTGGATATTAGCCCTTTGTCAGATGACTAGGTTGTGATTTTTCAGAGCTTTCCCAAATCTATTGTGAGTCTTATCCTTTTATTAAGGTCAATAGGGGCACATTGCCTTATATATTATTTCATTCAAAAATCCCCATGGGGTATTTCTCCTCCCCAAGAGCCACTTGGCTGAGGCCACCGTGGGATCAACTCCAAGCAGTCCCTTTCCCTGTGGCCCTCAGCCCTGCTTAGGTCCCCTCCTCATAGTCTTTTCTCATCCCTAGGAAATGGCATTTCTTCTCTATCCCAGGTCACAGATGACTCAGAAACTCTGGAGACTCAGCCCCCACACAACCTCATCAGAGTATTCACCCAACCAAAGCTGGTCTTTCCTGATATTAGATTTTCTTTCCAGCTGCTTAGAAAATAAGATTTTCTCCATATGGTTATAATCAGTTTAAAAGCACCCAGCGGAAGGCCTACCACTATTTTTGTCTCAGCCTACAGCTACAAAGCCATTCTTTAGATGCTTTTGCTGCCAGTTCAAAGATAAGTGAAGAACATCTTTTTCTGGTCATTTCTTAAGCAATTATTTAGTACTTACAATGAGGCAGATATTGCTCTAAATGCTCTATAAATATTAACTCAGTTATGAAGAATAACCCTATGATACAGTTATTATTACTATCATCATCAAACTCTGATATCCTGCAGTACAATTATGCGAACTGCCAAGGGTTAGCCCAGAGCCTACAGGTTAAGGGCACAGTCCTCATCAAGACTGCCCCCATTTTAGATTCCAGCCAAAAGTCTGGGGGTCACCAGGCCACTTGAACTTTTGAGCAACGAGCTACACATTCTGAGATTCTCACAAGCCCCCGAGGTTTGACAAACTACTAGAATGGCTTACAAAACTCACCAAAGTACTAATACAGCTTTATCATAAAGGAAACAAATTAAGACAAGACCGGCAAACAAATACATATGAAAAAGTCTGAGAGGGTCCCAAATGCAGAGCTTCTGAGCCCCCTCCCCAAGGATGCAGGGTACATCAAACTCCAGCCCACTGATGTGCTCACCAATTCAGAGTCTCCACAGAGCTTCAATGTCCACAGTTTTTACTGGTGTCTCGTCACGTAGGCATCAATGATGCCATCATTGGCCACATGTTTGAACTCCATCTCGAGCCTGTCCTGCTCCTCCTGGAAGTTGGGCTGGTTTTAATCACATGGTTGGTCTTTAATCACATTGTTGGTTTTTCTGGCATGACTAGGCCCCTACCCTGAGTCATCTCACCTGGTAGGATAAACTCAGATGCGATCCAAAGGGCTCATGAGTAACAAAGGCACTGTTATTCCATGGGAAATTCCAAGGATTTGGTTCCCCCCCAGAAATCAAGGACAAAAATCAGCCAGATTCTTTACAAAACAACACCCACATTTTGTACTTCGGTAAAAATGTCACAAAGAGGTTGATTGAATTGCTCAAGGTCATAGAGCCAGTAAATGGCAGAGCCAGGATCTGAAACTGGATAGTGGCTCTGGAGTCTCTGCCCATAAGCACCACACCACCAGGCCTCACCGGCAACACTCAGAGAGGGAGTTCAGGCACTATCAATTTCCTTTTTAAAGCAAAATGATAAGCTTTGGAATTACAAATAAAAATGACCTCCTCGCTGAAACAATAACAGATTTAGCACACGCGTGGCATGAGTCATGTTCTTGAAGCTCCAAGCCTCAGCTAGGTGTGTATCAAATGGTTAAGTAACAGGACATGCGTCCAGGTGTTGTTCTGAGAGTTAAATGAAATTATCCAAACTAGTTTGCTCAAGATTCAACACCTGGTAACTGTAGTAAAAAATATCAGTTGTCAAAACTGTTGTTATTATTACAAATAATAAGTAAAAAAAAACCCTTTCATCAGTGAACTACTCCACTTAGGCAACATGTAGAATTTCTGCGGGCTTTATCTCACGGGCTCCATGAACTAGAATATTAGAGATGCAAGTTGGCACATATCCAAACTGCTCAGTGATGAAAAACCCTGGGTGAGCACGTCCATGCTCAGATGCTAAAGGGCATATTCAGCAGCAGCTGTTTCATTAGTGGCAATAGCAGCAAGTGAGGCACTTAAATACATCTAAAGACAGAAAGGCAACACAGAGAGGAGGCGCCCAGTCAGAAGGAACTGAGGAGCAGAGTGAAGAGCAGTGAAGTATGGAAGGAAGACAAAGCAGGCTTACAGGGATCTGTCCTTACAGATACAGAATGTTACAGGTGGAAGGGCCTTTGAAATTAAAGCTGCACATTTTTAGACATGAGCTTGAAAGTCAGGCAACATGGGGAAAACTTAGGAATGCTGATTGGATAGGAGACACCTTAGAAAACGTGAAATATGGGATAATCAAATAGCATAGGCATTTCCAATTCATCAAATATTTAAAGACAGGCAGTGTTTACTGACAGCAGGCCATAGTGGAAGTGATGTCCTTAACCTTACTAAATCATGATTTACTGCACAAAATGCTCACTGAAACAATAAATATGAGTTTACTGTAAAGCAGAAGTTTGACTTGTATCCTGAGATAACAGAAAAATGAACTATTCCATTCTTTCTTGCAATTGTAGCAAAATATATTCTGGGGGAAAAAAAAACAAATCACCTTTAGAATGCAAAGGAATAGGAAGTTGGGGTTAAAACTGACAAAGAAAAATGAGCAGCCATGATTCAGATGACGGAATATGTGGTGAAGTCATGGACAGTTGTTCCCCCTTTTTTATTGTTCTTATATATAAAACTCCTATGAATATTTATGTACAGGTTTTTGTGTAGACATATATTTTCATTATCTGGGAGATAAACAATGCCCCTAGGAGAAGAATTTATGGGTCATGTGGTAAACCTACGTTCAACTGTTCGAGAACTGCCAGATTGTTTTTCATCACTGTCAAATGGTAATTTGACATTCCCACTACCACCATACGAGAGTGGCAGTTCCTCCACATCCTTGCCAACACTGATTTGCCTTTATTTTTTTGTTCTTTATTAATGGCCATTCTAGGAAGTATAAAGTGGTATCTCACGGTGGTTTCCATTTGGCTTTTCCTGATAAATAATATAGAGTATTTTTGTGTGTGCTTATGGGCTATGATTGTATCTTCTTTGAAGAAACATATATTCAAATGCATTGCCCATTTTTAAGGGAGTTATTTGTCTTTTTATTGTTGAGTTGTAAGCATCCCTTTACATTTTGTTAGATATAGCACTGAAGAAATTTTCTCCCATTGTGTGTCTTTTTTTCACTTTCTTATTACTGTCTTTGAAACCACTAAAATCTTTAGTTTATCTGTTTTTGCTTTTATTGCTTATCTTTCGGTGTCATATCTAAGAAACCATTGCCTCATCCAAAGTCAGAAAGATTTACATTTTTTAAAGAGAGTTTTATAGTTTTAGCTCTTACATTAGGTCAATGATTCATTTTGAGTTAATTTTTATGTATGATATAAAGTTCAGGTCCAACTCATTATTTTGCATGTGAATATCCAGTTGTCTCAGTACTGTTTATTGTAAAAGGCTATTTTTTCCCATAGAATCATCTTGGCATTCTTTGCAAAAATCAGTTAACCAGAAATGTAAGGGGTTCTTTTTGGATGCTTAGTTCTATTCTGTTGATATATTTCCATCCTATGCCAGTATCACAATGTCTTAGTTATTATAGATTTTAAGTAAGTTTTGAAATAGGGTTGTGTGAGTTCTCCAACTTTGTTCTTTTTTCACATAATTATTTTAGAGATTCTGGGTCCTTGAATTGTTATGTGATTTTAAATACTGGCCTATCAATTTTTGCAAAAAGTAATCTGGTATTTTTATAGAGATTGTGTTAACAATATTAAGTCTTCTAATCCATGAATTTAATATTTCTTTCCATATATTTAGGCTCTTTAATTTCTTTCAGTGATGTTTTGTAGTGTTCAATGTAAAAACTTGCAGTTCGTTTCTTAAATTTTCTTGTATTTTGTTTTTCTTATGTTGTTGTAAATTATTTTTAATTTTTCCTTTTTTTTCTAAACTACTGGGTAAGCATGTCAATCTCGTTTTTGAATTATGAATTGCTGTGTATAGAAATACAGATTGTTTCTGTGCCTTGATCATGGGTATTGCCATCCTCTTGAACTATATTCTTAGTTCAAATAGGATTTTTTTTGTAAATTCCTTAGAATTTTCTATACACAAGATTATGTCATCTGAACATAGAGATAGTTTTACTTCTTCATTTCCAGTTTGGATACTATTTATTTATTTACTTTCTTGCTAGGTTGCTCGAGCTAAAACCACAATACAATGTTGAACAGAGCTGGTGACAGCAGACACTCTTGCCTTTGTCCTCATCTTATGGGGTAACTGATCAGTCACCATTGAGTATGACGTTAGCCCTGTTTTGTTTTTGTTTCTTTTTTTTATTTTTTGGTACTTGCCCCTTATCAGGTTGAGAAAATTCCCTGCCATTCTTAGTTTATTTACTTTTTTCTCATAAAAGGGTGTTGGGCTTTGTCAAATGCTTTTTCTGCATATATTGAGATAATCATGTGATTTTGTTCTTTATTCTATTAACATGATATACCATATTTTCTGATTTTTGAATGCTCAGCCTTGCTTTCTTGTCATAAATCTCACAAAGACATATTGTGAAGTCCTTTTTATACGTGGCTCAACCTGATTTGCTGGTGTTTTATTTAGGTGTCTTAAAGCTATATTCATAAGGTTGTTGTTTTCTTTTTATCTGACATTTTTATTTGATTTTTGTATCCGGGTAATTCTGACCTGATAGAATGAGTCAAAAACAATTCCCTGCTCTTCTGTTTTTGAAAGTGTTTGTGACAGATTGGCGTTAATTCTTTAAACATTTGGAAGAATTCAGCCTCGAAGCCATGTGGATATTAGCTTTTCTCTGTGAGAAGTTTTTGATGACTAATTCAATCTCTTTACTTGCTGTAGGTCTATTCCAATGTTCTCTTTCTTCTTGAGTTAGTTTCGTTTCTTGGTGTTTTCTTGGAATTCATCAATTTCATCTAGGTTATCTAATATTTTGGTATACAATTGTTCATAATATTTCCTTTTAATTATTTTTGTTTCTGTAAATCCAGGAGTAATGCTCCTCTTTCATTTCTGATTTTAGTAAAAGAATGTTCCATGTTCAGTTGAAAAGAATATGTATTCCACTATTTCTGGATGAAGTGCTCTAAATATGTCTGTTAGATCTGGTTGGTTTATAGTGCTATTTAAGTCTTCTATTCCCTTGTTGATATTTTGCCCACTTGTTCTATTTGTTTTTGAAAGTTGGGCATTAACATCTTTAACCATTCAAACTAAATATTAGCCATAAGGCAAAGCTCTTTCCAGCAACCACAACACTACCTCTGAAGAATATGAATATATAAATTCATAGAGATCTGTTTTAGAGGGGTTGTATTAGAATATCCAGATTTTCATATATTTGCTTTTTGTACATTTTCACCATGGGTATTTCTATGCTTTTCAATGAACTTGTATATCATGTTAAAACACTTCATAAAGTTTTCCATGTTTCTCTTACATCTTTTAATGCATATTTTAGCAGTAGCATTCTGGAGGTAACAAGCTTTCCAATGTTTAATAATTTATCTTTCAGTAATTTTACAGGTGCTATCAATTTTTTATAATATTGCTCTGGGTACACAATTTCTTTACCTGACTGCTGTTCATGAAGGCCTTTAAAATGATGTGACAGACTTTACAAGGTCCCACACGTTACATGCAATGTTATTTATTCATACAGATTTACTTATTGATTTAGATATTCACAGTCCATCTCTACCTGACAATGTTTGCTATCTGTTTTATTATATATTCCAAGCACCACAGTCAGTAGATTCCGAACAAATATTTCAAATATTTGAAAATGAATGAATATGTAAGCATACCTAAGTTATATACATAACACCTGTGTTTGTATATCCATATGCTGGCAAAGAGAAACTCTGGAAAATAAGCATTATCTTATGAGTTAAATGAACACTTATTCTTCAGTAAATTTAACATGAATTCGAACGTAAGTTGTTATTTGTCATTCTTATTAATCACACTTTGTGTCCCTTTTTCAGACCTTGAAAATGATGTCAATCCATTTGATATTTTCAATGCAACAGGAAAGTTATTTTTAGGAGATAACACACACAACAATAAATGATTAGTTTTATGCTTATGAGAGAAAAAAACATATATCAGTATTTTGTATTTCAGGAAAGTCAGCCATAATGATAATCACTGGAAACTTCACTATCAGTTTAGCTAAAATCTTGGAATGTGTTTAAAATATTATTTGGTCTCATGGCACATGAAATTGATTTAATAACTGATATAGTAAGATTGTTTTTAAATCAGAGGGTTTTTATAAAATAAAATTATGTTTAACTCATCACTGTAAACAAGTATTCTTTGGTATATACATTGATAAACCATTTTAATTGTTCTAACTCTTTGGCTGAGAGTCAGACTTAATATGGGCTCTAAAATGACCAACAGGTAGAGAAGATGGCAAAAGAGAATAAGCAGGAAGACACTTACAGCTTACTCGACAGTACAGGAAGATCGTGAATGATCTCTTCATAGGGCTCTTCTTGAGCTAAGGTAGAAGCAGATAAAGGCTCTCTCATTTTTTCTTCCCAGGCAATTTCGGCTTTCAGCAGCATTTCCTCAATAAACTCAGAGGCAGCAATATCTACAAGAAAAAAATAAGAAAAATCAGAAAAATGATGAGTGGTGATAGCACATAAATCTATTTACTTTCAATAATTCCGATATGCTTAAAATGCTAAAAATTCATCAATGTATGAATCAAAACAAAAAACCTTAAAAGTTTATGGCTGGGATAAAATTGAAGTACTGTCATTTTAAAAGACTATTTTGTTTTACATCAGTGACACATTTAATTATAAATGAAATAGAAAATAGTATAGACTGGATGGTGATATGTAAAATAAAAAATCATTGAGAATCTAAGCTTGAGCAAACTTAATGTCATTTCATTTTCAGTAAAACTTGTCCTGCATCTTGGCGACTATGAACCAAAATTACAGAAAGAGTTACACTTTCCCATCAACTGGGTTATAAAGCATGTAACTGGCCTTCTATAAACATTCTACTAAATGGGTAGTTGTACAAGTAAATACTCAGTTGCGTTATTTAAACAAGGGGTCTGCCCTCTAGCCATAATATTTTTACCTTTATCAATTGCAAATATAAATAAATATATTTCCTTACAAATTACACATAACAGTAACATCTGAACACGTTTGGGCGCAACATAGTTATGTATCAATCAAGTTTATACTAACAACAATTACTGATATAGAAATTGATACAGATCATGAGGAAAAAAATCAACATTCATAACAATTAAGAACCTACTGGAGGCAGCTGCTTCTTCTCAATCGTCAGGACCAGACTGTGTGACCACCTATGTCTATAAATTAGAGTTATGTGGCCTTCTGGGCTGGTCACAGTAATGTAGCTGCCACAAGAAGATATTTATGTAAAGATTTTATCATTATTTGCCTCAGATTAAATTATATACATGTAAAAAGTAGGTGAGTGCTCAGCTTTCTTACTTTGGGAGATTAAATTTCTGTCCCACCTAACAAATTGTTTTTCCCGCAGATTTTTTTCAGGAATTTATTCCAAATTCAAGAAACATAAAATAACAGCAATATACTATAGTACTGATGATGACTTTCATTTGCTCAGTTATAGCATGGGTTTCTGGTTTACTGTTCTCTGCTCTATTCTTGCATCTGGTTTTATCTAGTTTTATCTTCTTGCTGCCTAGATTATTGGCATATCTGCTTTAGTTGAAACCTTTCACTGCATTATAACTCTTTGCGTTTTGCATGTGATAAAAGTATTTTTATTCAAGTAGCAAATCTTTACTGAGGATGTATTATGGGCCCAGCACTGTGTCTCATATTGCCAACAGGCCATGAATAAGGTACTAGGTTGCTGGTCGACTTTGCATGACCAATGTGGTAAAAGTTGCCTGAGAGAGTCCTCATGCACTGTGCTCAGATGACCAGTGCTGAGTCTAGACCAGAAGTGCATTCATTGCCTCCGTTCCTAAGATTGTCAACTGCATGCCTAGACATCTGTTTGAAATGACACTAGACCTAAATGGTGAGAGTATGCCATGGGAGTCCATGTAGTCAAAGGTCAGTCATATCCTCCCTTGTCTGGGAAATAAGCCAGGAATACGAACTTGAAAAGTGTGAGCTACTGTTAGAACCAGACTAGAGTTAGCCGAGGATGTGACTTGTATTCACAGTAAACACGTTTTTAAAAAGAAAATATCTAAAAATGTCTATTTGTTCTTTTGATATTTATCATTAGCATACTAATATACTTAATGTTAAGATTACTAGACTATAAGTAATATTAGCTTGATTCTCAAGTTTGTGACTATTAAGCTGTCTAAAATTTCTGTTTGGTAAATATTCAGTTTAACAGAGAAGATGAAGTAATAAACATTAGACAATGATACTTAATTCCAATAAATAACAAATAGAGAAAAATCCCTTCTTCTGGCTTTAACTGGAGATTTATTAGAAATTCATACTCCTGAAAGTATATCAAATGACAAATCTCAAAAGTAAAGTACATTTAAGTCAGCAGAGGTATAGCAAGAGGAATAATGTATTTATTAAGTTATTCAGATCAATTACTGTCTTCAATATTTTGATGTTATGGTATTACCTATGCTATGCTAGATTTTTCTCTTTGTTATTCAGAACTCTTTTTACTATTGCAAAAATAATTATGAATAGTAACTTTCTGTTAAATTTTGAAAGCCACAAAATTAATGTAGCATCCATTTATTAAATAAGTATATAAATATACAAAAGGGCAGTGACTGAAATAATTTTAGAAATCTTCAAAAATATATTTATTAAAAAATAAGTAACATTTAGTCAAGATTTTCAAAGTTTTAAATTTGCATAAGAATGTCAGCCTCTGTATTTTTCTTGTAGTTTAAATATCTGCACAGATAATAACGCTATTATTTTTCAAAAATACCTTAACGGATAAGGCATGTATTTGGTAGGATGAGATATTAGTTAAATAATAGTAAAAATGTATTTTAAAGTACGTTACACCGAATGAATCACTATCCTGAAAGTTTAAAACATGAAAGGCAAAATACAACAAAGTACAACAGTACAGTGTAGATTAAACTGTGAATAGCCTCTTGCAATGGAGGCTATTCACATCGCCTATATCATCGTACATAGGCGATGATGAATTGTGCTTGAACTGGGCTGGTTGTTACACAGCTTCACAGGCATGTCCAGCTCTCACTTTGTAGCTGTGCTGAAGATGGATGGATACTCCAATATGAAAGGAAGAAAACAGTACCTGCTCAATGGTCCAAGGATGCTCCTAACCTACCTGACGCCTTCTCCTCATTACAGTTCACGAGGTGTGGGTTTGCCTGATGCATCAGGAGAAGTTTCACCAGGTTTGTCTGAAATATTAAAGATAATTGAAATGGGAACCACCATGGCAGAAGCTAGGATTCATCAGTAAGTCATACACTGTGCTGTCCAACTAGCAGCCGGCATGAGACAGTATCAGCATTCCCACTCAGAAGTCCTTCCTGTCCCCTTTCCCAGTGCCTTTTCTAAAAATGTCAGATACTCAAATTATTTCAGCCCTTTCTGGATTCAGAACAAAAATTATTTATCCAATAAGGATTTAATCACTGAAGATTTGAAAAGGACACTTTATAACTTTCAGGTTTATATTATACGTATTTTTAGGATGAGAAACTAGTTACATAACAGTAAAAATGTATTTTAAAGTAAGTTACACTGAATGAATCACTACACTGAAACTTTAAAACGTGAAAGGCAAAATACAACAAAGTACAACAGGACAGTGTAGACTATATGCCATAATATAACCCGAAAGTACATAAGCTATACTCCTTATGTGAGGAATTATATGGTATAGTGTGTTTTGTTCTGTTTTAATTGAGCAATTCGTTGAAGTCTAACTTGTTGGCATTGTTCCTCTATGGCAGCAACATGGGCAGCAGGAACCTAAAGTCACATTGGACCGTTAGAAAAATGCAGTCTCAAGTTCTAAGAGTTAAGTGACTTGATAAATTAACATATATTTTAAATTATTATAATATATCACACATATAAAGGGTATATATAATATACATGTGTTATTGAAAGGGCAATAATGAAATAAATTTCCGTATACTCCACTTTTAAAAATATGTACTCGACTTTTTTTTAATGACATCTTCATGTGTTTCTCCCAAAACTATGCCTGTCTCTATTTCCCGGAGTTGGCCACTATCGTGACTTTTCGGCTAACCATTAATATCTTCTCTATATGCTTAGCACACACATATGGAAGTATCCCTAAGCAACATATTGCTTAATCTGTTTGTGACATTTATAGAAATGAAATCCTATTGTATAGATTCTGGCATGCCTTGTTTTCATGGCTTACCACGAAATTTTTGAGTCATCAGACTTGATGGGTTTAACCAAGGCTCATTCTTTTTCTTGGCTGCATGGAATAGTATTGTACAAATATATCACAATTGATCCACCTTTCTCCCAGTGAATATTCAAGCCATTTGCAGTCATTTATTTGTTTTTAAAAGTAATGTTCCCATAAGTATTCTCATTTATATCTCTTGGTGCACACATACGATACTTTCTTCAGGATATATGTACTTAGAAATGAAATTGCTGGGATATCAGTTTGGACAGCATCAAAGTGACTAGATAGTGCTAATATATTTTTTTCCAAGAGATTGCTCAGATTTACACTCCCACTCCTAACAAGGCTTTCTGCTGCTCTACGTTCTACTTAATAGCTTTATTACCAGGCATTTACTTGTTGTTAAATTCTTGGGTGTAAAAGAATAGAGCATTGTGGTTTATGGCACATTGCTTTGAAAATGGAGCAGGATTCTCCTGGATTTCTTTTTGGTATGATTTTATATAATGCTTTTTAAAGTTATTACTTTCTAGGGATTTGCCAGTTTTGCCTAAGTTTCCAAGTGTGCTGGCATGATGTTGTTGGTTATATCTTCTTATTGTGCTTTTCCTTTTATTCTCTTTTTAATAGCTGTGCTGTTTGTGTAGTTATGTTTCCATTTGCATGCACACTATCAGTCATTTTGTGCATGCCCTATCCATCTTTCTGACCAATATTTCCAAAACTTGGTTCATCTCATTAATGCTTACAAGAACCAATTTGAGGTATTGTTGATTTTTTCTATGGTATTTTTGCTTAACAGTTCAATCACTTTGACTTTTATCTGTTTTATATTCTAATTTATGCATTCTGTGTTTGTTTTATTAATCTCTCTCCTTTTTATTTTTATTTATTATTATTATTATTTTTTGAGACGTTGTTTCACTTTCTCACCCAGGCTGGAGTGCAGTGGCGCCATCTTGGCTCACCGCAACCGCCTTCTCCCAGGTTCAAGCGATTCTCATGTCTCAGCCTCCAGAGTAGCTGGGATTGCCGGCATGCACCACCACACCTAGATAATTTTTATATTTTTAATAGAGTTGGGGTTTTGTCATGTTGGCCAGGATGGTCTTGAATTTCTAACCTCAAGTGATCAGCCCGACTTGGTCTCCCAAATTGCTGAGATTACACGCGTGAGCCACCGAGCCTGGCCTGTTTTACTAACGTCTTAAAAACTTTGTAAGTTGTAACATTATTTTTCAAACTTGTCTTTTACAATATAGACATTTAAGGTTGCTATGCAACCTTAAAGGCTGTAAATTTTCATCAAGTGAAAATTACCACCACTTTCTTTATGTCTCAAATAGGGACAGAGAAAAAGCAATTTTTTATTATGATTCTGTTCCAGATATTTTAAAATGGTCATTGTATGTCTTTTTGATTTATAGAGAATAGTAAGTCCTGAAATAATGTGTGTTTCTGTAATACAAAGTAGCTCATACTCAATTGATAAACGTTGGTGGTACTATTTTTTCCTAGGCAAGAGGAGTCAAAACAACGTAAGTCAAATCATAAAATTAAAAGACCTCAACTGTGTTGTGCTGGACGGTGAAGCCGTCTTAGCTGTATTTCTACGAATATTCTTTTTTTAAACAGTGAAGTAATTTAAAGGCAATAAAATGGACACTAATAAGCGCACAGTTATAAAATTTGGGCAAATGTGTGTACCTGTGTAATCAGCACCACAAATAAGATATAGAACATTTCTCATCACCAACAGTTCCCCCCTGTCCCACTGTGGTCAGTGTTCATCCCATACAAGAAAACACAGTGTGATTTATAGCACCTCAGATTAGTTTTGTCTATTCTTAAACTTCACATAAATAAAACACAGAAATGTATATGTTTGCCCAATATAACATTCTTGAGATTCGTCCATGCTTGTGCATGCATTGACACTTTCTCTCTTCATTGTTGAGTTGTAGTCCACTGTACAACTACATTACAATATGTTCGTCATTTTCTTCTTGAGAGTTGAGCCATTTGTTTCTGGCTCTTTGAATAAGGCTACTATAGACATATGTCATTTCAGTCAATGTAGTTTTTCATTTTTCTCTTTTGAACATTCTAAAATAGAATTCTGGGTAATCTGGTAAGTGTATACTTAACTTTATAAGAAATTGCCAGAAAAGTTTACCAAGTGGTTTTACTATTTTTTTATCCTCACTGGCAATTTTGCCACATGCTCTCCAACACTTGATATTGTCATAGTAAAACAATTTTAGCCACTGAAGTACTATCTCACCGTAGGTTAATTTACATTTCCCTGATGACTAGTGACATTGAACACTTTCATGTGCTTAATGACCGTCTTTTGTGAATTGTCTACTCAATAATTTCTTGTCCATTTATTACTGCATTGTTTAACTTTTTACTATTAGTCTATCTGCATTTTTATATGATCTGGATGCATTTTTCGGATATATGTATTGTAGTGGGAAATCAGCGACTGGAGAGACCAAGTGGTGTTCAGGAGGGCATATTTTAGGTGTACACTGGCTCAGCAGACAGGCACCCTGAAAATCTGAGCAGCAAACAAAGAAAACAAACATCTTTTATGCACCTTGAGGCGGGAATTACATGATGCAGGAAGCTGGCTTACAAAAGCGAGAACAAAGCAGTTAATTATCAGGTGACATTCTTAGGACTCAGCTGACATATTGGGAAACATGTCTTCCAACTCATGCTTATGGATCGTGTGACCTTGCGGTTGCACAGCAAGAAAAACAGCTTACAGAACTTACAAAATATGTGGGGGAGAGATATGGTTAATGCTGCACAGACCTTACAGAGGAGCAGTTAATATTTTTTCTTAACTCTTACTTGGGGTGGGTGGGGGGAGGCGCTACTTCATGCCCATTCTAGCGTAAACTTAAACTGTAAACTTAATTTCTTTTAATTTTTCAAGTTTAGTATTACATATATTTCGTCCCATTCTGTGGCTTGCCTCGTCATATTCTAAAAAAAAGTCTTTTGATGAGCAGAAAGACACTTTTATTTATTTTCTTTTAAGTACCATATCTGTACCTATTTTTATCTACTCAAAGTTCATCATAATATTATACTATAGTTTCTTCTGAAAGCTTTACAATTTTAACTTTTATATTTGTGGTCCACTTCAAGTGAGTTTTTGTGAATGCCATGTAAAGGCCCGGATGGTCCAGCACCATTTGTTTTTCAGCAACATTTGTGGAGAAGACCATTTTTTCTTATTGAATTGCCTTGAGACTTTCATAGGAAATCAACTGGCTTGTTATGTTCATTTGTAGCCACTATATTTTAGGTTCCATTGATCTACTGGTCTACCCTTGCTGTATTACCTAACAACTTTATGTGTATAGATTTATAGCAAGTTTTGAAATCTTACAAGTGGAAGACTTATAGTAAGTCTTGAAAATAGTCTGTGTCTTATTCCTTCAAGAACATTTTGTCTATTATAGGTACTTTGCATTCCATAATTTTTAGGATGAATTTTCCAATTTCTATAAAAAAGACTGCCAGGCTTTAGGTTGGGATTGTTTTAAATAGGTAGCTACTATATTAGTTTGATATGCCTTAACAAATCACCACAAGGTTCGTGGCTTAAACAATAAAAATGTATTGTCTCACAATTCTGTAGGTCAGAAGTCTGACACAGGTATCACTGGGCTGACACCAGGGCTCTGGTAGCGTGTTCCTTTCTGGCTATAAGGGAGAATTTGTTTCTGGCTTCTGCAGTTTTGAGGTCACCCACATTCCTTGGTTAATGGTCCCTCCCCTTCCACCATCTTTAAAGCAGCAATATTGCATGTCTCTGACCATTTTTCCACAGTCACACCCCGTCTGTCTCTCAGCCAAGAACAAGTCTCTGCTTCTAAGGTCCCATGTGATTACACTGGGCCCACCTAGAGAATCCAGGAAAATCTTTCCAGCTGATGATCCTTAGCTTAGTTACAATGCAAAGTTCTTTATTTAGCCTTGTAATATATTGACAGGTTCTGTGGATTAGGACATGGACATCGTTGGGGGCACTATTCTGCCTTCCCAGATACCTTAACAATATTCAGTGTCTCAATGACAACTGCATATCAATGAGTGTGGCTTACCTCTCTATTTGCATAAGTTTTCAATTGTCCCTGCAACATTTTGTAGTGTGAAGTGTACAAATATTGCACATTATTTGTTAAACATATTACTATCTATGTTATGCTTGTAACACTACTGTAAAAAAATTGATAAATTCACTTAACGGTTCTAATTTTTAAAGTTTTTTGGAGATTCTTTGCTATTTTCATTATCCTTTCCCCTTTCCTAACCTTGCCTTTCATTTTCATTTCTTGCATTATTTTACTTGTTAGAATGACAATGGTTTCTTCAATCTGCGGTGGGGTTTGTTTGTTTGCGTTTGTAACATTTTCTGTGGCATTTTTCATTCATGCTGAGCATTTTGCCCAGGCATTCCAAGAGATCTCCTTAAATAATTATGGCTCTTGCCAGTGTTCTCACTATAAAAATAATTAGGTTTTCAATAGTATGCCCTATTGCTAGATTCCCTACAGGCCCATTCAAAATTAGTGTTTGGTTTTGCAGAACACAAATTATTTCAGTAGTACTTATTCATGTTATAGCAGGGTGCTTATACTTAGAAGTTATTTTGACTTCCAAATATATCATTTGCTAAAGAAAGAGAAGCTATCTTTAAATCTGAAAGATAAAATATATATTGTAGGTTCCCAGGACATTAAAATAGTTGCAAAAATGAGTATTGCTTTATATTAAAGATTCGAGGCATTTTCTTGCTTTTATATCATATGTCAGAAATGAAGGAAGGAAGGAAAGAAGAAAATGAAAGAACAAAAAAATAAAATATGGAGTAAGGTAGGGAAAAATTAAGGCAGGAGGAAGGAAGGGAAAGAGAAATTCAGAAAGAAAAGAAAAACAATGAAGGTCAAAAATTAGTTAAGATTGCCTTTGTTTTCCACAAATTTGAAAGAATGGCCATAATGCTAAAGCTTTTATATCTTTGCAAAAAGGTTAGAGTATCAGAGAGTCTAATAATTATGTTGCGTCACTAAATTCAATTTGCTGTTTATAGAACTCCAAATAAAATCATGTGCAATCTCCCAACAAACTACTGTTCTCTACAGCTTCAACTGCGGAAAGCATTTAAATCATAAAAGTAAATGTTTCCTACGAGAAAATCTTTAACACTAAAAGTAATTCCATTTTATTTCAGGCCTGTAAAAATAAACATTCATGTGTGAAATAAGGAAGTTTCTCCTACTAGGGGAATTCCTTTCTTTTCATAAAGTCAATATTTCCTATGTGCTTCCAATTAGAAATCACTGAGGCACTTCACAAAACTGAATTAAGCAGGCCAGGGCTAATTCCAATTACTCTACTCTGGAACATCTGTTTTAACCTCACAAAACATCTTTAGGTAAATTACTTAAAATGTGAGCAGGTAGAGTGTGCTGTTCAACTGCAACTCATCTTTGCTATTAAAAGAATTTCATAATCAGCAAAGTTATCAGAGGTTAAGGTGACTAATATTCAGAGAGAAAGAGAGAGAGTGTGTATGTGTTGTGTGTCTGTATAAAAGGAAACACTAAGTGGCTAACAAAGAAAGTGTATTTAAGCTGAAATTTGAATTAATATTAGTTACTGGATATAGACTTTACTTATTCTTCAAATAGTTGTATTTCAGTGTGGCTAAATTTATCAAGATTAATTTCTTGAGAGTGAAAGTATCTCTTTAAAAAGTTAAAATATAGCAGTGAGTATTTGGAGCCAGCACTCATTCCTTCCTAGTTCAGAAGCTAAAAATGATTGATTTAATTTAATAAAGAGGAAAATATAATGTTAAAGTCTCTCAGAAACTCAGCACTTGCATACCCCACTTGAATTACATATACCTAAGCTCAATGGTGCATACTCTACATTGCAATGAGTAAATGTCTCTAACTCCGAGAACCATGTGAACTATTTCAGATCTAATATTTTAGAAAGTCTAATACATTACTACTTTTAATGATTCAACTATGATTTCTTATTAACCAAACAGTTCTGCCCTCATACCACAAAATAAATACTTTCTAATCACTGCAGTTTTCCATGTAATTGTCCTTGTATTTCTTTTCTGAAACACTCCTCTTTTATTTCCATTCGCAAATCTCATAATCCTCCTCTGCCCGTGTCCAACCCCTCCTCAGTCTCCTTTTATGGAACTTTCCTTTTATACAGTTGTCATAGTTGTATTTGTGTAGCTATAACGGAATATCTGAGACTGGGTAACTTATAATGAACAGAAATTTATTGCTCACAGTTCTGGAGGTTGGGAAGTCTAAGATCAAAGTGCCAGCAGGCCTTAGTCTCTCTTCTTTCAAGATGCCCCATTAAATGTTGCACCCTCCAGAGGGAAAGATCATTATATCCTCACATGGTGGAAAAGCAGGAGAGAGAAACACTCTTGCAATTTCTTTTTATAGTCGTATTAGTCCTTTCATGAGGGTGAAACCCTCATGACCTAAACACCCCTCATTAGGCCTCACATCCTAATTTTGCTGCACTGGGGATTAATTTTGAAACACACAAATTTTGGGGGGACACATAGCAACCATTAAATACGGTGTTGCTCACAAGATATTGCCTTTGGTTGAAATCCCTTTCATTTGTGCATGATTTCTTTTAGTAATACATCCCAAATGCAAATTATTTCCAGTGCTACCAAAGCCCTTGCATGTGCCCGGGTTTCTCTTGGAAATCTCCAGGATGATTTCCTGCAAGAACCAGTCTCAAGGGGTGTGCGCACTCACCTACTGCTCACACATTTATTCAGTGATCATTAGGGCATTTATTGATTCTCTCATTAAACAAATAGTAACTTAGCCAGTATTCTGTGTTGGCTCCTGTCTGAGATATGATGATATTTTGACAAGCCAAACAAATGTTCCTGCATTCACTTCTTACAGACTAAAAGGTGATACAGATGAATGAACTGACAACTACAGCAAGTTGTGGTAAGGCTGTGTTTATGATATGGGATATGCAGGGTGCTTGTACAGGGACAGGAGAGGAACCGTCATATGCAAATTCCGAGCATTAGGAAAGACGGCCAGTGAAGTGACATCTCAATGTAGCTGTGCAAGGTAAAATTTAACAATTTCAGGAAGAGCAAAGAATAGGCTATATGTGGTGGTGCATTCTAGACATGAAGATACATTCAGTATAGCTTTAACCTCACATATGGTGGGGTGAGGCTGGAGAAATAAAACACGGGACTTAAGCAGGGCCTCTGACACATGGAGACTTATAAATGGTGCTAAGGAATAAGTATTTTATTTCAACAGCAATGGAAAGGATACTGTGTTGACACAGTGTGACTATGTCTGCATGTAGAATGATTACTGTAGCCTCGTCATTGACAGAAGAGTGGGGGAGGGGGATAAAAACCTGTTAGAGGCTGATGGGTTAACCCAGATGTAGAGATGCTAGTGTCCTGGGTGAGGGGAGAGGCAGTGAGGAGGCACAGATTGACTGGTGGTGATTATAGCTTAAGTATCTCAACACAGTCCACTGGGTAGGAGTTTGTAGGCTCAGTGTTCTGTTAGGCATGAGAGAGGAGAGAGAGGTAGGAAAATGGCAAAGGACTAGTTTTGTGGTGAATAAATGACAAAACAGAAGAGCAACAGATGGGGATGGGAAAGAGAAGATGATGGTTTTTTTTTAAACAGGTGGTGTTAGAGGACAGAAAAAAAGAGACAGCCCCTGGGTATACACAGATGCAGAATTTGGGAGAGGAACAGAGAGGAGGCTTCGGTAGCCATGAGCATGTAGACAGCATTTGAAGCTGAGGGTGTGAGAATATTTCTCAAAGCCATGGCAAACATCAAATAGGAGCCTAGGATGGCACATGAAGCTTGTTAATACTCCATGGTCAGAGGGGTAGGGGCATAACCCGACTGTTTTCTCCAAAGCAAAGAAGAAATAAGTCACAAAAAAATTAAAGTTCTGAATATAGCTTAATTTTTATATACTTGGGTAAAAATGTATTTGAGAATAAAAATGGGTTTTTAAACATTAAGATGTATGAGTTATGTCGTACAAAATACTTTGGGAAACAAAAATACTTAGATTCCAGCATTTGTACAAATATTTTCTTATCTTTGGGTGTAGTATTGCCAATTCTGTTGTAAATACTAAATACAGTAAATACATACAAGACTAGAATGAAATTTTACTTCACATACAACTCATGAAAGAGTTGTAAAACCAAAAGACTTATTGCTCACCTAATTTATTCAGTTCCTAGTTTTTGAAAGAACAAGCATCTCTTTTGTTTTCCACTGCAAAAGTTAATATATTTATAAAAGGCAGTTTTAAAATATGTACATCATCCCACTATAAATGTAAATAATAAGTACAGTTATAGATTGTGAGCTACCTCCTTCTCCATAAAGGTATTTACATTTATAAGGTCTTTATAAGAGTGAAATTACTGTGAATGTCTCTAAAAATGCCATTAGTCTCTCTAAAATGTTCACATTTCTAATGCTTTTTCCCCTAAACACAGATACAATATATTTACAGCAAATTTCTTCAGAGAGAGTTATAAATCTTCCATGCATATAAATTGATATTCAAATAAACCTGTTTCTAAAATATAATTTCCAAAGTGCATACTAAATGACATCTTTTTGAGAGAACAATTTTTTAGAATAATTCTAAATGTCATATACTATTTTTCTTGGTGAAATAATTGAGATGCAATTTACTCAAAATCTTCTATTATCATAAATCTCCAGTTGTTTTTCCAGTCTGAGTAAAAGAAGAGTATCTTGGTTTTGATGCCTTATATTCTGAAACAAAAGCCTCATCTACACTCAGTATTTCCAGTTTTGCACCTGATTCTATGTTGGTTGCCTTTGTCTTTCGGTCACTGTGCTGGACAATGGGCTAGCACAGTGGAGAACTCAAAGTCTGTCATTCTGAAGCATGCATTCGAGTGGAGACACTACTTGACTAGGCTTAATGGAACAAAGTAGTAAAGACATACGATCTTCAGACACTTTCCTCAGTACTAAAATGTATCAGAAGTTAGAAAATTAAAGGCAAGTCTAGCGAAGCAGAGGATAAAAATAATGTGTTTTAAAAACCTGCCTCATTTGCACATTGTAAATGGCCATTTCTGGAAACCTTTGAGTAAGATATCTGTCTGTACCAATCTAGCAACCATCAATGGATCAGGACACGTGCTGACTGATGATCCATACACACACGAGGCATTCACCTTCATGATTCGCAAAAATCTGCTGAACTAAGCAAAAGTCTCCCCTTCCTATAGATGTTTATGGTTCTCAATAATTGGTGGCCCCACGGTTGGGCTCTGTGGAAAAAAAACAATCAAGGCTTGTTGAGTCCACAGTCAGTGAGTGGTGGGGCTGGTACCCAGCGCTGGCCCTTTCTATTCCAGTGAGAAGGCCATGGAGGCCTCAAAACAAAGCTGGTATAACGCCCGATATAGTTTGGATGTTTGTCTGCACCAAATCTCATGTTGAATTGCAAGCCCCAGTGTTGGAAGCGTGGCCTGGTGGGGGGTGATTGGGTCATGGGGCAGATGTCTCATGGTTCAGTGCTGTCCTCACGATAATGAGTGAGTTCTCAAAAGATCTCGTTGTTTAAGTGTGTGGCATCTGCTGCCCACCCGAAGTATACATCCCCCAACTCTCTTTCTGCTCCTGCTTCCACCGTGTGATGTGCCTGTTCCCGCTTCGCATTCTGCAATGAGTCAAAACTCCCTGAGGCCTCCCCAGAAGCCCAGCAGATGCCAGAGCCATGCTTGTACAGTCTGCAGACTGTGAGCCAATTAAACCTGCTTTCTTTATAAATTACCCAGTCTCAGGAAGTTATAACAATGCAAAAACTGCCTAATGCAATCCCTTAAATAAGCAGAATCAAATGCATGAGAAAATAGAAGGAAGTATATGAAAGCTAGGGTGTGCTTAAATTTTCAGGTCAACTGTTTTGTAGCTGGTTTTGAAGAAATGAAGTAGTTGGGAAGTGTTTCTTAACTGACTTATCACGAATAAATGATGAATGTTGGAAACCTAGTGGGCACACTGGAGAGGGAGTAATAAAAACAATCTTAATTCCTTTGCATCTGACAAAGTCAACATGGCTTCTGAAGCATAGTTGTCATGTAAGTTCATGACTGTGTTTCTCTAATTTGAAAGAACAGATTTTAAAAAGTTTGGGAAGTTTTTGGAATGTGACAGGTAAAGGCAGGTAATAACACTGATAGCCACTAATTCTCTGCCTTATCATTCGGTGATTCCTGTGTCTTATGACTTTTGAGGGACAGGATTCTCTAGGAAGGTTTCTGAAAGAAGTGACAATTAGATTGGGCTTACGTTTCCTCTACCACTGATGCATGGCATGTATCATGTGTGGCATATATGTTAATCATTAAAGGGTTTTTTAATTGTTAAATCTAACTATATAAATTAACATTTAAAAATCCATTTTCATCACTCAAACTAATTACAGATTTTTTTTTTACCACATAACACAAATTTTATCTGGCTGATCTTGTCTCTCAATTCTTACTATATAGTATAGCTTTACTAGAAACATAATTTCCTGGATAGAAGCTTCCATTTCTGGCAGGGCACGGTGGCTCACGCCTGTAAACCCAGCACTTTGGGAGGGCGAGGCAGGTGGATCACCTGAGGTCAGGAGTTCGAGACCAGCCTGGGCAACATAGCGAAACCCTGTCTCCACTAAAAATAGAAAAAATTAGCCAGGCGTGGTGGTGAGCACCTGTAGTCCCAGCTACTTGGGAGGCTGAGGCACAAGAACTGCTTGAACTCAGGAGGCGGAGGTTGCAGTGATCTGAGATCACACCACTGCACTATAGCCTGGGCGATAAAAAAGAAGGTTCTATTAAAAAAAGAAGGTTCATTAAAAAAAAAAAAACAAAGAAGAAGTTTCTATTTCTGTAGGTTTCTTATGGGCCTCTGGAAGGTCTATGCCTAGTTTTCATAGAGGACTCAACCTCTGAAATTGTAGGGATACTTTCTGTGTCTATGCATTTCCGAGAAAAAGGTCAGTAGCTTCATCTGATGGCTTGAGGGATAAAATTTCTGATTCTAATCAGAATTTTGGATTCTAATCAGAATCTAATTTTTTCTGCCTTGGTCATTACAGCTTCCAGGAGGTGGAAAATAAATATCTAGATTCTCCTTATGAGTCAGGAAAAACTGACTTCATTTAGTCACCCTCAACATGCAGAGCCAAAGATTGCAATAGACACTTTATAATAGAACAGTTGCAGAAATATATACTCATTTCCCTGCTTTTCAGGTGGGTTTCATGTGAAAATAATAATAAATTAATTTTCTTTTATCATTCTTTACCAAGCTTAACAAGACTTTAAGAAATTAGTATTTTTAGAAGAAGAAACAGCTGCTTTAAAATTCACCAACTTAGACTTTTCTTTCTGCTCCTCCCCATTAATTATGACAATAACCCTGGGAAGAGCAAGCAACTCAAAAAGAACTGGTGGAGGAGACAGTACAATGGACGGCTCAGAAATTTAAAAGCATCATGATGGAATATTATGAGCAAATATATTGAACCAATGGGATAGCCTCGAAGAAACTGACACATTCCTAAAAACATACAATCCATCAAGACTCAATCAAGGAGAAATAAAAAGCTGGAACAGACCAGCAACAAATAAGGAGACTGAATCACCATAGAAGCACAATTCAGGGATATTTAGCAGATCCTTAAATATATTTATTGAATAAATGGATCTTTTTTTACAGGAGGTGCTGTCAAAACAAACAATGTTCTTGTTTGTTTGAAAGAACTTCCCCACGCAATATGATTTTTTTCTAAAATACGTGAAATGCAAACTCTTTCCATTCTTTTGATAGTTACACTACTGAAATTTATGATAGATTACTTTACATAATGATTAGTCTCTTAAAGATCTAACTTACTACAAATTTACTAGATGTGATTGTTACCCCAAAGTAATGTTCTGAAATGAACACATTAACTTAAATCTCCATATAGTGTAAATCTAAGTTACTTTTCCTACTCTTGCCATGAATAAAATATTTGCCGTAGAAAACACATAATTATTACAGATTCATGAGACTGCAAGCATATGAAGTCTATATAATATGAAAAACATTTTAACTCCATATTATGACAAATGTTTACAGATTTTGATTATTTCTTCAATGACTTGACTACAATATTCAGATACATAAGGAACATGCTTTTGTGTGCTCTTGTATAAGCATTTTCCCTTAACCATAAAAATGTTTGTTCAGTAAGAAGACACTATTAAAAGTCAAATTACAATAATGATTAGTACATAATTTAAAATCAAATCAAAATTGAATATGAAATTATTAATTAATTATATAAAATTATTTTTTAAAGAATTCAGCAAATCACTCTACCTGGCCATATTTGGCTGCCAAGTGGAGGGGAGTCCAGTACTGATCATCTACTATGTTGAGGTCTCCACCATGTTCCAGGATAAGAGACACCACCTCCTTGTAGCCACTCGCACACGCCATGTGTAACTGCAGCGAAGAGACATCTTATTATTCATTTTTTTAAAGTAGTGATATTCATGCAGTTCACTCAGTGGTTTAAAGAGAGCTACTTAATGAAATGGTGGATCTAAAATACAGAGACCATAAAAACAAAAGAACATACATGCAATTTTATTTATTTGGTATAAATGGGTGTAATTATCAGTCTTTGAAAGTACGCTTATGTTTATTAATTTTCCTTCCAACTTTGATAGTGTGCACTTTTTCATGTAACTCCCATCCCCCTCCGAGTTCCATTTCAATGCAATCTGAATATTTTAAAATACAGAATATAATAATTGCAAAGCTTACCACTTCTTGCCGAAAGGTAAAATATTTGCTGATTAGCTCTATATTCCAGGCATTGTATTGGTGCTATAGAAAGTGATTCAAAGAATAACTAAAAACAGGAAATGTGGTCATTGTGATGCTTCTGTATGTGTAAAAGGCACAGAAACACTGAAAATGATTAACTAATCCTGGCGGCTTAAAAATGATTGTGTAGCTACCATTGTAACATTCTCCCAGTTTTAGTTTCTTTTTAAATTATATTTTTGAGACAGGGTCTCTCTCTGTCACCTAGGCTGGAGTGCAGTGGTGGAATCATGTCTTACTGCAGCCTTAATCTCCAGGGCTCAAGTGATCCTGCCACCTCTCCCTACTAAGTAGCTGGGAATACAGGTACATGCCACTAAACCCAGCTAATTTTATTTATTTATTTATTTTGGTAGAGACTAGTTTTAACCATGTTGTGTTTTACCTAGACTAGTCTTGAACTCCTGGGGTCAAGCAATCCATCTGGCTTGGCTTCCCAAAGTGCTGGGGTTACAGGCATGAGCCACCACGTCCAGCCCCAGATTAGTTTTTTAATGGAATCTTAAGTTTAGAAATAAGGCCTTTGGAACAATAATGATGAGATCGGGGTTTGGAGAATTTTTTACATTTTTCAGGTGAGGGAATTCCTGTTTCTAAGGTAGCAGCCTGTATTTCTATATAAACTATCATCACACTCAAATGACATTACTAAGCAACTACGTGATTTATTTTATAAACATAAGAATTAGGAAGAAGAAACTATCAGAAAAGAAAGAAAAAAAACCCCTTAAAAGTAGTAAAATCAATGCCATCTTCTAGGTTTGATAGCACGGAATTTTGTAGCTCTGTTCCATTGTGTTTTTATTACAAAGACAAAATTAAAGTCAAAAAGCCTTATTCAATGTGTACATTTTGATAAAATCTAACAAAAACATTTATTTTTATAGCCTTGGACCTAATTAGGCTCTTCAATCTACAGAGTGTAAATATATGTTTATTTCTTGTAACTCAGCTACATTAGAATAAATACATCCATCTAAATGAAGACACTGTTTCACATAGATTTTCCCATGCTTGCTACATACAGAATTAATCTTATTAATATTCTAGGAAACAGTCCCCAAAATGATATATCCATAAGTATTTTAGAAAATATAATTTTACTTACTTGCTCTCCTAGAGAATTGATCTATTCATCTGCTTCTAAATTGATTCTACGTTATTTGAATAATCAGTAAATGATTGGCAGTTACTCTGTGCTATATGCAATAATCTGAATCTCAGAAGATACTAATTTTTAGCATAAAGCAGAGTCTACAAATGGAATCAAGAATGAATCCATTTTCTGGTTAGCAATTGATACTAACGATGTCAAGTTCACAGGGCCAATCCCTGCAGGATTAGATTTGCTTTCCATACAGCAAAAATTGGCTCTCACCATTTAGAACTTAGTCCAACCCTGGGCCAGTTACCACAAGCACAGCTGGGAAGGAAGACTAGAAGTCCTGGCTCACTCACTAGAGACTCTATCCAAAGTGTTACTACCAGTGACCTTTGTGGAGGCTGGCAAGTTTACTTCTAGGTAATCCCAAAACCAAAATAAACAAACAAATGAAAACCCTAATTGAATACTTCTACTTAATCACATGAGATAACCAACTTTTCAATTATCATAATACAATAGCAAGAGTTAAGAGCATTATTTTGAGTCTACTGGCAATCAACTTCTGAATCCATAAGCAAACAGCTAGCCTCTGTGGGATATAGTTTCTCATCACTAAGAACATGTTAGACCTAGAGTTAAAAGATTAAAAACAACAGCAACAACAACAAAAATGTCTATTTATGAAATGGAATTTATACTCCTACTACTTGTCCTGACTATGACTACAGGATATCAGGTGCCCAACTGCAACAGTGTTGATCCCTGTGGTGTCTCAGAACATTCCTCTCCTGCTACTTTAAGGGCCTTGTGAGAAACACAGAGGTGGTTATCATTTCTGCTGTGAACTAGCAGCAGCATATTAGCAAACACAGTTCCCATGAAAAATTACAATTTGGAAATCACCTATCTAGCTACAAAGCAGGACAGGTGGTCAGAGTGGCTTCTAAAACATTAGGTATAAAAGCCGTGAGTTATTTCTTCTCATCTTTACCATCTGTGACATGATTGTTGCCCTTATTTTGCAGATGGAGAAGCAGTGGTTTAGAGTTTAGGTAACTGGCCCAAGGAAGAAGCATGGTCACTGAGATCCGAGGCCACGCTCTGCAGCCTCCAGCACTCAGATTTGAAATAGCACAGAAGAGTGGACACACAGTGAGGTCAAGCCACAAGGATAACACTAACATACTGAGGCTCCTAATACATCTTGCATTCATACCATCATTTTTGTATGTTAATATAATTTTTTTCTTATTTCTGTAAACCACTTCTATGTCCCTCACCCTTCCACATACTAATTTTATACTAACATTTTAGTCTCTGGATGATACACAATATCTATATGCTTGCTTCAGCTTTCCCATGCCTCTCCATCAGTGCACGCACAGTTTTGTTTGGTAAATGTGGCATATTGCCTCCTGGTATGCTTTGCAAAACCATCACCAAGTCCTAGTGTTTTTCAGCTATGAAAGCACAGGAGCATCCCAGGCTCCACATTTGGGAGTCTGAGTCTACTCTACAAGGGATCTCCTGTAAAACTGCACCCTAACATACACATATCCAGTGTGATGTAGGCCTGGGTAAAAACAGACAACAGGGTCATTTGGTCATTAGAACATCTTCTCTTCTTATGATCCCATATAAGGATCAGTTTTCATTGCATCCGGTCAAAGCCCCCAACACTGTGCCCATTTCATATTACAGCATCTCAGTCTTTGACAGCCTGTTCGTTTCATTTACTGATAGTGTTAATTGCTAGAAAACATACTATGGACTACCAATTATTTCTGAAGTTTGAGATTTTCATTTTCCCAAATAAAAGATAGTTCTAATATTTGAAAAACAGTACCTCAACCCAATATTTATAGAAATTAAAATAAGTAGCACTATCATTGTTTTCAATGTTGGTTCTCAGCTGGATCAATTGCTCTGGACAGGGTTTAAGGCAGCACAGAGCAAATGTCCACAGATGAATACCAAGATGGCCCCGCCTGATTTCAACAGCAAAACACTCTTGGGCCCTTTCAAGCATGTATTCAGGTAAAATCCAGAAAGGTTTTTCTAACTTTAAATTGCTTTATATTTATTTTTAAGAGTTTAAGATATGTAAAATATAAAAAGACACTAAAGATACTGACAATTGGACTTTCTAGATAAATGCTTCGCTTCTCAGATTCTGGTCATTTATTTCTATTTAACGATGCCACTCCCTTGATAAAAGTAGGCCCCTCAAACAGCTGAATAACAAGAAAACAAATAACCCAATTTAAAAATGGCCAAAGGACTTGAACAGACATTTATCAAAAGAAGATATACAATTGGCTAATGGGCTCCAGAAAAAATGCTCAGCATTACTAATCATTAGGGAGCTGCAAATTAAAACTACAATGAAATATCACCACATACCTGTTTGGATGGCTGTTCAAAAAGATGACAAGTAAGTGTTGGCAAGGACACAGAGAAAGGGGAATATCTGTATGTTACTGGTAGAAATGTAAGTTAGCACAGCCATTATGGAAAATGGTATAGATATTCCTCAAAAAACTAAAAATACAGCTACCTTATGATCCAGAAACCCCACTCTGGTATATAACCTAAGGAATGGAAGTCGCTATGTCATAGGGATATTCATACTCCCATGCTCACTGCAGCACTATTCATAATAGCCAAGTTCACTGTTCATCAACAGGTAAATACGTGAAGAAAATGTAGTATATACACATAATGGAATACTAGTCACCCTTAAAAAAGAAAGAAACCCTGTCATTTGCAACAACGTGGATGAAACTGAAGGACATTATGTTAAGTGAAATAAGTCATGCACAGAAAGACAAATACTGCATGATCTCGCTTCTAAGTGAAATCTAAATCAGTAAAAGTCATAAAAGTAGAGGGAAGAATGATGGTTGCCAGGGACTCGGGGAGGGGAAGAGAGAAAATGAAGAGTTGTTGGTCGAAGGGTTCGAAGTTTCAACTAGACAGGAGAAATATGTTTTGAGATCTGTCGCAAAGCAGGATGACTATTGTCAATAAAAATGTATTATACATGTTAAAATAACTAAGAATACATTTCCAATGTCTCCACACAAAAATGGTAAGAAAAGTGGTGGATAGGTTAACTTAGTGTGATTTAATCATTTCACAGTGTATACATATATCGAAAATTCACACTGTACCCCATAAATGCATATAAGTATTATTTGTCAATTTAAAATAATATTAAATAAAATTAGAATCACTGTGTACCTAGCAATTTATTTTATTCAAATACAGTTAATATTTTCCATGCCGTTGAATGTTTGGATCACTTAAAGGCTAACTTTGATCGAGAGCTCACTGTGTACTAACTAGACAATAAGCTGAGTGATTTACATGCACGGTCTCCTCAGGCCTGGTTATCTTATAATGTGGCACTCTTATTATTCCAGTTTAAAAGATGAGAAGATGATAACTCAGAGTTTAAGGAGCCAGCACAAGTCACAGCTTGGAAGTGATGGAGCCTTCCAGGATGAGCACCGACTTGGGTCTATCTGGCCTCTTCATCATGGTGCTATTGGGCTTCTAAACCCTAGATTTTTAGGAAAGCATAGTATACAATTATACAGACACATTTTCATTGACTGGGCTAATTCCTAATTGTGGGATATTTATGTAGTTACCATTTTTGATATTGATTTTAAAAATGTTTTGTTGGTGATTATCATATATGTCCGTAGTGATTTCCTTTTGATACATCCTGATTCTAAAATAATGAGCATTTTTTCAAGTTCCTGTGGCATGTTGCCAGGCAGAGTTCTAGAATGTACCAATTTACCTACAGTCCAGCAGTGTATGAAAGAATCTATTTGCACAGACCCTTAGCTTTTCTGATCTTCACTATTATTTATTTCTAAAATGATTTCAAATAATTTGCATTTACTTAATTCCCAACAGTGGTCCTCATTTCATATACATAGGCTAGTTGGATATTTTTCTTTTGTGAATTGACTCTTGTTATTGTTTATTTTCTAGTAAGAGGTTGTTTTTTAAATTAATTTCTATGAACTCTGCATATTTTGAAGATATTAAAATTTTGGGAAACCTGTTGCAAATATTAGTCTCAGCAAATTACCTGTTGCCCCTTAATTTTGCTCACTCTTTAATGCAAAATGTTAATTATAATTTCTGACATAATCAAAGATATTAACATTTCTGTGTTTTTTCATATTTTTACATTGTAAGGGTCTTTGCCAGAGGCTTAAGTCTTTTCCACATGTATAACTTGGAAAATATCTGTTAATTGTTTTTAATTATCTTACCCTTGTATTTGTGCATCTGATTTTTTACTAATCTGTATGTAAAATGTTAAATATTATGATATATTCCCACTGGATCTGTTCTTACTGAAGCTTTGTGACCCCTGCCACTCCGAAGCTAGAAGATCATGCTGAGGCTAATGCTATATTTTAATAAAAACTATGTTACGAAGAAATGAAAACTAATCTTGAGGACCATTCAAATACCTCTTAGGTTCAGTCAGGATTGTTGACCAATAATTTCAGGTCTTCCTCATGTATTTCATCATAACACTAACACAGGATTTTTACTATCTCAGCTTTGACAGAAGTATGAAAATACTATAAATCATATCCCAAAGTGAGACTATATATGTAAATTGGAAAATAGTTGCCCTAAAACTGCTCAGATGACTTTTGAACTCTACCTCGAGACTGAGGGCACACTAGGTCAGAAATTAAAGACAAAAGGAGAAAAAGTGTTGAACAATTTTTAAAGAGCACTCTTAGTGTGTTAGGAGTCCACTTTCCCTTCCCATTGTGTGTAGGTATCAAGGTGGATGAGAGTTCCTCCCAATTTTATGGCAAAGAGAGGCTGTAGAGACCACTCTGAGAAGCTACATATCGTGAGTAGTTTGGTGGACACAGAATAAACTGGTTTTGATTCTTGCATGCACAAAGTAAACGGCAAGAGATGGGCTGGTTTACCCATGAAGCTGTGGTCATTTCTGGTTCTATTTTAGGGGGTGCCTCATGGAGCAAGCACAGCTTAGCAGAGAAAATCTGGAGTGTCCTCAAATTCCCAAAAGCCGAGTGAGCATAAAGGACCATTTGGAAGAGCGCATCACCCAGACCTGGTACAGGCTAAGGCTTCCCCATGATGATGGCGGGCGGGTGGGATCCAAAACACCCCCAAATTCTCACAAAAAGACTCAAATTCTTGGTCAGAGAGCTACATACCATCTAAAGAAGGCTCAGTTAAAAACCTTGCTCTTGTTGCCTCTCCTCTTCCCTATCTGCTCCCTCCTCCCTTCTTCTTCCTCTTAACTTCAGTGGAGTTTAATAAAGGAGTGAGGGATGAAGAAAAGTGGCAAGAGGAAAAATAGTAACCCATGTCCACCTTCCCTTCTATGGACTTCCCAACCTGGTACAGCACTAAGTTGGGAATGGATTTAACATTTAACTAAACTCACAGTCCTTAACACCTGGGCCCACTGACCTCTGCAGGATTTGTGGATAAAATTCGGGGGGTGGGGGTGAAAACTTGGGTGAGAAAATAGCTCTATTTTCTTCGACTCCTTAATTGAAGTTTAGCAAATTCTTCAACAATGAGCACAAAAAGCAAACCTGTGATGTCATCATCAATAAAAGTCCTGACATTTTCATATCACTCTTCGGTTGCAGCAAATACCTCAAGATAGCATTCATGGTCAATGCCACCTTAAAATCATGGTAATTACTAGATCTGTTGCTTAGTGGAATGACATAGAAGCACATGCATTATATATCACACATTTACTTTTAATATTATGATGACTATATTTCAACATAATTTGTTTTCTAGGCACCATTTTTATTGCATTTTAAACATTATTTTGAAAGGTGATCCATGGGTTACACCCAAGGGTCACTGGGAAGTATGGCACAAAACTTCTACAACTCCTGACTTGAGAGTTTTAATTATAATATGGGATTGGACACTTTAATTTAAGGTTGGTTTGTGACATAAAGTGATCACAGAAGTTGTATTCTTTAAAAATGACCATAAAATCAATGGCTGTCTCCATCCATAAGTAAGGGATGAACCAGCATTACTGAAATAAAGGTGACAAAAATAAAATTGCCTGATACTTGCCTCTCCTGAATAATTCTTTCCTAACAAACCAAATAAATAAGCCTTGGGGCCAGATGTGATATATCAAATTATGTGCTAACACAGTAAATAATAAAACAACAATGTCTTCATAATATATATGCCAGTTATCGCATTAATATTTTCAAAGACTACATTCTCAAACTGATGAATTCACCTTCATATACTCTGTAACATGGTGTTTATTAAAATTGTATCATTTTCTGAGGCCCCTATTTAACAAGAAGATAATGTAAACTAAAAGATCCCTTTTAAAAAGAGATATGTTATATTTAGTTATTTTGTTGCAATTCTAATAAAGAAGGTAAAGGCAACTCCAAACCCGTCTTATTAGAATTTTATTCCCATTGAGCCTTTTGTTGTTAGTTTCCTCTCTTTTGCACATAACAATTTAACACTGTGAAAATGTATGCCTAATTTTGAACCACAACTGGCATTCCATCGCAGGTATGGAAATCAATCTGAACAAAAGTGTCTTCTTCTCCTTATCTCCACAATAGATACATACACTATATACCTTACAGAACAGAAAACACAAGGAAATGACAGTCATTAACATATACAGACTAACCAATTCAGACATGTGAATCAAACCAAACCACTGGCTGTTAAATGCTGTAATCTTCAAGGGACAGCATCCTAGCCTTTTGTTCATTGTTACTTTCTTGTTAAAAGCTCAAAGATAATGACCACAAGATTTGGTTATTTTAGAACAATTATTTGCAATATTTATGCTCTCTGTTCAATAAAAAGAAGGTCACAAGGAAAGTAAAAATTCAAAATGATTGAAAATGATAGCTATTTATTGCTCTGTATTGATTGCTTCAATCGCTTCTCTACTGAAGTGTGTATGCTCTTTTATTTAGCAGTGGTTGAAGTATGCATTTTGTTTTTACTTAGCAGTATTTTTTTAAAGAACTATGAAGTTGTAATATATTCTACCATACAAAGAAACAAAGGCTCTATTGCGTTTCTATTATGTGTTAGGCATTAATTCATTACGTGTAATAAATGAATTAATTAAATAACTCACTCCAATCAGATTTTTGACCCTACTAGTCCACTGAAACTGTCCTCCAAGAGAAAGTCAATGACCTCCTAGTTACTAAGTCCAATAACCAATTCACAATTCCCATTTAACTGACCACTCAGCAGTATTTGGTAGTCTATCGTTCCTCCTGCTTCCTCAAAGTTTTCACTTGGTTCCGAGGACATTTCGTCCTCTTGGTTTTCCTCCTTCCTCAGTGCTTGCTCCTTCTCATCCCATTTCTGGAGCCTCCTCTTCTTCATCTCCATGGCTTGGTCCCAAATTTCTTTCCTTCTGCATACAAGTAGTGACTTCATCCAGTATCAAAGCTTTCAACATCACATATATGCTAATGTTCCCCAAATTCTTTCTTTCATCTAGAGATCTGAGTTCCAGACTCCAATGTCCAACCACAAATCCAACAGTTCCATTAAGATGGCTAAGAGACACTTCAAACTTAATATCTCCAGAACTGATGTGATCTTTCCTGCTTTAGGTTTGTGTCTTCTTCAGCCTCATCTCATTTGATGCCATCTCCATCACACTGGTAGTTTAAGCTAAAAATGCTTGGAGTCATTCTAATCACACAACACATTTATTAGGAGGTCCAATTGCACTACCATTCTACCCCTGTTGTCTGAGCCACATTACTGATTGCCTAGATTACTGGAAAAGCCTCCTAAACAAACTCTCAGGTTTACCCCTGTCCTTTTCAGTCAGTTTTTAATTTTAATTTTAATTTTAATTTTTTTAAATTATACTTTAAGTTTTAGGGTACATGTACACAACGTGCAGGTTTGTTACATGTATATATACATGTGCCATGTTGGTGTGCTGCACCCATTAACTCGTCATTTAACATTAGGTATATCTCCTAATGCTATCCCTCCCCCCTCCCCCCACCCCACAACAGGCCCCAGTGTGTGATGTTCCCCTTCCTGTGTCCATGTGTTCTCATTATTCAATTCCCACCTATGAGTGAGAACATGTGGTGTTTGGTTTTTTGTCCTTACGATAGTTTGCTGAAAATGATGGTTTCCAGCTTCATCCATGTCCCTACAAAGGACATGAACTCATCATTTTTTATGGCTGCATAGTATTCCATGGTGTACATGTGCCACATTTTCTTAATCCAGTCTATCATTGTTGGATATTTGGGTTGGTTCCAAGTCTTTGCTATTGTGAATAGTGCCACAATAAACATACGTGTGCATGTGTCTTTATAGCAGCATGATTTATAATCCTTTGGGTATATACCCAGTAATGGGATGACTGGGTCAAATGGTATTTGTAGTTCTAGATCCCTGAGGAATCACCACACTGACTTCCACAATGGTTGAACTAGTTTATAGTCCCACCAACAGTGTAAAAGTGTTCCTATTTCTCCACATCCTCTCCAGCACTTGTTGTTTCCTGTTCAGTCAGTTCTTATCACGACAGCCAGGGTAGGTGATCCTTTTAAAACAGAGCAGGCTCATGCCCCTCCTCTCTTCTGAACTTCCCACTGTCTTCCCATCCCATGCAGAGTCATAGCCGTGGTCCTCATATAGGCCCATAAAAGCTTGTGTGATCTGGTCCCAGTGCCTCTCCCTCCCTGCTGACACTGCTTCAGCCATATGGGCTCCTTGCTGTTTCCCAAGCACACCACACTCGCCCCTGACACTGTAGGAGTTTGTGGTTTGCACTTCTGACTCTCAGCCTGGAATGCTTTCCCTTCACAGCCCCACTGTGCTGTCTCTTCTTTGAAGTCATTATTCAAAACACCCTTGTTGGTTAGATCTTTCCTCTCTATCTATCCAAAATGGCAACAATATGACCAACATGTCCCTGTGTTGTTTTTTCCCTTGCATTTATTACTAGGATACTATATATTTAGCTTATTTATAGTGTATATTACCCACTTTCCCAACTGAAATGTGGATCCATGACAAAAGAATTTTGGTCACTATTATTTTGTTCATAGCATGTGGCCAATTATATTTCTTCATTAATTTAGAATGCTTTTGCCATTTGAATGTGTTATTTTTCAAAACACTCTAAATATGCTTTGCTTTCTTTTCTTATGACAGAGTTACATTGTTATAGTCTTCTAAAGTTTACAAATTTATAAATATCGATTTTGGAAGACAAAATTTAGGAAAGTATAATTTAAAAATTTTAGAAGCTGGCCAGGCGCGGTAACTCACACCTGTAATCCCAGCACTTTGGGAGGCCAAGGCGGGCGGATCACGAGGTCAGGAGATCGAGACCAGCCTGGCTAACATGGTGAAACCCCGTCTCTAATAAAAATACAAAAAATTAGCTGGGCATGGTGACATGCACCTGTAGTCCCAGCTACTCGGGAGGCTGAGGTAGGAAAATCACTTGGACACGAGAATCACTTGAACCTGGGAGGTGGAGGTTGCAGTGAGCCAAGACCATGCCATTGCACTCCAGCCTGGGTGACAGGGAAAGATTCCATTTAAAAAAACAAAAGAAAGTAAGAAAAGGGAAATTTTAGAAGCCTATACAACTATAACATTTTAAAGTTAGACTTTTCTAAATTTTATCTTCCAGAATAAATATTTATAAATTTATAAACTTTAGGAGACTATAACAACGTAACTCTAAGTCATAAGAAAACAACACATTTTTAGAATGTGACCATCTAGAGGTCACAGGCACTTAATAAATGCAAAAATTTAATAAATGTAAAAATATATTTACATTTATTACTCAAGGAAACTTTTCAGACAACAAAACTTTTACCTATTTAGTTAAATCACTTTCCTTATCAACTGCCTTCAACCTCACACCATATTTTTTTCATGGGAGAAATGAATCACTGATTTGAAGCATTTCAATTCAATTCACACTTCAGAACTCCAAATTCCCTTCTCCTATTCTAGTTTACTTTCTCTCAAATTTTTTTCCCCTGGGTCTTACATTTCTTTCTGTCATTATTAATTTTAACTCACACTAACCCAGGTAAGTTTTATGGGTCAGTAGGGCAAAATGCTCTTATTTCGGTGATTAGACATCAAATATATACAAATTAATCCAAATTTTGTTGATCTTTTAATAATTTGCTGCAACAGTGCTTGAGAGCAATAAAAAGTAATGACAGGAGTTTGCTTGAATTTAGAAATTCACTCACCAAAGTCATCCATAGTTTGTTTTACTGAACACTAAAATGAAAGCATGCTCCTATAAGTTACATTTCAAAAACTACATGGACTAAGTACTGCATAAAAATTATTTTAAATTCTTAGGAAAAACATACATAGGAGGAAGGCTTGAAGAAAATATATCAACCTAGAGATATTGGGTAGTGGCATAAGCATTTTACATTTTTTCCTTCCAACTTTTATTTTAGGATCAGTGGGATACAGGTGTATGTTGTTACATGGGTAAATTGTGTGTTTTAGGGGCTTGATGTACAGATTATTTCATTACGCAGGTAACAAGCATAGTACCCCTTAGGGGGTTTGTCATTCTCACCCTCCTCCCACCCTCCACCCTTAAGTGGGCCCTGGTGTCTCGTCTCCTTCTTTGTGTCCATGTGGACTCAGTGTTTAGCTCCCACTTATGAGTAAGAAAATGTGATATTTGGTTTTCTGTTCTTATGGTAATTCTCTTAGGTAATGGCCTTCAGCTGCATCCATGTGGCTATGAAGGACATGGTTTTGTTCTTTTCACAGCTGTGTAGTATTCCATGGTGTATATGGATGATGTTTTCTTTATCCAGTCCGCCTTGACGGACATCTAGGTTGATTCCATGCCTTTGCTATTATAAACGGCACTGGCATGAACATATGCATGCATGTGTCTATGGTAGAATGATATATATTCCTTGGGTAGACACCCAATAATGGGACTGCTGGGTCTGCATTTTCTTCTTTGCCTACTTAGGTGTTTTCCAAAACTTCTACAATTGACATGTATTACTTTATGATCACAACAATTATTTAAAGGTTAATTGTAATGAATTCTATGTTTTATAGATCAACTTAAATTCTCTATTCAAATGGTTTCTGAGTCAAATATATGAACTTACCAGGGTTACTCCTTCATCGTTTTTCTCATTGACATTTCCTCCAGATGATAAGAAGTGTTTGACATCTGTTAACATACTCATTGGTCTCTGAAGCTTCATCTGGCGCAGTGAGGTCAAATCCACTCCTGTGGGGAGAAAGAGCCTTTCAACCAGAATGGAGAGATACTTCTCAGTTCCTGGGGGTCAAAGCCTAGCTTTATAATCTATTCTTTCAATGTGTTTTTCTTTGAAGCTCCTCTTCCACTTTGAGCACTCATTCAAAGAATTGTTTATCTTTGTACATATTCTATTTCCAACTATAGTCTTTAAAAAATATAAAATTATCTCTTGTTGTGTTTTTTTTTTGTTTTGTTTTTTTTTTGAGACAGAGTCTTGCTCTGTAGCCCAGGCTGGAGTGCAGTGGCACGATCTCTGCTCACCGCAAGCTCCACCTCCCGGGTTCACGCCATTCTCCTGCCTCAGCCTCCTGAGTAGCTGGGACTACAGGCGCCTGCCACTGCGCCCGGGTAATTTTTTTTTGTATTTTTAGTAGAGATGGGGTTTCACGGTGTTAGCCAGGATGGTCTCGATATCCTGACCTCGTGATCCTCCCACCTTGGCTTCCCAAAGTGCTGGGATGTTATGTTCTAAAGTATGATATGATGCCTTATAATGGCAGGTTTCAATTAATATCTGTTTTAGTATAAATCATCAACATACATTACTCAAAGTATTTTAAAGTACTTAAATGGAAACAAATAACAAAGATACAGTTTTTGATCTCTATGATTTTTCTGGCCAAAATAGTTGCTCCTAAAAGCAATCTAGTATCCTGGAATAGAAGAAAAGACTTTAGGCTGGGCACTGTGGGTCACACCTGTAATCCCAGCATTTTAGGAGGCCAAGGTGGGCAGATCACCTGAGGGCAAGAGCTGAAAACCAGCCTGGCCAACATAGCAAAACCCATCTCTAATAAAAGTACAAAAATTAGCTGGTTGTGGTGGCAAGTGCCTATAATCCCAGCTACTTGAGAGGCTGAGGCAGAAGAATTGCCTGAACCCAGGAGGCGGAGGTTGCAGTGAGCCAAGATTGCACCACTGCACTCCAGCCTGGGCACCAAGAGCAAAACTCCATTTCAAAAAAAAAAAAAAAAAGACATTAGTATAAAAACTGGAAAACTATGAATAAAGCCTGTAGTTTAGTACAGTTAATATTGTCCCAATGTTAACTTTTTAGTTTTGATAAGTGTACCGTGGCTATGCGAGTGTTAACATTAGGGGAAGCTCTGTGGAGGGCATTTGGGAACTCTGCGCTGTCTTTAGACTTTCTTGTAATCTAAAGTGATTTTAAAATAAGTTTTTAAAAATGATGCATCAATTGAACATTTCATGACTACTAATGTTAATAAAGATAACTAATATTGAGTGCGGAATCCACAGTCTGACTTCACCCAGGTGGGTAGGTGGTGCACACAAGGCTCAGGTCTATACCTCTATTCAGCATATATTTTAACCTGAAGTTTCGTGATGTATCATCTGTGGCTGTGTCTCTTCATTGATGTGTCCCCTATTCCTAGCATTGGTTCCTGAACAAAATATGTATTTACTAAGGAGAATTAATTCATCTTCTTCCAAGGGAAAAATGATAATGATGGTGATACCTCCCTCACAGCAAGTGTTTGCTATGAACCAGCCACTCTTCTGAGCACTTTGTCTCTTATCTGATTTCATCCTGGCAGCAAACATCAAGAGAAAGCCTAGCACAGTGGACCCAAGAATACACCCTGGATTGATGCTCCTGAATGTGACTGTCTGTAGTTTCCTTCCTCAGGTTGACTCTGTGAAAGTTATTTAAACTGTGTGGGCTTCAATGTGCTTAGTCCCTCAGATAATAGTTCATACTTTTAAGACGTAGCTCCATAGCAGAAACCACATCAAGTGTGTTGCATATATGGTATCTTTTCTCCCCGTGGGGCACTTCAACTCTGCCTCGTGCCACAGCTCCTTCTCCGAGCCTGGATGAGCAATAGAGAAGAGGAGCTCTGGACTCAACCTGCTTGGGTGTTAGTGCTGTGTGTATCAATGACTACTTGTGCCAATGTGGGCAAGTAACTTATCCTCTGCCTCTGTTTCTTCAACTGCAAAATGGTGTTGATAGTATTTGATTTGTCCGTTGCTTGATAGTAAGTTAAAACACATAAAACATATAATATGTATTTAGCTTTCAGTAAGCACTAAATAAAAGTGATCTGTGATTAGTCAGCTTTCTAACATGTGTTTTTCATGCCTCTCATTTAGGTGTGTCATATACTATTATCTGGTCATTTAGGAGGCATGGAGTAACCAAACAAAATAAAGCAAAATGCAGTATTTGAATAATGTATCTTGTTTCAAATATTCTGTTCAAACTAGTACATTTTAGTAGAAACATGAAATAGAAACACCCGTGACCATTCCTCAGCTTCTGAATCATGGACATGCCATTTTAGAACTAACATTTCCCTTATAGAGTCATTTGAGGTCTGTTATGAACCAGCTAAAACTGTCACTTATTCTGACTTTTAGGATTATGAAATTTCATGTGTGATTTTATTTTGGCAAATATCATTTCTCAGATGTCAGCCTTCAATTTTGCATGCTAAAGTAGCACAAGAATCTGATAGTCACTCTTAAGTTATTTTGTTAACTTTTAGGATGTTACAACATCTACTAAAGTTGTATGTATCTTTTATATAATTATGTATTTAAAATGGAATGATAAAAACACAACAAGATTAAAAACAAGTAACAAATTAAAACAGAGATAAGACATCACTCACTGCAGACTCATTTTATTAAGAAAAAAATATCTATTTCTGGTCCCTGTTGTGAAGATATCACTGGGGAATATTATTACATTGTATCCTAATATTTGAAAACTTAATTTTGAATCAGATATGATGCCAATTAAAATGTGAATTTTAGATTTTTTTTTATATATATTCAGGAAAGTAGCCCAAATCACTTTTGGTTAATACAACACAACAGAAACTCCCTCTCTTCATTGTCAAACAAATTTCTTTAATGCTCCTGGATAAAACCAACCAAGATGGATATAGCCCGTAAGTCTACGTTGTAACGGATAATGGGTCCATTCTCATTTATGTACAAAATATAGATTTTCGTATTGTTTTTTGAAAACAAATTAATGGAAGGTCTGTTTAGATTTATTATTTTGAAAGAAATTTAGTAATTTATTTTAATATAAGAATTAAGAAACAAAATAATTTACCTGAAATCCACACATTATTACTTGTGATATTATTACTGCCTGGTTTAATCTGATAATATCAGTGGATACTTGTGCAAAACTGAAATTACATCAACTCCCGAAGTCAATCTGAACCCTAACTTAAATTCCCTTAACCGTCCCTCTTAAGGTAATATTGTTTTTGTAAGAATTCCACTTTTCTTTTCTCTGATGATATTAGGGCTACTCTCTGCCGCTATTATGATGGTTTTATGACCATGCTGAGCTGCACAGCTGCGTGCTCTCCCGAGTTGTGGGAGGATCTGCGCCACCTCTCTTCTGTGGCTTTTCCAACCTTCTTGTCTTTGCTTATGCTACTCCCTATGCCTGGGTCAGACCACCACGGTTGGTTTCCCTAGGGTAACCCAGCCCCTCACCTTCAGCTTAGTGTAGGTGACACTTCTGTGATGCCTTCTGTAGTACTTGTAAGGAAAATCATATCCTTCCTCCTTGGTGTTTTTATAAGATCCGCATATGCCTTATTTTTATTCATTATCATATGCCATTGTATCATCATTTGGTCATACATAAAACATCATTTTTGCCCTCAAAAAGGAAACAAAGCTAAACAGGCATTTGCAATTCACTATAATATGACCTATCCCATGATTTTAGCATGGGATCCTCTGTGCTCATAGAACTGCCACTAACCCAAATTTTTATCTTCATAATAAGTGTTCTAAGAGATGCACAGAAGTAAAAGAGATGAGCAGGCAAATAAAGCAGTTCCAGCAAACAGAAATAAACAGGAAGGGTGCAGCTACCCTCCACCCATTCCTTTCTCCTAACCCTAACAGCAGGCATGACTTGCGACCATCTTACGTAGTCGTGCAGACTGTAACCCCAACTATGTATGATTTTGAAGAGGCTGGTGCAGGGACAGCATTTCAAATAAACTGCCTTAAACAAAAGAAAAACACATGACATTCATGAACTGATTCACCTGGGAGTCCTCTGAAAAATGAAGGGGGAGGGTTAATACTTGGGGCAAGAAGAACAGTTTTGGAAGCTACTGTAGTAATGTAAAATAGAAAGACCAGCATGTTAATTAAGGCAGTGACAGCATGATTTGTGATCTGGGTGGACATATTAGAAGGATTTCAAATAAGGAGAATCTGTAAGAATTGGCAACAATGAGACATGATGATATGGGAGAAGAAAAATGATGTTCCTGGTGATAATGGGAAAATATGAAATACATACAGTGAAAGGACAATAATACATTCCACAGAGACGTGTTGTTTCAAACTATCTGACACTCAAGTCGAGACACTTAATAAAACTGCATATACAGGAGTGAAGGTCTTGAAAGATAATTAAGCTACAGGGATATTCTTGAGAACCAGCAAGTGGTAACAACACAAGCAAAAGGGTGAGACAACCCAGCAACAGCATGGAGGGACATGGAAGATTCTCAAAGACAAAGCCCCAGGAGGGACCAACATTTAGCAATCTGGACAGACACGGGAAGCATTCGAAGGAAACCTAAGTAGAAGCTCAAAGAGAGGAAGGAAAACTGTGGGAAGATGGCAGGAGAGAGACTGTTCCTAAGAGAGTGTCACCAAGGTCATCGAATGTCACAGAGAGATAAGGTAATAAAAAAGGAAAGAAAGCTGTCACTGGATAGAAAACTAAGGAAGGTAATAGCAATTGTTGCAAGGGCATTTCCAATGGGTTTGTAGGTTTAGAAACTGAACTTCAGTGGCTGAACCACAGGATACCAGGAACTCAATAAAATAAATGTGAGCTATGACTGTTAGAAGAATGGGTTTGAAAGAAGAAAAGACAGTGAATGGTGATGTATGCAGAGCCAACTAAAGCTTTTGGTGTCTTTCAGGGACATGAATATTTCTGTATGTGGGTGTATAATGTATCCATTATGCTGATCTTTTGTCCTGGGTGCTCCTTGGGCTCTCCCGTCAGTGCTTTCTTTCCATGCTGGCTCACTTTCTAATCGACTGCCTTCCTTGCATGCCAGCTGGTTCTCCTTGCACGGGAGATCTAATATTCATCAAATGCTCCATCAGCTCTCCGTGGTTGTCTCATTTTACAGCCTGGCAGGCTCAGGCGGTGAGCCGAGGTTAATTGCTGTCCCCGAGTTTACAGTGTAAGTCGGTGGTGACAGCACAATTAGGACTTGTGACCAGCGAGTTTCCATGTAATCAACTTGTTCAAGACGTTGCGGTCTCTTCTGCCATGTGCATCCTGATGTGACAGGTGATAAGTACTCGGATGCGAAACTGCACAACGCAAAATGAAAATTCTAGGATTGCAACCACCTGGTTATAAAAAGGCGATGCTGAAATACCCAGAGCCAAATAATAATAAAAATCTCATCTTGAAATAGTAGGAATTTCTAAAGACATCAGCCCATGCTGTCACAGTAGATAAGTGTAAAAGTACACCAAGCAGAGGGCCAGAGAATAAATCGAATTAGACAGTATTTACTGGGAATGGCGGCAGATGATGGAGATAGTGGGAGGAAGGCCAACATAAGCAGAAGCAGATTGTGAATGAGCTGAGGGAAGGGCAGATGGATGTGAAGGCATGGGCCAGGGCGACTGCAGTGACAAATGGCAAACAGAATTAAAAATTTAAGAGATATTAAATTGAGTTTGTTCCAGCAAACATGTATTTAACAAGCTGACTGTGACAGCCATAGTAGTGACAGATTTTCTACCAGCCATTTAAGAGTTAGTACTTTCCTCTTGTTTTGTTTTGTTTTGTTTTTGCATACTCCTTTTTAATATCAGCCTCTCAAAGGAACACATTTATTTTTATTCTTTACATAGGATATAAAACACTGATCTTGCAATACTAAAATTTCCTATCAAACAAAATGCTGTAATGAGTTGGAGAGGTTTATAAGCAATGTGAATGCATTTGCAAATAAATGTTGTTTTATTTTCTAAAACATTTATTACTGTAGCTTTTAAAAATTCAGAACAACAGAAAAAGCAGGAAATAATAACATAGAACTGGCACAGCTAAACAAAACATGGTCAAGTACTTTTTAAAAATTTGGCATCACTGGTTTTATTTTTTAAAACCATTTATTGCAGTATGACCAACATACCAAAGCTGTACATATTTATTGTATACAACTTGATGTTTGTAAGTATACATCCCTGAAACCATCACCACATTATATGCCATAAATATATCCATCACCTTCAAATTTCCTCCCACACTCTTTATTTACTGTTATTTTTACTATTATTTGGTGATAACACTTAACATACAAACTATGATCTCAGCAAATTTCAAAGTATGCAATACAGTATTATTAACTATAGGCACCATTGCGCCAAGTTTTTCATGTCAATTCACAATTGCAGGCCACATGTGAAGTCTGGCAAAGATCCAAATAATGAACTTCCCCACTAAGAAGTCTGTATAACTTCAAGCTTCATTCCCTTTAGAAGTAATGGAATCTGCCTCCCACAAGGCACAGCTAACAAGACTTGGAGAAAGTGAGTGAGCGTCCCCACAGGTGACAGTGCCCAGGCACGACTGAGCTGCAGAGTGGTCAACTGAATGCACTGCTAACCCAACCCAGCCTGCTTCTGCCTGAGACCCCCACTTGGTGACGATGTGAGCAGCACGGCCATGCTCGCATCATCCCCTGTCATGGTAACCACACCTACCTTGCTTTCACAGCGAATGAGACTATTTTATCTGCGAACTCATTGCTGCTAAGTGCTAATTATTATTATTCTAAGCCATCCTCAGAATAAACCTTTTTCATAAAAGCAATCTGGAGGAGGCAGAGAGCACAAGGGAACAATGAGGCAGATGTGAGGTTTTCTTAGAGGCAAAAAGAGTATCTGCATAAGCTCCGTGTGGCTCTTAAAAACTGTAAACTTTTCTCTGGCCGAGGGTCATTTTGAAGGGATTGGAATTTCTTTATTGTTATTTATACCTAAACAGCAGGGGAAAAAAGGAGGGGCATAATTCTTTAGTTTAATACTATATTGGGCTCAGGGATTCTCATACCTCCCACTTTCCCAAGGCTGCACTTACTGATGAAATTATATGCTGGACCTGTATAATTAAACATCCTTTGTCGGTGAATGCATTTAGGGGCTCAGCCTCATCTTTTCAGGCTAGCATCATGGCCATAGGGCTTTCTTCTGATGACCTTTGTGTTCTAAGTGTCACAAAGGGTCGATTTGCAGACAAGTGTCCTTGACTTAAGCCCTCACTTCCTTGCCTCTAATTCCAGCTAGGACCACCTGCTTCTAAGAGAAAACACTTCAGATGACCTTGTTCTCATTAGCTCAAAATTCAATTGTGTTGGTTGACTTCCCTTCCCCTCCCAGGGGAGAACAGATTATAATTACAAACCCAGTCCCACTAATTATGGACTTTAGATGCCTGTTAAAATGTCCCTTCATTGTTGGCCTCTAGATTTCTGCTGGCTTGCAAAAAAACCAGCATTGACTAAACCACAATGCAGTGCAGTGAGAGCAATGGAAAGCTGAAGGGAAAAAATACCATCTACACCACGTGCGGAAACTACATCCATCGGAAATCATGTAAGCAAACCTGTGAAAATGAATACACACTTACAATTCTCCCAATCTATTTTTTTCTATGGTTTTAAAAGTTTTTGCCTACCATTTTCATCCAGATAGGTCAACAGGATAGAGCTGGATTCTGTCCCTTCTACAGCATAATCTAATGGGATATTTCCATTCACATCCTGGAGAAGGACATTGGCTCCAGCCTAGATAAAAAGAAAAAAATATAACATCATACATACTGTTTAAATTAAAAGCAGATTAGGAGTTGCACTTCAATCTTAGTTGGGAAACAGATGCAGAAATAGTCTACGGTAGATATCACCCTGAAGAATTGGGTAGGAAGCTCGAATTATTTTTTAAGACAAATATATTAAATGACTTGTGGAGACTCTAACGTTCTGAAAACCTTCCACTGACTCTTGCAAAACTTTGGCCCCAGCTGCCTCTCCTCACCCCTTTGCTAAACCCAGCATCTCTAGTGTGTGGCTGCAAACCCATGCTTCTGTGCTGGCTGCCCTATATCCTGTCTTGTTTCTAATATAATAGAGGTGTCTGATGCCTTCAAAGATTCTGAAAGAACTCTTCAAGGAGCAAGCTGAACTTTGGCCAAAGTTCCCCAATCTGTCCTATCAAATCTTTAACCTCCTTTTTCTCCACAGAAACTCATCTGGGAGCTCTTCTCACACTACGACATTTTAATCAAGGCCTGTGTTAATGACTACAGGCTGATTTTTCTCTTTCCAGCAACTATCTTCTAACAAAAGGCATGATCTGTAAATCTCAATGGGCTGACTGTATTAAATATGGCCATTCCATGTTTTAGCTTCCAAGGTCCCTTCATCAGCCCAGCACCTCTGAGCACTCCTGTTTCACCCCTTGCCCATCTCAGCTTCAATACAATGGTAGATTTGCTTGCACTCTTCAGAAATCACTCACATGAACTGTCTCCATTGCCCCACACTCCCTAATGAGCTCCATAAAAATTTATCAGGCATGGCTAACATCACTTCTTTTAGGGCATGGCGTGAACATATGCCCATTGTCCAAGATTTCCCACACACCTCCCAGTAACATGTCATAAAACTCAGGCCAGACAAAGGAAAGTTTTCCCTGTTCCTTTTACAAAATAGCATTCTGTGTTGCAATACTAGCATAGTTCTTATATCCCAATTTATAAATTTACATAAAATATGATTCACATTTAAAATTTTATGTGTTAATATTTAGAGTTTTTTCTATTATTCTTTATTTGCAAAGAGATTTTCTATACTTTAGCAAGTCTGCACAGATTTCCAAAGAACGGCTCTAAATATATTATTTTTAAAAATCCAAAACAAACAAAAAAGTAGCTTAACGTGGTAAAATATTCCATATCTTAACATTTTCCCCCAAGATAAGTTGAGTTTCTTATCTCACTATATTGAGTGTACTATGCTATATTTTCTATAACCATGTAAAGATATTTTATCTTTACTTTATCTGAACAAAGCAAGTCATATATTTCAGATGTTTTACTTATCTAAGGACCTTTATAATTTTAAGGTCCTCAAGATTCAAATTATCTTGTTAGTGCATTTAGTTTTATTTTAATTATTCAGAGTTTGAAAAAAAAAACCTGACTTCAGGGATATTCTTCAGTAGACTTTGCTAATGATTCTTTTCCTTTAGTCTCCAAGCTGCAAGAATAAGATTTTGCGTTCCTGTAAGGAACACGGCAGTGCTTTGGTCAAGGATAGGCAGGCTGAGGTAAACATCCAGAGTGACTCGGTGAGTTTAGAGCACAGCACAGGCATATAACTCTGCTTGTTATCACAGCCACGTAGCCATAACATGGGAAGGCCATGCCTTGGCCCTACATCACTATTGTCTGTAGAACATATGGTTGCCTGCTGACACTGTACAGGCGCTGTATTGGTTCATTTTCACACTGCTGTTAGAGACATACCCAAAACTGGGAACAAAAGGAGGTTTAATTGGACTCACAGTATCACAAGCCTGGGGAGGCCTCAGAATCATGGCAGAAGGCGAAAGGCACTTCTTACAAGGCGTCAGTAAAATGAGGAGGAAGCAAAAGCAGAAGTTCCTGATAAACCCATCAGATCTCATGAGACTTATTCACTATCATGAGAATAGCATGGGAAAGACCGACCTCCATGATTCAATGACCTCTCCCTGGGTCTGTCCCACAACACGTGGGAAATCTGGGAGATACAATTCAAGTTGAGATTTGGGTGAGGACACAGCCAAACTACATCATTCTGCCCCTGGTCCCTACAAATCTCATGTCCTCACATTTCAAAACCAATGATGCCTTCTCAACAGTCCCCCAAAGTCTTAACTCAATTCAGCATTAACCCAAAAGTTCACAGTCCAAAGTTTCATCTGAGACAAGGCAAGTCCCTTCTGCCTATTAGCCTGTAAAATCAAAAGCAAGCTAGTTACTTCTTAGATATGATGCTGGTATAGGCATTGTGTAAATACAACCATTCGAAATGGGAGAAATTGGTCAAAACAAAGGGGTTACAGGGCCCAAGCAAGTCTGAAATCTAGTAGGGCAGTCACATTTTAAAGCTCCAAAATGATCTCCTTTTACTCCAAGTCTCACATCCAGGTCATGCGGATCTAAAATGTGGGTTTCCATGGTCTTGGGCAGCTCCACCCTGTGGCTTTGCAGGGTTCAGTCTCCCTCCTGGCTGCTTTCACGAGCTAGTGTTGAGTGTCTGTGGCTTTTCCAGGCTCATGGTGCAAGCTGTCAGTGGACCTACCATTCTGGGATCTGGAGGATGATGGCCCTCTTCTCATAGCTCCACTACGCAGTGGCCCAGTAGAGACTCTGTGTGGGGGCTCCAGCCCCACATTTCCCTTTTGCACTGCTGTAGAGGCTCTCCATGAGGGCCTCGCCCCTGCAGGAAACTTTTGCTTGGGCATCCAGGTGTTTCCATACACCTTTTGAAATCTAGGTGGAGGTTCCTAAACCTCAATTCTTGACTTCTGTGTACCTGCAGGCTCAATACCACATGGAAGCTGCCAAGGCTTGGGGCTTCCACCCTCTGAAGCCATGGTCCAAGCTCTACATTGGCTCCATTCAACCATGGCTGGAGCAGCTGGAACACATGGCACCAAGTCCCCAGGCTGCAAACAGCACGAGGACCCTGGGCCTGGCCCATGAAACCACTTTTTCCTCCTGGGCCTCTGGGCCTGTGATGGGAGGGACTGCCATGAAGGTCTCTGACATGGCCTGGAGAAATTTTCCCCATTGTCTTGGGGATTAACATTAGGCTCCTTGCCACTTATGCAAATTTCTGCAGCCAGCTTGAATTTCTCCTCAAAAAATGGGTTTTTCTTTTCTACCACATCGTCAGGCTGCAAATTTTCTGAACTTTTATGCTGTTTCCCTTTTAAAATGGAATGCTTTTAACAACACCCAAGTCACCTCTTGAATGCTTTGAAGCTTAGACATTTCTTCCGCCAGATACCCGAAATCATCTCTCTCAAGTTCAAAGTTCCACAAATTTCTAGGGCAGGGGCAAAATGCCACCAGTCTCTTTGCTAAAACGTAACAAGAGTCACCTTCACTCCAGTTCCCAATAAATTCCTCAACTCCATCTGAGGCCACCTCAGCCTGGAACTTATTGTTCATATCACTATCAGCATTTTTGTCAAAGCCATTCAACAAGTCTCTAGGAAGTTCCAAACTTTCCCACATTTTCCTGTCTTCTTCTGAGCCCTCCAAATTGCTCCAACCTCTGCTTGTTACCCAGTTCCAAAGTTGCTTACACATTTGTGGGTATCTTTTCAGCAATGCCCCACTCTACTGGTCCCAATTTACTGTATCAGTTCGTTTTTACACTGCTAATAAAGCCATACCTGAAACTGGGAACAAAAGGAGGTTTAATTGGACTTACAGTTCCACATGGCTGGGGAGGCCTCAGAATCATGGCAGGAGGTAAAAGGCTCTTCTTACATGGCAGTGGCAAGAGAAAATGAGGATGAAGCAAAAAGGGAAATCCCTGATAAACCCATCAAATCTCATGAGACTTCTTCTCTATCATAAGACCAGCACAGGAAAGACCAGCCCCCAGGATTCAATTACCTCCCCCTGGGTCCCTCCCACAACAAGTGGGAATTCTGTGAGATACAATTCAAATTGAGATTTGGGTGGGGACACAGGCAAACCATATCAGGCATGCTTGCTCCCAGAGAAAGACAGAAAAAGAGCCAGAGCTCTCTGTCTTTGGAGACGAACAGAGGGGAGCCGGGACCAAGCTTGGCTCGCTAATGCCCAGAGAGAGAAACAGTTAAGCTACTGACCCTGAAGGCAATGGAGAACCGGCCGTGCAGCTGTGCATGGGAGTTGGCTGGACCAAGCAGCTGAGACAGAGCAAACTGTAAGAGAGCTGCTGCTGAGAGAGCTGCTGAATAAAGCCATATTTCACCTACCTATGCCGCCCCACCTCCCTAGTGTTCTTTCAGCTATCTGCCATTCATCTACCCACTGCCCTCAGACCTCAGCATAGGCTGGAACCTGGACTTAAACCTGACAGTTTCTGTTCAAATATCAACTGCTAAACAATCAATTAACAACAGACAGAACTGCAGGGATGCCATTACTGTTTTCAATAATTAATTGTAAAATCTACTGCACTCCACTTATCAGTGGTAGAGAATCCTTCCCAATTCATAAATGTTCCCAGTGAAATACTATATATGCGAAACACCTGGGCACAGGTGATAGTGAATACAATCAGGAATCATGTATTCTTAATTACAACAAAACAAATAGAAAAGTAACTTGGCATTGAAAGAGATGTACACTTAGAAAGAATATTATCTGTGCTTAAAGAAGTCATCAGGCTCTTTTAAAGAAATTCTGCACCTGAAGCGTGGGGCTGAATAATTTAGCTGGGGTCATTTACTGAAGTTTCAACTTATGAGTCACTCATTCTTCTGTGCTGCTAAGTTACCTGGTATTATTCCCAATATAGAAGCCAGCCTTATTACCTGGTATTATTCCCAATACAGAAGCTGGCCTTTCTGAGAGTTGCTAACTTTCTTGCTCACAGATCTTGTTTTCATCTCCTTTCTGTTCCCAACACCTACCATAGTGCCTGGTGCACGTGAGGTGCTAGAAAAGATTTATTGAGACGTATTCATAATAGTCAAAAACTGAACTTAAACTAATCATTAAAAATTAAGGCAAAGAATTATAATTTGTACGGCAATTCTTTTTAACTAATTTTTCTGACCTTTATTTTCAAGGGTTTATATAGTTACAAAATCACTATACTCCTACTTACCTTACCTACCTTCAATCATTCCAGATAGATATTTGTGAGAGACTCCTTCTTTCCTTCTCTCCCTCCCTTCCTCTCTTTCTTTTTCTTCTTCCCTTTTCTTTTTCCCTTTCTTTGTTTAATTGAAGAGATGCAAAAAGCCTAATGAATGAGTCGGTCACTGGGCAGTTTTTTTTTTTTAAATCAGACGTCAGTAATTTTATGACTAACATACCTGAGAGCTCATGTCCTTCAATCTTCCACGATTACTAACTTTCCGAACATTTGAAAAAAATGCCTTGCTTTCATTCTTTAAACTACACAAATTCATTCTAATATATCTTCATTTGTCTTCTAAATTTTAAGCCCAGGGAGTTGTTTCTCATACTGCCTTTGTGATGGCACAAACTTTGGCTAAACAAAAAATGAAAAATAATGTTGCTACTGTTTCTTTGAGCTGCCACACACGACACTTAACCAAAAGGAAAGGACGCTTTGCTCTTCTTACCCCACCATGGTAATCCGTGGTCAATGAAACATTTCCGCAATTTATGGCTAGGTGCTTTGCCTCTGTCAGGAAGCCTGAAACTTGAAAATGAAATAAATGATTTCAGGCTCCATGTTGTGCCCATCATCAATTAAGGATCAACTCCAGGTTCGACCCATTTTTTGCTCTGTTTTGTTGATCCTGGGGCTGGGCCTCCGGAGGGTCCTCCTTTACCAGCTGAACGGTGTTGGGTCTGTCAGTAGAGGGCCCTGGAGGGACACAGCAGGAAGAAGGGGCTTCTTGTGGTTCTTGCCAGAGAGCCCCAGATCTCCTTGTCACTGGCGTGTGGGAGACCCAGGGGCGCACGTCCCTGGGCGAGTTTCCCTAGCAGCCCAATGGCAAGTTTCTCTTGTATCCTAGCAAATGGCCCACCCATTTATATTAGCCTCCCAGCGAGAAGCTTCCTAGCATATTTTGCTGGTACCTGTTCCCTGCTTGCAGCCTAGGCCTGAGCCACCTCCCTGAAGCTTCTGGCCACCCTGTGGTCACAGCTGCACCCTCTCCAATGAGGTCTGACTCTCAGCCTTGGGGGAGGGGTCACTTCCAAGAAGGCTCCTCCCCCAAGTTTTCTCCTTCAGCCCCAGAAGCAGTATCTGCTCCCTGAATCTGCTATTCCTGCATTCTTCAGTTATCTTGATCACATTAAATAGTTTTGTTTGTTTTTTTACTAGTTAGTAGTTATTTATAGTCAATCTTTCTTTTTCAAATGATTGGTGGTAATTCTGGATCCTGGCTGGATGCTAACAAGACACCTTTCAAGAATGGGGCGGTCCCAGGCCCTCAATGATAGGATTTGGTGAGGGGTGTAGTTAGCCTAGTGTGAGTACACTGTTGAGGCGCATGCCAGTGGGAAACAGGATCTTAGGAAACCCCAGCTTGGATTACTAAAATAATCAAGGTAATCAAGCTGTTACCTGTGGTTGACTGTCCTGAAGGGTAAACTGAAGCAAATGTCTTGGGAGTTATTTCTGCCATAGTGGCCAAGACTCTGGCACTTGGCCATTATGGCAGAAATAATGATGACAAGGACTGTGGTGTGTCATGGCATCCCCCCACGAGTGCAGTGGAAGTCTTACAAACAAACAAACAAACAAACAAACAAACAACAGATAAGCCAAGGCCAAGTCCTTTAACCATAAGCTCAAGTCATAATAGGAGAACCAGAGAGGTTCTATGCCAGCCTTGGAAGAATTTTTCATATTGAGAGTTCATATTGCTGACTGTTCAATACAAAATTTAATGTAATTGTGTAGGTTGCTGAAGTACCATGTCCGGTGAATTCACTGTCTTATCAAATTATTTTCTGAAAGTTCTTGTTAATTGCGATGGACTAGTGTCCTGAGACCTGAAATGGCAATATCTGGTTAGACTCCAGTGAAACAGAAAATATATATATATATTTTTAGATGGAGTCTCGCCCTGTCACTCAGGCTGGAGTGCAGTGGCGTGATCTTGGCTGATTGCAACCTTCGCCTCCCAGGTTCAAGCGATTCTCCTGCCTCAGCCTCCCAGGTAGCTGGGACTATAGGTGTGTACCACTACGCCTGGCTAATTTTTGTATTTTTAGTAGAGACAGGGTTTCGCCATGTTGGCCAGGCTGGTCTTGAACTCCTGACCTCAAGTGATCCACTTGCCTTGGCCTCCCAAAGTGTTGGGGTCACAGGCATGAGCCACTGCACCCAACTGTGAAACAGACAATCTTGAGCCCTGAAGTCACCCTGAGTCTTCCTCGCCAGGGGAAGCAGCTTGACCTCCTGTGACTGAGGAGATGTCCCATTGTTCACTGAAAAACTGTGATGACTTCACCTGGAAAAAATGCCTTGAAAGAGGATACTTATTTTCTTCTAGTCCCACCATAACTACCCCCTGTTTCTGCTAGATTCATGCCTAGAGTGAAATCCCAGTATCGTCTGGGGAAAGTAAATATTAGGACTCTGGAGGAAGCAGCTGACTCATCAAGAGAACTGAAAGATTTTACATTTATATGACATATATCTTTCTCTAGGAGCCAGAATTTCCACCAATAATTTTAACAAGAGAGATTGGATATGAATAATTAACGAGTAAAAAGGAAATAACTACTGAATGTAATCTGGAGAACTCTGAAGAATATGGGAATAGCAGATGCAGGGTGCAGATATTACTTCTGTGGCTGAAGGAGACATTCCCCAGGTATGAAGGTATGTATGCAAAAATGTTAACATACCTACATACCTGGGGAACACAGGTAAACATGGATTCTTACAACATTAGACAAACAAGGGCAGAATATTAATTCACTGACATTGGACCACTTAGAAGAGATTTCAGATTTACAGTGGTGGCTCTGGCAGTTGAGGGAGGAGAGGCACTGCAGGAGGAAGAGGCTCCTCTCACTGGCCCAGGATGTTCCTTCTTGTTCTTGCCCACTGTGGTGGGTACCCAGTGGTGCACACCCTCCAGTCAGGTTTGCTGCCACTTAGTCAATAGCTTCCTGATTGCCAGAACCAGCCTCCGTGAATTTCCCCACCATGCAGAGGCCACTGCCACATCCTCTCTAAAAGGGTCTACATTTCAATCCCTGAGGGTCCTCTTCCAGATACTCTCCCCGATGTGGGGAACAGCGGCTGCTTCCTATATCTGTTGTTCTGTTAGTTTTCAGCATTATCTTTACCCCCCGCCTTTGTAATTAATCTACCTTTATTAGATAATATTAATATTAAATGCATCCTATTCAAACTACCTTCTTTGGTGGACTTTTTGTCTTCTACTGGACGCTGGCTAGTACCTATGTCGTGCCTTTCTATTAGAAAGTGAGTATTGCACAGTAATACAGAGTTAATGGTTTGAGATTCAATCCCGGTGCCCCTCCTCATGAACTTTACGGCCTAGGGCAAATTCTTAAGGGTTTTATGCCCCAGTTTCCTCGGAGGTAAAAGCAGGCTATACTAATTATAAGCACCACTTGGAAAGGTGGCATGCAGGAGACTCATGGCACTTTGCATGTATGCTTCTAGGTACACACAGCCTATCTTAGCTATTGCATTTAACAAATGTGTTAAGCCACAGACACAGACTCTGTGTCTGATGCTCTCAAGGCATACACCCACTGTTCTCCACCAGAGGCAGCATAGCTGAGCGTTTAAGGACACAAATCCAGTTCAAATCTCTGCTCAAAACTTAACAGTCACGTGACCTTGGAGAAACTGCTTGCCCTCTCTGTCTTTAATTCTCCCAGAGTTGTTGTGAAGATAAAACGGGTTAATGCTGGTAAAGTATAAAAAATCTTGATAATATATTACTGGTGCAAGGATAGCTCTGTATCAGGCTTTAGATAATAGGCTATAGTGCAACCTGCAAAATGGCCAGTATGTCTTTTTTAAAATATCCAGTTTTCCTGATATTAAAACTCAGGAGGGCATTGTAGGTGCCTATTTGAAGCAGTTTTATTGGAGTGCTACAGATAAGGATACACGCATGTACAGACAGACACCCATTGGCATAAAACTCCATTAAGGAATATAGGAAATAATCGAAATGCTTACTGTGCCTATGGTGAAGCTTGAGCCGCCATCCGCCATTCATTAAGTAGCTAACTATACCAAGGAGGTGTGAACTGAGGTCAAAAGGTCTAGAGCTTGTGGAATGGTGTTAACAGTGGGCCTCTGGAATCTTCTAGACTAGGCCAGTGGTGTCTCTCTGTATCCACCTCTCTATGTAATCTATGCCTTAGTTTCCCATGCTTTTTTCTGGATGCCCCTGACTTCCCAATCATGCTATGTGCAGAGTCCTCTGTCTCGCCTCCATGAATAAAAACAGACTCTTCCCATGCCCTGTTGTGAAAAAGGTAAGTGTCCTTAGGAAAGCTGGCCATGATATTTCCCACAATTGTGTAAAATATTTGCATTTGGAGATAACACCTTGATACAAAGGGGATTCTTTGAAGCTGGGAATGTAGATTCCTTGGCAGGCTAGAGTAAAATATTTTACCAAGTGAAGCTTTTGCTGTTTCTCAGGTTATAACAATTCATGGAAGTTCTATAGGCAGAACCCGCCCCTTTGAGACTCAGGGATTTCAAACCCATTTTTGCACTGGACGAAGGCATGATAGAGGACAAAGCTAAGGTGACGTGCTTCGAATACTCCAAAGAGCCCCAGAAAACTTGATTAATGTCTCACACTCGCACATGTGCAAACACCATAATTCTTCCCGTTGAACGAATTAATTGCATTTCAGGTTCCTTACTTGTACTGCACATTCAGATTACTGTGTACACCACTCAGAAGACCCACAGCTGATTTTTAGCATCAGTCCAGCTAACTTAGAAGTAAATGCACAATTTTAGTTGGTAATGGATCCCACTGGAACTAAGGAGCTGATGAGTTGCAAAGCAAGACTTCATCAAAATGTCAGAAAACCTCAGAAAATCTAGTTTTCAGCATATCAAAGGTGATATGACCCACGAGGTTAGGAATCAGTAGCATTTATAAGGTATAATGTTAGCTTTTATTTAAAAAAAACCAAAACTCCATTTTGAACCACTCAGGCATAGCAAACCTATTTACTAAATTTTGTGAAATGAAAACAATCAGATTCAATAATTTCTTTTGATATTGCCCATTTATAATGAGAATTAAAAAATCTATGTGTTCTGCAATATAATTTTTCTCTTCCAAAATACAAACTTGATATTTTAAAATATCTTTTAAAAATGTTCTTTTTACATTTCAAATTTCATTCCTCTGAAGAAAGACTCCAGTATATAATTTTTCAGCTGTGAATAAAAAAACTGAGAGAAAAATGATTCTGAATCACTGTCCATATTGATTCCTTGAGTAAATGGATCAATATTTTCTGTACAGAATGAAGAGCCACACTAAACATTCACGCTGATGTTAATTTCATGTATTGGTGTGTGTATTCGACCGTACACATGGTTGTTTTATCTCAGAGGATGAGAAGCAGGGGGAGTTGAGGGTTTTAGAGAAGATTTTCAATATAAAACAAATATCCAAGCCTAAACTTACTTCATAATACAGGAACAATAGCATTAGCAATCACTCTACATTTTCTAAATCTTAAGTAATATTTTTAAACGACTGAATGCTGTACTTTATAAGAACATATGGATTAGGAAGTGGGTGTGTGAAAAGGATACTGAAAGTGAGAATAAATGAAAAACATATATACTTTCTCATGATGTAAGAGAACATATTGATATTTGGTGCCCACTAACAGCCTAAACCTTAAGGGTTTGTGCACATGTGTGTGCACGTACATGTAATATCTTCATAATATATATTCTTACATCTAATCACTAGATGTGAAATTTCTCATACTGACAGTACTTGTTAGCCTTTGTCTTAGTGAAAGAAGTAATTCCAAATTAAGAAAAACCTTATGCAGCTCAACAAAAAAATGCTGTATTTTTACAACATAGACTGTAAGGCATGTCTCTAAGTTTGGCTCCGAAAAAAAAAATCAATCACATCATAATTGATTTTCATCAGAGAAATAAAATTAATCAATGTTATATGTGCAAAATCAATGCAACCCCTCAAATACTTTCTGCAGTTGAAGACTGCATAGTTCCTATAGGGAGCCCTGAGCAAATTTCTTGTCTAATTATTGAAACTGGAAGACTGCTTAACTTCCAATTTGTCCTAAACTATGTTTCTGGAGTGTTGGAGATGAAACTCAAATATATCATTCCCCACATGAAACTCAAATATATCATTCCCTACAAATGGAAATTTAATTTACCACATGCCATATGGCATATGAACCAAGAGGTGTATATTTCCCCAAGAATTTATTGGTTTATGTTATATAACAATTTAATCTCCAAGAATATACTTGTCAATTGTTTCATTTAGTTATCGTTCTCTAACACATTAATACTCACATTTTATTTTATTTTATTGTTATTTATTTTCATTTTTGAGACAGAGTCTCGCTCTGTCACTCACACTGGAGTGCAGTGGCACAATCTCGGGTCACTGCAACCTCCTCCTCCCAGGTGAAAGCGATTCTCCTGCCACAGACTCCCAAGGGCTGGGATTACAGGCACTCACCACCACGCCCAGCTAATTTTTGTATTTTTTAGTAGAGACAGGGTTTTGCTATGTTGGCCAGGCTGGAATAATCACATTTTAAGTGTGAATTATCTATCTAATGGCATTTTAGTAAACAAAGGCCACTTTTTTTTTTACATGCTAACACATTTTGGTAACTTTTTAAAATATAATTTCAAATTTATGGAAAGTTGCAAGAGTAATGCAAAGAACCCCTATGTACCTGTTATGGTTTGAACTGAAAGATATATTTAAGCCTTACCCCCAAGTACCTGTGAATGTGGCTTTATTTGGAAATAGGGTCACTGCAGATGTAATTAGTAAAGATGAGTCACACTGGAGTAGGATCGGCCTTAATCCAATCTGACTAGTATCCTTGTAAGAAGAGAGAAATTTGAAAATGGACACACACACAGAGGGAAGGCAGCCACGTGAGGATGAAGGCAGAGATTGGGGTGATGCTGTCACAAGCTGAGGAAGACCTGGATCTTGAAGATGTGAGAGAGGGAGTCCCCCTAGAGATTTTAGAGGAATCACAGTGCTGACATCTTGATTTCAGACTTCTAGCCTCCAAAACTATACGAGAATAAATTTCTATTGTTTGAAGCCATCTAGTTTGTGGTATTCTATTATGGCAACCTTAAGAAACTATCACAATACTCTTTATCTAATACAACGGACTATATGTTTACATGTATAGAGATACTGCCCCAAATTTATATGCTAACATTTTAACTTCCAGGATTATGATGTCAGAAGGTGGGGCCTTTGGAAGATGGTCAAGTCATGAGGGTGAAGCTCTCAGGATTGGGATTGGTGCCTTTATAAAAGAGACCCTAAACGGCTCCCTTGCCCTTTCTACCATGTAAGGATACAGTACGAAGATAGCCAACTATGAAGACTAGGAAGTGGGCTTTCACCAAACATCAAATCTGGCACTTGATCTTGGATTTCCCAGCCTTCAGAACTGTGAGAAATAAGGTTCTGTTGTTTATAAGCCACCCAGTTTATAGTGTTTTGTTATAACAGCCCAAACAGACTAAGACATCCAAACTCACCCATCATTTATATTTTCCCCTATTTCTGTTCATGCTCTCTCTCCTCCTCCCTTTTCTTTTTTATCCTCCCCCGACACACATGCACAATTTTTGAACTGCTTGAAAGCGGGTTACAGGCATCATGCTTCTTTATCCCTAAATATTTTAGTATGTATTTTATAAGAACAAGGATATTCTCTTACACAACAGTGATCAAAACCAGAAAATTCAACATCAACATGTTGAATTACTTAAACCACAGTTAACATTCAAATTTCATTATTTTTTTCCAAATATGCACTTGATCGCATTTTTTTTTTCCCAAGGCTTAGGATGTAATTCAGGATCACCCATGGCATTTGAGGTCCTTTCTCTTTAGTCTCCTTCAACACCACATACCTATTAACATGGCCAAAACGTAGAACACTGATGCACCAAATGCTTGTGAGAATGTGGAGCAACAGACACTCTTTTTCATTGCTTGTGGGAATGCAAAATGGTACAGGCACTTTGGAAGACAGTTTGGTGATTTCTTTTCTTTTCTTTTCTTTTTTCTTTCTTTTGAGACAGGGTCTTGCTCTGTTGCCCAGGCTGGAGTGCAGTGGCACTATCATGGTTCACTGCAGGCTAAACCTTCCAGGCTCTCCTGCCTCAGCCTCCCAAGTAGCTGGGACCACAGGTGTGCACCACCATGCTCGGCTATTTCTTTCTATGTAATATTTTTTGGCAGAAACTGGGTCTCACCATGTTGCCCCGGCTTGTCTCTAATTTGTGGGCTCAAGCAATCCCTTCCTCATCTTCCCAAAGTGCTGGACTACAGGCATGAGCCACCACACCAGCCTGGTTATCTCTTACAAAGTAAACCTACTCTTACTACATGACCCAGAAATCATGCCCCTTGGTATTTGCCCAAAGGAGTTGAAAACTTACATCCACACAAACACCTACACACAGATGTCTGTGTCAGCTTTATTTATAACTGCCAAAACTTAGAAGCAACCAAGATATCCTTTAGTAGCTAAATGAATAAAACTGTGGTACATCCAGACATTGGAATAGTAGTCACAGCTATACAAAAATGAGCTATGAAGCCATGAAAAGACATGGAGAAACCTTAAATGCATATTACCAAGTGAAAAAAAAGCCAGTCTGAAAAGTCTAAACATTGTATGATTTCAAGTATACAGCATTCTGGAAAAGATAAAACTATGGAGACAATAGAAAGATCGCTTGGTAATTGTCAGGAGATGGGTCGGGTGGTGATCAACGGACAGAGCACAGAGGGTTGTTAGGACAGTAAAAACACTCCGCAAATTTCTGTACGGGTGGATCCATGTCATTGCATTTGTCCAAATCCATAGACTATGCACCACCAAGAATGAACCCTAATGTTAACTATGAACTTAGGGTGCTAACGATAGGTCAAGGTAGGTTCATCAGTTGTAACAAATGAACTACTCTGGTGGGGATGCTGGAAAGAGGCGAGGCTTTGCGTGTGTGGGGTCAGGGAGCACGTGTGAAATTTCTCTCAAATTTTGCTGTGAACCTAAAACTGCTCTAAAAAAAGTCTAAATAAATGATGGCATCTCACATAAAAGGAAAAGTAGAAAATAAGCTCTATGAGTGGATGTTTTATGCTTACACAGTTTTTCTCTCTCCGTAGCAAATTTTGTATTCATGCGCTAAAAGAAAAAAGTGAGGACTACCCTCTCCCCCCGTGTATATATCTATATAGACATAGACTGATAAAGTGAGAACTATCCTCTACGCCCTACCTCTCCCCACTGAGAGGACAGTCCTCTTTTTTTATAGTCCTCCCCTTTATAGTCCTAAATATATACACTTAAATCAGAAAATATGCCATTAGCATTTTGCAAGCTTTTATGTTAATAACACAGGGAATTGCATTGTGATACTAGAGGTTTACAAGTATCCACTTCATCTGGACCCAACTCTTTCCAACCTCATCATTCCCACTAGCCTATAGCTCACTCCATTTTAGAAAACTTGTTTTGTAACCAGTGAGAGTGTTCTTTGGTTAGTGGATGACCTAGACTTGTTGTCTAGGTAGGGGCTGATCTCACCACATTCGAATGTGTAGTCGTTGTCATTATGTGAGAAAAGTTCTTTATGTTGGAATTATATTGGAAATGGTTCTTATTTTCTCACCTGGGCTCTCCTGGATTGCAAGATCTGTGAGAGAATATCCTTTGGGTGCTTAGGAAATAACTGTAAGTGAATAAATACATTATTTCCTCAGGGGCTTCATTTTCCTATGTACATGCCCCCAAAGAGAGTTATGAGGTGGTAACTTTGAGCTTTAAGATATGAACTGGAAAAGGCAAGCAGCCATGATCAGAGAGGCTAATGTGACAGTTTGGGAGATATTGCTGAGGAGGAGTTCACAGATTTTTTAAAAGGCACGAATGCCTCATAATTTTAAAACATCCCGATGAGGAAATTGTGTATTTAATATATATTTTACAGAAAGTTTAGAAAAGTTACCAGTTTATATAATTTGCTTTTATAAAATATTGCTTTTTTAAAGCTTTTAAAATTATTACATTAATATAGTTATCTGAAAATTTAAAGACAGTAAAAATAAAATAAAACAAATTTCTAATCTCTCCAAAGGTAAATACTATTAATATTTCAATGAGTTTATTTTTTATGTGTTCAGAGACATGCTGTAAGCATTCAATGCATATTCATTTATTGAAAATATTTATTGAGTGCATTTATTGAAAATAAATTGAGAATATTACATGCCTATAGTTTTATATAATCATTTTTTAGTAGTTTATCATCAAAATTTTCTTTCCCGTGTCACTAGGCAGTACCTAAATTTCTACACCACATTCCATTACATTTATATACCAATTCACTTAGCCATTTTATTTTTACACATTGATTTTTACACATCATTACTATAAATAACATTATTATACATATATCTAGGCAACATTTCCCTTTACCACATTTAAAGCGTTTCCATCACTAGAATTACTATTATACCAAATCATATAAAATTATTACGGTGCTTAATACATTCTGCTTAAGTGCTCAGTGCCTCCGCCTCACTGACTTTTTAACCACCTAGTTACTTAGCCCCAGATAAGGAAATTCTTGATTTCTCTCTCGCCATACTTGTCAAATCAATCAGCGAGTTTGGCCTCCTCTTTCCTTCCTGATGAATCATACCTGACCGTTCTCACCAACTGTCTTTCTAATCTGTTATTCCAGAACCACCCGGTCTTGCTCAGATTGCTCTAGCGGTTGCTTAACAGGTTTACTTGCTTCTAGTTTATCAAAACCACAGCCCCACCTCAAAATCTTTTGCAGAGTTAATTTTTCACAGAATAGTCAGAGGGATGTTTAAAAGACACTTTTCATTGCCTCCCCCTCTCAGTCAAAATCCACCATGATCCCCAGAATGAAAGCTCCCCTTTCCCTCAATTTTCAAGTGTCTCTGTGGATTCAGCCTTCTGCTCCCAACCCTCTCTCTGAACTTTGCACTTCCACCAGCCTCTAGCGTGCTCCATTCTGGCCACACAGATCTTCTCCTGTCCCTTACACACGTGGCTCCCACTGACTTTGTCCCTTCTGTCCCAACCTCTCTGGCCCATCCTGGTGCCACCAAGGATGTCTTGGAATGGCTTGTTCCTTTACAGCTTCTTCCTAGAGCCACTTGTCCAAGAGCTTCTTTCCCTCACACCTCACTTCATATTCCCTTACCGTTCTCATTTCCTCCCAGCGATGGTTACTATTCAATGTTTTAAACACACATATGTTTACTAACTGATAATATACCCTCCTGGATTGCAAGATCTGTGAGAGAATATCCTTTGGGTGCTGAGGAAATAACTGTAAGTGAATAAATACATTATTAGTAACATTAACTAATATATTTATATTACTGATAATATATTAGAACAGTTTTTAGTTAGCATCTTTAATTCCAGGAAAAGCTACCTATTTCTTCACATGTTCATGGCCATTTGATTTCTTCTTTCATAAATTATCTGTTCAAGGGTTTTGGCTATTTATTTAAATATTAGGGTTGTGCTTGTTACTAATATTAAAAAGTACTTGTCAATTTTAAGCCCAAGCTGTTTGGAATGGCTGAGTGTTCAGACATTATAAACCATAAGACGAATATAATTTAACTTCATTTTCATTATATTTTCCTCAAATATGCTCATCAAATGCATCACACTAATTGTTTTATTAAAACTCACTTCAAAGACGTATATTGGAAAATATTTTACACTATGTCTGTGTCCTATAAGGTTTTGGGGCATGTTAGCATATTAAGATCTTGGAAAAGCCCTGAACTTACAAAAGTAGTTTAAGATCTTTTCAAATATTATATTTTCAAATTAATTTGACCAAAATTATTCTATGTTTTGGAAATTCAACAATATTCACTGCTCAGCTATTCATGCAGTCTCATTAAGTAAACAACAAAAGTTGCCATTCTAGAAGAAATGCAGATCCCAAAGAAAGAAACAGCTATTTAGAAGAGAGCAAGAAGTCTAAGTGAGGCTTCCTACATGGAAACAGCTCATAACAGTTTCATCTTGTATTTTCTACTACCTTGCATTCATCAAGGCAGTAGGCTGATGAAACTATTAGAAAATGGAATATGGAAACTCCAAGAGCTGAGTAATAGGAACACAAAGGAGCCGAGGAGCGCTGGAGCCAGGGGCGGTAGGAAAAGATTCAAACGGACAGAGAGGAAAAGAGGGAGAAGATGACACATGGCATAGTGAAAAGGAATAAGGCTTGGAGTCTGAGAAGCCTGGGCTGGAATCTCAGGTTTATTACTCGCTGGTTCTGCAATCGGAGCAGATCACTTCACTCTATGCTTCCATTTGCAAACTACAGACAACTGTTAGTATTTAATGCACATTGCAGTAAATGGTCAGTATAAGCCCATGAAATACCCAGCCCATTACTTGGCAATACAGTACGCAGCTAACAAATTGTTGCTACATGAATAAAACAGTGGTAAGGGAAAGAATACCATACTAAAGTGTATTTTTGCAAAGACAATCATGAACCAATATATCAAACCACACATTCCCCTCTGACTGCACACTTTGGGGCTAAGTGTAAAAATTCATATTCTGAAAAACACGTATTGGAATAAAATAGGAAGGGAGACTGGAAAATGCTCAGCCTAGGGCTCCAGGAAATGTTGAAGGCAGTAGATTTGGTTTGATTACCTGCCTTCTTCCCTTCACTCTTACCATCAATGTATTTAACAAAACTGGCAATGGGGAAATAACATAATTTCAATTAAAGGCAAGAAATGCTTGCAAATGGTATTCCCAGAATACTGAGACCCAACCATGTCAACAATTTCTAGTGCAGTGTTTACAGCAGACCAGAACAAATAACAAAATGCCCTCTATCACTACCTTTATTGAAAAAAATGCACCATGTCCTGAGATGTATAAAAGAGCCCTTTATAAATCTGTTTCTTAAAAAAATACCCAGATACAGCCAGGCGCAGTGGCTCATGCCTGTAATCCCAGCACTTTGGGAGGCTGAGGCGGATGGATCACGAGGTCAGGAGATCGAGACCATCCTGGCTAACATGGTGAAACCTTGTCTCCACTAAAAATACAAAACATTAGCCGGGCGTGGTGGCGGGCGCCTGTAGTCCCAGCTATTAGGGAGACTGAGGCAGGAGAATGGCGTGAACCCGGGAGGCGGAGCTTGCAGTGAGCCGAGATCGCGCCACTGCACTCCAGCCTGGGCGACAGAGTGAGACTCCCCATCTCAAAAAAAAAAAAAAAAAAAACCCAGATACAACAAGAACAAAAATATATTTATGGAAGTTCAAGTAGAAACCTGCAGGTACCTCTGAAAGACATCTCCAAAACATGTATTCAATTTATCTATTTCCAGGCAATTCCCTACTTAGTTTTTAAAGTGTGTATCCCAGCTACTCACCCAGAAAAGCACTGCAGAGCTTTCTCTATTGCTTACAACCAAATCTGTGAGAATGAAAAGAGCATTTTTCACAGCTCTGCCCTTTATCTTCAAGGACAAACTCCAAAGAGCTGTTAAACCTTCAAATGAATCAGGCCAAAGCCAGCAAACTGTTTTCATAAAAAGACAAGCAAACCTATGCGTCTTTAAAAGAAAAACCCTGAAAATGACTGAAAATGAATATTAGACAAAGACCCCAAAAGGCAACCAAATGCAATCAGTAATAACAGACGCACATCTTGTTGGGCGCTATTTACCCGCTCTGCCTTGTAAAATGTTACATTCTTTATCGTTGTTGATGCAGGCAATTGGTATGAATGCAATTTTATAAGGGTCATTCCAAAAGCAACCCCCCTTGCTCTGAAATTTAAGCCACTAATTGGAACTGGTAAAGAAATGCTTAAACCTCTCTACCCAAAGCCATTGAACTGCTATCTCTTTTCCCAAAGCTCAGATGACACATGTCACAGTTGAAGGCCCCATGGCAGTCAGGGGAGAGGCTGCCAGGTAGCATGTGCACCTGCAGAAAATAAACAAGGGAATTATTCTTGATAACCAGCAGTGAATGAACATCTCAGGACAGGCTATCTCTAGTGTACTTGAGTCAAATCAACCAGATAACTGCTGAGCTTCCATCTGTTCGTGATCAAGAAGCGAAGGGGAATCAGCAGAGTCATGCCTCTCTGGTCTCCAACAGAGACTTCCCACAGGTTCCCACTGTTTTCACAGAGAAAAAACTAGAAGCACACAGTATCCCTTTAGGTTCTAGATTTTTGGCAGATAATGTAGGAGGTTATATGGTGGGGAGTCCATTTATTCATTAAGGAACTATGTACCAAGCCCTAATAAATAATAATTTTATCCATAATAAATGGCTAAAATATACTTTGAGATGTTTGTGACAACACATTTTTATGGTCATAAAAATGTAAAACCTTTATTACGGCCATTTAAAATCTTATAGCAGTTGAATTATACATTGAACACATTCCTAAAGCTCCCTTTGTAAACTGCCGGAGGTCAGTACTTATGACCTCAGGAAACATAAATAGTGATGTAGAACACGCTGCCACACTAAATAACAAAACTAAACGTGTAAGAAAGAAAAGGTAACAAAAGGGAAGAATCCTAAGTGAGTAGGATGCAAAAAGGATTTACAGTCATACTCAGAAGTCCCCACATATTGACAGTAAAACGTTTGCCATGGTGAAAAGGGGAGGATGGGTCCCTGGGCAAAGCGTGTGTATCTGATGGGGATGAGATGTGTGAACAGAGCCATCCCATCCTCCATGCTGCAGACAGAAAGTCATGGTGTAGCAACAGAAGCATAATTATTTAGTGTAAAATGATTAAAAAAACCCAGGAGAACCATCTAAAAGAGTTGAAAGTTACTGTATCTAGAAACAAAATTCAGAAGGGAAGTACTGAAGGGAATATTGTTATTTTCCAACAAGCTCTGGGGATGGCCTGACTTTTAGAACATGGGTATGTATGACAGATAAAAATCTGAAGTGAAAAGCAATAACACCATGTGTGAAAATAGTTTTGTCATAATAGAATAGTGTAATAACATTAGAAAAAAGTAGTAAAAATGTATATAAAAGTAGTGAAAAATTATTAATTAACAATACTTAATGATATTTATATAATGCAACTGCATACCGTTAAAAATCGTGTTGAGAAGAAAATCTTAAGGCCTGGAGAAGTGCAGAAAATGCATATGAAAGGATAGGCTATACAGATATGCATGACACCTACTTTTTGTATGATTTACCTATGTGTGTGGAAGAGGGAGAGGGGAGAGAGACTGATTAAGAAATACATCAAAAGATTCAATAATTATCTCTATGTGATGAAATTATGTGTGATTCTAAATTGTATTATTTACATGTTTAGGTATTTTTCAATTTTCTGCAATAAACATGTTATATTTATTGAGAAAATATTTCTCAAAATGAACAAAACTGTGAAACAAGATGAAAGTGTATGACTGTTCTGTTGTGTCTATAGTTTCAAGTTTCAAATCTACTAAATTCAGAGGTGAGGAGTAAAACTTTAGGCAAGCGAACGATTGTCTGGGGAGCCAGCTTGAGTGACATTTGAATCAATTAATGGCCAGAATATAATTAAAGGTCAACCATCCAATTAAAAGATACAATTTCACAAGGAAGTCTACTGAGTAAGTGCTTCTGAGAAAAAGCTAAGAAAAGAAATCATGGGTTCCAGGGCTAGTAAAGAGCCCCATATGGTTAGGCTAAATTCAACATAATTTTGAGTCATTTATATTGCATTTCCTACTAAGCCAGTCATCTCCCCTGATACGCACCACAGGTAAGCATTTGGTATTTATTTATTTATTGACTAAAACCTTGAATGAAACCAGCCGGCGCCCACTTACCTCATTAATAATTCATTTAATTATTCTTCAATAGCAGTCTGTTTACTCTGCTTTTTACAAAGCATATTTTTCTAATATGAACACTCTATATCTGCTCTGAGGATATACAGCCCTTTCCAGGTCTGTTTACCAACAAATTAAAATTATGAGCAGTGGCTATTTTCTGTCTCTCAATGTCTCGCATTGATGTCCCGAATGTGTACTTCATCTCTACCACATTATGGCACCAACACCTATATTTCTTTTGCTTTCTTTAGTCTAAAACATTCTTTTCCTATTATAATGTTCCACACAGTAAAATGTATGTACATAGGAGGGAGAAAGCGCACAAAGTTGAATCTGTCTTCATGTTTGTGCTGAGGCTGCAGTTTGCAACTTTATTTTAGAGTTTGTGTCTCTGTGCTGGAATGGCTAGCTTCTCCTGGAATGATATCACTCCCATTTCCACAAAGAAACTCTCAAATTATTTTTCTCTTGACTTTCATGACCATACAAACATCTGGCTTTCCTTTTGAATCGAGTTTCTCCTTATTGGTCTTTTTTGTAGCCTTTTTCTCAAAAAATCTCTTAATTGGTTTACTTTGGACTATCTCAAATTTTCTTTCTTATTTCAGATTACACATTTCCATGGGTTAATCTGATTTACTCCAGGACTTCTGTCACTATACATACACGACACACACACACACACACAAACACACACACAACTCCTTTTCTCTCTCCCCTGAGTTCCAGGACCAGCTGTCTCTTAGACTTCTCAAAGTGGATGTCTTCTAGGGACCCTGACCCTAACACATCCTAAAAGGAACTCGTGGCCCTCTCACACAAAAAGATTTCGTTAACTGGTGTTTGCTTTCATGGTAAACTGCAACATCCCTCCCATCTGGAAGTCATTCTTAAACTCGCCCTCCATCTTCTTTAACATCTATATTAAAATATCAATATTACTATTGGTTTCAACGCAAAATTCTACCATGAATATTTTCATCATTTCCTTCATCACCATTCTGAACACCACAATCACTTTCCAGGATTTTATGCAGTGTTCTTGCAAGGACGGAACCTGCAGATTTCCCCTGCAATCTTACTCTACACTGCTCTCAGGGTCTGTTAGACTAGGTGAGGCATCCCCCATGTGAGTTTCTATAGTATTGTTTACTTACTTCATCACAGAACTCACTGAAAGCTAAGATTTTATGCATGACATGCATAAAAATATTTGTAGAAATGCATTAGTGAGTGTATACCATTCCATGAACTAGTATACCACATAAGTATATCAATGTTTAAGACAGGCACCTTGTTCCCTTGTTACTCCTGTACTCTCAAAAGCAAGCGTCATTCCTGGCTCATAGTAGACCCTCAATAAAGAATATGTGATGTTAAAAGAATGAATAAATTAAAGAATTCATATCATAATTTAACTGGAGTTATTTGGGAAAAGAATATTTCCAGTATTGTCCTGAATTTGAGAGAAAGATTAGAGACTTTCTTACAATGCATTGTGGACTAATTTCTTATTCTAAAATATTAATTGGTGTTTATGTTAATCCAGAAGTTGGGACTTTTGAAAAGCAGGTAAATTTGACTGCCATGGGAAAAAGGTAAACCCCTCAGAATGCAAAGACCACATCTATCAATGGTGTTCTCGTAGGTTAAGACGTAGGCTCTTCTCCAAACCTAGCCCCTAAACATTGTTTTAACTGGGACAGTTCAAGTCTCTCTTTAAATGAGGTAACAGGACAAGATCCCTGCCAAATTCTAAAATTCTAGAATGTTATTGCATTTTTTGAGGTTTTCCTCCACATTTTATTATCAGCTGTTTTCAAATGAGAATGCAAATGTGGTATAAGAACTATAAGTCGAAGATGCCACCTTCGAGATATTTTCAGTTTTAAATGCCCAACATCACTAATCATCAGAGAAATGCAAGTCAAAACCACAAAGAGATATCATCTTACTCCTGTCAGAATGGCTATTGTTAAAAAAAAATGTTGGTGAGGATGCAGAGATAAGGGAACTTTACACCTTGTTGGCGGGAATGTAACTTAGTACAACTTTTATGGAAAACAGTATGGATATTTCTCAAAGAACTAAAAACAGAACTACGATTTGATCCAAAAATCCCACTACTTGGTATCTTCCCAAAGGAAAATAAATCATTATATCAAAAAGATGCCTGCCCTCATGTGTTTATTGCAGCACCATTCACAATAGCGAAGACATGGAATCAACCTGAGTGTCCATCCCTGGACTATTGGATAAAGAAAATGTGGTATTTATAGACCATGGAATACTACTCAGCCAAAAAAAGAATGAAATCGTGTCTTTTGCGGCAACACGGATGGAACTGGAGGCCACTATCTTAAGTGAAACAAATCAGAAACAAAGTCAAAAACCACAAGTTCTCACTTATAAATGGGAGCTAATTCATGTGTACATATGGACATACAGCACAGAATGATAGACTTTGGAGGCTTGTAAAGGTATGGACTAGGTGATAGGAAAGTACTTAACGAATAACAACTTAAACTATTTAGGTGATGGATACCCTAAAAGCCACAACTTCACCACTATGAAATCAATGTATGTAACAAAACTGTACTTGTACTCCATGAATGTATACAATTAAAAAATGTTTACAGCTTACCAGAAGAGTCTAGTTAAATTTACAAAATAATCCCCAACAGTATCAACCAGCAAAAGGAAGGCAACAGAAACAGAGAGAAGGTGGAGGTGGGGACAAACATGACCTTTGGAAATAGACGATCCCTCAGTGAATCCCAGCCCTCAGATTTTACTACCTGTGTAAACTTGGGTAATAATGTTCAGGTCAAATGTCATTTCACTTTGAGATGAGACTCAAGTGGATGCCTTCTTGAAATCTGTTTTTGTGAAGATTTTCCTTTTATTGGTGACCTTCCATATCATTTTTCCCAATCTCAGTTTGAAAGTCTCCAACATGCTGCCCTCCTACACTTTCACTACCTATTAAATCCTGTGCATAGATGGTAACAGAAATGATAACAGGTGTTCTTTCTCCCCCCTCGGCTTCACTAATAAGTTTTCTCAGCTTTTATCTGCATTTTATGGCACACCATCTTTGTAAGAGAGCTTTTTTTTTCTTTTTCTTTTTTAGTGTCCATGATCGAATCTGTTTGCGGAATCTTGTGTACTCTAGGTCCCTCTTAGGACTGCATAAGACATCAGAGCACTGCTGCGTCTCTGTATTTTGGGAAGGGTCAAGGTCAGATGAGCTTATCCAAATGCTCTGGGCAATGCTGGGCTCAGCAGGCAAGTTCTAGGCACAGTCTGTAAAGGTCACTATAAAATGCACTTGGCCTGGAGCCCTGAAACCCTTTACTATCTCTCTCATTTATTGGTTTCCTTATTTAGGTATCCATCAACAGGTAAACGGAAAAAAATGGTGTGTGTGGTGCATGTGTGCACACGTGCACAATGGAATATTATTCAACCACAAAAAAGAATGAAACCCTGTCATTTGCAGTAACATGGATGGAAATACAGGTCATTATATTAGGTGAAATTATTAGGTGAAATAAGCCAGACACAGAAAGACAAATATCACATGTTCTCACTCATATGTGGCAGCTAAAAACGTTGATCTTATGGAGGTAGAGAGTAGAATAGTGGCTACCAGAGGCTGGGAAGGGTGGGAGAGAAGATAAAAAGCGATTGATTAACAGGTACAAACAAACAGTTCTCATGCCACGTCCTCCTTCCTCTTCCCCTTCCCAGCCTCTGTGAACCACCAATCTACTGTCTGCCTCCAGGAGTGTCACTTTTTTAGTCCCCACATATGAGTGAGAACATATGGCATTGAAAGTGCTTATACTTCTTTCTGTAATGGCTAAAGGACTTTAAGTAAAAACTTTAGGTTAAAACTTCAAAGATTATATGTCAGGTGGAAATGAACACATAAATAAAGAATATTTCTAGTAAAAATATTTTTACTGCCCCAGAAAGTAAATGAAATTTAAAAAGCCAAAATGATAAAAAAAAAACCCTAAGTTATCATTGGGGATTTACTGTCAGCCAAGAAGAAGCAGATATGGAATAGATTTATAAGTTTTCTAAAAGTAACAGAAGCAAGAGGCATGTGATGGTGTTGCCAATGTGACTATAGGGTTAGTGGTAGAAATAAGATAACTCTGCCAGGAAACACAAGACAAAGGAGATAAAATACCTGTAAGAGTGCCCACCACAGAGCTCTCTTAAGGAGCTGTGAGAAATAGGTCCAGCCTAAATTGCTGCTGTTTCACCCTTTAACTGTTTCTCAGAACCAACAGATTTGGGTACAAAAATACAATTAGGTAGAAGGAGTACATTCTAGTATTCGATAGTGTAGTAGGGAAATTACAGTTAGCAATACTTTACTGTATATTTCAAAATAGCTAGAAAAGAAGAATTTCAACCTCCCCCACACAATAAAAGATAAATGTTTGAGGTGACAGATACCCCAGTTACCCTGACCTGATCATTACACATTGTATACATGAATCAAAATATCACATGCATCCCCAGAATAAGAACAACTACTATATGTCAATAAAAAAGTATAAGCCCTTTTGTCTACCAAATTATTTCCAAACTGTTTAGTTTATATTCCATATCCCTAGAGCAGTCCAATTAAATTGAATTCAGATTTTTTTTTTTTTTTTTGAGACGGAGTCTCGCTTTGTCGCCCAGGCTGGAGTGCAGTGGTGCAATCTTGGCTCACTGCAACTCCGCCTCCTGGGTTCACGCCATTCTCCTGCCTTAGCCTCCCGAATAGCTGGGACTATAGGCACCCGCCCCCACACCTGGCTAATTTTTTGTATTTTTAGTAGAGACGGGGTTTCACCGTGTTAGCCAGGATGGTCTTGATCTCCTGACCTCGTGATCCGCCCGCCTCGGCCTCCCAAAGTGCTGGGATTACAGGCGCGAGCCACCACGCCCGGCCCAAATATGTTCTTTATCATACTTTGTTCACCTCATTTCTTTCATATAATACTCTCTCATTTCCTATCTCAAAGAAGATAGGAATTGCTACATTTCTCCTGAGTCACGTCTTAACTTGCCAATGATTTAACAAACAGTACATAATAACACATGCCAACAAGACAAAATACCAAAAGTACAGGAATAGTATTATAAATACAGCAGAATGATGTGAGTGTTTTGTAAAACAGTAATTCCTCTCGCATCTACATAAACACAACTGGTAACTATTCACACTTCAACATAGAATTCCATAATTCTGTTGAAACATCTGCTCTAGTTATACAGTTCTTAAAGTAGAAATCTTTAGAAGGTTTAGATGTTACTTTTTTTTTTTTAACAGACTACAATGATTAAAAGAAGATAGTCCACAAAATCTTTGTCAAAGAGTGATTTTCATTTGGCAAGTCCTTTCATTTGGCTCAGGCTTTCTAATGTAAATTACTGAAAAGTTCAGATTTCATAATATCTTCATTGAAAATGATAAAAAGCTAAAAAATAAATTACCTAACATTTCTATTAATATTAAAGTACCAAAATGTAGCAGTTGTAATAGATGCAATATTTTAAAAGAAATAAGGATGTCAAGAATTCTGAAAGAAGAAAAAGATATTACACTAAATCATACATCAGGAATGTCCACTATTCTGTATCACGTATTTTTCCGAGTCCTCAAAATGTAATATTCTGATATTATAACATGCTTTTCGAATATGGCTTTAAGATGACATGATTCTTTAAGTTTAAATGTGTATGAACATCGTATTTTGTGGAGCTTGATCTACTAACAAACATGCCACTCAGCTCCCCAGGATGAGTTCTAAATTGAATAAAACATACACTGTCATCTACATCTAACAGCTAGTGTGACGGTCGTGTCTGTTCTTCTAATGGAGTCAAAAGATAAAGGAGAGATCATTGATGACTGAAATTGAAAGACCAGCATTTCTCCATCTGCCTGTGCACATGGGAATGACTTGCTCCTTTTCTCTTCCCTTTAGCTGAAAAGAATGCTTGAAAATCAAACAATAGTAGAACTGAACAGTCCTGATAGTCCTGATAACAGTGATCTCTTACAGATATGTTTCAATAAAAAGTCACTGGTGGCAAAATATTCTCCGAAAAAAATCTACCTAGGGGACACATACCTCGGGCAAATCCACACATGGCACTGGTTACTGACTTACAGGAAACAAAAATTAAAAAAATACAATTTGAACCAAAAAAACCCCAATAGTCAAGTGTTTTAGTTTATTCAGACTACTATAGCAAAATACTTTAGACTGGGTGGCTTATAAACAACAGAAATGTATTTCTCACAGTTCTGGAGGCTGGATGTCCAAGACCAAGTCGCCTGAAGATTTGGTGTCTGGCGAGGGCTTTCTGGTTCACAGATAGCACCTTTTTGCTGCATCTTCGCATGGCAGAAGGGGCCAGCTAGCTCTCTGTAGTCTCTGTATGAGGGGACTAATCTCAATTAGAAGGCCTCTATCCTCACGACTATCACCTCCCAAAAGGCTCTCCTAATACCATCACCTTGGAGCTTAGAATTGCAACCTATGAATTTTTAGGGACACAAACATTCAGACCATAGCATCCAGGCATTGCGTCGCATACATATCCACAGGTCTCCGTTTGTAGCATTGCCCTCATATGAAGTAGCTACGTGGTCTGACGGTGCAGTGAATATGTTACTATAACTAAATGAAACACTGAAAAATAATCAAACTTTAAAACTAGCTCAGCAAAGTATCGCAAGGACAAAAAACCAAACACCGCATGTTCTCACTCATAGGTGGGAATTGAACAATGAGAACACTTGGACACAGGAAGGAGAACATCGCACACCGGGGCCTGTTGTGGGGTGGGGGGAGGGGGGAGGGATAGCATTAGGAGATATACCTAATGTTAAATGACGAGTTACTGGGTGCAGCACACCAACATGGCACATGTATACATATGTAACTAACCTGCACGTTGTGCACATGTACCCTAAAACTTAAAGTATAATTTTTAAAAAACCCAAAAAACTAGCTTGGTCATAAAAACAACTTTAAGTATGACTGTAAGTCTTTGGATGAAAGGTATTTCTGACCTGTCTCTACCTTCAAACCATCAAGGATGTGTTAGAGACTCCTGTTATAAATGATTCTCCCGCATTAGGAATAAAATATTCCGTAGACAACTCAAAGATCAAAACTTCAAAGCGCTCCTCTCATGGTGAATTCATCACAGACATAATTTGCTCAGAAGTGAATATATACATTTCTCTCAGAATTTTTCTGGCAATAAATATCCTCTTAAAATGCTTTTATGAACCATGCTAAAATGTTCATTTTTGTTCAATAGGTAGAATTTGCCTTTTGCACTCTAGGTTCCTGAGAAATTTTGAAGTTAGTATTAAAAGTTAAATGTATTATTATATTTGTAATCATCATTGTTTTAGAAATTTGCAAAAATATCTAAAGCAATCATGGCATTCTATTTCAACATCTTCATTGTGATTTAAAGAATAGATACACCAAGGGCTATTGAATAAATTTTAGTACAGCAAGTTGTCGTATTAAGCCATCCCATAGACTGTGTTGTAAAACAGTATAGATACCATATATAAACTCCATAAAATTATCCATAGAATATATGATGGTTAATTACGTGTCAACTTGACTGGGCTAGGATGCCAAGAGAGTTGGTAAAACATTGTTTCTCGTTGTGTCTATGAGAGTAATTCTGGGGAGATTAGCATTCATATCCATAGACTGTACAGAATGCCCTCGTCCTTTCATTTTCCTTTGTTTTTTTTATATTTTGCAATGCTTTTAAAATAAATGTGAATTCCTTCTGTAGTTAGGAAAGTAAAACATCTTACAAAAAGAACTTTCAAAAATTAAATATAAGTGCTTTACAATATTAACATAAATGATTCAAATTTTAAAATTTCCTCTAATAAAATACAAATGAAAAATATTATCTTGAAAAGCACTTTTTAAGAAGGAATATAATTTATTAAAGATAAAAGCATAAATAAATGAACAGAGTAAATCAGAGAAAGTTTTTCTTAGACCTTGGGCATAGATGGTACAGATGTGTTTCTCAAAGTTATGAAACCCAGGTAAAAATGTCATTTGCCCACATTTGTATCGGATGCCCATGAAATGCTGCAATGTTGACATTTCTCATACATATATAATTCAAAGGATTTTATATAAAATTATAGAAACTTCATAAAGTACATCTTTTTGAATTGTGTGCTCTTTAAAGAGCATTTTTTTCTACTGAAAAATAAGTCTAGAAAAGAAAATCTTAACCATAAATATTGAAAGTCTTTAAAAATGTGAACAGTGTTATAATAAATTAACTCATATGCTATGTGAAAATACAAGCCTTTTATTTTCATGTGTAAACACCTTATACTGAGCAGAAAAATAAAATTAGAGAACTCAGTGACAATAAAAAATCATGGACAAAATAAGACAATTTTCCTTGTAAAGGACTGTGACTATAATGCTGTCTTGTGCCACAATATAACACAGAAGTAACGGAAGCACTTCAAAATGTATTACTATTCTAACACTGGCAACCATGATTAAGAAAATTCCTGAATATTTAATACATCCTTACAAGATGGTCTATTTGAAGTTTTTATCCCATAGCACTTTAAGAACATCTTGAGTTCACTGCTGAGTCACTACTGAGTGCACTGACGTGTCATTAGCCACAAACCACCTCACATAGTAACTTAAGTAAAAATATGTTGGCAATCATAATAAATGATCAAAAAAGCAGATTTGAAGAATATAAAATCCAGCCATTCTTTAAAATTACTTCATTTTTTTGAAGTTAAATATAGTGTCACTACATTTGAACAAAACATCAATCATAAATATTACTAAAATAATTATATTTTTTAGGATCTATGCCTTTGATTTTTTTTTTGCAATTTGAAGAGAAAAATCATAGACTAGCAAGACATCTATTTGTTATTAATAATTATGTTAAAGTTAAGATAAAATGATGTGTTTTCTTACTCAAAAATATACTGGTAGTAAGCTGAAAGGATCTAATATTGTATTGAGAATTATCTCATAAAAATGAAACCTTTTAGTAGTTGTAGAATGATTTGCACTATGTTCAATGCTGCACATTTATTTATTCAGCAAAATTTCAGTCTATGTCTGCTCTAGATCATTTGTGGTGCATGAGTCCCGTGGGCTCAGCTTGTAAACACTCATTTCCTCTCCCTAAGCAATCTCTCACATATTCTCTGCTTGTTCTGCATGCTACACCACAGAGTGCTGTGACAGCAGCAGTTCTACTAGAACACAATGACTGCTTTACCAGAAATCACTGTTGATCTCTTCACTTAAATTATGATTTCCCCTCTCTCCCAGTCTATGTCTGCTCCAGATCATTTGTGTGCATGGGTCCCCTCTCTCCTGAATGCTGTCTCACATTTATTGTCATCAAAACTTTATACTTTTTATAACTTTTTATGACATTAACCACATGTTCTCTCTCTCTGTCTCTCTCTCTATATATTCATCATACTTATTACGTATTTACAGTGTATATGGTCCTCCTGCGTTTTCCTAACACAGAAATGTTCTTTATATTTTTTATTCTTCACTAAAATTGCAGAGTGTAATGCCAAACTAATACCATGTACACTGTAAATGCTTCTTGAGGAAAGGGATAGAGGAGTTCATGTGACATTCCACTGCTGGAGGATGCAGGGGCAGAACCAGGCAGACAAGAAAGTTCTTGATTTTTTGAAGTTTATTTGTGAGAACATAATTTACCAAAGCCACACAGCTAGGAAGAGGACTATTTGGGATTTATACTAAGGAGTATACAACTCTAGAATCTTTGCCATTTGCCACAATGTTTTATTTCCACCTTAAGGTCAAGAAACCATTTTTAAATCTATTTCTTTTACTTTAAGACTTTATAATTTTTATTACACACACACACACACCAAAACCTGTAACTAGCAGTTTTATTCATGCTCAAAACTGTTGTTCAGTATGTCAATATAGTTTTCTGTCAGAGAGCTATGTATGTCAATAATCTGTGCATTAATTTATTCCTTACCATTGGCTGGGCTCAGCTTGTAAACACTCATTTCCTCTCCCTAAGCAATCTCTTAGATATTCTCTGCTTGTCCTGCATGCTACAGCTTGTCCTGCATGCTACAGCTTGTCCTGCATGCTACAGCTTGTTCTGCATGCTACAGCTTGTCCTGCATGCTACAGCTTGTTCTGCATGCTACAGCAGAGTGCTGTGACAGCAACATTTCTACTAGAACCCAATGACTGCTTTACCAGAAATCACTGTTGATCTCTTCACTTATTTATTATATAAATGCAGATGGCGTGATAAGGTGATATGAAATCTATTGTAATATCAACACACATACATTGTCAACTGTCTGAGATCAGCCAAATCCTCAAAGTATAGCCTCTTTTTTAATATATGTTTTGTAGTGACCACTTATTTAGGTAGCAGAATTTGAAAGGTGCTGACTCCTACTTTGTGCAAGTTAATGTAGGTCTTGATTCTTTTCCAGCTAATTGTCATCTTATAAGTTCATTCTGATGGCCCAGAAAGAATTTATTTTTAGAAATGCACCTTAAGAGCACCTCCAGGAGCGCCTCGGCAGCAGACTTAAACACACCATACACTTTCTATATTTTCTTAGAATTTAAAAAGTAAATACATTTTAATTAATACCTAGGTCAAAATCAATTTTGCTTCCTTGAGTGCATATGATTAGATGTTATTACTGAGATCATATCTCTTGTAGAATCCTCTTAATGTTTTTGGTTACGGAATGAGTCAATAAAGCCATTCCCAAAAAGAAATAACTCATAAAGAGACAGACTCCTTTTAACGAATACAAAAAACATATAATCCTTCCAAGAAACAGGGTTATATTTTATTGTTTTTTTTTTTTTTTTTTTTTTTTTTTTTTTTTTTTGTTACGGAGTTTTGCTTTTATTGCCCAGGCTGGAGTGCAGTGGAACAATCTTGGCTCACTGCAACCTCCACCTTCCAGTTTCAAGCGATTCTCCTGCCTCAGCCTCCCAAGTCGCTGGGATTACAGGCGCCCACCAACACACCCGGCTAATTTTTTTGTATTCTTAGTAAAGACGGGGTTTCACTGTGTTGGTCAGGCTGGTCTCGAACTGCTGACCTCGTGATCCACCCACCTCGGCCTCCCAAAATGCTGGGATTACAGGTATGAGCCACCGTGCCTGGATTATTTTATTGTTACTAAATTTTCATTATTATCTTTTTGAGTAGAAATATTGGTGTAATGTCTCATCTATCCTATCTCTTACATCAACCTGATTAACATATTTAATACATTTCTGATATACAAAAACTTAATAGTGTTTTACATAATCATTTTCATCTATAAGTTAAGGCCATATGCAGGTGTATCACGAAGTCAGGAGTTCGAGACCAGCCTGACCAACATGGTTTTTTAGTAGAGACCAACACTGTCTCTACTAAAAAAAAAAAAAAATTAGCTGGGCACGGTGGCAGGTGTCTGTAATCCCAGCTATTCAGGAGGCTGAGGCAGGAGGATCACTTGAACCCCAGTGGCAGAGGTTGTAGTGAGCTGAGATCATACCACTGCACTCCAGCCTGGGCAACAGAGTGAGACTCCGTCTCAAAAAAAAAAAAAGAAAAGAAAAGAAAAAAAAAGTAAAGGCCATATAATCTTTCAAAACAAAATGGAAATCTCCAGTCTCATAAAAGTTTAATGGCATAAGCTTTCTTAATGTCAATGAGCAGTGGGTTAATGAAATGTCTCTTAGGATTTCTGCCAGTGACGAATGACTATAACATTTGCACTTACAGAGTTATCCCGGGAATTTTAATAGTCCTGTCTTTATAGCTGCTTCATGAAATTAAGTATAACCTTTGTATGAATCTGTGCCCCTTACTAACAAATAGATATAAACATATGTAATGGCTTGTAGGTGACTGTTTATATAGGGAAACCTAGTACAGATATTTTCATAGAAATCTGTAATTTCATAAATTACAGATGGTGACTTCTATAATATTTTCCTCAAGTCACAATGAGACTTGGTCTTTCTTGGTCTCCTGAAACATAAAATTATGTATAATTTTTGTTGGAAAACCCACATTTAAAAATATATTTTAAGTTAATATTTTATTTGAAGACAGTTTTAAACTTGAAAAGAAATTGTGAAGATACCACAGAGCGTTCCTATATACCTCATACCAGTGTCCTCAATTCCCAATTCTCACATTAGTATGGTATAATTATTATAATTAATGAACTACTACAGATACATGATCATGAACTGAAGTGTTCACTACATGCAAATCCCTCTAGGTTTACATCTTATATCTGTCCCAGGATCTCATCAGGATACTACATTACATCTCTTAGTCCTATCTCCTTGGGTTCCTTTAGGCTGTGACAGTTTCTCAGACTGACCTTGTTTTTTATGACATTGACAGTTTTGAAGAGCCCTAGAGATGAATTTTGAAGACTGACCCTCAGTTGGGGTATTCATGACACTTTCTTACAGTCAGACTGTGCCTGTGTGATTTTGGAGGTATCTCACAGAGGTAGAAAGCCATTCCCATGACATCACATGAAGGGTATGTAATATCGGTATGGCTTGCCACTCTTGAGACCTGACTGACGTAGTCTTTATCAAGTCTCTCCCCTGAAAAGCCACTTGTTTTTCTCCCTTTCCATACTGTAAACTCTGGAAAGAAGTCACTTGGAGCAGCCCAAATTTCAGGAGTAGGGGTTTATGCTAAAATTCTCTGAGGATGTAGAAGCTACATACTTATTTGGAAATCTTCAGCACAGTTGATTTGTGTATTCTACCGCATTTGTTTATATTATTTATGGATTAATATTTATTTCATATTTAAGTAATAATCCAATACTACTATTTTATCATGTTGCTTAAATCGTTCCAGTGTGAGCCACTGGTCTTTCAATTGGCTCTGAATTTCTTTGATGTACTCCTTAAAAAAAAAATCACCTCCCAAGTTTCAAGCACTACAAGCTGATGCAGGCTTATCTTGTAAATTTCATGCAAGACCTAGATTCAGTCGTTTCTCCAAAAATCCCTGTTTTTGTTTGTTTGTTTTTTAATTGGAGAATTATATGGGGAACCAAGATTTTGGAGGTCAGTGTGCTCATCGCTATGAAAGTGTCATGGATTTGGGCTCTCTCAACTGACAGGGGAGGGAAATGTATGTGTGTGTGTGTATGTGAACACACACATATATATATATACACATACATATTTCTATGCATAAGCATCTGTAACCCTATTAAGCTAAACATGAGTTCATACTGATATTGTCAACTCTAATCCATCACCACGAGTCACTCTAGCCTCCTCCCCTTGCTTATTTGCAAATTCCCACTGCATCAATGAGAAAGCTGGCTCCCAACATCCATCTATGTAATTGTCCGCTTCCAGTGTACATGTGTGGCAGTATCAGAATTTTTTTTGTTGTTTGAGATGGAGTCTTGCTCTGTCACCCAGGCTGGAGTGCAGTGGCATGATCTCAGCTCACTGCAACCTCTGCTTCCTAGGTTCAAACGATTCCCCCACCTCAGCCTCCTGAGTAGCTGGGATTATAGGTGCACGCCACCACGCTTGGCTAATTTTCTTTTTTTCTTTTCTTTCTTTCTTTTTTTTTTTCTGTAGTTTTAGTAGAGATGGCATATCACCATATTGGCCAGGCCAGTCTCGAACTCCTGACCTCAACTGATCAGCCCACCTCGGCCTTCCAAAGTGCTGGGAATATAAGCGTGAGCCACTGTGCCCTGCCCAGAATTGTTAACTCATACCTCCACCAGAAGTAACTTTGTGGATTGAAGTAGAATACTACGTAAAGATGTTTGGCTTTAGCCTTACAGAGCCCACTCATTATCGGCACCTTACTTTTTTCCATCCTCTTCAGCAAAATTGTTTCATAGGTTTGCAATACATTTAAATTATCTTGTCAAATTCTGTATTCCATCTTTGGATCCCAGGACAGCCTAAATGATTGTTTTTGTTTACATACATTAAGGTTCACATTTTGTGCTATAAGTTTCTTTTTTGTTCACAAAGGCAGGGTGTCATGTATCCGCTGTCACAATATCATACAGACTAGTTTTACTGCCCTAAAAAATCCCCTAAGCTTCATTTACCTATTTGCCTTTCCTCTTTGATCTCCAAATCCCTGGCAACCACTGACATTTTTTATTCTCTCTATAGCTTTTGCCTTTTCCAGAAGCCTTTTAAAACTGGCTTCTTTCATTTGGATGGCATATGCATTTAAGATCTATCCATGTCTGCTCATGGCTTGTTAGCCAGTCCTGTTTTATTGCTGACTCCTGTTCCATTACATGGATGATCCACAGTTTGTGTATCCACTTGTTTACAGAAGGACATCTTGGCTGCTTCCAAGTTTTGGCAATTATGAATAAAGCTGCTATAAATATTTGAGTATAGGCTTTTAAATGGACATAAGTTTTCAACTCATTTGTGTAAAAACCCGGGAACATGATTGCTGGATTGTATTGTAAGACTATATTTAACTTTGTTAAGAACTGCCAAGTGTCTCCAAAGTGGCTGTGCCATTTTGTTTCCACCAGCAGTGAATGAGAGCTCCTGTTGCTCCACATCGTTGCCTCTGAATGTCTCACTAGGTTTGGTTTGGCTTTGTTTTGTCTTTTAGCCACTGGAATGGGTATATGGTGGTACTGGATCTTATTTTAATTTACAACTGTCTAATAACAAATGCTACTGAGCATCTTTTTGTATGCTTATTTGCCATCGTATATCTTCTTTGGTTGAGGTGTCTGTTAAGATCTTTTGCCCATTCTTAATTGGGTTGTTTGTTTTCTTATTGTTGAGGTTTACGAGTTCTTTGTATATTTTAGCTATAAGTTCTTTCTGAGATAAATTCATAGGAACAGAGAGTAAAGTAGTGGTTATTAGAGGCTGAGAGTTGGGGGAATTGAGATGTTGGTCAAAGGACAAAACACTTTAGCCAGATAGGTGGAATAAATTCAAGAGATTGATTACATATCATAGTGACTATATATTGCTAATAACAATATATTGTATAGTTGAGGATTGCTAATATTTGCAGTGTTCTCATTGCAAAAAATAATAAGTTTGTGAGGTAATGCATATGTTAATTAGCTTGATTTAGCCATTCCATAATGTATACATATATCAAAACATCATGTTGTACACTATAAATATATACAATTTTAGATGTCAAAAAAACCCTGCCAAACCAAAAAAAGAATATTATCAGATACTTGTTTTACATATCATAGTCCAACTTATCAATTTTTCGTTCATGGGTTACAATTTTGATATTAGCATATATATAAAAACCTATCACCAAATCAAAGGTCACCTAGATTCTGCATGTAATTTCTTCTGGAAGTTTTAAAGTGTTATATTTTATGTTTAAGTCCATGACCCATTTTGAGTTAATTTTGTGAAAGGTGTAAGATGTGTTTCCAGGTTCATTCTTTTGCATAGAGAACACTAATTGTTCCAGGACTGTTTATTTAAAAATCTACTTTTTCTCTTTTGCATTGCTGTTCTTCATCAATGATCGCTGGACTATATTTATATCGGTCTGCTTGTGGGCTTTCTCCCTTGTTTCATTGATCTCTATGAAAGCCTTCTATTCTTTCAGGAAAACCTGTGTTGATTACTGTAGTCTTATAATAAGCATTTTTAATGTAGCTTGTGGTTTCATTGATTTAATGTCTTTATTTTTTCCTATTTTTAGTTTATTTATGCTCCAATTATTATTATTTCTTCTGTTTGATTTAGGCTTTAATTGCTCTTCTTTCTCTAGTTTCCAAAGGGGAAAGCTTAGATTATTGCTTTTATATCTGTCTTCTTCTCTAATACACGTATTTAATGCTATAAATTTCTCTCTAAGCTTTGATTTTGCTGCATCCCATACATTTTGATAAGTTGTACTTCTGTTTTTATTTAGCTGAAAATATATTTTAAATAATCCTGAGACTTTTTTGGGCTACATATAATTTTTAAGTGTGCTGTTTAATCTCCAAATATTTGACAATTTTCCAGAAACCTTTCTATTACTGATTTCTAGTTAACTTCATTGTGGTCTGATAACATATTTTGTATGTTTGTTCTACTTTAAAATTTTTAAGGTCTGTTTTATTGCTCAGGAGACAGTCTATCTCGACATGAATTATTCATGTGAGATTGAGAAGAATGTGTGTTTTGCTGCAGTTGGCTGGAACATTCTGTAAATGTTAATTCAGTAGAGTTGACTTCTGCTATTGTTCATGAAAGTGGACATTTACTCACTTTTTGCCTGTTTGATCTATCAATTCCTGAAAAAAGGGTAATGAAGTCTATAATAGTGGGTTTGACTATTTCTCCTAAAATTAATATAGCTACTCTGTCTTTTGATTAATATTGGCATCATAGATCTTTTTTCATTTACATTTATCCTGTCTGCATCTTTATATTCAATGTGGTTTTCAAGTAGACGACCTAGAGTTGGATCATATATATGTATCAGTACCAATGATCTGTGTCTTTTAATTGGTGTGTTTAGACTACTCAATTTGAAGCAATTGTTGACATAGTTGTGTTAATCTGTGTGTTTGTAACTATTTCCATGTATTACATTTGCTCTTCGTTTCTATTTTCTCTTCTTCTTTTGCCACCATTGATTTAATTGAGCATATTATATGATTCCATTTTATATCCTGTCTTAGCATGACAATTATACTTCTGAAAAATTTTTACTGGTTGTTCTAAAGTTTCCAATATACATTTTTAACTAATCCAAATCTACCTTCAAATGACACTATATAAATTCACATGTAGTACAGGTATCTTATCAGACAGCATTCCCACACCCTTCTCTGTACCCGCTATGATATTACAGTCATTCGTTTTACTTATCCTTACGCTATAATAACCCAATATATTGTTATCATTACTTTAAATAGACATTTTTAGATGAATTTCGAATAAGAAAAACGAAAGTCATGTGGAGTTAATTTTGTCTTTATTTCTTCTTCAATGTTCTCTATTCTTCATGTAGTCAAAGATTCTGACCTATACAATTTTCCTGTTTATGTTTTTTAACAACTTATTTTAACATTTCTTGCAAGGCTGGAGGTCTGCTGGCAATGTATTGGCTCAACTTTTGTTTGTCTGAGAAACTTTATTCTTTTTCACAGGATAATTGAAGGATAATTTTGCTGGAAATAAAATTCTATGTTGGCAGTGTTTCTTTTTAGCATTTTAAGTATTTCACTCCACTCTTCTTGCTTTCATAATTTCTAGAGAGAAGCCCATTGTGATTCTTATCTTTTTTCTTCTATAAATAAGGTATTTTTCCTGCCTAGCTTTTTCAAGATTTTCCCTTTTTGTTTGGTATTCAGCATTTCAAATATGCTATACTTAAGTAAAGCTGTTTTTTGGTTTTTCATCGTTTGTTTTTTATGTTTATCTTGCTTGGTGTTCTCTGAGCATCTCGGATCTGTGTGGCTTGGTGTCTGTCATGAATTTCAGAAAGCTTTTGGCCATTGTTAAACCAAATATGTCTTCTGCCTTTTTCTTTTTGTTTTTAAATTTTATTTTTTAAATTGATACAAAATAGATGTACATATTTTGGGAGTATATGTGACAATTTAATAAATTTATATAATATGTAAGGATCATATCAGTATATTGGGAAATCCATCATAATAAATATCGCCTTTTCTTTATGCTAGAAACATTCTAATTCTTATCTTCTAGCTATTTTGATATATATAATAGATTACCGTAAATTACAGTCACCCTACTAATCTATTAAATTCTACATCTTATTTCTTCTATGAAAGTGTATACTTACTCTCTTCCTCTTCTGGTACTCCCATTACACATATCAAACCTTTGGAAATTACTGTTTCTTGCCACTTTGTTCTTTTTGCATTTCAGTTTAGAAAGCCTTGCTGGCTGTCAGAGGTGGCTCACTGTTCCTTGCCTATGTCCAGTCTACTGAGGAGCCCATCAAAGGCATTCTTCATTTTTATTTCATTTTTTATTTATCTTTTATTTTATTTTTTTGAGATGGAGTCTCGCTCTGTAGCCCAGGCTGGAGTGCAGTGGCACAATCTCGGCTCACTGCAAGCCCCACCTCCCGGGTTCATGCCATTCTCCTGCCTCAGCCTCCCGAGTAGCTGGGACTACAGGCGCCCGCCACCACTCCTGGCTAATTTTTTTTTTTGTATTTTTTTAGTAGAGATGAGGTTTCACTGTGTTAGCCAGGATGATCTCGTTCTCCTGACCTCGTGATCTGCCCGCCTCGGCCTCCCAAAGTGCTGGGATTACAGGCGTGAGCCACCGCGCCCGGCTGCATTCTTCATTTTTGTTGCAGTGCTTTTGATTTATAGAGTTCCTTTGGTTTCTTTAGTAGAGTTTCCATCTCTCTGCTTACATTGTCCATCTCTTTTGTAAGTTGTCTACTTTTTCTCATTAGAATCCTCTGTATATTAATAATAGTTCTTTTAAATCTCCTGTCTGATAATTTTAATATCTGTCATATCTGTGACTGGTTCTGATGTTTTTTTATATTTTCAAACTGTGTTTTCCTTGCCTTTTGACATGTCTTTTAATTTTTCATTGAAAGCCAGATATTAGGTATTAGTAACTGAGGTCATTAGGTCTAGGAAGTGAGAGTCTATTTTGATCTGGCTAGTAGCTGGGCTGTTTAATGTTTGCTGTAACTCTAGAAGCCAGACTCTTCCAATATTTCTTTGTTTTTGTCTCTCTCTTGACTTTGTGCTTCCAGGTACTTCTCTGCAAAACATCTGTTTTATGGATAAAATCCTTTTATCCATAAAAGGACCTCTCTCCAATCTTCCTTGTGGGAACCTGGTGAGTTCCTTGCGAGAACCTCTATCGTTTTACCTAGAGGTAAAACCCAGGAAAATGCGGGGCCCCCTAAGACTGTGGCCCCCAGGGTTTCCTCACTCCGTACTAGTCTGCACTCAGCCTCCGGCAAGTCAACACATTGCCATTTAAATATTCCTACCAGTATAGGGCTCCTGTGCTTCCGCTCCAGACCATCTTCATCCCCTCAGATTCCAGAGTTGATAGGCTTTTTCTTACAAACTTAGTTCTCCGATAGGTCCAAGAAACGTCACCGATTTTCAATCAGTTCAGATTTGTTCTTGTTGTTAAGACAGGAGTGACAATTAGAAGCTGATTTGAAATTAGAAATCTTACAGATTTATTTTTTTCAGTGACACTTTATTGCTTGTCTTCTAAAATCTAATATTATGGTTCTAATCACTGTTAATATTAAGTCAGCATTTTTACCAAAGATAGAATAATTTTCCACTATAGATTCTAGTGATGGTAAGGTTTAAGTAGTAGCTGATTTATAAAATCAAAAACTAAAAACCAAAAGGCTCTTGTCTTCAAAGGCCACTAACAGCAAAGGAGGCTGAATAGCCTCTTTCAAATTTTTACTGTTCATGCCAAAATATATGAATGTGGGTAAAAAATGGGACATTTGCCCAGTTTCCTTCTATGGTCAACTTGCCTTAAGATCAAGTGAGATATATGAAGTAAGATAAACAATGAAATGAAGATGCAGTCACTGATTTCACCACAAAAGTATCAAAAGTGTCCATGGCCAAGGCCATTCGAAGGGCTCCAGTGGGCTGAAGTCAGATTGTCTGGATTGAGAACTGTCTGGGAGCTGCTAACCGGGGTCAGCAGAATCATACTGTTCTTCAGAGAAGCTTCAGTGTAAACGTGAGAGGAACAATAAAGCAACAACTAAAGAAACAAGTTTGATTATTTTTTCTTTTTTTAACTTAATGAAAGATACTGGGACATAAATATGAATTTGAAGAAAAAGGCTTATAGAATGACTGAAAACAAGGGAGGAATAAGGAGAAATCCTTGGAGAGGTGACTATGAGTAGAATTTAGCAAGTATGTGAAAAGATTCAGCTTAAAAGGATAATAAACACCTCTTTAAGAATGGAAAAAAGGCAGCAAATAAATAGGAAAAAATCAATCGTTTCTTAGTAGGAAGTTGAAGGCATTCAAGCCTGAAAACTTCAATTTTCTCAGTGCAGTCAAAGGCAAGATCAACTGATGAGAAAGATATTAAATATTGTATGTGTGGTCATTTACATGAAAAGTTGATCAGGTGCTTGGCCGGGATTTTCTACCACAGTTCACAGGAAAATTAGACTTACCTTGAACCATTTAAATGCATACTTATTCTCTACGAAAGGGTATCACCTGACAGAGCAAGGGCAGCTTGTGTCTTGATATGTAAGAAATTGAAGTGATGAAAAGGGTAATTTATAACCAAACTGTAAACAATTTTATGTAGTAGTATTCAACCTAGGAATTGTCTAAACAACTAATGAGTCAAGTTTTGGAATGATTGGATTTTGATCTATCAATGTAAGCCGCTTCATGTAAAGTAAGCCATATGTGTATGAAATGTTTAGCTATGACAGAATGCTTTGGTTCCAGCAGTTGCCTGCAGCACCCATTAAGATGATCTAGTTCCACTTTGTCCATTACTTACATAACAGGGCACACTCCACCCTACAGGCAAAGACGTTACTAATATCAGATGTTCAAACACAAAAGGCCAAGGATTAAGAAAATGTTCCCTGCAATTTCCAGTAATCAATCCATTGTTTCTGAAGTAAAAGAGTGATAATGTCACTGCTGAGCCTCACTCAGCAGATGACTATACGTTGGCTAATATTTCCTCCTACAACTTCTTATTTCAAGCAGCGAAAAAATCTTTAAAGAGCTCCTCATTGTATGTAATGGTAAGAATTCAGCAATCTGATATTCCCTATCACCCTTTTCAAAAACAAAACTACTTAAAATAATATTTTGTCCTTTAGTTCTCTAGTATCAATTTCTTAAAATTATGTATGATGGATTTTTACAGAAAAATTTAGTGAATGACTCCAGGACACATGAAGTATCAAATTACTTCCACCCCAAATGTTTTTTTCAATAAGAAAAAGGCAAAGGCCTGAGAAGATGAGTCAGTAACATTGGTGACCATTTTCCTAAATACAAGCATCATAAGGTGGTTTACACAATTTAAAGAAATTAATACCCCTTTAAAGTAATTAATACCAATGTAAAAGTATTTTGTTTCTTATGGTTTGAAATGCAACTATTAAAATGTGCATATTTGTCACAGCTTTAGAATTGCTAACTGTACCGAATAGCTTAGCAACTGTGGCCACTTTGTCAAATTAAATGTGAAAATTTAGATCTGGCATGCTGAAGACAAAATGGAAACCTTTTATCTAAAATCGTATCAGAAAAGAAGAAGTGAGAATTGAGCAGTGCTATTCAGAGACCATTCCCTATAAAAACCACATGATCCAAAATAGCAAAGAAAAGTCCATTGTTCCTCTCTCAGCAAGCAAGTGACTGAGCAGATTCTGAGGATATTTTACAAGCATTTAACTCAGGGCATAGCTGCATTGATTCAACATCTTAGAAATAATACATGTAAATATGTACATGCTGAAATAAACATGAAGTCAAGATTTTTAAGAGAATAAATCACTTTTAGCTTTGTGAATTTAATATTGAGTAACAAAAAGGCTTCTCAATCTGAGAATAAGTAAAATACCTTGGAATTGTTTTTTTAAAAACTAGAAGAACACATTCGAGTTATAGAGCATTGGTGCTTGGATGTGGTACAAGTTGGAGAATATTTTAAAAAATAAATTATAAAAACTGTAAAATAAAACATATATTTGAGATGCTCAAATAATAAAAATGTAAGTGAAAAAATTCTTAGTGGACAAATTTTATATAATTATATAATCATATAACTGAGTACATATAAAAATTATCATGCATTAAAGTATTGTTTTGGGGGAGCCAAAACATTTGTATTTGGGATTTCACACCACTGCCAACCTCTCCGATATTAGATTTTTTATAACAATAAGGATTAGGGCCGGGTATGGTGGCAAACATCTGTAATCCCAGCACTTTGGGAGGCTAAGTTGGCTGGGTTACATGAGGTCAGGAGTTCGAGACCAGCCTGGCCAACATGGTGAAAACCTGTCTCTACTAAAAATACAAAAAACTAGCTGGGCGTGGTGACATGCACCTGTAGTCCCAGCTCTTCAGGCAGCTGAGACCCAAAAATTGCTTGTACCCTGGGGACGGAGGTTGCAGTGAGCCAAGATCATGCTACTGCACTCCAGCTTAGCAACAAAGTAAGATTCTGTCTCAAAAAAAAACAGACAAGGAAACAATAAGGATTATAAGTTTATTGCTTATGGCACAGAAGCATTCTTCATACCCAATGAGATAATATAGCTAGGAATCTGCAAAGCCCTATTCAATAATATGATGTAAATTATAATGAGGCCCTCTTTTGCTCAAATTGTGAAAATGTATTGCAGAAACCCATCATTTTTTGGCCCACTCCAATTCCTAAAGTATACTGGGCTTCAATGACTTCTATTTCATACTTAAAACTCAGAAAAGTGTCAATAGTTTTGTTTAATAATAAATACAGTTGATTCTCATTCTTCATGCATTCCATATTTGTAGATTTACTTACTTGGTAATATTTATTTGTAACCCCAAAATAATTTCTCATGGCACTTTTGTGGTAATTTGTAAGCCTGAACAGAATGATGAAAAATTTTAGTCAACCAGGGTTCACATTCACAGCTGAGATCAAATAATACACCTTTTTTGAGGTTAAAAAACTGCCTGTTGTTTCAGCTCTCATAGAATAAACAAGTCCTTTCTGTGGTCTTTGTAGTGCCATTTTTTCCACATTTTTGAGCTTTTAAAGGTGGCCCCCAAGTGTACTGCTAAGGTGCTATCCAGTGTTCCTAATTGAGAAGGCTTTGAGGTGCTTTAATGAAGAAACTATATGTGTTAGTCTTCATTCGGAGTGAGTCATAGCACTCACTTAATGAGTTCAATGTTAAAAAAGCAATATTATAGGGGGTGGTTGCAAGATGGCCAAATAGGAACAGCTCCAGTCTACAGCTCCCAGCGTGAGCGACGCAGAAGATGGGTGATTTCTGCATTTCCAACTGAGGTACCGAGTTCATCTCACTGGGGCGTGTTGGATGGTGGGTGCATGACAGTGGGTGAAGCCCACTGAGCAAGAGCTGAAGCAGGGCGAGGCATTGCTTCACCTGGGAAGCACAAGGGGTCAGGGAATTCCCTTTCCTAGCCAAGGGAAGCCATGACAGACAGCACCTGGAAAATTGGGTCGCTCCCACCCTAATACTGCACTTTTCCAAGGGTCTTAGCAAACGGCACACCATGAGATTATATCCCCAACATGGCTCAGAGGGTCCCACGCCCACAGAGCCTCGTTCATTGCTAGCACAGCAGCCTGAGATATAACTGCAAGGTGGCAGTGAGGCTGGGGGAGGGGTGCCTGCCATTGCTGAGGCTTGAGTAGGTAAACAAAGTGGCTGGGAAGCTTGAACTGGGTGGAGCTCACCACAGCTCAAGGAGGCCGGCCTGCCTTTGTAGACTCCACCTCTGGGGGCAGGACATAGCTGAAAAAAAGGCAGCAGAAACCTCTGCAGATTTAAATGTCCCTGTCTGACAGCTTTGAATAGAGTAGTGGTTCTCCCAGCATGGAGTTTGAGATCTGAGAATGGACAGACTGCCTCCACAAGTGAGTCCCTGACCCTCGAGTAGCCTAACTGGGAGGCACCCCTCAGTAGGGGCAGACTGACATCTCACAAGGCTGGGTACCCCTCTGAGATGAAGCTTCCAGAGGAACGATCAGGCAGCAACATTTGCTGTTCAGCAATATTCACTGTTCTGCGGCCTCCACTGCTGATACCCAGGCAAATAGGGGCTGGAGTGAACCTCCAGCAAACTCCAACAGACCTGCAACTGAGAGTCCTGACTGTTAGAAGGAAAACTAGCAAACAGAAAGCACATCCACACCAAAACCCCATCTGTACGTCACCATCATCAAAGACCAAAGGTAGACAAAACACAAAGATGGGGAAAAAACAGAGCCAAAAAGCTGAAAATTCTACAAATCAGAGCACCTCTCCCCCTCCAAAGGAAAACAGCTCCTTGCCAACAATGGAACAAAGCTGGACAGAGAATGACTGTGACGAGTTGAGAGAAGAGGGCTTCAGACAACCAAACTTCTCCGAGCTAAAGGAGGAAGTTCCAACCCACCACAAAGAAGCTAAAAACCTCTAAAAAAGATTAGACGAATGGCTAACTAGAATAACCAGTGTACAGAAGTCCTTAAATGACCTGATGGAGCTGAAAACCATGGCACGAGAACCACGTGATGAATGCACAAGCTTCAGTAACCGATTTGATCAACTGGAAGAAAGGGTATCAGTGACTGAAGATCAAATGAATGAAATGAAGTGAGAAGAGAAGTTTAGAGAAAAAAGTGTAAAAAGAAATGAACAAAGCCTCCAAGAAATATGGGACTATGTGAAAAGACCAAATCTATGTCTGACTGGTGTACCTGAAAGTGATGGGGAGAATGGAACCAAGTTGGAAAACACCCTGCAGGATATTATCCAGGAGAACTTCCCCAACCTAGCAAGGCAGGCCAACTTTCAAATTCAGGAAATACAGAGAATACCACAGAGATACTCCTCGAGAAGAGCAACTCCAAGACACATAATTGGCAGATTCACCAAAGATGAAATGAAGGAAAAATGTTAAGGGCAGCCAGAGAGAAAGGTCGGGTTACTCACAAAGGGAAGCCTATCAGACTATCAGCACATCTCTCGGCAGAAACTCTACAAGTCAGAAGAGAGTGGGGGCCAATATTCAACATTCTTAAAGAAAAGAATTCTCAACTCAGAATTTCATATCCAGCCAAACTTAGCTTCATAAGTGAAGGAGAAATAAAATCCTTTACAGATAAGCAAATACTGAGAGATTTTGTCACCACCAGGTCTGCCCTACAAGAGCTCCTGAAGGAAGCACTAAACATGGAAAGGAACAACCGGTACCAGCCACTGAAAAAAACATGCTAAAATGTAAAGACCATTGACGCTAGGAAGAAACTGCATCAACTAATGAGCAAAATAACCAGCTAACATCATAATGACAGGATCAAATTCACACATAACAATATTAACCTTAAATGTAAATGGACTAAATGCTCCAATTAAAAACACAGACTGGCAAATTGGATAAAGAGTCAAGACCCATCAGTGTGCTGTATTCAGGAAACCCATCTCACCTGCAGAGATGCACATAGGCTCAAAACAAAGGGATGGAGGAAGATCTACCAAGCAAATGGAAAACAAAAAAAGGCAGGGGTTGCAATCCTAGTCTCTGATAAAACAGACCTTAAACCAACAAAGATCAAAAGAGACAAAGAAGGCCATTACATAACAGTAAAGGGATCAATTCAACAAGAAGAGCTAACTATCCTATATATATATGCACCCAATACAGGAGCACCCAGATTCATAAAGCAAGTCCTTAGAGACTTATAAAGAGACTTAGACTTGCACACAATAATAATGGGAGATTTTAATACCCCACTGTCAATATTACACAGATCAATGAGACAGAAAGTTAACAAGGATATCCAGGATTTGAACTCAGCTCTGCACCAAATGGACCTAATAGACATCTACAGAACTCTTCACCCCGAATCAACAGAATATACATTCTTCTCAGCACCACATCAGACTTATTCCAAAATTGACCACATAGTTGGAAGTAAAGCACTCCTCAGCAAATGTAAAAGAACAGGAATTGTAACAAACTGTCTCTCAGACCACAGTGCAACCAAACTAGAACTCAGGATTGAGAAACTCACTCAAAACCGCTTAACTACATGGAAACTGAACAACCTGCTCCTGAATGACTACTGGGTACATAACGAAATGAAGGCAGAAATAAAGATGTTCTTTGAAACCAAGGAGAACAAAGACACAATATACCAGAATCTCTGGGACACATTCAAAGCAGTGTGTAGAGGGAAATTTATAGCACTAAATGCCCACAAGAGAAAGCAGGAAAGATCCAAAATTGACACCCTAACATCTCAATTAAAAGAACTAGAGAAGCAAGAGCAAACACATTCAAAAGCTAGCAGAAGGCAAGAGATAACTAAGATCAGAGCAGAACTGAAGGAGATAGAAACACAAAAAAATCCTTCAAAATATCAATGAATCCAGGAGCTGGTTTTCTGAAAAGATCAACAAAATTGATAGACCACTAGCAAGACTAATGAAGAAGAAGAGAGAAGAATCAAATAGACACAATAAAAATTATAAAGGGGATATCACAACCACTCCCACAGAAATACAAACTACCATCAGAGAATATTATAAACACCTCTACGCAAATAAACTAGAAAATCTAGAAGAAATGGATAAATTCCTCGACACATACACTCTCCCAAAACTAAACCAGGAAGAAGTTGAATCTCTGAATAGACCAATAACAGGCTCTGAAATTGAGGCAATAATTAATAGCCTACCAACCAAAAAAAGTCCAGGACTAGAAGGATTCACAGCTGAATTCTACCAGAGGTACAAGGAGGAGCTGGTACCATTCCGTCTGAAACTATTCCAATCAATAGAAAAAGAGGGAATCCTCCCTAACTCATTTTATGAGGCCAACATCATCCTGATACCAAAGCTGGGCAGAGACACAACAAAAAAGGAGAATTTTAGACCAATAGCCCTGATGAACATCAATGCAAAAATCCTCAATAACACACTGGCAAACCGAATCCAGCAGCACATCAAAAAGCTTATCCACCATGATCAAGTGGGCTTCATCCCTGGGATGCAAGGCTGATTCAACATACACAAATCATTAAATGTAATCCAGAATATAAACAGAACCAAAGACAAAAACCACATGATTATCTCAATAGATGCAGAAAAGGCCTTTGAAAAAATTCAACAGCCCTTCATCCTAAAAATTCTCAATAAATTAGGTACTGATGGGATGTAGCTCAAAATAATAACAGCTATTTATGACAAGCCCACAGCCAATATCATAGTGAATGGGCAAAAACTAGAAGCATTCCCTTTGAAAACTGGCACAAGACAGGGATGCCCTCTCTCACCACTCCTATTCAACATAGTGTTGGAAGTTCTGGCCAGGGCAATCAGGCAGCAGAAAGAAATAAAGGGTATTCAATTAGGAAAAGAGGAAGTCAAATTGTCCCTGTTTGCAGATGACATGACTGTATATCTAGAAAACCCCATTGTCTCAGCCCAAAATCTCCTTAAGCTGATAAGCAACTTCAGCAAAGTCTCAGGATACAAAATCAATGTGCAAAAATCTCAAGCATTCTTATACACGAATAACAGACAAACAGCCAAATCATGAGGGATCTCTCATTCACAATTGCTTCAAAGAGAATAAAATACCTAGGAATCCAACTTACAAGGGATGTGAAGGATCTCTTCAAGGAGAACTACAAACCACTGCTCAATGAAATAAGAGGACACAAACAAATGGAAGAACATTCCATGCTCATGGATAGGAAGAATCAATATTGTGAAAATGGCCATACTGCCCAAGGTAATTTATAGATTCAATGCCATCCCCATCAAGCTACCAATGACTCTCTTCAGAAAATTGGGAAAAACTACTTTAAAGTTCATACGGAACCAAAAAACAGCCTGCATTGCCAAGACAATCCTAAGCAAAAAGAACAAAGCTGGAGGCATCATGCTACCTCACTTCAAACTATACTACAAGGCTATAGTAACCAAAACAGCATGGTACTGGTACCAAAACAGAGATATAGACCAATGGAAGAGAACAGAGGCCTCAGAAATAACACCACACATCTACAACCATCTGATCTTTGACAAACCTGACAAAAACAAGAAATGGGGAAAGGATTCCCTATTTAATAAATGGTGCTGGGAAAACTGGCTAGCCATATGTAGAAAGCTGAAACTGGATCCCTTCCTTACACCTTATACAAAAATTAATTCGAGATGGATTAAAGACTTAAATGTTAGACCTAAAACCATAAAAACCCTAGAAGAAAACCTAGGCAGTACCATTCAGGACATAGGCATGGGCAAGGACTTCATGTATAAAACATCAAAAGCAACAGCAACAAAAGCCAAAATTGACAAATGGGATCTAATTAAACAAAAGAGCTCCTGCACAGCAAAAGAAACTACCATCAGAGTGAACGGGCAACCTACAGAATGGGAGGAAATTTTTGCAGCCTACTCATCTGACAAAGGGCTAATATCCAGGATCTACAAAGAACTCAAACAAATTTACAAGAAAAAAACAAACAACCCCATCAAAAAGTGGGCGAAGGATATGAACAGACACTTCTCAAAAGAAGACATTTATGCAGCTAACAGACACATGAACAAATGCTCATCATCACTGGCTGTCAGAGAAATCCAAATCAAAACCACAATGAGATACCATCTCACACCAATTAGAATGGTGATCATTTAAAAAAGTCAGGAAACAACAGGTGCTGGAGACGATGTGGAGAAATAGGAACACTTTTACACTGTTGGTGGGACTGTAAACTAGTTCAACCATTGTGGAAGTCAGTGTGGCGATTCCTCAAGGATCTAGAACTAGAAATACCATTTGACCCAGCCATCCCATTACTGGGCATATACCCAAAGGATTATAAATCATACTGCTATAAAGGCACATGCACACGTATGTTTATTGCAGCACTATTCACAATAGCAAAGACTTGGAACCAACCCAAATGTCCATCAATGATAGACTGGATTAAGAAAATGTGGCACATTTCTTGGTGTATACCATGGAATATACATGGTGTATACCATGGAATACTATGCAGCCATAAAAACGGATGAGTTCATGTCCTTTGTAGGGACATGGATGAAGCTGGAAATGATCATTCTGAGCAAATTATCACAAGGACAGAAAACCAAACACCACATGTTCTCACTCATAGGTGGGAATTGAACAATGAGAACACATGGACACAGGAAGGGGAACATCACACACCAGGGCCTGTTGTGGGGTGGGGGCGGGAGGAGGGATAGCATTAGGAGATATACATAATGTAAATGACGAGTTAATGGGTGCAGCACACCAACATGTCACATGTATACATATGTAACAAACCTGCAGGTTGTGCACATGTACCCTAGAACTTAAAGTATAATAAAATATAAATAAAAAGAACTTATAAGATGCTTTCTCTCTATATACATCTTGGCTCTCAAGACTATTGTCCTGCTAGGGACACAAGAACACATTAATCCAAAAAGTCACAGCTGAGTGGTGGCATGGGGTTCTAGCTAATAACTACCTTTCTCCTACCATGTGTGCAGTTTGTAGCCAACTTCCTTCTCACTGGACTTTCTAGGAGGCTAGAAACTACATTTCCCAGGCTCCATTGCAGACAGAATTCCACATGCGACCTAGTGGCCACCAAGCTGACACACTGGAAAACGAAGTGAAGAGCAAGAGGCCCTGCCCACACCATGGGACACGATACCTTCCAGAAAGCTTGATAGCAAAAGCAATTGACTCTTCTCAGCAGCTGAGATGGAATTCTGAGTGCCCTGGTGCCATGCTGCCAAGCAGTGGGTGGCGGCAGCATTGATATTTTGCTAGAACAGTTCTGTGTATGCTTGGGCAATTTTCTTGGCTGTGTGGCAGCCAAGTTCATTCCCTGGTTTCCCTGGAGATCCTGTAAGCAAACTAATATGATTTTTAAATTCCCTTTCCGATTATTCTAACTAGTATGGATTTTGTTGCCTACTAGTAAAAACTCTGTCCAACATAGGTGGGGAGCCCATGGCATGAAGAGTTCCTAGAGATGAAACTATGTTGAAAATATGATTATCTTTAAACATGTTCTATAAGCAAACCAAGGGAATTTACAAGCATCTTGCTGAAATTGTGAGGAAGCGATATCAATTTTTCTAGAGAAGAAGGGATGGTAAATGGAAATTAATTGCACACTTCCTGCTATTACAAATGTATGATGTATAACAGGGCAATGCTTTTGTCTTCATTTAGTATGCTGCCTTTGTTTTATTGCATCAAAGATTTTTTAATAATACATGTATAAGTGCTAAAAAAAAAGCAATATTATATATTAAATAAGGTGCCTGCAAACAGACGCATAAAATTTGGTGATATGCTGATCTGTTTATGAAAATATCATGACCAGAGATTTGAAGGAACCTAACCTTGTATTTCCTCTAGGAGCGAAGCTCAGTATTTGCTAAGTATCTGTGTTCATAATGACTCTATAGAACAAACTACCTTAAATAAGAAGAATCTACTGTGTTATTTATTTATTTTTTTTTGAGATGGAGTCTCATTCTGTTGCCCAGGCTGGAGAGCAATGGCGCGATCTCGGCTCACTGCAGGCTCCGCCTCCCATGTTCACACCATTCTCCTGCCTCAGCCTCCCGAGTAGCTGGGACTACAGGTGCCTGCCACCATGCCCAGCTAATTTTTCGTATTTTTAGTAGAGACGGGGTTTCACCATGTTAGCCAGGATGGTGGATGGTCTCGATCTCCTGACCTCATAATCTGCCCACCTCGGCCTCCCAAAGTGCTGGGATTACATGCGTGATCTACCACGTCCGGCCCTCTACTGTGTAATATTTCTTAATATTCTTCCCCAATTTTAAATAATCAAGTTAAAAAGCTGTGTTTTAAAAATAAATGTATGATAATATTACAGTGAAAATCATGATATTATTAGCCCACTTAGGGACTCTTAGCTCTGAATGAATTATAAGCAATATAGCACCAGATCAGAGTGGTCAGGGGTCCAAGTTCTGACGCTGGCCTTTATGGGATCAAATCTTGTCCCTGTGACTAATACTATCTGGACTTCAGCATGTAGATTTGCCTCGTTCTTGAATCAGTAGCCTCAGCTACGTAAAGCAGAAAACGCTGGCACTTTCATAATAGAATTCTGTGAGAATCAAGGGATTCTTTTTTTTACAATTTTCTTTACAATTTTACTAATTGTAAAGCATGTGAAAAATGCCTGCTGCATAGGGAGGGCTGCATAAAAGTTAATTGTTAGTATCTGCTAGAGTTTTCATTCACAGTAGCTGAGCCTCCTCCAAAACAAAACACATTTGTGGCTCAATTCAGGTAGCACTGTTGTAGTGCTGTTAGGTAGACGATGCCCCCTCTACACATGCACTCACATGTCTCTGCTTAGCAACTCAGAATAAATCACCTCACACATCAATAAAATTATTTTTATGGATGACTTCCTGAAGAACTTGAAAAATGTGGCTTGAATATATCCTTCATTCATTTTTACACCCAATCTTCTGCCATTCACTCTATTCTAACTTTCTCTATCTCAGCAAACAAAAATTACAATGTCAACTTTTCAGGTTTCAGGCTCAAAAAGTGGAAGTCATCTGTGACTCCTTTCTCTCCACCCTAAATCCAATCACACAAAATACAGACAACTCTGCCTTCAAAATCCTGTATATCCAGATGTCAACCACTTCTTGCCACCTCCACCACTTCTAGTCTGGACAATAGATACCTAAATGTTCCCTGTTCTTCTCAGTTGTAGAATTTCAACAGAGCAGCAAACGTGATCCTCTTAAACTGAAGCCATCACGTCACTTCTTTCTGTACCTCCTTCTCCCCAGGGCTTCCCTAATCACCTAGTTGAAAGCAGATTCTCAAGTCCTTGCAAAGGCTTGACCTCACCATGCCATTCTGAGTACATCTATCCCCTGACCCCTGTCACTTCACTGCAGCTGTGCTGGTCTCCTTGCTGTCCCTCCAATACATAGACCCTGCCACATAGCTTTCTATGTACCGTCCCCTCTGGCTGGCACACTTGCACCCACGTATCCATGTATCTCCCGGCTCACATGTCATCTTTTTCATGAAGCCATCCTTAATACTCTGTTCCTTTCTTCCTGACCTTTCCAAAACCTCTTACTAGTTGATATACTATAAATTTTAGTCATTTGTGTGTTTTATCTGCTTTTCCTTAATAGGATGTAAGCTCTAAAAGACAGGGTTTTTCTGCTTGTGCTCACTGCTGACTCCCTTGAGTACACACAGACGGCTACCACAGATTTAATAAATGAATCAATGCTGCACAGTCTCTCTGGCCCATCATCAAGCTCTGGAAAATGGAAAGAAGATGGAGCATACAGCCTTCCACATTGGACAATAGCATTTCATCTGGCAAGTAAAATACATTTATCTTTTGAGGTTATTGGCAGGAATGTATTTTTACAATAATTAGAATTTTTATGACAACATATTTTATCAACATTTATTCAGAGTAAATTGCTTCTGTGGATGGATACTTAGGCTGGCTATAACACGGTATGAATACAGCTACTCAGATTTGCTTAATCCATTAATCAAATTTCCCAGGGGTTCATTTGATTAATGGCATTGTTTGTTTTCACCACTAGAGTATAAAATATCTTCTCATTCACTGTGCAGCATCTCAAACATAGTAGTCATTCAATAAATATTTAGTAAATGAATGAATGAATAAACAAACTGTAATTTCCCTCAAGGCAGGCCTTATGTTCACACATAATCGGTGATAATTTATATTTATTAAGTGAATGAAGATGATGATTGGTTAGTAGAAGTCATTGAATGAGAGCAACTAACAGATATATTACTTTGTACATTAGGTTGCATTATTCTGCACCGTGAGAAACAGGACATTGCTGAGCCATGAAAATATTGCTAATAATTTGAAAATTATACATTTAACTCTATGATCATCCATGAAACACAACTAGTTTTTTCCCCCTCAATTCTGTTTGATAAGGAAAAGCAAACTCATCAGATATTGAGATGATTTGTGTGCTAAAGCAAGCACTTGTAATACAAGTGTAGAACACGTGAGGTAAAGAAGTCTAGAATATGTAAAAGGATGGATGTGGTTATACGGCAGATTTTATTACCTATGAGTTAATATTGTCAATATTTTTCAGGCTGAATTCCAAAAACTGGCCTGCTTTCTTTCATTCATTTGTTGATTCATATATTTAGCTTGAGAGATGATATTCAAGCATACACTAAGCATCTATCAAGTGCTAGGCACCGTTTTAACAAACAGCAATGCATGCATGTGCTAACTACTTCTGTGACTTGCTAGAAGCTAATTATTTATTAAATGCCTAACCTGAAGCTGGTGTTAGTTAGATAAAGAATTACTGAATATACATCAAATTTTTCCAGGCAGAAGAGATGTTTATTTTAAAGGCAACTGGCCATTAATGCGATTGAGTTGTTGCCATGGGAACAAATAGGAGTTACAGAAACTGTATCTCATAAGAACAAAGAGAAAAAGAAGTCATTATTTAAACAAGTATAATATTCGTAATGGGATGAAATATCAAGGAACACAGATAATATACTGGTAATCTTAACAGTAAATGCGGGCATGTATCAAAGAATTGGAAGATAAAATAAAAGTACAGAGAAGGAGTGTCTAGAACTCTCCACATCCTAATGAACTTAGCGCTGAGTCTGACAATGATGTGAGGGTATTACTAGTTAGGACAACAATATAACACTTCTCCAAATTGTTACCCTTTTTCTAAACATTCATTTAGGAAACCAGGATTGGTGCCATTTTTTAATCAAATTTCCTTTGGAAGATGCTGCTTAGCCTCAACATGAAGAAGGCTAATGTCTATTACCTCAGTTACACAAGGAGGCACAGGAAAGGTCTGAGTAACTTGCCAGTATATCTAATTTATTTTTATAATTATGTTGTTACGCCAGATACCAGTCCTGATGGCCTGCCCCAATCCTAGCTCTGGTTATAAACATGCCTCCTTCTTGTGCTCAAGGCGGTCTAAGTGTTTTGCTACCTCTAGACTATAAATGCTAGTTCTGACAATTATGCTGTATTAGCCTGTTCTCACGCTGCTATGAAGAAATACCCTAGACTGGGTAATTTATAAAGAAAAGAGGTTTAACTGACTCACACTTCTGCATGGCTGGGGAGGCCTCAGGAAACTTACAATCATGGTGGAAGACACCTCTTCATAGGGCAGCAGGAGAAATAATGAGAGCCCAGTGAAGGAGAAAGCCCCTTATGAAACCATAGGATCTCATGAGAACTTACCGTCATGAGAATAGCATGGGGGGAACCACGCCTATGATTCAGTTACCTCTTATGACATGTGGGGATTATGGGAACTCCAAGATGAGATTGGAGTGGGGACATGGCCGAACCTTATCATATGCTATCTGTGATACCAGTCTCCTAAATGCTGAAGGGGAGTCATTTCATGTAGTTATAGATACTGCACCTGAGTCACTACACTGTTATTTTATGAGCTATTTTGCTTGAAATGTAACTCAGATCTGACTCTTCTTTTCTTGGTCATAATTTGGTTCATCAATTCAGGGCTGTTCCTGCAATATTTAATTGTGAGTATCCTGTGAGATACCACAATCTAGACTCAGTAGAGACTACAGAAAGAAGGCAAGTCCTCTTGCTCTTTCCCATCAGAAATAAGAAACTGCTACATTCAGAATGGAGGAAGGGAATCCTGGCTGGCAGTGAAACTGAGATCTCACAAACCTTTCTGAACTCAAGAAACTGAAGCCTGTGTCCAGACATTTGCATTGAGGAAATGGAAGCAGGATTTTAAAATTTTAAGCACAACCATATGAATATTCATTTGTGAGAATAAGTATGGCCATTTTGCATGCAGGAAGAAAGAGCTTCTTTTGGCACGGCTTAATTTAATTAATAATAATTAGTCAGAGAAAAGAAATAAGGATGGGCTTTGAAAAAAATTAAAACTAGTATTTAGAAAAAAAGAAATCAGAACATAGAAAAACTGCAAAAGCCATGAATCAAGCCTATCTCATTCTTTTATAATTAAAGCAGCTAGTTGAACTATCAAAAAATGTATCAAACAACTACTATGAACGTAGTTCCTCCTTAAATGACCCAGCTGAGTGCTCTATGAGTTGTTGGCATTCTAAAGATGTCTAAAGTTGATCAGGTCACAGCATTACTCGAAAGGTGATTTGGTTCCTTTCTGTAATATATTTTATAGTTTTTTTCAATTCTGGAGAAATTCTATGGCCTTTATGGTGAACTGGCAATTCAGTGCCTCTTAGGCTCTGTATCTACAAAACAAAAATCTTGTTTTATAAATGAGTCAGGTAGCTTTTCATGCTTTTTTATGTACAGTACTAGCCCTCTAAAAATGTATATTTCAGCTAAATAATCTTTATTTCCTTTGTCTTTCCTTAATATACCCTCCATCTTCCAGAATTTGAAAGAAATACATTTTTTAGTGACATATATTTCTACTGTAAAAAAAAAAGAAAGTGTACATATTCTTGAAGGACAAATCAGAGAAAACTAGACAAAATTAAACCTCATACAAGATTAAGACAGTCCCAATGTACAGCCTTTAATCCCAAAATATTTTTGTTCATAATTTTAAGAGCGGGGGAAGAGGGGCAGTATGGTGTATTTAAAATGTTTTCCAGAAAAAAGCTATGCTCCCTAGTAGTGTAGATGCGATCTTATTGGGGAATAAGGTCTTCGGAGATGTGATCAAGTTAAATGAGGCCACCTGCCTTAGGGTGGGCCCTAAATCCTATGACTGGTGTCTTCTGAAAGGAAAGAATGAGAGATTTGGACACGCTCACACAGAAGAAAGTCATGTGCTGATGGAGGCAGAGACTGGAGTGATGCTGCTATAATCTAAGGAACATCAGGGACTGCAGGGGTCACCGTAACTAGGAAGCACCAAGGAAAGTTTCATCACTAGGGCCTACAGGGGGAGCACGGCCCTGTCCACACCTTGACTTCAGACTTCTAACCTCCGCAAAGGTGCTTGTGTTCAGCCACCAACTATGCGGTAATTGGTATGGCAGGCGTGGGAAAACAATATTGGTAGCATGGCTCAGTGACAAAAAATGGACTTCTGACAATGAACTTGAGTTCTTAACTATAGTTTGCTTTTGGCTTATGGCAAGTTGTTTAATATATTCGAGCATCAGTTTGCTTTTGTGTAAATTCTTGAGAGTTTACATAAAAAAAGTGAAAATCCAGGTGCATAATAGCAAGGCATTAAGAAGTTAATTTTTTAAATAAATAAAATAAAAGCAAATCATTCTTGCTCATATATTCCAGTGTGTTTCCTAAAAATTGTAAATAGTTTCTTGAAATACTTTCTAGAGATCACTATTCCAAAATAAAGTATGTGTGAGGATCAACGTCTGGATGTAAGATTAACTGAAAATAACAAACAAAACAACAAACTCCAATGCTTTTTATATTTAAAGTTCCCGTTTTCATGTAAACAAACATTGTAGACACTTCTTTACTAGATGTAACCAAGAAAAAAAAGATTCAATATAAACCATATCTCCTTATAATGTTATGCCTCTTTGGCTAAAAATTTAAAAATAAGAATGAATTGAAAAGCAAAATTATCAAACCATTTTAGTTGAAACTGACTTGTATCAAGGCATATAATTCCCAAGGAAAGGCAAGAGAAGTTGCATTTGGCATAGTATCTGCACAAATTGTTTTATAAACTATGTGACCCACAACCTTAGTCTCTAATTATCTTGTGTTCTAGGGAAATACATGATAACATATGCAGATTTTTCTCAACCAAAATATTACATATTGTAAAATAGCATTAGTTAAATATATAGCCTTTTACATGCCATCAAATCTTCAAATGGTAAACTGAATTGCTTTACTTACTAATACAAGAAGCAGGACAATATCAGGGTTATCGCAGGCACAGGCAATGTGCATGGGCGTCCAGAAGTCTTCATCCTGGTGGTTGACGTTGACTCCTCTGTCAATCAGAATTTCTGCAATGAAGGCATTATCATACCGAGCACACTAAAAGAAAGAATACAAGGAAATATCAAATTATTACAAACTGTGATATGGCTTATTCCAAATGTCCACAGATTAAAAAAAAAACTTCAATGCCAATTTTGGGAGTTGAGAGGTGAAGCTAACCTGGGAAAAGATGGATTTCCCCAACTAACCAACAAGGAAAAGAACATACGCAAGACTTCTAGGGAACTGGGTCAAGGAACAGCAGACAGAAAGAAGAAAATCAGGGTAGATAGTAGGAAGGTCGAAAAAAGTACTTCACTTACTGGTTTTTATTTCATTTGTAGATAGGATTATTTAAAAAAAACTTGAACCATTTACAATAATTATCTTTCTAAAAATACAGAGTTGATCATAATACCCTTCTACTCTAAAACATGCATCCTTTGTCACTGTCAAAAGAATAAAGTGTAACTATTTAATGGCATCCAAGATAGATAAGGCCCTTCAGAATCCCTCTAACTTAATCCCTCAACATTCCCATCTGTAACCTTCACCCTAGTCACGTTTCACAGCATGTCATATTGTAAGAGGTAACAGCTGAAATTTAAGAGTCTCCTAAAATGAATTTTAATGATTTTATAATGTTGCATTTTATATATGTTCAATAATTTACTAAATCAAACCATCCAGCAACTTAACTTTATTTACTATTTATAGTTCAAACTCAGGTAAATATTGTATATATAAGTCAGGGCTGGCATCACGGGTGTACAATCTATGCAACTGCACTTAGATGAGTCCTGTACCTTGATGTTCTGCCTTTACCATCTTGAATGTTTAATTTTGAAAAGTCCCAGATATTTATTTGCATTGGCCTCTTCAAATCATCCAGTCCTTTTATGAGTATTTTTCTTTTTCTTTTTCTTTTTTTTTATTTTTTGAAACAGAGTCTCACTTTGTCACCAGACTGGAGTGCAGTGGCACGATCTCAGCTCACTGCAACCTCCACTTCCCAGGTTCAAGTAATTCTCCTGCCTCAGCCTCCTGAGTAGCTGGGACTAGAGGTGCATGCCACCACACCCAGCTAATTTTTGTATTTTTAGTAGAGATGGGGTTTCACCATGTTGGCCAGGATGGTCTCAATCTCTTGACATCGTGATCCGCCCACCTCGGCCTCCCAAAGTGCTGGGATTACAGGCAAGAACCACCACACCCAGCCTTACGAGTATCTTTCATATTTACATCTATACGTTACATAATGCTAAATGCATATTAGTACAATTAGTTTTTAAAAACTTATTATTAAATAGGTCAGCAAAATTTCTGGGTTATGAGATACATACTTTTTCTGTGATGTGTATGCATAGAACAGATTTCTCTCCCCAAAGGAATGCCAATCAATATCCCACTGGAAGCACTGGCACACAAATTTACCCACCAATTTACTGGATAGTACCATTAAAAACAAATCATTGTAGAATTTCTGCTTCCCTGTAACAGAGACCAGAAGTACCTTCCTGCTTGAATCAACTAAAAAAGAAAAACAAAATATATGACCTCTGAATGATGGGCAGCAAACAAAATAAGCCCTACTACTGTTCCAGCCTCCTACCTTGAGAGAGTTCCCAAGCTACAGCACAGGGAGAAGAACCTGGCTTGACCAGGGCTGGCTCTTGAAATGTCTTGAGAGACCAGGGTGACTAAATTTCAGAGCAGAGTAGCAGAGAGGACAAAGCTGCACAGAGAAAAACTTTAAAGTTCTAAAGAATGCCTCCCTCAAGTGCTCAGCTGAATAATGATCAGCACATGCACTCTAGGAAACTGCCCAAGGTCAGGCAAAGAACTGCCTGAAAAGAAAGAGGACTCAGGGCTCATAAGTTGCAAGAAACGGTGCCTGTTCCTGCCAACCAGACTGAAAACCGTGTAACTGACAGAGCACTGGGTAGAGTACTAGATGTGTTTTGCTTCAGTGGAGGGAAATATGAGTCCTAAACTAAATGCTGTTCTGTTCCCAACTAAAAAATTTCAAATACAGGCCCTGAAAAGATGAAACTGTTTCCAAATAACTTAGTAGCCCCCAAAGAGTTCAAGATTATTTACAAAAATATTGAATACCCAACAAGGCAAAATTTACTCTGTCTAGAATCCACCAAAAAAATTGCCAACTATACAAAAAATCAGGAAAATAGGATCCACAATGAACAGAAAAATTGATAATGGAAACAAACCAAGAAGAGATACACCTGTTAGAATGAGCAAATCAGGTGTTAAAACTGTATTTATAACTATATTCCCTATGTTCAGAAAGTGAGGGGATCTATTGAAGATGTTAAGTACATAAATGAAAGATATTAAAAAGACTCAAATTTAACTTTCAGAGATGAGACCTTTAATGGCTTAGATGGGATCAACAGCAGACTAGATATTTCAGAAGAAAAAGATGAATGAACTCCAAAGTAGCAACATAAATTAAACAAAATATGACAAGGAAAGAAAAATAATTTTTTAAAAATGGCAGAGCATCAGTGATCTGTGAGAGATCTTTTTAAAAGATTATATCAGACTGAAGAGCACTGAGAATTGTGACTATATGAGTTATATATATTTTCTCATTTAGTATATTTAAAATATAATTGTTTAAAAATCACAAGAGAGTAAAAGGCTTATAATATATACAGATTAAAATATATCACAGCAATAAAACAAAGGCGGGAAGGGGAGAAATGAAAACATAACATTGTAAGGAATGTTTTTATGCTACATGTGAATGGGTAGGATGCCACTTGAAACAAGAGAGGGTTATGTCAAAGATGTATCCTAAAAATACTAAAGCAACCACCAAAATAACATGCACCGTGCGTAATACCGCTAAAGAGTTAAAATTGAATCACGAAAAATACTCAAACCTAAAGAAGGCAGAAAAAGAGGAAAGAAAAACAAATGACACAAGTACTAAAAAAAAGGAAGGTGGTAGATTTCAACCAAACATATAAGTAACCATATAAATAAGTGCAAATATTCTAAATGACACAGTTAAAAGGCAGGGAGTATTAGACTGGATAACAAAGCAAGAGCTAATAATTGTCTCCAAGAAACCCTCCACTCCTTCCACTGAAACCAAGAAGATGAAAAGCATGTTCACTTTTGCCACTTCCCTTCAACATTCCACTGGCAGTACTAGCCATGGCAAAAAGGAATGAATAAGAAGCCAAATTAATCTAGATTGAAAAGTAAAAATTAAAACTGCCATTATTCGCATATGACATGATCATCTATGTAGAAAATATAATGGAATATACAAAGTTATTAGAACCAATAATAAGATAGCAAATTTGAAAGATACAAGATCACTATACAAAAAACAAAGATATTTCTATATGCTAGTGGTAAGCCTTTGAAAAATAATTTTTAAATTAAAATAGCATTAAGAATATTGAAATACTTAGGGACAAATCTGACAAAATATCAGTAAGACCTGCATGCCAAAATCAACAAAACGTTAGTGAGATAATTTTTTAAACCTAAATAAATGGAAATTCAGTGTGTTCTTGGGTCAGAAGATGCAATATTGTTAAGAAACCAGTCCTTCCCAAATTGATCTGTAGATTCAATCCAAATGTGTCATAATTCCAGAAGGGTTTTTTTTTATAGATATTGAAAAGCTGAATCTAAAATTCATAAGTTAATGCAAAGGACCTAAAATTGCCCAAAAAACTTTAGGGTGGTGGAACCCAAAATTCATGGACTAAAGCTAACTAATTTCAAGACTTGTTATGAAGTTATAGCAATCAAAGCAGTGTGGTGTTGGCATAAAATCAAATTAATCAATGAAACACAATACAGAATTTAGAAATAGATCAATTCATGTATAGACAACTAATTTTCAAGAAACTGGTAAGGGCAATTCAGTGAAGGAAGAATGTTCTTTCAGTCAATTATACTGAAACAATTGGGTACACACATGTATAAAAATACTTTTGACCTATATTTTGTCCTATATAAAAATATTACTCATAATGTAAAATTGCAAAAAATGTAAAACCAAAAGTTACAAAAGTTCTAAAAAGAACATAACAGAAAATCTTAGTGATGATACTAAAAATGCAGCCTATCAGGGGAAATATTAGCAAATCGAATTTAATGAAAACAAAAATCCTCTACCCTTCAGAAGATACTTCTCAGTGAATAAAAAGACAAGCCATAACCTAAGACAAAATATTCACAAGACACCCATCTGTTAAAAGACATTTATCAAGAATATACAAAGAACTCTCAAAATTCAGTATTTCAAAAGAAACAAACAGCTTCAAAGATAAGGCAAAATATTTATCTCTCACTTCACCAAAAAAATGGGTGTTCAAATTACACTTCACAATCATGATACACTAACTGAATACTCATACCATCCCCTATTATCAGATCGTCTCAAGAGTGTACAACAACCACCATGAAAAAGCATGGTGTGAGGTCCCTGAAGAGTATGGAGGAATGTATTAGCAGACACCATTATTAGGATTCAAGTAAGCAATAGGTGCAATGACAAATGCGAATTCTTACAGAATAATTTTGGTTTTGAACTAAGGTCTTTCTGTATCTGATGTTCTGGGCGATGTGTAGCAATAAAAAAAACGGTCACTAGACTCAGTGCCCTGACCGTATGAACTGAGGCCCCATCCCCTGGAGCTTCAGGTTTGGGTACAAGGACACAGAAGGTGAGTGGCACAGTATGAAAGTTCAATAAATTTGATGTTAGAATGTGAGGCCCGGATCTACTTCATTTTAGGAAATTCATATGCAAGTAATTCCTTTTCTGCCCTCTTCAGCTTTGTGATAGCTCAGCGTATAATCAATAAAGATGTGACCTCCTCCTTCTGTGCCTGTCAAGATATCCTCGACCTGCACCTCAGGAATCTACATTTATATTCAGATACCTGAAGCTTGGATTTTCACTGTCTTTCACCAAACAGAGTTAATTAGATCCAGTGTTGAAAGTGATATCAGCCCCTCTCAAGTGATATAATTTTGGGAATCACATTTCAGAGGATTATGAATAATAATTTGACAGCAATAAATACTTTCTAGTCACTCTTGTCTGAAAAGAGTATGATGGTGGAGCATTCCTGTTACAATGTTCTTATAATATTGTTATGTAGTAAATCTACTTCCCTAGAAAGAATTTTCTTCAAGCCAGGAAATCTTCCTCCCAATTCAGGTTGTTCTTCCTTATGTCAGCCACATTCTGGTGACACTTTATGGCACCAAGAAAGTGACTGGACCCACATTCTGTCATGCCCAGCAGAACTCCAACACCACCAGGCCCTCCACCTGCAGCCTGGAGCCAGGTCCCCAAGCTCCTGCTGTCACCTTCATTTACCTCTCAAAATGCCAAGAAGAGCTAGTTAAGGTGGGACCCAGTGCAAAATGAAAATTCGTGGCTTCTAGTTTTAAAATTATTGACAATTTCAAGATAGTGATATCAGAGGGTGAAATCAAGCATGGTACCTTTCTAAAAAGAAGGCCCCATGTGATTATATGGGTAACCTGCCTGTGATGCCTGCCCTGAATTACCAAGCCCTTTAATCAACTAAGCTCCTAGATTCCTTCATGGCCACAGATTACTCCCCTCCACGGAATGATGCGAACCCAGCCCAATTTCCACTTCTGGAAATGTCCAGAGAACCTAAATGGAAGTCAGTCTCCCTGAAAACACCATCTCTCCTGCAGCCTTGTCCAGTGTAGGGAAACTTATTCTTCCACAGAGCACTAAAAAAGCTTGGATATCTTCTGAGCTTATCATTGATTCTTCTGGAATCACTGAACGCTTACATTGATGTGCTTCTTTCTAAGATTTACCCAATCCTTATGTACTACCTCATCTCCCAACCTGGTCACTCTTCTCTGTCATGGAAGACTTGGGGACCATGATGACAGTCTTCTCTCCCCTTAGAACACCATCAACAGAGGAAGCATTAATGATATCACTTACTCCACATAAGATCCCCAAAATGTCATCCCTCCTGAACACCATCAACAGAGGAAGCGTTAACAATACCACTTACTCCACATAAGAACCCCAAAATGTCATCCCTCCTGGACTCCACCAATCTTTATCCACACATCTGGTTTGTATTAGCAAGACTGGCTTCACTCTGAAATATTAAATTCTGGCATCCCAATCTATGACTCCAATACCTCATTCTGCCTCCTAAGACAAACTGAGAGAGCAAAGTGATGAGAGAGCAAGTCCTTCCTCAAAGGCTGTCCAAACCGTTGACCGTGTGGTTAGAATGTGTCAACAAATCTTTTCAACACAGCATCAGCAGTTCACAGCTTCTCTTGTACTGCACTATTTCACTCATATGTAACTTTCTAAACAAAGGTAATATGTCTTAATATACAAACTCAACACAATGCACATTATTGATTCATCTGAAAGTACTGAAAATCATAGGAACCAAATGACAAGCAAAGGGAACTTCGAACTTAAAATGCATTGTCTATTTTTTTTTTTCTGTCTTGGTGTAAGGGGTGGTTTCTGGATCCTGGCCCTTCTGATTGGCTAATGAACATATCATGAATGACCCTGAAATCTATCACTCAGTAAATCAGAAAATCATTACAAATATTTACAAATCACACATCAAGTCTGAAGATTCAAATCAAATTCTGTGGTTCATACATAAGAGTTATCTTTTGCCAATTTTTAAAATGAGTGTTGGATCTATTTTAACATGACTTTTCACAAGTCTACATGTTTTACAATGCAAGCTTCCCCTTCTCTTCTCTGTAGTGGTTACAGAGCAGTCATGGCAGAGGAGACTAGAGAAATAATTACTAGGAAAGCATCCAGTTTGATCCAGGGTTGTCTTCGTGAATGTCATGTGCCAGGCACAGTTCTACCAGTAAATTAAAAAAAAAAACAAAAAACAAAAAACAAAACTCTGAACTTTTAGGTAGCTATGGGGGAAGAAGAAGTGATGTGAGGTGCACGATTTGAGTGAGATATAGTCCATGTTTTTGTCCTATGTTTATGAGTTCTCAGTAGTTCAAAGAACATTTCTATAGTGAAAGTCAGAAACAGTGACAGAGAGAGAAGAAAAGTAGCGGACAAAATAGATAAATTTATATCAGCAGCAAAATAAATTTAAATTTATTGCAATTTCTTAAAATCTAACATGATTCTGGAACTTCCATACGCTTGTTTTTATTCAACAGCAATATCGCAGACTGGCCCTTTCAGCCTGTGCTTGAATCTTTGCAAACTCTCGTCCACTTCTCTGCCACCATGTCACATTGAAGGATCATATTCACTGTAGTGTTATCTTGAACATACTTATTTTTGCTTTTCATGATCTTCTCTCTGGCAAATATTATACTCCAGATTATCTTGCCATAGATAAACTACCCAGAATGCTGTGAGTTGAATCATATTTATTATTTCTATTTGCACTGCAGAGAGCCGCAGCTTCCAGCCAATTGAACCAGACTCTAAACACTGAACCACATCCAGAAATTTTAAAATCCTAAAAACCTGTTACCCTTTGGGTGAATGTAAACCAATCTCCTTCATCAGCAGCACTGGTTTGCTGCATTTTAAATTCTCTAGATTTTATTAGGCAACACTGTATTCCAGCTGTACTTGGCAAGGTATATATAAAGGTGAATTACATAGTAACTACTCTTAAGAAATAGTGCTGTTTGATATTGTGAGGTTTATGATAAAGGGTATACATAGCATTCTATGGAGTCACAGCAGAAGGTACCTAACAGCCTGATAGGAATTGGATAATTGAATATGGGAACACAGGAGCTAGTCTTGAAGGATCAAGAGGCAGTGAACAAGTGGGTGCGGCCTGGGGTGAGACATTCATATATCTGTTAGTTAAATGTACATATTCACTGAGGAACTACTATGCACCCAGTGCTGTGCTAAGCCAGAGGGCTGATATTATAAACAAGAACTCACCTCTGAACCAACAACCTACAACTGGGGAATGACGCAGGCAGAAAGCTGAGATGGGACCGTGGTGAGCTGCTGGCCCGTCTCGGTAGAGCTCCCCAAAGTAAGAAACAGCCTGACTGATATTGAGGAGGAATGGGATCAGCCATTTGTGGAATTATAAGCAGTTTGGTACATCTAGAGAGTAATGTAAATTATTAGGGTTGCTTAAAGAAAGACTTTCTAAGTAGGTGAGTTTCAGGCTGATAAGTAAGGAAACCCTTTCTTGCTACAAAACTCTAGTTTCTCCAGGAAAGATTTTGTTACCAGTGGCTTTGAAGGTGAATGTCTGCAAGTTTCCTTAGGGGAGCTATAATTCTTTAAGAAGTCTGTGAAAAATGCCTTGTTATCTGCCTTCACCCTGTCAGGAAAGAGTTCTGATTCTTAATACTTTGGGGTCCTTATTACAAAGATATAAAAACAAAACGAAACACAAAATCTAGTTGCTAACTTCAGTGGGGCCTTTCTTAGATCATCTGATGTGGAGCAAATCAGGCCCGTGTGGTGTATTCCTAAAAAATGGAAAACTCATCCATTGGGTTTCCAGTAGCATTTAAAGCATCATCACAATGTGCTCTTCTGTTGCCCTTTTGCTCCCTAAGCCATGCATGCAGGGAGTCATGATAAAAATACATCCGCAGGCAGGTCAAGGTTACGATTCTCTTCCAAGATTCAGCTGGATATCTCACTAATGATCTAAAATTCTGAACTAGGGACTTTCCACTTATGGATGTGATGGTTCTCAAGGACCCAAAAGACAATGAATTTGAAAAAAGCCACATCCAGCCAGGATTTTGAATCTTGAATTGCACCCCTGGGGTTATGTGAAGAGTGTCTTGTTCACAGTCCGTGGCCCCTCCATTGCCTGTTTGCCAGCTCCAGGCAGCACCCTGCAGCGCTCACCCTCAGACATCAGTATCACCCAACTCGCCTGGCTGTGCCCGCTCTCTTCCCTGCCCCTCGCCTGCCTCCTGCTTCCTGCTGCTGCATCCTCCATGGGGCCCCCATTCCACATCCTCCAAGGAACATGCAGGAACAGCCCCTGCGAGGTCCTTGGAGGATGTGGAGTGGGGGCCCCGTATGGAATACCTTCCTGTGCAGAGGGGATATTGTCTTCTGCTGTGATTGATGTTCTTGCTAGAGTCTGCCCTTGTAGCTCTTGCTCTTTTTCTTCTAGGAAAGCAAAAAAGGGGCTTGGAGTTCAATGGCCAATGTCCAGGTGGGTGGGCAGGGTCACTGGTGGACAACTTCCACACAGCAACTATTTTTGTTCTTTAACACCTAGACATTTTTAAAAATAAGATATTTCTCTAGGCATTTTCTCTAGAATCCTGATATTCTGCCTCTTTACAAAATACATTATTTTCTGCTAGACTTTGAAGATATTAGGCTGTTGAATCACCCCTACTGTAGTAAGGTGCTAATTATCTCTGCTTCTTATAGCATGCAAGCCTTTAGAGAAACTGATGGTGAAGAGCAAAGAGCAGCTCGGTTTTGGGCAGCACATTTTCTTGTTTGAGTAGCCAAATTATTACATTATTCAAAATTTAAACTTTGAATAAAAACAGTCTTAACTAATTTTATATGTTGGTTTTATTATATGAAACACGCATGTTTCTTATTTAAAATGTTCAAGTCATTTGTAAAAGGAAACAGAAAATAATTACAAAACCTGGTCCCCTTTTCCCCAACCTGAGTCACTGTTGAAAATTGCTTATCTGGTCTTCAAGATCCTCCGTTGGCTATTAAAAGGATTCTCTCTTTCTCTCTCATACATCCGATTGTGCTATATGCACTATTCTGTAACCCGCTTTGGGCATGTATAATATGTTTTGGACATAGTTTCAGATACATTATGGCTCAATTTTTTTTTTTTTTTTTTTGAGATGGAGTCTCGCTCTGTCGCCCAGGCTGGAGTGCAGTGGCGTGATCTCAGCTCACTGCAAGCTCCACCTCCCAGGTTCAAAACATTCTCCTGCCTCAGCCTCCCAAGTAGCTGGGATTACAGGCGCCCGCCACCACGCCCGGCTAATTTTTTGTATTTTTAGTAGAGACAGGGTTTCGTCATGTTAGCCAGGGTGGTCTCGATCTCCTGACCTCGTGTCTGCCCGCCTCGGCCTCCCAAAGTGCTGAGATTACAGGCGTGAGTCACCGTGCCTGGTCGGCTCAATATTTTTAACAGCTACATGAATTCCACTGTTTAAATTCCTATATCTATGTTACAACTAGAATTCACTTGATCAAAGAAAGAGTATTTCTTATTTCTAATATATTTCACCTGAGCTTGGCTATAGTCTGAGGCTGAGGGTTCAGTTACCATTGGGAGCGCCTTCTCAATTGCTCATCGAATAAAGGTAATAACAAAACCCTGGACAATATTTTAGCAAAACGTAGGTAATACTGTTTTTTACTTCATAAACATAATTTTTTTTTTTTTTTTTGCAAAGAGTTAAATCTAAGGTTTCTTCTATACTGGCCTCATGAGACCAACTGCCTGGGATACAGACATTGTTACTTTTTGCAATTATTCCCCTTCTGTCTGTCAGAGTACCTGATACCTGCCATATGTTTAACACAAGCATTCAATAAATGGTGGGGTAAAAAGATTATTTCAGATGTATTTGTTGAAATTTTATTAAAAATAAGATAAAACTAAAGATGCTATATGGCCAAAACATTAAAATATGTTTCTCAAATATCTACCTTTAATAGCAATTGAGTTAAACACAACTAAGTAATTTCTGCAGCTGATTCTTGATGCCCACACACGCATTCTCTCTTTCCCTCAAAGTCGCTGATCGTCTCTAATTAGAGCTCAGTGCTGATGAAGCATCAGGCTCCGGAATGTGGGACGCCCAAAAGGTGAGGCCAACAGCAGATACTCACACTTGACATTTTAGATGGCTACATTGCCTTTTTCAGTACCTACGACATTTTGAAACCCTGTAATTTCATCTCTCCAGCAACCTGCAATTTTTCATTTGTTTTTATTTACTTGGTAACCCCAGGGAAAGGAGACTTCAGCACTCAGCACCTGCTCCTTCAGCTGCCACGAGGTTTCCTTATCCGTCCTCCAGATTCATCCTCCACTTTGTCTTAGTCTCACAACCTTTGCATAACAACATAAAAATATAATATCCTTGCACTGGGTTGGGAGTTAATAAAGTGCCTTCCATCTACTTCATCAGTTTAACCTTCTCATTTCTTTTTCCTTCAGATGCTACCATTTCTGAATCTTTATACTCTGTCACCTAGGCTTAGATTATACTCTGTATACTGTTACCTAGGTCTTCACCCAAAGAGACCCTTATATCCTTAGAGCTCATTCATTCATTCATTGACTATGCATTGAAAATTCACTATGCATCACATGCTAAGAACAGAAAAGTATCCAAGACAGCCACAGTTTTTGAGATTTCAGTCTAGCAGAGAGAAAAAACCACATATTCCATTAATTATAATCTATTGTGACAAGATCTACGGAGAAGCAAGAAGTGTATGTTATGAGACCTTGGACAAGTATTCACTATGCATCACTTGCTAAGAAAAGTATCCAAGACAGTCACAGTTTTTGAGATTTCAGTCTAGCCAAGAGAAAAAGCCACATATTCCATTAATTATACCTCATTGTGGCAATATCTACAGAGAAGCAAGGAGTGTATGTTATGAGAGCTTGGACAAATGGGTTATTAAGCCGGACCAGGAGAGTGAGAAAAGCCTTTGTAACTGATGCCCAGAAGCAGCCACAACAAAATAATTGTGGCCCCATTGTTTGCCTCCTTTGCTATCATCTGCTTATCCCTCTCCAGTCCACTGCAATCAGTGGTTTATTTTTCTGTCTCCCTCAGATGACACAGTATATGCATTTTGCATCTTTTCACCCCAATATCTATCACAGTGTCAGATATTAATTAAGTAGTAACATTAATTAATTAGCTTATCTCCTTCAAAAATCTACTGAGCATCTCCGAGTATCAGGCACTCTCCTGGGCATTATAATATTCATGAAAATATGATAAGTCCTGTCTCTCATGGAGCTAACATTCTAGGAAATAGAAAATAGTCACATGAACCTATGATGGGTTTGGTGACAAGTGTGCTATAAAAGATGGGAAAGAACAAGATAAAGGGATGGAAGTGGAGTTGCTTGTGAGGCGTCAGTGGTGAGTTACTATACTCCATAGGGCAAGCCAGGGAGGGCTGCTCCTTTAGATCACATTGAGCAGAGACCCACAGCAAGTCAGCAAGCGAGCCATGTACATCTGAGAGGCATGTGCTGGGTGGAAACCCGGCAAGAGCACACGGAGCAGGAGCACGGGCCAGCGCTGAAGGAGCAGCAAGGTGGCCAGCGTCAGCAGAGCAGAGCGCAGAGGGAAAGTGACTGGAGAAGTTGCAACGGCTGTGGGCTGGGGCTTGAGACAGATCACGGTGTGGCCATAAGCAGGACTTTGGCTTTTACTTATGAGAGAAGGAAAGCTGTTGGAGCACTTCAGATACAGAAGTGACATGACCTGGCTGTGAATGGGAAACAGTATAGTGCAGGCAAAGATGGAACCTGGGAGAAGAGCGAGAAAGCTGTTTACCCAGAAAAGAGGGATGGTGGTTTCAAACCGACTGGCAGCTGTCGAGGGGATGAGAGATGGTGGTGGTGTGGCTTTATTTCAAAGATCAAGAAAGCAACTGCTGATTTGTTGATTGGGAGCATAGTGATATATGTGTTCATTAAAAGTCAGATACTATCTATATCTATATATAGAAAAATATTTGTTAGGGACAAAAATAAAGTAAAAGTCAACAAGTATTTGATTTGGTGGCCTTTACAACTAATTTAAAGATAGGAACTTAATTTTGAAAAATATAAAAATTAACATATCAATCTAATCTCTCTCTCTCTCTATATATATATACACACACACACACAGAGACACACACACGTGAAGAAGTGACAGTCTCTCCCTGTCCCCTGTGCCCCTTGTTTCCCTTCCCTCTCCTCTTCCTTCTCCTTTCCTTCCTCTTTCTCTCTCACACATAAATACACAGAAATAACACTTTCCTAGTAACAGCAACAATGACTTGCACTGATATGTTCACGGAAGAGGTCTGTTTTCTACTGGGACGTGCAAACATGCTGATAACTAGGCCTCCTGAAAAACAGGCTTATGGGCCGGGCGCGGTGGCTCACGCCTGGAATCCCAGCACTTCGGGAGGCCGAGGCGGGTGGATCACAAGGTCAGGAGATCGAGACCATCCTAGCGAACATGGTGAAACCCCATCTCTACTAAAAATACAAAAAATTCGCTGGGCGTGGTGGCGGATGCCTGTAGTCCCAGCTACTCAGGTGGCTGAGGCAGGAGAATGGCGTGAACCCAGGAGGCAGAGCTTGCAGTGAGCCAAGATTGCGCCACTGCACTCCAGCCTGGGCGAGAGTGAGACTCTGTCTCAACAACAACAACAACAAAAACAAACAAAAAAACAGGCTTATGATATTTGCCATAAAGAGAATATTAATCTACGGAAGACTCTTAGCAGAATGTGCCTAGTCTAGGCTTGCTTAAAATTAAACCTAGGATCTAGGGACTAATGAGGCTCCTTGAAAATATCATGGAAGCCATATGAGGATCTGAGTGTAAAACAGAGACGTTTCATAACCACAACATTCCAGAGAAGGAAAATGTTACCTTGAAATCTCTCTTTGTATCTATTTCCAGTGCTAGAGAGAAAACGCCTATATTCTTCGGCAAACTGTCTTCTATCACAATATTCTCTGTTCTTTTGCTGTTCTGCTGACTGTATAATAACTTGCATTCCAGATCTCTTGAGCCTTTGGTATACACCAGTTTCTCTTTCATGCAGTTTTTCCCCAATGTTGGCCATAAATTAGAATAACCTGGGAAGTCTTAACAACTCCCAGCGGTCAAGCTACATCCCAGAAAAAATAAGTAAGAATCTTTGTGGGCTCAACTCAGGTTGGGAGTCAGGTGTCAGTATTTTAATAACACCCACGGGATTCCCAGGTGCAATCAAGGTTGAAAATTTATGTGATGTTAAGGAGCTTCTGGAAGTTAAGGGCATGACCCCCTCTACTACAGTTTGCTATAATGTGAAGAAATACAGCATTACTTTTTGTCTTGAGAGACAATCATAAATTAGATTGATATCTTACATTAATTTCTATATTTTTCAAAATTAAGTTTCTATCTTTAAATTAGTTGTAAAGACCACCAAATTAAATACTTGTTGACTTTTACTTCATTTTTGCCCTGAACAGAACCAGCAACAATTTCTTGCACACGAACCTAATATATTTTAAATGTAGTTATTTATAATATAATATTTTTAAATGTAGTTATTTATTTGTTTATTCACTTACCCCCTACTTTGTTTCTAAAATACTACAAGGCAGGCTGTATTTGCCTTTATAAGAGCTGGATCACGAGCAAAGTATAGTAAAATTTCATTAGAGGAATAAGTAGAACTTGTAGGAAAAAAGAAAGGATGATTGCCTAATACTGCATAATTGATACAATATTATTTTACTTATTTTGAATGCTATTAGTTTTTAAAAGTGATTTCTTTAGGGTAGAAACTCTAGATTATTTACAAACTTCAATACAGTAATTAATAATAATTGCAGCTTATCATCCAAGCCTGTTAATTAGAAACACATCATCTTTCTGATCATCATCTGTGAGATGTACATTTCGTTCCTGGGTTTGAACCTGTAATGTACTCTCCCCCGGGTGTCCCCATGCACTGGCACTGACTGTCGCGGTTCTTACCAGATGGAGCAGGGACCCTCCCGAGGAGACGAGGGTGTGGGGGTCTGCCCCCTCCTTCAGGAGCCGAAGCACTGAAAACAACAGAGAGGAGAATGGAGTTACAGAGAGTCCTTCTTCCACGTGTGGAACCAAATGTGTAGGCTTTCATTAATATCTAAAATGCAAACAGCTGCGAAAACCAAAGACTACGGCTTCTGTGCCATCTGACCCTATTTATTATGATGATTGGTGGTGTTTCTTGTCATCTTCAAACTTATTCCATGGTTGGGCAACATAATTTTGTATTACAATCATGCAAATGAATGAGAAAGTGAAACAGATTTTTTAAAGTTTACTGTTTCAAAGTGTCTTGTGTATGCATCCATTGTAGAACAGAAAAGCAAAATGAAAGAAATTACTTCACTAGGTTCACACGGGCATTAGGTCACTGAATTTTTATTTTTATTTTTTAATTCATTAAGGCCCATTGGCTTAAAGCAATAAAAGTTTACTTTTGCACATTAACCTTCCACTGGTGCCATTAGCCCTTGGCAATGTTTCCACCATTCTCACAAAGCACGTCAGAACAAAGCCACATATATCCAAATTAGTTAAGTCAAATACATCAAACTATATACCAATTACTCGAATAAATTCACAGTTGAAAAGTGACCTGTATTTCCATTTGAACAGCAAAGGTGAATTCATTAGTACACAGAATGCCACAGAGTATTAAGAGATTGATTGATTGTGTTCCATTCTCTGCTACTTAAAATGAAGCTATAAGACAAGCCCCATAGAAAGGTTCTTCAATCCCCCAAGGCACTATAATTGTTTCCACTACTAACAGCAATATCATACTTTTAATAAAATACCATGAATGCATTTTCCACACACACAAAATTAAAGCAACAATTACTCTTTTATTTCATTATTACACACAACTGGACAAAATGGCTCAGGTTCAAACTCATTCCTCACTGAGGCATACTGTCTTCCCATTAACTTTATCTGTAACTTGAAATGTTGCCTGAAGGGGCCTTCTTTCCTATGGCACTCCAATTCTTTTATGTGTTCCAATGTCTAGTCTCTGACTATCTTCCCCAAATCTCACTGCATATCACAGAAGGCAGCATGAGTCTTGGCAGACATCGTGACTATGCAAAGCTTCCTCTCCAGGAAGGCCAAGCTCTTTGACGGTGGGTGCAGTGGGTGTGATGAGGGAGACAGGCCTCCGCCTGTGAGCCAGGTCAGCCTGCCCTGCCCCGTGCATCCCGGCCACGCTTTCCTTACATCAGCGCACCCTTGGAGCACATCCAGAAGAAGTTCCTAAATAGAAGCATGTTCACATCTACTCATTGCCAAGGGACTTTCCTTTGATGATGTTCTTTCTGCAATCAAGGATTTAATTATTTTCATAACCTAGAATCTGCTAACATTGAGTAGTGTGTTACAAAAACATTCTCAAAGGTGGCAAACTTGTAGTATCAGCTGTAACCTGACAGCTCGTGTCGTATTCATTTGCCAACTGGGTTATCTTCTTTCTCTGCTGTTACAAGAAGTTGAGGAGGCCAAGGCCATCTTTCTCTTGTTCTTCACTGTATTTCTAAGAACCGTCCTGTTTCGTGGTATGGAGATGCTCTTCCCCCCGCCCTTTCTCTGCCTCTCTTTCTCTCTCTCTATATATAGAATAAATGAAGGCACCTCTTGCAAACTCATGTACTCACTACTCTTAGTGTTTAAAATCCCTTTCATGAGAATAGAAAGTTCATTTCATACATTTGCCAATGGTTTCCTCAGATGATAAACAGCACTTTTACTCTAGTATTTATTCTTTTAGCTAATGAAATTATCCATCATGAATTAACTAATATTGACTTTTTATATTCTGCAAAGAAATAGCATAAGTGTGATCTCACTACAAAGATAGTGTGAAGTAGATTGTATCATGTTATAATATTAGTAAAATGCAATCAGATTTTTATGCAGAGTCCATTATGCAGACACACAGTGAATTATACATAATAGAAATCAGTGATCCATATTCTTTGGGTTTAGGGTTACACAGGTTTCAGCATGAGACCTGGAAAGCTACTGAACTTTATGTCTCAGTTTTTTGTCAGTAGAACAATGGACAGTTGTACTCACTTCATGGGGGTTTGTGAGAATTAAATGAGAAAACATATGTAGCATGCTTCAGGCACTTCTTAAGGATCAACAAATGACTGGAATGACTATGTGCGATAAAACCCCATAATAATATATCATAGAATCCACACTTTAAGATCTATTCTGAATGTTTTCCAAACTTTCTGGTTACTAAATGTTGAATTTAAGTGCAGAATATACGTGAGGCAAATTTAGCATATTAACCTGGAGGATGAGTGTATAATTTATCAAACAAAAGTAGAACAAAGGGGGAAATATACAAGGCAAAGGAGAATGCTGAGCATGGAGAAAGTGAATCTTTATTACCTTTGCTTTAAATACAATCTACTGCATTGTAAATTCGTGTCATTTAATTATTAGTATAGGTAGTATTTAACTGTTTCACAACCAACTCACAAAATTCCTGGAATTTTACCAGTCAGCTTTCATAAGCTGGCAAGGGAGAGCTCCAGATCACTACAGTGGGCAATCATGAAACTCATAAAGAACATTGCACAGGAATGCCCAGGAATGAGAGCAGGGCTACACTCAAGTTCTTTGAAGGTCCTTTTCATCACAGGGAAACAGGCTAGGAAGAAAGGCTTCTTCCTCCATCCAGCCCGGCATCATCCTAGTGAGAAAAGGGCAATCTGAGTTTTGTTTGTCCTAGATAGGACAGTTTTTTTGAGAGGGCTGTTTGCATGATCAAGATGGAACCATATTAGAACCACAGACTCGATATTAACTGGCTTGCCCATCATTACCGTGAGTAAGGACTTAAGAATAAGACAAAATCGACTACTGGCCAAATAGAGAAATAGGTTATTCTTCGCATATAAAGATAGTAGTGTGAACTAAATTCTATGGCTGTGCTAAGGGTTAAAAGCTGGAATTGTAAGGGACCTAAATGTGAAGATATAATGCAGAAAATATCATTTGTGTAATAATTAGTTTATAATAATTTTGAGAAGAAAATTATGAAACGAATACATGTTGAACATCTTTGGTATAACCCTGTACTGAGTACCTTACATGTAAGAATTACTTTAATTCCCTCCACACCTCTATAATACAGACACTATAATCGTCACTCTTTCTTTTACTAATAAGGAAGCTGAGGCTCTGTTATATTACGTGGTTCCCTGAAGCTGTAGGTACATAATGGAGCTAGAACTCAAGTGTAGCGACAGGACTCCAGTGATTGTGCCCTTAACCCCAAACGGCATCAGAGAGTAAAACTTCAAAATCACAGCCAGGATCAAGATCCATTTTATTGGCCTCAGAATTACTAATTGTGTGGGAAATTACCCAAATTTCTGTTAAAATACTTTATCCAAAAAGGTACGGGTTCATAGCAACTTTGTAATAACATGATTGGAGCGGCCAGTCAAGTGAAACGGCAGCACCACTCTGAATCTTTCTGTTATGACAAAATCGGCAAGGAAACAGCCTAAGGAAAACAGCCATCTGGGGACCAAATAGAATAACGAAGCGCAGGCTTCCTTTTATAGTGTTGCCGCTTGGAAGGGATTCAGCATTTATTGTATATTTGTGGCTTCATCATCAAGCTGCAGCAGAACTCCATCGAGATGCCTGTGGGAGAGGGTGGGGGGGCATGATTTGATATTTAAAAAGAAACATTCATTCTCCAAATTTTCATCTATTAGGGTAAAAAATGGACTAAAATATCTCATAAAATTTGCTAAGTAGCTTTAATAGACTACACAGCTGCTTCCCACCATCACCAACAATAACCAATCACAATAGTCCACCTGGTTGTCAGCATTTATTTTGTGTTTCTAGATACTGTATTGCCACCATTTATCTGTAAGGTCTTTGGAGACCCCATTAGCTAGTGTGGACATGTGACTGCGTAGCAATCTATACCTACTCTCACACAATCTCCACCACAGTGGCTCTTGAATTCACAAAGGTGTTATGTTTAACATCAACAGAGGAAAGGAAGATAAAACTAAGCATACCTGCGTTCTCAATTCTGTTCCTGTTATAAGCCCTGCAGAAGACAGTTTCCAGACAGAGGGAAGGACAATCATAGGTGGTAAGAAGTTAGCAATTGGTAAACCTGGTTAGAGGGGATATGGGAGTTCTTGTGTTACCTGGGAAAGTTTTCTGTAAGTTTGATTTTATTTCTAAATAAAGAAGTTACAATGAATAACAAAAAAGTATCAAGCCAGTGTCATTTTTTTCCTCCTGAAATGATAATGAAAACATCAATGTGAAGACTTCTAAAAAAGTATGCCTGAGAATTTCCATACAGTTGATAGTCCTTTGAGAAAGCCTTTGAAAATTGTATCTTATCTCATTAACATGTCAATCAAGAAGAGAAGCAAGAAGCAGGAATATAGAAATTATGTTATCAACACCACAGAAATGTCTATTTGCACAGCAATGCTGCTGAAATACAGATTTCCTTTCCTAAGTAGAGCTCAAATTTTAGGATGTATAAGAATAACTTGAGGATTTTATTAAGATGAATGTTGCTAGTTCCAGGCTTCTCAATCTGTTTTTTATTATCACCCCCTCACCCTCTGTGAAATTGTAATAATACACACAGGCTGGGATATCTGATTACGGAATGTGGCCGGATGGAGGGGCACAAAACCATTGCTTTAGCTGAGTTTTTGTCCTCCAAAATCCCATTTTTGCACCTTTGGGAGCTATTTCTGCCCCCATTAGAATCAGGCCCTAGTCCCATCTCTTCAATCCTTTGATTTAGGAGCTTTGTTGTGGGATCTAAAATTGTATGTTTAAAAAAACACATGCACACACACTGCAGGAGATTCTGGGGCAGATGGTCCCTTTAAGACATTCTGAGAAAAACTGCTAAGATTTTACAATCTCAGGAAATTACCTCTGAACGCCTCATTTGGAAGAGACGGAATTAGTAAGTGGCAAAGACTTGTTAGAAGATCCTTTCCCATTAATTTGCCATTGAGACTTTGGCCCCTAGTACCACATGTCCCACAGGATCCCTCAGGACACATGGTATTCTCAATACATGCATATTAAGCTAGACCTCCCTTACATGGATCCGGAATAATCAGGGTGAGCTCACAGGAGGTGCTCATGCTGCAGTGGATGGGGAGGCCTGCAATCAGAGACTGAGTCTGGGCAATGACCCTCGACCCTCACTATGCTTTAGATCCTTACCCAAACTTCGTAAAGATACAAATTGTTCTGTCACCAGGTTATTAAATTCAGGCAGTCAAAGATGTGTCCATTGATCCCTATGTTCCTTGACGTCATTGATTGATCCCTATGTCATTGATCCCTATGTTCCATTGATCCCTATATTCCATTGATCCCTATGTTCCTATAATACTGAGAAGCATAGACAGCCATGGGAATCAGCATCCAAGGACTGTTTAGCTTGTTTCCGTCCAGCCTGGAAACAACAGGGTCATGATAAGAGGGTCTAGCCAGGTTGTTGGAGCTTTGGTGGGCTCTGCCTGAAGTCTTTATTCAAGTGAGCTGCTCAATCACACCTTATGTGATGGCTTCTGATTTGATTCAGATCCACATGCACTCACAGGATGCTCAAGACTGTTACCAGCCACCCTTCTGGACAAGGAGACCCATGAGGGCTGGGCATGAAGTCAAGGCTGCATTAGGTTCCAGCCTTGGCAAGGGAATTTGGGCCAATTAGCTTGAAGCACCCCGAAATCAAGCGTAGCCGAGACCCACCTTAGCCCCAGAGACCTCACAGTCTTCAACCAGTTAAAATTCATTTCATGTCACTTTGGCCATGGCTTTCAGATTTCTTTTTTCCCACTCAACTTGATCAAAACTGGACCTGACTAAATCCTGAAGACTGTAAGCCAAGTCCAAGGTCTTCGTGGCCAGGTTGACCCAGATTCTCCAATCCCAATCCAGTGTGCAGTTATGACAAATGAAACAAATTTTTAGTGAGCATCCTTTATGTATTAATAGTTAGCACTATCCCAAGAGGTGCAGATGTACAGAGAAGAAATAGAAAACAATCTTACCTTCGTAGAGTGTATAATCTAGTTGGCACTGGTACTGGAGAAGACGGAGGACAAAAGGGATCACAATCACATATTAGAAGGATTTGCAGTGCTTCTTGAATCACTGGCTAAATATCTTGAATTTGTTCTGAAAACCGAATTACCATTTTTCCCTTCAAATGTTACTTGTAACCCATTTCATTCCTTCTCCTCCTCAAGGATCACACTGAGATATATGTTCAGCATTATCATCATGTTCCTTATATCTCTTAGGCCTTTCTTTGCTTTCTCGCAATATATTACCTTGGATATTTTCTACCGCCCTGCCACAATATGAAATCCTTTTCAGCCATGTACAATCAACTGTTCAGCCCATCAATTCAATTTTAATTTGTCACATTATTTTTTAGTCCTACACTTTCCATTTGATACTTTCATATAGATTTTAATTACCTGGTAGAAGGTTTTATCATTATTTCTTGTACATGTTGGTTGGAGTTATTATGAAATCAAATCTGATAACTATATCATGTGCATCAGCTATGAGTCAGTTTCAGTTTTCTATGGTTTCTCTTGATCTTATATTTCAGTATGCCTGTAGTTACTGATATTATTATTATTTGATTGGTCATATAGAGTGTGTTAGGCTGTACTCCTTCCTGTTCACATTTTTAAAAGCATTTATGAAAACTAGTATTAATTCTTCTTTAAGCATTTGGAAGAAATCCTCCATGAAGCCATGTGTGCCTGGGTTTTCCTTTGTGGAAAGATTTTATGAATTAAATCTATTCGATATAAGCCTATCATGATTTGTGTCTTTCTAGGAATTTTTTCGTTTCATGTGGGTTATCTAACTTTTTGGCATATAATTTTACTAGTATTACCTTTTAACCCATTTTAAGTTTGATTCTAATATACAGTATACTTCCCTTTTCTCTGGGGGATACAGTCCAAGATCTCCAGTGTATGCTTGAAACTGCAGATAGAACAAAATTGTATATATGCTATGATTTTCCTATACACACACACTTATAAAATTTAATTCATAAATTAGGCACAGCAAAAGATTAATGACAATAATACAATAGAACAATTATAACAATATACTGTAATAAAAGTTATATGAATGTGGTCTCTTTCTCTCTTCAAAATATCTTACTGTATTTTGCTCACTCTTATTCTTCTTGTGATGATGTGAGATAATAAAATGCCTGTGTGACAAGTTGACATAGACACCGCGATGTTGCATTAGGCTACAACTGACCTTCTGATGATAGGTCAGAAAAGGCTCCTGTGTTCCAGGTGATCCCAGATCACTGAGCCATGATGATGTCAATGGTTAGATGACAAGAGCAGACGATGTTGATGATTAACATGTAGGTAGTGTACACAGTGTATATGCTGGACAAAGAGTCGATTCATGTCCCAGATGGAATGGAGTGAGATGGCACAGGGTTTCACTATGCTATTCAGAATGTTGTGCAATTTAAACTTTTTGGAATTATTTATTTCTGGAATTTTCTATTTTTTATTTTTGGATCAGGATTGGCCATAGGTACCTAAAACCATGGAAATCAAAATCATGGGTAGGGGGGCACTATTGTATCTTCTTTCATTCATGATTTTAGTAATTTTTGTTTTGGTTTGGTTTGGTCAGTTGTTTTTTTTTTTTTTTTTTGTCAGTTTAGCTAAGGTTTTTCATTGTGTTGATATTTTCAAAGAGCCAAGTTTTGGTTTTATTGATTTCTCTATTGTTTTCCTCTATATTTCTTTTATTTCTACTCAAACCTTTATTGTAACATTCCTTTTATTGGCGTTGGATATTGTTCACTACTTTTTTTCATTTTTGAATATAAAAAGTTAGGTTAATTTAAGATACTTTTATGTATTTAAATATAGGCATTTATTACTATGGACTTTGGGTGATTAGGTTGTGTCAATGTAGGTTTATCAATTGTAAAATGTGTACCATTCAGGTGGGGGAGATTAATAACAGGGGAGGCTACCCATGTGTCAGAGCAGGGGCTATATGGAAAATCTCTGTATCTTCCCCTTAATTTTGCTGTGAATCTAAAGCTTTTCTTAAAAACGAAATTCTTTTTTTAAATATATTGTTATTATCTTTTAAGTTCTTGGGTACATGTGCACAACGTGCAGGTTTGTTACATAGGTATACATGTGCCATGTTGGTGTGCTGCACCCATTAACTCATCATGGAAACCATCATTCTCAGCAAAAACAAAATTCTCAAAGAAAGATGAGTGTTTATAGCTATAAAATTCTCTTTAAGAACTGCTTTAGTTAGACCTTACATCTTTTAGTATGTAGTATTTTCATTTCATTTATCTAGCATTATTTTATAATATCTATTGTGATTCATTTTTTGATACATTGGTTATTTAGGAGTATTCTGGTTAATGTAGTAGTTTGCTAGGGCTATCATAACAAGATACCTCGGATGGCTAGTTTACACAATGGAAATTTATTTTCTCATAGTTCTGGAAACTAGAAGTCCAAGATCACGGTGTTGGCAGTTTGATTTCCTCTGAGGCCTCTCTTCTTGGCTTGTGGATGGCTGCCTTCTCACTGTGTCATCACTGTGTCCTCACATGTGACTCTCTGATGGCACACACTGTGCGTGTCCAAACTTGTTCTTCTTAAAACACCAGTCATATTAGATTTGAGCCCGCCTTAATGACCTCTTTTTAACTTATTGGCCTCCTTAAATGCCCTGTTCCCAAATACAGTCACATTCTGATTTACTGGGGGCTAAGGGTATAACATATGAATTGAGGGGAGGGGACAGGGAAGGACAAAATTTAGCCCATAATAGATAATTTTTGTGTATTTGTGAATTTTATAACATTCCATCTATTAAGTATTTTTATTTTCATTCCATTATGGTGAGAGAACATACTTTGTAATATTTTAATTCCTTTAAAATTTATTGACACTTGTTTTATGGCTTTGCATGTGGTCTGTCCTGGAGAATGTTTCATGCCCCCTTCAGAAGAAGGAGTGTTCTGCTGTTGTGGAAGAGTATGTTTGATAAATTTCTGCTGTATATGGTTGTTCAAGTCTTCTTTTTCCTGTTGAACTTTTGTCTAGCTCCATCCATTGCTGTGAAAGGTACTGAAATATTCAAATATCTATGAATGCTCTATTTTTCCTTTTAATTCTCTCAGTTTTGCTTCATGTATTTTGGAACCCTGTTGTTAGGCACATATATATTTACAATTTGTATGACTTCATGATGGAATAATTCCTTTATCACTATATAATGCCCTTATTTTTTCTTTAATAACAATTTTTACATTAAAGTTGAGTTACCTGATATTTACATATGTACTCTAGCTCTTTTTGGGTTACTTTTTGAATGGTATATGATTTCCCACGTTTGACTTTCAACCAATTTGTGTCTTTGAATCCAATAGATATCTCTTACAGGCAAAATATAGCTGGATGACTTTTTAATCAATTCTGCTAATCTCTGCCTTTTGAGTGTTAAATCCATTTATATTAATGCAATTACTGATAAAGTAGGATTTATGCCTACCATTTTGCTTTTGTTTGTTATGTGTATTATACTTGTTTCATTCTTCTATGCCCCCATTGCTGCCTTCTTTTGTGTAAACAGGTACTAATTTACATGTCATTTTGATTCTCAAGCATTTATTTTCATATATTATTTATTTCTCATAATTTCCCTAGGGATTACAATTAATATATTAATTTATAATAATTTAGTTCAGATTAATGCCAACTAAATTTCAAGAGTGTACAAAAACTTTGCTGTTATATAGCCAGCTGTCCCCTCTACCACTACTACCCTTCTAACTTTGGGTCATTATGTTTAAACAAATTACATCTTTATGCATTGTGTGCTCATTTATAACAGACTTATATTCATTTATTTCTGTAATTATGTTTTAAATATAATTAAAAATTAGAGTAACAAAAATAGGCAATACTGTTTTTTTATATTTACTTATGTGTTTAACTTCCAAGTGCTGTTTATCTTTTATGCGAATTCAAGTCTAATGTCTTTCATTTCAGCCTGAAAGATTCCCTTTGCTATTTCATGAAGGGCAGATCTGTTAGTAAAAAATTCTCTTAGTTTTTGTTTGCAATGAATGTCCTAATATTCCTCCATTTTTGAAAAGTCATTTTCATGGATATAGAATTCTTGGCTGGCAGTCGTCCTTTTTAGCACTTTGAATTTGTCATCTTTCTGCATTTTGGCTTCCATGGTTTCTGATTAGAAGTCAGCTGTTAATCTTCTGGAGGAACCCTTGTACATGAAGCATAACTTCTGTATTTATGCTTTCAAGATATTTTTTTGCCTTTGGCTTTTCACAGTTTATGTTGTGTCTAGGTATGGATCTGTTTCAGTTTATCTGACCTGGAATTTGAGAAGCTTCTTAGATGTGTAGATTAATATTTTCCACCAAATTCAGCAAGTTTTCACCAATTAGTACTGCCAATATTCTTTCTGCCGTGTCTTTCTCCTCTCATCTGTGACTCCATTATGTACATTGGTACACTTGGTGGTGCTCTACAGTCCCCTTAGGCTGTGCTCATTCTTCTTCATTTTTTTTTCTTCTCTACCTCAGACTAGATCATCTTAACTGATCTATCTTTAAATTCACTGCTTGTTTTGCCAGCTTAAATACACTTTATTTCTGCTAATGTATATTTAATTTTAGTTACTGTGCTTTTCAACTTCAGAATTTCTATTTGTTTGTTTTTATAATTGTTCTTCTCTATGTGGGGAGATACCACTTTCATACTTTCCTTTAGAGATTTAGACATAATTTTCTTTAGTTATTTGAACATTTTTATGATCGTTTATTCAAAATCCCTCTCCAGTAAATCTAATATCTGGGCTCTCTCAGACACAGATTCTGTTGACTACTTTTTTCTCTCTCTGTGGAACACACTTTGTTGTTTATTTGAATATCTCATAATTTTTTGTTGACAACTATGTTTTTTAGTTTGGTTTGTGCTGCTATAACAGAATGCGCAGACTGGTTAATTTATTTTTTAAAATGGTAGTTTATTTTCTAACTGTTCTATATCCTGAGAAGTCCAAAATCAAGGGGCCAGCATATTGTGAGAACTTTCTTGCTGGGTCATCCAATGGTGTAAGGTAGGAAGAAGGGGAGGGCAAAAGGGACCAAACTTATCCTTTTAAAAGGGGGCCACTCCCACAATAACAAACCTACTCCAGTGATAACAGCATTAAACCCCTCATGAGGGCAGAGTCCTCATGGCCTAATCACCTCTTAGTACTATTACAATGGCAATTAAATTTTAACATGAGTTTGCAGGGGGGTGACAAACATTCCAAACATAGCACTAAACATGATGAATAATAAAATGTGGAGACTTTGAAAATCCGATTCCCTCTCCGCTCCTGCGTAGATTGCTGTTTCTGCTTGTAATTGTTGTTTGGTTGTTTTTTTCATTATTTTTCGTAACTAAATCTGCAATGTCTATATTATGTGTCATGTGTAGCCACTGAAATCTCTGCTCATTTATCGTAGTAGCCAATGAGTAAACCTATTTCCTTAAATGGCTTGAAACAATAAACCTCTCAGCCTTCGCTTAGGATCCGGGCTTCTATGCTGGGGCATTCCTGTGGTGCTCTTGGAGACAGTTTACATCTTTTCCTTAGTCTGTGCTTCCTACTTGTGCAAAGCCTTAAGGTCAGTCCTAGGAGAGAAATTGGGGTCTTCCCAGGTATCTTATGAGCATACCCACAGCTCTGAACATGTGCATAGCCTTCTAGTTCCTGAGGAACACATTGCAGTTTTTCGAAGTACTCTATGGACCTCTCATTTTCCAGGTTTTCCTTCTAAGTGTTTTTGGCCAGCTTCCTGTTTGTACCAATTGTTGCAATGCTAAAGGGTTCCTGCTGGTTGTTTTCTACAAATGCCCCAGGGAAAAGGTTTGTAGTGAGCTTTTTCTGAGTCACTTTATATAAAAACAAATCTAGTGAGTGGAAGTTGCCAGATATGTCAAATGATAATTCTCTTAAGAATGGTGTTTTTGGAGGAGATCCAAACCCAGTCTGCAGCCACCAGTGGCTCCGAGGCTGCTGGTTTTCGTGGCTGCCAAGATTGCAAGGCTGCTGGGTTTTAGGGCTATTATAGAGCCGGGGAAGAGAGGATGTGGCTACAATAGTCAAAGGACCACAAAACACTGCTCTTGCCGAACTTCAACCATTTGTTCCTGAATAAATCCTTCTTCTTCTTCTTTTTTTTTTTTTTGAGACAGAGTTTCGCTCTTGTTGCCCAAGCTGCAGTGCAATGGCTCAATCTCAGCTCACTGCAACCTCTGCCTCCCAGGTTCAAGAGATTCTCCTGCCTCAGCCTCTGAGTAGCTGGGATTACAGGAGTCTGCCACCACACCCGGCTAATTTTTGTATTTTTAGTAGAGAAAGGGTTTCACCCTGTTGGCCAGGCTGGTCTCAAACTCCTGGCCTCAAGTGATCCACCCACCTCAGCCTCCCAAAGTGCTGGGATTATAGGCGTGAGCCACCATGCCCAGCCTATAAATGCTTCTTAGATTGTTGGAAGCCTTTGATTAATCTCCAAAGTCCTGAAAAAGTTGACAGTGCCAGTGTTCTCAGTGCTTTATGAAGGACAAATTTTTCAGTGGTCGTCTCTCTGTAACTCCAGGAGCAGTCTCCCCCATTATCTTAAAAACTGACAGAAGAGTCCCTAAAAATATGTATCTCTCATTGAGAAGAAGAAATTAGCTAACATTAGATTGTTAGTAATAATTATTATTTTTTGCTAAAGATGAAATTTCCAAGTTTCTGTAAGATGGAAAAAATATTCAAAATGCTGTTGTCAAACTTACATGTTCTACAGAACTTTTAACATATCCAATTGTGGTACAAATTGTCTGGCGGGAATCAGGAATGGTCTGCTTACCAAAACCAGTCATATAAATCATTGACTCTATATATTCCAGGACAGATGTAAAGTGACAGTATTATAACATCGTAAACTTGATAGCATATTTCCTTAGCTCTTGATGTAGAAGTAGTAAATCCAGGATGCATGCAATATAAATACATGCTTCCCTTCTTATTTTCTCTATATATAATGCTCTGACAATTTATGTTATGTAAGTTTAAAATGCTCTTTTTTATGCCAAATTTTAGAAATAAACAGTTTCAGAAAATGACTCACTTTTACAAATAAACGAAAAGAACTGACATAACTACTAATCTGGAATTTTGTTTGTATCTTGAGATAATAAAAACAAAAATAAAGAACACCATGCCAATATCTGTGGAAGTTAATAAAATGTGAGTAAAATGTTATTTGTAATAGCTATATATACACATGTAATAACTATATATACACAAATACATATATGTGTACATATGTAATAACTATATATACGTGTGTATATATAGTATATATGGTATACATACGCAATATGTAATAACTATATATATGTGTATATATATACATATATATAATATATATATATATATAGAGAGAGAGAGAGAGAGAGAGAGACAGTCTTTTAAAAGTAAGTCAAGTGGGAGAGAAATATCTCAGTATGTCACTGCCCACTCCTTAAGGCTAACCTGGGAATCAAAAGGGCTGTATCACAGTGCTGTTTGTGGCACTTACTATTCTCTTTTTTTTGGGTGGGCCTCAGTTCCCTCATTTGTAAAACTGTGATGAAAGCACTTTATTATTGTGAGAAAGAAGGTACCATATAAATATTATGGATGATTATTGCTTAGTCAATTTTGGGGACAGGATGAAAGCTTAAAGGAGGCCGTAGAGACTCGTTGAGAAAGCTTTTCAAAAAGGTGAGAATTATTGAGCATGTGGCTTTAGAAGCAAAGCTTCTGTGGTAGAAATCTCAAATAGAACTTGCAGGTTAAACTGGTTGTTTCTCACTCTCCTTTCCGTTCAAACATGTCTTTTAGTCCTATCTGAAAAATGTCATTATGGAACTGAGGTCACACCCCACCCTGCAGTTTCATCATGCATTTCCTTTTATCTTAGATAATTCTATGACATCCTTATCTTGTCAGGTTTTAATTAATCAGGGAGTCTTAGTGCTCATATAGCCTTTGTGTGTTTGTCTGATGTGAGATTTGAGAAAAATCCACAGGATCACAAGATTTCCCAAACCCTCAGGAATAAGATACAATCACCATGTGAAATACCAAAGGATACATTTCAAATTGGGAACAGAAATCACATCTCAAGTTTTATTTATCTCACTTATTCTCTAATAACCACAGTATATATCTGTCCACACTCCTTTTCTGAACATTACCTCCTTTACCTGTTCAGAGAGGGGTCCTACTGCATATCTAGCATCTTTATTCTCTGAATACCACTGAGTGGACCTGGACATCTGACCCCAGTTGGGCATGATGGATTCTCCAGCTGGAAATTTGGAATTGGGACACAGAGACTAGTTACTTAATTATGGGTGCTGGACATGGAAGGTGACCTAAGTGCCATAATAGCTTACATGCAAATGAGAGCCCAATCTGCAGAGGAGGAATGAAGGCAGAGGGAGAATGAAGAGAGTGAGGTCGGGCACAGTGGCTCACACCTGTAATCCCAGTGCTTTGGGAGGCCAAGGCGGGTGGATCACTTGAGGCCAGGAGTTCAAGACCAGCCTTGGCAACATAGCAAAACCCTGTTTGTACTAAAAATACAAAAATTAGCCAGGTGTGGTGGTGCACGCCTGTAGCCCCAGCTACTCGGGAGGCTGAGGCAGGAGAATTGCTTGAACCCTGGAGGCAGAGGTTGCAGTTAGCTGGGATCACACCACTGCACTCCAGCCTGGGTGACAAAGTGAGGTTCTGTCTCAAAAAAAAGAAAAAGAAAAAAAAAAGAGTAATACACATCCCTTTGTAAATAAAGTTCAATATAACTGATCATAAATCAGACACTAAAAGTGAAAGCATACAAATTGATACTTAAAAATACTGTTATTTTTCTTTTTATTTCATCAGCAGCAGTGATAGGCATAAATTTAAATCAGAACTTCTATGCAGTTTTCATGTGAGCTAATGCCTTAGTTCTACATTAGACCCTTGTCTCACAATCAATGACACAATTCAATTCAAGATGTAATTGGAATTCCTGGGAAAGAAATGGCCTCCCATGCTGAGTAATCTCTAGACCTCTTTTGGGTGGAATTCTGCAGATAGCTGGGGATAGGACTTTAGCCAACTTCGTGATCACAGTGGAAGGTAAACAGAAGCACTGTCGAGGGGAGTGGGTGGTCCTGGAAGTAAAGAAAGGGCATCTAGCAGCAAGAGAGAATGAAGGGAGGAGAGCCACATGGATAGTGTACTGAACATTCATCGATTTATTGTTGTTGGAGTACTTCTTGTTTGGTTTACTTTTCCTTTATTGTTGTCCTCAAGTCTTTCTCACCAGGTAAATGGACAGATACAACACTGAGTATAGGATACATCACAGATATTCACTCATTTAAATTCATTTTAAAACTGAAATTTCATAGGAGCAAAGTTTGCCCTGCCAGACTACATGCTTTGTGTCAACTGATTCATGGAAGATGAGTAGAAGGGCAGGGTAATTTTTTTTTTTTTAATGTTTGAATTCATCCGTGAGTTAAAAATAGAGCAAAGTATTACATGGCCAGAAATCAGATTTATTAGAAAGCTACAGCAATTGAAACCTTTGAGCACTGATCCAAGAACAGACAACTAGAAGAAAGAAACAATAAGGTCCAGAATGAGGCCCACACAGGTAGGGTCTTCCGACTTCCTGCAACTATGCAGTTCCATGTAGTCGAAAAGTAGTCTTTTGTTTTTCAATTGGGGTACAGTGTAATTTATACTTAGTAAAATGTACGAATCTTAAATATGCATCTAATTAATGTTTACCTGTATATACACCTGTGTAACTATCATTCAGCTCAAGATAAAAGGAAATCTCCATCATCCCAGGAAGTTCCCTCCTGGTCCTTCCCCGCAGGTATCCCCAGGGACAACCCATTATTCTGAAGAAATCCACCATCAATGATAATAGTTTTGCCTACACTGGAATTTCATTTAAAGAGAAAAATGCAGCATGTCCTCTTTGGGGTGTCTGGCCTCTTTCAGTCTCATGTTTGTGAAATCTATCCATATTGTTCTGTGTAGCAATGGTTTGTCTTCCTCTTTTGGCTGTGTAGGATTCCATTATATAAGTACGCCATACTTTGTGCATCCAATTCCCCATTGGTAGACATTTGTGTTGTTTCTATTTTTTGTCTATTCTAAATAAAGCTGCTATTAACATTCTTGCACAAGTCTTTTTGTAAAATCATGCAATCATTTGTATAGACACATTCTTAGAGGTGGAATTGCTGGAACCTAGGCATAAATTAAAATGTATTAGAAACTGCCAAACAGATTTCCAAAGTGGCTATATTGTCTTATACTCCCACCAGCAATACAAGAGAATTTCAGTTGCTACACATTCACAGCAATGCTATTGTCCATTGATTATTGATTATTTAATGAAGCCATACTTATTTTTTAAATTCGAACAATTGAAAAAACCACTCTGTGATTTTAACATGCAATTAAATATTTTATGATACATTTTAGCAGTTGTTTTTCTTTCTGATTTTTAAAAGTTCTGCATCAGTTGCATATGGTTGTTTCTCCTTTATGTGGTTAACATAGAAAATCACATTAGTTTTCAACTGTTAAATCAACCTTTCATTCCAAGGATCCTGGCAGTGTTCTACTTTGTTTCCTCAGTGGTGGTTATATGATGTTCACTTTCTGATAAATCATAGTTACACATTTTTGGTGAATTTTTGATGTGTTTTATTTATACCAAGTGAATATAAAATTTTTTGCTATATTACTGTTAAAATAATGAGTACTAACATTTTAGTAAGTAACTGCTTACTAAGTAATATCATTTTTTTGGTAAATTGACCTACAATAACTAATATATTTTGCTTACCATGAAAAAAGCCATGATCCACCCTATCGAAATCCCCAAAACTTTTTTTTTTTTTTTGCAGAAATTAAAAAGCTGACCCTAAAATTCATATGAGATTGCAAGGGAAGCTGAATAACCAAAAAAATCTTGAAAAAGACAAACAGAGTTAAGGACTTACTTGTCATGATTTCAAAACTTACTGTAAAGCTACATTAATGAAAACAGTGTGGTACTGAAATAGAATAAACCTATAGACCAATGAAATGGAATCAGGAGTTCAGAACTGATACACCCATACGTCAATGTTCAACAGATTTTCAACAAGGGTTCCAAGATAATTCAATGAGGAAGGAAGTGTGTCTTCAACAAATGGTGCTGGGACAACTGGATATCCACATGCAAAATAATGAAGGTGGGATGTTACCTCACAACATATATAAAACTAATAACTCAAAGAGGATGAAGGACATAAATATAACACCTTAAACTCTAATACTCTGTTTTTAGTTTGTTTGTTTTTTGAAATGGAGTTTCACTCTTGTTGCCCAGGCTGGAGTGCAATGGTGCGATCTCAGCTCACTGCAACCTCTGCCTCCCGGGTTCAAGAGATTCTCCTGCCTCAGCCTCCTGAGTAGCTGGGACTACAGAAATGTGCCACCACACCTGGCTAATTTTGTATTTTTAGTAGAGACGGGGTTTCTCCATGTTGGTCAGGCTGGTCTCGAACCCCCGAACTCAGGTGATCCACCCGCCTCGGCCTCCCAAAGTGCTGGGATTATAGGCGTAAGCCATGGCACCTGGCCAACTCTAATACTCTTAGAAGGAAATCCTCACGGCCTTGAGTTTGGTAATTGTTTCTCAGATATGATACCAACAACACAAGCACAAAAGAACAAAAATGTATAAATTGGACTTCATCAAAACTTTTTTAAAAATGTGCATTAAAGGACACTATCAAAAGAATGTTAAAAACCCACAGAATGAGATAAAATATTTGCAAAGCATATATTTGATAGAGGTCTAGTATATAAAATGTGTATACCAAGAACTCTTAGAACTGCAGAACAAAAAGTCAAACAAAAATAGACAAAATACTTTTCTCTAAAGAAGAGATAAAAACGACCAACAAAACATGAAAGATGCTTGGGAAATGGGATGATTATAATAAATAAATTTTTTAAAGGAGCATTAAGTGTTGGTGAGGATGTGAAGAAATTGGAACCTTCTTATATTGCAGGAGAGAATGTAAAATGGTTTCGCCACTGTAGAAAACAGTTTAGTAGTTATTAAAAACATTAAACATACAATTACATATGAATAAGAAATCCCACTTTTGGCTATAAACTGAAAATAATTAAAAACTGGCAGTCAACAATGAGATGCCATCTCACACCACTCAGTATGGCTATTATTAAAAAGTCAAAAAATAACAGGTGCTGGTGAGGTTGGGGAGAAAAAGGAACATTTTCATTGCAGCACTATTCACAATAGCAAAGATATAGATTCAACCTAAATGCTCATCAATGGTAGAATAGTTAGAGAAAATATGGTACATGTACACCATGAAATACTATGTGGCCATAAAAATGGATGAGATTGTATCCTTTGCAGGGACATGGATGGAGTTGAAGGCCATTATTCTTAGCAAACTAACACAGGAACAGAAAACCAAATACCACATATTCTCACTTATAACTGGGAGCTAAATGATGAGAACACATGGACACATAGTGGGGAAAAACAGACACTGGGGCCAACTGGAGGGTGAAAGGTGGCAAGAGGGACAGAATCAAAAAAACAGCTACTAGGTACTAGGATTTATACCTGGATGGTGAAATAATCTGTATAAAAAACCCCCATGACATGAGTTCACCTATATAACAAACCTGCACATGGACCACTGAACTTAAAAGTTAAGAAAACCAGGTAGTCCAACAAAGACTTACATTTATAGAAGCCCTATCAACAGCAGCCAAAAGTGGAAACAAACCAAATTCTCATGAACTGATCAATGCATCAACCAAGTTTTTTATATCTATGCAACGGAATGTTATTATAAGAAAACAATGAAGTACCAATGCAGGCTCCAACATGAATGAACCTTAAAAATACGCTGAGTGAAATAAGCCAGATACAAAGGTTATATATGGTGTAATTTCTCTTACATAAAATATCAAAAGTAGGGAAATTCACAGAGACAGGAAGCAGATCAGTGGTTGTCAAAAGCTAGAGGAAGTGGGGAGATGAAAAATGACTAATTAATAGGCACAATATTTCTACTTGGGGCTATGAAAATGTCCTGGGGCCAGATAGTGGTGACGGATGCACAACATTCTCCATGTAGTAATGCCACTGAATTATACACTTCAAAATGGTCAAAATGATGAATTTTATGTTAGGTGTCTTTTACCACCATAAAGAGCCACAATTCCTTGACAATGGTGTTCTTAAACTTTATAAACTTCTTAAGTCATATATTATTTATTATCATTGTAATTTATGAGACTATCTGTATAGAAAATCTAGTGTAAAATAATTTTATTTCCCTAAATCCTGTTCATGTTTTTTTAGTAATTCTGAGGTATAAAGACAGCAACTTTGGGGATAATTAAGCCTTCTTATCTGTATAATATTCATTTGGAATTTTTTTCTGACATGCAAGATATATGTACATGTAGTCGTGAGAGTGGCTTCAAGTTCATTGTTATGGTTTCTGATCACCTTAGAATGACTCCATGGAGATGGAGCTAGTTCAAGTCCCATCCACAGTGTGGACATCAGCTTTTAACGGTCTCTACTCAGAGTCAGATAAGTCACATGCTCAGAAGTTGACAATTTACCCAGTTATTTCCCAGGTTCCTAGTTCAATCACTACCCTTCTTTTTGTACTTTATTAATAAGCACATTTTTCTTTTAACCCTCAGACATATGCCCCATTAAGCATTCATAACTGTTGTCCCCAGAGAAGCTCATGTAGAAAGATATGCGCCGTGTGACACATTAAGGAAGAGAGATAAATGCTGGCCCTTAGGACATTATCAATTCCAATCACAATGTTTGCCAGAGGCTTCAGGATTTGACAAAACTGCCAAAGCCTACTCCTTCCCAGGCTGCTCAAGACCACGGAAGCTGCAGGAGCAATCTATCTGTCAGAGTTAGGCCTTCACAGGAGAGAACTGCCCCACAAAAGCAAAATCAACAGTATTTGATGTCCTTGCATGAAGAGTATTTGATTTTAATTTACTCACTTTCAGTTTTTACCTGAAACATTTCTTAAAATCCCATTTTGTGTGAACCAGCTAGGTTATACTGATGAATACCAAATACCTCAGTCAGTTTCAAAAGTGCTGAGGACATTTCTGTTTCATGAAAAATCAAGGAAATAGAAAGCTCACATGATGAAGATCATTCTTTAAAGAGCAAGTGCTGGCTCAAGAGCAGTATTTTCCTGGTGCCCAAGTCTGATTAGCTTAAATATACTGAAGATTTACATTTGATTCATGGTGTCTTTTTCTAAAGTTCATTATTAAATGTAAACAGTAAGTCAAAAACTGTAGAGGGAATGAGTCAGACTTTAGGAAGATTTCAAAATATTGTTATTGGAAGTGATGTCTTTCAGTCAACTTAGGGACAGTAAAAATGCATCTGCTTTTGTTGGGAAAAGAGGCGCTTCCTGTGTTGTCACCGAGTTGTGACCTCTAAACCAAGGACTTGCCCCATATAGAGAATTGTTTCCTAAAAATTCAGAAATATGACCATTTTAATAGTCCCAGCTATTTTCCTGGCTTACCTCTGTTCATCAAATATATCATCAATTTAGTTTGGACTGCAAAAGTCACCTTGCTTTAAACCCAAAAGAATTGGTTGAGCTAGAAATCAGAGTGACTAAGCAAGTGACAAGTATTACTGAATAAGTACATCCTGTATCCCCTTGAATTCAGATGAAGTGAATCCTTATTTTACAAGTCAACATGAGAGGCTGAGGCGGGAGGCTCGCTTGAGCCCAGGAGTTCAAGGTGGCAGTAAGCTATGATCCATAACTGTACTCCAGGCTGGGCAGGACAGTGAGACCCTGTCTCTAAAGAAAACAACAAAACAAAACATAAAAGCAAGTAAACAGTACATTTGTGCTAGGAAATAATTGTTTCTAGTACAAATATCTCACTCTTTCTCTCTCTCTTTCTCCTAATATTTCTCTCTCTCTCTCTATCTCTCTCACAAACACACACACAGACACACACCCCTACACCTCTAATTTATCTACAGGACTCAGATGACCCTGGTTTTCTGGGTTTCCTTCTGTTATTTAAAATACAATCTAATAGGCAAAAACCTGGCAGATTGCTCACAAAATAAATCCTTTGTGTAAAGAATAAGTGAAGTAAATGAAGTGGCACCGAGACACTTTCATGAGCCTCATACTTACTTAGGCTACATAAGCATATATTCCATTCAATAAAAAAACAGGCCTTTGGGCAATGCCTTGCAACTGTACATGCTGTGAAGATTTGAGGCTGATTCTAATTGGGACACATGAAAGAGAAAATTGAAAAGCCCATATCAATAATAATTTGTTAATCTGTTGCCATGTTAAAATTAATCAAAACCTACATCTACCATAAGAATCATAATTTTTAAAACAGGAGAGAATGGTGACTCAGAACATGAAGAAGCTTAGTTACATCACAGTTAGGTATGATCCCTAGCAATCTGAGGAATTAATATACTTGAACTGAAACTCTTCCCCTACCCACCACCTCCACAAATTTCATACCTTTTGGAATGTGTCTTGTGGGGCTATGATACTATTTTTAAAATAGTGTTTTATTTTAGAAACAAAATAATTACAAGAAAAGTCTTATACTTTTTTCAGTAACATTGTCTATTATCAATATTTGTCATTGACACACAAGTGGAATGAGGTGACATTTGGCCACACTGATGTTTATTACCCAAAAAAGTGCTGGAGACAAATGGTTGCATAAATATTAGACTCACTGCCAACTTTAAAACAGAAATTTAAGTAAAATAAATAAATGGCATTTATTCAATTTTATTTAGGAAGATTTTGCCCTTCTGGAAGTCAGTTAGACATCTATATTTAAAAGTCCTTTTCACGTTAAACTTATGAATACAGCTGCAACTTAATTAAGGCCATAGCATGACATAAAATGTTGTTCCCAATGTTTCTGCTCCAAAGCACCCCCATAGCTCATGGTGGCAGCACGATGTTGAGTACCGCAAGACCAAGGAGACTTCACAAAATTCCATAAAGGAGGGAATGGGTACTTTGGAAAAAACTTGTAAGAAATTCTTATATTACATATTCCCCTTCCCTATTTGAGTAATCAAAAATTATCACCACAAATTCATTTATTTTTTCCAAATTAGTCCTTTATCCTGCTCCGTTTGTTAACTAACCCCATCTCACTTTTCCTGTATTGTAAATTCTTTATCATATATTCAGGTCTAATAAACGCCATTTCATAATAATTACTTAAACAATGTTCACAATTTTTACCCATCTAGTTTATCATTATTTTATATACTTGTGTGTTACATTTAAAGCTTAGCTCCAGGAATTATGAAAGGTTTCATTTTTGTACTAAGCTAGAACCTTGAGTTTTCAAATAATCAAAAGACCTTTTTAGATTATAATCACCTACCCAAGCTTATGTAAAAAGGAATTTGTAATAAAAATGTATCCATGGTTTCTATATGTGTAAAAAATGTTTAAGCACCAAAGTAAGAAGACGATAATGATTTTGATATTGATTAGATCAAAAAGACTTAACTTTGAAACATTTAATGCACTGGAAGCTGTAGTCTAGACCACAGCTGACAGTTAGGAAAGACAACTGACTAGAAGAGTAAGGGATTAAAGAGTGAGTGGAAAGAAAACAGGCAAGCAACATCCCCACAGAATTAAAGGGCCGAGATGATATCAGGGAAGCAATGAGATATAGAGATAGAGGAAGATGTACAATAGTGGGACAGGTGAGCCAAGTGATAGGATCACCAGATAGAGCTTCCATGGAGGAGAGGAAGTAATGGGTTCTCCACCAGCAAAGCCAACCACAGATGACAAAAGACAATGATGGAAGAAATCTTCGAAGATAAAACCTCCTAGCACAAAAGCCCAATGAGGGTATTTCAGAGCATAATTGAAAGACAGAGAGAGAGAGAATGTGTGTGTGTGTGTGTGTGCGTGCGTGTGCATATGTGAGTGTGTGTCTATGAGTGTGTCCGAGAGAGAGGGAGAGGGAGAGGCATGCAGTGTTTTGTGCTGATATGATTATCTTAATTTCACTGATTACAATCGCTCCTGATTATCAAAGCAATCAGTTCAAGTTCTTTAATTAGAAAATTGGTGTGATTACACAGAACAAAGTTTCGGGAACACATGCAGAACAAAATTTATGTAGAACAAAAGGTGATTATGTTCTATGATACAGATTAGCTAATTGGTTCAATAGATTTTATATGTTAAGGAGATCCTTGGCATACATGTGTAATAGTCTAGTCTTACCTACCTTGCCTATAATTTAAAATATTTTCAAATTTTCCTTTTTCTTCCCAAAGAGTTTTTGTTTAATCTTCTAACTTGATCACACATAGTATCTTGTAATTGTTACTTTCAATAGAACTTTTTCCTTTAGTTTTATAATACAGATCTAAAATAGTAAAAAGGTGATTCTGAATCAACATCAAAATAACTGTTTATTTAAAGTATGTTGGTATAAGAAGACTATGACCATAGCCCCGGTTAAAAATAGCATGGATAATAGATAATAGTTGTAAATCCTTTGTGGTAAACTGTGTCAATTATCTAATTTGAATTTTCCAAATTACATATACCCATTAAAATAAAAATGAAAAATAATGCAGTGCATACATGCACAATTTTGTCCACTGGAAATGGTTTCTGTTGGGTAATGGAACTTTCTTTCAAAGTTTATATGCTAAGCATTTTTAAATTTATTTTTATTTTAATGACAGGGTCTCTGTGGCCCAGCCTGGAGGGTAGTGCTCACTGCAGCCTCCAACTCCCGGACTCAAGAGATCCTCCTTCCTCAGCTTCCCCAGTAGCTGGGACTACAGGTGTGTACCACCACCCATGGCTGCTTAGAAAAAAGTTGTAGACACGGGGTTTCACTCTGTTGACCAGGCTGGTCCGGAACTCCTGGTCTCAAACAATCCTCCCACCTCAGCCTTCTAAAGTGCTGGGACTGCACGCATGAGCTATCGCACCTATACTCTAACCATTTTATAAGTTAGAATGCTGTGAATCATACTTAATTCACTTAAATCTGAAGGATCTTTTAAAAACTATTTAGCAATTAAGGACAGTTGACATAAAATGAATTCAAAGAACTTTAATTATAAAGAAGGCTTTAGATTCATAAAACCATGTCTGAGGTTTCACTTTTCAAGTTTCAGTTACTTGATGTCAGCCACAGTTTGAAAATATTAAATGAAATCTTCCAGAAATAAACAATTTATAAGTTTTCGATTCTGTGTCATTCTGAGTAGCATGATGATATCTTGCGCCATCCAGAGCAGCTCCCCTCTGTCCCTTCTGGGATGGGAATTGCTCCTTTGTCCACACTGTACAGTATCTACCCATTAGTCAATGAGGAGCCGTCGCGACAATCAGATCGACTGTCGTTGTATCTCAGTGCTTGTGTTAGGAGTACGTGCAAGACGTGTACCCTAAAACTTAAAGTATAATAATAATAAAATAAAAAAAAGAGTACGTGCAAGACGTGTACTCTAAAACTTAAAGTATAATAATAATAAAATAAAAAAAAGAGTACGTGGAAGACGTGTACCCTAAAACTTAAAATATAATAATAATAAAATAAAAAAAGAGTATGTGCAAGACATGTACCCTAAAACTTAAAGTATAATAATAATAACATAAAAAAAGTACGTGCAAGACGTGTACCCTAAAACTTAAAGTATAATAATAATAAAATAAAAAATAGAGTACGTGCAAGAGTAGTGATGCTGGCAATTCAACTATGCCAAAGAGAAGCTGTAAAGCGCTTCCTTTAAGTGAAAAGGTGAGAGTTCTCGACTACAGGAAAGGAAAAAACCCATATGCTGAGAGGTTGCTGAGACCAACAATGGAAATGAATCTTCTATCTGTGAAAATGCAAAGAAGGAAAAAGAAATTCATTCTAGTTTTGCGGTTACATTTCAACCAGCAAAAGTTACAGCGACAACGTGTAATAAATGCTTAGTCAAGATAGAAAAGGCATTACATTTGTGGGTCAAAGACATGAACAGAAATGTGTTTTGACTGACGGTGATCAGGTCGGTGCTGTCCTCGCTTTCAGGCATCCACTGGGGGTTTGGAATGTATGTTCCTCAGATAAGAGGGGACAACTGTGAAGTTCTTTTCCACCAGGCTTCAGTCACAGAGAAGACAGACTAGTGCAGGAGGTGGACACACACGCACGTGCCCCTCCTCAGGGTCCTACCTCCTGGTGTTCATGTTCCTCTATGATCCCTTCCCCTTGAGTGCTAGCAGAACCTGTGACCTATTTCTAACCAACAGAACATAGCAAAGGTAGTGGACGTCGGTCCCAGGACGCCGTCTTGCTGGCGGACTCACACTGGAGCCTCTGTTAGTGTCTGGCCTTGTAATCAGCCACCCTGCAGGGCCCGGGGTGCAGGGAGCTGAGGGTGGCCTATGGCCAGCAGGAAGCCAGAGCCCTCAGTCCTGAACCAAGGAGAAAAGGATTCTGTCATCAACCTAGTCAGTTTAGAAGTGGATTCTTCTCCCGTGATGCCTCCGAAGTGAGAACACAGCCGCCCCAACACCTTCACTGCAGCCTTTTGAGACCTTCAGCACAGGGCTCAGCTAAGCCACCGCCAGACTCTGGACCCATGAGAACTGAGATGATAATTGTGCATTTTAAGGCACATGCTAAGTTACTATAGCACAATAGAAAACTAAGCTAGCCTAAAGCAATTCATAAAAACAAGTATATAAATCAAGAAAAAAATACTGTCATAATTTTTAAGAATCTGTGGGGTAATTTTTTACTGACTATATCTGGAGGAAAAGGGAGAGAATGAGAAAGGAGAGTAGAGAGGTTTTTGGAAAGCTTTAGTTATAGACATTTTATTTACAGGGCATTCAGAGCAGAGGTTGAGAGGATTGAAGAAAGCCTTTTGAGTGGAACTAATATTATTAAGAAAGCCATAGAACAAGAAAAGGCAAGATACATTTGAAGAACTACAGAGAGAGGAACTAGAGCAGGAGAATTCATTGTAGTAAAATGAGAAAGGATGAAAAATATGGTAAAGTCAATTTACAAAAATCTTGAAACTAAGCAACATAGTAAGCATTCCTTATCTTGCTGGGAAAAGGAAGACAGATAGAATGAGAATAATATGGTAAAAAGGATATTTCTTAAAACAGTGTTAATATACTGCTGGGTGTGACAGATTGGAAAAAGGAAATTTTAAAGGTAGAAACACCAGGTAGAGGATTATTACAATCATCTAAGAATAGCCCAACTTGGTGAAAACTCTGGTCTGCCCAACTGAATCAGTCCTGAATAAGTATTGTTCAAACATAAACATTAAGTCAATATAGTTGTGACTGTCATTATTTAATCAAGTTTTCATTGAGATTCATTAAGTTCAGACTTCGAAATGAAGACATTAATTAGAAGAATCAATGAGATTGTGTACATTCTGAAAGAATGATCTCCACTAAACAGAAGCTGATGAAAAAGAAAAGACCTTGGCTAAAAACTCAGTCATTTATACGCAAGCCCTTCCCATTCTTAAGTAGGAAATGAGTTGGGCAGTTAAGATGAAAAAATGGAAATAACGTGCAAAAGAAAATAGCAGGAATTTTAATTTTGTGCAAAGGACAATAAAGAAAAGAAAGAAAAGGTGAGAAAAGAATAAAGGATGGCTGTTCAGTTGTTGATGGTTGCAGCTCGCAAACCTTCCCACTGAAGTCTAAAGGATTCACAAATCTTGTACAAGTGCATTTTTGTTTTGTCTTGCATGGTATCCACCTTCTGAATCACTGAGTTCGACCTTCATGGTAAACAGAATTTGAGAGTATCTGGTGGAAGGCATTGGGCTTACTTATGTGAGAAATGAGGATTTTTATACAATAAGTGGGAAAAGCAGTGGGACATCAGATGAGAGCTGGTTCATATACACATTTGGCAAAATAACTTAGGTACATATAAAACTCATTATATTATACAAAAAGCAAGTGACATACTACAGTTCCCACTACAAACTGTTAGATGTAGAATCTTGTTTTGAATACTATTTTTATAACATATCATTCCTTGATTAATCGATTATTTTCTGCTGGAAATGAAACAACTAGAAAAATGTAGGCTGTGATGGAGTTTAAAGGTCTGGTTTGGTATTGTTTGAGCTTTTCGGCTTTAACTTCTTTGCTGCTATTTTTTTTTTATCTTTTATATTTCAGAGACTCTGTATTTGTACATTCATTACCTTTCTACAAAATGGCAGTTAATAAAATTAGGCAAGGAAATAGATTATTTGTCTGAGTTCAGCATAGCTAAGTTTTGACAATGAAAGTTAATTGAATTCTTACTAAATATGATAATTGCAAAGATAATAAAAATCTCTATTATTCACTTAGAAATCCTTATGGGTCACTCAAGTAAAATGATTTAACTATTATAATACAATATCATAATAAAATGGGTTCCTTTACAATTATTAGTTTAATTAGCAAGTATGATTAAAAATGTCTGTATATGTATTTAAAGGCAAACATGGACATAGATAACTAAATGTACAGTTATTTAATGTAGCTAAATAATTATGCTATTTAATGTATTTTAATGTCCACAATGCATTTTTAAGGTTCTTTGTGATAAAAATAATGGTATATTAAAAAATTGGAAAATTCAAAATACAAACTATTTCTTAGGATTAGCAGATTTGAAATGCATTTGAACTATGAAAATAAAATTCAATTTGAAAAGCAAATTGTTGTCATATCAACAATGTATGTTATTAAAGATTATCAACTAAAGTTTTAAAATTGTCACAGTATTTTACAGCAATAGTTTAATCATCTCTTCTTCCTTGTAATAATTATAATTTGTATTAAACATAAAGACAATACATACTTACAGTGATCCCTTGACAGTTTATTCATAAGAAAGCTACCATTTAACAATTATCTAGCTGTTGTCAAATCTTTATAACAAGCTCATGAGCCAGTACTAACTCCACTTGGTTAGTAAGGAAACCAAGGCTCAAAGACATTAACTTGACTTGCATCATGCCATTAGGGTACATAAAAACACTGTGTGACATTTGTAACTCACACATCACTGCTTCCAAAATTGATGGTCTTTCTAAAATATATTTTCATGAAGCACTTTAATAAATTTATACAACTGTGTATTCTTTAACCCATGGCCCTTCAAATGCCCACCTGCATAAAAAGTTCAGGAGAAAAGAAGGAAGAATTTACAGGAAGTCTGTTTTCTGCCTAAATTAACGCCTACTTTGGCACTGAAAATAACATCTATTTATGAAGAAACCTATGGGAAGTCTGTTACTGACAGACTCAGGAATTGTGGAGCAGCTCTAGCTCAACCTGTAGTTCCAGTGCAAGCATGTAATCATTTGAGTATAAAGAACCTGGAGAATAGGGTGGCGATAATAGCGGGTGAAATTTTAAAGATGAACTAATTCAGTTATGTACAAAATAATAAAATAATAATGAGAATTGTAACTTCTAGTTTTAAAGCCTCAAATTCGTATTCATATGATCTATCACATCGGTACTATTCCTACCGATGAGAAAGTTTAGAAAGTTTAGTTAACGTTTCCGACTTGTTCATGACCTCCTAGGGCATCCTGTTTTCTATGTGTAAATCTGTTTCCTTGCATGGAGCTACATTCTGTTTCTCTTGTAATTTTTTACATGGGAAAAAAAATTACAAGCCCCTTGTAATTAAGGCCCTTGTAATTAGGGTCTTATAATTTCCTATTTTTTTACAAGAGAAAGAATTACAAGGGCCTTCTTTTACCCAGCTCCAATACTGAACAAACTAAGTCACAACAAGAAGAATAAGCTCTAAGAGTAAACTCTACATGGCAAATGCTTCAGATACTCAAAGTTATTTTGCTTTGAGCTTTTCTCTTCTTTGAGTGAAAAACCTATAGTCACTCTGCCTCTTCCTCACGTAATATGGTTTTAGGCTCCTCATCGTTCTCACAGTCCAAATGTCCTTTGTCCTAGAATCTCCTTTCTATAGCTAGATGCACCAAGGCTCTCAAATTATATTTTATTATCCCAGTCCTTCTGCCTCCCTCGTTTTAGATAATGTACTTCTACCAATGCAAACTTTGGATTTATTTATTGGGAAAGGGTAGCACTAATATTACACTGTTCCCAAAAAATCACACTTTATAAATTATTTAACTAATCAGTATTTTGGAATTTACATTCGCCCTTGTTCATTTTTCTATTGTGGGTTAAGTGCGTTGTTCAAATACATCAAATTCTTTTTAGATTCTCCTTCTACATTCAATGTGTTTTCCACTTCTTCCAGCTACAGACTTAGAAAATGTATATAGCCCAGAAATGAGTGGTTTAAAACGAATGCAGAGCAAGAACCCAGGAAGCTACAGGAATTTTGAATCTTAAAGTAAAGAATTTGTGCAACTATGAGCAGCTGTGAATTTTCTGCAGTTGGTAGATCAGCTCTGGAGGGAGAAGTGACAAGCCTGGTCTGGTTTAAGGTGAAGAAAACATCAGCCTGGAACACACAGGAGGGACTGTGTGATTATAATTATGTAGGATACTGAAAATCACAAGGCCACAACCAGGGGCTTATCCATACCATTTCTGCCAATGTTATTTATCAAACCCCTGGCGAGAAGACACTGCACTGCAATTAGTCTACTAATCTACAGAGAAGTGAGATTTATATTCTAATTATACTTTGCTATGCATATATTTATGCTTAACATAAATCCATATTTAATAACTGCATAATCTTCCATTGTGTGGAATCAGTCATTATATGTGAATCCTTGTTATCTGAAAACAATGCAAAGTTATATAGCTCCCTTTTAAATTTTAGAATAGGCAGCCAAACCAAAGCAGAACCATTTGAACTTGATAATTATTCTTGACCATGGTGGAATCCTAGGGGACTGATGGGGTAAGCAGCCATTGTTCCAGGACCCTGTCAAGCCTGGGCTGCTGCTGTTAGCTGTACCACCCATGACCCATGCCTTCCACTGCCTTCACAGCAAATAAACTACTTTCCAGGAAGCATCTCACTCCCCAGTTACACACCACCCCTCTTCCCACTGCCGCCGCATTGTCCTCAGGCCGCTGAACATCCAGATCGACCGGGAAAATTGTTGTCTTTTCTCTTCGTCATGATTTCCAGCACCAATTTTGTAACATTTCAGGAAGTTAGGACTTCCTATGAGTAAAAATAAAAAATTTAGGGAATTATTTTGGTTCAGACATTCGCTCCTCTGGTTTAAGCCCTCAACTAGTTTTAGGAACGATCATTGCCTGTCTCTTTTTGTGACTCTGAATCAGAGTATTCAGAGCTGATGTGTGATCACCTCCATATCCCCTGGCTGGGACCCTGACCCTGTTCTGGCCTGGTGTCATCACAGCTTCCTTCGCTGGAAGTGCCGATTGCAGTTCCTGCCCTTATATTCCTACCTGGATCTCAGTTCTCAGTGTAAATATTACAGGCCTTTGTCTTTAAAATACTTAGATATTTTAATACGTGTGATATCTTTAAAGTATTTTTAAAATATGACAAAAAGGATTGCACTGCTCATGGAAAGGCCTACTTAAATCTCCTGTAGCAAAAAGTGTGAGTGGCCCAGGCCCCAGCTGCTGTGCGAATCACACATTGACCACACATCACCAGCTGCTCCCAGCCCACTCGACTGAGTATGACAGGGATGCTCATCAAGGCGGCTCCACTCCTGCCAGGTGTGGGATCCTCCCATAGCCAACTCTGCCTGGATGAGGACTACCCCTCAGCCTACTGGAGAATTCTTAGAGCTCTGCTACATCCTGAAACATTTCCTACCAGGTCTGCTGCTTTCTTCTCTCCTGCTCTGGGTCTATGGGCTGACCTGTGTCTCCCAAAATTCCTACACTGAGGCAACTTCAGAAAGTGACCGTATTCAAAGAGAAGGTCATTAAGGAGGTTCATGAAAATTCACTGAGGTCATTAGGGTGGGCTCTAATCCAATCAATATACCTGGTGCCCTCACAAATAAGGAGGTTAGGACCCAGACACACAAGGACAGAGGATGAACATGTGAAGACAGAGTGAGAAGACCACTGCCTGTAAGCCAAGGACACAGGTCTCAGAAGAAACCAGACTTCCTGACATGGCACCGAGATCTTGGACTTCTTGCCTTCAGAACTGTTAGAAAATAAATGCCTGTTGTATAAGCTGCCCAGGCTGTGGTATTTTGTGATAGCAGTCTGGGCGGCCATATAGACCGTCAGCAGGATCACACCAGAATGGGGCATTTGAAGGCCCTCCCAGCCTCATCTGGGACCTTCCTTGTATAACAAGAACAAACAACTGGTTTTCCTTCTACTACACCCGAAACACTCAACACAAACACTTCTGTGATCACATGCGTAGGTGTTTTCTCCACACCAAGCAATCATCCAGTGGACACCAGCAATTCCATTCAATTTAACACAGGTAAGGGCTCAGTCCCACAAGACTCCTCCCATTTCAGATGCCAGTTCTGAGCCCCAGGTTGTGGCCAGTACTTCTGACCAACCAGCTACAAATTGGGGTTCTCGACTGGGTGCAGTGGCTCACACCTGTAATCCCAGCACTTTGGGAGGCCGAGGCAGGTGGATCACGAGGTCAAGAGATCGAGACCATCCTGGCCTACATGGTGAAACCCCATCTCTACTAAAAATACAAAAATTAGCTGGGCATGGTGGCGCGCGCCTGTAGTCCCAGCTACTCAGGAGGCTGAGGCAGAAGAATGGCTTGAACCCGGGAGGTGGAGGTTGCAGTGAGCCGAGATCGTGTCAGTGCACTCCAGCCTGGCAACAGACCGAGACTCTATCTCAAAAAAAAAAAAAAAAAAAAATTGGGTTGGTTCCCATGACCCTCTTCTTGGGTTCAATAATTTGTTAGGACAACTCCCAGAACTCAGGGAAACACTTGACTTACGTTTACTATAAAGGGTACTAAAACACAGAGTGATGAACAGCTGGCAAAGAGGCACATAAGGCGGGTCTGGGGCCAGGCGTGGAGCTTCCAGGCTCACCAGGCGGCCCTCACAGCTCCCCAGTGTGTTCAGTAATCCGGGAACTCTCTAAACCCCATAGTTCAGAGGTTTTTATGGAGTCTTCGTTACATAGGCGTGTTCGCTTACTAACTCAACATCCAACTTCTCTTCCTCCTCCAAAGGTTAGGGGTTGGGCCTGAGAATTCCAAGCTCATAATCATGGCTGGGTGACCAACCCCCAGCCAGAAGCCACCAGGGGCTACCTTATTAGAACAAAACATGTCCCTATCACCCAGGAAATTCCAAGGGATTAGGAGCTCTGCCTCAGATAGGAACTCTGTGTCAGAAACTAAGGTCAGAGATCAAATATATATACAGATCCACAGATCCACAAATAGACACAGATACAGATATATACACACACAATAAGAGATATATATCTTATTCTATCACAATAGCACATACCCCCTTTCCTCTTGCTGGTGTTGCCCTCACAGATCTCTTGTATATCTAACCTCCTCTTTGTGTTCACTTCTCAGTGGATCCAAACTAACCCAGCCTTGCTAAAAGGAGACACAAGCCAAAACACACCTTTCATGCTTGAAACAATCTCATAAGATGAAAAGAGAAGAGAATGCCCTAGGGGTTGCCCCTGCTTGGAATCCAGCCTGCACACCCCTCCTGTGGCATCTAAGACGGCAACACATCTGACTAGGCGCGGTGGCTCACGCCTGTAATCCCAGCACTTCGGGAGGCCGAGGCGGGCGGATCACGAGGTCAGGAGATCGAGGCCATCTTGGCCAACATGGTGAAACCCCGTCTCTACTAAAAATACAAAAATTATCTGGGTGTGGTAGCACATGTCTGTAATCCCAGCTACTCAGGAGGCTGAGGTAGGATAATCACTTAAACCCGGGAGGCGGAGGTTGCTGTGAGCCGAGATCGCGCCACTGCACTCCAGCCTGGCGACAGAGCGAGACTGTTTCTGAAAACAAAAAGAAGGCAACACATCTTACTCCTCCAGAATCGCCAGAGGCATAAAGCATGTTTCTTCCTATCATCTGTCCCACTCAAAAAAGAAGTTCAGGGGACACACACCAGGGCCCCGGATTCTCAGGCTTAACGCTAAACCTTATCTTTCTACGATTCAAATGGGATGTAAAATTGTGTTTGTGATCTTTATTTTTATTAGAACAAGAAGGTAATTCTTCTTCTTTATAGAATAATTTTCAATTGAGAAGGAAACAGAGGCAGTTGTCAAATCTATGTTGCCCCAGGGTATTCAAAAATGGCTTCCACAATCACGCGGCAGTGCTTAGCCCAGTTAGAGCTTCTCAGATAACACGCCAATTCTGCATAAAGCAGCTCATTTATCAGACACAGATTTCCCGCTTGTAAATGCTTCCCATGAGAGTTAGGTCATGGACTATAAGGTTTGGGTATTTTTCTTTCTTTCTTTCTTTCTTTCTTTTGGCAAATTGCTAAATTAATCAGTAATTCTTACTGTCTGTCGTCAAAGGCTACTATAGAACAGGAGGAAGGAAGGAAAGGGAAGCTTCTCCTGTGAACCTGTCACAAGCCAGCAACTCTGCTTGGGATTGTAAATGATTGACGACATAATCTCATATCTGAGTTGCTTAAAGTGGGAAGGATAAGGCACTTCTATCGAGAATTGAATCATAATTGTATAAATAAGTGAATTATAGATCCACAGATAAAATGCCTGTAGGCGTACAGAAGAGAAATACAACTCCTTCAGCTGAGGAAACCAGGGGAGATTTCTGAAGGAGATACTATTTAATTCAGGCATTAAGATGAATAGAATTTAGATATTTTGAGATGGGGGTAAGGATGAGAAATAGAAAGAGGAAACACACAGAGGCCATGTATACAGCACCCTTGACATTAGTGGCTCCATCTTAGAAAAAGACTCTATCTTACATTTCATAAGGCACGTTGCCAGCAGGGATCAGATATTTTGCCTGATCAATAAAGATGCATCCAGCCAGATAAAGACATGACCAAGCACATTCTTCCACTATCAGTCCTAACCAGGGGACTCTTGCCCATAAAAAGAGCAAGACTTCAGCAGCTCGAAACGGCCTCTTAACAGACACTATCTTACTGTCCCTTGTGATAAGCACCCAGAATCTACCACCGAAGGCTCTGCCCACATCACTGACCCTTCCATGCACGACTCGTGGTCTGCCCAGGCCAGACCAGGATATTCTTTTTGTCTACATCTCTCTCCCTGGACTGGTTCCTTAACCCTTTTTCTTTCCCCTTGATGTTAAATGTCACTTTGTTTGTTGTGGAATATTTAATCTATAGCATTTATCTATTGATTAAATATACTAGTATATATGGTTTGCAATCTTGATTGATGTGTGGAATGGCTTGAGCCTGTGTGCCCGCAGCTCTGACTATAAGTGAATGGGAAGCACCACCGAGAATTGTCTCCCTGGGAATTCCACGCAGCCCGTGATTGAAGTAACGTCAATAAAAGCCTGACATTGTGGGAAGACACAAACCTGGGCCTCTTGTTATCTCTGATATTGCACTGCTCACAATAGGCAGAAAATGAACCACTGTATTCAAGGAATGGCAAGGTCCCTATTAGATCATATTCATCATGTTTCTCAACAGAGATGTTTGAGGCATTTGGAATGGGACTGGCATTTTTTTGTTTAGCACTGTGCCATAGACTGCACAATGTTTAGCATGTCTATCCCCTGAACGGATAATATCAGTGGTATCCAAGAGTAATTTAGCAAATATGTCAAGTTGAAAACCATTAGAATCTAACTCAAATTGGAGTATGGTGGGGGTTACTGAAACAGATTCCTGGCCCCACCCTCCAGTGTCTGATTTAGCAGGTCTGTGATGGGGCCTGATCATTTACATTTCTAACAAGTTCTCAGATGAGGAGGATGCCGCTGTCCTGGGAACAGTCTTGGGGCACCATTGTTTATGGAGTATAACATAGAGAAATGGAAAGTCATATTAGAATAATAAGATTGTGGAGGACCATGAATAGCAATGTAGTTATAGGGATAAAGAGTCTCTGAAGTCAAATGCCTAACTACATTTCTACATTCCATTCAAGACTTAGAGAGAAACATAAAAGAGAAACATGGATGGCTTTAGAAATCTCTTAGGAGAGAAACAAAACTCTGGCTCTCTCTCTCTTTATTTACGCCCCCCCCCCCCCGCCATAGCTGTGGAACAGCACTACTAGCAGAGTAATAACAAGGAGCACATGCTCACCTTCTTGATGGAAAAAAAAGAAAGATGAGGAAGATGAGAAAAACAAGACCAATGGGACGGGTATTTATTCTGGACCATAAGCTCCACGAATCAAGAACCTCACCTGCCTTGGCTCAGTACAACCTCCCACATAGAACACAATTCTGGGCACATATATGCCACAGAAAACATATCTGGCAAACAAATGAATGAATGAGAGCTGAAACAACATTGGAAGTGAAGAGTAGGCAATGGAGAAGGATGATGTAAAAGTTACAAGCATCACTTTAGGCACCGAGTCACATGCAGGGTGAAGAGCAAAGCCTTTTACTGAAACTCCTTAATGGAGTCTGGAAGGGAGACGTGAAAGACCCATGGTCAGTTTATACAGAGAATATCAAATATAACTATTAGATTTCAGACGGAAGTTTCTAGAAAAAAATGGCCATATTATTGACACACACACACATGTGGGAAAGAGAAGCATATTTTTGTGAGGAAGCAAGAGTGGGTGTGTGGAAAAACACATTCACGTTAGACATAAATGGTTTTACATGCTTGCATGGTTTTTGATTAAAAATGCAAGAGGAAATTTTAGAGCAGTGACCAGACTCTGGAAAAATAAAATTTGGATATGATCCCATGAAAGAGACCAAGACCATGAGAAGGACATTTGACATGTTTGACTCAAAAATCATATTGGCAAGAATTTGTTAATGGCCATTGAGATTTTAATAAAGTCACTATATATGTATAAGAAGTCACTACACAAATGCAAAATATAAGCTACAACACCATTGTTCATGCATGAAATCTGGGACCCTAATAAAGCCCTGAACCTCTCCCATACACTCCCTCATCTCCCCATCTGTAGGCTGGATCCACTGGGGGTCCACAATGGTGAGAGGAGATATGCAATGAAGAAATTTGGGTTCTTACCAACCTTATGCCTCCTTGTCCTATGGTATAGTAGTAAGACCAATTTCTCCACATGTATAATAACTAGAAACATAAGCTATGGATTAAAAAGTGCCTCAAGGTGTTTTAAAAAGTGGCATTCTTGATTGTGCTCATAGAGCTAATTTTGCTTCTCTCTCTATGTGGATGATTTTTAAAACATGCCAAACTCTATGCAAAGCCTGCATTATAGAGTTTTGGAGAGGTTAATCCAGACACCATGTATTAACCTTGGATATGTGGGCAAATAATAGACTAGACAGCTGGCAATCTGATATTCAATAAGATGAATGGAAAAAACTCATTTTTTTTTTGCATTGTAGAAACAGTTGCTAGCTATCTAGAAATTGACATCTTATGTTAATTTGCAAAACAAATATGCAAAATAACATGGACAGTAATTGAAACATCTGTAATATGTGAGAAACTACACTCTGCCAGGCACTGGGATCCAGCCACTTGGATGAGAGCCAGAGCCTGCTCTCATGGAGCCCGCTGTGAGTTCTGGATCCAATGAAGCAAATGTTCAATGCCCTGATACACTCTGTGACATCTGCTGGGATTGGAGCAGCTCCAGGCACTGTGGGACCAAACTGGGAGGCAGCAAAGCCTTCTCTGAAGAAGTGCTCTAGGTTCAGAGCTCAGACAGAAACTGGGATCTAAGTGATGAATGGGGATGATCTACACAGAAAGAGCTGCAAGTATTGGGACTAGAACATACAAAGTTCTAGATAGGGGATGGCAGAAGAGGCTTGAGGAGCTGAATGAGCCTAGGTACAGTGGGAAGTGCTGGTGTGAGGGGTGGGCTGGGTGTGAAATGGGAAGGGTGAAGTCTGGTTATGTCAACAATCATTCTGGAAAGATTAAAGATCAACAAGGACTACTCTCTTGAAAAGAAGTTTGGAAACTAAGCATTATTACAAGATTTTTTATTTATTTTTATTTATTATTATTATTTTTTTTTTTTGCAGAACCAAGAACAGTACATTTAGGATTATCTTCATTAGAGAGAGAAGAATGGATCTAAGGGAGGACAAGACTGAAGATAATGTGATCAGTTTAGGGGCAGTTGCAATAAACCAGATGCAAAATTATGATGGCCACAACCAGGTCATGACAGTGGGGACTGAGGGTCCCCGTATAATAAAGATGCTTAGGAAGAGGCTCCCTTTACTTATTTGCTCACTAAGCAAGTATTATTGATCACCTACTTTGTGCAAGTCATTGTTCTAGAAGCCAGGGAACAGTACTAAACTAAGCAAAGAAAGCTCTTACTCATGTAAACCTACAGTCTCCTGGGAGGGGATAGACAATAAAAAATCAAGGAAATAAAGAATTTGCTTCAAGGTTATAAGTGCAATGAAAAAGAAGGAAGCGGGTGAGTGGAGATAGTGAGAGGGTTGGGTTGATGCAGGTCAGTAGTACAAGCCTCACTGATTAGGCAACATTTGAGTGGAGAGCTGACAGATGCGAATGGTGATCCATGCAGAATCTGGGTCAGCAAGTACAAAGACCCCAAGGCAGGAGCAGGCTAGAGGTATTTAAAGAAAATATTCTTATGTTGAAGCCCAATTCCCAATGTGATGGTACTAGGAGGTGGGGTCTCCGGGAGGTGATTACCTGGGGTTTTCTGTGGGTAGAGTGCTCATCAATGGGATTCATGCTTTTATAAAAGAGACCACAGAATGCTCCTTGCCCTTTCCATCCTGTGAGTACCTAGTAAGAAGCTGCCATTGATGAACTGGAAAGCAGACCCTCACCAGACATCAAACTTGTCAGACCCCCGATCTTGGACTTCCCAGCCTGCAGCCCTTTGAGAGCATGAATTGCTATTGTTTAAGCCACTGGGCCTGTGGTATTTTGTTACGTCAGCCCTAGCTAACCAATACAGGTACCATCTCTAGAATTTGCAGAGGGGAAGAGTAACCTGCATGGGAGACTGAGAAGGAAGGATCAGTGAAGCAGATGAAAAACCAAGGAGAGAAAGTCAACTGAAGAAAACAGAGTGAAAGAAGTCAGTGGAAAAGGAAGAAATAATGGAGTCAATGATGCTTGTAGATGAATATGACAAGGCCTAAAAATGTACTCTCTGAGCCTGGCAACAAGGAGATCATTGCTACAGGCAGGTTTGGTGGAATCACTGGGAAAAAGCCTGGTAGGGGTGTTTTCAAGAGACAATGGAAGAGAGAAGGTCGAACTCATGAGTACAGACACCTTCCGAGGCGTGTTGGTTATGAGGGAAACTGAAATGAAGGGGAGGTGGTTTGGTTTTCTTTTCTTTCTACTCTGGGAAACATTAAAATTCTTTTCCCCTTCTGTGAATATGATTCTGTTCTGTGGATCATGAAAGGCTGAAAGAGTAATGATCTTGAGAAGGTCAGAGGCACTGGCTCCAGTGGGGCAGTTTTAACACTGTTTGCAAATGCTGCTTTATGAAGCAGTGTTTATGCATGTCCAGTTTTAGAAATTCTCTGTGTATTGAAAAGGCTCAGAAAAAAACCCAGAAAATATATTCTGTTCTGTCCATTCTTGCACTCAGTAAGTGATTTCTCTGATCTTATAAGTGGCACGTCTACATCTTCCCTGTAGAACATTTTACTTCTGTGTGTACTATGGTGGCACTGTCAGAGGCAGCGATCATCTACAGACTGTTTTCCAGCTGCACTTGTACACTAAGCAGCAGTCTGGGCTGCTGACAGATTGTGCCTTTTTCCTATGAAAATCACCAGCCAGTTCTTCTTCTTTCTCATAGACTGTTGTGAGCACAATAAATCAGAAAACTCTAGGTTTATACCAGCTATGGCAATACTGTCTAAAACTCGATGGATCGGAGACCTGAGCTGTAGCATTCATTCAGCTAACTAAAATGTTTGCTTTTTTTCAGTTTCAATTTAATCAAAACTTGATGGTGAAGAGACAGAAATGACAGATTTCATGTTTTGCCATTAATCCTTATTAGACATCTGGCTTATGAGAAGGGAGCAGCTCTAAGAAATAACATTGTATGGCGGGAGAAATTGACACAGAGGAAGTGACATTACAAAATCAGGAGACAATTTTTTAATTATAAAGAGCAGAACCCATTATTCATTCCTTCCTTCTCCCTTCCCTAAAATATATAAAAATACTGGGTTAAAATAAATATATATGTGCATGTATAAATACACACAGGTATATGTAAGTATATATACATATATATCATATATACATAGGTACATATATGTATATGTGTATCTGTACCTATATATACACACAGATACCTGAATATATATGTATACACTGTATATATACCTGTATATATATATATGCATATACACACACACACACACACACACACACACACACATATGCCTGTGCACCTTATGGGTTCTAGTTCTCTGGAGAACTCTGACACATACACAGTCTCTGTGCTAGGAATAGAGATAGAAATATTATGAAGTTCATTAGGGCAGGAAAGAAAAATTCTTTCTCACTGTTCCTTTGCTCAAGCTTTTCTTGCTTTCCTGAATCCCCTCCTCCTTCTGCACATCCCCAGCACTTAGAACAGTACATGGAAGATGACAAGGATTCAATAAACATTTGCTACATGAATGAATGAATGAATAATGAAGGAATCCCGATCCTCTTCTTTGCACAACACACATTTTAGTGAAAGATATGGGCTCGCAAACAAGAGATTACACTTCAAGGAATTCGTGTTGGCAATGCTGCAGGGGAAGGGCTTCCTGTGTTTCACCTGAGGATGTCGGGGAGGGCTCCGCAGGGGAGAGGAGAGGTACATCTGCAAGGAATGGAGGAAGGGTGTTCCTGGCGGGTTGGGGAATCCCTGGAGCAAAGACACAGTAGACACAGCAGAAAGCAAGTACATTTCCCATTCGGGGAACTGCTGACCCTGGGACTACCAGAGTAACCAACCACGCCTCTCCTCTGGCTTCTGGGGCTGCTGAGGTTTGTCCCGTGACTTGCAGCAGTGTCACTCACTCGACATGGGCTTTGGTCCATATTCTCACGCTGCCCTCCCTCTGTGTGTGCCCACACTCTCCCCTTCTTTTCAATGGACGCAAGTCCTTGGATGGGGACCCACCCTGATCCTGATGACTTATCTGAACTTGATTACGTCTGCAAACACTCCATTTCCAAGTCACATCATAGAAGTTCTCAATAGACATAAATTTTTAACCCAGTACAGTACCTCATAGGATTATTTTCAGATTAAATGAGACAATATGTATAAAGTGTTTAGAGAGATGGCTGGCGCGCACACACACACACACACACACATGCATACATATAATCACACATTAGCAGAAAACAATGAATAAAAATATTGCTCAGTGCTCCTTAATAATGTAAATTTTTCCCTTTTAATACATTTCCAAAGGTGCCATCAAATTCCTGTTTCTCATTATCTTGTTTACATCAGTGCTCTTAGCTTATGTGTCTATCTTCAGCCTTTTTCCATTTTGTTATAATTTAAAATATGATTGCCTAAAACGTTCCTAAAGCTATGCTGTTATTCCTATAATTTACACTCACGGTGACGATCACTGATTATATAACAATGTCATTATTTAGCAACTTTACGACTCTGATAATATCTCTTAATTCAAATCATAATAGTAGCTAACATTTATTATGCATGTGGCAATACATGGCAGATTTCATTTGCAGGTATTTGCATGTATTATCTAACCAACTAACCTTCACAAGCACTTACCTCGTAACCTTATCTGCAGAAATATGAGGTGCAGAAAGTGCCCTGGCGGGGGACAGACAGCTCTTAAGTATCAGAGTACAGATCAACCCCCAGACTGAACTCCAGAGTTAGATCCTTGATGCTAAACCTAAGTAATGCTGCTTCTATCATGATGTTCTCATATCAGAAATCTGCTTTCCTCTGGCTCCATCGCTGCTCTCATGCTATTGATTACAGCCAAAAAGTCCCTTTCTCTCTTCCTACCAAACTCATAAAATGTTGAAGAGAGCACGGTTTCAGATTCGTGTCATCCTACCTCACCCCAGTGAATGCCCACAGCAACTCCCTTTTAATGAATGGTGCATCTTTCCATCTAGGTATATTTTTTTCCTCTTTTTTCAATTATTCTCACAACACCTATGAAAGTTGTGACTACATAGCAGACAATTAAAATAATACTTCTCAGAACTATGAATTTGTGTTCATGAAATATTAAGCCATACATTCACTTCATACAGAATCCTTCAGAATTTAAATGCAATTAATTTGCAACCTTTTGTAATTTTATTTCTGACTTGGAAATGGGCATCTTTAATTACCTAGCAGCTGTTCCCTATTAATTGAAGGCATCATAACGCACTGAATGTATCTATGTGAAATTCTAACCTGCCCCGGAGGGCTAGAGTCAGCATGTGCCTGCACTCTACATTTTTAACCATACAAATCTCTGATGTAGGTATGTATGTGGAGTTGGAAAACTCACCCTTTTTGTCTAAAATCCAGAAGTCATTCTTTTGTACCTTGTAGCTGCCCCAGCAAACATCTTATCTGAGCTACTTCTTCCTGCATCCTTCCCCTCCTGTGCTAAGTTAAGAGGAAAGGATGAATCCACAGCTTCACATTCAGAGGGAGGTATGTTCCAATCCTATTGAGCAGTTAATGAAATGGGAGTGACGCTGATGAAGCTGCCACTTCCCTCTCTCTGCTAGGCTTGGTGCCACTCTGGAACAGGGAAGATGCAGACAGCACCATGTTGTCAATGTGTTTTCACTGGGAATGTTGCCTCCCCATTTCTTCCTTAGGACAGGCTGATATTTTATATTTGCTCTACAACCCGAAGTATCTAATATAGGAGACATTCGTAGTAGTTAAATCTGACTCTTTTGGGGAGAGTCTACATATATTCCATGTCAAATATACTCCTAATTTGGAGTTGGAGAAATAGTCATCCTTGCAGAGTACTTAACATACATCACATCCAGTAATGTTCATTTAAAAATGCGTATATGGATCCAGGCTTGGTCATGTTCCTAGTAGATTTGACGGATTCTAAAGGTGGCAGGGTTCTGATTTCAATTTCTGAGGTGTCAGCTTAAATCCGCTTATCGAGCAATGCATTTTCAAACTGCCAATTTATGTAGCTGGTTGTGGGAGGTCAGGGAGAGAGGATAAAGCTGCATCCAATAAAACGCCATCACCACCCCTGTGGAAACAGTGCCAGCCCAGATGGGTCACACTCATAAAAACAGCACTCACTAAATGCTAGTTGTGAAAATTATAACAGGCTCCTTCTATCTTTACACCCTAGATACTAGGAGATAATTTTTTTAAAATAAGCTTACTTGATAACCAACTACTGTGGAATTTTAACTTCTGAGACAATCTAGTAAATACAAGGAAACAGCTGGACTAAATAATCACAATTAAATGGGCAGTCTTATTTCACTTTTTTATGTGTAAAACACTTAAGGCATATATGAAATTTGTTCTTTGACCTCAGCTTACACTTTTGGGAATGGGGTACATAGGGGAGAGAAAGCTTGGTCCTAAAGATTTACCTACGAACTTCTAAATGAAGAGATGTCCAGCCTATCAATGAATACATCATCCAATGTATATTGATCATTAACATATTTTAGGCATCTATTTAGAGGGCTCTGAATGACATGCAGACAGTTGATATTTCCTGTAGATTATTCAGAAGAGGTAAAGCCATCAATACTTTACAAAATTGCACCAAAAATCAAAGTGACTTCAAGGCTTCTGTCCTGGAAGACCAGGGGAGTGATGGCAACATCAATGGAGAATCACAGAGGAAGTTTTGGTTTGGGAAGAAGATGAGGGTGGATATATTCAGCTTTGAACACGACAATTAATAAAGGCAACATCATCAGAAAAGTTAAGACTGGAACTCAGGAAAAAGGTCTCGATACAGATTTAGGATAATTAGAGTGGGTGAGGTCGATGCAATGGGGGAAAATGAGATCTTCCAGGGAAGATAGGTAGAAAGAGAGTTAGAATCAGAGTCTGAGATCAATAGAAGAGGTAACCAACTAAGGAAGCTGGTACAAGGATCTGAGGAGTAGGAGAAGAAAACAGAGGTATCCCAGTGTTACATTTTGATATTTTTCAATTTTCCTAATAGATTACTTAGAATTTTGTGATAAAATGGACATATAAATAAAGTATGATATTATAGTTCTGTAAATATTCTTACAAGTTCTTTGTGTGACTGGACTGAAACAGGCCCTTAGTAAACATTTGGCATATTAAGTAGTAAATAAATAACATTGCTTTTGAAAAAAAAAAGGAAGAATAACAGGGAGGGATTGATCAGGGAAAGAAGATGGAAAACCCCAAATCATAAAGAATACTTCTCCTGGCCTTTGGACATTCCCTTGACAGCAGGCAGAGAGCTCCACTAGAAAGCAGGAATAAAGAATTTCAAATGGCAAGGAAGGTAAATCAACCTGTGAAGATAAGTTTCTCTAACTATACCAAATAAATCACTTTTGCAGTATGATGTTGTCTACAAAAACATGGTCTCTCCGTATTTCAAAATAATAAGAGCTATCTATGACAAACCCACAGCCAATATCATACGGAATGGGCAAAAACTGGAAGCATTCCCTTTGAAAACTGGCACAAGACAGGGATGCCCTCTCTCACCACTCCTATTCAACATAGTGTTGGAAGTTCTGGCCAGGGCAATTAGGCAGGAGAAGGAAATAAAGGGTATTCAATTAGGAAAAGAGGAAGTCAAATTGTCCCTGTTTGCAGACGACATGATTGTATATCTAGAAACCCCATTGTCTCAGCCCAAAATCTCCTTAAGCTGATAAGCAACTTCAGCAAAGTCTCAGGATACAAAATCAATGTACAAAAATCACAGGCATTCTTATACACCAATAACAGACAAACAGAGAACCAAATCATGAGTGAACTCCCATTCACAATTGCTTCAAAGAGAATAAAATACTTAGGAATCCAACTTACAAGGGATGTGAAGGACCTCTTCAAGGAGAACTACAAACCACTGCTCAACGAAATAAAAGAGGATACAAACAAATGGAAGAACATTCCATGCTCATGGGTAGGAAGAATCAATATCGTGAAAATGGCCATACTGCCCAAGGTAATTTACAGATTCAATGCCATCCCCATCAAGCTACCAATGACTTTCTTCACAGAATTGGAAAAAACTACTTTAAAGTTCATATGGAACCAAAAAAGAGCCCGCATCACCAAGTCAATCCTAAGCCAAAAGAACAAAGCTGGAGGCATCACACTACCTGACTTCAAACTATACTACAAGGCTACAGTAACCAAAACAGCATGGTGCTGGTACCAAAACAGAGATATAGATCAATGGAACAGAACAGAGCCCTCAGAAATAATGCCGCATATCTACAACTATCTGATCTTTGACAAACCTGAGAAAAACAAGCAATGGGGAAAGGATTCCCTATTTAATAAATGGTGCTGGGAAAACTGGCTAGCCATATGTAGAAAGCTGAAACTGGATCCCTTCCTCACACCTTATACAAAAATCAATTCAAGATGGATTAAAGACTTAAACATTAGACCTAAAACCATAAAAACCCTAGAAGAAAACCTAGGCATTACCATTCAGGACATAGGCATGGGCAAGGACTTCATGTCTAAAACACCAAAAGCAATGGCAACAAAAGACAAAATTGACAAATGGGATCTAATTAAACTAAAGAGCTTCCGCACAGCAAAAGAAACTACCATCAGAGTGAACAGGCAACCTACAAAATGGGAGAAAATTTTCAGAACCTACTTATCTGGCAAAGGGCTAATATCCAGAATCTACAAAGAACTCAAACTAATTTACAAGAAAAAAACAACCCCATCAAAAAGTGGGCGAAGGACATGAACAGACACTTCTCAAAAGAAGACATTTATGCAGCCAAAAACCACATGAAAAAATGCTTATCATCACTGGCCATCAGAGAAATGCAAATCAAAACCACAATGAGATACCATCTCACACCAGTTAGAATGGCAATCATTAAAAAGTCAGGAAACAACAGGTGCTGGAGAGGATGTGGAGAAATATGAACTTTTACACTGTTGGTGGGACTGTAAACTAGTTCAACCATTGTGGAAGTCAGTGTGGCGATTCCTCAGGGATCTAGAACTGGAGATACCATTTGACCCAGCCATCCCATTACTGGGTATATACCCAAAGGACTATAAATCATGCTGTTATAAAGACACATGCACACGTATGTTTATTGCGGCATTATTCACAATAGCAAAGACTTGGAACCAACCCAAATGTCCAACAATGATAGACTGGATTAAGAAAATGTGGCACATATACACCATGGAATACTATGCAGCCATAAAAAATGATGAGTTCATGTCCTTTGTAGGGACATGGATGAAATTGGAAATCATCATTCTCAGTAAACTATCGCAAGAACAAAAAACCAAACACCGCATATTCTCACTCATAGGTGGGGATTGAACAATGAGATCACATGGACACAGGAAGGGGAATATCACACTCTGGGGACTGTTGTGGGGTGGGGGGAGGGGGGAGGGATAGCATCGGGAGATATACCTAATGCTAGATGACGAGTTAGTGGGTGCAGCGCACCAGCATGGCACATGTATACATATGTAACTAACCTGCACAATGTGCACATGTACCCTAAAACTTAAAGTATATAAAAAAAAAATCTGCCATTAAAAAACAAACAAACATGGTCTCTCAACTCAGGAAGCCCTGAGGTAGCAGTTTCTTCTTCAAAGGCTCCATTGCTTCACCCACCAAGTGGGGTGCACGACCTACCTACTTTCAATAGCATATGTACGTACTACATATGTTATTGAAAGGAGTAAGTCAAGGCATGTAAAGCTCGGAGAGTGCAGAACATACCTGCAAGGCACCAGATAATAACATCAGCAGTTACTTTTAATGGAAACACATTGTGGACTAATTAGTACGAAGCAATATTTGGGAGTGGCAATTCCAATAGGGGAATTCACATTCCTTCTTAAATTTTCCCTATGTACTTCCTCTCTGATTTTTAAGTCACCCACTCACTCTATTTCTCTATCTCTCTCTCCCTCAGACTTCCCTTTTCTTTCATGTGGTGTAACTCAAATAGAGTTGAATTAACAGCCTTAAAACAAAATTTAGGACAGTTTTCCTTTTAGAGGGAAAAAGAGTTGTTGAACACATTTTAGATTGATGCAGCATATTAAAATGACAAATTGCACACTGAAATATCACCAACTCCCAGAAGAGAACAATAAAAACATCAAAGACACTAAATTTACACTGACAAAAAAATATATTTATAAAGCAAAAAAAATCCTGAATTACTTTTAAATGACATACTATAAACCTTAACATGAAAAAAACCACAGACATATTGTCCTTTGAAAAAGTATATTTGATTCTTTATACTCAGCCAGCCAATAAAAGTACTTGGAAATAAGAGATAAAATTTCATACAAATACACAATCTGCAAGTTTAAACAATAATTTAAATGGAAACTTTTTTCTTATGGCAATTTTTTTTTTACTTTCTCAACTGCATAAACAAGTGCATTTGACTATTTCAATAGCTTAAAGATAAATAAAAATATCACCACTATGAAGTGAAAACTTTTTCTTATGTGCATTTTTGGGAGAAGTAATACATACGCTAGAGACGTTATACTGTTTCTAAAGAGATTACTTTCATTTGCAATCCAAATTTCTTAAATTGTAAGAAATTCATATTTTTCCCCTAGCACAGTGAGGTATATGAGTACTCATGAGGGTATTTCCAAGGTAGATGAGAAACTCAAGGGAAGTAATATATGTATATCCATTATTTTATACTTGGGTCAGCTCCAAGTACCAAATAAATATGCCCTATTACAGATTAAATGTCCCTTTCCCTCAAAAATCATACGTAGAAGCCCTAACCCTCATGTGATGGTATTAGGAGTTGTAGCCTTTGGGAGGGAATTAGGTTCGATGAGTTTATGAGATGAAGTCCCATGATAAGATTAGTGCTCTTAAAAGAAGAGAAATCAGAGCTTCCTCTTCACCATGTGAGGACACAGCAAGAAGGTGGCTGTCAGCAAGCCGGGTACCTTGATCTTGGACTTCCCTGTCTTCAGAACTGTGAGAAATAAATGTCTGCTGTGTAAGCCGTTTAGTCTATGATATTTTGATGTAGCAGACTGAGCTGAACAGACACCCTCTAGAGCCAAATATTTTAATTTTTACATTGCAATAATGCATTTGAAATTATAATAATTGTTACATATTCAGACTCTTTCATTGAGTTCTAGGAGTCAACTATTTCTTCATCATTTGATGCTGAAGATGACCTTCACTATAGTCCATCACTTTTGCTTCCGTTAGTAATGGAAACTATTCACTAAAAGAGATGAAATTATATAGGTTGCCTTGCTGAGGATGTTTCCCTCTGATATCTTCAGAAATTTTTGTGTTATTTCTCTCACAAGGCATTAACAATATAGCATATAGGAAGGGTGTATACAGTTTGCTGTGTACACAGAGAAAGCATGCAAAACACATTGTGTGTGTGCACATGTGTATGTTTGTGTGTGGGTGATTATTTTTGTCTGCTTCCTGTTGTTCCTATCACTTTGAGCTCCTTAACATAATCATTACACCATGCAAAATGTGAGACTTTTCTATCCAGTCCTTTCTCTTCTTTGCCATTCAAAAAAGAAACACACAAAAGAGCAATTTCTTAAATAAAATAAAACACAACTAAAAGTTAATCATGTATTAATTCAAATAAAAAATTACTCTCTGCTTCTTTTGAATTGAAAAATCAGATCTGACTGCTTGCTTAGATTTTAGTGTCTTTATACCAATATTCATAATATAAACAAACTGCTATACATAATACACTTATCCATTTATTACACTTAAAAATACATGTTAAGAAAGCCTTGCCAGGCGTCTGTGGTTATCAACAGATTTTAATTATGTAACAAATATTGACTGCCTATTGATAAGATTATATTATATTCCACCAAAATGGCATCCATATATACATGTGAAATAATTTCTGGGAAGGCAAATTAAGGACAGATGTATTCTAAAAACTATAGGAAGTTTCAGGATGGGAAACTCTTCATGTCCTAAGAACAAGGACAAAGGAGCAGTGAGTCCATGCCAAACCATTACTGAAACTCTTGAATCACATTTGATCCTTCTTTGTAGTTCTTATTTTTTATATCTTTTTTTCTATAGGTCCCATTTAAAAATATACAGTATTTGCCTTGATCCATTTGTTCTCCCATACTTGCATGTTCCCTTCTTTGCTTTACTTTCAGTTCATTTTCCACACCCTCACTGTTAGCCAAGGGCCATGGTTCTTTCATTGATTAGTACCAAAACCAGGAGGAGAATAACCACAGGTTCATACCACATCTGCCATTCTCTAGATCAGAAGTTTTCAGCTCTCTCTGTACTCCATAGTCTCCTAGGCACCATTAAAAACCATCCTGGCCCCACATAAGACTGATTACATCAGCATCTTTATGGGCAGGTCCTAGACATGGAAATTAAAAAATAAAATCTTCCCAGGTGATTCTGTTATACAGCCAGGATTGAGAATGACTGCTAGAGGTGATCCCAGCTGAAGCCAAGCCCATCCAGTGGGCAGCTGAACTCATCACAGTATGCATGTGCACAGGCTTGCTCCATCAATTGCCTTCTCTTACTCTAGTGTCACCAGATTTTCCCTCTCACATGAATTATTTTTATTTTATTTTTAATTTTACTTCAAGTTCTGGGATACATGTGCAGAAAGTGCAGGTTTGTTACATAGGTATACATATGCCATGGTGGTTTGCTGCACCTATCAACCCATCATCTAGGTTTTAAGCCCCATGTACATTAGGTGTTTGTCCTAATGCTCTCCCTCCCATTACCCCTCATCCTCCGACAGGCCCCGGTGTGTGATGTTCCCCTCCCTGTGTCCGTGTGTTCTCATTGTTCAACTCCCACTTATGAGTGACAACATGTGGTGTTTGGTTTTCTGTTCCTGTGTTAGTTTGCTGAGAATGATGGTTTCCAGCTTTATCCATGTCCCTGCAAAGGACATGAACTCATTCTATTTTCTGGCTGCATAGTATTCCATGGTGTATATGTACCACATTTAATATCCAGAATCTACAAGGAACTTAAACAAATTTACAATAAAAAACAACCCAATCAACAAATGGGTGAGGGATATGAACAGACACTTCTCAATAGAAGACATTTATGTGGCCTACAAAGCTCATCATCACTGGTCATTAGAGAAATGCAAATGAATTATTTTTATCAGCACATACACTTGCTGTTAATTCTCCCATCATTAAAAAAAGCTCTTAATGTCTGTTCCCTCTTCAGCCATCTTTCCATTTCTCTCCTCTTTACAGAAACCTCCTTTAAAGAGCTCTTTATACTTTCTGTGTCCATTCCTGTTTTCCTACTCTGTACAGAACCTAATCCATTAAAATTCTTGCTCCCAACAAGTCAAGAAAACTAATCACCTCCATACTCCTAAATGCAATGGTCAGTTCTCAGGCTTCCTCCTGCTTGACCAATAAAAATTTCTCCTCCTTGAAAACTCATCTTGGCTCCCAAGAAAGCACCCTCCCTCATTTTCATCCTTTCTTCCTGGTCATTCCTTGTGGTTGGACCTCATTTCACTGAATTCTTAATATTGGAATTCCTTGGGACTCAGTTCTTAGACTTCGTATCGTTTTACCTAAACTCTTTCTCTACGTCACTTTAACTACTTTTGGGGTTTTCGGTATCATCTATACACTCATGAGTTTTCAATTTACGTCTCCAGCCAGGATGCCACCCCATCTCATTCACAACTTCTAGAGGCACTCCTACTGTGGCTAATGGCATTTCATTCTTCTAGTTGTTGAGGCCCCAAAAGCTTGATGTTATCCTGGAATTCTCACTCCCTGTAGTAGGGAGCATTTTGGCTGTCCCGATTTCACCCACTGGAGTTACACCTGTGGCTATGCAAGATGATGTGGAGAAAGGGATGCATGGTTACTAGTGAGCTGCCTCTGGAACAGGAGGTGAACCTGCATAGCCCAGGAGAGCCCAGTGTCATCACATAGGCCCCTAAAGGTGCAAGAGGGAGGCAGAAGATTCAGTCAGATACAAGGATGGACAAAGAAACAGGCAAACTGAAGCATGAGAAGGAGCACTGTCCCTGCCCCGTATCCATCACTGTTGATGTTGGAGACGGAGGAGGGGGCTCTGATCCAAGGAAGGCAGGTGGCCTCTGGAAGCTGGAATTGTTGAACCAGTGCTGATGACACCTTGTTTTCATCTCACCGAAGCCCATACCTCACCTCTGACCTACAGAACTGTAAGGTAATACTTATGCTGTTTGCCACTATTAAATTTGTGATAATTTGTTTTGGTAGCAATAGAAAATCAATACACTCCCTATAGCCAGGTAATCAGCATTTCCTGTCAGCTCTATCCTAAAAATAAATCCTAAAATTGACTATTTCTCACCACACCCTTGCTCCACTTGGGTCCAAGCCACCATCATCTCTCGCCTAGCTTGCCACCAGAAACTAGGTTGCATAGTTTCACACCTACAACATCTGCTTAGAAAGCATTAATTCAGATTGTATGACATGAATGTTTGGGGAAACGTAACTTATATAATAACTGCTTCTTGGCTTTTTAGTTAGTAATTTACTACTATGAGTTTTCTTTTAACCCTAACCTAAACATAATGGTGCACTGTAGATATTTGGTACAAGAAATTCTAAAACATTTCCAATACATTAAAAGAAGTGTTTTTGAGACAGGGTCTTGCTCTGTTGCACAGATTGGAGTGCAGGTCACCATCATGGCTCATTATAGCCTTAACCCCCAGGCTTAAACACTCCTCTCACCTCAGCTCCTTGAGTAGCTGGGCGTGCACCACCAGGTCCAGCTAATTTTAAAAAATATTTTGTAAAGATGGGGTCTTGCTATGTTGCCCAGGCTTGTCTCAAACTCCTGGCCTCAGGGAGAGTCTTCCACCTATGCCCCCCAAAGTGTTGGGATTATAGGTATGAGCCACCATACCTGGCACCAATTATTTTTTGTGTTTTGTTACTTTTAAATCAAAATAGGGCTTAAATTTTAAGATCTGCTTTCTTATTTAAGTTTGTTGTAACAACTACTGTGTGTTGAACAAGAGCCAATCACTTTACTCTCTTTTGCTCAATGCTGCTGGAAGGTATGAGATAGGCAGGAGGGAGCAACGACCCTAATGGACATTCTCCCTACCTTCGATGTGCTCACAGACTCACAGAGGAGATGGCCATTCAATGAACAGCCATAGGTGAGAAGAGAATAATAAAATGAAAGGTCAGAGTGCTCCAGACAGCTTTCCAGAAAATATGATACAATGGCTGAATTTCAGTTCCTTCATGGGTAAAGTAAGTGGATCACACCAAATGTTTTTAGGTACTTTCCAGCTCAAAGATTCACTGTTACTGTCATTGCAGTTTAAGACAAAAAAAAAAAAAAAAAATCAGAAATTTTCAGAGTATTACAGTTTAACTAGAAAAAGCCCACACAAAACCATGAAAAAAATGACTTGAGTCTTCTTACCATGTATAACTATTATTGTATATAATGTGCTATAGGTTTTCTTAGCTATAGATCCACAATCCCCATTTGAAAGCCTTCAAAGCACATATGTTATTGAATTTGTTATTTTTCCAAACTGAACAGGTTATAAACCATAAGTAGGTCAGTGAAAGTTTTGCCACTAAATGACCTATCAAAATAACGGCTTCGGAGCTTTTTGGATTTCAAATTGTGAGTAATGAATTGTGAAGATGCTCATTTTAGATTCATTCAAATACTGATTTGAGAGCCAGTCAAGGTAAATTGATTTATATCTGTTTCTTTGAAGCCTTGTACAATTACAACAATTACATCCAGAGCTGGAACATTTATCTCACATTTGAACTTGGGAAAGTGGGTTCTATGTAGGAAAACAGAAAAATTCACATACAAGAATATATAAAAAGTGAAAAAATGTAACAGTCTTGTGAAGACAATTGAGATTTGCATTGGGTAATCTTAGAAAAACGTGATACCACAAGCCAAACAACTTTAAGAGAGAAAGAAATTGACTCCTGAGAGTAGGGGAAAGTGACATTACTGCTGCATCTATCAAAGCATGAGCTAAGGATGAACAAATTCCATAGCCCCAAATCATCATCAGGAAAAACAATTCTCTGTAATTCCTGCACTCTGGGAGGCTGAGGCTGGAGGACTGCTCGAGCTCTGGAGTTCGAGACCAGCCTGGTCAACATAGTGGGACCCTGTCTCTATAAAAATTTTCTAAATAGAAAAAAAAATTCATGGATAAAAGTTTCCCTAACAATTAGAATTAAACAATTTGAAAGGAACTCACTTGCTTTACTGATAGCTAATTCTTTAAAAAAAAAAATACAATCTCACCACAATTTTTACATTTTTTTATCGTACTAGGTGGTAGGACTTTTAATGATGTTCTTTGCAAGGAGCATTTTTTTCTTGAATAATACAAACAGTTAAAAGATAGTAGCCTCCAATATTTAAAAGGACTTTTCTGCCCCATCTCTCCATCAAAAAAACAACAAACCAACAAAAATCAATCATGAAAAATCACATCAGAAAACGGGTCCTTCTTTCTTATCATGTACCTTCTTTGTCATTGTGGTGGATAATCGCGTCCTGTAGCATGTCCGTGAGGTTGAAGTGAACTTTCGGATTCTTCGCATGCTTCAGCCTTTTCAGGAACCCTTCCTGCTTCTGAAAAGCCTTCTCGCGCTCATAGTAGGCTTTGATTTGCTCACAGCGCATGCGCTTCACTAGACGCTGCCGTTGGCCAAGGGGAAGGGACTCTAGCAAGCACTGGTCGATTTCCATCTCATGGGATCGAAAAACGTTACATAGCTGAAAGCAACCTGGAAGAAATGCAAGGGGAGCGTCACCAGACCTATTATTATAACCACTATAAGTGTGCACCACAGCACACTTGATTTTATATTGTCCATTGCACAGGTCATAAATGCAACAATTCTCCTTGCACTTGATATTGCAAATCCAAAGCCCTTTTTATAGATTGGGGAAAAATAGTTCGTGTGTTTCTCAAGATTCTGTGGTAATGAAACAAATGATGGAATTAGACATGCATATGTAGTTAAGCTCAACACAGTTACTAACCATCCATCTCTTCCTGTTTCTTTCAATCCATCCCAAAAGCCTCCAGATTTCATCACTGTGTCAAGTTCCTTCCAATTGAGTAATACTAATTTTGCATGTTAAATGTTGGCATAAAATCATTCCAACTTTTTCAGAACAACCTAATAGATTTGCTTTTGCATATCATGATGACTAATCATGACGCTGTTAATTTAATGTAATAGAATATATATGCTGCCAAGTATACTGGCTGAAGCCTGTAATCCCAGTGCTTTGAGAGGTTGAGACGGGAGGATCACTTGAAGCCAGGAGTTTAAGACTTGCCTGGGCAACATAGGAAGACCCCATCTCTCCAAAAATAAGTAAATAAATAAATAAATAAATAAATAAATAATAAACTTTTAAGTTAGCTAGGCATGGTGGTATGTGGCTGCAGCCCCGACTACTTGGAGGCTGAGGTGGGGGATCGCATAAGCCCAGGAGTTTAAGGTTCCAGTGAGCTAGGATTGCACCACTGCACTCCAGTCTGGGCAACAGAGTGCGGAAAAAAGGAGAATATATGTGCTATCAACTCCTGATATGATACAGTGGACATTTTTCATTAATTTATTGCTAAACTCTTTTTCTCATCATCAGTGACATTCATTTCCAAGAAACCTGTGGTTAAGTATAAAGACTGAGGGTTGGCACAGAGATATTTCTCAAAATTGTGGAGAGAATTTTGGCTGCTACGGTTCTTGTTTTATTTATATAGTGATTAACAAACTGAATTCCCATTTCTGAAACTTAAAATATCCCCCTCGTTTCAAAAGGCTACTTCCTATAAACTCCAGTCAAAGCACCTGTAATGGAATTGTACAAACACTTATATTTACCACCAGGTTAAAATTTTACTATTGGCAGAAAATCAATGTTAAAGCATTAAAAATTCTAGAAGCTGGCTTGCAAACACAGATTCAGATGTGTTTATATATTCTTAAGCTATTTATGATATCAGGTCTCAAGGAGGTTAAAGTAACTATGCTTGCACAAAATGTGGTTGATCATATGCCATATCCGAGAAGATTATATACTAAGGGTATAGTTCATCTTTGGAAAGATGCCCTGGTCCTTTGAAGGAACAACAAGTCATGACAACACTATTTCCACTTCTGTTTCTTGTGACACTTTCCAAGTCTTTATTCTCACAGCCCCCAGGTGCACCAGCATAAACATCCCTGTTTAGCATATAAAGAAAACCAAGTTGAGAGAGGTTGTGACTTGTCTAAGATTAAAGAGGCAATTAGACAAACAGAATAAAAAATGCTCCATAGAGAAGAAACAAACCAAAGCACCATGATTCTCTAATGCCAGGTATTGAATATATAAGTACTTTTACATAAGATGTAGGAAGAAAAAGAAGCCATGTGGGGGGATTTTGTGTTCATTTATTTGCATTTGACAGAAGCTATACGTTTTAGTATCATATATTTTCATAAGACTCTTCATAAGTATTCATAAAAGTGATGAGAGAAATATCAACTAACTATACATAAAATATTCCCTGTCCAGTAACCTAAACGCAAATAGACAACAGTGGTTCTGAAATGATGACAAATTGCTCCGGAGTACACTTATTTGATAAAAGCTATGATCACTGCCAGAAACAGATTGTATGAGGAAGCTCATTAATAAAGAACCATAAATGTCTTCTGCTTTCACATCTGTGTAGAAAACTGCACAGGGCTTGATTGATTGACTTTGATACTTGTGACACTTTGACTTCTATGACTTTCCTGGCTTGTCATTAGGTGCCCAGGGGATCAACAGGGCCACAGAAAAAAGCCTAAAGAATTAAAACAAATAACATTGCAGAGTGCCATGTGTTGATTAGCCAGCAGTTGATGGCTGAGGATAATCGAATAAACACAGCAGTCCTCTAGTTTGTAACTCTTAAGAAGCGTCTCTTGGTGAAATTTTCAATTAACTTTTAAGAAATCCACAGTGACAGATCATGATTCATTGAGTTATCCCTCACAGGCTGTCAAGAGGGAATGTAGAGGGTGGCTCTTAAATTAATTTTCTTATTTTCCTTTATGATTTGGAAAACTCAAAGACCATAATTGTTAAATTTTAAATCCATTCATGTCTCAAATCTTGTGTTAAATAATTCCCCATGTTTTGATCTAAAACATTAGTTTATAAATTGATTCTTTTGTAATCTGAAAATTTATTGGGCATTTTGACTTTCTTTTAATCTAAGTCCAAGTGCGTCAGCTGTGTCATGTATGTATATGTCTATGAATCGATAAGATATATAATATGACCAGTTGATCTCAAAAAAAAAAATAAAGAAAGAATCTATAAGATAACACAGGGATTCAGGGGATCATGGTGGACAGGAGGCAGGACTGGATTGCAGCTGCGGACAGAGCAGCATGTAGAGGCTTGCATTGTGAATTTTAGCTCCAGATTGACTTCAAGAAGAAACCAGCAATCCCGAGAGGACCCACAGATCCTCTGAAAGAAGTGGACTGCTCCTGCACAACCTGGGAGAAACCTCAAATACTATGAGTGCCCCAACTGCAGAAGTGGGAAAGAGAGACCCTCCTCTCCCAGACACACACCCCTACTGGAGAAGGTGAAGGTCTGTCTGTGGGAGAAGTTTCCAACTTTACCTGGGGCTGAGTCAAGTTAGAGAGCTGAGCAAAATACATGGGTAGAGGAAGCAGCAGAAAGGTCCTGGGAGCTCACTGTGTCCCCAAGCAGCCCATTCCTGCCTGGCACCACAGGGATTCATTGGGAGGGTGGCCAGAGGGAGAAGGAATTCTCTAGCTGAACTTTGTAACATTTTTGAACAGGATGAGAAGCATCCTGGCCAGAACTCAGGGGAGAGTGTGAATCAGGCATGCAGACTTCACAGGCAGGGAAAGAACTAAAGCCCTTTTCTCTTGCAGCTGGAAGTTGGATAGCCTTGGGCAAGTTTTCAAACCCATCTTGCCCTCCACCTGGGAACAGACTTAGGGCTGTTGGTTTGTGGGGCACGGTGGGAGTGAGATCGGCCCTTAGGTTTGCCTGGCCCATGACTGCCGGCTTTCCCCCAGTTCCCTGACAACCTGCATGACTCAACAGAGGCAGCCATAATCCTCCTAGGTACACAACTCCAGTGACCTGGGAATCTCACCAGCATCCCCCAAAGCAGCCACAGCAAGACCCAACGAAGGAGAGTCTAAGCTCAGTCACACCTAGCCTTGTTCCCACTTAATGGTCCTTCCCTATCCACCCTGGTAGTGGCAAACAAAGGGCATTAATCTTGGAAGTTCTAGGGTTCTGTCCACTGCCAGTCCCTCTCCACACTACTACAGCTGATGCTTTCTGGAAAATGCCACCTCCTGGCAGGAGGCCAACCAGCACAAAAATAGAACATTAAACCACCAAAGCTAAGGACACTTATGCAGTCCACTGCAGCCTTCACCACCTCCACCACAACAGGTACTGGTATCCACGGCTGAGAGACACATAGACGATTTATGTAACAGGACTCTGTGCAGACAACCCCCAGTACCAGCCTGGAGCTGGGTAGACTCACTGGGTGGCTAGACCCAGAAGAGAGACAACAATGACTGCAGTTTGGCTCACAGGAAGTCACATCCATAGGAAAATGGGGAGAGTACTACATCAAAGGAACACCCCATAGGACAGAAGAATCTGAACAACAGCCTTCAGCCCTAGACCTTTCCTCTGACAGAGCCTACCCAAATGAGAAGGAACCAGAAAACCAACCCTGGTAATATGACAAAACAAGGCTCTTCAACATCCCAAAAAAATCACGTTAGTTCATCAGTAATAGATCCAAACCAAGATGAAGTCTCTGATTTACCTGAAAAAGAAATCAGAAGGATAGTTATTAAACTAATCAGGGAGAGACCAGAGAAAGTCAAAGCCCAATGCAAGGAAATCCAAAAACTGATATAAGAAATGAAAGGGGAAATATTCATGAAAATAGATAGCTTAAAGAAAAAACAATCGAAAATTTAGGAAACTTTGGACATGCTTTTAGAAATGCAAAATGCTCAGGAAAGTCTCAGCAATAGAAGTGAACAAGTAGAAGAAAGAAATTTAGAGCTTGAAGACAAAGTCCTCAAATTAACCCAATCCAACAAAGACAAAGAAAACAGAATAAGAAAATATGAACAAAGCCTCCAAGAAGTCTGGGATTATGTTAAATGACCAAACCTAAGAATAATCAGTGTACCTGAGGAAGAAGAAAATTCTGAAAAACTGGAAAACATATATGGAGGAATAATTGATGAAAATTTCCCCAGCCTTGAGAGAGACCTAGACATCTAAATAGAAGAAGCACAAAGAGCACCTGGGAAATTCATCACAAAAAAGATCACCTAGGCACATTGTCATCAGGTTATCTAAAGTTAAGATGAAGTAAAGAATCTTAAGAGCTCTGAGACAGAAGCACCAGGTAACCTAAGAAAGAAAACCTATCAGATTTTAACAGCAGATTTCTCAGCAGAAACCCTACAAGCTACAAGGGCTTGGGGACCTATCTTCAGCCTCCTCAAGCAAAACAATTATCAGCCAAGAATTTTGTATCCAGAGAAACCAAGCATCATATATGAAGGAAGGATACAGTTGTTTTCAGACAAACAAATGCTGAGAGAATTTGCCATAACCAAACCACCACTGTAAGAACTGCTAAAAGGAGATTTAAATCATGGAAACACATCAAAACAGGACCTCTTTAAAGCATAAAGCACACAGGATCCATAAAACAAAAATACAAGTTAAAAAGCAAAAACAGAAAACAAAACCAAAGTACACAGGCAACAACGAGCATGATGAAAGCAATGATACCTCACATTTCAAAATTAACATTGAATGCAAATGGCCTAATTGCTCCACTTAAAAGACACAGAACTACAGAATGTAGAATAACTCACCAACCAGCTATCTGCTGCCTTCAAGGGACTCACCTAACACATAAGGACTCACATAAACTTAAAGTAAAGGGGTGGAAAAAGGCACTTCATGCAAATGGACACCAAAAGGAAGCAGGGGTGGCTATTCTTATATCCGAAAAAAACAAACTTTAAAGCAACAGTAGTTAAAAGAGACAAAGAGAGACATTATATAATGGTAAAAAGCCTTGTCCAACAGGAAAATATCACAATCCTAAACATATATGTACCTAACACTGGAGTTTCCAAATTTATAAAATAATTACTAATAGACCTAAGAAATTAGACAGCAACACAATGATAGTGGGGGACTCCAGTACTCCACTGACAGCACTAGACAGGTCATCAAGACAGAAAGTCAACAAAGAAACAATGGATTTAAACTATACGTTGGAACAAATGGACTTCTGACAGCTAAAGACTGGTCAACAGATACCCTTCCTCGTGGGGGTCACTCAAAATTCCCTTTAAACAAGGCAAATGTCCCCTGAAAAACACTTCAATTCCTATTGCTTGCTTTATTTTTCTCCTTAGTATTTTATCACTCTTATACTTCTACAATAGCTACCTATCTAATTATTTATTTAATTTAGAGATGGGGTCTTGCTCTGTTGCCCAGGCTAGAGTGCAGTGGCATAATCATAGCTCACTGCAGCTTCGAACTCCTGGCCTCAAGCGATTCTCCCACTTCAGCCTCCCAAGTAGCTGGGACTGCAGGCATTTACCACCACACTCGGCTCTCCTACAATATCAATTACTATCCTTCAACTGTACATTATACTAATATCTATACTAATCGATTTCCTAAAATACAATTCTATATATTTTCTTATTGCTCTAGTAAGCCCCATAAAGGCAGGAACTTGGGCTGTTTCTTCCCCTGCTTACTTTCAGCCTCTGGAACAGGGGGTAGTCAATAGTTTTGCTGTTGTTGTTGAATGAAATTGCAGAACGGACAATTACGTTGATGGCAGAAATATCACACTCTTTATTAGGACCTAATCCAGCACTTAACACGTGGCAGATAAATGCTTAGTCCTGCTCTTACAGAAATGCAAGATGACACCGTGTTCTCATCTAACTGCTCTTCCTTACAGAATTATCTGGCCTGAGGCAGTGTAATGAAGCTCATCTTTGTATTGGATTTCTTATCTCCAGTGTTACACTTTTTTAGGGGGGCAAGGGAGGTGGCAGGGATTCTACATATATGGTTATCCTGCAATTCCAGATAAAAGTTTACGGCCAGAAGCCCCTGCTCAGCGAATGCGTAACTCTGTAGGACTAAACTTGAAAGCCAGCAAATATCTGACATCTAGTTATATATCTATACCTAGACATGTAAATAGATGTGTGTGTGTATGTGTGTGTATATATATGTATTATATATGTATATAATATGATATATATGTATACTATCATATATATGATATATGATATATATCATATATATATCATACATATATATATCATATATATACACACACACACACACATATATACACACATGTTTCCCTGCACCTTGGTTTGGAGGACCCTATGCACTGTGTCATGATGTCGAGACATTATGTTATAACTAACTAGAAATATAAAGAGTAAAGTGAAGAGGAAAACGAACTAAAAAAAAAAAGAATACGTAAATTTATTCTGCTGTACAACTACCGGAAATGCCCCATGTCATCTAGAATAAAAATCTTCCTGTGGCCATGGTACTCTCAGTGTTCAAGATTTTTAAGCAAATCACTCTGTGATTGCTAAAGAGGCAAAACATAACTAAGAGCACAGAAAATTTGATCTAAGTACATTTATAGAAACTTGTAGACAATTTGCAGCAAACATTCTTTTCCAAGAATTCATAGATGATTTATGATATTAACTGTCTCTTAGGCCATAAAGCAAAGCAAATCTCAATAAATTCTGAGGAACCAAAATTAACACAGACGTTTTCTTAACATAATTGAAAATGGAATATCAACTAAAGAAATGAAACCATACCTCCCCATATGTTCAGAAACTTACAAAGCATGGTTCAGAGAAGAAAACATCACAGAAATAATACATTTTTAGAATTAACCATTGATGCAAGGAGATCCATCACAATTTTGTGGATAAAACTAAAGCAATTCATAGAAATAAATTATTAACTTTAAATACATTTTAGAAAAGAATATAGTTTTAAAGTCAATAAGCGAAGTATCTGGCACATGAATTTAGAAAACACACACACACACACACACAAAGTTGAAACAAAATAGAAAGAAGAAAATAAAATGATGTTATTAATTAATAGAAATGAAACAAGAAAAGGAAAGGTGAAGAAAGACGTGAGAAATTGACAATTTCTAGAACAATATAACTTACAAAAAGTGACTCAAGAAGAAGTGGAAAATGAACCAATTTATGCAATCACTGTATAAATTAAATCAGTTTTTAAAAATCTATAGACCAGAAATAAAAACAAACAAACAAAATGACCCAAATGATTTAACCTGTCTTTAAGGAAGAGATAACCTGCATTTTCATCCAGTTCTTTAGTACAATAGAAAAAGAAGAAAGTTACCTCAGTTCATTTTCTGAGACAAGCATAAGCTCGATACCAAAATGAGGCCATCCCAAAAAGGAGATTACAGGTCAATCTCTTGTATAAACATATGCAAATAGCCTACGTGCATACATATTAGCAAAATGAACCCATGAATGTATAGTTTGTCAGCAGAATGAAAGGGTGGCTTATTTTAAAACATTAAATTGTGTTTAAAATTTAGAAAAAGAAGGCCCTTTATTGCTGCTTCTATTCTACCTCAAAATGAAGGTCTTAGCATAGAAAAAAATAGAAAAATAAATAAGGAGCATAAAATGTGGGTAGGAAGAGGAAAAAAATCAGTTATTATTGTAAATACTGTTAGCTACATAGAGAAACCAACACACTCTATGAGTCAGCTATTAGGAGTGATAGTCCAGAACTTTGCTGAATGCAAGTCAAAATACACACAGAAGAAGAGAGCTACATTTTCAAACCTAACAAAAGATGTTCTACCTTATTAACACATAGGAAAATGTAAGAAGATAAAAAAACATTGATTAAGTTTACAAATGTCATTAAAATTAAAAAGCAAACTGGAAATATTTAATAAAATGTAGAATCATCTTTCCTACAACCAAGATATATATTTCTTCCACCTCTCGATGCTGCAGATAAAATTAAACAAACACAAAATAATATAGCATTCATTAAAAAAATTACACGTAATAAAAATAAACCTTTCATAACTTCTCCTCTATTATTGGAGGATATAAATCTATTAGGTCACCTTCTCTCTTTGACATTTCCTAACTGTGGCTTTGGTAGAGGAATAGACACTTAGACCAACGGAACAGAACACAGAACAAAGCAAAAGCTCTACACAAACACAGCCACCTGATTGGTGACAGAGGTCCAAAGAGCTAGCCAATGGAGGGAGCATATTCAGATTATGATTACAATTAAAATATTATAGCTATTGAGAAAAATAGTTTGGCAATTTCTTTAGCTACAGTATGTAGTAACATTTCTAGATGAAATTATGTGGTTCATTAAGATCGTTCAAGATGATATTCAACATAGGAGGCCTGGAAGCTTCAGCTGCAGCAGGCACATGTGCCTTCTTAGGTGAGCCTCTTAGAGGGATGTGTGGTGGACACTGGTAGCCTGCTGTCTGGTGCTGAGTCAGCTGTCTCCATAGAGCACCAAGGAAGCGGGACAATTAGGATGGAGTACCTGTTTTCACTGATTGCTTTTTCTTTAATTTTTGTACTGGATTTATTGGTTATTATTCACCCTTCATGAGTAGAACTCAAAAAGCTGAGAATGAAGCGGATTCTGGTGAAAGGTTCAGTATGAACCTATTACGGGCATGAATGGAAATAAACTGCTTATTGCCCTACTTTTTTTCCAAAAGGAAAATGAATCAACAGAAGGAAATAAAATAATTGTTGGAATACTTTCTGTAAAGGAAAACAAAATTGACTTTATCATTTATGAGTAAGAATGTATATTTATTTATCTGATGTGGATGAATTATGTTTCAATCACTTCTCCTTATATTTTCAATTTAGGAGATGCTTTATATCAAAGACCTCAGACATTTGGAATATGGAAGTGGGCGCTATTGATGTCCTGCCCAATGCCCTTTACCCATCCCCTGCTGACCTGGTATATTAGTCCATTTTCATGTTGCTGATAAAGACATACACAAGACTGAGAAGAAAAAGAGGTTTAATTGGACTTACAGTTCCTTATGGTTGGGGAGGCCTCAGAATCATGGCAGGAGGCAAAAGGCACTTCTTAACATGGCAGTGGCGAGAGAAAATGAGGAAGATGCAAAAATGGAAACCCCTGATAAAACCATCAGATCTCCTGAGATTAATCACTACCACGAGAGTAGTATGGGGGAAACTGCTCCCATGATTCAAATTATCTCCAACTGGGTGCCTCCCACAACATGTGGGAGTTATGGGAGAACAATTCAAGATGAGATTTGGGTGGGGACACAGCCAAACCATATCATTCTGCCCCTAGCCCCTCCAAATCTCATGTCCTCACATTTCAAAACAAATCATGCCTTCCCAACAATCCCCCAAAGTCTTAATTCATTTCAGCATTAACCCAAAGGTCCACAGTCCAAAGTCTCATCTGAAACAAGGCAAGTCCCTTCTGCCTATGAGCCTGTAAAATCGAAAGCAAGCTAGTTACTTCCTAGATACAATGCTGGTACAGGTATTGGGTAAATACAGCCATTCCAAATGAGAGAAACTGGCCAAAACAAAGGGGTTACAGAACCCATGCAAGTCTAAAATACAGTGGGGCAGTCACATTTTAAAGCTCCAAAATGATCTCTTTTGACTCCAGGTCTCACATCCAGGTCACATTGATGCAAGAGGTAGGTTCCCATAGTCTTGGGCAGCTCCACCCCTGTGGCTTTGCAGGGTATAGCCCCGGCTCCTGGCTGCTTTCATGGGCTGGCATTGAGTGCCTGCGACTTTTCCAGGTGTGTGGTGCAAGCTGTCGATGGATCTACCATTCCGGGGTCTGGAAGATGGTGGCTCTCTTCCCAAAGCTCCACTAGGCAGTGCCCCAGTGGAGGCTCTGACCCCACATTTCCCTTCCACACTGCCCTAGCTGAGGTCCTCCATGAGGGCCACGCCCCTGCCGCAGACTTTTGCCTGGGCATCCAGGCATTTCCATACATCTTCTCAAATATAGGTGGAGGTTCCCAAACTCCAGTTTTTGACTTCTGTGTACCTGCAGGCTCAACATCATGTGGAAGCTGCCAAGGTTTGTGGCTTGCACTCCCTGACACCATGGGCCCAGCTGGACCTTGGCCCCTTTTGCAATAGCTGGAGCGGCTAGGACGCAGGACACCAAGTCCCTAGGCTGCACACAACATGGGGACCCTGGGCCTGGCCCACGAAACCATTGTTTTCTCCTATGCTTCTGGGTCTGTGAGGAGAGCGCTATCATAAAGACCTATGACATGCCTTGGAGACATTTTCTCCATTGTCTTGGGGATTAACACTCGGCTGCTTGTTACTTATGCAAATTTCTGCAGTCAGCTTGAATTTCTTCTCAGAAAATGGGTTTTTCTTTTCTACGCATCATCAGGCTGCACATTTTCTGAACTCTTATGCTCTGTTTCCCTTTTAAAATGGAATGCTTTTAACAGCACCCAGGTCACCTCTTAAATACTTTGCTGCTTAGAAATTTCTTCCACCAGATGGGCTAAATCATCTCTATCAAGTTCAAAGTTCCACAATTCTCCAGGGTAGGGGCAAAATGCCACCATTCTCTTTGCTAAAACGTAGCAAGAGTCACCTTTGCTCCAGTTCCCAACAAGTTTCTCATCTCCATCTGAGACCACCTCAGCCTGGACCTTATTGTTCATATCACTATCAGCATTTTTGTCAAAGCCATTCAACAAGTCTCTAGGAAGTTCCAAACTTTCCTACATTTTCCTGTTTTCTTCTGAGCCCTCCAAACTGTTCAAACCTCTGCCTGTTATGCAGTTCCAAAGTTACTTCCACATTTTCGGGTATGTTTTCAGCAACACCCCACTCTACTGATACCAGTTTACTGTATTAGTCAATTTTCGTACTGCTGATAAAGACATATCCAAGACTGGGAAGGAAAAGAGGTTTAATTGGACATACAATTCCACATGGCTGGGGAGGCCTCAGAATCATGGCGGAAGGCAAAAGGCACTTCTTACATGGCAGCAGCAAGAGAAAATGAGGAAGATGCAGAAACGAAACCCCTGATAAAACCATCAGATCTCGTGAGACTTACTAGCACGAGAACAGTATGGGGGAAACCGCCCCCGTGATTCAAATTATCTCCCACTGGGTCCCTCCCACAACATGTGGGAATTATGGGAATGCAATTCAAGATGAGAACTGGGTGGGAACACAGAGCCAAAGCATGTCACCTTGGTACTGGCTGGAAGGATTCACAGCTGTCCCCTCCTCTAGACAATTGCCCTGTCAGCCTCAGCCTCCCAGGGAGTGGAATACCCTAACCCCATCCCATAAGCCATAGTTACTGAGAGACCTACACAAGGATACAAAAACATGTCCCCTTGACTCAAGCAGAGACACTCCATGCTGTGATTTGTACCCTAAAGCAAAGTGGATTGGAATGATAATAGACTCTGCCAAAGACTACATAGTTTTTCTGCTCTTTTCTGTTCTACGCCCTGCTTCCTTCACTCCCTTACGGGTTTTCTCTGTTGAGCTGTCTCAGTACATAGGAATGTGCACCTGACTCTTCATTCTCTGCTTCTAGGGGACACAGTCTATATAAGAATATATATATATACATATATGTATGTATATGCATGTGTGTGTGTGCATACAAGCATATATATCCTCTTGCATTTTCTAACAACATTCATGTTTTACACCGGGGGAAGAATATATTTTAATACATACAAATGTTATCAAAGATTGAACATACTAAATGATACCAGTTTTCAAAACTGATAAATAATAATAAAAGAACAAAAATAACATACATGCAAAAAAATAAAATTGGACTTATTTTACATTATATACAAAATTAATTCAAAATGGATTGAAGACCTAAAATTGTAAAACTCTTAGAAAAAAACACAGGGAAAAAATCTTTATGACATTTATGACATTGGACTTGGCAATGAATTCTAGCTATGACACCAAAAGCACAGACAGAAAAAGCAAAAATAGATGAATGAGACTACATCAAACTTAAAAACTTCTGTGCATAAAAGTACATAAGCATCACAGTGAAAAGGCAACTTACAGAATGGGAGAAAATATTTACCCATATATACCTAATAGGAGATTAATATCTAGAACACATAAAGAACTCTTAGAACTCAGCAACAAAAAATCAAATAATCTGATTAAAAATGGGAAAAGGACTTGAATAGATATTTTTCCAAAGATGATATACAAATTCCCAACAAGCATATAAAGATATGCTCAACATCATTGATCATCAGAGAAATGCAAGTCAAAACCACAACAAGTTATGACCTCATATCTGAAAGAATAGCTACTATCAAAGAAACATAAAATACAAAGCATTGGTGAGGATGTAGAGAAATTGTAATACTTGTTCACTGTTGGGATTGTAAAGTGGTGCAGCCATTGTGAAAAACAGTTTGGAGTATTCTCAAAAAATGAAAAATTGAACTATCATATGATCTGACAATGCTACTTCCGGGTATACATCAAAATAATTGAAAGCAGGGTGTTGGAGAGACATTTGTATACCCACGTTCACAAGAGCTCTATTCAAAATTGCCAAGAAGTGGAAGCAGATGTCCAGAGATGAATGGATAAACAAAACATGGTATACATGTATAATGGAATATTATTCAGCTTACAGTGGAAGAGGTTCTTGTACATGCCACAACATGGATGGATATTGAAGACACTTTTTAAGTGAAATAAACTGATCACTAAAAGATAAATACTGTATGATTCCACTTATATGAGGCTTCTAAAGAGGTCAAACTCAGAAGCAGAAAGTAGAATGATGGTTGCCAGGGACTGAGGGAAAATGAGAGTTGACGTTGAATGGGTACGGAGCTTCAGAATGACAAAATGAAATGTTCAGGAAATTTGTTTCATAACAATGAGAATATACTTAACATTCCTGAACTGTACACTTAAAAATGGTTGCAATGGTACATTTTATGTTATGTGTTTTTACCACTATAGGAACATTAGAGAAAGTGATAAGACACAAGCAGCTACATTATGGGGCTTTAAAAACATACATACATAGCTGAAGTATTTCACAAATAATGTCATCACAACTTATTGTTTACCCTATTTTACAAAAGTATTTGCTAGGAATTCTGAGAGGCTAAAAGATAGTTGTTCAGGAATTAGCATGCTTACATGCAGGTGCTGTAGACACACAGACACATTCACACACACACACACGCACACACACGCGCACGCACACACACACACACATTGGTATCTGTGCTCCTAACAACTCCTCTAGCAGAAGTTTTATTCTCAGAATCCATTGTTATAACACTCTTCCAAAGACTTTTTTTTTACTGCATATACAATGACAATGAAACAAAGGAACAATGTGGATTCTCAAAGACAAGAGTATAATCAATTTCAACCTACTCCCCCAGAGCCTAAAAAAAATAACCCCTCCTTAAGCACTGAAGTCTTTAAAATGTGTTGGATTTTACCATCCTTGTAATCAAGCTGCAGGTCTATATCCCTCTTTGTAGAGCAATAAATAGTTGAAAGAAATTACATGTGTGCAACATATAGACGCTATGCCCTAAAATATTTGAGGATTTAGTTTACACATAATCCTGCACTTAAACACTTCTCTGAAAGACAGAGGAATAAACCTAAATAATTTAAATTCTTCTCAAGAAAGTCAACAATATTTTTCATTTCACTAGTTTACAGCTATCTCTTAATTCTTGAAATTATGTATCAATAGGCCATTTCTTATGTTTCCATCCAATTATTTGGGCATGTTTATCTGGTAAGAGAATGTAGTAAGTATTTTCTCTTTAAAATGGAAATAACACAAATACACAAGACATAAAAATTACTGTATAATGTAAGGTATATTTACTTTTTGCACATCCATCTATGCTTTCTGACACTTACTATTTCCCTTACCATATTTCATAAACAAGAAATGATTTGGTCATGATTAAAAGCTTCCAGTGGATATAGATTTACAGTCATAATTCTTTCTAGGGTTCGTTTCAGGGTAATAATAAAACTGAAGTTTCTCCTCATGATGTGATGTTTCTGCTTCATTATCCCAGTAGACCCAGCTGTCCAGTCAAACCTATGGCTGATGGAGTGTACTATGCCCTGCAGGTTGTGCCACAGACAGCTCCAAAGTCATATCCAAGTGCTAAGGCCCCAGCGCAAAGAGTGCTGCAGGACACCCACTGGCCAGGTTCCCTGCAGAGACCAGCCAGCTACATCCAGGCTCTGGAGAGCCTGCTGATTTGAAGCCCTGCCCTGGGAACCAACTGCACGGTGTCAAATCTTCACTCAACCATTTATTGTTTGTGTGACTTTGGGCAGATTCCTTTTCCTCTCTGTGTCTCGTGTCTACCTCACAGGGATGATCCAATGATAAAATGCATGTGAAGCATCAGCCAAGGGTCTGGCACATCCCATCGTAGCTACTGACTTATCAGATGACAATTTCTCTAAAAAATCTGGCCCTTTAAGATCAGAACTGCCTCCTATGGCTGTTTCCAGATGCCTTCAGATGAAGCGTCATATGCTGCACACCAGTACCTGTCTTTTCCTAAACGCCCCTGCCATTCTAAACACCATGCCTCCACTACTGAGCGTCTTCAAGATGTAAGAGCTCAAACTGTTGCTCTATTTCTTCCAAGAGAGGATGATGCTTTGGAATTAAGACAGTCTCAGACAAGCTTGGATTCCTGGCCCAAACAGGCTATATCCCAAAAGAGAAGTTCTCTTTGGTTTTATACTCAGTAAAATAAATTTAGATGCTGTACCCTAAATATACATTTTTGAACCCTCAAATGTTGAACGATCTTCTGCTCTGAATCCATATCTACATATTTCATCTTTAATCAACATCTTCAATTCCGGTTGGAAGAGACTCAGCTCACTGTTCCTGCCAGAAAGGTATTTAATAGGCAAATTCTCTGGTGCTCAGACAGTCTCAGACAGGATTCCCTCCTATAGAAACAGAAGCCCTTGCTGGCTCCATTCAGGCAGCTTCCTGGATGCCTTTAGTCTGAGTCTGAAGCAACATTGCAAAATGAACATTACACATTTTAGATACAAGACTAACGAGCATATACTCTATATTAATGATTTCTCTTAAATTTCTTTGCTTTTAATTTAAAAGTATGTATGTATGTGTGTAACTTAAATTTCATGATTGCAAGTAAAACTGAAAAAAAATTCATGATTTTCATGTGTCTTGACAATAATTTTATTTAAAATATTATTTTGATATAAAATATTTGCTATTTAATTTTTTGATATAAAACATTTTCAGTACTAAAAGGCCTGAGACAAAACTAAAGTTCACATTTAATATTACATTTTGGCTTTACAATGCCTGTTTTATTTTCCTTTTCACTGTAAATACATTTGGGAAAAATAAGATGCTAAAATCTCTATTGTCATTTTTAGGTTTTACATATATTTTATAGTTTTTAATGATTTTCATTGCACTTTTTATTAATTTCTAAGACACATTCAGATGAAAGAAATTCTGCAAGGTCAGTTTAAAGATCAATGCGAGAACACAGAAACCAAGTCACAGATAAGTTTCTCTGTGTCCAACATAAGAACCCTCCTCATTGCAAGTCTTAATTATTGCATTAAACACCCTTGGCTTTATTCTCTCACCACTTCACTCTACTATGTAGACTTTAAAAACATGTTTGTTATTATACCAATTCAGAATAATGGTATACAAATAATGGTATAGAAATGGTATAGAAATAGTCAATGGTTCTACCTTGCTTATTGAAGGTTAATACTAATTTGTATTCAAAATAAAGTCAGCTTTTTCCATATATCTTCCATCCTTATTCCTATTTTCCTGCTACTCCATTGTACAGATTCTGCCATTTTCATTAACCATCTAGAGTGTTCCATTATTTTTTCTGGGAGCATCCTTCCCCTGGAGAATCACCTCATATCTGTCACTCCATGTCATCCTGAAAGTTAGTAGAAACATTGTCCAAGTCAACTGCCCATGGGACTGGAAATCTGAACTGGGCTGAGCCCACCATAATGGCTCTGACACTGACAATCAATGACTGATTCCAGTGTAGGACCTGGCCCTAGTGGGACAATTCAGGATCTTTCCTTTGAGTTTGATAAATGGACACTGGAATTTTTTTTTATTATACTTTAAGTTTTAGGGTACATGTGCACAACGTGCAGGTTACCTACATATGTATACATGTGCCATATTGGTGTGCTGCACCCAGTAACTCGTCATTTAACATTAGGTATAGCTCCTAATGCTATCCCTCCCCCCTCCCCCCATCCCACAACAGGCCCTGGTGTGTGATGTTCCTCTTCCTGGGACACTGGAATATTTTTTTAATGCCCTCTCTGTTGTTTTAATATCAGCCCATGAGGATATAGCCATTTGCTGTCAATGTCAATCTCTTCTGAGACAGAAAAAGAGAGAGAAAGAGATGCAGAGAGAGAGAGAGAGAGAATTAGAATGGAAAATATCAGTCAAATCCCCTGACCCCTGATCCAGCAATACATGAAGCCACTGGCATTCAGATTTTCTGAGTATAAGGGCCATTTTCCAAATATAAAAGCCAATACATTCCCTTTTGTATTTAAACCATTATGAGTTGATTTCTGTCAGTGGCAACCAAGTGACTCGTGTAATATAAAAATCCATAAAGATCGATTTCTTTGTGCCAAAGGACATATGTCTTTGGCATAACTAGTTCTGCCCTCTTTTGAATGTATAGCTTATTTCAACAAGTAGGACAAGAGTTTATATTTTGTATTATATAGAATATTTATTATATATTATTTATTTTTAAATAATACATTTTCTGATATCAGAAAGCTTCATATTTTGTGTTCAGTATGTGCTGTGCTTATAATGAGAACAACAATTCCCTTCAGTCAGTCGATTCTTCATAAACAAAGAATTCATTGAATGTCCTCTCTGCACTTGGCTGTGAACTAAGACATAAAAAGATAGAAGATAAAATCCCTGGTCATGAAGACATAGCCATGGGGTTGAGTATGCACACATGTAAGAAAGAGTTGAGAGGCAGTGAAAATCAGTATTCAGTGCTTCTCCTCCTGGGATATGGAGACACCACTGACCATGCCCAGGGAGTATTAAAGCCAGAGAAGGACCAGAGAGCATATTCCTGGATCATGAAAGTTAAGTTTAACCATCTTTGTCCCATTATGGCCCATTGAGCCCAATTCTTGCACTGTACTCTTTTTAATATCTGAATGTATCTGAAAAGTTGGTGTAAAGCAGTTGGCTCACCACATAATTATGCTCTTATGATGAAAGGGAGACTTTAATCAGTATTCTTCCTTTCCCTCTGCCCTATAAACCATAAACTTCATGAATACAGGGGCCATCTCTGTTTTGGTTACAGTTGCATTTACAGAGCATATCAAGGGTCCTGTCATGTTAAAGGAACTCATTCATTCATTCATCTGCTAATGTATGCAATCATTCATTCATCTGCTAATGTATTCAATCATTCAAATCTATTATTCGGAATTTGCTATATGCAAAGCTTTGTATTTAGACATTTGATGGTTACAAGTTTAATAAGTTACTTTGCATTGATACTGTTTACCAAGTAGGATAAAGAAGATAGTCACTGAAATATACCTATATCTAAAAAAGAGGAATGGATAAAGTGCTAAGTTAACTCATATATAAAGAGAATTTAGTACTTCGAGATTCTGTGCCTTTTGATCTGAAATTTAATCACAGCTAAAAATTTTAAATTCAAAGATGAGAAAAAATTTCTCAATTTTAAGTTGAGAAAAAAAATGGAAGAAAGGCAGAAGTTATAGGATAATTTCAAGCACTTATCAGTTTGGCAGAAGCAAAGATACATAAGGGTGAAAAGTTGAAAATAAAGCTAAAACAAGAATTGGAATCTCCACATTTCTGAGAGAGTAAAAATAGTTTCATCATTTTCAGTTCTGCCACAGGAACCATTAAAGATTTGCAAACAGCATTACAAAAAAATAGTGGAGTCCATCAAAAATCTGGAGGCTTCTAGAGCAGCTCATAGAGAGACATGGTAGGGAGCATCTTCCCAAAGCATATGCACTAATTCTGGGTGAAAGTTAGGAGAGTCTGAGTTCGAACAAAAAAAAATGCAATGCCGGGGTAAATGATAGGGATTATGAATAGAAAGAACCTTTGAGAGATGGTGAATTGCCCTACTGGGTGACAAGGGAGAAAGTGGAGTCAGAACGTAGAGAAAGAAAAGTCTCTGAACTTTCAAACTGCAGTGACAAGAATAAAGGTAAAACCATCCATCACAAGGGAAAATGCCATGGATTTAGAAGAGGGGCAAATATATGCATGCATATGACTGTGATACAAATGTATCAATTATCAATTCATATGTATCAGAGTACATATATATAGTGTTCGCTGACAATGCTTCAAGTAGGAAATGTCCATCAAGCAACTGGAATAGTTTACAGATATTAGCTGCATACAGTTTCTTTAAACTAGCTGTAAGTTTATATGCACAAGCAGAAGTTTCATCCTATTATATATTTTAAAGCTGTAAAAATGAGAAAATATTGCAATATGTGATTTTCAAAGGGGTGCATTTAATTATTTCTAAATAATGTCAAAATTACCAATATTGTCTCTTTTTGACAGATTAGTCACAGAATACTTTCATAGCACAATGGCCTAAATATACCTATATCTAAAGGAGAGGACTAGATATAGTGCTCAGTTCACTCAGATGGAAGGAGAATTTAGTGCTTGGAGAAGGTCAAGTTAGATTTCATGCCTTTTGATCTGAAGTTTGATAAAGGCTAAAATTTTGAAGTTCAAAGATGAAGGCTTTATGCCAATTTACAAATTCTACAGAATGACATAAATTGCTTAATCATGAGTTGAAGAGAGACACGAGGAATTCCCTTAATGCATAACAGATTTTTTTCCATAACTTTGATTACTACCCTTTAATACAACAATTTCATAGCTGAGTTTGAATTGAGTCAACTAAAATATTTTTCTGAATATATTAATAAGATCGGGTTTTGTGGTTCTTCTGTGTGCCTCTAAAATCTTTGGTCATGTGTTAAAAATTAATTGAAGAACACAGAAAGAAAAGCATGCTAAAAACTACATCATGGATGATATAATGCAGATACATTAAGAACATTTTAAAAAGGGAAAAAAAGAAAATCAAACTAACAAACAAAAAAAGCCCTCCTTTTTCTTACTTTCCTTTCATGGGAGCTACCACTTTCTCCTCATGCAGATATGTGATCACAAACTAAGGAACCAGGAAAAATGTAGTGCCCCAGGTGACAGGGGTCACCTACAGTCAGCCTGAAACTTGGGAAGAGCTGAGGCAAGGCTGGGAGTAAGTGCATACCTTGTAAGCACTTCTAAGAGAGTTTCCCACCTGGCTCTTGAGTCCCCACCTTCCTGCGCCCTGGGGCAGGGCTACTTATGCTCCGTTCAGTCTAAGCTGGGAAACTTGGAGGTACTGATTCCACTTCTTCTGTGGATCCAGCGTCAAGTCTTTGGCATAGGGAAAGGTGGAGAATGTACAAGGTAGATGTGGAAGATAAAACAGGTGGGATAGGCAGTGTTGGGTGGTAATGCTATCTGAGGCCATATGCATTCCTTTCAGACACTCATAGCCTCCTCCTGATCTATCACCCTCCATGTAATTCCAGTCAACATTGATCCATCATCTTCTGCAACTCAGTATGTTTCCTCAGCAAAGTCACAGCTGGTAAGGGGAAAACCACTGGCAATCTTTTCCCCAGAATCCTTGTAGATGAACGAGACCATACTCCTTATTTTGTGGGAGGTGGAAGGAGGTTGGTGGAAGGAGGTTGGTGGAAGGAGATCGGGGCACAGAGAAGGCAAGTTTGAGTTCGCTGAATGTTAGGAATCACATTGAGAGCCTTTTCAAAGCTACAGGAGACAGTGTACATACCAAACTTACAAGGTGTAGAGGTCATTTTCGACACTGCAAACTATCGTAGACACTGGGGAATCAAGAAAAGAACTGCTGAAACATGACTTCATTAAAGAACATTTATGACCGTCTTTTATGTGTACTGATTACTATTGCTGGCTCAATCTCTTTTACCAAATACTATTGTAAGTAGCATGAAAATGTGTCAGATCTTATCAATGTAAGTTTGGTTTTAACTCCAAACCAGCTTTATTATATGATCAGTCTTGGCCTGATGTTCCAGACCTAGCTTAGATCTGGTCCAAAGTAAGCCCTCATCATGAGTAAGGAAGACTCAGGAGACCTGTCATGGCCACTGCCTCTTGTCTTGTCCCCACCCCTGATGTCTGTGCTACTGTTTCCTGGGGGTGCAGGGATAAGGCACAGAACTGCTAGAAACAAGCCCAAAACAACACTCTGCAACTTCTAAATTTTCATAAAACCAGTAAAGAATGCTGTTGGTATTATCCTACTTATACTCTTGGAATAAAATTGCCACTATTAACTTCATCAAACACTCTTAACCAAACATCCTAAAAATATTTTCAGACTATACTCCAGACTATATTTTTAAACCAGTGTCTTCTGGCCTGTTCATGGGTGTGAGGGTTGAACACAGATTTGTCTTTCTATGGCCTTCATTGACACTACCAAAAACTAATTATTTAAATATACTTTTGAAATGTCATTTATGCTTGAATCAATGATGAAGATAAGGGAATGTTAGGTAAGAAAATGAGAAAAAAAAAAGATGTTAAATGCTATGCATTTTAGAGACTGTTAATTAAAATTTGGAGCTTGAGTTCATTAAGAATTTCTTCTTTACAAAGCAGTTTGAACTGTAAACAGACTATGGGTCTTCCATTAAAAAACACCATTGCTACTAATTATTTAAAGAGCAAAGCTTTCCCATTGTGTTAACAGAGTTAAAGAGGATTAAGGTTTATTATTTCAGCTCATGGGTTGCAGTAATTTAAACAGATATAGATAGATAGATAGATAGACAGATAGATGGTAGAATAAGTGCTCCAACCATTTTAGACCAGGTACCTGGAAAGGGAGTGGAGTGGTGGGAGTGTAAGAACCCTGGAAATCAGAAACTGGAAGACATCAAAAGTGACACTGTGGGAGCATCCCTGGGCTGACACTGCTAGACCACATAGCCATGGAAACCAGAAGCCTGTTATGTAAGCAGAATGAGCTCAGGAATTTCTCCCCATCTCAGAGCTGAGGATCCGAAACTCAAGAGCCAGGTAAAGAAAGAGGAACCCCAGGCTGGACCCAGGAAACTGGGCCCAGGACATAATGGACGCAGTGGAAGGAGAAAGCCCAGAAATATTCTGTGTTGAACTTGCCCAGTTGAGATTTTTTGAAAGTAGAATGGTTTATCTAATATTTCCCATCCCATGGCTTAATAATTAAATCACCATGGTTTGAGTACAGCATTTTTATGATTTCTGCTAGTGAAATCCTCCATGGCAGGCCAAGAATTTCAGTGTCTCAAGATACAAGGGAAATCCCAGTCCTAAGTATTTAAGTGTTTACCTGAGGCAAATAAAACCACGCGCCCATGCAAAACAAACAAACTGGTCTTTGAATATTTATAAAGGCTCTACTCATAATAGCCCCAAACTGGAAACAAATAAATGCCCACAAACTAGTGAATGGGGTACACACACTGTGATATATCCATCAAAGAGAATCCTACTCAACAATAAAAAGGAATAAACCTGTGATATATGCATCAACATGGATGATTGCCAGATGCATCATGCTAAAGAATGAAAGCCAATCTCTTTAAACAACTAAACACACTTGCCATACCCAGCAATTGCACTCTTGAACATTTACTAAAGGAAATGAAAACTTACGTCCACACAAGAACCAGTACAGGATTCTTCATAGTAACTTTACTTGTAATAGACAAAAGCTACAATCAACCAGAATGTCTTTCAATAGGTGAATAGTTCAACAAACCATGGTGCATCCACACCACCGAATACCACTCAGTAATTAAAAGGAAGAAGCATTGGTAGACAACAACTTGGCTGGATCTCAAGGGCATGATGTTGAATTTTAAAAGCCAATCTCAGAAGATCACATATTGTACAACTTCATTTACATGACATTCTGGAAAAGGCAAAGCTATAAAAACAGAAATCAGATCTGTGATTGACAGAGGCTAGTGATTATGGAAGGAGATTGACTATAAAGGACACAAGGGAACTCTTTGGAGTGAGAAAAATATTCTATACGTTCATTGTGGGTCCCTTACTTGGTGGTTTTCATTTGTCAAATTTTTTTTTAACTATACACCTAAAAATAAGTTCTGTATGTAAATTATACCTCCATAAACCTGACTTAACAAAATAGACCAAAACAATAATGGAATAGTTACATCTAGAACCAGACTTTCAGAAAGTTAAGAGGCAAAGTGTTGAAATAAATCTACAAAATACTGAGGGGATTCAGTTATGTGCTGTCATAATGAACATTTTTAATATGACAAAATTTGGGGGGGTATGATTAGTAAATAAAATTAATTATTTTTTAAATGATAGAAAAGAAGTCTTGTGAACAGATGCCAGCCTCTGTCACTTACTATAAATCAGAGGGGTCAGATAAAAGAAACACCCAAAGGCCGGGCACGGTGGCTCACACCTGTAATCTCAGCACTTTGGGAGGCCTAGGCGAGCAGATCACCTGAGGTCAGGAGTTTGAGACCAGCCTGGCCAACATGGTGAAACCCTGTCTCTACTAAAAATACAAAAATTAGCTGGGCGTGGTGGTGCATGCCTGTAGTCTCAGCTACTCGGGAGGCTGAGGCATGACAATCGCTTGAACCAAGGTCACGCCACTCCACTCCAGTCTGGGTGACAGAGCGAGACTTCATCTCCAAAAACAAACAAACAAAAACACCCAAAGTTACCAACGTGTCTGATTAAAGTGGGGAAGAGCATAGTAACTCCATTCCTGCCCTAGTCTCTCAATCTGCATGGTGGATCACACGTTTCCAAGAGCTTTCACACGTTCTTACTAGACTGCAGACTGGGGTTCAGTCAAAAAATACGTCCTTTCACGTCCACAGTCTCATGCCACGGGCAGTGCCTGTACCTGCACTGTATCCTGCAGTGGCTCAGTAAGAGCTGATTGTATAGTTGGGTGACTGCAAAATGGATAAAGGAAAGAATAAAGGTAAGGAGAAGTTATTAATAAATTGATTGACTTTCACAGCTACCTAGGAAATGAATTGGGATGGTATCATTGGCCTCATTTTTCAAATAAGGAAATTAAGTACCAAGCCCTAGAAGAGTTAAGTGATGATAAAAATTGCAAAGTAGCTAAGAGACCCTAGGATTGACCTTGTGGTCCCGTAAGTAGCAGTGGAGTCTCCCCTAATGATCATGGAAGGATGTGCTGCCTCCCTGTCCAACCTACATGACTGAGTTTGTTATCACAGCTCACACTGGCCAAGTATGCCAGGCCATGATTTACGGAATTTCACTTCAACTGATTTTGTGGGTACATCACAGGTGATGTGCTTTAGGTATCACTGTGAGATGAAAGGGAAATTAAGACTTGTTTAGGATTCCCTAAGAATGGAAAAGGTGAAGCAAAATGTTGCCCTGCATAAATTCAGCTCAGGAGTGCTGTGTGGAAGGGGTTCAATCTCAACTCGGTTCTCCAAAGATAAACCTAATAAGTAAAGTTGTTCAGAGTAGAGCATAATGAACTAGACATGTAGGAAATAATTTAACCTTTGAATGGCATTTTTCCCCTAATAATACTTTGCAGCAATGACTTTAATGTAGTTAAAATAGGAGGCAGCAGGAGGAATGTCTTTCATTAATCTTATATTTGTTGCTGGCCCACGTCAACGACTCTCTTCCTCTTTTTCTACTAATAACTTGAATGAAGGAGAATGGCCAATTGATTTCCACAAAAGCATTCATTAATTTGTTCCTGCCTTTCCTGTCACTTCTCATTTCTAGATAATCAATAACTCAAGTCTCTTTCATCTTTCCTTATTCAGAAGACCCTGAAGCTATTTGCCTTTAGTTATCCTTCTCTCAACCCCTTTCTATTAGCAAAAGACTGTGTTAAGCTGAACTAACCAAAATGGTAGAGTAGTTAGAATGCAGCATTGATTCACACAAGGTTGTCTCAAATTTCCGTTTGCATTCTTATCTTGTTTTAAAGTATTGAGCAGCGTCCAATAAGCTTTTGCAACCACAAATATATGTGGAGATGACATATTGACTGAAATTTCAACAGTGACCTCTTGAGCATTTTCTGAATGCACAAGTCAATTTAAAACTCCAGTTTAAGAATTATTTCAATGGACTCCACAGTATGAAGCTTTCTCCTTAGAAAGCAAAACATCATTGAACTGTGGTTTGGAACAGGTTTTCATAGTACTGCCAAGAAGGCTCATTTTGACAGAACAGTCACTCTTAAACCATGATGTTGTGTGTTCTATTCTAGCATTAATTTATGAAAATTAGTGAAAAACAAAGTTTCCTTTATGTCAAACCTCAACCAAACCTGTCTTGTTGCTCTTATGGTTGTCGTTACCATTATCCCAGTTTCTCAAACCATTGTAGGATGCCAAAAGTTTTAAAAACAAAACCCAGGCCCGACACATGGCCTTTGATGATTTTTGGTTCACTCTCTGTAAATATAGGACAAATTGTTGAGGGCTTTGGACCACCAGCAGAGGGTGAATGTGAAAGGATAGATGGGTTTCACTTTCCAAAGATGAGGAAGAAGATGCACATATCAGCACATGTGACCTACTTTTGCTGCAGTAAATTTAAAACTGCTCATGTGTTTCCTCTCCAAAAAAATAAAGCATTTTGGAGTGGCACAACCTCCTCCACCAACTGCCCTGTGTGTATTTTTCCTTTTAGTAGCCAAAGCTCATGTGTGTTCTGTACTCTTCATTCCCTTCCAATTGCAGCTCAAGTCATTGCAAGAACTCCTCCCTCCTCTCCCCTGGCCCTGCTCTATGTCTACATCACTAATGGCCTCCTCATCGATTACTCCAGAGGATGCTGCTCCTGCCTGCACTGTGATCTTCTCACTTCATGCCAGCCTGCTTAGCAGACCCTGCCTCTTGAAACAGTGTTACCTGAGCTGTTGATTGAAGACATCTTAACTCCTTTGCAAACCACTCATCCTTTATCTGCCCTTCTAAAATTTCTGACCTGAGCCATCTGTTTCCTTGTCACCTATTTCCTTTCCTCCTGTGGCTTAAATGAAACCAGTATGCTAACAACTCCCATGCCTATTTCAAATAGGCATCTCTCACCTGAGCTGCAGCTGTGTGTCTATGGCTACATACTGGACAGCTCTTCTTGCATACCATGGGACTTGGCATGCCCAAGCCTTCTCTTCCCATCTGAAGCTTAGTAACACCATACACATAGCTGTTCACACACAAACCTAAGTGCCTTGAATATTCCATTTATTGTATACTCCACAATGCCGAAGTCGTCCCAAGGCCTTAAGGTCCTGGTACTGAAGTCTTTTTCAAATTCATCCAGTTTTCTCCATGCTCAGGTCAATCACCAACACAAACTCTTCACCCATGTGGGTCATCCTAAGAGCCACCTACCTGGCCTCCCAGACTGTGCCACTGCTCCCTCCCATTTGTTCTCTATAGCCAATCTTTCTAACACAAATCTTTACTTTCCACTTTTAGGAATTCCTAAGAATTCCATCTTAGTGGATTCCAGTTGCTTTCAGAAAAAGTCCTTAGAAAATTCTAAACCTGACCTATGGCTCCTATGTCATTCAGGGTCGAGACATTCAGGTTTAGGAAGGAAGAGCATAGATTCAGTCTGGACAGTGCAGGTTTGAAGTGCTGATAGGACACAGGGTCTGCTTGGGTTTGAATAGTGCAAATCAGGAGATCCCAATGAAGGGCACAGCCTGATAGATTTTCCTGGAGCCTAGCCACAGAGATGTTGGAGATGAAATAATTACCCTATGTAGGATATGTATGTTTTTAAAAGAGCAAAGCAACACAGAATTTTTCACTAATCAGACAATAAATTCTGTTAATTCCACCTTATAAATACCTCTCTAGTCAGACCACGCCTCCCCTTCCCTGTCCCCACCCTCCTGATTTAAGCTGTCACCTGGGCTATTTCAAGGCTTCTCCCATTTTCAGTCTCTCCTTTAATCCACACTCTACAGTACCATCAGAATGACAGATCTAAAATGCAAAGCTGATCACATCCCTCGCTCTTGAAAATCATTCAAGGAACTCCCTCCCTTGCATAATGAGTAACACATAAACACATCAGACTTGTCCAACTACTGCACATTGTTCTTCTTTCTCCATCTCTTTGCTTTGAACGCACTACGCAGTCACAACACGGTGCTTTGTGCAGGCCTTCTTCCCTCCCTGGGCTCCTCATCCATTGATCTTCAGTAAATGCCTCCTCATCCTGAAATGCCTTCTGCCTACTCTGATGAGCTTGCCCCAGCTCTGCACACACCTTCCTCATGGAACAACTGGGTGCCTTTCCCTGTCTTGTCTCATGATACTGACTTACAGACGGAAATTGAAAATTCGTTATTCATTTTCAACTTTTCCTCTAGATTGTGAATTTCTTGTAGAAAAAAATTCTATTTATACATAGAAACTGAGTGCATAGCAGAATGTCTGGCGTGAGTGAATGATTAAAAAACTTAAAATATGGGCATAGGTGGGAAAAGTGAGAGGGGCAGAAACAAGTCAGTGTTACAAGGACAATTATTTTTAGAAAAGCAAGCAGCGAGAGGTTAAGAAGTTAGAGATGGTCACCGAGTGAAAATGTGCAAATAATTTGAGATAAACTGGAACCAAAAAGAGAGTTTGATGTTTCAGTACAGTAACAGTGTGGGAGATGAAATTCTATATTAGAGTGGAAAGGTATTTGAGGAGCGTGAAGCAATGAATTTTTTAAAAAGTTTGGAAGTAAAGGTAAGTGGAGCCCAGGGCTATTAGCTTGAGTAAGTAACTCCGAAATAAAAAGTAGTATTGACCCATTAGTTTGGGAGGAATCAACGAAAAGTGAAACAAAAAACCTAACTTTTGACAGCCTAGATTCTCTGGCTTAACAATGTGGAACATGCTCATTCCTGCCTCAGGGTCTTCGAACTTGCTGTTCCCTCTGGGTGGCACACTGTTCCCACAGGTCTTCACGTTGCTGACTCACTCACTCCTTTCAGTAACTTAGAGACCACTTCTTGAGAGTGATTTTCCCTTAACAACCTATTTAAAATTACCCCTCAAGTCCACTCTGCTTCCAGGTCACTCAGTAGTTCGTTAAACACCTTTATTTTTCTCACATTAGTTGATGCCATCAAAAGTTCTTATAACATCTCTTCACTTACTTACTCTGTCTCACACACTGGTATGGTGATTTCAAGAGAGTAGGAATGTTAGCTTGCTTGTTCGTCTTTGTATCTTTATTTTTAATTAATTAATTAATTAATCTATGTATTTGTGTTGCCCAGGCTCGAGTGCAATGGTGTGATCTCAGCTCACTGCCACATTTACCTCCTGGGTTCAAGCGATTCTCCTGCCTCAGCCTCCCAAGTGGCTGGGATTACAGGCATGTGCCACAACCTCCAGCTAATTTATGTATTTTTGGTAGAGATGGGGTTTTGCCATGTTGGTCAGGCTGGTCTCAAACTCTTGGCCTCAAGTGATCTGCCCGCCTCGGCCTCCCAAAGTGCTGGGATTACAAGTGTGAGCCACTGTGCCCGGCCATCTTTGTATCTTTAGCCCTTAGATTACTCCTTGAAAAGGACCAGGAGTTAAATAATATTTCCTGAAGTCATGAATAATAAATACATGAATTAAATACTGAATAAATGAATAAAATAAAAGGAAACTAAAATTGACTTAATCTATCCAGGTCTATCAGTTAAGTTACTGTGGCATGTTTATATCTTTAATGTGATACTGAGTCTGGGCCAACCACTGAAAGCATAAGGAATCCTCTCCCATTCACCAAACAACCTAAAAGGAAGGGTACCCAAGTAGAACAACAGATGCCAAGTAAGGATGTTAGTGTGAAACCCTCCAGATATAATGGCAAGCCTTAAATAATGCAACGTCAACACGGAGCAAAACACAAAGATATATCATTAGGTCATCAGTACACCAGCAGCCCATGATGTTCTTGGAAGTCTGTATAAAAGCCAAATGTGTAAAGGCTGAACAAGAGACATATACTATAAGTTTATGATTTTATATATCATATATGTGTGTATATATGCATACATATATAGAGACGGAGGCATAGAACAGATCTGGATATGGACACAGATATGGATATCTGAGGTTAAAGATTTCCCTTAGCAGCATATTTAATGATTTCTATCTTTCTCTTAATTGCATTATGTTTACACATCCTAGACTTCACACTAGCATGAGGACATCATTTATTTGAACACTATTATAAAATAGTGTGGGTAAAAGTAATATAAGATTCCTATAATTAGAGATACAGTGTCATAAAGATTAGTCTCAGTTTGAAGTCATCACACTATGTATTGAAACTAATTTATTTAGTAGAATATAGGTACTATAAAGCTCTAGATCTTATTATACTACATTTTAAAATTTGAAACGCTGGGTGCATTTGTAAAAACAAAACAAAACAAATCAAAAATAAAAACAACTTAGGGCCAGGCACAGTGGCTCACGCCTGTAATCCCAGCACTTTGGGAGGCCGAGGCGGGCAGATCAAGAGGTCAAGAGATCGAGACCATCCTGGCCAACATGGTAAAACCCTGTCTGTACTAAAAATACAAAAATTAGCTGGGTGTTGTGGTATGCACTTGTAGTCCCAGCTACTTGGGAGGCTGAGGCAGGAGAATTGCTCGAACCTGGGCGGTGGAGGTTGCAGTGAGCTGAGATTGTGCCACTGCATTCCAGCCTGGCGACAGAGCAAGACACACACACACACACACACACACACACACACACACACACAGAGACACACACAAAAAGGGAAATATTTTTTCATTTAAGACTAGTTGAAATTATTTTAATATTGAAGAGAAAAGTAAATATTTGAGAATATCTAAGACTGTCATGAACACTGATCAGGAGAGATTTACCTTATCATATCTCAAAAGTTATCAAAAGCTAAGATAATGAATACAGTGTAACCTTAAACTAAATCAATGGATCAATGTAACAAAAACATAAACCAGACATGGATGCAAATATATTTAGAAATTTAGAATGCGACAAAAGCAAATTTCAATTCAGTAGGTATTGTGCATGCAGAAATGAAACAGGGAAAGAAGTAACTCTTACCTTAAATCACACACACACACCTTAATTCCACATGAATTAAAATTTCAAATACAAAAATAAAAGTTTAGATTAAGATTTAGAAAACTAATTTAGCTTTAGAATAAATAGGCTACCCAAAGCAATAAATGAAACCAAAAATCCATAGAACAGAGACATATTTTTCTACACAATTAGTAAAAAATCAGATGCCATCCAACACCCAAAACAAAGGCAAAAGTAAAAAACAGGAAAACTGGCTGGGCACGGTGGCTCATGCCTGTAATCCCAGCACTTTGGGAGGCTGAGGCGGGTGGATCCCCTGAGGTCAGAAGTTCGAGACCAGCCTGACCAACATGGTGAAAACCCATCTCTACTAAAAATAAAAAATTAGCTGAGTGTGGTGGCACCCACCTGTAGTCCCAGCTACTTGGGAGGCTGAGGCAGGAGAATCACTTGAACCAGGGAGGCAGAGGTTGCAGTGAGCCAAGATCATGCCACTGCACTCCAGCCTGGGTGACAGAGTGAGACTCCCTCAAAAAAAGAAATAAATAGGAAAACCATCTTCACCACATTCATATCAAGAGAAACATCAATATTTCCTTACATAAAAGTTTACATGAAATTGATAAGTAAAAGGATTAAAAACCCAATGTAAATAATGAAAACAGATATGAAGAAATTGGACTAGTTAAAAGTGGTGGAACACCCTTAACTATTTATTATATAAAATGGAGAGCCCCACAGGAAACCATATTTCGACGATGGAGTTGACATCCTTTTGGGAGGAAGGCACGTTTCCGGGTTGGCTGAGGTGCAGGGATGCGAGTCCTTTGATTGCTGGTTGTGGTAATCTGAAGTGCTACTCCTCACTGAAAGAAATCTAGCAGTTTCTACAAAACCTTAAACTACACGTACCATTTGATTCAATGTTACTGCTCTTGTGAATCAATATTCCTATAAGCCAAAATACTTAAACAGAATGTCTTTATGCCTGTCAAAAAAGAAGAGTTTAATAAATAGATGGTTTAATAAATGCTATAGACTATTACACTACTTAGCTATCAAGAAACAATGCCTAGATATATAATTTGCCAGAAAAGATGTCCATGTTGTTAAGAGACAGAAGGGAGGGCTGCCTAAGGGGACATCTGGGCTAAAGGCTCATATGTGGGAAAATATAGATGATGTTTAAAGCCATGAGAATGGATGAGGTTGTCAAAAGAAAGTTAGGGCCAAGCCCGAAGAAGAAGAGAAAGCCAGCAACTGGGGTGGAGGAAAAGCTGCTAGTGAATTAGGAGAAAACCCCCAAGAGCTGCAGAAGAAGAGGTGGTAATCACATCAGAAATTAAGGAACATGAGGCAGGTCTAGTGTCCATTGGATTTTGCCACATAAAGGTGGTTTAAATAAAGTGGATTCCGTTGAGTGGTAAAGGAAAGCAGCGCGGGATGCAGTCATGGAAGAGGACACAAGGAGGTGAGGGTCAGAGGCGACGGGCATGGGCAATCGTTTCAAGGTATGACCTGCAAACAAGGAAATGGGGTGGTGGCCCGAGGGAAGAGAGAACAAGGGGGGACTTTTGCTTAATTGGAAGATGGATGGATTGGCCACATATTCACTCTGTTGGAAGCTGATGCAGGAGAGAAAGGGGAGAGCTGAAGGGAAATGCAAGCTTGGAGGAGGCAGAAGGAGACAGAATTGCAAGTGCACTGGCCTTGGACACACAGGAGGAAATTCAGGACTGCAGGTGAGAAGTGGGCAAAGAGGAATACATGCGCAGACACTCTGCAGATTTAATGGTGGGAGGGTAGGTTTGTAACTCCTCAGCCTGGGAGATTGGAGTTAGAAGAAGGGGTCTCTAGGCATGAGCAGTCGTGCCTACCGTAGAAACATGACGAGGGTACAGGAGAGTGCTGCCTGCCTGGGTGAGATGTTTGATCATGATGTTAAATGAAATCAGTCTGCTTTTGCTCTGAGGTCCTCCTTCAAGGGTCATCCAGCTCCTCTGGGGCAAGGACAGACATGCTGGAAAGGGGGGTTCCACCTTGGGTAGGTATTCGTCACTCGAGTGGAACAGAGGGAGGTGAGGGCAAGGAGTGAAGTGGCTTCAGCAATGGACTATGGGCGCTGGACCAGGCAGAGAGCAGGATATGGGAGAGTGAGGACATGGAGGGAGCAGCTTTTGGGTGTGTTAGTGCATTGCAGAACCACTGCAGTGAAAGTTCTTGAATGAGCGAACAGTGTGTGCGATAGCTAGAAAAGTGAGGAAAGCATTTTACTGGAGGTGGTGTTCATCAGCATGAGTGGCTTGAGGAAAAAAATGGGTTTTAACCTTGGTATCATAAAACATGTTTAATATGTGTGATCATTAATACTGAGTGTCAACTTGGTTGGATTGAAGGATGCAAAGTATTGTTCCTGGGTGTGTCTGCGAGGGTGACGTCAAAGGAGATTAACATTCGAGTCAGTGGACTGGGAGAGGCAGACCCACCCTCAATCTGGATGGACACCATCTGATCAGCTGCCAGTGCAGCTAGGATAAAAGCAGGCAGAGGAACATGGAAGAACCAGGCTGGCTGAGTCTTCCAGCCTACATCTTTCTCTCATGCTGGATGCTTCCTGCCCTTGAACATCAGACTCCAAGTTCTTCCGCTTTTGGACTCTTGGACCTTTGACCACAGACTAAAGGCTGCACTGTCAGCTTTCCTACTTTTGATATTTTGGGACTCTGACTGGCTTCCTTGCTCCTTAGCTTGCAGATGGCCTATTGTGGGACCTCAGCTTGTGGTCGTGTGAGTTAATTCTCCTTAATAAACTCCCCTTTATATATACATCTATCTTATTAGTTCTGCCCCTCAAGAAAGCCCTGACTAATACAACATATAAAGTAACAGATTTTCTGATACAATTCGTTCTTAGGTGTTGTAAATGAATTCACAGCTCTGGAGAATATTCATTTTAAATAACTTTAACCTTCCTCCTGCTGCAAACAATGCTGCCCCAAACCGGTATGCTTAGAGAAGAGCTGAACCAGGAGAGAAATAGGTCAGGTGTAGTTATTGCAACGCTTCACCCCCAGAGGCACGTGAAGGGAACTCCACAGGTAGACCTCAAGCCTCCGCTTCAGTTCATTAAAACAAAAGTAGTTTCAAGTCTCACATGGCCTTAAAGTTCTGTGAGCCCATGACTCCCTTGAGTTCCATTTCTCATTCCTGCTTGCGCCTCAGCTGGGGCCTGGTCATGTTCATGTGTTACCTCTCAACAGGCATGGGGCTCTGAGACCGGTTCTCACTGCAGATCTGTCTAAAGCTACTTCTCAGCTACCAAGATACATGAAGTGGCCACACTTTTTGCTGTGGTGTTCCTACACTTTCCTGCTATATCCTGCTTCCACAGTAAATTTTTACACTCTAGTTTTTAACCCTTCTCTAAAATAAAGTAAAAATGTTTTACAAAGTAACAGATAATATCATAAACTGGAGATAACAACTGTTAGATTAAGTTTCGACCTTGAAGCGTATAATTTTTTCACCTTAGATGATGAGTATTTTCCCAGGTGACTAACAGTTCCTTGCGAGCATTAGCTATTGGTCACCCAGCATCCCACCTGAAGGCCTCCTGTGATTCACTAGGAGCACATGGGATGCTAATGTTGCACATTTCAGAAGGTCCTGCTCCTGCCCTGGAATTCATCCACTTCCTGCATTGCTGTCTGGCTTGAAAGTGAACGTGCTATGGTGATAAATCTGGCTCAGAATGAAAGACAGATATGTGGTAGAAATGCAGGACAGGCGAAGAAGGAATGGAGTGTGGCAAAGGCCAATGAACCTCGCCAGCAGATCAGCCCAATATGGGAGACAACAATTTGGGAAAATCTTACGCATCAGGAACAACCATTAAACCATGAATTATGATCCTTTTCAATAAACCCTTAGGATACCATGAGGGCATTCACTTTTTTTTTTTTTTTTTTTTTTGAGTTGGGGTTTTGCTCTTGTCACCCAGGCTGGAGTGCAATGGCGCGATCTCAGCTCACCGCAAGCTCCGCCTCCCGGGTTCAAGCAATTCTCCTGCCTCAACCTCCCAAGTAGCTGGGATTACAGGCTCCCATCACCACACCCAGCAAAATTTTGTATTTTTAGTAGAGACAGGGTTTCACTATGTTGGCCAGACTGGTCTTAAACTCCTGACCTCAGGTGATCCGCCTGCTTTGGCCTCCCAATGTTCTGGGATTACATGCGTGAGCCATCACGCCCGGCCTTCTTCTATATTTTGTTCATCCTTCCAAGATATAGCTCAAGGTGCATTTTTTTCATAAAACACCCTTCACTAGTTCAGCACAGAATGCAGTATAATTTCTGAACTCCTTAACACATCACACCATTTCTCCAGTAAAGTTAGCATTTCATAATATTCATGCTTCCTTTCCATTTTATAGACTGTCACACTCGAAGCTTAGAAAGCAGTCAGATCTTTAGTAAGTAGTTGCTAATTACTTTCAGAAATGCATCAGGAATGTTTAAATTCATTGATTTTAGATTTCATCTCTTATACTAGCATGCTAAAAGAAATATCTCACAGGCTCCAATTGACATCACCAATTTTCTGAAATGTCTACAATTTTCCGAAATTCTACAATCAAATAATTCAACTAAAACAGAACAAAAGGCAGGAAAGGGCAGACTCATATTGTGTTTGGTGACCAACTGCTCCCTGAATCTCTCACGTCCATGTCACTGTCCCTTTGTGCTTCCGCCCGTGCTCCATGGCTGCCCTCCACCAGGTGTGTTCAATGTGTCTAATGAGCACCCAGGTTCCTTGTAGGAAAGATGCAGAGTTTTTCCTCTGCAGAGGCACAGCAAGGAAAATAATGACATTCTGCTAGTGCAGTAAAACACGAGAGGCAATACAAAAACCAGTCAGAGTATTGCCCTGTGTCTATTTCTCCAAGAAAATAACCCCAAGATTTAACAGATTAAAGCGGAAGACTATTCTCAAAATTCTTAAATACGCTGCATACCTCTAATTCTTATTAGTTAAAGAGCTAATCTGCAAACTTACGAGATGACCAGTGAATCCTTTTGGGAATTAAAATTGTTCTGCAACATGAAAGCATGACATTCTTGGCAATGCTTAAGAGTAAGGCATTTTTATTTCCATTAATCATAGTTTTAATTCCTGTATACATTCTCTACCAAAAATAAGAGAAAGGTAAATATTTTCACCTTCTCAATCATCATTATCTTTTAGTCTCCTTTAGTTCAAAGCTCAAGATTCATTCAACACATGTGTTCCCTTAATATGCTGCTTGAATTTAACATTGTGATGTCCTTTGGCAGCAAAACCTTAAGCTTAAAAGAAAACCATTTCTACAAATGTCATCTGTCACTTTAAGAACATGATATATATGTACAGAAGTTTTCAGAAGTGCTGCAGGGACAAAAATGTATATCCAGCAAGCCATTTTTGGATAAATATGTCTTCCTTTTCATTATTACCATCCAGAATTGGTTTAGATGAAAGTATTCTCTAGCTCAGAAAATTCTGCCAAAATTTCAGACGCTAAAGAAACCCTTGATAAGCCCAAAAGAGAACCTGGTGACAAACTAAATTTCACCATATGAACATCAGTGGAGAGCATTTGGTACAGAGTCCCTGGAGTCCCTAAGCACCGCAAGGTGAATGATGCAAGGACAAAAGTTTACAGTCAAGGATAACCCTAAAGATCACACTTACAAAAAGCATTGAATAGAGGCTTAAGCAGTAAAACTTGAGACTAAAATACTAGCTAAATGACCTCAGCCATATATTAATAAACTTAGTTTTTATGTACTTTATTAACATGTGCCAATGAGCAAAAATATGCTTTTGTAATTTCTTTCCATGTGTTTCTGGTTTTTTTTTTTTTTCTGGTTGCTGTGTCTATGAATCATTTTTTTAAAAAAGCTGAAGTTTTAAAGATGTCTGTGCTATTAGCATTTGGATCACACTGGAATTATTTCACAATCTAAAATTAAAAGGAAATATATCCAGCCTGTAAAATATTCTTCTAAGTCACCAGTCTATGTCACTCATCTGAATGTGGTATACCAGGAGACCTGCCTTAATTTTGGCATCTGCACAAAATAATACTTCAACAAGACAAATAACCACATGAGCAAGACATCAAGCTTACTTACAGCACTTGATAAAATGATAGTGAGACATCTTTCCATCTCAGACAGGAATCTTGCTACGGGTTCCAGCATTCTCTTCTGTCACAACTGTCGTTCCCAGGAAATGCATTACTTAAAGCCCTTACTCAGGTAACAGTTTACCTCAGGATGCACTATTGCATGGAGGCTCTGTTCCATGATCCTGCAAAAAGCTTCAAACTCATTCTCATTCGGCAGCTGGAGTTAAGATAAGCCTCTCCCCGGTGGGTCTTGAGGCACCACTGCTGCACGTGCTATTGTAGCACCCTTGATTGACACAGCCCCGAGTACCACAATCCCGGGAATAGTCAGCTCTAATTGGTGTTCACATGCAGCCACATTCTGCTGCACGGAGGTGTGCTGCAGTGCGGCTCTCCCGGTCCTGCCTGTTAATGGCTTTTCAATAGCTTTCAAATGGCAGCAAACTAAGCTGATGAGTGGGCTGGAGAGAAGCCACGGATAGAAGGATCCTAAATCTTCTTCGTGCACACTGTCCATCAGCCACATAGGACCAGATTCTTAGCTGGTAGTAAAGCGGATTATTTTTAGTGGCCACCAGTTGCTGTGTGTGAATAGGAAATTGATAGCAGGAGCTTAAAATAGCCACCTCTTAGAATCAGAGATCTTTGATCTGTCCCTAGTAATGAAAAACTTGCATTATATTTCAAAACACATCTTTCTGCTTTTCTGAGCAGAATGTAAAACTTAAATTATCCACAAAAAGCTTTTAGTTTGCATAGCTTTAAAATTTAGGATTCTCCTACCTCTGCAGACTGCAATGAATTTAACTGTACAACCCAACTGGATGAAGTAAATCTGACTGAATTGGAATCAGAAAGAAATATATGGTCTGCTAGGGTTTATTGTTATAAAAGTGAATATCATACTCATAATGCAATAGCCATGGTAGCAAACCAAAAGGTTATATTTTAAGTTGTTTACAAATTCAAAGTGATACTTTTTTTTGCAAATTGATACATTTTTATGATGATCTTCTCCAAAGACAAGTTGACATAGTCTAGAATTTATGTTTCAGGTTTGAGGTTATTGGAAAGGTAAACATGAACAATATGTTAAGTGCACCCATCTTTCTGTGGCAGTAACATAATTTTGTATTCCTTACTGAACAAAACTCAAAGAGCAGTGCTTTTATTCAACTAGAAGATTATGAAATTCAAATCTATACAACAAGGGGTCATGACTATTAAATTTTCACTGAATAATATTCTAACACATTTTAGTAGCGTGATGTAAAATAATAAGTTGAAGATTTCGCGCAGAACAGCCTGATGTCAAATCCAGCTTCTACCACTTACCAGAGTATCAATGTAAACACATTATTTAACTTGCTAAAGCCTCAGTTTCCTCATCTATGCATGTGAAATATAATTCCTAATCTTTATTCTGAAGGTTAGAAATAATGCCCATAAAATTTCTGGTTGCTGTTGTTGGTGTTCAATGAAAAGTTGTCATTAACATTAACAAGGAAAAAAATTTATTTATGTACCAAATGATGATTATGGACATTTTAACTTGGTTTTTCCAAAAATTAGAATGAGGATTTGCAGCCTTCGTCCGGAATGCTGATTCCTTATTTATTCGTTGATTCCACAATTAATTATTGAGAGTCACTGTCACAAAAGTCACCATTTTGGGTGCTTTTCAGGAATAAAATATGTCTAAAACAGAGCCTTTATGTACCAGGAATCTATAATGTATTTTTAAAGGGTTTCTTGGATGTTTTGTAATGTTTCAATAAAACTGTAAGACACAACTATATCTGTTTCCAACACAGGAAGTAAAGCTCTCTCCTCTTTAAATCAATACAAATCTTTACATGTGCATAAAATAACTGTGAATTTATGTGAATGTTATCTAATGTATCTTTGGGTAAGGTTGTATCCATGTAGATGTCCCTACTCCCTTCTCTTAATACAACGCCGGATAAATAGTATGTTGCCTATATACCTTCCTTAAATGTCTGAATGTCTTAATTTTCTGCAAATTGCATGCCTCTGCATATATACAAACTCAGTAAACATCTTAAGACAATTGATTTTAATGATACCATTCACTCTTTAAACTGAAAAACAGCATAACACTCAGAGGGGCATGTCGTGCACTTGACAAAGAAAATATGCTATTAAAAATATAATTGATTTGAGCCCTACTTTTTTAATAACTTAAGGCATTTCTTATAAGAACTTTAACCAAGGTACCCTGTGAGAATTAACATCTCATCTCCAGGGGCTCATTATCAAATGTGTTTATTTTTCATCGACTCATGTATTCCATAAACATTTGGCAACTCTTTGTGCTATAAGAGAAACTTGACTCCCTGACCTCAAAGTGCTTATCGTCTGATGAAATAGAGACAATCAAGATAGCACAGTGTGGTGTGCTAGAAACTGTAAGACTACAAATGTAGACCTCTAAAACAACAAGAGTCAACATCTAATCCACTTTGAGTAGTTGAAGGAGGATACACTGAGCAATGTATTCACAGATTTCTTAAACTACTTAGAATGTGCTTTCTATGTATAAACTGTATCTACATATAATTTCCCCAGATTAAGAAGCCCTTTTATCTTTTTGTCTTTGAAACCACATACTCATGCTCTAAACACGGGTAGAACTATGTTTAAACCTATTTACATATTTCATCACTACAAAACAAAAATTAATTTCTAATGCAGGCATTAATACTGAGGAAAATAATTTTGGCTCCATTAACTTTACTTCCTTCATAAAATTTTTTTAAAATGGTAACTTGAAGTTGATTAAAATTTCCTCCTCTATATCCATCCCTGAGAAACTCAACTCACTGTTGGGTTGTCAGAACAATAATTTCAGGACTCCTTCAATCATATATATTTATATAATATATTATATATATATTATATACAATATATATTTATATATATATTGTATATAGCTATATATAATATATATAATATACATATATACATAAAATATACATATATACATATATATATACACACACACACATATATATTTTTCTTTTCTTTTATTTTCTCTTTTGAGATGGAGTTTCTCTCTGTCACCCAGGCTGCAGTGCAATGGCGCGATCTTGGCTCACTGCAACCCTCTGCCTCCCGGTTTCAAGCAATTCTCCTGTTTCAGCCTCCCAAGTAGCTGGGATTACAGACACCCACTACCATGCCCAGCTAATTTTTGTAGTTTTAGTAGACATGAGATTTCACCATGTTGGTCAGGCTGGTCAGGCTTGACCTCAGGTGATCCACCTGCCTTGGCTTCCCAAAGTGCTGGGATTACAGGCATGAGCCACCATGCCCGGCTAAATCTTATATTTTAAATATGGTATCAGAGTTGATGACAGTAGCAAGAAATGACCAAGGCTAAATTAAATATATTGTTAGCAATTTATCTATTTTGCAGAATATGGACATTAAGTACAAAATTCATGCGTTCGAAAGAGGGTATTGTTTTGCATTTCCAGAAAATTTTCAAATGCATAAAGCACAATTATTTTATTATTTTTCAGTATTATTACAATGAACTATTGTTCTTTCCAAATACAAATGCATAATATTTCAAACTGATTTTTGAATAATCAAGAAACCCCTTTTTCTCTTTTATACACCATACAGGTGCTCATTATTCACACTATTTCTGATATGAACACATGATTTTTTTTCTCTTAAATGTTAGCATTATTATACACCAGATTTTTTCCAATAAGGCTAAATTATTTCCCAGCCAAAAACAAAAAAAGAAACTGCAATGATTCTAATGAGAGATAAGCATTCAAAAATTAGAAATTGCTTAGTAAATATCTTTTAAAATGGGATACATGAGACACAGCTCCAAAAAGGCCCCAGGTGAGATACTACTTAATGTTTTCATTTAAAACCCTATTTGGACAATGTAAAACATGCAGTTTCATAATGCCAGTCTGCTGACAGATAATTCCTAATCTAATAGTGCCTGCATTGGCATGCTTTATTAAATGAAGAAATTAAAACTAAAGTTTGCAAACATCACCAATTTGGGAAAGGTACGTATTAACAGTAGGTCATGACAAAAATTCTAAATGAAGATATAAATCACACACAACAGTTTTTTGTTATGCAAATTTAAGCTCTGTGATGGGGCATCATTGCCTCTGCCCTGTGAATAGGTTGGGGCTTATAAATATTAGCCTTTGATGAAGTAAATTACACACATTTAGAGACCTTGAGCCACAGGTGTCTCACACACAATGGCTGACAGCTAAATTTATAATTTCCTCTATCACAAATATTGACTGCTTCTGGGTGAATGGAGTCAAGACCTCTCCTGGGAACATAACTCCGGTCTAATAACTTAGGGTCCTTTGAGGCTGAAGCCTACAGAGGAGAAAATATCTGAGTTGTCAAAAAATAAGGCATAAATACGCTCAGCTCTTGCTATAGAATCAGCCTCTGGTCAACCCCTGGTGCCTCAGGACCAGGATCAAGCCTACCTTGAATGACTGAACATCCTTGACTCTCTGATAAAGTCCCTGATCTCAGTCTAGTGACTGTGGAGGTTGTTCCTGATTTTGGCCTGCCTGTGAAACCACTAGCTCTCGGATTCAGGACTCCACAGGGCTGTGTGTTCACTTCAGCTTCACGTAGTCTCACATTTCTCCAACCAGAACAAATGGACATTCAAGTTAGATGTGGGCAATTGTGAAGTAAATGAGAAGAAATTTACAATACAGTCTTGCACAGTTGGAAAGAAGTAGGGGTTAATAGGAACTGCCCTCTCCATGTCAGAGGGCAATGAGGGCTAACCCAGCTGAGCCCTGCTTTAGTGACTAAAAGTGAATTTGTCATATAACGGCTAGAAAATATCCCTGATTATTCAAATACTTTCATAGAGTACTGATGTAGAAAAGAAATGCAATTTTAAAAACTGCTTCAAAAAGACTGAAAATTACTCTCTGTAATACAATATAGATTAATATAATAGCAAATACATGCATGTGCATTGATATGGATATATGAAGATACACACACACACACACACACACACTCAGGCTATATGGGATGTTCTAATTGCTCCTTAAGGGCATTTGGCCACCCACTTCCTTTGGTGATTTTTTTCCCTAATCAAAATGAAATGTTTTAAATTCTAGTGAGGACCAGTTAAACTGGGTATCTAAAGCAGGACATTTGTAAAGCATTTGTAAGGTTTTTCACTTGAATCCGAACAACCACTTTGAAATCTTTCCAGCATATGCGTTACAACTATCTAGGAAGACTTTTCCATTTCAGATGTTTGACCTTGGACAAAAGTTTGCATATCTTAATGGTGAATAAGAAACAGACCGTTTTGTTTTATGTCTGTATGACTCTACCTAGGTTTATGTGCACATGTGTGATATGGATGGATATGAGCACATGAATAATTAAGTATTCTTTGCCTTGTTCTTCAATCAGTTTGAGGGAATAAATAGTATACTGCAACCAGTTACCAGGAATAGGCAGATAAAAAAAATTTATTGATGATGAAGCAAGTTTAGAGATTACTGTTGGCCTAAATAAGACAGCTGGGACACCAGGCTGAAATGTTTGAACAGATCTCTATACATTTGTCATTTAGAAGACAATATCTGAAAGTTTTTTGATGATCTAAAAGATATTCTTAATTTTCCCGAAAAGGATGAAAGGAATTGTGAGGCAATTAAATAAGAAGCCTCTCCTTCATACTTTTCCCATTGATATACATGGATTTTTTAAACAAAATATGCCTCTTTAGTTGAATCATGCTCTTATTTACAATTTAATCACACTAAGTTACCTATTCAAATTCCATGCATTCTTCAAATTTACTTCAAGCCCATTTAATCTACAAACTGTTCTTGATTTTTTTTATTGCTTAAATTATTCCTGACCTTCTCTAAAGCCTATATTCATTTTTTTCATGTACCAGTCAATCCAGCATTTATAATGCAATGCTTTACATTTTTCTTAACTAGTTATCATAGGGAAGGCTCTTCCTAGGTAGGTAACTCGTTATTTGAGTCTCAGACCTTCTACTTTTCCTATTTCCTATGAAGTCCAAAACATTAGTGAACATTCAGAGATCAACAAAGGGAGAGCCAGAGAATTAGAATTGCTCTAAAGCATTTTCTGGTGCATGACATATAATGTCTTGAGGAATATTTTATTAAAGGCAGGATTATTGAACACTTAAGTAAACATAACTTACCATACATGACAGGAGAAGAAGAAAGAAATGAAGTGGAGTATAGCCCCTTCTTCATTCAAGCATGTAGGTACAAGTAGACTGAGTGTATATTGTTTTTCAATATCCCCCATGAAGGCATCATTAAAACGGATCATAGGGAGATCTGGGTGCAAGTTTGACTTTCTTCTTCTAAATGAATTCCCTTGTTGCTAATTTTCTTTGAGTGACAATGGATACAATATAGTCACTAGAGAGGTTCCCAAAATTTAACAATATTTTAAGGTGTTCTAGAAAAAGAATGTACACTGAAATATCCAAATTCACAAATGACATTAAATTATTTCTCCAAACTGAAGTCTCAGGCCTTTTGGATAAGTTTAAGTAGCCCTCATTGTTATGATATTGTTCTCCATAAATATTTTCTCCTATCTGCACAGTTTGGGCTGTCAGAGGAAAGAGCATTGGCAGCCTTGGTTAAATGGTGATTACATAAAAGCATACCTTGGAAGCTGGACATCGTGTGTGTAGCTCTGAAGCAATTTGGAGAATTACCTCCCAGGCCCATGGGCTTATATTTCAGGGTGATAAGCCTGGAGACTTTCTCTTTTCTTCTCCAAGAGAAAATTTGTTTCCTTTTCTCTCTCTCACTCTTTCTCTCAAATGGGCATATGTGCAGCTTATAAAAGCTTAGAGTCCTTGAACTCTTTGGTTCCTCTCCTGTGTTACAATTCCACTACCCTTGCAGGATGATATCAGGCTTTCCGTCCATTGCTTTTTGAATAGTGGGGCTTTGGAAACCAGTGCCAGGATGCTCTGTGAGTGTGGTCCGTGCTCTGATCCATGTCTCTGATTCATAATCCACGACTTCATGTTTCCCATCAGAATCTCTCTTAGCCTCTTTTGGCCTCTCCTCTTACCTCCTCTTCCTCCTGTCCATCCCCCACCATCCCTCTCTTTTCCATCCCCCACCAACTGCTGCCTTCCCCCCACCTCCTTTTCTCTTCTTCCTCTCCCTGTCTCTCTCTCCATACTTCACACTCCCATAAATAACTGGAAGGACTTCTCAGAGTAAAGCAACAGACAGAGATAAATTCTGGCCACAGTGCATGAGGCTAATGAAACCGTAGAAGACTGGGACATCCTTTCCCTGACCAAGGCTCCTCTTAGTGGGTTGTCCCTCCTTACTTCTATTTCAGTAAACTTCCTTGGATATGAATCCTGTATCTGTCACTCCCTAAAGGTCATGTCACCTGGTTGAGGTTCAAATTCCTGTGATAAGAAATGGCAGCTGTAATGCCAAGCGCCCAGGGTTCTTCTGTACAAGCTAGGTGCTCAACAAGTACAATTCCAACCATCACGATGTAACTATTTCACACACCCCTGATGTTGTATTGATCTAATGCTATCTTTATATTCATGAAAATATTTATTACGTGATTTTCCTTGAAGACATCACTGCCTTTCCTAGAGTCTTGCAGGTATCAATGACTAGTAGAAACCCCTTCACAGTAATTATACCATGTTTACCCATGAACCGGGTACTAAACAAGTAAACATTATACAGTATCCTCCCAATCTGTGGGGGACACTTTCCAAGATCCCCAGTGGATGCCTGAAACCACAGATAATATGGAGCCCTATATACACTGTTTTTTTTCTATACATTTCTATACTATTCCTATGATAAAGTTTAGTTTATAAATTAGGCACAGTCTAATTTAGAGATTAAGAGCAACAATGATAAAACAGGACAATTATAGCAAAATACTATAATAAAAGTTAGGTGAATGTGCTGTCTCTCATTGTCTCTCTCTCACAATATCTTACTGTACTGTACTCACTCTTCTTCTTGTGATGATGTGAGATGATAAAATGCCTACTGATGCCTGATGTGAGGGGAATGACGTAGGCATTGGTATGGAGCAGGCTACTATTGACCTAACACTGCAGCCAAGAGAGGATCATCTGCTTCAGATGGCCCAGGATCACTGAGCCACGACAATGTCGATGACTGGATGTCAGGACTAGACGACGTGGATGATTAACGAGCAGGAAGCATGTAGTGCTTATACAATGGACAAAAGGATGATTCATGTCCAGAAAGAAATGAAGCTGGATGGCATGAGACTTCATCATGTTACTCCATGCATGGAACAGCATGCAATTTAAAATTAATGCATTTCTAGAAATAGAATACAAATATTAAATGGAAATTTCTAGATATTTCCATTTAATATTTCAGACTGCAGTTGGCGGTGGTTAACTGAAACTGCAGAGAGCAAAACTGCAAATAAGTGGGGGGACTACCATAGAATTCTATCAGCCCTGGAAGTCTTTGTTGAGCACTCAACATGCAACAGTCATGAATCAGACCTAGACCCTACCCTGTGGAGCTTACAAAGATTATACACTGGGAAACAGAATTACAGAGACTACACTAGAAAATGCATGGCATTATGGAGCAGGCACCCGAAACTTGAGGGTTTGCAGTGTGTTTCTGAAGATGTGGTGCCTAGCACACACCAGAGGATGAGTAGGAAGAGATTAGGCAAAGCAGGTGGGCAGAAGAGAGGTGTGTGGTATCTTCATGACATGTTCAAGAAATAAACAGAAATGTTTGGCAAGGCTAAAGGATAGTACCTGGCACAGCCAGCTGAGGGGTGAGTTATAGAGGTAAGTAGAGGCCAGGCTGTGGGGTGGGGGTGGGAGGCTCTGTTCCTTCTCATGAGTCATATAGAGACAAGAAAGCTTTTAATGCAGAGGAGTGGGGTGATTAGCTCTGAAATGCATAAATATCATAGGAAATTATTGGAGCAGGAGAAATAAAGAGGATAGTGTGTTTGGGAAGTGGAGGCCACTCAAGGCCCCCAAGGGCGAGGCACTGGGGCCAGAGCAGAGGCAGTGACAAGTGGGAAGTGGACAGCACATCCCATCATCGACCAAAAGGTGAGTCCTCCTCTTCCTGTCTTGAAATCTCCATCCCTATCTCTGCTTCCTTCTTTCCACAGTTTCCTCATAAAGGCGGATTTGATCTGACCCAATGAAATATTTTCTTAATTTATCTAATGTTGCCAATACTGGAGACCTCTCATTCCTAGAAGCCCAAAATCCAGAAGTTCTACCCATAGACTTTGCATCAAGAGAATGAGTCTGGGATGCCTGAAAACAGTAACATGAATGCATGCTCTTAGTACAGTTCATCCCTGCTTCCTCTCTTCTTCAGTGTGGCTTCAACATCAAACATCAGAGCAGCCCTAAAACTCAGGTAGTCAAAAAATAAATACGTTAGTGTTATTCCCTTTAGCATTTCCAGAATAAATATTCAGATTTATTATTCAAAAAGTAAGAAAGTTATAAATAAGCTTCTAAGTGAATATTTCTAGGAAATGACCTCCATTTTTTAAGGCTTCAACTTATATAGCAAACAATTAAAAAGTGCTTATTATGTGGTAAGCATTATTCTAATATCTTCATAGGCATCGATTCATTTAAGAATCAGAACAATGTAGTGGGTACTAATACTTTTTTAACAGATGAGGAAATTGAGGCACAAAGACTAAGCAAGATGTCCAAGATCATTCAGCCATAAAGGAGCATGACTCTGTTGACCAAGTCATTCAGGCTACAGAGTCCACCATACCTTTCATCATGGGGCAATACCCCTCCTGCTAGGTGGTTTAGGCTTAGGTTTCCAGTATGCTATTTGCCTTCAACTCCTAGCACAGGCCTTTCTTCTGTCTGTCACATTTTTTCTACCTTCCTCACTGCGCATCGTCCCTTGCCTGATGAACTTCAACCCTATATGTTGGTGTTGTGTATATAGGGAGAGAGAGGGAGAGGGGAGGACACACATAGGAGAGACATCTGGAGAGGAGAAGGTGGAGAAGGGAAGGGGTTGTGTAAAATGAGTAGAAAATAAGTGTTCAAGGGTCACAGCGGGCAAGCTGCCTCCCGATCAGTCCCTTCCCCTTTCTTCTTGGCCAGGTTAGCTGCACTGATGTATCGCTGTGATACCTCCTGATGCTACATCCTATTACTGCTAATTTACATCCTGCGTGGGCTTTCTCTCAAAATGCTGACATGATGCTGCTACATTGATGTTTACTTTTACACCCTCGAGTATCTATCAAGGCAGACATTTCAACATACAGACCCAGTCAACCAAAAGTGTCAAGAGAAGGAAAGTGTCAAGAAAAGATACAGATCGGAAGTAAGATTTTATCAAGGGAAGAGGTATATATGTTTATATTTGAAATTTAAGAGTATAGCAGGGAACCGAATTTTAGATTCTCGTGAAGTAGCTAAGCTGTAGCAAATTTAGTAGACATTTAATAATTTTTTAACATATCATGAATACTGGCAATTACATCTAAGGTGCTAATATGATAAGAATTATTTCCAGACCACAGAAGATATTGATATACATCTCTAAAGCCAAATATGTAGGTGTTAGTTGAGTGGATTAAGGTAAGTTGTAGTGTGATGGTTGTGGAGAAGTATCACCAAAATAAAAGTCTTACATGTATCTGATGGGGGATATTTTGAGAGTGTCAAATTTATGACTCTGTTTATTTACATAAAATCCAAAAACAGGGAAAAATTATGATAATAGAAATCAGGGAAATGGGCTATTGATAGGAAAAGGGCTCTAGGGAACTTTCTAGAACAAATGGAAATGTTTCATATTTTGATCTGGTGGTGGTTGCACACGTATAAATATAGAGAGATACATTAAGATTGGTTGAATTGTACATGTAATATATATGTGTTTTACTGCATGCAAATTATAATCTATTGTTTAAGTGTTGTAAATAGTGACAGAGTTCCTAACACAGCAGCAACAGACACAGTGAGAAAAGGATTTCTAAGGGTGTAAAACTAAGGTAACTCAGAAGCATTGGTTCATTCTACATTCATTCATTCAACAACTATTGACTGACAGGCTACTGTACTTTTGCATATGGATACAAATAAGGGGCAGTCACTGCCCTTAAAGTGATTTCCCAGCACAGCAAATCAGCCACTATAACACAGTGTGGAAAATGCAAACGTAAGCTTAGACAAAGCAAGATGGAGGCATGGAAGAGGTGGTGGCTGGCCCAGGCAATGGCTCCTTCATACCATATACAATGTCCTCTGTGAGGTGCTCCTGTCTGTCTCTACAGGCTCAACTCTAGCAGCTTCTCATCTGCAATGCAAATGTTCTAGGACAGCCACTGCCACCACAGTCTTAATGCACAATGCCTTGCAGGAGGTGTCTCCTGCTGGGAAGTCTTTTCTCCTCTTTTTTGCAGGTACTCTTCTGTCCTGAATTACACGCATCTCTTCCATAGAATCTTGGGAGAGAGTCTGTAGTTACTCAAAGGGATCCCTGACCTGAAAAATGAAGACCACTCTTGCAGCAGATGGGGAGTGGATAGCAGATTTTTAACAGAGGAGTTAAATCGTGATGCTCTGTGAATAACAGATTTGAGGGAGACAAGATGGACAGCAAGGAAACTTATTTAAAAAGCTCCTATAATAGTCCAGGGGAGAGAGCATGAGGGCTTGAAATGGAGTCATGGTAGTGAAGACAGAGCAGACTGGGTAAATTCTCAGGAAGCAATAGCTTGAAGACTGGCAGGATTGGGAAGTGAGAGAGAAGACCAGCTTTCTAGGTGCTTGGGTGTTTGGTGAGGCCATCTGCCTATCTGGTGAGGGAAAGGAGAGTGGAGGAAGAAGAAGCAGAGTGGAAAAGGAAGGGGATGGTGTAAGGGAAAGACAATCGATTATCTGGGTATGATATATCTAGGAAACATCAATAGAATAAATAAGTACATCTATTGGGTACTCAGTAAGTCTTGTCCTTGGCTCCCTGTAAAACCATCCCTTGTTATGTGTGCAGGGCTTCTGCTATGCACAGCATTTGCTGGTATTAGAGAAAACACAAGATGGGCTGAACATGGATCCTAGTCTCTATTTATTTCTTCTTTATTTTCCTTTAGTAATTTTGTTTATGGAGACTGTACTATCAGGCAGGCACTAGGCCCTGAGAGACAACCACGGCACAGATGAAAGCCTGTACCTGTGAAGAGCTTACCATTTCAATGACATTATTTAGGCATTTACAACAACAGGTTGTTCAGTGCTATAGTGAAGAGGAGTAAAACTACTCAGGTATACACAGAAAAGTCTCTGCCCAACTGCTAGGGATCAAATAAGATTGGCTGAAATGAGCTATCATTGCTGAAATCTGCAGAATGCATAGAAGGAATGAGGGAATGAGGGCGTATGAAAGAGTGATGCAGTCCTGTGGTTTTAACTGTGGCCCCTGGACCAGCAGCAGCATCCCCAGATAACTTGTTTGAAATGCAGATTCTGTGCTGCCATCAAACGGGGCTGCATCCAAATCTCTGGGGTGGGTACAGCGCTCTTGGGGATCTCACAGGCCCTCCAGATGGCTCTCTGCTAAACAGGAAGTCTGAGAATCACTGCTCTAGGAAAACAAAAACCTGAAGAAAATGGCACACTCGGTGGCAAGAAAGAATGGAAAACAGCTTCCTTTTGTGTAAATGAAGACGTTCAGGGATGGCTGGAGTCTGGAGTTAAGGATGAGCAAACAGATGAGAGACGACACTGAGATGGAATCAGAGATCAGGTCACGAAATGGTTTGGAGCAATTTGAACTTTATCTTGGGGATACTGGGGAAGGAGCCATTCGCAGGTTTCAAGCCCCAGAATCAAAGGAAATTTTAGGCAGATCACTTTTGTTACAGTGTGGACAATGTACACAATACTTTATCTTTCCTCTAACCTTTTCCTCTTTTCATATTCAATTAAGACGTAGGGAGATAAATGAATAGGTCCTAAAAATTCCTTTCTTTCTACACTTTTGCACTGCTTTGACTTACTGATGGATTCTAACAACTTTCTTAAAACAATAAGTAGTTTCTAAAATACTGCAACATTTAATGCACTTAGAGCAGTAAGGAAGGAATTCAAATTCCAGACCAAGAATGCCACAATTCCCTAGGAGCACATTTCAAGGGCACGGAGAGAAATCTTCAGCTTAATTCACCGGCAGCGTGGTTTATACACGAACAAGGGAAAAAGGATTACTGCCCATGGTTCAGTTCCCAAGTCATCATCATATGACCCATCACTAAACGGCCGAGGAAGAGCTAAAAGAGAACATGGAGTTGATGCCATCCACAGTTCTCTCGATGATTTCAAGCATAGACTACGATGGTGAAGGAATTCGAATCCCCAGGAAAACTGGGGATTGCGCTTACTCAGAACATTGCATTTCGCTCTGAAAGAGTCTTAACTTGTTTTGTACTTAGGCACAAAATACAAAGAAAGTGAACATGTTTTCTCCTTAATGTCTACCGTATATACATTTTTACTTGAAAATGCTACTCTTCAAATATTCAATTTAAAAACTAGTTATAGAAAGACTAGTGTGTACAAAATGTTTTCATAAAGGTTGACTTGGATAAGATAATGAAGAAAAATGCATGTGTCCCACTCTCAAGTAACTTATAGTTTCCTGGAGGAAGGAGGGCACTTGTGAAAATCATCAGCCACATTTAAACATAAGTGTTTATGTCAAATCAAAGTGTTTATGCACTGCCATGGGAGCAGTGAAGACAGAGTGATGTGTTCTACTTCAGGATATAAGGGACTGCATTTGTGCAGAGAAAGGAAGGTGGGTAAGAAAATTCACAATACAGAATGGTATAAACAGGTCAGGAAAGAAAAATATGCGTATTTCACTTTTATACTAATGGATTGTTTAGTATGGAGGTAGACAGTTGTAGATGAGCTAGTTTGGAAACAAAACCCAGAACAATCTGAAGGCCTCTGGAAATCATTAATCTGCTTTCTGTTTCTGGGATTTACCAATTCTGGACATTTCGTACAAATGAGGTTATACCACATGTGGCCTTTTGTGTCTAACTTTTTTCACTTAGCATATTTTCATGGTTTATACATCTGACAGCATGGATCGATATGTCCTTCCTTTTTATATTGAATAATACTCAATTGCAATGGGTATACCACATTTTGTTTGTTTCTTTCAGTAGATGGACATTTAGGTTGTTTCTAGCTTTTTTGCTATTATGAAGAATGCTATGAATATTCATTCATGTTCAGGTTTTTGTGTGGACATATGTTTTCAGTTCTCCTGGGTCTATACATAGGAGTAGAATTCTGGATCATGTGATAACACTACATTAAAGATTTCACAGAACTGCCAAACTTTTCCAGAGAGGGCGTACTATTTTACAATTCTACTACCAATGTATTAGGGTTTCAATTTCTTCATATCCTTGTCAACACTTGTTATTGTCTGATTGATGTTTTATTTTAGCCAGTCATGGGTATGAAGTTTATCTCATTGTAGGTTTGATTTGCATTTTCTTAATTACTAATGATTTGGATCATCTTTTTCTCTCCTTATTGATCAATTGTTTATGTTGTTTGGAAACATATGATTCACGTCCTTTACCCTTTATTATTGGGTTGTCTTTTTATTGTTATATTGCAAGAGTCACTTTAAATATTTTAGAAAAAAGTCCTATATCAGATATAAAATTTTTGAATGTTTTCTCCCATTCTATGTGTTGTGTTTTCACTGCTCTGATGATGACCTATAAAACATAATAATTATCCATTTTAATGTAGCTCAAATTACCATTTTTGTCACTGTGATTTTGGCATGATATCTAAGAAACCATTGCCTAATCCAAGGTCACAAAAATTTACTCCTGTGTTTTAAGAATTTAAAAATTGTAGCCACTGCATTTAGTTCCATGGTCTACTTTTTTGTTAATTTGTGTATATGGTATGAAGTATGGGTCCAAGTTCATTCTTTTGCATATGGATATTCCGTTGTTTCAGCAACATTTGTTGAATAGACTCTTCTTTTCCCATAGAATAGTCTTGGCACTGTTGTCAAAATTGATTGATCATAAATATAAGTGTTTATTTCTGGACTCTTAATTATATCCCATTGATTCATACATCCAGCCTTATGCCAGTATCACATTGTTTTGATTATTTTGTAGCTTTGTAGTAATTTTGTAATTGGGATATGTCAGTCTTATAATTTTGTTTTCATTTTAAAGATAGTTTTTAGTTATCTGGATATCTTGCATTTATGTGTTAATTCTAAGGTCAGATTGTCAATTTCTGCAAAAAGTCCAGCTATAGTTTTAATAGGGATTGCATTTCATCTGTAGGCCACTTTGGGGAAGCATTGCCATCTTTCCAATATAATGTCTTTCAATCCATGGAAAAGAATGCCTTTCCCTTTGAGGGCTTCTTTAATTTCTCTCAACAATAGTTCATAGTTTTAAATGTACAAATCATGCACTTGTTCTGTTAATTTATCCCTAAGCACTTTGTTCTTTTTGATGCTATTTGTGTTTAGAATTGTTTTTATAAGTTCATTTTTAAGTTGTTCATTGCTGGTTTGTAGAAACACAATGGATTTTTGTTTGTGGATATTGTATCCTGTAAACATTCAGAACTCATTTATTGGTTCTACATTTTATATGGATTTCTTACAGGTTTCTATATGCAAGATCATGTTGTCTAAGAATAGATAATTTTGCTTCTTATTTTTTAATCTTAATTACTTTTATTTCATTTTGTTATGTAAGTGCCCTGGCTAGAACATTCAGTACATTATGGAATTGAAGTGTTGAGAGCAGAGAGTATTGTCTTGTTCCTCATCTTAGGAATAAACTTCTATTAGGTTCAGGAAGCATCTTTCTGTTTCTCATTTACTGAGTGTTTTTATCATAAAAGGGAGTTATATTTTGTCAAGTGATTTTTCTGAGTCTACTGTGACGATCATTTGGCTTTTGTGTTACTTTAGCTATTAATTTGTCTTTTGTAATACTTTGCCTGTTAATATGATATATTATATTCAGTGATTTTCATGTCTTGGACCAACCTGATACTCCTGGGATAAGTCCAACTTGGTCATAGTGAATAAATCTTTCTATATGTTTCTGCATAGGGTTTGCTAGCATTTTGTTGAATACTTTGCTTTTTATATTCATAAGGGACTTTTGTCTGGAGTTTCTATGGAATGTCTTTGGTTTGGGGATAAGGGCATTCTGGCTGCATAGAGTGATTGGGAAGTGTTCCTTCTTCATCTATTATGACACTAAGTTTTGAAGGTGGCTTCTTACACATAAAAGGATAACTTCCATGAGCATAACCAGGAGGGCATGTTACCTAACTAGATATCAAGAAATAAAAAGAGGAGACAAGTAAAGATAAATTTTAGAATGTCTTCAGCATATCCAGAATTGAGGACACATTTAGACACAATCACTCATTTACATATTTCCAATGTTTTTACAGGCAGACAGAATTGTCAAATCCAGAAAGATTATGTAGATTTCCCAGACACACAAATGAGCCCTACCATATTCTGAAAATGCTGAAATCAATTCTTTTTTATATTTTAATCAAATTTAATTAAACTTTAGCCCTCTTAAGACAACGTGCCCAATTTGTTTTCTTGACCTTAAAGTGTGGCCATAATCAATCCCATCTTTCCAAGCCATAAACTTTATTTTACAAGTACACTTAGCTTTACTTTTTGTCTCTCTCATCTCAGCTCCACTCCGTGAACACTATATCGTCTTCAAACATGAAGTGCTGTTTCTTGCTTCAGAGTCTTTGTGTTGGAATAACCCCTTCTCCTTAACCTGGCTACATCTTCCCGAGTTGCATACTGGTTTAATTTCAAGACCTAGTTCTTGAAATAATTTTCTTGGTTTATTCTCTCATTTAGCAGGGAAGGCAGGCTCTACTAACAGGGCAGCAAGAATGTAAACTAGGTATCACTCTTGAAGAGTTACCTTTCTCACGGTCTGAAAGGAGGTAATGGGAATGGGTTGTCAAAAGTCAGAGCCTACCCCTCCCAACCCCACCCTGATAGATGGTGCCCCTTCCTCCGAGCCTCGCTTTGTGTAGTGCAGGGACTATCTCAGCACCTGTCACTTTATAGTCCATTTATTTATTTCCTCGAGTGTTTCCTGTGAACTCCATTTGGGCAAGGACCATGTCTTGTTTGACATTTTAACCCAGTCAGAGTACTTGGCACATGTTAAATGTTAAATCAATAAACAGTTAGTGATTTAGTATTTTTAAACCTGAAGGCATTTCTGTCAAGACTGTGCAGACAGTAGCTGGATTTGTCTTATTAGTGTCTACCACCTAAGCATCCTGTCTCCTGTAGAATCTTATATTTTCTTAAAATGATTAGCTTCGGTAAAACCTTGATTCAATGATATTATTACTTTTTTTCTAGTATTAGCATCTTGTCTCTCTTTTTCCTTTTTTCTTGTTAAGGATTCCTTTCCTTAAGCATTCACTAACTCATTAAGCAGGCAACGTGCAAGACACAGGACTGTAAAGGCACATATGTTACAGTGTATGTCCAGAGGAGCTGCAGAAGAGTCAACAAAATGGGCAAATAAAATGTTCATATCTTATCCATAAAGTAAAGCCAACAAGCGATTCAAGTCTCTACAAATATGCACATGCATGCATGTATATGTGAAGAAAGTAAAGAGTCTACTTTATCAGAATATTACCTGCCTTCTATCTAGCTCATCTCAATACACAATTGGAACACTAGCATTTTGCAGAAATAAGTTGTTTCTGTTTCATGCTCCTTGCCTATTTTTAAAAATAAGTATTATGCCTAAATCCAACAGTTTAGAGCCATAGCTTCAATTCCATTTTTTTTTTTTTTTTCAATTTACAAGTTGGAGGAGCACAGTCCCCTAGCTTGTCTTCTCTGAGTCTCAACTTGCTTACCTACCCTGGGTCAGAAGACCATTAAACTGGACTACTGTGGGATTGTGTAGAGGGCAGAAGTTCAAATGGAATATCTGAGCCTATGATATGACAGATGTGACTTATCTTTTTAGTAATCACTAATTACTAACTCTATTTATGGACAAGAACCAACATTATTTATTCTGGTTTTATATTCATCAACTGGTCTTTAAAAAGATTTCCTCATATGTGAATCTCTAAAGACTGTAGTGTTCAAATTTTATAAGGCTCTTGGTGAGGCAGATGGTAAAACATAAAAGTTGTTCTGATTTGAAATTGAATTGAATCCAATACTGGCTACATGTTATTTTTCTAGTAGTTCCAAATTAATTCCTTTTTCATTTGTTTCAGTGTGACTTCCAATTTAGAACTTTTTAAAATGATTAATTTGATTCATTTTTTAAGGTCCTTTTTTTCTCTTTTTATTGTCATGTAACACAACTGAAAACAATAGAGCAGGTCCACCACCAAGGTCTTTAAAACTAAAAGGCTGTAAGATCTTACTATGCCATTGTCTCTTTATATTTTATGTTGATTTACTCTTATTTATGGAAAGCTAAATTACGCGGACTCAAATCTTTGAAGTGATACCTCACCTCTTTCAAATTTAGGCAGAATACACATCATTTTCAAAATGATATATGTGATACCTAATGGATATCTTTAATTTTTAAAGTTCATATAAGAATTCATCATTCAAAACATTATGGCTTTTGCAGCCACTGTCATCTCTTTTATTACTATGAGTCAACTTAATTTTTTACTGAAGCATCTGAAAATGAACTTCCGGTAGACTTATCTATCCAGAGGAAAAAGAGCACTAACACAGACAAGCTGAAAGTAAAGGCAAAAGCTCCTTTTTTTTCTTTTCAACCATTCTGCAATTCTATCTACTTGTTTCTCTCAGCTCTCCTCCTCTCTTCTGCCTCAAGGTCACCTCTTCCTTGTCAAGATAGCTCTTGGCCATTTGCTTATCAGAGTCTCTGCCAGATCCAGCAATACTGCAGCCAAGAATAAAGCAAATATAAGAAGGAGGATTTACTATAAATGGCAGCATGAATGTGGCTGAACTTAAAATGCTTGTATAACTTCGACATCGCACACTTCCATCAGCACCTATGCATGCAATTTGAAATGATTTTAGAGTAGCACTGTGCTCTATGCTTCTTCATAAACAAGGGCAGGGCCCTTGTCTTTCTATTTCTCCAGATGAACCAACACACAGGAGGATTTCAACAATAAGAGAAGAGTACTTTTGCCCACAAAGCGCTCCAGGTCCCAAATATTTTGAAGTACAGTACAAGAAAAAATGTCTAGTGCAGCGTAATCATTAAAAAAGAGCCCAAGAGAGGAAATGGCTGAGGCAGGCAAATATTAGTAAACTTAATCAATTTCATGGAAAGGCATCGACGGAGCACACACAGTACATTCTGACTATGTGTGTGCTGGTCCAGTCCCTGTGTTAGTCCTTATGTGCACTCTCTCCTTTAATCCTTGCCACCTCCTCATCCTACAAACTCTGTACTACTGTTAGTCCATTTTACAGATGGACAAACAATGTCTAGAGAGGGGATTGTCAAGGTTGAAGAAAGAGTAAGCCTGGATACCCGTTTCAGGTGTAACACTCAGTCAGTCCCAGAGCTTCACATGAACTTTATTCTGTTTATTCCTAAATAATTTCCTGTTTCTCTTATATACTTTATGAAGTTGTCAGGATGGTCTGACAATTTCCTTTTGGGCCCAGTGTTTTCCTCCCCAGCGCTCTTTCAAGTGTCCATGATTCATCCTTTCAGATGACTGTAGTGGTGTTCCTTCTAGCCAATCTCTTTATGCAGGGCCATTCCATGAGGCTTTTACTCAAATAACTATCATTTCAGAATGTCTGTCTACAGTCTTAACATTATTCTACAAATGGTAGGGCCATCATGACCTATATTAAAAACAGAAAGGATTAGTGTCGGATTCAGTTCAGATAAATAAATAAATAAATCTATGTATAAAATTTACTTTTATTTTATTTTTAAAATTTTTTAAATTGAAGACAAAGAAGCAGAAATGAAATTTCCACGCTATCAAATACAGCTGAATCTTGGCTTCTGCCGTGCTCATGTTGCTAAAGTCCTTCTCTGATCTCCCTCTAGTGTCTTTCTTTCAGTACTACATTTACTCATCAGCTTAATGACTTCAAAATTGTTCCTTCATTCATTCACTTGGCTGACAGCACTGAGCACCTGTTTGGGGCCAGGCACCGCGCTGGTGTATGTGCCGTGAGCAGAACAGACCCGGGCCCTGCCCTCATGGGATTCACAGTCTAGAGAAAGGCTAAGCATTAAGGAACCATGGCGGCCCAGAGCACTCCCACTGTCTTCCCTTTTTCCGAAGCCCCCTTTGTCTTTGCACCCATTTCTAGCCCTTTCTCCCCAGTGCAAAGCCTGCAGCCCCAGCTGTGTGTGATACAGAATAAGAAGAAGGGCTGGGCAGATCAAGGAGAAAGCACAGGAGAAGGCCATGAGAAGAATGAGGAGGAAACTTCCAGGGACTCCATAGATTCCTGGGCTGGCCTGCAGACAGGCTTGAGTTGGCCAGTGAGAGGTGCTGAACCTGCCTATGGAAAATAAGGCAGTGAGGAAGAGAGATTGTGAAGAGTGTTGCTGGGGTCACACATTGGGTACCTTTCAATGTCCTTCAAAAAATAAAGATTAAAAATTTTTTTTACATTGATTTTGGTTACAAGGATTTACTTTCAAAAATCTCATCGTGGCGTGGCTCACACCTATAATCCCTGCACTTTGGGAGGCTGAGGCAGGTGGATCCCCTGAGGTCGGGTGTTTGGAACCAACCTGGCCAACATGGTGAAACCCTGTCTTTACTAAAAACACAAAAAATTAGCTGGGCATGGTGGTGCATGCCTGTAATTCTAGCTATTCAGGAGGCCAAGGCAGGAGAATCACTTTAACCCGGGAAGCGGAGGTTGCAGTGAGCTGAGATCGTGCCACCACACTCTAGCCTGGGTGACAGAGCAGGACTGTCTCAAAAATCATTTGTGGGTAAGTGGGTTCAGATATTTGTTTCTGCACTGATATATATGTATTTATGTATGTGTATATGTATGCGTGTGTGTATTTATTATGTTTAACATACATATAGCAATTGTGAAAAATACCATGAAAGTCAGGAATAGGTTAAGATGAAAGAGAACAGGAATGGTGTAATTTATGTGTGGGGTGCGAGGAAGCGTTCTGGCTAGGTCTGATGAGAAAGCTTTAAGACAAGGTGTGCACGATGAATCAGCATTAGCTGGGGAAGGCTCCTAGGCAGAGCGTGCAGCATGGGTCACTCATATATAATGGCAAATTATTAGTAGAGGAACCAAGAAAACACCCACATAGCTACAGGGGAGCAGGGCAAAGGCAGAAGCCATGCCACCAGGAACTACAAAGGCTGGATAACAGGCCCTGATGCATGCAGTAAAGGTCACATTTAGATGCCGCCCTAGGCCTATGTGCACGAGTAAAATGATCATGTGAAGCTTCCAAAACAGTGACAGAAACTAAAATCAGAGTTTCCAGAAATCTGCAAAACTGAAAGTGATAATTATCGATCGTTAGAATTACAAAGTGCTGTAGGAAAGAGATCCCAACTAGCTGAGAAAATCAAGGGAAGCTTGATGATGTTTACACTGCCTATTTTTAAAATGGGCAGTTTTTAGACATGCTGAGATTGAGCTGAGGGAGAGCACTGTAGGATCAGAGAACAGGAACAAGAGCGAAGAGAGGGGTGAAACCCTAAGAGAACAACCAGTAGTTAAGGTTTAGCAGAAGCATGGCAGCTGGAAGGACTGTAGAGGGTGACAGGGCACATAGCTCCCTTGTGTTATTGGCTGGCTTTGGACAAAGTGTGAGCACATTGAGTTCAGTCCCAAAAAGCTCCACAAGAGGCAGTGGAGGTGTCGGGGTTCCATTCTTTCTATACCAACAGTACCCCTCTAAGAGTCTGGGAGCAAGTACATGTATTAGTTTGTTATTTACTGTATTAGTTTATTTTCCTGCTGCTATGAAGACATACCCAAGACTGGGTAATTTATAAAGGAAAGAGGTTTAATTGACACACAGTTGTGCATGGCTAGGGAGGCCTCAGGAAATGTACAATGATGGCAGAAGGGGAAGGAAACATGTCCTTCTTTATATGGCACAGGAGAAGTGCTAAAAGAAGCAGGAAAAGCCCCTTATAAAATCATCAGATCTCATAATTCACTCACTATCATGAGAACTGCATAGGGGAACCACCCCCATGATCTAATGACCTCCCACATAGTCCCTCCCCCAGCATGTAGGGATTACAATCCAGGTTAAAATTCAAGATGAAATTTGGGTGGGGACACATAGCCAGACCATATGATTCCACTCCTGGCTCCTCCCAAATCTCATATTTCTCACGTTTCAAAACACAGTTATGCTTTCCCAACAGTTCCCCAAAGTTTAAACTGTTTCCAGCATTAACCCAAAGTCCAAGTCCACAGTCTTATCCAAGACAAGGCAAGTCCCTTCCTCCTATGAGCCTGTAAAACCAAAAGCAAGTTAATTACTTCCTAGATACCATGGGGATACAGGCATTGGGTAAGTACACCAGTTCCAATGGAAGAATTTGGCCAAAACAAAGAGGCTACAGACCCCATGAAAGTCTGAAGTCCAACGGGGTAATCATTAAACTTTAAAGTTACAAAACGATCTCCTTTGACTCCATGTCTCACATGCAGGTCATGCTTATGCAAGAGATAGGTTTCCATGGCCTTGGGCTGCTCCACCCCTGTAGCTTTGCAGGGTACAGCTCCCTTCACCCCTTCCACTCCCTGCTTTCATGGGCTGGCATTGAGTGTCTGTTGCTTTTTCAGGTGCACAGTGCAAGCTGTAGGTGGATCTACCATTCTGGGGTCTGGAGTATGTTGGCCCTCTTCTCATAGCTCCACTAGACAGTGCCCCAATGGGGACTCTGTGTGGGGACTCCAACCCCATATTTCCCTTCCACACTGCCCTAGCAGAGGTTCTCCATGAGGGCTCCACCCCTGCAGCAGACTTCTACCTGGATATCCAGGCATTTCCATACATCCTCTGAAAGCAAGGTGGAGGTTCCCAAACCTCAATTCTTGACTTCCATGTACCCAGAGGACAAATATCATGCAGAAGCTGTCAAGGCTTGGGACTTCCACCCTCTAAAACAAAGGCCCAAGCTGTACCTTGGTCTTTACCCATGGCTGGAGCTGAAGCAGCTGGGACACCTAGTGCCATGTCCTGAGACTGCACAGAGTCAGGGGGCCCTGAGGCTGACCCACAAAACCATTTTTCCCTCCTAGGCCTCTGGGCCTATAATGAGAAGGGCTGAGAAGCTCTCTGACATGCCTTGGAGACAAATTCCCCATTGTCTTGGTGATTAACATTTGACTCCTCATTACCTATGCAACTTTATGCAGAAGACTTGAATTTCTCTTCAAAAAATTGATTTTTCTTTTCTGTCACAACATTAGGCTGCAAATTTTCCAAACTTTTATGCTCTGCTTCCCTTTTAAACATAAGTGCCAATTTCAGATAATCTCTCTCAAGTTCAAGTTCCACAGATCTCTAGGGCAGGGGAAAAATGCCATCAGTCTCCTTGCTAAAGCATAGCAAGAGTGACCTTTGCTCCAGTTCCCAAGAAGTTCCTCATCTGCGTGTAAGACTACCTCAGCCTGGACTTCATTGTCCATATAACTATCAGAATTTTGGTCAGAACAATTCAGCTAGTCTCTAGGAAGTTCCAAACTTTTCCGCATCTTCCAGTATTTTTCTGAGCCCTCCCAACTGTTTCAACCTTTGTCTGTTACCCAGTTCCCAAGTCACTTCCACATTTTCAGGTAACTTTATAGCAGCGCCCCACTACCCTGGTACCAATTTACTGTATTAGTTCATTTTCATGATACTATGAAGAAATACCACAAACTGGGAAATTTATAAAGGAAAGAGGTTTAATTAACTCACAGTTCTGCATGGCTGGGGAGGCCTCAGGCAACTTACCATCATGGCAGAAGGGGAAGCAAACAAGTCCTTCTTCACATGATGGCATGTGAGAAAAGTGTAAAGTGAAGGAGAAATAGCCCCTTATAAAACCATCAGTCTCATGAGAACTCACCCACTATCATGAGAATAGCATGGGGGAACCGCCCTCATGATCCAATCACTTCCCACGTGGACCCTCACCCAACATGTGGGGATTATAATTTGGATTCCAATGCAAGATGAGATTTGGGTGGGGACACAGAGCCAGACCATATCAGTACCCTGCAACATTGCAGGATACTTGGACATTGGAAGGGATTTTTTTTCACATGGAGCAAATCAGATGATGAATATTCCTGTAAGATAAACAAAGATAGATTACTAAGACAGGCTCCTTAAAAGCAGTGCTAATTACATTTTTGGCACTCATGGCTATATTTAGCTTTCAAATATAGTTCTTTCACAGGAGTCCATATTATGTCTAAGAGCCAGTCCTTTAAGAAATGATCATATAAAACTGAACAAGCATATAACTGTGATACAGGACTATGATAAAGGATACAAGGGCTTTGCTTATTATCAGAACCCATTGCCACTACCGATATGGTTTGTTTCCCACAGAACACTCCACTGATAATTCCTGAAAAAGTAGAAATGTTTACACATGGATAGAATATTTCAAAAGTGGATCATCCTGCTGGGACATTCCAAATCCATTAATCCAGCTAGACAACCACCAATCCATCCATCCAACTATGCATCCAGCCATTTACTCAATAATATGGTACCCATTACCATGAACTGTGCAGAGGTATACAAGTGGAAAAACAGACATTGTACCTGCTCTCTAAGGCTGACAACGTAGTGAGGAAAACAGAAACACAGTTGCAATTAAGTTGGTAAGTGCTTATTTAAAACCCTTCCGTAAAATAAATATCAGCTAAAGGAATATTCATCAAAATAAAAAAATCAACCATTACACTAACATTTATGATAGAAAAGTTCAGAATCCAGGACCTGAATTTATACATTAAAGATGACTTCAACAATTCAAAACTTTAAATCAACTTCAATGTTAATATTTGAGCTAGTGTTGTCAAGAATTTCTCCACTAGCATTTCAACTTTGGTTTGATCATTCTGCTAGTTCTTTTGTGCTATCACCATTGCAATAAATGGCCCCATTCACTCACTATGATTTTCATCTATACTTCTCTAAATGTTACTTCATTTCCTTGGTGTTACTACTGCATTCTTTTTTCAAATACTACAAGTCAGTATTTTAGTCCTTGCCTGGCCTTCCCAAAAGGAAGTTTCAGATTTAGTTACTTGGTGCAGGGATGTCTTTTTCACCAAAATATCCTAGTATGCCTCATTAGGTTATACACAATATAGGCACTGATACAGTCTGGCTCTGTATCCCCACCCAAATCTCATCTTAAATTGCAATCCAAATTGTTCCCCACTCTTGGGGGAGGGACCTCATGGGGGGTGATTAATCATGGGGGTAGTTTCCCCATGCTGTTCTTGTGAGAGTGAGTGAGTTCTTACAAGATCTGATGGTTTTAGAAGGGGCTTTTCCTCCTTAGCTTTGCATTTCTCTCACCTGCCGCCTTGTGAAGAAGGACATATTTGCTTCCCCTTATGCCATGATTATAAATTTCCTGAGGCCTCCCTAGCCAAGCAGAACTGTGAGTCAATTAAATCTTTCTTTATATATTACCTGGTCTCAGCTATTTATTTGTAGCAGTGTGATAGCAGACTAATACAGGCACTCAATACATTTATTGAATGTATTTGTTATTGATCAAGGATAATTAGTGTTTAAGAAAAAAAGATTTGGAAAAGAGTAATCCATTAAGGCTTGACTGAGAGACAGGCAAATAGCATAAGCATATGTGTCAGCTGTAACAGGATGATTTATTGAACTGCCTTTGTTCATTTAACCTGGTACAATCATAGCCACCAAACTGCTAAATATAGCAAAATATAGATAGTGCTGTAAGTGACAAAATAAGCCATTCAAATGAACTCAGAGTAGGAGAAAATTAACAAGTTCATTCGAAGAAGTTAATCACATGAATTGAAAGCAAAAAAAGTAGCTTAAATTTAAAATGTAAAGACAACAAACTATCCAAACATCAAACGTTATCATTAGATAATATAAATATTATTTCAAAGATTCAACATCTAAAATCATAAAAAACCAAAGTTGTATATGAAATTGATGAATAACATATTTCAGATTAAGTCCATGAATTTTTCCCAACTTTGGTTCAATTTAGAAATAAACTATAACTAATTTTAGAGCCAATTAACAATTCAGAACACATGCACTATCTCTATTAGGAAAAGCAGTCAATTTAATGCCTCCAAGATTGATCAAAACATTGTAAGATGATGTAAACATGTCCAGGATTTTCCTAATTAGCAAAACTGACCATTCCCTCTGTCTCTTCATCCCCAACACAATCATGACACACATCAAATCTAATTCTCAGTTGGTTTTTAGGCGAGATGTGTGTTTCATGATATCTCAAAATATTCCTTTGGAATATATTTTTTAAAACAAAGATCAAATCCTTCATAATTCATTTTAGATTTTGAGTCTAAATACTCATTTATTACATACTTTTCAATAGGCTCATTATTTCACTTCCAAACCACATACTGCTTAACCAGGGCTTAAATGGAAACTGGACATTTTTCCAGGTTCTTTCTCCAGGAATGTTCCCTCAATTCAGGATATGCTTTTCCATACCTGTTCCACTACTTCATAGCAAGTGTTATATTTTCTCTAGTTTTGCCTCAAATTCATTAGAAACTTTTTAGTCAATAAGAGAAAGCTGCAGGAGTAGAGATGGAAAATGGATTCCATTGGTGGTAGTTTAAAAATGAAGATTCTTCTACAAATATGGAACCATTTTCTGGAGTGAAAATATTCCTTAGTATTGTCCAGAATATTGTAGGACCAAACCACCCACTTCCAACATAGCCTTTATTTAATATTTCAAAGTCAAGACAGACTGATTTCTCAAAAGCAAGACTCTAGGCCACAGTTGCAACATACCATGTGATTTTTCCCCCATATTTGGTTACATTTTAATGTTTTCATTTATTAGTGACATATTCTATGACTATGTTGATTTTCAAAAAATTCCCTTGGAAGAAGAAATTAAATTACTGTCAAAACATCTTCAAAACTCCTACCAATATCTTAAAAATCTACACATGTTCAAGATCGCAATTACGTAGAAAATGACTAGCAAAGAGTGCATCAGAGAGGCAAGAGTTAAGGAAAGGAAAAACAGCCTACAAAGAACCAAAGGTGCAAGAGGTCTACATCTTATAAAAACTGATGAAATGCTGTATGCTTGTGTGGGTGGTGCCTCAGTCCATTCAGGATCCTAAAAGAGAATGCCTGAGGCCACATGGCTTCAATCACAGACATGTACTTCTCAGAGTTGTGAGGCTGGGAAGTCCCGGATCAAGGCACTGGCAGACCTGGTGTCCAGTGATGGAATTCTTCCTGGGCTGTTTTTTTTTTTTTTTTTTTCATCATATCCTCACATAACAATGAGAGAGAGAGAAAACTCTAGTGTGTCTTCTTATAAGGGCACTAATCTCATCATGAGGGCCCCACCATTATGACTTCCTCACCTCCCAGTGGCCCAACCTCCTAATATGACCACACTGGGGATTTTGGTTCAACATATGAATTTGGTTGCATCACAAACATTCAGTCCACAGCAGGTTGAAAGAATTGAGAGCACCAATTTCAAAGTCACACTCTCCCAAATTGAGAGGCCTGAGGAAATGTTGTAGGCTCCTGAATGTCTTGGTGAACTGCCTCAGGATAACATAAAGGTCACATAACCAAACACTCAGCAGTGTTCACCCACTGCCTACCTTGCCTTATTTTAAATACAAGGACTAGAAATATGAAGGACTAGGCTCAGGGCAGGGTTGGAGGTTGGGACAAAGGTCTGGGATGCAGGTGAATGTGCATAGCCTCTAGGTCCCTAGGATTATCTTATAACTTCTCTGGACACAGCCTCCTCATATACCCTGCATGGAAGAATTTAGAATCATCTTGACACTTGAAAAAAAAATTACTATATTGTCATATTTAAAAAGAAATAAACTGTCTAGTCCCCAATCTGATTTTAGATGACCATATAATTCATAGTTCTTTAAGTAGAGAAGAACTAATTTGGTTTTCCCCTTTGTTTCCTCTGCATATAATTTATATATATGTGATTTAAAATTATGTTCCTTCTCATTTTTTAAAAATATCTACTGGGATGGAACCTACTGAAAGTTCAAATAATTACTCTGCTGGTGGTGTACAGCTAAAATAAATAACAGGAAATTCTCTAACAGGTTTCAGGAAGCTCTCTAATTTTCCACTTTCTCACAACACAGTCCAAATTCATCAAATACTAGATGTTACTTTTGAAAGCTTAAAATTCAGTTGCGGTGCTCCATGGGACACACATCTGCAAAGGGAAACGATGCACTGAATGAAGCACACATCCACAGTGATCTCTGTCTACCTCGCAAAAAAAGTGGTCCCTTTGTAAGGCTTTTATATGGGTCAAAACACCCTACCTGCTGAGTTCAAAGCCACACAAGAAGCCCTCAAGTAAAAAGGACCTGGGATTACTTTTTTCTCTCTCTCTTCATATTTCTTTCTGTAAAATTAAAAAAAAATCTTCATGAGGAAAAGTGGCATAAAAATAAGCCCATTTTCAATAAGACCTGCTGGAAAATATAAAGTTGGAAAAGCTTATTTACTTTTAAAAAACCGTAGTAAAATAAATACAGGTTGGCATTTAAGGCAAGACTGTTATCACTAACAGGTCTGTTATGGGCTACATTTACTACATTTTGCAAAAGCAACCATAAAATGAAAGAAAAAATAGTGTTCTTGTTCATACCATGGTTGCTAAGTTTCAAAGTATTTTCACTTCAAAGTCCTAGAATTTCTAACAGAAAGTGAAATAGTTCAGCCATGACACTAGCTCTAGGGTATGGTTTTCCCCACAATTTACCTTTTGTTTTTTAGTTTTGCTTCTCTCCTAGGGAACTATTTTTAAATGTAGTAAATTCTATAGTAGTAAAAATTTCTAAAGATGATTGATGGAACTTAAAGTCTTCTGAATGTATAAGGGTCAACAGCAGCAGCGTTAATAATACAATGTTAACAAAGGAAAGTTATTGGCTTCTCACAAGGTACTGGACACTATGCTAAGCACCTTTGATGCATTGTGTTATTTCAATGCTCATAGCTCTGTGTAGTAGGTAAAATGTTATAATTACCCACATTTCATACAAAAAGACTGCAGCTTAGAGAGAAGTTCAGCAAATTAAGCAATGCCAATGATCAGCAAATATCAGAGCCAAAGTACAAAAGCAGTTTTGTCTGACATGATCAGAAACTCTTGAACAACCTTTGTTCATCAATTTCCCCCTACCCTTACACTCTCTCAGGGCAGTGTTGGCAAAAGTTTTGCATCAGAATCAGAGTCCAAGAAAATGTAATCTTAAAAAGTCAAGGATTAGGTAAATAGGAATAATTAGAGAAGTACTGCTGACTTTTTTTCAGCTGAATAATTTTGTTTGTACAAATAAGTCCTGGGGGTGTGTCTAAAAATACAATGGATGACTGTGCAAATGGATGGCCAAATTACTGGACGTGGAATTTAAGAAAATTTTCCCAAACTTTACATAAAATCTGCTGTGCTCACAAATGGCCTTTGTGAATGGATTTTCTGTTGTTTACTTTTCTTTCCATGCCTGTATAAGGCTACAAAGAAAGGACCTCATTTCATGTCCGAACTCTCTCAACCCAAAACTGGGAAAGCATGTGAGTTTTGTGAGACAGACAGAAAATTATAGTAATTGGTGGAGGAGTAATTTAGAGCCAAAAGGAATCATAAAAATTTTCAGCTCCCTGGGAATTCACAGAAACCTCACAGCGGGCATTTGATATTTTTTTTAATGCATTTGCGATAGCTCTACTTCTTCACTGATTCCAAACATACAGATGGAGGGCTATGATCTAGATGCTCTTCTATATGGTACGTATCCTTCTTAGCTATAAGCTGACTGTGACCTATGACTGATACTTGAATTACAAAGTAACAGCCTAGAGTGAACACAACCCTTGTTTTCCCAAGGTATTTATGAAAAAGAATACCACAAGTGGGACTGTAAACTAGTTCAACCATTGTGGAAGTCAGTGTGGCGATTCCTCAGGGATCTAGAACTAGAAACACCATTTGACCCAGCCATCCCATTACTGGGTATATATCCAAAGGACTATAAATCATGCTGCTATAAAGACACATGCACGTGTATGTTTATTGCGGCACTATTCACAATAGCAAAGACTTGGAACCAACCCAAATGTCCAACAATGATAGACTGGATTAAGAAAATGTGGCACATATACACCATGGAATACTATGCAGCCATAAAAAATGATGAGTTCATGTCCTTTGTAGGGACATGGATGAAATTGGAAATCATCATTCTCAGTAAACTATCGCAAGGACAAAAAACCAAACAACACATGTTCTCGCTCATAGATGGGAATTGAACAATGAGAACACATGGACACAGGAAGGGGAACATCACACTCTGGGAATGGGGTGGGGGGAGGGGGGAGGGATAGCATTAGGAGATATACCTAATGCTAAATGACGAGTTAATGGGTGCACCACACCAGCATGGCACATATATACATATGTAACTAACCGGCACATTGTGCACATGTACCCTAAAACTTAAAGTATAATAAAAAAAGAAAAAGAAAAAAAGAAAAAGAATACCTACACAAGGAGAAATAAACCACAGGTAATTTTGTTCAGCACTCCAGTTGTTCATACACATGGATTTCTTGCACTTGATCTCAATCGAAGCAGTTTTATGTTCCAATGAATAAAAATGGTGTGAGAGGAGATCATACCCATCCTTACAAATCACATAAGAATTCAACACGTACTTATTCATTCCTGCCTATTTCACCATTGAAACAATTTTTTCTATGAAGTAGCAAGTCCAGTAACAGAAAGTGGACACTTTCAACTCATATTTGTCAGTAGCAGCTAAAAGACAAACAAAACAAAAAGTGTCAACCTATCACTTGAATAACAACCTTTAAAAATATTGTTCTACCATGGAAAGACAATTTGCTTTTGGTTTGTTATATGCATTTGAATTTAATTCTTAAAAATATGGAAATAAAAAATCTTCCAGATCACTTAACACAAATAAGAATTTTACTATTTCTGTATTAGAGGTGAGAAGTTTAGTGTTGTCTCTCTGTCTGTCTGTCTCTCTCTCTCTCTATCACTACAATGTTTATTTGTGGAAAGCCAGACACAAATTACTACCACTAGAGTGTCAGCAACTTGAAGGCCGGAATCAGATTCACTGTGTGATTCATTCTGTGCCCTGTTACACAATCTCTGGCTCATGGCAGTGCTCAATAAATATTTGCGGAATAAACAAATGAAAGTAACGCTGATATTGATCTCTGCCCCCTTTCCCACATGTCTCACTAAAGCGGCTATCTCCAAGGTGCTGGTGATTCACCTTTTCAGTACTAATGGTATTTTCAGCAGTGGAGCAGCCGTGGATAGGGAATGGTGGACTACTCAAGAGCAGAATTATTCTAAGGCAACTTCTCGCTTGCAAAAAGGGCTGGTAAAGTAGGAAAAGTTATCTTTTTCTATTATGTATCCCTGTTTCTAAACATACATATAGAGTTACAAGATTATAAATAATATGAATTGGTTTTCCATCTTGAAACCATCCCACAGATATAGAAGACCTTACAATGGTTATGAAACACAACCTAATGTTCTTTACCTTGACCATGACCGCATGAAACCACCGGTAATCACACATAGGCAATTTTGTATGTTTCAAGCTGATCAAAAGCAAACCATGGCTGACTGAAATTAGAAAGTGGAGGGGAACGGCAGGGCAGGAGAGGGCAGGAGAACTACCAATTGCATTTTATAAAATGAGTTGAGAGATACTGTCTATAGTTGATAGAACAATAAATATAGGCTTAAGGGTTTTTGAAGTTACCAAGGTGACTGACAGGAGAAAAACTAAAAGTTACATGTATATATTAAACACAATGGGGTGATAGGAGATGGAGAGTGGTGTAGGATGAGCTGAATCCCTATCCATAATAGCAGGATATCAATAAGACAACATCTAAAAAAAATTTCAGACTTGACATATTATTTAGGAATCTGGAGATAAATCCTCCCAAATCTAACATAAATAGTTAAATGTTTTGCTGTGGGGTGCAAAACTAGGTAAGAATAGCTACGGGGAGATTGTAGGTTTTCCTTATGAACCTTCAGTATCATTTGGTTTATTTTAACCATGTGTATTTATCACTTTGCTATAAATATATATCTTAAGAGAGTAACAAAAATGTCTAACTCATGAGTTTGTTGTAAGCATGTAGTGAAATAACGCATATGAAGAACTAACATCTGAGTAAAGGAAGCATTCATAAATGATGGCTGTTATTTTTTAACTTAAAAAATTTGTATTGATGCATAATAGATGTATATAGTTTCAGCGTACATGTGATAATTTAGTACATTCATCTAATTTTTACAAACCAAATCAGTGTACTTAGGATCCACCACTTTAAGAATTTGTCTTTTCTGTATGCTAGAAATATTTAATTATGCTCTTCTGTTTTGAAATGTACAGATTGTTGTAACCTTAGTCACCCTGCTGATCTAGCTAACACCAGGTTTTATTTCTTCTATCAAATGGTAGTGATTGTTTCGTAGAAATAAAGTGTCAAGGCTGAAAATTTCAGACAACCTAGATACACTGTTTTTACCAAAAGTACATTATGTTTTGTGAAAATATGATATATGCAAAACACATCACATATTGTAAAAAAAAAGGTGTCAGTTTTAATTGTATGACACATACCATACAGGAATTTAAAATGAATGTGTATGTGCTCTTGAATAAGAAAAAATACTATTTTCTATTATGAGCTTCAATCTTAAATTGTACACAAGACTTTGCTAAAGCATTTATACCTGAAAAAAATCACTTTTTTTGTCTGTCTTTCAAAACTTTTCAATATTTCCTCTTCACTCACGAAGACTTTCAGAATTTGGACTTTTTTTTTAGCTTTAATTAGAGCTAAAATTTTAAAGAGAATGATTGAATTAGGCTGAGCTGAATCTAGCTATCAGAAAGCAGAAACAAAAACCAAAGCAAAGAAAAATGTTTTGATACTGACATATGCACATTTTAAAGTTAAAACAAGGGAACTGAAATTCACTTGTGGAAAATGCAGAGTTAATCCTGCATGGATTTCTCCTGTTCTTCTAAAAGGAAGAGTGAACCAGAGCTGACCCACTTACCACAATGTGGATGAGAGGCTCCAACCAGAAGGAAAATACAACCTTTGGAAATCTCTCCTCTGCTTTCACTGAAAGTCTCCGAGCGCAGTTCTGGTCCACGCTCAGAGTCTGACACATCCCTCCCCCGTCCCCACCTCTCAACACACACAGCTGATGAGGCCGATTCCTGTAGATCGACTTCAAAAAAGAAAAAGTCATTCCAGAAAACACATCAGCTCAGGGTGACTCAAAGGCAGCCCCAAATTCAGCCCACAGCGGTTGGCTGCTGTCCTTTTATGACTGGAGAGCTGGAGTGCAGCTCTTTAATTAAAAGGGAAGCCTTAGCCTGCTCAAGGTAAAAAAAAAAAAAAAAAAAAAAAAAAGGACTTAATTTCTGAATTTGCATTGAACTCTGACACGTGCACTCCTTTTTATCTGTAAAACCACTCAAAGTAGCCACCACAATGAACACTAAAATCCATACAATAAAAAAAGTTAAAGGTTTACACAGAAGGACTGGAGTTGAAGCTGGGCAGACAGAAGAGGAGGCGTGAAGATCAGCAGTGTTATTTATTGGAGGGATCAGAGGCTGCTTAGGGCCAAGTCCTTGCTTTCTGTCAAAACACTCCCAGCAGGTGGAGTGGGGGCTGACTGTCTAGTGATTAGAGAGCCAAGAGGGACTTGAGCATCTGCAGGGGAGCGACTGCCTGGGGTATTAGAGACCTGATTAACCTTCCACTAAAAGAACGGAACTACCTTCACTGCGCTAGTTAATCAATCACTTAGGGATGTAACCTTATATAATATGCAAAATTGTTTTTGAACTTTTTTTTTTAACTCAAGAGCAAGCTGTAAGTCAGGCTCTTTATAAAACATATCAGAGTCAGACCCTTCCAGCCATGTGGGGTGGGGAGATTTGACCTGATTCCATTAATCCATTCAATTTTGTGGAATGAATTAAACAAGCCTACTACTACTAAGACAACTGGAGCAAAACTAATAAAGCCAATATGAACTGTGAATTTCCAATCTGGATATTCCAGGCTTCTGTGACTGGTCCCTGAAAGAAATCCATATGTATCTATAAAACAATTAGAGCTAATTTAAGAAGAGAGATGCCATGTACTCACCACAGAAGTCAAGATTTTGACATTTTCACTTTAGAGTTCAGATAGTCAAAATACCCATGCAGTATGTAGACTGAATGTATTTAAGAATTTAAAGTCAGGAAAGGAATAAATTCGCTTTTGATCTGTGTGAGCCAGAATTCACTGTGTCTTAACCCTTCAGCAAAAGTTATCCATAACTGATGATAAAGAGGCAAAAAATTATTCCTCTCCCTCAGCCTCTGTGAATCATATCATCAGAGAAACTTCTATTTAGAAGAGTGCCGCTGAAGACTGGTTCACACTCATTTCCCAATGCAGAGATCCAACAAATGTATGACTGAATATTTCTAAGAATGTCACATATCAAGCAGGCAATGGTACAAGACCTGTCATTCGCTCAGCAACACTGGGCTGGTGGGGGCTACAAGAACAGACTCAGCTCCAGGGATTGCAACAAAGGATGCAAAGACGTTTCCCTGCATAGTGCTTCCAGGATGTCTGAAATTATCCAGAACCAAAGTGCCACATCAGGGGAATTGAGGAATTCCAGTGCAGGTCAGTTGAGGCCAATCCTCCAGTATATGGTTTCCAAAATATTTGTTAAAAGATGGCCATGTAATAATCACCTGGCTAGGGAGGAGAGCAGCTGGCAAGAGCTAGAATAACCAGCTGGGATTCAAGAAAGACTTATTAGGGAAAGAATGAGGGAAGCAGGCATTGTGAAGGCGGGAAAGAGTGCCAGTGCTCTCCACCACGACCTGCGACCTGCAGGGACACCTGAGGCTAAACCAGTTAGGGTTACCATGGCTGCAATGAGGGAGAATGCAGGCAGTGAGGCATTGTGGGGCATCTCAGCAAGAGGGACTTACAGGATGTAGACTTGTGTTAGGTAATTTTCGAGGGTGTTCAAGGAAGTGGGATATTCTGTGGGTTGGATGCTGTCAGGACATGGATTAGTTCTATGATTGGCCTCATGGTAAATCTTATCTCTAAGGAGTGAGGACAAGAGCCAGGCTAAGGCTGTAATTGGTCAAGAAGCAGCATCACTCAGATTAGCCAGCAAGGGTGTCTTGGGTAGCCCGTGTTTGGGTGGCTTGAATAATAATCACGTTTGTCTGTGTTCATATGTTACAGAGGGGTCTTGTTCCATCATGAGCACAGAGACACCTGGTCTGAGAGTTGAGGTTTGGAAAAATTGTTTATGTTCAGTGGAACACCATGGGCCAGCTGTGTCTGCCAGCTGCACCCTCCTGGGTGTCAGAGGCTGTTCTGTGCTTCTCAGAGGAGGACAGCAGGTGAGGTATTATTGCTGGGACAGAGGGCGTGACATGCTAACAGGGCTTGGGAGGGACATAGGAGCCCGACAGACTCTAAGTGCGACTTCATCACGGGTATCTGAGCTGGAGTGTTGACCTCGGCTTTGGAGAAAGGTGTGTTTAGTGGATTCATGGGTGAAGCTCTGAAAAAGGCAGAGCCTGGGGCTAAACGTATCCATATCCTCAGTAGCTAGTCACACCTGTTCATGTCTAGTTTTACAGGTAACAACTTCCTAATGTCATGGGTTAAGATACACCACTATGTAAACCATAGTCTTTATTTCCCACTTTCAAAATTCACAGGAAAACAATTCGTCTGTGGGGCTTCATACTCTGAAGCACAGACTGCACCGTCCTGCCGTGGGTGGTGTCTCAGGTGCGTCCAGGTGAAGGAAACACTGCGGTCTTGAGAGCAGCTCCTGCCCCTGCGGGCAGCTCCCTCCGGGAACTGATTCCCAGAATCCTTTGCCAGAAATCTCTGTTCTGTTGGATTGACCCAGCTCCAGCCTGCCTTCTGCACCTTTTATACAGCTTAACTCACAGGAACATGGAAGCTTACGTTTCCATCTTTAACTCCTCTTACAAGACCCATTTGAGTATTTTCGTTTATTTTAATGCTGCTATGTGTTCATACGAAATTACTGCTAATAAATTTTCCATTTCTGAAGCATGATATTCACCCCCGCTTCACTACTCTTCATTTACTCATCGCTTTCAAGAGAGAAAAGAGGCCCCTCACAGATGACATTGAAATGACAGTGCAAGCGTTCATTTCCTGGTGACCCCAGGCCAGCGAGGTGCTTCCACCTGCGCTCACAGGGACGAACACTAGGGAGGCGTTCACCAAACTGTGTGGTGGCAGAGGGAATTTTATTTGGAAGGAAGCGTGATTGCAACTTTCTCTGGAGAAGAGTACAATGTCGTACAAATTTTAACAAACAATTACATCAAAAATTTATTTCAGGAGTTGCATATAATGTTTTTTTAATTAGAAAGCAATAATTGTCATCATGTACTGTTGAGAATGGCCCTGTGCTCGTATCAAAGCTTCTAAGAGAGAATGAATGCCAGGTCCCTAACCATACACACACACACACACACACACACACACACACACAGCCACCCTCACACACACCACACGCACCCCACAAACCCCACACAGCCTCCCACAGCCCCACCCCACTCCACACTCCCTCTTACACAGCTCCACACACAACACACACAGCCCCTCCATACCCCTACATACCACACCTTACCCACTCCACTCCACAGCCTCCACCTCACTCCACACCCCACACCCCCACATTTCCCCCACCCACCATCCCCTATATAACCCCCACACCCCACAGCCCCCACACACCCACCCCTAAAGCCCCATACACAGCACCCCCACACCCTCATACCCCCAACATACCCCCCTCCACACACACACCACACACATCCTCATAACCCCACACACCACACACAGCCGCCTACACCCCCTACAACCCCCCACACACATCCCACACACAGTCCCCAACATGCCCCACACCCCCTACAACTCCCAGACACACTCCACACAGAGGCCCCCACACACCCACACGTACCTCACACAACCCACACTTCCACACACACAGCTCCCCCCACCCCAACACTCCCCCATAACCCCCCACACCCCTCCACACCCCACACACCCCTCCATACCCCAAACACACTCCACACACAGCCCTCCAACCTCACTCCCATACATACCCCAAATCCTCCCCACAGCCCCCCGCACCTCCACCCCCACTCCCCACACATCCCACACACAATATAATTAAATTTTTTTAATCTTATGTCTTTAAAAGGAGATAAACATCCTCTATTTTGTATCTTTTTATCCAAATGCTTCTATTCATAGAGTGCAAATATTGGCAAGTTAGTTGCTTAGTCTCCACGCTAGAAAAGTTCTCCTGAGCATACCAGGAAAAAGAGACAAGTCAGGGTAAGCTCTTTCTTTTCTTCTCTACACTCAGCCATGTTATACTCAAAGTCAGGACCTTTTCCAAATTTGCTAGAAAAAGAATCAAGAGCCAAATAAAAGCCTATTTAACTTCTTTTTATTTGAAACTTCAAAGTAGGTCATTTACACAGTGAAAAGGACAAGGAAGAAAAGAGAGAAAACAGTTAACATAAAAATGAAGGCTCAACAACAGTAAAACCCCATTTCAAATACTTTTATTTTCTAAAGCACATTGTCCAATATTGTTAGGAAAAATAAGTCATGAAATTGATTTTTGTTATGTTTCCTTCCAATCATTATGAAAAGCCATTGACTGTAAGCTAAAAATGGAAAAGAAAGAAGAAAAGAACCAAAGCCTGGCACTCAAAATGAAAGGATGGAGACATTAACCATTTATGAGCCTGACTTTTTTTTTTTATTTTAAAGAGCAAGTGAATTAATATTTTGTGTTGAACTCAATTTTCAACTAGATTTTCAAAGAAGCACTGAATGCTCCTCTTTTATGTTTAGGAAAAACTTGTGTTTTTAACAACTAACTCCATTTCTGGGAGACGGAAGCTCTTACACATTTTACAAATTATTTTCTTGGCTACAGCAAACAAGCTCACCCCTGGGGCACCTCCTGATGCCCCGGAGACAGGGCTTCTCAGACTGCAGGACAGACTCCTGGGACTCTCCTGGTGATCTTTTTCGAATGCAGGTAAGAGTCAGGAGATCGGGTGGGGGACCTGGGACTTCTTCTGAGGATGCAAGGCTGGGGACCACAAGGGCCTACAGAGCTGCAGGAAATTTCAGCAGCCCATCCATGACCTACTCCCAGAAACTCAGTTAAGTCTGTGTGTCACAAGGACTGAACTTCTTTGGCTTTTGTATATTCAACAAAGGATGATAATGCACTGTATTAATTTCCTAGGACTGCCATGACCAAGTAGCACAAACATGGTGGCTTACAACAGCAGAAATATATTCTCTCATAGTACTGGAGTCTGCATCTCTGAAATCAAGGGGGTGAGGTTGTGCTCCTGAAGGCTGTAAGGAAAAATTCTTCCTCTCCTCTTCCAGTTTCTGGATTGCCAGTGGTGGCTGGCAATCTTTGGTGGTCTACGACTTGTGGATGCATCACTCCGATCTCCGCCTCTGTCTTCACAAGGCCTTCTCTCTTTTGTGTCTTCTGTACCCTTGTGTCTTTGCATGGTGTTTTCTGTGTGTGTCTGTGTCCAAACTCCCCTCCTCTCATAAGAACATCAGTCATTGGCTCAGGGCCCACCCTACTCCAGTATGACTTGATCTTAACTAGATTACATCTGCAAAGCCCTGTTTCCAAATAAGGTCACATTTGCAGGTCTCATTGATTACAGGTTCAACATATCCTTCTGGGGGACACAGTTCAACACAAAATGTGCACAGCAAAGTCTGGGGTCCACTGAGACAGTAGTTCTTCATACTGACTATTCTTTAGAATCACCAGAGGAAGTCAAAAATATATCAATACTCGGCTACAATCAATGAAACCCGATTCTAGGGTTAAACTCAGGCATTACTACTATTTAAAACTTCCCAAACAATTATAGTGCATACCAAGGTCTGAGAACCACTGCATAAGACTCAGATTTTACAGACCTTTGTGAATATGTGTAGTACTTCCAAATGGAATGTCTGCTTTCTTAGTATGCAAATATACTGGCAATTTAATCTGTGCTGGAAATATGCTGTTTAGAAAACAGGATTTTGATAATGGTTTTCAAGAAAACAAAAGTTTCTTCTCATTGAGGTGATTATAAAAAATTTGATTTTTTAAAAAAGCAGTATAATATGGATTATGAAATATTTATTCCTATATATATCACTGCACACATTTAGAAATAAAGGCAAAGGGTTAAAGAGGAAAGTACATATGAAAGAATTAAACTGAGGAAATTTGAGCCAGGAAAGTTAATCAGAATAAATTAATGACATCTTAACACCTTTCTTAAGACTTGCCCATGGTGATATATGTGTAATTTTGCTCCAAAGGAACTAGAAAATCGAACTGTTTTTGAACTATTCTTGCTGATTGCCACCAATTTTCCAGACACACAATTCCAGGAAACATTTGCTAATGGTCTCTAAATTTTCAAATAGATTGATGCCACTACTTCCTTGAGAGAGAGAGAGACAGACAGCGAGAGGGAGAGAGAGAAGACAGTAATGTTCAATATATATATGGTCATACCCGGAGCCCTAAACAAGACTTTTGAAAAGGTAAAATAAGTAATATTGGGGCATCAGATGTCATTTTCTTTTTTGGATTGAAGACAGTTCTGCACTGGTGTTTGCTTTGTTGTGACAGTGATTACTGGCTAAACAGTAATAACAATTTCATGAAACAATAAATTTCACTGTGTTTATTACCAGGTAGTGTAAAGTAGGGAGCAAAATAAATACTGGTATTTTATAATCCAGGGGAAAGGAAAACACATTAATGAAAACATCAAGGGCTATACTGGGAAATGTAGCACAATAAAATATGAGAAGTTAAATTGTAATATGAAAATATACCAAAACACAGCAATCAGGTTAATAATGATAATTAGATCATAAAATCTGTTCGGTAGGAAAAGGTAAGGATAAAGAAGTCAACATGTGGTTTATGTAAAACTAAGACATAATTTATCATCCAAACCAGGGCCCTTGAGAAAAAATAAGTTGGTATTAAAAATTATTCCAGCACAATAAGTGTACGCAGAGACTGTTCCCAGCCACTATGAATTTAGTCCACCTCACCACTGCTCTCAGCTCACCTTTGCCTGTGCCATTGCTTTAGTCCTTGAAATACCATTCTAATGTCTATTCCACGATCAAATAGGAAGGAGTACTCATTTATTCAACACCGATTCCAATGTGTTGTACGCACAGTCCACAAATACTCAATTATTATCAAGAGTAAAAACAGGCTAAACTATACAGCAGTAAAAATCAGCCCCCAAATCTCGGTGGCTGAAAAGAAAGTATATTTATCTCTCAGGTTACCTGCCCATCGTGGTTAGGCAGGGGTCTCTGTTCAGCCTAGCCTTGAACTTTGGCAATCATGGAACCTGAGGAAAATGAAAGGATGTCCAAGGCCTCTCACCAACAGTGTGTGTCACGCCTTGGCAATGACACATAACACATTCTTTCATATCCAATTCACCATAACTAATCACACAGTACTACTCAACCATGAAAGACTCCCAAATGCAATCCCACCTAAGTTCTGAAAGGGGTAAGTGGAAATATTTGCAAGTATAATGAATGTTTACCATAAAAATAACTTCATAACTCAATGTCTTCTGGAACCTGGCTCTTAATAAATACCTTCCTTGGTATTTTTCCTTTTCTATTTTGAGGAGGGGAAGTATATTAAAACCTGTTTCTAAATCTGCTCTTGGTTTCAAAGATGCTGCAGAGGAAACGATGTTTTACGTATGCCCCACTTTCCATACTACCCTCTCTACCTAGCGCTGAGCCAGTAATGATGCAGGTCCTTGGCACAGTCTCTGTGACCAGTACAGCCTAGGAAATAGCCACATTTGTCAAAGTACAAATAAGGGAAACTTCCCTTTCCCACATAGGCAGCGTTGATTGTGACATACAGATATAGTTTCTTTCAAGACACAGGAATACCAGTAGATTGCATTTAATACTCTGACAAGTAGAGGGCACACACAAAATTCAATATATTGGATGAGCTCTACAACATTAACTGAATATGTGTTTATAATAATAAAAAACTCGGAAAAAATATTTTAAAGGGTGTTATTCCTAAGAAATGGTATTAATAAAATACCATTAATAAAAACATATTTCCTTATTTAGATATTTTATTTGTTTTCCAGATACTCTGCAGTAAACTTGCATTACATTTGCAAACAGAAAAAAATATTATTTTGGAGAAAAGGATCTAAGTGCTTCATGTAATGGCTATATTCAGATATATTTGTCTTTTCTGAGAAGGTAACTTATGACCCAGATGATAGCTTCTGCTCACCGATGTATTATAACTTTAGGTTGCTCTTAGAACGCCACTTGATTGTATGGCTATAATAAGCTGGTGTTTAAAAGTAGAGTTTGATGGCTTGGGCGGTCATTCCCCTTCTTGAAGAGAATCTTCATGTGAAAAATGTTGGTTATATATGTATAATGTTGTGTGGTGGAAAAATATTACATATGAATTTTTATTCTCAGTGGTGCCAAAAATGAGCAGATGCTAACTTCATCCTATACTCTTTCATAAAATATACCTTGTCAATCTCAATTAAAATCATATTCCTAATTTATAGAATATCAAAATTTGTTGCTAAAACTTGCTGTTGAATTTAAAACGTGAATAACATTTCTGACATAACATTGTTTGGTAGTTTAAAGTGGTGAAATATCATATGGCCCCTGATGATGAAACTAGCTCAGTTGTCTGATAGAACTGATGTTTATGGTTCATTTGAAATAAACATAGAAATTGACACTCCTAGCCTTAAAACTTGAAAAACTTACAGTTGTCTTATCTGAATTCTTTTCTCAGAAAGCCAGCAGTCCACCCAGATAATATCAAGAAGCTGAAACCCACCAAATCACTGCATCTGGACAATGAGATGCCAGACTCCTCACAGTCATGGTCATAATTGCTTAACTGACCACTTGCTTCCTGTTGACCAACTCCTCTTCCTTACCGCTCCCTAATTCCTGTTTTCCCACACAAGGTTACATTTCTTCCCTGCTACATAAACCCCTAATTTCAGTCAGTCAGGAAGATGGATTTGAGGCTGATCTCCCATCTCCTCAGCTGCAGCACCCAATAAAGCCTTTGTCCTTAGCAACACTTGCTGTCTCAGTGATTGGCTTTCTGTGCAGCAAGCTGCAGAATCTAGAGTGAACCGCTGGTGTTTTTGGTAACAAAGAAAACTCCTGCCTTCAAATTCCCTGGGGATCTCATTGGAAAGATAGGAAAATAGGCGCTTTTCAGAATATTGTGGAACAATAATGCAATCACAGGGTATAAAGGGTCCTTATAGAAATTGAAAGTAACTCCAGACTGAGGGGTTAAGGACAGACAAGCTGGAGAAGAAGCTGTTGTCTGCTCTGAGATTCAGCATAAGAATCCCACCACTTGTTAAATCATAATAACCAGTATCTCTTACCTGAATTTGGCAGTTGCTTTACTCCACCATTTTCTAAAATACCTGACCCATTTTTCACCTACATGACATTTGATGCTTAAAAGGATTACCTTGAATGGACAAATACAGCCCCTTAAGAGTGACCACTTTGCATCTGCCCTGCAGTGACCTGCCTTCATCTCCAGGGAAGGAGTTGAGATTCAGTTAGCAGCAATAAAAATCTCTAGATGCTCTTTTTCTTTGGATACACTACTTAGCATATCTGAACCTCAGCCTACCAAATGGACCTTCAGTAGTACCCAGCCCATTATAAATATTTTTTTTAAATTTAATATAGTATAAAGATGAGGGAAGGTTCTGAAGAAAAATATTTTTAAAAAAAATAGTCAAATAACGATATTTCATACATAAAGGTGATTTCTCCATATTCAGTGTAAAATTATCATTTATAAACTTTATTTGTTAATATTAATTCAGCTAAAATCTGTGTATTTTTCTTGTATTCATTTATTTTAAGTTAGTATGTTTTTCTAATGATCTCTTCTTTTTTTATCTGGGATACATGTGTGTATGTGTGTGTGTTATGTGTAAATTACATGAATGTATACAACATATGCATCTCATAAATATAATATCATTTAAAATTATTAATGCTAATTGAATGCCTACTCTGTGTCAAGATCTATTCTAAAAACATTTATATGGTAACTTATTGAAACTTCTAGTAATTCATCCATCTTAGTTTACAGATCAAGTCTTGGGGAGGTTAAAATATTTTGCTAAAGATTGAACATTGTAATAAATAGCAAACGAGTTATTTCTCCATCCTTCAATTTCTTATAACTTTGGAAAACCATTATTTATATTTTTATCTACATATAAATTGAGGACTAAGCTCTGATTTTTTATCTTGCCCAAATTCCTACCTAAGGGGTCTAGGGAGTCATGTCATATAAACCACAAATTCTCATCAGATGGGTTTCATTTGACCCTATATATTGTGACTTACTTTCCAATCTGACTCTGGCATGACATTATGAAACAAGGAAAAAAATACTTAACCCCAAAATATATTCCCTTGCCATATCTTGAAATTGCCCTGCAAAGTCTCTTGTGGGAAAAATCCACATTCTATAGAGAATCCCCTTCTCCCTTTGTTTTCCTTCCTTTCTTTCCAGATCCAGGAGATAATCAACTAAGAGCCAGGCACCCGTTTAAGTCTGATAAGAAACAATTTACAACCTGCTCTCTCTGAGGTCTGCTGAGAGCTCCCTCTGCACAATAAAACTTGGTCTCCACAATCCTTTATCTTCACCCTGAGCATTCCTTTCTATGGATCCCAGATCTTTAGACAAACTCAATCAATGTCAACCAGAAAATGTTTAAATTTACCTATAGCCTAGAAGCCGCCTCTTTGAGTTGTCTCGCCTTTCTGAACCAAACTAATGTATTTCTTAAATGTATTTGATTGATGTCTCATGCCTTGCTAAAATACATAAGAACAAGCTGTACCCCAGCCACCTTGGGTGCATGTTCTCAGGACCTCCTGAGGGCTGTGTCACGGGCCATGGTCACTCATATTTGGCTCAGAATAAATCTCTGAAAATATTTTACAGAGTTTGACTCTTTCGTCAACAAAATCTAAGAGTTAATAAATATAATGAATGATAGTACTTAGAATATCTTCCCAATGATTCACTATTACTCTCAGTTAACTGCAAAAGAAAATAAGATCTTGCTCATAACTAAATTACACTTTTGTTATGGGCCTAAAAAGAGGAAAGCCATTAAATTTCTAACTTTGTCTTAATCATATTGATAAATTATACTTCTATTGGGCCAACTCTAAGATCAGATTTCAATTTATAATTATTCTGTAAAAATACAATTTTAAAGGTATTAAATCTAATTATGTGTAATGGTAATCATTGTTGCACATCAAAATATTTGGTCCAAAGTTGCTCTAACAGACATGTACCTGATTTTATAAACCAGGCACAGAAAAACAGATATCTCATGTTCTCACTCATATGTGGGAGCTAAAAAAGGGTAACTCATGGAGGTAGAGAGTAGAATGTTGGATCCTGGAAGCTGACAGGGGTGCAAGGGAAGGGGATAAACAGAGGCTGGTTACTCTGCACAAACACACAGCGAGATGGAGGGAATGAGTTCTGGTGTTCTATAGCACAGTAGGGTAACTATAATTAATAAAAAAATTGTATATTTCAAAATAATTATAAGAAAGATTTAGAAGTTTCCCAACACAAAGAAAGATAAATGTTTGAGGTAATGGATATTCCATTTACTCTGATTACACATTGCATGCATGTGTCAAAACATCACATGTACTCCATAGATATGTGCAATTTTTATGTACCAATAAAAAATACTTGATTTCAATAGCATTTGACCAGAAATCATAGACAATGCAAATAACTTTATCCAATTACATACATTAAAATTGGTTCAAAGACTACTTTAGGCTGGGTGCGGTGCCTCATGCCTGTAATCCAGCATTTTGGGAGGCTGAGGCAGGTGGATCATGAGGTCAGGAGATTGAGACCATCCTGGCTAACACGGTGAAAACTCGTCTGTACTAAAAATACAAAAAATTAGCTGGGCGTGGTGGTAGGCACCTGTAGTCCCAGATACTTGGGAGGCTGAGGCTGGAGAATGGCGTGAACCTGGGAGGCAGAGCTTGCAGTGAGCCAAGATCGTGCCACTGCACTCCAGCCTGGGTGACAGAGCGAGACTCCATATCAAAAACAAAAAACAAAAAACTACTTTAACGGGTACATCTCAAAGATACACTCCTTGCTTTGGATTCTTTATTTTTAATCTTTTGATAATGTCTTTTCAAAACAGTTTTAAAAGACTGCATGGGTAGGCACTGGAAAGTTAGGAGTTACTGTTTTCTTCCCGATGATATTGAAGGTGGATTTAATTCCTTTGTTTTGCTTATCATGCTTTCCAAATATTCTACCTTGTGCCACAATCAGCTTTGTAACTTAGAAAAATCACTGAGTAATACAAAATTCAAAAATGAGCAAATTATTATCATTCGTCATTCCAGCACTTCGTCAATGGATGCATTGAAATCCCCTCCCAGAATTACCCATATAAATGCAATAATACATGCTATGATTTCATTTTAAATAATTCTAAAACTATTAAAAAATAATATATCACTGGATTATAATATTCCAAGTCCTCTATGCATACTTGTGGTATTCCTACTATTGAAATATGAGGTTTAGCAATGTACTAAAATACTCCATGTTAGCAACCCAAAAGCATATTAGAATCACGTATGAGGGAAGCTTTTCTGTCTAAGTAAAGTCTCTTCTAGCACCCTTTGCATCCAAATGCAGGAATTCTGCGTGGATAATGCCATCAACTCTGTCAACTTGATGCATGAGTCTTTATTCCATCCCCAGCATGATTTACGGATATGTTCCAAAAAGTAGTTTTTATATCACATCCTGAGTGCCTTCGTTAATCAAAAATATAAAGAAAATAAATGTGTACAAAAGAATTCTACATAGCTCATTTTTTAAGTAGAAATGAAAACAAGCTAATCATTCTTGCTCCTATGATTTTATATAAACTGTAACAGCCAAAATGCACACGATGTAATTTTATAAATCTACAAATATTATTTCTCTTTGATAGAATCTATTTTTAAATATTCTAATATTTACTCATAAACTTTATCTGTTGCATTCTCTGAATCTAAAATATCAATGCTAAAGTTGAATATTATAATAATATTACAATTTTGTGACTTTAAATTGATTTTCCATTCATAACCCCAATTTGGGGTGAATGACCTTATAATCCTAAGAGGTCAGCAAAGAAAATAATACTTTTATCATTCTCCACCTTCCAGGAGTATTCGGAAACTTTTAAACAATAACCCAGCCCATGTGCCTTAACACTTCCTAACTGTAATAGTTTGCCTTCGTTTTGTGAGAGAGGGTCTTCATCTTCATCCTAAACCCCACCCCATCTCCAAAACACACACCCACAGCCTCGATCTGTCCAATCCCTACTCATATATCCAGTCTTCTCAAGATTCAACTCAATCTTCACCTAACATGGAAGCCATTTCCAAAACAGACACAAGACCATTTGGTAATTGCCCTGTTTTCTCTTCCTGCAGCACTGCTTCCGGGAACTTACACTATGAATTCGAATACTCTGCTTAGATATCTTTCTGGTTCCCCTGGCTGGGTTTGGGTGAGCTGGGTGCTCAGTTGGGTTGTGCCACCTGCCACTCTTGGTCAGAATATCCTCTCTTTAAAGATCTCAGGTTTAGAAGTGTGTGTATTTTTACTTTGTGTTTCCATTACCTGAGAGAGTGTCATATGGAATGGGCTGAACTCATACATGTGGAACTGGGTAGACTTGTACCAAATCGAGATGCAAAGTCAAGAGGAAAAAATAAATGACTCGGTGGTGTTTCAACATGCAGCTCAATATACTTTCACAGAACTCTCATTACCTCTGCAAACCTGAAACAGTCACAAACGGTCAAGAGAAGGTCCCAAAAATCAAACAAACATGATGAAAAGTACTGGGGAATCTGAACTAATTTACATAAAAATATTTTCAAATTAGGAAAATCTTTTCTTCATATTTCTGCAAAATGGCTTTCATGATACATAGAAAATACATTATTGAATGTACCTAAATAATACACAGTCTCTCAAATGAAGCAATGAATATACATTAGCTCAATAAACCCACTGGGAATGCTGTAAAAATCCAAATTGTTTCACTGGTTTCTAACAGTGCTGACAAACTTCCTCTACTTTTTCTTTTTCTTTTTTCTTTTTTTTTTTTTTTTGAGACAGCGTTTCGCTTCTGTTGCCCAGGCTGGAGTGCAACGGCACGATCTCAGCTCACTGCAACCTCCTGGGTTCAAGTGATTCTCCTGCCTCAGTCTCCCGAGTAGCTGGAATACAGGTGCCCACCACCATGCCTGGCTAATTTTTGTATTTTTAGTAGAGGTGGGGTTTCACCATGTTGCCCAGGCTGGTCTCAAACTTTTGACCTCAGGTGATCCACCTGCCTCCACCTCCCAAAGTGCTGGGATTACAGGCATGAACCATTGCACCTGGCCACTTCCCCTACTTTGTAACATTGCCTAGGGCTATCCAATGAGAGAGAGTAGGAATAGAGTAAACCCTAATGGAACCACAATGAAGAGAAATACAGGCAAGATACAAACAAAAAAAAAGGCAAGAAGAAGGGCGAGAGATATAAGTAGAAAAAAAGATACCTCAATTATTGGCGAACATCCTTGAAAAAGAATTAGACAGTAATAGAGTTTGGATGTTCAATGTAGCTTGCATATTATATGTCTATATCATCTGGGTATGATTTAAGATTCTGACAGTCAAAAACGATTTCCACCTGGAATCTCTAATCATATTCACATTACCAGGATATGGTTCTACATTTAGAAATTCTGTGTTAGGTAACATACTTTGTTCTTTTTGCTATATGACTTTAGTGAAGGATAAATCATCTTAATAAGTTCTTATATCACTTTTCACTTTTCTAAAATGGGTACTCAAAAAATAATATCCTAAAATGTTTATATGTTCTGTATTCATCATATGCACACAGGTGGCAGCGTGTATTCATTCAATGTATTTGAAGTTAATGTAATTAAATCACCATTCACATCTTCTTCCATACAGAAGAAAAAAACTTAATTTTACATTTCATTATAGAAACATGCTTGCTGAAGGCTTGTAAAACAATTAATGCACTTTCATTTTTCTCAGTATTCTTAGACTGTCTATTCAGTCTAAGTGTTACATGTATTTATATATGTTATTTTCTGAATTGCTAAATTATGCAAAACAAGCAGCTACTCTGGAAGTTTTCAACTGACTTCTATTTACTGACTGTCCTCCAGTCCCACTGTAAAGTACTCTGAACCGTGTGAGCGACATCCCCAGCACAGACAGCCACTGGGATCATCTCCAGGCAAATGGGGCATTCCACTTCCACCTGTAGAGATGTGAGCTTACCAAGAGTGCACTCTCCTGTAGTCCCAAACATGGATAAGCCAGTTTTACTTGTTATAGTTTAAATTTAACTAAATAAACAGATAAATTGAGTGCACAAAGACAGAGTTGTTACTAGGAAAAAACATGTATATGTCAGTTTTACTTGTTATAGTTTAAATTTAACCAAATAAACAGATAAATTGAGCGCAAAAAGAGAGAGTTGTTACTAGGAACACTAAAATTAATGCTCTGTAAACACTAAGTGGCTTAAAAGAACTGTCCAGCTAGTAGGAGGATAAACAACTTTAGATGTTTGAGGTGGTAAATTGAGAAAAACCTAGCATGATTCTGCCCTCAAATTGTCGCACATGTATCTTTTGGTTCTAGGTTAACCTGAAGAATTTTAAGCATAGAAATCTCAAGGTTTGCATTATGGGTATGATTTAGTAAAGAGAGACACTGGACCTCTAATCTGTAGATGTTTATCCAGGGATGCTGTATAGCAAAATGTTCCTGTTTAAGTATTTCAGTATGTGCAAACCATGACATTAATTAGAACTCTTTTATTGACTTTATTTTTTAAATTTATTTTTATCATCTATATTTTTAAGTATCAAACATTGATTTATTACGTATTTGAATTATATTATTTGCCACTCAGGAAAATGCAGTCAATTAGTCAATGTCATAGGAATCCCTGGATCTATAAATTATCATGAATTTCAAAACACCTGATCACAAATCACCTAACTCCAAATGGTTTCTTACTTAACAAATAGCAGTCATTGTAATAGCAGTTTGAAATATTCTTTAGGAAGTGGCCAGCTATATGCATTAATTAAAATGCCCAAACAATAGGCATGGCTCTTTATTTTTCTACAGAATTATCTTAATTTGGAGATATCAAAAACAAAACAAAACAAAAAAGAACAAAACAAAAAAAGAAAGCTTGCCTTGGCCGTCCATGGTGGCTCACACCTGTATCGCAGCACTTTGGGAGGCCGAGGCAGGTGGATCACGAGGTCAGGAGTTTGAGACCAGCCTGGCCAACATGGTGAAACACCGTTTCTACTGAAAATACAAAAATTAGCCGGATGTGGTGGAGGGCGCCTGTAATCCCAGCTACTTAGGAGGCTGAGGCAGGAGAATTGCTTGAACCCGGAAGGCAGAGGTTGCAGTGAGCAGAGATAGCGCCACTGCACTCTAATCTGGGTGACAGAGTGAGACTCCGTCTCAAAAAAAAAAAAAATTCTTGCCTTTAGCATTTATAGAAATTCAATGATCAGCATTAATCCTTCAGACCTAAATGCATTCAAACGGATTTCTCTTCCAGGCTCTAACTCAGTCATCTTTGAGATGATCCTTCTAGATACTAAATTTCTAACAGCTTTTCATTTAGTTACTGAGGTTATTGCAAGGCAATGGTGACTCGTGGGAAAACTGCAAGAGACTCAGGCAAAAGACACAAGTTACTTCCACATTGGTAAGGACACACAACCGTAACTGCAAATAACTACACAGGGCATGGGCCACCACTCTGTCCAAGTTTCCACAAGAGGCCAAGCAGCCTTTGAAGATGCCATTGGTCTTTCTACCCTAACATCCCCTACAAAGGAAAAAATCATATTATTAACCCCTTTCAAATTTCCCATGGTCCTAAATATAATAAGACTTTAAAGATATAATTTCACAGCCATTATATTTACAGTGTTCTGATGCTCGCATATAACTGTATATATAAAATAAACATGTATTTATTATATAATAAATATATGTAATAATACATAAATACATAATACATATAATTATAATGTATAATAAATATATATGTGAGCTGAAAATGTATTCCCAATAATTGTTGCGATCCACATGCAGTCCATAGTTATGAACACACCACAAGACCAATTAGAAAGTAAAGGACCTGGGGATGTGAAAATGTCACAATGCTCTTAGTGATGTGTATCTTGACCAATAGTACCCATATTCTGAAGTTGAACATGAGAAATGTATGGGCACCGGGATGCCAGGTTGTTTTTCCAGCCAGACATCCCAGTGGGGAAGATGAGGCAAGGAGGGAAGAGTGGGACCCCTGGCAAGGACACTGGCAGCTTTCTTCAAAAGGAGAGTCTTTATAAGCACACAGCACCCACCAAACAAAAAGGGATATGGAATCCTGGGCCAGATGCTTGTTTATAACATGCCTTTTCTAAGTGGTCATTTCCAGTCTTAAAGTCCTCAAATGGACATCTGGCACTGCCATTACCTCGATATTTAATTTTGCATAATTGCTCCCATTTGGGTTTAAAATAGGAACTGTGAAATGGATTGCAATTAGATATTTTGTTATATAAACACGTTTCTCATTATCTGGTTTTCACTCTTCAAATGGCAGTTTACATAACATTTTTAGTATTTTAATTATTGAATTAAACATGGGAAAACCCTACACAGATTTCCCAGCTTTACTAAGTCATTTCAGACAAATGCATAAATCCTGGCAACTGACGGCAGCTTTTTATGTGTCGAATAAATATGAAGTCAAATACTTACCTTAAAGCCAAGCTTGATATTGGTAACTGCTTCTCAAGCCAGGTAAAAAACAAAGAAATAGAAATAATTTAATCCTGAAAACTTCATTTTCCAGATCTTCTTAAAAACTAATATTTTGATCAAAACATAAAGAGGAGCACACAATATATACTTCCGTAGTAAAGGGATAAAAGATCCCTGATTGGGCTATTTTATCTCTTATATTAAGCTACTCAAATACAACTCCTCAAGTGGAATGAAAATAGAATTAGATGATCAGGAGGAGATATCGGGGTGGGGTAAAAGGGGCAAGTTTAGGGATTTTTATAAATATATGGATACATAGTTTTCTTGTTAATTAGTCATTTAAAAAACTGTTACTAAATACCTTGTCAATAAAAGACTTCTCGATCACCTTTCCTAGCATCAAAATGATTACAATGTAAATGGAACTATAAGTATGTCTTGTAGTCAGTGCAAAGTGTCTGACAACTTTAATACCAAGTGATGGAGAGAAAACACTATTTCAGGAATAGATATTAAAAGTGATCATATAACACACAGTGGGTTGGAAGCATTCTAGGAAGAATGGGACATGAGTGAGGCCTTGAAGGGTAGAGCAGAATTGATGCTGGCAGGAAGAGTTGGATGTGGTGTTCCAGATGGAGGAGAGAGACAGAAATTAAAGCCATGAAGGCAGGAAGATAATAAACTAGACCACGCTGTGCTGGTGCCCGGTGCTGGAGCACAGAGAGAGCTTCTATTATGTGTATTATATGCACACAACAACATGGTAAGGAGATCTCTCATTATCCTCATCCTATGTATGAGACATTGAGGCTGTCTAATAGCCAGATTTGGCTATCTGCCTCGAGAATCCAGCCTTTAGCCATTCCCTCCTCTAAGTCACTACTCTCCTGAAGGCACACTCCAAGGACAGGTTAATTACATCAATGTGGCATTTCTCATTCATTTTTGTATAGCTGTTAAAAGTTAGTGAAATGTCACATTGCATTAAACAAAAAATGACCAAACGCCTCATGAAAAGGACAACTCAAGAAAACTGTATGGTGGGGAATTTTAGAAAAATTGAATCAAATGGAAAGGTACTGCAAGCTGGGCACAGTGGCTGTCGCCTGTAATCCCAACACCTTGGGAGGCTGAGGCAGGAGGAGTGCTTGAGGTCAGGAGTGCAAGACCAGCCTAGGCAACATAGCAAGGCCCTGTCTCTATATAAAATCTTAAAATTAGTCAGATGTGGTGGCGCATGCCTGTAGTCCCAGCTACTCAGGAGGCTGAGGTGGAAGGATCACTTGAGTCCAGGGGTTGGGGCTGCAGTGAACCGTGATTGCACCACTGCACTCCAGCCTGGGCAACACAGCGAGATCCTGTCTCAAAAAAAAAAAGAAAAGAAAGAAAGAAAAGAAAAACACTGCAAAGTTCACTGGGAATTCAACTTAAAGCTGAAATGCCCCTAAAATTATTAAAAATATGTTACAGTCAATTTTGCCAAAAGGACAATAACTTTTATATTCATAATTCAATGGATTATTTGAATAAAATCTCTTATAACGAAGAGCAGTTACTTTCAAAATGAAAAAGAATTAGTTAAAGATGTTATTTTTCAGATAGCATAGATTCTTACATTTTGTGTGTCGAATAAATAACAATGCTTTATATAATTACTATTGTTTTCCATCCCACATTTTACTCTTCCATTTCACTCCTTCAGTTCATAGCAGAAGACAATATTACCAGCTGGTTGTTCCTCAGTATGACAGTGGCCAATGCACTAACTCTCAGGCTTCAGTACTTCCCAAAAGAACTTTACAATGTGGAAGTCCCAAGGTCATCCTTCCAGGGATGTACAGGGCCTGCATTTAAAAGACTGCGGTGGCTAAGTGAGGATTCCTCCTTCTAGGAGCCAGGATTCATTCTAGGTCCAATATGCAGAATTTCCACATCTGACCTGTCTCTAGTGCTACATCTGCCACCTGTTTCATTATCTTGCACTCTCATATGTGTAAGTCCTTTCTGTAGTTTTGGCACTTCAGCTTACCAGCTTCTCTGAGCATGACTTACATGTTCAAATCTGGTCTCCAGATTTGCCTTTTTCTTTAGTCTTAGGGTGCTAGCCCTGAGCGCTTGACAATCAGCTTTTTGGCTTGGCCTTTCTCTCTCCCTTCCAGCCCCAGCTAGATTTGGTCTTAAACATTATCTTGTAGGCCCTCAGTTGCCGAGACTTGAAAGGGTCTACCTAGAAGGATTTAAACTCTATGGCATATCCACTCACCTGCTGGAAATGAGGTTGGAATCTTTCTGCAACACCTGCACTTCCTAAGGTATTATTAGCTTTGCCAGGTACAGGGCTGGGAAAGACAGAATTAACCAGAGCGTAGGCACCACACCATGGCCAGAAACACGGAACAGAGAGAAGAAATGTATATGCGGGCGGGCAGGGACCATTGCATACATTTGTAACCAAAGTGAAAGCAGAATACCAATAACTGGTAAAACTCACATCAAAAGGACATAGGGCGGTATTGGCAGGCGAGGGAAAATTTCAGTAGAGAGTTTATTAGGGGAAATCCGCTAGTGTGCTATGGGTCTGTGCCTCTCTCCCCCGAGGGAGAAAGATTCAAAGGGCTTTTGTGGGACCGAGAGCTTGTTGTATTTTACACAGTTAACGGGTGCTGGGGCTCAGGCTTGGCTTTTCCTTCAGCCATCTAGAGTGCAGAAAAGGACTAGCTGTCCCTTTGGCAGCAGAGCAAGGGCCTGAGGTCTGCAACACTGAGACCTATCAGCCTCCCTAGAGCTGTGCAGGCAAAGGATGTATGATGTCGTCCTAGGACCCATACAGGTCAAGAAGGAAACATAGCTGGCGGGTTGATCATCTTGAATCTCATTCTCTGTGCAATCTGGAGAGATATACAAGCTCTAAGCAGATGAAAAGCTAGGACTGGAATCACCAGATTCTTGGGGCTGCAGAAGGGAACCCAGGAATAGAGACTGTTCAATATGTCTAAGGCTTCAAAGGTCATCGTAGGATAGAGGGCATCTGATAAACCCATGAACACTTGAGGTGTGACAGGGTTAGCTCTACACACTGGAATGTGTGAGTACACCTTATACTAGAACTAGTCACACTGGAGTATGTGAGTACACCTTATACTAGAACTAGTCACATTGGAGTGTGTCAGTACACCTTATAATAGAACTAGTCAAGTGAGAACTTCCCCATCTAGTTTTCCTTTTTTTCCTAACCAAACTTTGACCCTGTTGTGATTAACAACTGTGTTTAACAAACTGAGGGAGAGGAAATGCTTGGTAGGATAAAAAAGAATCTCTTATTCTGTCACTCATACATATACAAATACACACAAGCACACACACACACACACACACAGTTATTGGTAGGCCCCTTGCTGTGGAAAGGGAGAAGATTTTAACTTTAAATCATATTAGAAACATTGAGGATTTTCAGACACTGAACATTTTAAGTTACTGAGTTGAAGCTTTATTGAGAATTAAAGAGATAAGAGTTCTTCCTGTTACATAAAAGTTAGCGCCGTCTTCACTGAGCATGTTTAATGGGTTCTATGAGAGATAAAGTTTATTTTAAAATTTATTTCATCATTTTCTATCAAGAAACCCATATACCAATAGACTCCTGATACCACAGGTATGCTTGTCTCTTGCAACTAGAAAAAGCTCATTGAAAGGAAAGGTAATAGATCTTCATCCCATTTCCTTGCTTCATATAACCATGGAGCTTTTAGACAGTTTCCTGACTTTCCCCTAGGACTACAGAAAGCTGGATGCCAACAAGAGACACAAGTCATGAAGGACGTCATTAGCAAGCCCAGCCAGCTGTTGATGTATTCAGGACAAATCCAAGCAAGAGAAGCTTGACCAATTAGGCTGGGCGCAGTGGCTCATGCCTGTAATCACAGCACTTTAGGAGGCTGAGGCAGGAGGATGGCTTGAACCCAGGAGTTTGAGACCAGCCTGGGTAACATAGGGAGACCCCATCTTTACAAAAATAATAGAAAAATTAGCCGGGTGTGCTGACATGTGCCTGTGGTCCCAGCTACTTGGGAGGCTGAGGTGGGAGGATCGCTTGAGCCCAGGAGGTCCAGGCTACAGTGAGTCATGACTGTGCCACTGGACTCCAGCCTGGGCAATGGAGTGAGACCCTGCCTTAAACATAAATAAATAAACAAGAAATCCAACCATCAGGGCTCATGAAATATACTGAACCTGACCTTCTAAGACTGTAAATGACTGTATTTATTAGTTTGACTTTTAAAAAGGAAAACAGTGCATCTGGATGAGAAGCAGAATATGAAAGTCTGAGAGGCTGCTACACTATCTCTGAGCCCGTGAAGTCTGGTGAGGAGATCAAACTGCTCAGTGTTATCTCTGACCTGCTTCTACTCCCAGACTACAATGGAGAAAACTGACCTCCTTATCCTACTTTCTTTCTTGTTCAGAATCTATCACCAGTCTATCCCTGGTCTCTCTGATTCCCATTTCCTACCATGATAATTTTGCTATGCAGTGAATAATTCAGTTAATAAGCTAGAAGTATCAAAACAGTATAAATGTTGAATATGCAAATTATACACAATTTTTAAATATACAGACATTTGAGCTTAAGTAGCATTTTTAAAAGTCCTACATTTTTAAAATTTTATTTTTTAAAAAATGGCATTATATTCCAACTTCTAAAGTAACCTATATTTACCACAAAAATGTTAATAAAACTGAAAAGGTGAGAAAAGAAAAATCACCTATAATCCGCATCTAAGATAACCACTGCACTGGGTGAAAGCAAACAACCATCCCTCCCCCTTGTTGCTGGTTTCTGCATCTGTATCTTCTCTCCTGGACCTCTGCTTCAACAAGTACAGGCGTTTTACACTTGGCCGTGTCATTTGCTTTGACTCATGGAATGTGGGTGGGACAAAAAGCATGCCAGTTACAGGCAGAGAAGGGAGGAGGCATTGAGAGATTCTGCATGTTCGCTTAGACTTGTGTCTCATCCTGGGAAGAGTGGCTCCAGATATTACCTCCTCCTTCTGCCTGAGTCACAGAATGAAAGACCCATGAGGCTGAACCAGTTTATCTGCAGCGGACACCCACAGTCCTCATGCAAGGTCATCAAGCAATTAGCACTTGTTGTGGTTGGACAGAAGATTCTTGTGTTGCCTGTTGCTACAGCAAAAACTTGTTAACAAAACCACTATTAACATGCTCCCCTCCCCATTTAATTTAACGGTATTTTCAAATATACCTATAGATCTAGTGTTTAAAGCATACCATTAAGTGGAGGTCACCAAGTTGAAATCATGAGGAATATAATCAGAAGAGTAACATTTTCAGTAACCTATGTCACAAAAAAACGATAAAGGAACTTGACGTTTTTAAAATGGAGAGGGAAGGACCTAAAGCAAGGCAATAGTTATGGCTGCAAAAATATAGAACGCACTGTCTTCCTAGACTGTGATCTACCGAAATAAGATGCATTCACCTGGGGACTAGATGACCACTTTTTATTACAAGCATTCACTCATTGTTGGGAAGGCTGGAGCAGATAATCTTGATGGTCCTCCACATCCCAGGTTTCCATGCTTTACTTATTATAATAACTTGAACATTAGAACTTGTATTTTTTTCAAATAAAACAAGAACCACTTGTATTTTAAGTTATTTAAATGATAAAGATTATACCCAAAGGTTAGTGGGAGAGGGCTATAGACAATAGGCCTTAGTAAAACTTCAGTGTTTGTAAAGCTCAATGCCAGCATTAAGAAAAAAGGTAGTAAAATAAATGGAGGGGGCCAGATGTGATGGCTCACACCTGTAATCCCAGCAGTTTGGGAGGCCAAGGCAGGAGAGTCACTTGAGGGCAGGAGTTTGAGATCAGCCTGGGCAACATAGCCAGACCCCAACTCTACAATATATATATATTTTAATAATCAGCTGGGCATGGTGGCATGCACCTGTAGTCCCAGCTACTCAGGAGGCTGAGGCAGGAAGATTGCTTGAGCCTGGGAGGTCAAGGCTGCAGTGAGGGTGACTGCACCTCTGAACTCCAGCCTGGGCAATAGAGTAAGACCCTGTTTAAAAAAAGAAAAAACAGCACAAAAAACAACAACGAAACTTGATGTGGGGATTGTGTCAGTGATTGCTTTCATGGAAACTTTTCTCCAGTCAATTCCAGGAAGAGTTACATACAAAACACACATGGGAACTCACAGTCAGCCAACTTTTTTTTTTTTCAAATATAGAAAAGCCCTTGACCCATTACTTGGTTTTGTTTTGAACTATTCAGACACACACACACATATATGCAAGGTCATGCACACACAGGGGCAATGCTAGCATCCTGCAACACCATTTGCAGCCAGAGAACCCACGAGACCTGCAGACCTCCTGCTCACATGGCTTCTTTCACTCAAAGAGAGTGGCTCCAGGTAGCAGCGACTGCACTCTCATTTCGTTTTCCACATTTGCCACATTTGACATTTTAAAAAATACATTGTAATATTGGTATACAACTAATGAAAAGCTTACGTTAGAATTCTCTGCAATACTCATGATTAGCCTCTTAAGATTTTAGAAATTTCTAAAATCAGTTATCAACATCATGACATAAACACCTGTAGTCCTTGCCAAATTCAGCACCACTTGTATTATTTTTTCTATTCTCAAAGGTTCACAAATCTTGACAATTTTGCCTTTTTTTTTTTTCATCCCAGGGCTAATCCTCAGTCCTGAGCCATCCTCTGATCCCTGCTTTTATCTTCACTGTATCCTCTTATCCTTAACCAGTGAACCAATTCCTAGGTTTCCACAGTTCACAGAGATTCAGTCATCAAAAAGGTATTTTCTTAAGAGTCCAAAGAAAAAAATAATAATGGCAACTGCAGAACAAACTGCTTGACTTCTGTTATCTTTTTTTCTTTTTCTTCTGTAATATCAAAACCTACTAATCTGATCTATATTTACTCAAACTTACCTATACCAAAAACCCCAAATTATAATAACCTGTGAGTCTTACTTTACACTTTCTTAGGATGTTTTTGATAATTACTTGTCCTTAAAGCTAATTTTCAGTAAGTGCCTAATAGACCCAAGAGATGTTTTAATTCAAAATAATGGCCATCCCAAAGGCAAGCATTAATCTCTCTACAGAACCACTAAACAGCATAGCATGGCCCCAAAGAGGCAAGGCTTTTGGCTACCACCATGGCATTCATAATCATGAACTGATTTGCTCAATCTCAATGTAGTCTTTTAAATTTGTATAAAGTTCTGAATAAAAAGACTTCCTGAACTATTATCTCAGAAATATGCACGGATTTAGTAGAAAGTACAAGGTATTTCAGACACTTGTACCCAAAGTAAGCAAACAGGTAAGAAATGCTACTTTTAAATGTTTGCTTCTCAGGCCCAGATGGCTGGCTTCATTGGTGTGTTATCACAAACAATTAAGAAATAGACTGGACATGATGGCTTACATCTATAATTTCAGCACTTTGAGAGGCAAAGGTGGGAGGAATGCTTGAGGTCAGGAGTTTTAGATCAGGCTGGGCAAAATAGTAGGAACCCTATCTCTATGAAAAATTTAAAAATTAGCCAGCTATGGTGGTGCACACCTGTAGTCTCAGCTACAAGGGAGGCTGAGGCAGGAGGATCACTTGAGCCCAGGGGTTTGAGTCTGCAGTGAGCTATGATTGTACCACTGCACTCCAGCCTGAGTGACAGTACAAGATTTAAGAAAAGGATAAAGAAAGAAAGAAAAAAGGAAAAGGAAGAACAGAAGGAAGGAAGGAAAGCAAAAACCAAGCAAGCAAGACCAGCCCTTCACAAACACTTCCAAAGTGTAGAATACAATAAAACACACCCTAAGTAATTATTTGAGGCAAGTATTTCCAAAATCAGGCAGTGATCATAATAATACTATATATAGATAATTTCCATGACTAGAAAAGCAAAAATCTTCAATAAAATACAAGGATATGAAATCCAGGAACATTTGAGAAGTATTATACACCATGGCCAATTAGGATTTATCCTAGGAATGTGAAATTTGTTTAATATATGAAAATCAATCAACAATTAATTTATGAAAATCAAACATACCATATTTATAGTATTAAGAACAGAATACACACAATTATTTCAATAGACAATAATAGTGCATGTTAAAAACACCCAATAAACTGGAAAGAGAATTTTCTCAACCCAGTAAAGGACATCTACACAAAACCCAGAGCTAATATACTACTTAATAGTGAAAGCCTAAAAATATTATCATTAAAATCAGAAAAAGATAAGAACATCTGCTTTTACCACATCTATTCAACATTTGAAGGGAGTTTCCAGCCAGGACAATTAGATAATATAAAGAATAAAGGGTATCTAGAGGAAAGGGAGAAGTAAAATTATCTCTATTCAAAGAAGACATAATCTTGTACATAGAAAATCCTAGAAATTTATACACCATAAATCTATCAGAACTAATAATTGAGTTAAGCAAGTTTGTAAATTACCAGCTCAATATTAAAAAATCAATTGTATTTTTATATGCTAACAATAAAAAGTAAAATTTAAAAAGCAATTCCATTGGCAACAGCATCAAAACTAATGAAACATTTAAGAATAAATTTAACAAAAGAAGTAGAAGATTTGTATCCTAAAACCAATAAAACATTGTTAAAAGAAATTCAATATCAAAATAAATAAAAGGCATTACACATTCATGGACTGGAAGCCTCAAAAGTGTGAAGAAGGCAGTACTCTTCAGATTGATTTACAGACGTAATACAAACCCTATCAAAATTCCAGCTGACTTTTGTGATAAATTTGGCAAGCTGATCATAAAATTTATATGAAAATGCAAGGAACCAAAACTAGCCAAAATAATCTTGAAAGTAACAACAATGTTGGAGAACAGCTCACATTTTAATTTCAAAACTTACTGCATGCTACAATAATCAAAACAGTGAGATGCTTGCATAAAATCAGACATATAGATCAAAAGAATAGAATTTAAATTCCAAAAATAAACACATTTATGGTCAATTAAACTTGAAAAAAATATAACTAGGAAAATAATAGGTTTTCAGGAATTAGTGCTGGAACAACTGGGTACCCATATGTACAAGGAGAAAGTTGGACAGAAAAATTATGTCAAAATAGATCCCAGACCCAATTCTAAAGGATAAAACCACAAAACTCTTTGAAGAAAATGTAGGAGTAAATCTCTGTGGCCTTGGATTAGGAAATGGTTTTTTAGATATGACATCAAAAGAACAAGTAGCAAAAATAATAATAATAATAAAGTAGATAAACTGAACTATATCCAAATTTAAAACTTTTGTCATGGAGTTGATAAAACCAATAAAGTGGGAAGACAACCCACACCATGGAAGAAAATATTTTCAAAGCATTTCTTATAAGGGTCTGCTATCCAGGACATATAAAGAACTTTCACAACTCAACAATCAGACAACCCAAGTAAATAATGGTCAAGGAATTTGGGTAGATCATTCTCCAAAGAAGATATACAAACAGCCAATAAGCACATAAAAAATGCTGAATATATAGTTATTAGGAAAATGTGAAGTACAACCACAATGAGATACTTTACATTCACTAAGAGGGCTATAATCAAAACTCAGACAATTATAAGTGTTAATGAAGATAAGAAGAAATGGGAACACTTATGCATTGCTGGTGGAATTTAAAATATCACTGTCATTTGGAAAAGTTTGATAGCTTCTCAAAATGTTAAAATTGGAGTTATCATGTGACCCAGCAATTGCACTCATAGATGCAAAATAAATGAAAACCTACATTTATAAAAAACTTATACATGAATGCTCACAACATTATTCATTATAACCAAAAAGTAGAAATAACACAAATGTCCATCAACTGATAAACGGAAAATAAAATATGGTATATCTCTACAATGGAATACTGAATACAGTGTTAAAAACAAATGAAGTACGGATCCATTCCACAACATGGATGAACCTTGAAAACATTATACTAAGTGGACAAAGCCAGACACAAAAGGACACACATGTATAATTCTATTTACATTAAATGTTCAGTATAGGTGAGGAAATCTAAAGAGACCGAAAAATGTATTCATGGTTGCCAGAAGCTGGTCGAGCAGGTGAGTTGAAATAGGAAGTAACTGTTAATGAGTACAGAGAGTTTTTTCAGGGGGGGTGGGTTAGTGGGGTGATGATTGTGGTGATTGTTGCACAACTCTGAATGTACTAAAAATTATTGAATTGTATGCTTTAATAAGGGGAATTTTATAGTTTGTGAACTATATCTCAATAAAGATGTTAAAACAGAAGCTGACTTTGCCATGCTCATTCACATTTTAATGTGCTGCATGACATTGTTTCAAAAACATCATTACATCACCAAGTTCTCTTCATTTCATTACACAAAGCAAAGAGATGCCATGAGTATCCTCTTTGTGGTTCTGTTAGTAATTTTCAGGTAATCGCAATGTATCTTTGAATTCTTTCTCCACTCCCACATTTCCTCATGTTTTCAACTGTCTGTTGGCCATTTTTATTTGCTGTACCTCAATTCGGGTATAATGAAATCTTATCACCCGGGCTAACAAAGTCATTCTCCCTTATCAACTTCGATTATCAGTCAAGAAATCCTCTTTTCTCCAAGGGTCTGTGCTCCAAGCTCTAAAGTTAGTATCTATATTTCTCTCTCCCTTCATAACCAGTCATCAAGTTTTGTTCATTCTTTTGACACTTCCCTTAACTGCTCTTCCCTTCCTATTTCTACTTCCATCATCCTGATTATTTACTTCGTTATCTCCGAGGCTAAACTACTTCAATATCCTCCAAACCTTTTATCCTGCCTACAGTTCTTCCTCTCTCCAACTTATATGGCAAACAAATTCCTACAGTTTGTTGTTTTCTGTGGAATGTTTCAGCTCAAAGATATTCAATACATCTTCACCTCCTACAAGATTATATTCAATCTTTTGACATTTAAAAATCTCCATCTACTGGCCACATTCCCACATTTGTCCATGTTACTTTCAAGTACTCCACATTCATTATGCTTCTATCCTAGTCAAATTGTTCTAATTGTCAACCCAAAACACAGCCAATAGCCTGTAGAAAACATTTTGCTTCCACTTGGAAGTTTATTTTTCCTTGTTATCACCTACTTACTTATCAAAAGTTAAACACCCACTCAATTAAGTACCTCTTTCCTTCCTTCCTTCCTTCCTTCCTTCCTTCCTTCCTTCCTTCCTTCTTTCCTTCCTTCCTCCTTTCCTTTCTCTCTCTCTCTCTTTCCCTTCCTTCCTTCCTTCTTTCTTTTCTTTTCTTTTCTTTCTTTCTTACACAGTCTCAAGCTATTATCCAGGCTGGAGTGCAACGGCATGATCTCTGCTCACTGCAACCTTTGCCTCCTGGGTTTTAGCAATTCTCCTGCCTCAGTCTCCTGAGTAGCTGGGATTATAGGCACCCACCACCATGCCTGGCTAAAAAAAAAGTTGGCTATTTGAAAAGATAAATAAAATTGATAAACCATTAGCCAAACTAAGAAAAAAAAGAGAAAAAACTCAAATAAAGAAAATCAGAGATTAAAACAGAGACATTAAAACTGATACTGCAGAAATTCAAAGGAACATTAGTGGCTACTATCAGAAACTATATACCAATAGAATAGAACATTTAGAATAAACAAATGAATTTCTAGATACATACAATCTACCAATATTCAACCATGAAGAAATCTGTTATCTGAACAGACCAACGACAAGCAATGAGATTGAAGCCATAATAAAAACTCTCCAAGTAAAGAAAAGCCCAGGACCTGATGGCTTCACTGCTGAATTCTAGCAAATATTTAAAGAACTAATACTAATCATACTCAAACTTTCTCAAAAGATAGAGGAGGGAATACTTTCAAACTCATTCTATGAAGCCAGTATTACTCTGATAACAAAACTAGTCAAAGACACATTAAAAAAAAAAAAAGCTACAGGCCAATATCTCTGACAAATATTGATGCAAAAATCCTCAACAAAGCATTAGCAAACCAAATTCAACAATACATTTGATAAAGTTCCACATCCCTTCATGATAAAAACCATCAAAAAACTGGGTATAGAAGGAACATAACCTCAACGTAATAAAAGCTGTACATGACAGACCCACAGCTAATATTATAACAAATGGGGGAAAACTAAAAGCCTTTTCTCTTCAATCTGAAACATAACAGGATGCCAACTGTCACCACTGTTATTCAATTTAATACTGGAAGGTCTAGCTAGAGCAATCAGACACGAGAAAAGATATAAAGCGTATCAAAATTGAAAAGGAAAAATTCAGGTTATCCCTGTTTGCAGATAATATGATCTGACATTTGAAAACACCTAAAGAACTCCATCAAAAAAACCTACCAGAACTGATAAACAAATTCAGTAAAGTTGCAGGATTCAAAATCAACATACAAAAATCAGTTACATTTCTATATGCCAAGAGTCAGAAATTTGAAAAAGAAATAAAAAAGTAATCCCATTTGCAATAACCACAAATATAATTAAATATCCAGGAATAAACTTAACCAATGAATGAAATATCTCTGCAATGAAAACTATAAAACACTGATGAAAAAACTGAAGAGGACAAAAAAATTAAAAGATATTCCATGTTCATGGATTGCAATAATTAATATTGTTAAAATGTCCCTACTACTGAAAGTAACCAATAGATTCAATGTAATATTTGTCAAAATACCAATGACATTCTTCAAAGAAAAAGAAGAATCTAAATAGAAGATCCTTGGAAGAATTAGAAGATTCTAAAACTTATATGGAGTTACAAAATATAGAGAATAGCTAAGAAAATCCTGAGGAAAAAGAATAAAGCTGGAGTAATCATATTACGTGACTTCAAATTATACTACAATGGCATCATAACCAAAACAGCATGGTAGTGGCATAAAAACAGACACATAGACCAATGGAAGAGCATAGAGAATGCAGAAACAAATCTAGACACCTAGAGTGAACTCATTTTCAACAAAGGTGCAAAGAACATACATTGGGGAAAAGACAGTCTCTTCAAAAGTGGTGCTGGGAAAACTGGATATCCATATGAATGAAGAATGAAACTTGACCCCCATCTTTGCCTTATACAAAAATCAAAACAAAACAGATTAAAGACTTAAATATAAGACCTCAAACTATGAAACTACCAAAATAAAACACTGGGAAAACTCTCTAGGACATTGTTCTGGGCAAAAATTTCTTGAGTAATATTCTACAAGCGTAAGCAACCAAAGCAAAAACGGGCAAATAGGATCACATTAAGCTAAAAAGCCTTTTGCACAGCAAGGAAAACAATCAGCAAAGTGGAGAGACAACCCATAGAATGAGAAAAAATATTTTCAAACTACCCATCTGACAAGAGATAAATAACCAGAATACATAAAGAGCTCAAACAACTCTATAGAAAAACAAATCTAATCATCTGATTTTAAAATGGGCAATAGGGACCGGGTGCAGTGGCTCACACCTGTAATCCCAGAACTTTAGGAGGCCGAGATGGGCAGATCATGAGGTCAGGAGTTGGAAACCAGACTGACCAGCATGGCGAAACCGCGTCTCTACTAAAAATACAAAAATTAGCCAGGTATGGTGGCGGACGCCTTTAATCCCAGCTACTTGGAATGCTGAAGCAGGAGAATCACTTGAACCTGGGACATGGAGGTTGTGGTGAGCCAAGATGGTGCCACCGCATTCCAGCCTGGGCAAGAGAGCGAGACCCTCTCAAAAAAAAAAAAAGGCAATAGATTTGAATAAACATTTCTGAAAAGAAGACAGACAAATGAAACGGGCATATGAAAAATTGCTCAACATTATTGATCATTAGAGATGTAAATGAAAACTACATTGAGATATCATCTCACCCCAGTTAAAATGGCTTTCATCCAAAAGACAGGTAATAACAAATGCTGGCAAGAATGTGGAGAAAAGAGAACCCTAGTACACTGTTGGTGGGAATGTAAGTTAGTACAACTACTATGGAGAGCAGTTTGGAGCTTCTTCAGAAAACTAAAAATAGAACTACCATATGATTCAGCAATCCCACTGCTGGGTATATACCACAAAAGAAAGGAAATCAGTATATTGAAAAGATATCTGCACTCCCATGTTTGTTATAGCACTGCTCATAATAGCCAGAATTTGGAAGCAACCTAAGTGTCCATCAACAGATGAATGGGTAAAGAAAATGTGGTACTTATAAACAATGGAGTACTCTTCAAGCCATAAATAAGAATGAAATCCTGTCATTTGCAACAACATGGATGGAAGTGGAGATCATTATGTTAAGTGAAATAAGCCAGATACAGACAGACAAGCATCAAATGTTCTAACTGATTTGTGGAATCTAAAAATCAAAACAATTGAACTCATGGACATAGAAATTAGAAGAATGGTTATCAGAGGCTGGGAAGGGTGGTGGGAGAGTGTGTTGGGGGGAGGTTGTGATAGTTAGTGGGTACAAAAAATTAGTTAGAAAGAATGAATAAGACATAGTATTTAATCACCTAATAGGGGGACTACAGTCAATAGTAATTTCATCATACATTTTAAAATAACTAAAATAGTATAATTGGATTGTTTGAAACACAAAGGATAAGTGCTTGAGGGGATGGAGACCTAACTTTCCACGACATGATTATATGCATTGCATGCCTGTATCAAAACCCCATAAATAGACACACCTACTATGTACCCACAAAATTAAAAATAAACAATTTTTAAAATACTTATATTGTTATAAAATATTTCACATTAAAAAATTAAGATTTTTTAAAACTCCAATAACAAAATGCAGAAAGCATTTCCCTTATCTGGTCCATGCCAATGAAATGAGTTTCCTAGTAAGGCAATTGGATGTCACAGCAATGTCACATTGGTCTAAATACTTCTGGATACATCCTGTCAATGCCTGTACTCTTTAGAGATTAATAACAAAATTTCACAGACCAACACTGGTTCATATACATATTTATACATATGTATACATATGGATATCACAAACACAGTCCGTTAACAATGAGGATACATTCTGAAAACGTGTCATTAAACACTTACACAAACCTAAATGTGACAGCCTCCTACACACCCAAGCCATATGGTATAGCCTATTGCTCCTAGGCTACAAACCTGTGCAACATGCACTATACTAAATACTTTAGGCAACTGTAACACAATGAAAAGTGTTTGTATTTCTAAACATGTAAAAAGTACAGTAAAAATATGGTATTATAATCTCATGGGACCACCATTGTTGACCAGAACATCATTATGTGGCATGTGACTGTATCTATGCCAAAATCATATCACAATTGTGATATAAAGCCATTTTAAATGGAAATACCCTAAGCAGTTTGCATAGTAAGTTTCCCAGAAGTGGGACGCTGTTATATAAATATGCCATCCTTAAAACCTGCATCCAATGGTGTACCAGTGTGCATGTCACAGTGATTCTAAAATGAATCATCCCTTTTTCTACTCTTCCTACATTTTCTTATATTCTCTGACAGCTGGGATTCTGCAAAGGACTAAATATTCGTACCCCCTAAAAAATTCATATGTTGAAATACTAACCCCAATGTGATGGTATTTGGAGGTGGAGCCTTGGGGAAGTGATTAGGTCATGAGGGTAGAACCTTCATGAATGGGATTAGGGCCCTTCTAAAAAGAGACTCCAGAATGCTTTATTTGTCATGTGAGATGACATTGAGGAGGTGGTTGGCTGCAGCCCTGAAGAGGACCCTCACCAGAAATGGACTATGCTGGCATCTGATCTCAGATTCCAATCTCCAGAACCATGAGAAATGAATTTTTATTTTGTATTGACTATAAAGTCCGTAAACAAAATCTACGATACATTGTTGAGCAGCCCAAGCTAAGACAGATACCTTCTGTGAAAAAGCTTACTTGGGAAAGTAAAATTCGAAGTTTTAATTGATTCCAGAGTGCAGGCTCACAAATGCCTACATGTATTGATGGAATGATGTCCTTATAAATATTCTCCTTGTCGCCTGAGATTCCATTTTGAATAGGCTTACTAATGTCATACAATAGACCATTACTTCTAAAAAGACTTTGTAGCAAGAGGATTTATTTGATTTACTCACTTGAGAAGCTCATCTCATTTATGGTTTTGAATATGCATTTTTTCCCTTAAGAATGGTTTACAAATAAGAAATAATGGGCTTACAAATAAGAATACATAATAGCATCCGCTACAAGTAGATATCTGCGTGATTGAATAGAAAGTCTGATTTAATCTATAGCATCAGTTTAATGTGCTAGTGCCTTAAAATAAACATTAATGTAAAACCACAGTTTTAGTTTAAGGCACAGAATGGAACACACTTTATAATACCTAACCTCAGTTTCAGTTAAAAACATTTGTACCTTTCATAAGAAAAAAAACAAGGTTTTCACATGTAACTATTAGAAAGTTATAAAAATATTCAAGCAGCATTGCTTCAGTTTAGAGAGTTCCATTTAATTACCCAAGAAGAAATGCATTGTCAGCAAGGGTTTTGGCAGGATCTGGCAAACGTTGCCCTTGGAAGTCTATGCCAAGAGAATAAAAGAGAGTAAATATTGGTTTCTGTTACGTAAACAAGTCATGCTCTTCTGTTCTACAAGTTGAACTAATGGGAAAGAGACAGTCCTTAGTATGTAAGGGTCTCCTGAGATTAGTCATCTCCTAATTTCAAACTGATTATACCTGATCAATGTATTTTGTTAATATAAACTGCATTTAATATCTGAGAGAGGCATTTCAGTAATTGACACATCACAGACAGACCCGTCCCTGTTCAGTGTTTTCAGCAACCTTATGGGACAGACAAAGCCTTGTATATGTATCATGAGTAAGAAAAGACAGGAAGCAAATAACATCTATTTTATCAAGTAGCTCAAAATAAAAATGTATCATAAAAGATTATGGTGACCAAGTTCAAGACTTACTTAATATCTAATAACTCTATAACAATGGAGTGCTAAAAATAAGTTCTGAAAACAATAAAATATCATGTGAATACATTATTTTTGTAAAGCCTAACCATAGGCTCCTAAAGTCCTAAAATGTTAAAACTTGGTTATTTTTATCTGATTTGAACTACTTATAATATTTATACTATTCAATGCAAAATGTAATTTATAAATGTTATCTAAAAATAAATGATATGCATAACTTTTGTTTGTATTTCCTAAAAAGTCATTTCCCTAAGCACATTAATATAAAATAAGCAAATAACACCAGTTTGACTTCAAAGACACATAACTTAAAATATTAATGTAAAGTGTAAAATTCTTCTTTAGATATCCAAATTTAAATGAGTGGAAAGAAAATCAGTGTTATCTGAAATAAGTGCAAAGTAGACAGTACATTGAAAAGCATAAAATTAGCATAATACACTTAATTTTCAAGTACCCTTTTACTGGAATATCCAAAGCAAATATTTAATATCATATTCATAATGTCTATTTTAAAATGCAGTTTCCTACCAGAAATTTTATCTTGACAAATTTGGCTTGAGCGTATCCCTGTGTACAACTGAATCAATTTCACACTTGCTCACCACCCTGTCTCTGCGAGGTGGTCCATTCATTGGTTTGATATTGCCATGGCAACTCTGCAACATGGTAACACGCCAGCGAAGCTCTGCTGCTCAAGTCCCAGTGTATGGTGAACTGCATCATATGAATAGACAGCAGTGTGCCTTCATAGATAGGAGTTCTTTCATCTTAGCTTACTCTTAGCCTGAAATATGAATTGCAAGCAATGATAATTCAACATTAGAAAAGAAAATCTCTGGTTAATTCTTGTTGTTGAAGAGAATACTGCAGGTGCATATCTAACATTTTCTAAAAGCCCTAAAGAAAAGAACATGAGCCCACTTGCAGGACCATTAGGAAGGGTGTTAGAGGGGCTTTAGTTTACCATAACAATTGTTAAGTAACTAATTTCCAGGTTCAATATCTGGTCACAGTGCTGTAATTTTAAATACAGGGAAGTTGTCTAAAATTAAAGCTTTTGATTTCTAGGTATGGAAAATTTAGTGTTCCTGCACCTTGTTTTTCTTATAGAATCTTTACTGGCACAGTGATTGTACACTTGCATGAGTTTTTAGGGCTGCTACAGAAAAGCACCTCAAGGCCGGGCGCTGTGGCTCACGCCTGTAATCCCAGCACTTTGGAAGGCTGAGGTGGGCGGATCACGAGGTAAGGAGATCGAGACCATCCGGGCTGACGTGAAACCCCGTCTCTACTAAAAATACAAAAAAATTAGCCGGGCGTGGTGGCGGGCGCCTGTAGTCCCAGCTACTCGGGAGGCTGTGGCAGGAGAATGGCATGAACCCAGAAGGCGGAGCTTGCAGTGAGCCCAGATCACGCCACTGCACTCCAGCCTGGCAACAGAGCAAGACTCCGTCTCAAAAAAAAAGAAAAAGAAAAAGAAAAAGAAAGAAAAAGAAAAAGAAAAAGAAAAAAAAGAAAAGCACCACAAACTGGGTCACTTAAAACCCAGAAATGTAATCTTCCACAGTCCTGGGGGCCGGAAATGCAAGTCAAGATGTTGGCAGGGCATGCTCTCTCTGCAGATTCTAGGGGAAAACCTGCTCCTTGCATTTGTTTCTGGGGCTCCCAGCAATCCTTGGCATATAGATATGTCACTCTAGTCTCTGCCTCTGTGGTCACGCAGAGTGCTCCCTATGTGTCTTCACACATTCTTCCCTCTCTGTGTACGTCTCTGTGTCTCTTCTGGTAGGGACAATGGTCATATGGGATTAGGACTCACCCTAATGAACTCAACTTGATTACATCTGTAAAGGTCTAATTTCAAATAAAGTCACATTCACAGGTACAGCGGTTAGGACTTCAACATTTTCCAGAGACACAATTCAACCCATTACAGTGCTATTGAGGAAATGTATCTACAAAACTTAAAAAAAAAAAAATCAATAGCTCATCAGTTCACTGCTTCATTGATCTGTGTGAAGAGGCAACCACAAGTATTGAGCTGTGCTCACCAATACATGAGCGAATGACAAAAATAGTGGGTTTTTGAAATGAATTTTGAAATGAAAATAATACAAAAGGTCAATGTCTCTCCACACAGATACCCAAGGATGGGATATTGCACCTGCCTAGAGTTTGAACTGTTTTCTTGCAGATCCTTGAATCCCAAGGTCATAACCCTGGACTTTCTGTGGCAGGTGCTCATGTGTAAGTTACAGGAGGCAGCAGGAGCAAGGGCAGACAGCTCCGCCAGCTGGTGCTGGAAAAACTTCCAAGGTGTACCTGGGTTTATAATTCATTCGTGTGAGCTGAGGTGAGTGGAGGAGGCTTCTGCTGTGAGACAGCAAAGGCCTCATCCTCTCCTCACTTCCCTCAGGGAGATTTTATCTTCAAATACCTGATAGAACCCTACACTGTATGCTCATCGCCACAGTTGCAAATCTTTTGTGAAAAGACACAGTCGAGGTGCCCACACTCAGGACACTCAACTGGCAGTCATCAATGTCTTACCCTTTTATTCAAAGCAGACCTAAGGAAGCATGGCAAAGATGATGCCTCTTGATGTGCCAAGCCCTCCTGGAAACATGAGAGGCAAAAGGACAAGGAGACATTTCCCAAGGCAAAATTCAGTGGAAGTGGGGAAGCCAGCAGGAATCACCAGAGCCAATTCGACTTCCATGTAAAGCAGGCCACACTTTGGCACAGTGAATACGTTGTATAAAAAGGGGAGAATCTGCATGTGTCTGAAGCTCTGGCACCTTTATCTTTGCTAGGAGAGAAATTCAAGCACTGTTTGTGGAAAATTGATATTTAATTTTGTTTTTCATTTTACTGTAAGGCTCCTAAAATGTTTAATCTTTCTTTAAGAAAATTGAAAATAAAATTTTCATAAAGGATTACCTTAATTATTCTCAGGGCTGCTTGATAATGGTGGCTTAATTCCAATTATTATGTAGCCTCACTATGTGATAACGTATATGTGTATGTGTGTGTATCTATCACCTATCTATCTATATGTGTATAATGATATACACTTTGTATAACTATAGGACAATATAATTTAATAAAAAAGGAAATGCATATGTAATGCTCATTTTTATTTGCATAACCCCTTTTTGCCTTTAAAAGATCTAGTGCTAAAATGAGTATTTCAATTCTTTCTTTTGAACTAAATATTGACCTCTTTTCACTCATTATATTTATATAATTAAAAGGTTTCTTTTCTTTTAAGGTTTTATAATACACATACCATTTCCTATGTTGAGGAAAGAAATAAATACCAATTGTCTTCAACTTCAAGTAAACCACAGCAATTCTGTTCAAACTGTGGTTGAAGGACCCAGTTCAGAGGATAACAACTAGCATTGTTTTTAGGCTTAAAAGTATCAAAGTCTATCTCATACAATAAGACAAATATTGTTTTGTGAAACTTTTGTTTCAGTTATATGTTATACTGTTTTTTCAGTTACAAGTATGTGTATGTTTACGTGGTTTGTGCACACCAACAAAATGTTTGATGCCCTGTTAAATGTATTACTTAATGTGCATTATGATCCAAAAACCTAAAATTTAACCAAATAGATGAAAGACCTGTGCATTGAAAATGTAAAATTTTGATAAAAGAAATTGAAAAAGACACAAATAAATAAAAAGAATCCTATGTTTATGGATTGGAAAAATTAATATTGTTAAGTTGTTCATACTACTGAAAGTAATCTACATATTCAATGCAATCCCTATCAAAATTCCAATATTTTTCATAGAAATAGAAAATACAATCCTAAAATTTTTGTGAAACCGCAGAAGACCCCAAATTGCCAAAGCAATCCTGGTCAAATAAAACAAAGCTGGAGGCATCACACTACTTGACTTCACAAAATAATAGAAGGCTATGGTAATTAAAATACCACGGTACCAGCATAAAAACAGATGCATAGGCTAATGGAACAAAATAAAGAACCCAGAAATAAATCCACACAATAACAGTCAATTGATTATTGACAAAGGCGCCAACACACAATGGAGAAAGAAGAGTCCTGTCAGTAGGTGGTGTTGGGACAACTGAATATCCATATGCAGAAGAATGAAGCTATATCTTTACCAAACAACACATACAAAAAGAAAAAAACTCAAAATGGATGAAATAATTCAATTCAAGATCTGAAACTATAAAGCAACTAGAAGAAAATATAGAGGAAAGCACCATGACATTGATATGGGCAATGATTTTTAAATATGAACCCAAGCTCAGAGGCCAGAAAGGCAAAACTAGACATATGGGATTGTGTCAAATTAAAATACTTCTTCATAGAAAAGGAAACAATCAATAGAGTGAAGAGACAACCTATGGAATGGGAGAATATATTAGCAACCCATATATCTGATGAGAGATTATTATCCAAAATACATAAGGAACTCAAACAATTCAATAGCAAGAAAACAAATAACCTGGTTTAAAATGGGCAAAGGATCTGAACAGACATTTCTCAAAAGAATTCATACAAATGGCCAACGTGTATACAAAAAAAAAGGTTCAAACTCACGAATCATCAGGTTCAAATTAAAACCATAATGAGATATTACCTCATACCCATTAAAATGGCTATTAGCCAAAGAGTGACAAAGTGTTGGCAAGGATGTGGAGAAAAGGGAAGTCTTGCACACTGTTGGAGGGAATACAAATTAGTACACCCATTATTGAGAACAGTGTGAAAGTTCCTGAAAATATTAAAAATAGAACCACCATATGATCCGGCAGTCTTACTACCAGATATATATCCAAAGGAAATAAAGTCAATGTGTCAAAGAGAGATCTGAACTAACACATTCACTGCATCATTATTCATAATAGCCAAGATATATTATCACCTAAGTATCCATTAGCATTATTCACAATAGCCAGAATATAGATCAACCTAAGTGTCCATCCACAGATGAATGGATACAAGAAAATATGATATATCTACACGATGGGATACTATTCAACAACAAAGAAGGAAATTCTGTCATTTGCAACAACATGAATGAACTTGGACCACATTATGGTAAGTGAAATATACCAGGAACAAAATGACAAATACCACATGATCTCACTTATATATGGAATCAAAAAAAGTTGAATTTACTGAAGTAGAGAGTAGAATGACCAGTGGACGGTGTGGTAAGGGGAGGAGTAGGAGGGAGTTGGGAGGATGTCAGTCAAAACATGTGAAACTTCAGTTAGATAGAATATGTTCAACAGATCTATTACACAACATGGTAATTATAGTTAACGACAAATTATTGTATTCTTGAAAATTGCTAAGACAGTAGACTTAGTGTTCTCAACACACACACAAAAAGATAACTATGTGAGGCAATGCTTATGTTAATTAGCTCGATTTAGCCATTTCACAATGCATATTTTTCTTGTGCTTTTCTCATCAACGAACAACAGAAATCCAAGGTCAGCACTGGCCTCTCAATCTTTTCTATAAATACCTGTTAAAGAGTGTTCATACATTCATTTCCCTTGAATTACTACCTTTATGATGTTGGCTCCAAATTCTATTTCAAAACATCATATTGTACACAATGAACACATTCAATTTTTATTTGTCAATTTAGAAAATAAATTTTTAAAAATGTTTTAAAAATCGGAAAGCCAGTGGCCTTCAGGGATCTATCGCATCTCACATGTACACTGGCAGATATCATCTGAGTCCAGCTTACCTCTGTGCCTGTGACTCTTTACTTTCAGTCCTTTGCCCAACTCACAATGAGCACCTAATAAAACCTTGTTAACTGATTAGATAAAATGATAAATAATTGCTTTAAAGAAGACACACAGCCCCAAATATTTAATAATTCTCTTTTGAGACTAGCCGATTAATGACTACTTATTAAATACCTGCTAGATTTCCAATGTTAGCAGGTAAAATAGAATAAATAAATAGATAAGATTTCTGTATAATCTGAGAAGTTTGCATTGGTTAGATTATATCCAGATCTCTTCCAAGTTTATGGAAGACCACTACCAAAAGATAGGTAGAGACAGATGATTTTCTTTCTTTTTTTTTTTTTTTTAGACAGAGTCTCTCTCTGTCGCCCAGGCTGGAGTGCAGTGGCTCGATCTCAGCTCACTGCAAGCTCTGCTTCCCGGGTTCACGTCATTCTCCTGCCTCAGCCTCCTGAGTAGCTGGGACTACAGGCTCCCGCCACCACTCCTGGCTAATTTTTTTGTATTTTTAGCAGAGACGGGGTTTCACCATGTTAGCCAGGATGGTCTTGATCTCCTGACATCGTGATCCGCCCGCCTCGGCCTCCCAAAGTGCTGGGATTACAGGCGTGAGCCACCACGCCTGGCTGAGACAGATGGTTTTCAAATAAAATATTATAAATGTGGATTTGAGAAATTCATGGAACCAGGCAAACATCAAAACTTCTGTGCATAAGTGGACAAGAATAAGAAAATGGCCAGTGCTTGAATGAGATGGCAAAGCTAAGGGTTTAAGCATTTGGAGCCAACATCATAAAGGTAGTAATTCAAGGGAAATGAATGTATGAACACTCTCAAACAGGTATTTATAGAAAAGATTGGGAGGCCAGTGCTGACCTTGGATTTCTGTTTTTTGTTGATGATAAAAGCACAAGAAAAAGACCCAGGGAAGGAAGCCTTTTTTTTTTTTTTTCTTTTTTTAAGGCAGAGCAACACAGAATTCAGACTAGAAAAATTTCAGGAAGAAAAGCAATTCCACAGTGTACAATTTCTGTAATTTGTTGTCAAGTTAAGGCAGAATTAACTTGGTCCATGAAACAGAGTATAAAATAATGACAGAGTATTTGCCCTAAATATCAGAGAACCCAAGGTGCTATGTATGGCACATCAAGGAACACACATGGTTTAGCAACATGGAGGCAGCGCATGGCTTTGGACCATCAGAGTGCATTGGTGAGGATGCGTCCTGCCTTCAGAAGGAGCACAGGGGGAGACAGGCTACAGAACAGGCACATGCTTCCAACACACTTTTCTCTTCTCGCTTGGGGCACTCGCATCGGCAGCAGAAGGTGACATGAGGAGGTAAGGGAAGAGAAGAAGTTTGATGACTGACCCCAGGTGGGAGCTGAGAAGGCTGTGCTAAGAAGACACGTGAAACATCCACTTGAGATTTCTTAAAATATCGGGGGAAGACACAGTCTTGAAGTGGCACCAGAATATTTGCAATCCAAAGTGAAGGCAAAACTGGAAATATACTATTTGTTGTCAACATCATAACCTCATATTCCAACCGTGGGAATAACTCAGCCTGGGATAACTAAGAGTAACAACACATAAAAGATTCTACTAAAATTTCCACTCAAAGCTGTTCCCAGTGTAATGTGAGAGAATGAAATGGTAAACATGAAGTTACAGTAAAGTATGATTAAATACCATGACAGATGTAGACAAAATAAACATTATCTCTGGGGCTTCTCATCCAGACTGGTAGGGTCAAGGAAGTTTCCCAGGGATGCGAGAATTGGGTCTTGAAGGGTAAATATAAAAGAGCCTGTCAAAGGGAAGGCTGATGATAGATGCTGCTTTGGTTTGAATGTTTGTCCCCTGTAAAACTCACGTTGAAGCTTAATTGTCATTGTAAGAGTATTAACGCCAGGCGTGGTGGCTCACACCTGTAATCCCAGCACTTTGGGAGGTTGAAGCGGGGGGATCATGAGGTCAGGAATTCTAGACCAGCCTTGAACTTAACCAAAAATTAGTTGGGCGTGGTGGCACACACCTGTAATCCCAGCTACTCAGGAGGCTGAGGCAGGAGAAGCAGTTGAACCCGGGAGGCAGAGGTTGCAATGAGTTGACATTGGGCCACTGCACTCCAGCCTGGGTGACAGAGCAAGACTCTGTCTCAAAAAAAAAAAAAAAAAAAAAAAAGAGTATTAAAGAGTACTAAGAGTTGGGACCTTTCAGAGAGGATTAGACCGAGGGCTCCACCCTCATAAGTGGGATTTGTGCTGCTCTAAAAGGGGCAAGTTCAGTCCCCTGTAGCTCTCTCTCATCCTTTCTTATTCTACCATGTGATGGTACAGCAAGAAGGCCCTCCACAGATGCATCACCTTGACCTTGGGCTTCCTGGCCCCCAGAACTGTGATCCAGTAAATTTCTGGCACAGAGTACCCAGTCTCAGGTATTCTGTTACAGTTACACAGAACAGACTGAGACAGATATAACAGGAGGAAGGAGTGAAGTCATGGGGTATATCACAGCACATAACTGTAACACACGTATAAATTTGATGATACTCATCTGAGAATGTATTTGAGAATATTTAATTCTGCTTAAAGGCAAGATACACAAACAGGTTGGATGCACTCATAAAAAGGGTTGAACATAAGCTGTAGGTAAGCTGGTAGTTTGCAAGATATAGGGAAAATGTTCAGTATGGATGATGTGTAAACAGGAAGCTCCTGCACCTCAGGCAGAGCCGAGAAGAGAGTGAGTGAGCTGTAAGACATGCCAAGGAGAGACGGAATAAATAAAATAAAACACGTTTCAACAAAAAGAGAAATGTTTATAGACAGAAAGGACAGAAGCACCAAATCATGATCTTGCCACCTCCAGGTTGACAGCTCTGTCACCCAGATTTAGCCATCCACTGGTAACACTCAGCATATTCTCCATTTTGGTCCCACGTATACACGATCCAAGAAAAGTACATGAAAACCATGGCTGTCCAGGAGGCTAAGGTGCAAGGGACGCCTGTAGCCAGATGACCTTGCTCTCCCATAGAGGAAGCATGTATCTTTGGCCCAAAACACCTTCTATCCATGGACCCCTCCCTCAAACCTCAGTCAGGGTCCTCATAACCATATCATCATCATCAGTGTCCCTAGACTCAGGGAGATACGGGCCCTCCGCCAGCCTGAAGCCTGCTCTGTAAAAGTTAACTTGCCCATTTCTTTCCCATTGCTTCTTCCTATGTGTTTAAGTTAGTGGATAGAGTGACTCATTCGTTTTAATTTGGTGTGTGATATTCTCTGTCTTTCAACCTCTGGAACAGCCTGACTGGTAGAGTATTTGGAAGCTACCATTGCCTCAGGATTATTTCCCAGACGACAGTTACCGTGAGAAAACCACAGGAACTTTAGTATGCCTAGAACATTAGATGTTAGTTGTGAAGTGATAAGAGACAAGTTGAGAGAAATAGCTATGGATTAAATCATGAAAGGCCTTTCCTACAAATCTTGGGGGTGAAAATTTATCCCCTGGGCAATGCAGAATCCTTGTAAGATTTTTGTGGAGAAAAAAATATGATCATGTTTGGAATAATTCTGGAATTACTGTGATAATGAATTGGAGAGGAGGCATTCTAGAGATACATAGATAGGACAGTTAAGATAGGACTGCACAATTCAAGTAACAAATAAAAGAAGGCTAAACCAGAGGCTTCACTGTAGGACTGGTGAGATGGAAACAGGTTCAAGAAATGGCAAATGGACAAGTCAAGGTAATGTGAGAAATAAAAATGAGGCTTAGAGAGATAGCCAGGCAGGACCAGTCACTTGTGTGCAGACTGAAGAAGCAGCCTCAGTTTTGGGAGCCAGTTCAACTTTAGACTTAGGGAGCAAGCTACAGGAGGAGGGACTGACTCTTCAGCTGTGTGGATACATCTGAAACTCAGGAGAAAGACCTGGGCTGAAGGTGTAAATAAGGAAGTTACTAGGTATACTTGAAAGATGTAGCCAACGGCACAAGACGGAATTACTGAGGGAGACTGTGTAGTATGAAAACAAATGGAGATAGAACAGATGGAGTTTTTTAGAACCCCCCTATTTAAGAAAAGTATAGATTAAAGTGTGCATGTGAAGGAAAGCAAGGAGGACATGCTATATCAGAGGCAACAATGTTGTTTCGGTATCATAAAAACAAAGGAAGAAGTTTCTATAAAAAGGCACAAGGCGTAATACCAAGTGCCGCAAAATATTGATTTCCTGACCTTAATATTTATCAAATGTGTAAAATGTTAGGTGCATGTTTAATCATGCATTATGCCTGTGGATATTTCTTTTTAAGACACACTGTCAAGGAGCAAGTTACCATTGCTAGCAAAGATGAAAAAATAAAATAATATAATGCTTTTCTCCCAAATGCAATAATTCAGTTCCAAAATATTAGCAGGGATTCAATACATGCTTTGTTTTGTTTTTTCCAAAAGAGAGGGATAGCTTTGGTAGGTATAAGAAAATAAAAGACAAATGATAATCATTACTTTTCTTTTTCAATTTAGTTTATTTCTATTACAGATCCACAGACATTATAACTTAAATCAGTCTCAAAGTGCTACAAATCATTCCGTATTGTTTGCCTTAGTTAAAAATCACCAAGGAATACAAACCAGAATACAAACATCACCAGCTTGCTTCTCTATTTGTAATTTTGTTTGTACTCCAGCAGGTGAAAAAGAAACTACTTTCATACTTTCTTTAAGGAACAAAAGACTCTAGATTCAAGTCCAAGGTGTTAAATCTAAGTAAAGCATCAACGCTACTTGGAGGCTGAGTTTCTGACATGACTTGAACATGCTTGTCCTTTGTTTTACCCACAAGTGATATTCAAGTTAAAAGCTCAGGGGTACAGCATGGCTAGGACTACCAAACAATTGCAAAGGTCGTCGTTCTTTCCAAGACTCTGTGCTCAGCTGCCAAATGGCTGACGCCGTGGCAGTAGCACCCCCAGCAGCTGTGTCGAAGAGCAGATGGGTGAGGAATCATGTCGCCAGTGGCTGAAGTGTCTCTGAGGCCCAGTGTCTCTCTGCATTGCTCAGATGCTTCACTTCTTGCCCATCTGCAATCCAGGCCACGGGTCCACAAAGGCAGTTGTGTGATCTGCCAGCCAGCTGGCCCTATCAACATTATGGAGATGAAATAGAGCTGGATTCAGTGCCAGCCGCATGGCAGATCATGGAGGACAGAAATCCAAAGTATCTTGCCCATGCAGGGGCCAGAAAGTCTGCACCAAAGTTCAGTTCAGACAATTTGAATTCATTATGACTCCTTCTGCTTTGCATTATTATCAAAATTAGCTTCCATTTTAAGTGAAACATATTAGGGTCTTTTAAACTTTTAATCACTTTTTAATGTCTTCTAGTGCAGGAGGAGCTGGGTATTTTTTTTCTTTTTCTCATTATTTATATTATTACCATAATCTGAAAGTTGTTCATCTCAAATAGCTACCAGGACCACTCTCCCCACTCCCACTAACCCACCAAATATAACTGTCTTTCCATCCCCAAAGGATTGACTTTCACCCATGCATTTAACATAAAATCTAATAAGCTTCATTCTATCTTTCATTTACTTACACATTAGGTATTTACTAACTCCTTACTCTATTTATGTTGCATTGGTTTTCCATTGTTACTGTAACAAATTATCACAAACAGTGCCTTAAGACAACACAGATTTATTATTTTACAGTTACAGTGGTCAGAAGTCCAAAATAGGTGTTACTGGAAAAAAAAAATACAGAAACGGTGTCAGCAGCAGTGTGCTCCTTTGAGAAGATCCAGAGGAACCTCTGTTCTCCAGCCTTTTCCAGCTTCTGGATGTGCCTGCATTTGTTGACTTGTAGCCCCTTTTTCCCCTTCAAAACCAGCTGTGTAGTATCTTATAATCTCTCTCTTGTAGGATCATATGGGATCACCCAGATGACCCAAAATAATCTCACCATCTCAAGATTCCTAACTTAATCTCATTTGCAAAGTCACTTTTGCAATGTGAAGTAATATACTCAAAGTTTCTGGGGATCAAGACATGGACATCTTCAAAAAGCATTATTCTGCCTACAACATACGGGAATCTAATATTCAGTAAGATTCTCTCCAAATCCCTGCCCTCGTGTATGTTCAGTGCAATCTGAACACAGTGCAGTGGGATTCTCTCTTCTCTTTATCGATCTGTATATCTATAGATATATCTATCCATTAGATATAGATATATCTATCCATCCTCCTCAAAATGGAGAAAAAGAACTCATTAATTGTGCACAAGGAGAAATGTCTTTGTTGGCATTCATTGAGTTTTCTCATTTTACTGATTCTTACTAGTAAGGCTAGTTACAATAATTAATGAATTCTTAGCAAACCCTATTTGCTAATCTTGAACCTAAAATACTGAAGTGAGCAGCTGAAGTGAGTATATTTATTGATATATCTATCATCATCACCATTCATCATCATAATCATCATCATTACCACCATCAAGACTGCCTTCATCAAAACCACCACACCATCACACTAACATAATCACCCTATCATCATCATCCACACCATTATCTTCACTATCACCACCACCACCACCACCATCATTATTATCCTCCTCACCCCATCCTATCACTGTCATCATCATCCTCACCACCATTATCATCCTCACCTTTATTACCAACACAACTACCACCAGCATCATCATCGTCTTCACCACCAAGACCACCACCACCATCATTCTCACCATCACAACCATCATCATCATCCTCCTCACCACCACTATCATCCTCACCATTATTGCCACCACCGACCGCTACCACCATCATCATCGTCAGCGTCATCATTCTCATCACCACCACTACAACAACAATCATCACCATTTTTATCATCCTAACCACCACCAGCATCATCATCCTAACCCTCATTCCCACCACCACCACCACCACCACCACCATCATCATCATTATCATATGCAGCAGCAGTAATACACCATGGTACACTTGTAAACTAATTTTTACCTTTTGAATACATCATTTATCCTCAAAACAAACGAGCTAAGTAGATCAAAAGATTTTAAAGGATTATCTCATATATTTCATATAAGAAGAAAACATGGACTCAGATATGTTAGGGCATTTAGGAGACTTTCCCAACACCTTGTATTAGAAGGTAACACATTGGCTCTTAAACCTAGAACTTTTTGATGAATCACTGCTTTTTCCACCAAACCACACTGTCTTTTGGAAAGTATACATAATGTTGTATCTTAACTAGAGGGAAGGGAGACAAATTCAAAAGAATGATCCATATTAGAATAAGAGAATAGAGACTGCCTTCATTAATCAGTATGCACACTGAAGATTTTCTTTATTTACATACTATTAGGCAAAGCCCTACTCATCCATTCTTAAGTGATCTTACCCACTTGGCATTTCTATGGCGATTGTTATTCAACCAATGCCTAACAGCATCTCATCCACCATTTTTATTTGTAAGCTCTTAGACAAATGGCCTATAGCCTATTTCTTTATAACTGCCATAGTACATTATGTTGCACTTAGAAATAGCCTAATAATGATCCAATAAATTTTAACTAAATATCCAAGAAGATGTGCTTAATAGTATACAGAGTGGTGTGCGCTGGCTGTCAAAACCCAATGGTACACATCTCTCCCAACTCTGTTCAGTGACATCATGTTGGTAGCTTGAAATCAGCCATGATGGGCATGTTCACACTCGAGACACCAGGAAATGTCACAATCAGGGGTCCCCCACCCAACCTCACGAAAGCCAATGTTAAACATTATTTGTGCACACTGCTTGTGGGTACCAGTGAATTGACAGTGGGCTCAGTGCTCAACAGTCCGGAGTTTTATCCTTCTTTTTTTTTTTTTTGAGACAGAGTCTTGCTCTGTTGCCCAGGCTGGAGTGCAGTGGCACGATCTCAGCTCACTGTAAGCTCCATCTCCCAGGTTCATGCCATGCTCCTGCCTCAGCCTCCCGAGTAGCTGGGACTACAGGTGCCCGCCATGATGCCCGACTAATTTTTTGTATTTTTAGTAGAGATGGGGTTTCACCGTGTTAGCCAGGATGATCTCGATCTCCTGACCTCGTGATCCACCCACCTCGGCCTCCCAGAGTGCTGGGATTACAGGCGTGAGCCACCGTGCCCGGCCCTGAGTTTTATTCTTAGAGCTGATACAAGCTGATTCTGAGACAGCTTTGATTCTGTTCTATGCCTTTCTCCTGGAGGAAGGATAATGGTTACCATTCACCACTTATCAACCTCATATGATTTTCTCTGCAGTGATTTGAGGATCTGTTCTGAAATATGTTGTGCAAATACAAAATGTTATTATTTTGACTACACTGACAAACAAGAATGAAGCGAGAAGAGGAAACACAAGGTTTCCATGCCCCACTGGGGGGTTCTGTGTTGCATCCATGCTGTGATGGGAAGAGTGAGGACCATGGCATTCTGCATAATGACGCACTCTGGACCTCAGGTATCCGTCAAATGCTATTGTAGTGAGTATTTTCTCTGCAAAAAAAATTCAGAAAGTGAATGAGGACAATAAACATTCAGAGAGCAATTGTGGAAATTTAACATAAAGTGCCAGACAAGCTTTGTCATAAGCTATATATATATAATATATTGTGGAGGGTGTGTGTCACGGGGAGAGAGAAATAGATTCTCTAAAGATAAATCTCTTCTCCAGAGACATTGCATTGCCACATTACACACTTTAAACTGCCAACATGCACCTTCAGGGTCCTCTTGATCTTGTTTCAACACCCTTAAAACCAACTGCCCTAGAAGAGCCTATTTTCAGAAAAGCTCCCTAGTTTCAGTTCGCTTATAACAAAATGGATGGCAACCTTCTGGAAATGATGCACTCCGAACGCAACCCTAAGGGCCTCTGGCAGAAGCAGCTATTGATGTCTCTGGAAACCCCGATCATCCAAGGCCACTTCTAGGCCGTGCTATGTAGCCCCTGACCTCACTTTTGTCTGTCTCTCCTGTATCATAGACTGTCAAAACACACTGAGAACTGGGGGCCTTATATCCATGAGGGTCTGCACTCATGCAGAACAGTGCCGCACAGGCCAGCTATAACGGAAACTGGACCACGTGGCCAAAGGTCACTGACCCAACATGATGGCAAATTTACCACCAAGTCACTAGAATAGACTGAGAGATTGTGATGTGGCAGACCCTAACCACAATTTTCAAATGTGGTCCTCACAGAAACTATGAGTTAGGTATCTCCATTTCACTAAAGATAGGAGAGGTTGTCCAAGCACACAGTAAGTATTAAAAGCAGAAACTAAGCCTTGTTCTGACTCCGACATGCCAAGGTCTTCATTGCTACCAAATACTCCCTAAAGGTATAAGTCAAACTCCATCCCTCTTCCCTGCTCCTTTGATTTAACATCAAGCCCACAATGATATGCCATCTCACACCAACCAGAATGGTTATTATTAAAAAGTAAAAAAAATAACAGATGCTGGTGAGGTTGTGAAGAGAAGAAAATGCATATACACTGCTGGTGGGAATGCGAATTAGTTCAGCCATTGTGGAAAGCAGTTTGGCAATTTGTGAACTTCAAATAGAAGTACCATTTAAGTCAGCAATCCAATTACTGGGTATATACCCAAAGAAATAGAAATCATTCTACCATAAAGGCACATGTACTCATATGTTCATCACAGCACTATTCACAATAGCAAAGACATGGAATCAACCTAAATCCCCATCAATGGTAGACTGGATAAACAAAATATAGTACATATACACCATGGAATACTATGAAGCCATAAAAAAGCAAGATTATGTCCTATGCAACAACGTGGATGGAACTGAAGGCGATTATTGTAGGCAAACTAACAAAGGAACGAAAAAGAAAATACTTTCCATTTTCACTTATAAATGGAAGCTAAACCTCCAGTACATATGGACACAAAGAAGGGAACAACAGACACGGGGCCTCCCTGAGGGTAGAGGATGGGAGGCAGGTGAGCGTTGAAAAAACATGAATCAGGTAGTAGGCATATTACGTGGGGGACAAAATAATCTGCACACCAAACCCTTGTGACACATAATTTACCTGTATCAGAAACCTGTACATGTACCCCTGAACCTAAAATAAAAAGTAAAATTAAAAAAAAAGAAAAGAAAATGTGGTACTTATACACAATGGAGTACTATTCAGCCATTAAAAACGAGTGAGATTCTATCATTTGCAGCAGCATTGATGGAACTGGAGGTCATTATGTTAAGTGGAATAAGCCAGGTACAGAAAGACGAATATTGCATGGCATGTTCTCTCTTAACTGTGAAATCTAAAAATCATAACAACTGAACCCATGGAGATAGAGAGCAGAAAGATGGCTCCCAGAGTCTAGGAAACACGCTGGTGGGGTAGGTGGGAGTTAGCAATGGTTAATGGGTATCAAAAATTTTAAAGAATAAATAAGTCCTAGTAACTGATAGTATAATGGGGATCTAAAATCAATCATAATTTAATTGTATATTTAAGCTCTTTATATAGGTATAGAAAGTTAGATAGGTATAACTATATAACCTTTTATAACTATGTAACTCTTTTAATAACTGAAAGAGTATAATTGGATTGTTTGTGACACAAAGGACAAATACTTGAAGGGATGAATACCCCACTTCCACGGTGTGATTATTAATGCACTGCATGCCTGAACAAAATCTCTCATATAGCCCATAAATATATACCCCTCACATGTGCTCACGAAAATTAAAAATTTAAAAAGTTAAACAAATTAGTGAATACAAAAGTAAAATATGGCTCAATGAATTCTTTCACTTCTCATCTCATATCTAAGGTTTTACGTGATTGGACAACATCTGGTGATTGTTCCTGATTAAAGGAAGATCAATTGAGAGGGAGAACTGATGGCTACATTCCACCTAGAATAAATTAGGTCACAACTTGGAATATTAATTTAAACATATTAATGCATGAGAGCTTAAAAGCAGTAAATATCTAACATCGTATAGTATGGGATATAAATAAAAAACAAAATAAATTATCATGCTTTTTTTTTTTTTTTTTTTGGAGACGGAGTTTCCCTCTTGTTGCCCAGACTGAAGTGCAATGGTGTGATCTCGGCTCACTGCAACCTCCGCCTCTCAAGTTCAAGCGATTCTCCTGCCTCAGCCTCCCGTATAGCTGGGATTACAAGCATGCACCACCACACCCAGCTAATTTTGTATTTTTAGTAGAGAGGGGGTTTCTCCATGTTGGCCGGGCTGGTCTCGAACTCCTGACCTCAGGTGATCCACCCACCCCGGCCTCCCAAAGTGCTGGGATTACAAGTGTGAGCCATCATGCCCAGCCTTATCATGCTCTTTAAGTGTGTGATTAAAAAAAAAAAAAGAAAAAAAGGAAGGGAAAGTAATTGATTTGCCTAGTACCTTAACTTTGGTCAAATAAAATATTCTGGGATTTTTTCTTTCTTTCTTTTTTTTTTTCTTGAGAGGGAGGCTCGCTCTGTCGCCCAGGCTGGAGTGCAGTGGCACAATCTCGGTTCACTGCAAGCTCCGCCTCCTGGGTTCATGCCATTCTCCTTCCTCAGCCTCCCGAGTAGCTGGGACTACAGGCGCCCGCCACCACGCCCGGCTAAGTTTTTATTTTTTGTAGAGATGGGGTTTCACCATGTTAGCCAGGATGGTCTCGATCTCCCAACCTCGTGATCCATCCGCCTCGGCCTTCCAAAGTGCTGGGATTACAGGCGTGAGCCACTGAGCTCGGCCTGGGATTCTTTTTTACCAAAATAAAATCTTGTTTCATGAAGGTATATTATCCTTAAAATATGTGAAATTACCTATTGGATATTACTGTGCATTTTACCATCATAGTAAACATAAATTATTGCAATTAAACTTTAATACTTGGAAATATCTCTTTTTCAAACAAACCATCAAAGAATTATTCTTTATTTTACTCACTTAAAAATTACATTCCTTATCCCTCCCAAATATTTATTTGATGCTTTCTTTAGCAAAAGACTTGTTATATTTGATATTGAAAATGTGTTTTATTAAAATAAATACACAGAATATTTTGAGATGAAATCAAATACCTAATTTCTGTGGAATACAAAACTATGTTTTCTCCGTTTGTATTCAACTTCAGGTTGATGTTGACATATTCATTTAAAAAACCATAACTGTAGCATAATAAAAAAATCATATTATTATAAATAATCACATTATTATAAAATAAATTACTATAAATAAATATAAACTATAAATGAACATGGTTTATTTAAAATTAATAATAGAATAAAATGCAGATGGGCTTTCTCACATTTTCCCTGATTCATGGCTTTATTCCAGTTACAGAAAACTCTGTTTCTCAAGAACACTCTTCAAAACTATAGGTAAAATCAATTTTCTTCTGTTATTATGGAAAATCCTCCAGTACCTAGTCCATACATCAATAGCCACATTTATATAAATGCCAGTGCATTTATTACTTCCTGAGAATTTGTATGTAAGATTTCAAAATAAAGGCTAATCTCAAGGATAAATTTGCATTTTTAACTCATTTCAATAAATACCATAGGATTTCAGAGACCAAAGAAAGTCACAAAACCAAAAACCCCAGTAACTATTTCTTTTTAAAAAATATTTTAACTTTTATTTTAGGTTCAGGGGTACAGATGCAGGTTTGTTATAAAGGTAAACTTGTGACGGGGGTTGGGGGTTGGTTTACAGATTATTTCATCACGCAGATACTAAGCATATTACCTGACAGTTTTTTTTCTAAACTTCTCTCTCCTCCCAACTTCTTCCCTTAAGTAAGCCCCAGTTTTTTCTGTTCCCCTTTCTGTCCCTGTGTTCTCATTATTTAGTTCTCACTTGTGAGACCATGAGATTTTTTGTTTGTTTGTTTCTGTGTTAGTTTGTTAAGGATGATGGCCTCCAGTTCCATCCACATTCCTGCAAATGGCATGACCTCATTCTTTCTTATGGCTATATAGTATTCCGTGGTCCATGATGTATATGTACCACATTTTCTTTATCCAGTCTAGTGTTGATGAGAATTTAGGTTGATTCCATGTCTTTGCTATTGTCAATAGTGCTGCAATGAACATAAGCATGCATGTGTGTTTATAATTAGATGATTTGTATTCCTTTGAGTAAATACCCAGTAGTGGGATTGCCGAGTCAAATGGTAGCTCTGTTTTTTGTCCTTTGAGGAATCACCACACTGCTTTCCACAATGGCTGAACTAATTTACATTCCTACCAGCAATGTATAAGGGTTCTCATTTCTCCACAAGCTCGCCAGCATCTGTTATTTTTTTACTTTTTAATAACAGCCATTTGACTGTTGAGAGATGGTATCTTATTGTGGTTTTGACTTGCATGTCTCTAATGATTAGTGATATTGAGCATTTTTATATGCTTGTTTTGGCCACATGTAGGTCTTCTTTTGAATAAATATTGTTGAATCTAGAGTATCTGAAGGTTTATCCTGCTATTATATTAAATTTTCAGTATAATGAAAACTTTTTATGGTAAAATGTTTAAAAGAAAGATGAAAAGAAATGCTGGGCCCATAATCTTTAAAGCACAAAAACTAAAGAGTGAAATATAATAGTCTGTAAGGTAAAATCAATGATCTATTCAATATTATAGGGCATCAAAAAGTGTATTTCTTATAGAATATTGTGAATACATATTTTTATTTTAATATTTATAAAATATAAAAATTAATGTATATATAAAACAAATATATAAATTAATACATGCATAATTATACATATATCTATGAATTAATACATGTATCTATATAATATAGATGTTATATAGACACATTTATACATAATTTAGATGTATAATGTAATATATAAATTATATGTCTGTAAAGTCACTTACAGAAAATATGTAAATTTTTACTTCAATTTCCCCATATTGATTTGAAAAAATATTGTCACAAATAGCCAATATTAAGGGGTCATCCAGGGCTACTGAGGCATATTGAGTAATAAGCATTCAGTAACAGCCAACTGCCCTGTGAAACTGTTGTGGTCTTCCTGCAAGGAAAGCCTCAGGTCATGTCAAATGAAAACAACGTTCATTCTGTCCCAATATTTATGTCACCTAAGAGTATTTCCTAATCTTTAAATCAACACTTCACATGTGCATTCTGATCAATATAATAAAGTTTTATAATTTTCAACATCTTAGAAATTAAAATTTTGCTATATATTTGTGAATAAGACAGGACTTTCTCTTTCTTGGCTCACATTGAGGTTACTGTCTCAAAATAGTTCTGCCTATAGAAAAACATGAAGCTTTGCACTTCTGATCCAACTAAGCTCTTCAAACTGTGCCTTGTGAGAGTGGCTCTTCAGAAATGGGCTCTTTGCAGCACTCATGTTATGGTGAATATGGAAGCAGTTGAAGAAATTGGTGTGCTGTATTCCTACCTAAGGAACTTATACTCCAGCAAAAATTATTCATATTATTTGTTTATTTTCTGGGAGTGGCAAAGAGATCTCTAATGTTCCAGGCTTTAACAGACTGAACCTATGAAATTTGTTATGTATAATCACACAAGTTCTAAATAGTTTCTTCCTTGTGAAAAGGCAATATCAGTTACACCATACAATCATTCAGTGTGTTCCTCAGTCATACCAGATTCACTTCTTTTGGATGGCATCTTAAAGTGCCACTGTGAGTAAAACAAAGGCTTGATCCACATGGGCCAAAAAATGTTTTTCCAATATTCTCATTTGACACAAGAGCCACTGTTCTTTTACAGTTCTACAAAATACAACCTTTGTGACAAAGTAGAACCTATAACAATAAGTCATTTAAAATTCATACAGCATAGCCTTTGACATTTCTACCATTTACATTGCTCATGGCATGAATATGCATATATGACTATAATAACAAATATTTTCCCACCAGTGTCCTTCATTACAGTGTAGTTTGTTCAGGCTCTCATTCAATAGTTGCACAAGAAAAGTGAGAAGCTAGTCATGTAATTACAGAAATCAAGCTGATCATCCCTAAAAATCTTGAGTCATTCATTTGCTGATAATATACTTCTCCCATTACATGATTACTTTTAATTTTAGTGACAAACATTGGTTGCATAACCTTGGCATGTAACTGTCATTTGCAATGACACTAATAATTTAATACTCTTTTTCCAACTCACATTTCTGAGCTCCTTGAAAATTGTGCCAGTGTAGAGCCAAGGAAAAAGTAAGGAAAAGAGAAGTGCATTTCCTCCCATTAGATAACCAGTAACAATGACAAAATGAAATATTGATCTACTCTTTTGGCTGAGCTTTCTCAGGCTTGCAACCATCTTCTCCTCAGCTGTGGACAGAGCAAAATCAGAAATTGATTATCTCTCACTTGTAGACCTAAGCTTCATGGATCTTCAACGGTTGACTAGTTAATTAAATACAGTAACAGAATCCCAGATTAACGCTTTCTCCATAAGCATGCCATTAATCAACCCATTTTTCAATGCGAGAAATATCTGCACACAACTACTCTAATATTACTTCTTAGCCATAGCCTTCTATCTACTATTTAGCAGGTCGTAAGTTATTTGTCCCACAGGGAGGTTCATCATCAATTCACACCTTCTTCTCCTGATTTCCTAGACAAACTATGAAGTTTAATAGATGTTTTAGATCTTTCATCATTCATTTGCTCAAAGAATGAAATGCCAGCTCCCTAAGAACTGAAAACTGAATGGAGAGGGTGTCCATGCAGATTGATATTTGACCAATACCAGTGAAATGTGGGCCCTGTCCTGCCTTGCAATGTACAGTGGTGAGGAGTTCTTGAGTTTATAAAAACAGCTTACTCTTCTGCAAAGCAGATATTGAACATTATGTGTCTGAGCATTAAATTATTAACGTTAAAAAGGACATTTTCTTCAAAAGAATTTTTGGCAAACACTAATAAAAACCATCCCTCTTAACTCGGGTACAGGACATGAAGCACTGGAAGCAATTTTTCTGATAAATAACAACTCAGGCAGTCTATTTTTTAAATCTGGTGCTGTAGCAAGTAAGCTGCAGGTGATGAATCTCACAGGGAAAAGCACCAGGTAAAGACAGAGGTGAACAGGATGGAGAAAAATGCAATAGATAAGACTGAGTGGTACACACTATTCAGTTGGGAGAACTCAAAAAGGGAAGATTTAAAACTTCCGTTGCTTCTTTTCAAACCTAAGTTGAATATTCTTACAGACACCAGCGGCCAGATCCAAGTTTGCAACTGGTGCCTGGCATGGTACAAAAACTAACTTTATGTTAGAGTGCCATGTGAGAATTTTTTGTTCATTCCACAAATAGATTTTGAGTTTTCTAGCCATAGTGCTAAACACTAGGGACACAGAAATAAATAAAAAGAGCACCTGTTGTCTAATATTTCAGAGTGAAGTTGGAGGGAGGCAAGGATACTGTATCAGTAGGGATCAATCTTAGCAGCTACCTCTCCAGAATGATAAGCCTCCCTGAAAAAATCACCCATAGGTTCCTCTACCTCTTGACTTTCATTCCATTCAGAGCTAGGCTTTGGTGAGGAATAATCAGTATTTGCTGTCTTCACTTTGTCACCCCAACATTCACTCTCAGACCCACTGTGCTCTAGATTTGATCCCTCTGGCCCATACCCACACAACCACTAGTGGAATTTCTCTTGATGAAGTCACTAATAATCCATTAATTTCTAAAGTGAAAAATCTTGCCCACTTACCTTGTTCAACATTGGTTTTCCTTCTCACGATATTATACTTCCTCAGTGATCTTTCTAGTCTCTGATTACTTCTCCTGTCTGCACAGTTTTTCTACTCTCTGTACCCCTTAAATATTCTTATTTGTTCTGATCCCACCTTGAACCTTTCTTTCTGTGACATTCTCTTTATTAGTCTATCTACTTTCATGGATTAAATTATCTCCCATATATAAATATATTTTGTGCTAATAGAAAAAGAAAGTGCTCATTCTAGAAGGAAACCTAGAAAAAACTCTTCTGGACATTGGCCTCAGCAAAGAACTTACTACTAAGATCTCCAAAGCAAAGGCAACAAGAACAAAAATAGACAAATGGGCTTAAACGAAAGTGCTTCTGCACAGCAAAAGAAACAAGCAACAGAATGAACAGACAGATTACAGAATGGGAGAAAATATTTGCAAACTATGCATCTGACAAAGGATTAATACCCACAATCTACTAAGAATTTAAACAACTCAACAAGAAAAATAAATAAATAAATACTCCCATTAAAAAGTGGGCAAAGGACATGAACAGACATTTCTCAAAAAAAGACATACAAGTGGAAAACACATGAAAAAAATTATCAGTATCACTAATCATCAAAGAAATACAAATTAAAATCACAATGAGATACTATCGCACACCAGTCACAATGGCTATTAATAACATCAAAAGCAAAAAACAAAAAAACAAATGTTGGTGAGGATGCAGAGAAAAGGAAATGCTTACCCACTGTTAGTGTTAATGTAAATTAGTACAACCTCTATGGAAAACAGTATGGAGATTTCTCAAGAAACTAAACATAAAACTACTTCTCAACCCAGTAATCCTTCTATTGGATGTCTACCCAAAGGAAAAGGATTGTTATATCAAAAAGACACCTGTAGTCATATGTTTATCACAGCGTTATCCACAATAGCAAAGTCATGGAATCAACCTAAGTGTCCATCAACTGATGATTGAATAAAGAAACTGTGGAAAATATACATCACGGAATACTATGCAGCCATAAAAAAGAAATAAAATCATGTCATTTGCAGCATCATGAATGGAGCTGGAGGCCATTATCGTAAGTGAAATAACTCAGAAACAAAAAATCAAATACCACTTGTTTTCACTTATAAGTGGGAACTAAACGATGGGTACACATGGAAATAAAAATGGGAATAACAGATACTGGGAACTCCAAAATGCAGAGGTGGGTGAGGGTTGAAAAATAACCTATTCTGTTCATTATTAGGTACATTGTTCATTATTCAGCTGGTACACTATTCATTATTCAGTTCGTGGGTACACTGGAAGCCCAAACCTCACCATTTTCCAATGTATCCATGTAAGAAACCTGCACATGTGCCCTCCTTCATCTATAAAAATAAAGAAAGAGCATAATACTTGACATCAGAAACCCCAGACATTAGTTCCAGGAATCTCAACAACACTATTTGTGATGATGGACTTAAGGTTGGATATATTTGGTATCCTGTTCCATCTCCTTAGTAAAATGACAGGTTTAGATTTTAAATATTTCTTACTCCCTCCATTTTTATAATAATACATTAAGACATTCAACTGTTGAATGTCTTATTGTATAGACATATCTTATTTCTCACACAGAAAAGGTGAGAAATAAGAAAAGTCTTCAAATCTAGTTTATACTAAAAGTTTCAGATATTCCTTCCAAACATTTCCAAAGTTATTGTCAAGTCATTAAATTGACTGATTCACTTCTGAGAGTTTCATTATTAAGTGATGAGTGAACAATACATTCATTTTCCCTATATATGGATGAGAAAACTAAGATATAGACAGGTTATGTAACTTGTCCAAGGTTACAGAGCTTGTTACTGTTATTGTTAAAATTCAACCCCCACCCCCACCCTGACTCCTGAATACATGAAATACAGCTCCAAGAAACAAGGATTCAATGTATTTCATAACTTAAACTGTTTGCTCTCTCTTGCAACATTATTTTCAACTTGTCCCCTCCCCAGCTGTAATAATCTAATAAACTTATTCCACTGTGAATGTCCAGGGTAGTCACTGCAAAACTAAATCCCTGAGAAGGAGTCAGTTGTAAATCTGTAGCTCTCTGACTACTGGTCCTAAAGAGATTACATCAAAACTGAAATTGTTTCTCTCTTCTCCAAGTGACTCAGTTAAGGCTGAGCTGAAGCAGATCACTAGGGAATTAATAAATACTCTCACTTAGCCTACACTATAAATTCCAATGGCATTGATTTTTAAAAATTACCGCATCTAGCAATGTTCCTGTATCCAACCAAAGTAAGCACACTCACACACGTGCACACACACATGCACACACACGTATGCACATATACACACAGACATAAAACACAGAAAGGCTAAACATGTGGAGTTCCACAAAAGTGAAGTTTTCTTTTATCAGCTGGACATCTCCTAAAATATCCCCACTCCAAATTTTCAGAAGAAAGGGTATTAAGACAAATAAAATGATCAACATTAAGTAAAATATTGAAAAGTACTTAGTATTTTGGAAGCAGCTGGGTCTATAGTTAAAGCACAAGGCATGCTTCTAGCCTATTGACACTACAGTGAAGTAATACCACTCTTGAATTCTGGTTTGACATGAGGACACCTAAGAAAAAAGACTACATATTCCATTACTTTTTGTAGCTAAGTAAAGCCATAGAGTAAATTCCATTCTACGGGGTTCAAGGGAAAGTGATGAATGCAATTTTCCACAGATTCCCTAACAGGGAATTATTATATTAAACACTATTCTCTGAAAGGGAAATGACATATTTTGTTATTTTTCAAATAATATTTTTCAAATAATAGTGTTTAATAGTGTTAATAGTGTTAAACTTGAAAGTTAAAATGTGAGAATGTTCATTGGAGCTGCAGCTACCATATTGAACTATGGGAAGCCACCAGATAGAAGGATTCTGGTCCGGAATGATCATGGGACCACCACAGCCCCAGGCTGTGCATGTCAGTCAACAGATAGGAAAGAAAAATAAGCATCTATATTATTGAGACAATTGGTATTTTAGATGTTGTTTTTTTTGTTCGTTTGTTTGTCACATTATCCAAGCCTGTACTTAAGTAATACAAGTGAATAGAACTGAGAGCTGTTGATGTTTGGCAGATTATTTCCCCATTCAAAGAGTTTCCTCTTTGCTAAAAAATTTTTTAAAAAGAGAAGAGCAAGAAAGAACAAGAGGAAGAGGAGGAAGAAAAAGGAGGAGGAGAAGGAGGGAAGGAAGAGGAAGAGGGGAAGAAGAAGAGGAAGAAGAACAAGAGGAGGAAGAAGAAGAGGAAGGAGGAGAAGGAGAGGAGGAAGAGGAAAGAAGAGGAAGGAAGGAAGGAGAGAAGAAAGAAGAGAAGAAAGAAGAAAAAAGAAGGAAGAAGAAAGAAGAGAGGAAGAAGGAAGAGAGGAAGGAGAAGAAGGAGGAGAAGAAGAAGAAAGAGGAGAAGAAGAAGGAGAAGAAGAAGGAGGAGGAAGAGGATGAGGAGGAGAAGAAGAAGAGGAAGAAGAGGAGGAGGAAGGAAGGAAGAAGAAGAAGGAGGAAGAAGAAGGAAGAGGAGGAGGAGGAGGAGGAGTTGTAGTAGCAGTAGTAAGGAACTGTCAGGTATTACTTTTCACCTATAGAGATTAGTTGGCTACAGAGTCAACAAAATGAGCCAATGAAGAGCAGAGATTCCTCTTTGAGGGTTTTTTTTAATGTAGAAGAAGAGTGAGTAGAGACTCCGTGTTTCCCACTTTCACCCTTCCTGGGTGGAATTGGAAAAAAAAAACTGCAATTTTTTCGTAAAAGGTTTAGTATCTTATGTGTGGACATTCAGGAAAAATGCCAGGAGTCAGCTACTTTGACAGCAGCATGACCCATTTTTCCTGCTGTGTCTACAAAACCTAAGAACAATCAAGTAAATTTGGGATTCTCTGAGCACTGGGTTTCTTCTGGGGCTAATGAATATTATGTCAAAACTAAAGATAGCTTTCCCTAGAAGCTTTAGGATAGTGAAGATGAAACTTCCCACTTTCAATAACAATATGTAGAAATGGTGGTCCAAGGGAGGGAAATGGTTTCTAAGAATGATCCTAAAAGATAACTAAAATAATATTCTTGTTTGAAGGCTTTCTTCTGAATTTCCCATTAATGTAGCTGATGCAATAAAAACAATTTTTAGACACAAGTACAATTAAAGGATAAACAAAATGTTAAACCAGAACTTGAAAGCAAGAAAATAACCTCTTACAACCAGAACAAGCACCGTTTCAATTCTTGCGTAATGATTATAGTAATTAGCTTGAGTTGTAACACTTCCAGTAATATCCAGCCTATCTGAGCAAACATAAAAAAAATCTGCTTTCACAACTGTGCAAAACTAAGGGGGCAGAGGAAGGTGATATAAAATTTCCAGTAAGGAAAAATGTTCCAGTATTAAAATCAGAGAACCATTTGCAGGGTGCTATATATGTTCAATTGAATATATGCAGATGAAATCACTAAAAAAGAACATCTGCATTTTTTCCTTCAAGGCCATTTTAATTCATTTAATAATAGTTTATTTATATGGAAAATAGAATGTCATCCCGAATGGAAATCTTTGTTTTTTCCTGACTAAATACATATTTGCTGTGCTTATTTCAAGGAAAGCATACAAATTAGAACCAGAAAAAGTGATAAATACATATGACAGAGTCTGGGAGAATTCCAGTGCAGAGCTTCTATTGTCCTCAAAGACACTGCACTCCCAGCATCAATGTGTGGCATACACACAAAGAGCATTGCCAATCCAGAAAGTTCACCCAAGCTTCAGTGTCCAAAATTTCTACTGAGGCTTCACTAAAAAAGCATGATTGATGATGCATTGCCCACATGGCTGAACTCGGTCTTTAGGTCAAATTATATCATGTAACCTAATCATATGATGGTCATTCTGGCATGGACAACTCCCACCCCTAGATTATGTGGTTGGGCCAGCCCCACCCTGAGTCATCTCATTAGCCTTAAACTATCAGGTGTGGTCCCAGAGGCATACCATGCACAACAAAGACACTTCTATCACCTCAAAAAGTCCAACACTTAAATAGTTACCTCCCGGGAGGTAATTTCTCTTTGGATGAGGCCAAATGCTTGACTACACAGGTTGCTACTAGCTATGTAAACCCCCTTACCCTGACATGAATGGTCCTCTCTATGACACAATGTTGTCTCCCCTCACCACCATTCCAAATCAGTTTCACCAGTAACCATGCTTCATAATTTGAAAGGAAAACAGAAGTCATCAGATGGGAATCCACCCATCTTTCCATCAACAAACCGTACCTTTTCTTCCTTCCATCTAAATGAAGCAGGTATCTCTTCTCACAGTGGAGACCAGCTGGCTTTTGCTCTTCTGGGTGCCATTCTCTTCCATTTTGTTAGGGACCTCACTTTCTAAGGTACGGGCCTCTTTCTCTTGCATTGTCATGCAATCCTTCACACTAGATGTGTCTTCTCATATCCAAACCTTCTCTAAAACATTGTATTTTGTAATATTTATTTATTTTGATACAGGGCCTTGCTCTATCATCCAGTCTGGAGTGCAGTGATGCAATCATAGTTCACTGCAGTCTCAACCTCCCAGGTTTAAGTGATGCTCCTGCCCCAGCCTCCTAAGTAGCTGGAACCACAGACACGTGCCACCACGCCCAGATAATTTTTTAATTGTGTAGAGATGGGGTCTCACTATGTTGCCCAAGCTGGTTTTCAATTCCTGGGTTCAAGCAATCCTCCCACCTCAGCATCCCAAAGTCCTGGGATTACAGGCATGAGCCATGACACCCAGCCTCTTTTGTTTTAAAAACATTCATTTCTCCCATCTCTTTCAGTTACCACACTCTCTCTTCTCAAAAACAAGCAGAAGATGGTTATTTTCTCACTCCTCATCCCTCTTTTTCTCCTGATATCACTACTCTGTTCAAACAGCTCCTTTGAAGATAACCAATAAATTCCATGTTGTTAATACTGTTACCCATTTGACTTAACCACATAGTGGGATCTTACACAGCTAATTACCCCTCTTCTTGAAGTAGTTGCTTCTTCTGCTCTTATTTTTCATTTATTTATTTTTATTTATTTATTTATTTATTTTGAGACAGAGTCTCACTCTGTCACCCAGGCTAGAGTGCACTGGCACAATCTCAGCTCACGGCAACCTCTGTCTCCTGGGTTCAAGCAATTCTCCTGCCTCAGCCTCCCAAGTAGCTAGGATTACAGGTGTGCACCACTACGCCTGGCTAATTTTTGTATTTTCAGTAAGACAGGGTTTCACCATGTTGACCAGGCTGGTCTCGAACCCCTAACCTCAAGTGATCCGCCCTTCTTGGCCTCCCAAAGTGCTAGGATTACAGGCGTGAGCCACCAGGCCTGGCCTTCTGCTTTTGATGACCTCATACTCTTTTACATATCCCTTGACTCTTCTGGCCTAATTGTGCTGTTAGTTTGATCTTTAAATGTAGGGGTTCTTCAATGTCTAGAACCCGTCTTTCTCTTCTCATTCTTCTCTATCCCTAAGTGAGCCCATCCATATTTATATTCATTAATTGTTAGCCAGTGACTTCTAATATTTTATTTCCAGGCCCTGCGCCTTGTGTGAGCTTTGTAAAGCATATGTCAACTGTCTGACTCACATTTCATTTGAATATCTCATAGTTTTCTCAAAAAAAAAAAAAAAATTAGAAAGCATGTTCTAGGCTCAGCTGTATCTTCTTTCATGTTTCCTGTCTCAGTAACGAGTACATCCACCCATCAGCTGCTCATATCAGAAACAGGGTCATCCTCCTTCCTATCTTCCTCTTCTCCCGAAGCCCACTTTAAACCTATCTCAAGTCCAAATCTACCTCTAAAATAGATCTCTGAAATGCATCCACTTCTCTCCACTTCTGCCGCCTAGTCAGCAAAGCACTCACTTCCGTAGAAACTGCTAAGACCATCTTCATTGCACACTGTCCTTGTTCTGCTCCCTCCCGATGTTCTTCCTCCTCCTCCAGAGTGGTCTTTACATTGCTCTTATTGTCTTATGTGTAAAACCCTTCAACGGCTACACATTTCTCTAAGAACAAAGACACTAATCCTTAATACAGCTTCAAAGCCCTGCATACTCTGACCTCGGACTAACCTTGCCAACCTCACCTTAAACTATCTTCTCCACTGTGAATTTCAGTCTCACTGACTTTCTTTTACTTCCTGGAAACCACCTCACCAGGCCAACTCCACGTTTGCACAAATGCTATTCTCTATACCAGCAAGGTTGATCTTTGTATGACTGAATACTTTCTAAACCTAAATGCAGTGAAAAAAAGTCATGAAAGAAAAGATCCATAACTATGAAGGTAACAAAATTAAATTGTCTCCATTTGAAAAAAAACCATAAACAAACGCAAGAAAAACTTAGAAAACATTGACAAGATTTCTCATGATAGAGTTGATAGCATCATGTGAATCAATAAAAAAATTTTAAGACCCAACTATATAAATGGGTAAAGATAATTATCCCAAATAGGAAATATAGTGATAATACTCATTAACAATATCAAACCTCAATAGTAATTAAAAGTATAACATAACATTATACTGTATATATGATACATTTTGTTATATTTTGAACATAAACACAAGTAAAACTTAAGTTTTTACCATAAGCTAGGCACTTAGCTAAATGTGAATATGGCAGTGATCAAAACAGACATATTCTGTCTCCACAGAGCCTGTATTTTAGCAAAGCAAGATCCATTAACCAAATAATCACATGGAATTAATATGTTAGTAACATAATGAAACTAAAGAGCTGGCTTTTTAATTGCAGTGCCATTATTAAAGGAAGTAACCTAGGTGAACGTTTGATCTATTCAAATCTATCTTCTCTGAAAGAAATAATTCTAGAAGTCAACAACTGGTGTTATCCTGTCACACAAAACATTGAAATATCATCATCCCATTCTTCTTTGCATCTTTTAGTCCTGTTTATCCTTTTAGTCTCTCATTTTTTCAGCATCCTTAATGCTACATCTCCTCTTTTGCTTTTGGTTCCCAGTAATTCGTCCTTCGACTGACTCTGATACATGGCTGTTGGTAGAGTGGACTCTCACCCTCCCAGTTCTTCTCTCTCTAGGAGATTTCCCCCATAGAACTTAGAAGTGACTTGGAAGTAGCAGAAATGGAAGGATCTACAGAAGTGTCTAGCAAGTCTGAGCAGCAGGAAATGCAGAGAGACATCAGCACTGAGCTCACTTGGGAGCAGAAGGAATTGGGAATGCACACGGACCCACCTGTCCAGGTGGGAGGCTTACTGTGGGGATGGCAGGAAATTGTTGGGAACTACTTGGGGTTCTAGAAAACCTTAGTGAGAGAGAAATCAAATAAATATTCTTCAATCAAATCCCCCACTCTGCCCCTGTGCTGTAACAGAGTGGATCAAAGGCAATCGCAGTGGCACCCAAGTGGGTTACCAGCTCAACTTAGCTGAAGTCACAATAAAATTGGTTCTGTTGCACCAGGGATGATCATAAGAGGTGTTCAGTATTCCCAAGGATTTCTAAATGAGAACCCTTGTGGTTAATCAAATCAGCGTGAAATAAAGAAACACTCTTCAAGATGAGGCTGTAATTTTGGGAAAGATCATTGTAACTTACCCTGCCATCCAGTTATGCACTTCACAATTAACTGTCAGGTTCAAGGTGAATTGATCCTGAAGATAACCCAGACTCAGGTCCCCAGTCTGCCTCTGATTATGTTTTTCATTTTATGTTACCCAACATTTTTAGTTCATGTGCACGGCGAACATCAGTAGCTCTAGTGAAGCTTGACCTGGTGGGGTTTTAATAGAGAAAACACAAATCCAAAACACTAGAAGACCTGTGTGCTTTCAAAAGAGACCACTTTAGTAAGATTAAAAAAACAAAAATGGCTTTAAAGCATGAATACATGGTATCCAGATTGGCAGTTCAGCAAATGAAGAAGTGTGCAATGAAGAGTATACTCTCCTCAAGGCTCATGCTAGGTTCTGGAGTGAGAAAAGCGTGCACGTAACTCTACCTGCTCTGAATGCCCTAGTGATCCTCATGCTCCAGCAGAGAGATGAGAATCAAAGATCAGAAAAAAAAATACGTAAGAAAATATTTATGCTAACAATAAAAAATATAAGGAAATATATAGTTAAACCATAAGGACAATTGGTGGTTAGTACTGGTGTTTGGAAGGCAGGAGATTATTCCGAGTTGGGGTGAATTAGTAAGAAAGTCTTTCTGGAGGAAATGATATTTAGGTTATGTTCTGAAAGATTTGGAAATGTAAAGAGAGAGATGAAAGGGAATGTTAAAAGGAGTATGCAGTTTTCTGGGACCTGAAATGTTGCCATCGAGTCGTCACTTCCAACCTGGGGAAAGTTAAACCCTACACTGGTCTAAACCTTTACCTTGTTTCCTTCCCACCCCTTCATTTGCTTAAGTTATTGTCAGTTTCTCTTCCTCTCACATCGTCAAAAGCTGAAAACTTCATTTTTAGAAAAAAGAGAGAGAAGAGAGAAGAGGGAGGAGAGAGGAGGGGAGAGGGGAGGCAAAGGGGAGGTGAGGGGAGGTGAAGGGAAGGGAGGTGACGTGACGGGAGAGGAGGGGAAAGGAGAGGAGACCAGAGGAGAGGGGAGGGGAGGGAAGAGGAGGGGAGGGAAGGGGAGAGGGGAGGGGAGGGGAGAAAAGGGGAGGGGAAAGGAGAGGAGAGGGGAGGGGAGAGGAGGGGAAAGGAGAGGGGAGGGGAGAGGAAGGGAAAGGAGAAGAGAGGAGAGGAGAGGGGAGAGGAGGGGAGAGGAGGGGAAAGGGGAGGGGAGGGGAGAGGAGAGGAGAGATAAAATAAAATGAAGCTAATCTCATTTTTCAAGTACAATTTGGGGAACTAATATTTTCTAGTTAATACATGAACTTGCACTTTAAATCATGCTATATTAACTTAGAACAGATAGTTCCATGTCTCCTCACTGTATTAGTTTCCTGTCCTATTCTTGGCATCAGACCTGACGTTTGTCATCCCAAATTCTATCCTTACAGCCAGATAAATAGCCCTAAGTTATGCCATCTGGCCAAAAGGTAAACTGTTAATGGGGTCTGCCCCTTTTTGAGATTTTGTCCTTCAGCTCATTCACAATGCTTTGGTTTAAAATGCCATATAAACAAAAGGCTGTCGGATATGGTAAATACAAGTGCTAATCTGTTTTCATGAAGCATTCATCCCACTTAATTGCTTAAAGCTTCACCTCTGTAGACGCCTGTCACTATTTTCTGTATTTATCTTATTTTCCATAATCTTACTTCCTCATGTTTCAGTAAATGCCTGGAGATCCTGCAGTTACCAATTTTCCAGTGTCAAAATGAATGGAATCAGGTTTCAGAGAGTGAACCGTCACTGAAGTGACATGTTTGCACCAGAGATACACAGATACCAGATCATAAAACAAGGGGCACATTTGGAAAGTCCTTGTTAAATAGAAAACTAACACCCTCACTTTCAAAGAATCCTTTCATTGGCATACTGCTAAGTTAGAAATGTTAGAAAGGCCAATTGGAAAAAAAAATGCACTTTCAAAAATAAGGTAGACAAAACAAACACAGTTATTACTGAACTGAAATTCCTACATTAATAATCCTTACAAATTAAATAAATAGGTTATGAAACTAACCTGTTATTTTCAAAGAATCTTTTTATTGGCATATACCATTACCACAGAGATTTTAGAAAGGCAGCTGTATACAAAATGATCACTCATATTATTCAAATTACCAAACAATTTTGAGCAGCTACAGGAATCCTTGCAAAATGATTTCTTTAATGAGTATGCACAGAAAGAGAAAATTATAAGCCTCATATTCTTTGACTCAGCCATTACAATAAACTATAACTGAAGCCAGAGGTTACAAGCCTTAATTAACAGTTTAATAAGGAGTCATGCAAATAATTTGGAGGCTGTTGATATGGGGAATTTGTTAAATCAAAGTATGCACTTAGCCATTACATCTTATTAAAAAACAAGAAAAATTTTGGCAATATTTACTTAGTAGATATGATCAAACTTGACTCTGCAGTTAGTCTGCAGCTTGTCATCATGAACTTGAGTTTCTAAATGAAATCCCTTTGCTAAGAGAAAAAAAAAACCCTTCCTATAAATATTGAAAAATCTGTTTTAATAATGTATAAGTTCCAGGGACTGTGTTTATGATTGTTCATTGCAAAAAGCTACATTTGTTAGAAATTTGTCTTAGAAAGCCGTGCTTGTTCACTTAGAGTTATGAACCATTTTGTCATAGAAAGTTGATTTTATCCACCAACCTCATGATAATTAACTCACCATCTGTGATCACACAGTATTTTGTAACTTCATCCAAATTTAATGACTTGACCTTATTTGTTAGTGAAAGAAAAAGATAGCAGACTCTATTGCCTTTCCACAAGATCCGCCTATTGCAGAACTAAGATTCAAACCTAGGCAGTTTGTCTAAAAGTCTGTGCTTGTTATAACCCTGACAGTACTCTGCTTCTGCATAAAAAGTAAGTAATAGACTAGAGAGAAATATTAGCAGTAGAATCAGCAGATGTAGCGACCAACAGAAAAAGGCAGAAATAACAGAATATTCACAGGAAGATACAATGTATTTATTAATGACATACTTTGACAAAAGTTCAAATTTGGTAGGTTGAGGAGTAAATGGAAAGTGAGAAATTGGAGAAAATATGTAAATTGTATTTTTGAGATTATTAAAATTCTTCTTTTTAACTATAATTTAAATTAAAATGATTTCGTTTGTAAAGATTCTAGCACTATTCGTTCAGTAATAATCTTGTTTCTTTTGCCCAAGCATTTCCTGAAAGGCTCTATTTCAACGCGCTTAAACCATTAACAAATCAGCATTTGGGGAAAAAAGATGCCCCCACAAAACTTGCTGCCATGGAAACAACAAATCTTAAAGATCACTTAAATATTGTTGAGGTCATTATTTTTCAAATACAATATAAAAAATCATTTTTTACCTCTCTGAAAGTTTTCTTCTCTTAAGGCACATATGGTGACTTCTAAGGTAGCCTTTTTATGAAATATATTTATTCATTTTTGTCTCACAAACATTCAAGTTCTACCAAAAAGTTAGTAAATTAATAAGTTTTATAATTGATTTTGGAAGCAAATGCATGCGTAGTCTAAATTTTTCATCAGATATAGTATCTGTAACAAACCTTCTACTCTTCCAAATTCCCCAAAATTGCAACATATGCTTCCAAGAAAAAGAATAGAGTATCTGTCCAGTTACTAGTAATCTTAAAAGGGCAGGAACAGCTGCCAAAGTCATTAGAGGTTGGTCATCCATGTATGTGTTTTTTGAGGGAAACAATCTGTAATTAATTCTGCATTCACCAGCTGGTGTCTTTCTCATCTCTCCTCCCTATCCCCTCCCCAGAAAAAAAAAAAATCAGACCTAGGAAGATGAAGAGCAGCATCTGTTGCCACACTTAAAACAAGAAAAAAAAAGGATCATTTGCTCCAGCACACACAATGTGTAAAATGAGTAAAAGTTAATGAATTCTTGATCATTGGAGTTAAGTGCAATACATTTATTAAAGAAATCCAAAATGTGTGGGTTTTATTTTTAGGATTCTCGTGAAACCCTCTTCAATCTCATACACCTACCTGGCATGCTAGGCCACCAGACAGTGGTCCACTGAGGAAGTGTCCACAAAGAGTTCGGTCACTTGGTTAAACGAAAAGTAGATTATGGAGTTGGTGCTAACTATCAAGATCAGTGGTTTTTAACTTCAGGTGATTTTGCCCCCTAAACATTGTAATGATGTCTGAAGACATTTTTAGTCATCAAAACTGGGGGGTAGTGTGTGCTTCTATCATCTAGGGTAAAGGCCAGATGCACAGGGTCATCCCCACAGCAAATAAATGCACATTCAAGTGAAATAATAAAACACAGCAACCTCCACACATGGCTCAAGGACTGTGAGCAGAGCACAGCATTCACAATGCTTAGGGAATGGTATCCGTCATTTCATTAATTCAATTATTTTCATTAGGTACCTAACACCTGACGTGCACTTCAAACTGGGGAGAGCTAAATAATTTAGCTATGGATTTTATTGCATCCTAGTCTATACATAAAACAAAATTATTTTTGAGGCAATAATGCACTACTATAAAATGTATTTTTTGAGGTAAGTGAGTTTGGCTTCCCCTGTAAGCACTCATCACACGTTATCTCGTGGTGTCCTAGGTGATTTTGAATGGTCGTTCTCGCTGGGAACCAGAGGTAAAGTCTGTGTGTTGAGTGGACTCTAGTCCTCAAACTCCCAGACACTTCACTCTCTTATTTCAGTTCTGAATATGAACTATTATTTTACAAGTTTGATTTTTTAAAACAAGTTTTAAAAATATAAATTATAGGGCAATCATTTTAACTTGAAATCAGAAATAATATTAAATAAGCAAATGATTTTAAAAGCCCATCTTTATATTTTCAAAAATAAATTTTATGTAAAATATTCAACCCTTCAAAACAAACCTGCATATCCAAATTCCATTTTTTTCTCTTATTTCTATTATCGTCTCACTCTTAATCATTTATCTCATATATGTCATTACCCCTGTCAACACACACAATCCCAATCCATGCTCCAGAGGTTATAATCATTTTTCGTAGTGGAGAATGATGGGGGTAAAATCCACTGGTGCGGTAAGGCAAAGGTGAAAGTGTTTCAAAGAGGATCATGGCACAAAGAAAGACACAGAAATGAGAAAGCACACGCACACACTTGTATTAAGCTGTTCTTACAGTTCTTACATTGCTATAAAGAAATATCTGAGGCTGGATAATTTATTTTTAAAAAGAAGAAGTTTAACTGGCTCACAGTTATACAGGGTTTACAAGAAGCAAGGTGCTGGCATCTGCTCAGCTTCTGGTGAAGCTTCAAGGAGCTTTCAATCATGGTGAAAGGTGAAGGGGAAGCAGGCAATTCACATGGCGAAAACAGAAGAAAGAGAGAGAGAATCAGGGGAAGTGCCACACACTTTATTTTTTATTAATGATTTATTTATTTTTTTTGGAGACAGAGTCTTGCCCTGTTGCCGAGGCTGGAGTGGAGTGCAGTGGCGCGATCTCGGCTCACTGCAACCTCCACTTCCCAGGTTCAAGCTATTCTCCTGCCTCAGCCTCCTGAGTAGCTGGGACTACAGGCGCACACTGCCACCCCAGGCTAATTTTTTTGTATTTTTAGTAGAGATGGGGTTTCACTGTGTTGCCCAGGCTGGTTTCCAGCTGAGCTCAGGCAATCCACCCACCTCGGCCTCCCAAAGTGCTAGGATTACAGGTGTGAGCCTCCGCACCCGGCCAGTGCCACACACTTATAAATGACCAGATCTTGCAAGAACTCATTCGCTCTCACGAGGACAGCACCAGAAGGATGGTGCTAAACCATTCATGAGAAATCCACGCCTAGGATCCAATCTACCTCCCAATAGGCCTCACCTCTAATACTGGAAATTACAATTCAATGTGAGATTTGGGTGGGGACATATCTACACTATATCAACACTTGAAATGTCATGCACACAGGTCAGTGGGGTAACGAGGTAAAGTTCCTGGAACAGGAGGCAGAAATAAGACACGCACACTTGGCTGGGATGTTGTAGTGTTCGTGCATGTGGTGCAGGGTTAAACCAGATGACCTCTAAAGTCTTCCAGAGCTGAGACCCTTTAACTTTACTGAATGTTGACATGAGAAAGGGAGGCTCAGGCCAGGTTTTGAAAAGATTTGACTCCTGGGGTCAAGAGCTTGAATAAGATTGAATAAGATGGGAAGGTGGTGGGAAGACATTGAAGGTTTGTGGTCTGCAGAATAATGAACAAACTGGTGCTAAGGAGATGAATCAGGTAGTGATGTGCAGGAAGGATGATAAAGGGAAGATGCTACTGCCAGAAAGGTCATGGGAGACTGCCGGCCAGGGCACTGGCATCTGAAAGTAAGGCCCGAAGCTGGGCAGCGGCAATGGAAACAGATACGATGGAGGATGGCAGACTCAGTTTCCATTGGCTCCAGGGAATTCAGGAAAAGTGCAAGTTTATTCAGAAATCTGAGTTTCCTCTTAGATATATTGGAGTTGAGCTTCTTGCTCACTGGACCAAGGTCCACATGCTCTTCAACTCTCAAGCCGTCTCCTCCCTGGTAGGTCCCTGGGAACCCTGATTTGCATCAAGCAGATGCGTCTGTTTCACTGTCACTGGGGCCAGTGCACATGAGACCTCGTCCACCCCAGCATTCATTTCACTAAGTCCCTGTAATGTCCATTTCCATATTTAATGTTATCCTCTGTCTAAATCGCTCTATGTAGAAAGGATTGAGGCTTTTCTATGGCATTGTTTGTTATGGATTGAAGTGTGTGCCCCTGCCCCAAGTTCATATATTGAAGACCTAACTCCAAGCACCTCAGAATATGACCCTATTTGGAATTATTTCCAAGTAGGGTCATTGCAGATATACCTCGTTAAGATGAGGTTATGAGAGTAGGCTTTTGTCCTTATGAAATGCGGAAATTTAGACATTGAGACAGACAGACACACAGACACACACACACACACACACACCCCCCACATGGTAAGGATCCTGTGAAGACAAAGCAGAGATCTACAAGCCGAGGAACACCAAAGATTGCCAGGCAGTCACCAGAAGGTAGGAAAGAGGCATGGGGTAGATTCTACCTCACCACCCTCAGGAGGACTCAACCCTGCTCACATCTTGATCTTGGACTTCTAGACACCAAGATTTATGGGAGTCAATAAATCTCCAAATTTATTGGAGTCAATTTATTATGAGACAGTAAATTTATGTTGTTAAAGCCACCCAGTTTGGGGGATTTTGTCATGCTAGCCCTAGGAAGATTATATACTCATGAAAAGTGAGATATTGCTATGTTCTTAGAAATTACAGGATTCAAGAACTGGACTCTTCGCTGAAATACAATTGTAAATCCATGTGGGAAAAAAAGGAACATGTTAAATGTAATTTAGTTATATAGCTATTTGTTCATTATTCAGTAAACAAATAGCAATAGACTTGCCAGATTTTCTTTTTAGCATATTAGTTGAATCTTATAATTCATAGAAGTCATTGCTTTCTGAACAGGAAAGAATTTGGGGGTCTCCAAGATTCTGGCCCAGTTCTGGGCTACATCAAAGCAGGGTAAGAAGATTCCTTTCCAAGACATGAACAATAGCTGTGCAAAACAGTCTTTGTACTTAAATTTGTTTTCCTCTTCCCTTCCTGACCTTCAATTTGTTTTCACATTTGGAAGATAATTAATAACTATTTATTGGGAAACCTGTGTACACAATACTAGAAATATTCTATTGAGAAGAAAGACTGGGGGAACTGCAAAGTCAACAAATTCAGTCTGCCTCCAACCAATGTTTAGATAAATTCAAGTCATATTTATATCATTGCAGATTAATAATGATGAAACTGTACTTAATGTACATCTAGAGAAAGTATAAAATGTATACAAAATAGGAACTTTTTCTGAAATCTCTAATGCTCCATTTCTTCTGTTATTTTTTTTCCACATTCAGATTTTGTTGACTAGTCACGGGAAAGAAAAGCCATTCTATTTACAAAACAGATCATTATGTATAATTACATTTACAAGCAAAGCTACTTAAGGTCCCAAATGTCAGGTTCAGAGGTAGATTATCAGACATAAAGAGCACACTTATCAGTTTGAATAGTGCTATTTACCAGGTAGCTGCACAAAAGGTGACCGCAGTAAGTAGTATGCAGGCACCTAATACATTTATATTACAGGCAATTATGTTTGAGATCAAAAGAATTAAAAAACAAGACTCTTCCCCTCTAACAGATAGCTGTTTTGGAAATAGACTTTGTAGATAATTAAAATAAGTTGGAATTCATTTTTAAAGTTTCCATTGTTTGCTCTCCTTGCTAGTCAGTGCTGACTTGCAAAATAATATTTAATAAACCATAAAATCTTATATAGTCTGTATTGATTACTTATATCACTTAATTGTATCTGTCTTTCAGGCACCCTTTAAGAAGTACAACACCCTCGTGAAGTCTCCTTATCTATTCTAGTCTCACTAATCTGCTTCTTCCTAAATTCCTCTAACACTTTCTGTTGTCTCCCCCTCCTGAGATAGGCTGTCACACATGTATATTTCCAGCCTCTCCAGTTTGACTGTAGAAGGTTGGAGAATATAGCTTGTGCTGCTTTCATCTCATACCTAGCAAAATAGACCTATATACATTTTGGATAAAAGGAAGAAGAAAGGAAAGAAAGGAAATGGAGGAAGTGAAGGAAGAAGAGCAGAGGAGGGAAAGAGGGAGAAAGGAAGGAAGGAAAGAAGGAAAAAGAGAGATGGGGACGTGGGAGGAAAGAACACGTGGAAGATGGGAATTACCCATTGCACAGACTCATTTGAGGCCCCTTAGCCCAAACTGTCATTAATTCCAATCCTCTACTGACTCAGAAGAGAAGCATCGGCAACATCCACTGCGAGTTATCATTGGAAGAGAAAGCTTACTGTCTATACATAGGGAATTTAGTTCAATGTGATCACTGCATACTTTGATTCTATTATAATCTCATTTGTCTTCTATGCTTTTAAATTGTATGCATCCATACTACAGGGTGTGTTAAAAGTTTATTGGCTTGAATGTATCTGAGACTGAAGAAAATTTCAATGTATTAACTTAATAAACTGTAAAAATGTATCGGATTGTCAATAGATTTTTACTAACCGATTTTCTCCTTGACAAATAGCAATTTTGTTCAATGTGCCATATTTTATTAATGCAATGAATCAAGATTAATAATTCCCCAAATGAGTAGTTATTTGCAAATTGCTAAGCTGAGAGATTAAAATTCACAACAAAGAGATAAAATATTCTCTAATATCTAAAAACCAGATATGGTCTGATTATATCTTTAATCACACATAAATTGGATTTTTTTCAAATAAAATGATACGGGGTTTCATTGCCATTTCAGTTGCATATTCTACCTTCAGAGATACATAATTGTGTATGCATCTATTATAGTGTGCATATTATCGTTTTGTAAATAATTTCACATGCATAATTTGATTCTCACTAAAACTGAAGCATACCAGACAGATCTTATGACATATAATTTATAAACTAGAACACCATGATGGTGATATTAAATGACTTGCCCAGGTCACATAGAAGGAGAGAGAAAAAGGAGAGGAGAGAGGGAAGGAGACAAGAAGGCATAACTACAGAAAATGAATGTTAAAAGTTTTATCTTCACACTTGTTATTTTCTCAGCAAAAATATACTCAAAAATAATTCTAGTAAGTTGCTATCTTGTAAACTGATGGCCCCAGGGTTATAGTCTCAGGGTCAAAAAATACGCTTCCTCTAGATATGGTATATTAAAACAAGTTTTTCATTAAAACATGAACAGTACTCAAGTGTACAAGTAATCAACTTCTCAAAACTTATGTTTTCAGTTTTTTTATATAATGTCACTAATTTCAATTCCTTTTCCTAAGGCAAACAAGACATAAAGATTCATTCCCGGGTACATTTACTTTGACTCCTACAAATGGTCTTCTAGCATTATTATTGCATAATGCTTAGATAGCCTTTGTAAACTCTTAAAAATGTCTGGACTTAGTGTAAAAGTTTGATTTTTTTCTGGTGGGCTGTGTGTGTGGGTGTGGGTGTGTGTGTGTGTGTATTTTGCATATTGTTTATTTTGGCCAAGCAAATCTTGTGTTTGTTTCCATTATTTCCAGTGTTCAAATTTATGTATGATATCTATACAAGTTTCCAATTGGCTTATACATGCAGTACTTTTACAGAATCAAGAGAACAGAACCACTAAATGCAGTCAAATCCACAGATTAGAAGGCAGAAATAGAAAAAAGGAAGAAACAAACAGAGAAAGAAATAGAAAAAACAGAGGGGTGGGAGTACAAAGAAAGAGAGAAAAGGGAACTTTGAGTTCCACCCTGCAGAAAAAGTCACCAGCCTGTTTTACTTTATAAAGCAGGTTGCACTCTGTGGAGAGAGCTGGCTTTCCTACACCATCATTGGCATGTTACAAATCATTATTGGCCACTGACCTGGAGCCATCTGCGATGCAAGATTAAACTATTCAGTGCTCACCTGTGTGAAATTTGGACTTCTTGCCTCTGGTAAGATGACCAAGATGCAGACTCAAGAAATGTGTTTATGCTACTGATCTTTTAAAATTATGGAAATATCCACATAATAGAATTTCTTTTTTTTTTCTATTTTCAACACTTTTAAAGCAGCATCTATTCCAAGATGCTTAAAGTTGGTGTCTCTATTCTTTTGAAAAATGTGTTAATTTGCGATCACATTACTAAATTTATGTGCATCCTTTGGCATGATAGAGATGTATAATTCCATTAAGTTATCTTAGAAAATTAAAATAATCATGAATTTCTAAAGCATTTTTATTTCTGATATTCTTTTTTTCTCAATAAGTACCCCTCCACACTGTATTTCTTTCTACTCGTTAAAATTGTCCTAATGAGGTAATCTAGAACTATACAGCAGACCACACTGAGAGTTATTCACTATGGCATGTGATTTTGCCCAACATTTTTTTAAAATATCTGTCCTTAGAGGTTACTTTTTCCTTTGTTTTGACTTTATCACTTCTTCAAGTAGTAATTATTTGTATGGAAAACTGGTGTAATTGTCTAAGTCACATTACGCATGGTGAATGGAAGCTATAATTTAGGACTAAGAAACACCTCTCTGTTCAAAAAGTTTAAAAATGCTTCCAGTGGGATATTTTAAAGGTTACCCAGGATTTTGCTATTTGAGGCTGTAAATTCTTCCTGCCTTCCTGGAAAAGGAGACATATTTAGAAGACCCTAAAAAATCATCAACTAAACTCAGGACATCTTAGACATCTCAGGCAGATGCTATTCCTGTTTCTGTTGGAACATCTTTTTGATGTATCGAAATGTGTTGTAAGATCTCATTTTCCTTTTCTTGGAATTATTAGAATCCAATTTATGTTAAATTATGAGTCATAGCAAGGATGCCTTAATGCAACCATCTCCAACACCACCCATTGGTCAGAGGTCAACTGTATAGACAACAAATTATGCATAATCATTTTTCTATGTGAAAGCTACTATATTTTTCTACCCTTTTACACGGTAAACCTTCCCAGGATAAACTTTTCACATTATTCTTTCTGGGCATTAGCCATTCTAGTTTATTTCCTCTGTATAGACTTGTTACAGTCTGAATGTTGGTGTCCCCCCAGAATTCATATGCTGGCATATAATACCCAACAGGATAACATTAGGAGGTGAGGCCTTTGGGAAGTGATTAAGTCATGAGGGTTCCACCCTCATGAAGAGGTTTAGTGCCTCATAGCAGAGGCTGGAGCGAGTTCCCTTGCCCCTTGTACCAGTGACACAGTAACAAGGCACAACGTATGAAGCAGAGAGCCCCCACCAGACACCAAATCTGCTGGTGCCTTTTCTTGGGCTTCCCAGCCTCCAGAGCTAAAGTTATGTTGTCTATAAATTAGCAAGTCTAAGGTATTCTGGTTACAGCAGCCAGCAAACAATAATAACAAACAAAATACTGAGCAGCAAACAAAACACTGAGGCAGTATTCCAGTTTATAAAATTCTTAACTACAGGTGGCTCCCTGACATGAATATATTATTCTAAAAGTAAAATCATCAACTTGGGATATTAGACATTGTATTTCAATTTCAATAGTATATCTACATTAATTGTGGTGAGGCTGCTCTTGTTATGGTGAATATTAGCTAACTAATACCCACATATTTTTCCAAGTGTCTGTTGTAAAGACAGGTCTTTGACATTCTGAACATGCACCATTGATATTTTGAATTCACCAGCAGGGCGTACAACTCTCCCTAATAAATTTCCTCTTGTTATTCTTGGCCTGAAATGTTAACCTGTCAGGATTTTTAGAACCAAGGTTTACATTCTAGGATATTCATTTATATGATTTCACCCTCCCTTTCTAGGCACACTCCTTACAGACACATGTACACATACGTATCCAGGGGGCATTCCAGGACACCACATAACAGCCTTATTCACAACATGCAGCCAGGCGCAGTGGGTCATGTGTGTAATCCCAGCACTTTGGAAGGCCAAGATGAGAGAATCACTCGAAGCCAGAAGTTTAAGACCAGTCTGAGAAATATAGTGAAATCTCATCTTTCCAAAAATATTTTTAAATAACTGGACATAGTGGTGCATGCCTACAGTCCCAGCTGTTCAGAAGGTGAGGTGGGAGGACCGCTTGAACCCACGAATTTGAAGCTACAATAAGCTACAATTACACCGCTGCACTACAGCCTGGGAAACGAAGTGAGACCCTGTCTCTAAAAACAAAACAAAACAAAACAAAACAAAACAAAACAAAACATAATTACTCAAATGGCAGAAAAAAAAGAAAACAAAATCCCAGTAACAGAATGATTAAATACATTCTGGTATACTCACAAGAATAAATGTACCCGGCAGCAAAACTGAATAACCTGCAGACTACACAGCAAAAATGAATAATTCTATTCACATAAAGTTCACAATCACACAAAACAAAATGATAGCATTTAGACATGTGTACTTAGGTGACAAAACAACAGAGAAAAGCAAAATAAATAAATAAATGCTATGAAAGTAAGGGTGCTGGATGGTGGAATGGTTTATAATAGTCTATTTCTTGATACATGTTTACCTTATACTAATTTCTTACGTGTGCCTGTATATTACCTGCATTTTTCTGTGTGTGTGTTATAGTTCTCAATCAAAAGACTAAGATCAATTTTCAAAAATTAACTATCTACCGGGCACGGTGGCTCACGCCTGTAATCCCAGCACTTTGGGACGCCAAGGAGGATGGATCACGAGGTCAGGAGATCGAGACCATCCTGCCTAAGACGGTGAAACCCCATCTCTACTGAAAACACAAAAAAATTAGTCGGGCGTGGTGGTGGGCACCTGTAGTCCCAGCTACTCGGGAGGCTGAGGCAGGAGAATGGCTTGAACCCGGGAGGCAGAGCTTGCAGTGAGCCGAGATAGCGCCATTGCACTCCAGCCTGGGCGACAGGGCAAGACTCTGTCTCGAAAAACAAAAAACGAAAACAAACAAACAAAAAATAAAAATTAACTATCATGACTATCCTTCTGCAATCCACAAGCATTCTAGGGCAGAACTAATATTGGGGATTATTTCAGGTGTTACTTGACCATGGCTTTAGCCCCTTGCTCTTCTCACTCAACGTACTCAACTTCTGCTGTATCTTGTAGCAAAGTTAGTAATAAAAGGGCTTCTGGGATGACAGCACCATGACTGTAGCAAAACAATGTTGGGGTTGGGCGGGGGAAGAAAAAGAGAGAGTCCATGATGCAAGAAAAGTCCTGGGCCACACTCAGTTGGGTCATATTCCTTTTTTTATTATTATTATACTTTAAGTTTTAGGGTACATGTGCATAATGTGCAGGTTTTTTACATATGTATACATGTGCCATGTTGGTATGCTGCACCCATTAACTCGTCATTTAACATTAGGTATATCTTCTAATGCTATTCTTAAACTTGAAAAGTGACCAAAGGTAAAATAAAGTCATCAGAGCAAGCAAGATTATGCTGATCAACTGAAGCCAATCATAGCCCACTTTTAGAGCTTGAGTTGGACCAATCTCATTCAAACCATGTGGTTATTACATTATGAGGAAAGAGTGGAATTAATGCTAACTTGTATATTCTTATATGTACACATACATGTATACACAATCCTACAGTCAACCTTAGGGAAAGATGTACAGCAAAGTGTAAAGTGTAGCTTTCCATAGAGCAGTAGGATTATGAATTCTTTCATTTTTTTCTTTTGAATTATTTGTACTTTGTAATGTTTCTATTAACAACCAAAAACCCTTTCTCTAGTTTCTGTAGGAGAGAAATCTCCACTTAAAAATACTCTTCAGGTTGTGCAAGTATCATACTGGTCTTGATGTTTATCTGGGATTCCAATTCCGTTTCTGTTGGTCTTTCATTATTTGACTTTGATCAGTCCTCTACTTATATTACTCCCTGAAGGTTTCAGATCTCTCTACCTGTTCTTTTAACTATCTTTTACTAAAATTTATCTTTGATGGTCTAAGGCTAACACTGGTTTATTAAATATTTTATATTAAAGCAACCTGGTTTAGCTCAGCGTTTCTCACCTTACTCAGTTTCTCCTGTCCACAAATAGGAATGACAGCTAATGAGAGCAATGGTGTCCTCTGGAAAATCAGGGAAGTTTGCAGAACATCTGGTTAAAATTAAACTAAACTCCAGTCTATGGGATGATAACAGGATAACTGAATAATAAGTCCCATCCCTCACTCTCCCAAAAAGACACTGTCTAAAAAGCAACATATGAACCAAACACCTTTACGAGAACTTCAGAAACCAGTGAAGAAGCTGCAGTACCCTCAGGGAATGCAACTTCAAGAATATCTGCACTGAAATGGATAAGAAAAGCCTTTACATTCTACCCTCCCTCCCTCTACCCCAAGCTGGCAGAGCTCAGCACAGCTGGGAGAAAACTCTCAACTCATAGCTTCTCTCTCAGGAGGGAAAGAGAAGGAGGAAAAATGCATCCAATGTTAGGGCTTTCAGGAGATAGCAAGACACTGATTTCTCTTCAACCTGATTTAGAATACTGACAAAACTTGCATACTTTAGATCCCTGGGAGCCACTGAGAACAAAAGAGAACTGTTGGCTTGCTGAAGCAGCAACAAAGATAAACACCAGAGGGAGCAGGAGATTACAAACTCCAAGAAAAGAAACAAGCAAACCTCTCTGGAAAATTACACATACTAGCCAGAGAAAGTGCATCCCCAAAAAAGCTTTAAGAGGCCTCCAGAATCTCTAGCTGGGCTGACTAGTGAAAGTCTTCCTCAGTATAAAGCTTGTCCATAAAGACTAAGAAAGATAGCTTTTTTTTTTTCAAATGCCCAAGTTTCAGCAAAAAATTACAAGGCATACAAAGAAAAAGGGAAACTTGGCCCAATCAAAAGAACAAAATAAATATCCAGAATTCAACCTGAAAGAAGTCAAGATCTATGAATTATGTAACAAATAATTTGAAATAGCTATCTTATAGCAGCTTAATGAGTTTAAATAAGACACAGATAGACAAATGAGAAAAAAATCCAGAAACCTATGTGTGAACAAAAAGAGAATATTAACAAAGAGATAGGAATTACACATTAAAAAAAATTTCTGGACTTTAAGTATATAATAACTGAGCTGAAAAATTCACTATAAATGTTCAACAACAGACTTGGCCAAGCAAAAGAAAAAAAAATGCTGAATTTGAGGATAAGTCATTTGAAGTTATCTAATCAGAAGGTAGATAATAATATAAGTGATATTATTTTCTATAATAACAATCAGATAGAAATGAAGAAATCATAAGATACTTATGAGACATCACTGACTGGGCCAACATATGCATTATGAGAGACCCAGAAGAAAAGAAAAAGAGAAAGAGGCAGAGAACTTATCTGAATAAATAATGGCTGGAAACTTCTCTAATCTGAGGATGAAAATAGACACCCAAATTTAAGAAGTTAAACATACTACAACTCTGATAAATCCAAAATGACACAGAGACACATTATAATCAAACTGGCAAAAGTCAAAGACAGAAAGAATCTTGAAAGCAGAAAGAAAATGTAACTTGGTACATCAAAGGGAGCTTCCATAAGATTATCAGTGGTTTTCTCAGCAGAAATCTTACAGGCCAGAAGAGAGTGGAATGACATATTCAAAATTTTTTTTAAAAAAAACCTAGCAAGCAAGAATATTATATGTGGCAAAACTGCCCTTCAAAAATGAGGAAGAAATAAAAACTTTCTATAACAGAAAGCTAAAGGAGTTCATCACCACCAGACCGCCTTAAGAGAAACATTAAAGGGAGTCCCTTTAAGTTGAAATGCAAAGGTGTTAGATAGCAATACGAAAGCCTGTAAAAATATAAAGATCTCTGGCAAAGTTAAATACACAGATGCTCCTTGGTTTATGATAGTCCCATAAACCCATTGTAAGTTGAAAATATTTTAAGTCAAGGATACATGGCTAAGAACTGTGGCTCACTGCTGCTGCCCAACATGACAAGAGAAGAATGGTTAGGGTTAGGATTAGGTCATACACCATGACCAAGTGGGATTAATTCCTGTAATGTAAGGATGGTTCAACATACAAACATAAATCAGTGTAAAACATCACATTATCAGAATGACATAAAAAATTACACGATCTCAATTGATAAAGAAAAAGCATTTGGCAAAATTCAACACATTTTCATGGTGAAAAAAAATTCAACAAACTAGAAAGGAAATTACCTCAACATAATAAAGGTCATATATGAAAAGGCTTCAGCTAACATCATACTCCATGGAGAAAACAGTGAAAAACTGAATGTGTTTTCTTTGAGATCAGGAACAAGGCAAGATGCCCACTCTTGCCACTTCTATTCAACATAGTTCTAGAAGTCCTAACCAGAGAAACTGGCAAGAAAAAGAAACTAAAGACATTCAAATTGTGAAGGAAGAAGTAAACTTATCTCCGTTAACATATAATTCTGTATGTAGAAAATTCTAGACTATGCACACACACACACACACACACACATACATGTGCAAACTGTTAGAACTAATAAATGAAATCACTAAAGTTGCAGGATCCAGAATTGACATGCAAAAAGAAGTTGCTTTTTATATATTAACAATGAAGAATCCAAAAATGAAATTTAAAAAATGATGCCACTTACAATAGCATCAAAAAAGAATAAAATGCTTAGGAATAAACTCAGCCAGAGAGGTAAAAGACCTATACACTAAAATCTACAAAACATTGCTGAAAGAAATTTATGAAGACAGAAATAAATGGAAAAATATCCTGCATTCATGGATTGGAAGACTTAATATTGTTAAAATCCAAGTAATATCCAAAGTAAGACACAAATTCAACATAATCCTATTAGAATCCCAAAGGCATTTTTTGGCAAAAATTGAAAAGAAATTCTAAAATTTATATGGGATCTCAAAGGACCCCAAAGATTCCAAACAATACTGAGAAAAAAAGAATAAAGCTGGAGGCCTTATATCTTCTGTTTTTAAAACATGTTAAAAGCTGCAGTAATCAAGACAGTATGGCACTGGCATAAAAACAGACATAAAGACCAATGGAAGAGAATAGAGTGCCCAGAATAAGTTCTTGTGTATAAAGTTGGATGATCTTCAACACAAGTGCCAAAACTACACAATGGGGAAAGAATAGTATCTTCAACAAATGGTGTTGGAAAACTAGATATCCACTTGCAAGACAATGACATTTGATCTTTACCTTATGCAGCAAATAAAACAACTCAAAATGGATTAAAGACAAAATGTAGGATCTGAAACCATATACATCTAGGAAAAAACATATGAAGAAAACCTTGTGACTTTGATTTGGCAATGATTTCTTGATGACACCAAAAGCACAGGCAACAAAAGCAAAAATTGACAAATAGGACTACATCAAACCAAAAATCTGTGCAGCAAAGGAGACGATCAAAAGACTAAAAAAGCATATAGAATGGGAGAAAGTATTTTCAAACCATATATTTGACAAAAATTTAATATCCAGTATATGTAAAGAGCTCTCAAAACTCAGTAACAAAAAAATAAAATGACCTGATTAAAAAATGAACAAAGGATTTGCATAACCTTTCTCTAAAGAAGATATACAAATGAACAAAAAGTTTATGAAAAGATGCTTGACATCATTAATCATCAGGAAAATGCACATTAAAACCACAATGACATATGACCTTACACTTGTTAGGATGGCCACTATCAAACAAACAAGCAAACAAAAAACAGAAAATAACAAGTGCTGGTGAGGATATGGAGAAACTGGAACTCTTGTGCACTTTTAGTGGGGAGGTAAAATGGTGCAGCCACTATGGAAAACAGTTTAGGGGTTCCTCAAAACATTAAAAGTAGAATTACCATATGATCCAGGAATCCTACTTCTTTGGGTTTTAATCCAAAAGAATTGAAAACAGGATCTTGAAGAGATACTTGCACACCCATGTTCATCACTGGATTATTCACAAAAGCCAAGGTGAAAGCAACTTAAATTTCTATCAACAAATAAATGGATGAAGAAAATGTGGCCTACCCATAACAATGGAGTATTATTCAGCCTTAAAAGTAAAGGAAATCTAGTCATAGACTAGAACATAGATGAATCTTGAGAACACTACGCTAAATGAAAAAAATAGTTACAAAATATCAAATACTGCATTATTCCACTTATATGAAGTACCTAGAAGAGTCAACTCATAGAAACAGCAAATAGAATGTGGTTATTGGCAGGGCATGGTGGCTCATGCCTGTAATCCCAGCACTTTGGGAGGCCGAGGTGGGTGGATCACAAGGTCAAGAGATCGAGACCATCCTGGCCAACATGGTGAAACACCCGTCTCTACTAAAAATACAAAAATTAGCTGGGCGTGGTGGTGTGCGCCAGTAGTCCCAGCTACTTGGGAGGCTGAGGCAGGAGAATTGCTTGAACCCAGGAGGCAGAGGTTGCAGTGAGCCAAGATCATGCCACTGCACTCCAGCCCTGGCAACAGAGAGATACTCCATCTCAAAGGAAAAAAAAGAAAGAGAGAGAGAGAATGTGGTTACCAGGGGCTGAGTTATAAGGGAAATACAGAGTTGTTGTTCAATGGGTGTAGAGTTTAGGCTTTGCAAGATTAATACTCCTAGAGATCTGGGCTGGGCGTGGTGGCTCACACCTATAATCCCAGCACTTTGGGAGGCTGAGGTGGGTGGATCACCTGAGGTCAGGGGTTCGAGACCAGCCTGGCCAACTTGGCAAAACCCCATCTCTAGTCTACTAAAAATACAAAAATTAGCTGGGCATGGTAGCATGTGCCTGTAGTCCCAGCTACTCGTGAGGCTGAGGCAGGAGAATCACTTAAACCCGGGAGGCGAAGGTTGCAGTGAGCTGAGATCGTGCCACTGCACTCCAGCCTGGGTGACAGAGCAAGACTCCATCACAAAAAACAAAACAAAACAAAACAAAACAAAAATCTAGAGATCTGTAGCTCAACAATGCCCATATAGTTAACATTACTGTACTGTGCACTTAGAAATGATTAAAATGATACATTTTGTGTGTTTTTTACCACAATTTAAAAAAACTGACACCAAGTAAAGGCAAAAAAAAAAATAATAAAACCTATGATAAATTCTTAGAACACAGGAACCCTGGAAATTAATTAGTCCACATCCCTAATGTTATAGATAAGCAAACTCTCATAGTAATTTTATCTGGCTTTTTTTAAATACTAGGTCATCAGGTTACTTTGCAATGATTTACTATTGTGATATATTCTAGCTCCTCATGTTTTAAAGGTTTAAAAAGTATTCGTGATGTGTGCATATATATTACATATATAATTTATTTTTGATGTAATCCTATGTAACACCTCATATCATTGAGGATGCTTCTTTATGCAGCTCATCTGACCTACCCCGTTTTCTGGCATTTCTATAATTCTCCATCATGTCCCAAAGATTACAAGTAGCACCTGCAAAGGCACATTTGCAATTATTTCAGTCTCCTGGCATGGGATTAACTTGAGCCTCACTTGAATGATCATCAAAGAGCTAAATGAATTTTTGTTTTAATTTCCTCACCTGTCTTTGGCTTTAATCCAAGATTCTGACCTTTTATTTAAAAAAAAAAAAGTTTTTTGAGCTCCTTCTCCTTGATGAAGAAAATTGGGGCCAAAATTATGAAGAACAGTTCTGCTTTGAAATCATCTCTATGGTTTTTATATTGTCGGCTCCTGGCAGAGGCTGGCCCCTGCCTTGCAGCTCTTGTTGCCTGCACTGTGCCTGTACCATTTCACAGGTGAGGCCTAGGGGGGTTTTCCACATATTCACCATCTCAGAGAATTGACATGCAGAACAGGAATCTTCTCCACCTCAAGTTTACTTTCTTATTGACCATATTATACTATATTGTAATTTCCTGCCTCAATGTCTGTTTTATATTATATATTAGGGAAACCCCATATATCATCCTGATCTGAATGCTTATATATCTATAGCTTTAGCAAACTCCCCTCCTTAGAAATAACATATCTTAGGTTCACTCCAGAAAACGTGTTTCTACACGCTATAAAATGAAAATAGCGAGCTACACTCAATATAAAAATATATTCTCAGTATTCTGTTCTACTAAGTTTCTTTATTTCTTAGGCCGAATTTCATTTGTCTTGCTCTTGCATATAGATTTAAATCTCTGAAATGAATGTAAAGTTAATGATTCTCTGTTCCAAATAATAAAGATAAAAGGTATATTAATAGACTTTTCAAAAGAAGATTTGAGAGCTCATGAAATGATTTCAACCCAGGGACTCCAACCACATATTACTCAGCTGCTTATAACCAATAATCTAAATTGGAAAAAAAATTAGTAAGCTTGAATAAGACTTTATCATTCTTAAAGAAATTATTTAATATTTCAAATGTGTTCGTTAAAGGCACACAGTACCACATGCTACAGTTTTTAGCCTCCTGGGTTTATTTTTAAAATATCAACTAATTTCAGTAATAAAAAAGACATTAAAATGTTTTCAACATTTTGGTTACAGAGAAAGAGGATATTCAAATATCAATTTTTATGTATAATTCAATTCAGCTTATGATAATTTGAACATCAAACTCACTGTTTTCTACATCTTCAAGCATTTTTAACCCAAAATACCCAGAATGACTTCATGAGGAATTAACTTTACTTACATTACTTAAAATTATGTTGATCATGCTAAATAGTTGTAGATAAATAATAAGCATCAAAAATAAGAAACAAATATGACATCAAGTATTTAAATATACTGTGGGTTTTCCCTTCATTTTTTTCTTAAAATTCAATACATCTACAATTTATTTTATTTTTTATTGCTTTTTGTTTTTTGAGATGGAGTCTCATTCTGTCACCCAGGCTGGAATGTAGTGGCTTAATCTCGGCTCACTGCAACCTCCACCTCCTGGGTTCAAGCAATTCTCCTGTCTCAACCTCCCGAGTAGCTGGGACTACAGACACGTGCCACCAAACCCAGCTACTTTTTTGTATTTTTAGTAGAGACGGGGTTTCACCGGGTTAGCCAGGATGGTCTCGATCTCCTGACCTCGTGATCCGCCCGCCTCGGCCTCCCAAAGTGCTGGGATTACAACTTATTTTTATATGTCCAGTCTTTTCTGGCATCACAATTATTTGCCAAAGTCAACTACCTCATAAATTATACTAAACATCATGTTCAGGTCTCATTATTCCAATGATCAGGGTTCAGGAAACATTTTCTGTAAAAGGCCAAAGAGTAAATACGTTAGGCTGTATGGGCTGCAGAGTCTCAGTCGGTCACACATTCTTTATTCGGTTTGGGTTTTCTCCATACTTTAAACGTGCAAAGGACATGTTTAGCTTACAGGCTGTACACAGCAGGCCAGGGTTGGAACTGGCCCACTGGTGGTGGTGGCTTCTTGTTTCCAGCTATAGATGGTTTTCTATATGGCGCTTGTTTAAAAAGCCAGTTTTCTTCTTTTAAAAGGTGCTAAGAGCACAGGGTAAATAATCAGCCCTTTTTGCAAGTCTGGATCTCCGCTAAGCTAGCAGTGTAACTCTGAATAAATGATTCAGTCTCTCTGAGTTTTCTTTTCCTCATCTGTAGAAGGAGCAGATGTCTTTTATGGAAGGGAGAGGCAGATGAGAGAGAGTCAGAGGATGAATAAGGTGGGACCCGGGGTTACCGGCAGAGGAGAGATACGATAACAGGTGAGATAGAGGGTCCCTAGGCAGAGCTCAGGGAGCTGTTGAAGCTAGAATCTCCCCCAGGCACTCTTGCCTCTAGGGAAGCTCGCTTTTATCTTCTGCTGTGCTCATATCCACTCGTGTAACACCAACCCAATCCAGACACACAGAGATGAGTAAGAAGCAGTAACCACAGTGCCAGGGAAAGTCCGGCGTTTCAACAAGCGCGATACACTAAGGGTTAACAGCGAAGATGGGCAGGCAGCAGAAGGGGGACCTCTATGAAGTGGGGTGTTTGGGGGAAGATGATCTGGATTTGATTCCAGCTGAACAAAGCTAGAAGCAGCTCATGCCCAGTGTACAGGGGGATGAATAAAGTCAGTGTATTCAGAAATGCTAAGTTCCACGTAGAGAACAAGCACCTCGGTGTTGTGAAACTCAGGGATGTGAGTCGGAAGAGGTGTCAGAGGAGGCTGGAGCTGGGCAGGGAGCGGGTCAAGAAGGTGTCTGTCATGGGGAGGAGCAGGCACTTTATGCTGCAGATGATAGAAAATCATTCAAGTCTTTTAAGCCACAGGTTTCATGGCTAAATTTGCATTTAAGATAAATCACTCTGGCAACTGTAAGACTGGAGCACGAAGATGAATTAGGGCCTGGTCCCTTAGCCCTGGCAGGGCATGATGAAGATTGGATCCGGGGCAGTCCTAAAAGGTCAGAATAAAGAAGACTCATCTCAGTCATATTTATAAGACACATTGTAAAGACTTGATAACTAATGGAAAATGGGATGTGGGGGAGGGAAAGGAAGAAGGAGAAAAACAGCAGGAAATAAACCAACGAACAGTAATCAAGTCCGGGCGTGGTGGCTCATGCTTGTAATCCCAGCACTTTGGGAGGCCGAGGCGAGTGGATCACGATGTCAGGAGTTCAAGACCAGCCTGGCCCACACAGTGAAACCCCATCTCTGCTAAAAATACAAAAATTAGCCAGGCGTGGTGGCAGGCGCCTGTAATCCCAGCTACTCGGGAGGCTGAGGCAGGAGAATCGCTTGAACCCGGGAGGCAGAGGTTGCAGTGAGATGAGATTGTGCCACTGCACTCCAGTCAGGGTGACAGACTCCGTCTCAAAAAAAAAAAAAAAAAAAAAACAGGAATCAACGGGAATAACAGAGGCCAGCCTAGAGAGAACAATCAAGATTAGGATTCCAGTGTGGATGTGAGGAGTCAGGTGTGGTATGGAACCTCCAGGTCAGGACTGGAGATGCAGGCGTGGAGCCCAGGCACATGCATCCACCAAGAGGTGCAGGAGAGACTTGAGACCACAGGAAAGAAAGGAAGAGAGGGGCCAAAGCGAGGGCACAGAGGGCCCGCCGGAGCAGAGGGAGAGAGGGGCCGTGCCAGGGAGGGGGTCAGAGAAGCCAGGCTGAGGAGAGCTCAGGAATGGACTTCCATGAAGTGGAGGGAGGGAACGGAGACGCTTCTGCCCAGGCTTTTTCTCTGGCCACAGAAATAAGCACATCACAGAAATTACAAAGAACAAGTCACTTCACATAGTTATTTTTAGAAACATAATTATATACAAAGAATTGTGATCCTGTGTGGGATATATAAGAAATGAGTTGATTTGATCCTACCACTTAAAGTTTACCAATATTTCATCCATGTTTACTTTTAGTCACAGTTGAGAAGGTAAACCTAAACTTCCTTGGAATTAATGGCCTGGTTTATTGTCATGTCTTCCTAGTTATTATAATAACATAAAACTAACCAAGTAAGAAAATCTTTGCAGATTCCTATATAAGTGGGAAAGGGAAGTGGCTCTAGCTAGATGGGGGGTTGGGGGTGCGCCCAGTGTACATTTCTGAAAGACCATCCGCTGTGTTGTCAAACGCAGTGTGCTCCTGTAAATGACTCAGCAGAAGGTTGTGGTCCCAGCCCCAGATTCTGATTCCGTAGGCCTGGAACAGGCCAGGGAATCTACTTCTTATTGGGCACCTCCAGAAAATCTAGAGTTAGCATCCCAAGGAGCACACCTCGCCAGTCCTTAGAAGTTTACAATCTTCAAAGTCAAGGTCCTGCACACTTGAATGACTACTCATTTTCAGGAAATGTCACTATAGAATTGTTAATAAATTTTTATAATTTTACGTTGTCTGAAAATTATTTAGCACATTCTCTTGAAAAAAAGTCCATGCTTAAAACAGGCAAGTTGAGTATAAATGTTTGATCTCAATTAACTCATGAGTCAACCATGTTCTGAAAGCACTGACTGAGTCCTTACTGAATAGCACATCCAGGGCAGGCTATTAGGATACAAAGATGAAAATAGACTTAAATTAAGACAATAGATGTTACAGGGTGCTAATCACCCACATGTATCCTAGCGCCAGAGGAACCCCTAATTTTGCCTGGGGACATCTGTGAGAAGGAGAAAGACCAGAATTCAGTCATAGGAAATTGGCAATGTGGAATGAGTGTGCCTCCCTACATCTAGACAGGGCACTTGTGAGGATCAAATGAGATACTAAATGGAAAAGCAACTTTGGGACAGGTAAGGTGTTGTTACTGTGAGCTTTTCAGTTTCTGAGAGTGATGATGACATTTCTCCCTCTAGGACTGTGTCCTTCCTTGCCTCAGTGGAATTCAGGTGAAAATCATCTGCTTTTACGGCCTGGCTTTTTAAATTTTTAAAGTCCACCTGGTTAAATTGTATGCATTTTAATCTCAGTAAGTTTTTTCTTGATCTCTTCACATGCTCACTCTTTGCTCTCTGGAAATCTCAAAGAACAATGAGTTATTTCTAGTACAGAGCAGAATGTAGAAGAAAGGTTGGTGGGCAGAGAATCACACAGGAAGGGAGTAAGGAGAGGAGAGAGAGGCATTACGTCTGTGGTAGGTTTCACTGGCCAGCCCTTTTCTCAGGAGAAAGTAATCAAATCACTCTCTCTCCCTCCACATCTACCACTCCATTCTGGTGGAGACAGCAAGACCCAACATCCTTGCCAATATCTAGCTGTGTGATCTTGAAAAAAAAATTACCTAAGTCTTCTGGACCTCTTTGCCTTCACTTGGGGTAGAGCAAGCTTGAACAGAACATTTTGAAAATACCGTTCTACCCCAGCATTTTCTCGTTCTATGAACATGTGTTTTTATCGGCCTGGATTTGCCCTGCTGATGAGATCCGGAGAGGGCAGACACATTTTTGAGGTGCTCAGCTGGGCACAGGCTTAAAGTATCATTTTCAAATATCACAGTTCCAATGCCGTATCTCTTCTCACTTATGCAAATGTTTTAACACATTTAAGATCTGCAAGTTATGTACACACATAGAGATACACACATATACATATATATTTGGATCATATATGATTCTATGTATGATTGTGGCTTCACCCAACAGATTTTATTTTCTGATTTCTCAAGGAGAAGGCAATATTTCTATTTTTATTCAGTCTCCTTCAAGAACATTGGGGTTCTGCAGCCCACCTGTATTCAGTATACACTCTCTTTTATCCACAGGCAACTAACTTACTCACAGATTACATTCATGACCCAGCACAGCAGCAGGTGGGGCTTGTATCTTCAAGCATTCTCAGGCCAGGGGGGTGGAGGAGAGGGGCAGAAACCTTCATAGTATTAATTACACGTGCAAAATATTTGAGCTATTTTAATGTATACAAAACAAATCATTTTACTTTATTAAATTTCCCCTCCCAATTCGCATAGTACACAGATAAACCCAACCATAGCATTCTGCCCTCTAGATGAAATTGTATTGGTTAAATATATTTTTCCTTCAGTAAATAAATATCACACTCTGGGTGATTTCTATAGCAAGTAGTATAGCCCCTGGAACATATGCTGACTATAATGCATTGCTGTATATACTGTTTTCAAGATGTCCATCAAATGTAAACCTCATATGCTTACAAAAGTTAATCACATGTGATAGTGTTAAGTAAATGTCACATATGCTTGTTTAATATTAACAAACTAAAATAACTTCAAAAAGACCAATAGACATGTTTTAGAGCACCCTTAATCCACAGATGACAAATTACCTTCGAGGCTTCTACAAATTAAAAATACTAAGAGGAAAATGTAATTTAATCTGGTAGCTATGCAATAATCCCAAAAGAAAGAAGCTGGTTGTCCCAGTGGATCTGTGGTTGGCCCCTCCTCAATCATGTGGCTTTGATCTCAGGATCTCATTGACGACTTTGGGATCCCTTGTTCTTCCTCTAGATTCTAAGTGAAAAGCACTGGGAGATGCATGGATAGACCGCAGGAGCGTCAGAAATACTCCCAAGAACACATGACAAACGCGTGTTGTAAATGCTTTAACCTTCATCCCTACACAGACTCCAGAGACCGCATGAGATTCGCAGAGAAAGCCACTAACTCAGAAGAGGCTCCGGGCTTCCCCTGCGCTTCTGCCTTTGGAAGACGCAGGTCAGCCCTCTGCTCATTTACTCCTCTGGCCAATTCAGAGCAGCCAAGTTTCACTTGACCCTGTTTAGCAAGAGAAACCGCTCCTCCTCCAATGGCTAATAATTCTTCTGAGTGGCAAACGGTTAACACCCAATTTTAATGCCCTGGCTCACAACCCCCACACAGACATCTGAGCCACATGTGAGTAGCTACTGCTTTTCTGTAAATGACAGAAATACTAAGAGAACTTGACGGAAATCGTCTCCATTTCCTTTCGGGGGCGTACTAGGGACCAATTAAACGGAGCACTTCCACCGGCCTAGTGGTTTTCTGCAGCCAGGGAAGACGGGGCGATGCGCTGAGGCTCGACGCACCCCGGGTGAGACTGGTCCCTCACTTGGCCGCCGGCCTCTGAGACAATGGAGCTGACACAGCCCAGCTGGGGTCGCGCAGAGGGGTCAGCAGAATCCGCGGAAGAGGCAACAGCTGGGGAGCCCTCCTTCACTCTACATCTTTGTTCTGCTCTCTTTTCCATCCCCAAAGAAACAGAGGAGGAGGAAGCAGAGCCCCCACCGCGCCTGGGAGCGGTTGTGTAGGTGACCACGCCGCTTCCCCCATCTCCCCTAGCAACGGGGCTTCCGCGTCCCTCGAAATGGCCAGTTTCGCCCCCTCCTTCTGGGGTAGGTCCAGAGTTCAGAAGGCTTCTACTCCCAGCCTCGGCTTACGCGTCCTAGCGGTTGGGAAGTCCCCGCGATTCCTTTCCCAGGAAGGGACCGACAAGCCTCCTCTCCACGCCCCCCAGGCGCGTCCAGCCCTCACCGTGCGGGAACTCTGGGTGGGGACCCAGCGCCGCAAGTCCGACCCGGGGCACCCTCCCGGCGTCCCCAGCCCGGCGGTGCAGAACAGCCTCTGCGCCCCGCGTACCCCCAGACTCGGAGAGGCTGCCCCGCCGCGTTCCCCGCGCTGGGACCGCGCGCAGCGCCCCGCCGACGCCCCTACCTGCCGGAGAAGGGTCCGCCGGAGCCGGGCGCCAGGCGACGCGGCGATGGCCGGGACTCGGCTAGGAGACCAGCCCCGCGCGGCGGGTGAGAGGGGTCGGCAGTTGCGTCTGTGCCCGGGGCCGGCGCGGTTGCGCGCAGCCAGGCCGGCTGGAGGCTGGGGACTGCTCCGCTACCCGCTCGGCGGCGGCTCTCTCTGCCCGCCTCTGCGACCCGCAGCCGCGGCGTCGGCGGCGACACAGTCCCCGCCGGCCCCGCCTCTCTCCTCCCCGCGCGCCCCCCGCGTGGTGCCCGCCGCAGCGCGGGTCGTGGGGCTGAGCTCTAGCTCCCGGGGCGCCGCGCCTCGCTCTGCGGGTCACTTTCCTGCCGCGCCCAGGACGCTGAACCCGCCTCGCTTCTAATCCCCGCCGGGGCAGCCCTCCGGGTCTCCCGCGCCCTCCTTTCCACGTTCCCCCGCGCGTTCCAGGAGACCGCGCCTCTCTCCACTCCTGCCCTCCGATCCTCTGCTCTCTCCCGCCTCTCTCTCTGCTACAATTCTAAGAACGCAGCTCACTCCTGAAACTTTTCCTTCCGTCTCCACTTTAGCAAGATCCTGGGAGCAGGAGGAGAAGGGAGTGCCCAGAGCTGTGACCTGGAGCCGAGGTCCCCCTGGGGAGTCCTAACAGAACAAAGGCCATCGCGGGGACTGTGGCAGTGGTTACCAGATGAAATGAGTGACCCCTTTTAAAGCTACAGAGGCCGTAACAGTCCTTCGCCCTCTCTGGTCATTCAAGAGCCTTCTGAATAGGGCTCCAAAAATCAACTTCAGCCTTGGACCAGAGAACATGTGCCAGAACAAGCCTGTCTCCAGGGGGACTGCTCCGTCACAGCTGTCAGACAATTCCAGTGCATTCAGTGTCATAAAATGGAAGGCTTACCCCCGCCCCCAATTTTGTCCTTGGGTGGCTGTGTAAACGCGTTCCCTGTTCACATTTCGCCAGGAGGGCTATTTGCTGTATTAATAATGGGGTTAATGAAGACATGCAGTCATACGTTGCTTTACCAGAGGGGTGCGCTCTGAGAAATGAGGGGTACTCTCTGAGAAATGTGTCCTTAGGCGATTGTGTGGCTGTGCGATCAACATAGGGTGCACGGACTTACACAGAGCTCAGTGGTGTAGCCTACTCCACACCTAGGACATGTGCTACAGGCGGGGCGCGGTGGCTCACATCTGTAATCCCAGCACTTTGGGTGGCCAAAGCGGGGGGATCTCCTGAGCTCAGGAGTTCGAGACCAGCCTGGGCAACGTGGCGAGACCCCGTCTCTACCAAAAATACAAAAAATTGACTGGGTGTGTTGGCTCGACCTGTGGTCCCAGCTACTCAGGAGGCTGAGGTGGGAGAATCACTTGAACCCTGGAGGCGGAGGTTGCAGTGAATCGAAATCCAAGATTGCACCACCGCACTCCAGCCCCAGTGACAGGAGGCCCCTGCCACACACACACACACACACACACACACACACACACACACGACATATGGTACATAACCTATTGCTCTTAGGCTACAAACCTGTAAAGCATGTTCGTGTGACAAATGCCATAGGCAATTATCACACAATGGTAAGTATTCGTATATCTAAACTTATGTAAACGTAAAAAAGGTACAATAGAAACATGGTATTATAATCTTATGGGACCACCTTCCTACATGCGGTCAGTTGTTGACCCAAACATCCTTATGCAGTGAATGACTGTATAGGTGATTATATCTATACATATTGTACACATTAATATATATTATAATCTATGTAATGTATATATAAAATATAATATACAATGTGATTATATATTGTATGTATATACTGTAATTATATATTATATATACTATGTGATTATAATCACATAATATGTGCGTATGTATACATATACATATACATCATAGCAGAGGGTCTTGAACATAGTACACACTCAATAACTTTCTTCAAATGAGTTTACTACCATATTAATTATTGGATATGTCTGGATAAATTGTATGATACATGAATATATGAAAAACAGAGACTCTACAGTTAGTTTTCTGTATGAAATTCAAATTTCATACTTAGGTGACATTATAAGGCTGCATTTTCAAGTATGGATTAAATAATGACTTGAGATACCGCTTTTTAATTGCCATTTATATTTCTTTTTAATTGCCATTTATATTTTATCTTAGGTGATTTGAAATGTATTCTGTGATTTTTAAGATGGGCTTAATTAAACTAATTAATTGAGCTTAAATATGAAACTATGTGATGATGTTTTCCATATATAATGTAATGGAGTCTAAGTCACAGTGAGTTTTTATTAAAATAATTTACAAAATCATAATAAAATAATGAAAGCTAACAAGATTGACTATGAATTAAAAGTAAAATAATTATTTCAGCACCTTATTGTTTTCCTGGCATTTTATGCATTTAGTGCCAGACAAATATAAATGTGTATAAATGTGATATGAGGAATATTATCCTTTTTTTTTTTTTTTGAGACAGATTCTTGCTCTGTCGCCCAGAATGGAGTGCAGTGGCATGATCTTGGCTCACTGCAACCTCCGCCTCCTGGGTTCAAGTGATTCTCCTGCCTCAACCTCCCGAGTAGCTGAGATTACAGGTGCCCACGACCATGCCTGGCTAATTTTGTATTTTTAGTAGAGATGGAGTTTTGCAGTGTTGGTCAGGCTGGTCTTCAACTCCTGACCTCAGGTGATCAACCCACCTTGGCTTTCCAAAGTGCTGGGATTACCGGCGTGAGCCACTGCGCCCAGCCATATTACCCATTTTTATGTTTATTGTGTTGCTTAATACTTGAAATCATTCTGTTTCTCTTTATATTGTAAGATTTGTATAGAAGAAGCAGCTTGCACATATTTAGCTCACCAGAAGTTAAGCTCTGGTAACCAATCTTTAAAGCTCTACAGACATCAAATGGTAGAGGTGCCTGATAAAATCCTAATGTGGTCAGCAGGAGAGTTCAGGCTTTGTATTGCTACAGTGCATGTTTCTCAAATATGGGTTATATACTGGATATATGTTCATATCATATATCTAAGTTTCTGTATTAGTGGGTGACAGTATAAGATGAAACATGTAAAGAAAATAGCAAAAGTCATAAGTAGAAAATCATGTTTGCATTCTAGCTTTTCCGTTACATTCTGCATCAGGTAGTCATTACAATGGGCTGAAATACACAATTGAAATTGATAAGGTTTGAAAACATCACATGCAACTTAAGCATATGGGTAATGTATTATTAAGAATGTCAATATTGGTTCAGTTCCCAAAGGTAATTTTTCTTTTTAAAGTGAGATATGAATGCTCATTTGTCATTGGTAATTTCTCTGTTTACATGGAGACACCAAATTCTGAAATAGTAATTTTTTTACTAGGACAGAAGCATGTATTATCCAGCTTTGGCAGCCATATGAGGTATATTCTGGTAAAAGAGGATTACCTAAAATAGAAACCTCAAAGAAGATGGCTATAACAACATTCTGAATTAAAGGTTTTATCACTTTTAGAAACAAAGTATTAAGTTCATCTAATGGAAACGTGTAAAGTGAATTATTTGTACATATTTTATTACACTCATAATCTATTCTGCATATATATATCTATTCTGCATATACATATATAAGCTATTCTGTATCTATATTATATATATACAGGTTTCTTCTACATTTTCAGGAATCTTTACAGAAGTGCCCCACTGTACCGGTACCAATTTACTGTATTAGTTCCTTCTCACAGCTGCTATGAAGAAATACCCAAGACTGGATAAGTTATAAAGAAAAGAGACTTAATAGAGGTTTAATTGGCTCACAGTTCCACATGGCTGGGGAGGCCTCAAGAAACTTATAGTCACGGCAGAAGGCACCTCTTCAAAGGGCGGCAGGAGAGAGAATGAGGGCGGAGGAAGTGAGGAGGCCCCTTGTAAAACTATGATATTTTGTGTGAACTCACTATCATGAGAAAGGCATGGCAGAAACCACCCCCATGATTCAATTATCTCCACCTTGTCCTTTGACACGCTGGGATTATTACAATTCAAGGTGAGATTTGGGTGGGGACACAAAGCCAAACCATATGACAAATGCACTTGAAGAAAATGCACATTCTGCTGTTTATAGCTGGAGTTACTATAAATGTTAATTATGTTGATGGTTGATAGAGTTATTAAGGTCTTTTATATACCTATTGTCGATTTTATCAATTAGAAATGAAAATGGGGTGTTGAAATCTCCAGCTGTAATTGTGAATTTTTATATTCTTCCTTGTAATGCTATCAGTTTTTACTTTTGTATTGAAAATTTCCCTTTTCAGTCCATAAATATTTTAAATTGTTACATACTTCCTTCATAAATTTTAAATTTAATATTTAATTTTGTGGATAGATAGGTGTATATGTTTATGGGGTACACGATTTACTTTGATAGAGGCATGCAATGTGTAATAATCACATCATGAAAATAGGGTATTCATCCCTTCAAGCATTGATCATTTATGTTACAAACAATCCTATTACACTTTTTAAGTTATTTTAAAATGTACAGTTAAATTATTATTGACTTTAGTCACCTTATTCTATCAAATACTAGATCTTATTCATTCTTTCTAGTTATTGTTTTGTACACATTAACCACCTCCTCACAACTTGCCTACTATCTTTCCCAGCCTCTTGTAATCACCCTTCTACTCTCTATCTGCATGAATTCAATTGTTTTGGTTTTTAGCTTCCCACTTTGATAAAAGGGAAGATCCAAAATTTATCTTTGCCTGACATATTTCACTTAACATAATGAACTCCAGTTCCATTCGTGTTGCTGCAAATGACAGGATCACATTCTTTTTTATGGCTGAATAGTACTCCTTTGTGTATATGCACCATTTTCTTTATCCGTTCATCTGTTGAAGGCTCCTTAGGTTGCTTCCAAATCTTGGCTATTGTGAACAGTGATGCAACAAACATGAGAGTGTAGACATCTCTTTGATACACTCCTTTTCTTTCTTTCGGGTATATACCCAGCAGTGGGGTTGCTGGATCATATGGTAGCATTATTTTTAGTTTTTGGAGGAATCTCCAAACTGTTCTCCATGGTGGTTGTACTAATTTACATTCCCACCAACAGTGTATGAAAGTTCCCCTTTCTCCACCTCCTTGTAGCATTCGCTACTGCCTGCCTTTGGGATAAAAGCCATTTTAACTGGGGTGAGATGACATCTCATGACATTTTTTTTTTTTTGAGACAGAGTCTTGTGCTCTTGCCCAGGCTGGAGTGTAGTGGTGTGATTGTTCTGATTTGTATTTCTCTGATGATCAATGATGCAAAGTCCTTTTTCATATGCCTGTTTGCCATTTGTGTGTCTTCTTTTGAGAAATGTCTATTCAAATCTTTTGCCCATTTTTAATTCAGACTATTAGATTCTTCTCCTATATAGTTGATTGAGCTCTTCATATATTCTGGTTATTAATTCCTTGTCAGGTAGTTTGCAAATATTTTATTTCATTCTGTTGGTAATCTCTTTATTTGTTGATTGTTTCCTTTGGTTTGCAGAAGCTTTTTAACATGATGTCATCCCATTTGTCCATTTTTTTGCTTTGGTTGCCTGTGCTTGTGGGCATTACTCAAAAAATCTTTGCCCAGTCCAATGTCCTGGAGATTTTCCCCAATGTTTTCTTGTATTAGTTTCATAGTTTGAGGTCTTAGATTTAAGCCATTAACCCATTTTGATTTTTGTGTATGGTGAGAGATAGAGGTCTAGTTCCATTCTTCTGCATATGGATATCCAGTTTTTCCAGCACCATTTATTGAAGAGACTGTCCTTTCCCCAGTGCATGTTCTCGGCAACTTTCTCAAAAATGTGCTCACTGTAGATGTATGGATTTATTTCTGGGTTCTCTATTCTGTTCCATTGATCTATGTGTCTTTTTATGCCAGTACCGTGCTGCTTTGGTTCTATAGCTCTGTAGTATAATTTGAAGTCCGGTAATGTGATTTCTCCAATTTTGTTCTTTTTGCTTAGGATAGCTTTTTTGGCTAATCCCAGTCTTTTGAAGTTATCTATAAATTTTAGGATGGTTTTTGTCTTTCTGTGAAGAATGTCATTGATATTTTCATAGGATTGCATTGAATCTATAGATTGTGTTCAGTAGTATTGACATTTTAACAATATTGATTCTTCCAATGCCTGAGTATGGAATATCTTTCCATTTTTGTGTCCTCTTCAATTTCTTTCATCAGTGTGTTATAGCTTTCATTGAAGAGATCTTCAGATTCTCTGATGAAGTTAATCCCTAGGTACTTAATTCTATATGTGGCTATTGTAAATAGGATGACTTTTGGATTTTTTTTCCAGAACTGTTCACTGTTGACATATAGAAATGCTACTGATTTTTGTATGTTGATTTTGTATCCTGAAACTTTACTGAATTTGTTTATTAGTTCTAATAGTTTTCTTGTGGAGTCTTTAAATTTCTCCAAATACAAGATTATAGAATCTGCAAAGAGGGATAATTCAACTTTTTCCTTTTCAATTTAGAGGTCCTTTATATTTTTTCTCTTGTCTTATTGCCCTAGCTAAGACTTCCAGTACTATGTTGAATAACAGCGATGAAACTGAGTATCCTTGATGTGCTTCAGATCTTAAAGGAAAGGCTTTTAGATTTTCTCCATTCAGTGGATACTAGCTGTGTGTCTGTCACATACGACTTTTATTGTGTTGACGTATGTTCCTTCTATATCCAGGTTTTTTTTTTTAGAGGTTTTTTTTTTATTGTGAAGGGATGTTGACCTTTATCAAATGCTTTTTCAGCACCTGAAATGATTGCCTGGTTTCGTCCTTCATTCTGTTGATACAATTGATCACATTGATTGGTTGTTTTGTGGTCTTCTCTTTCTTCTTTCCTGTCTTGGTTTTAGGGAAGGCGATTTTCTTTGGTGATATGGTTCAGTTTCTTGCTGTTTATTTTTTGTGTATCTGTTGTATGATTTTCAATTTGAGATTACCATGAGGCTTGCAAAGACTACCTTATAACCCATTATTTTAAACTTAACAACTTAACACTGATTGCATAAACAAACAAGGAAAATGAAAACTAACAAACACTATACACTTTAATTTTGTCCTCCTCTTTTTTATTTTTTGATGGAGTCTTGCTCTGTCACCTAGGCTGGAGTGCAGTAGCATGATCTCAGCTCACTGCAACCTCTGCCTCTCAGGTTCAAGTGATTCTCCTGCCTCAGCCTCCTGAGTAGCTGGAATTACAGGCACCTGCCACCACACCCGGCTAATTTTTGTGTTTTTAGTAGAGACGGGGTTTCACCATGTTGGTCAGGCTCAGGCTAGTCTCGAACTCCTGACCTCAAGTGATCCACCCGCCTCAGCCTCCCAAAGTGCTGGGATTACAGGTGTGAGCCACTGTGCCCAGTCGTCCCCCTGCTTTCTAAGCTCTTATTGTTTCTATTTATGTCTTATTATACTGTCTATGTCTTGAAAAGTTATTATTTTTTATTGGTTCATTGTTTAGTCTTTTTACTTGAGTAGTTTACACACCACAGTTACAGAGCTGTAATATTTTATATTTTCTGTGTGCTATTACCAGTGAGTTTTGTATCTTAAGATGATTTCTTCTTGCTCATTACCATTCTTTTCTTTCAGATTGCAGAATTCCCTTCAGCATTTCTTGTACGACAGGTCTGGTGTTGATAAAAAAATCCCTCAGCCTTGTTCCTTTCTTTCTTTCTTTCTTTCTTTCTTTCTTTCTTTCTTTCTTTCTCTCTTTCTCTCTTTTTTTTTTGGTCTGGATATACTTTTCTAGGGTAAAAGGTTATCTACTTCAGCACTTTACTTATTTATTTATTTATTTATTTTTATTTTCTGAGATGGAGTTTCACTCTTGTCACCCAGGCTGGAGTGCAATGGCATGATCTCAGCTCACTGCAACTTCCACCTCCTGGGTTCAAGCAATTCTCCTGCCTCAGCCTCCTGAGTAGCTGGCATTACAGGCGTGCACCACCAAGCCCAGCTAAATTTTGTATCAGTAGTAGAGATGGGATTTCACCATGTTGACCAGGCTGGTCTCAAACTCCTGACCTCAGGTGATCCGCCCACCTCAGCCTCCCAAAGTGCTGGAATTACAGGTGTGAGGCACCATGCCTGGCCTCCTTCGGCACTTTAAATATGTCATGCAACTTTCTCCTGGCCTGTAAGATTTCCACTGAAAGTCAGCTGCCACATGAAGTGATGAAGTGACACTCCATTGTATGTTATTTGTTTCTTTTCTCTTGCTGCCTTTAGAATCCTTTATCTTTAGCCTCTGGTAATTTGATTATTAAAGGGCATGAGGTTGTCTTCTTTGGGTTAAATCTGCTTGGTATTCTATAATTTTCTCATCTTGAATATTGACATATTTCTCTAGATTTGGAATGTTCTCTGATTATTATTCCTTTGAATAAACTTTCTACCCCTATCTCTTTCTCTTCTTTCCTTTTAAGGCCAATAACTCTTAGATTTGCCCTTTTGAGGCTGTTTTCTAGATTGTGTTATGTGCTTTCTTGTTTTTTAATTTTTTTCTTTATCTCCTCTGTGTATTTTCAGATAGATGGTCTTCCAGCTCACTAATTCTTTCTTCTGCATGATCAGTTCTTCTATTAAGAGACTCTGATGCCTTCTTCTGTAGGTCACTTGCATTTTTATTATTTTTATTTTTCCATAAGTTATTGGGGTACAGGAGGCATTTGGTTACATGAGTAGCTTTAGTGGTGATTTGTGAGATGCTGGTGCACCCATCACCTGAGCACCATCCATCTTGGGAAGGCTTTCCAGGTATTCTGAGGGGCTTGGGTCCCACACCCAATAACACTATGCTTCTTGGAGACTCATAGAGGTACTGCCTTTGTGGTCTTGGATAAGATCCAGAAGAATTTTCTGGATTACCAGGCATTGACTCTTATCCTTTTCCCTTACTTTCTCCCAAACTAATGGAGTCTCTTGTTCCATGCTGAGCCACCTAGAACTTGGGGTGAGGGGGGACATAAACAGCCCTGTGGCCACCACCATGGGGACTGCACTGGTTTAGATCTAAAGCCAGCACAGCACTTGGTCTTGCCCTTGGCCCATTGTAACCACTAGCTGTCTACCACATATGTTTCCACACTCAAAGCACAAGACGAAGTCATTACTGCTTTTCCCTCCCCTTTCTGCAAGCAGAAGAGCCTCCCATTTTGGCCACTACCATCACCACCCCATAGGGTATTCTGCCAGGACACTACCAATGTTCACTTAAAGTCCAAGGGCTATTCAGTCAGTTTGTGGTGAATGCTGCCAGGCTTAGGACTCACCCTTCAGGTCAATGGAACTCCCCCTGTCCAAAGGCAGGTCCAGATTTGCTGTTCAAGAACATAGTCACGGAATCAGGGACCCCAAGAGCCTGCTTGTTGCTCTACCCCGCTGTGGTCAAGCTGGTATCTAGGGTGCAAGGCAAAATCCCCTTTACATTTCCCTCTGCTTTTCTCAAGCAGAAGGAGTCTTTTAGCATAGTCACCATAGCTGTGAATGTGCTTGGTCACTCTTGAAGCCAGCATGTCTCAGAGCCCAAGGCCCAAGATCACCTTGGGCTGAATAATCACCTTGGTATCACTGGTGATTATTCAGGGCCCAAGGGCTCTTTAGTCAGCAGGTGATGAATCCTGCCAGGATTCGGCTCTTCACTAAAAGGCAGCAGATTCTCTTTTGGCTGCCTTGAACAAAGGCAACCATAAAATGTTGTAATGAGCTAAGAATATCATCCATGAGCTAAGGCCTAGAACAGAGGTCTCATGACTACCCATTGCCCTATCCTACTGTGGCTGAACTAGTATTCAAGATACAAGACAAAGTCCTCTTCACTTTGCTTTTCTCTCCTCAAGCAGAAGGAAGGAGTCACTTTTGTCAATGTGAGCTGCACTGCCTGGGACTGGGGAGGGGTTGGCACAAGCACTCCCTTAGCCTCCCCAGCTGGTGTCTTAGTATGTCACTTGCCATCCTAGTCCACTGGTTGTAACTCTAGCCTAACACTAGAAGTTGCCTAGGAATTTCAGACCTTGTGTCCTAGACTACCTTTTAAGTTTACCTAGGATCCCAGGGCTCCTTGGCCTGTGGTGGCAAAGCCTGCCAAGAAACTCAAGTTCCGACCTCTTGGATGGGTGATTCTCCTCTGGCAAGAGTTGTTCAAATGTCCCCTTCGTGTATGGACACTGGCCCAGCCCAGCATGGCTCTGCTCTCTTCTTTGACACGGCAGTACTGAGTTCAATGCAAAGTTCCCCAGTTTCTGCACTCCCTCTCCCCTAAGTGCACAGATTCCCCGTATCACATGTCTGCTGCCGGGGAATGGGGGAGGGGTGGCATTGGCAATTCAAGACTGTCTTTCCTACCCTCCCCCGTGGCTCTTTTAGTGATATGAAGTTAAAACCAGGTACTGTGATCACTCACCTTATTTTTGGTCCTTGTGATGGCGCATTTTTGTGTGTAGCTCATTGTTAAAATTTGGTGTTCTTGCAGGGGGCACACAGGATGGTGTTGGCTTCTATTTCACCATCTTGCTCTGACCCCCAGAAATGTCATGTACTTTTAATGAATTAATCACTTTATCACTAAGTGATCCTCTTATTCCTAGTAATATTCCTTGGTAAAACAATCTACTTTTGTTTCTCACATTTATCTAGTCACTCAGCTTTTTTTAAAATTAGTGTTAGCATATGTCTTAGCCAGTTTGGGCTACTATAACACAATACCATAGACCAGGTGGCTTAAACAACAAATATTTTTCACAGTGCTGGAAGCTGGAAAGTCCAGGAACAAGGCACTCACAGATTTGGTCTGGTGGGAACATTCTTCTCGGTTTGTAGATAACCATCTATTTATAACCTCACATCGCAGAGAAAGACAAACATCCAGTCTATTTTTTTATAAGGATAATAATCCTATCATTAGAAGTCTATCTTCACGATTTAATGTACCTTAATTACCTCCCAAAGACCCCCACCTCCATATACCATCACACTGGGGATTAGGGTTTAAATGTATGATTTTTTGGGGGGGAGGGGGCAGTGAGCATAAACATTTAGTTCATAATAGCATGATATCTTATATCTTCTTATTCTTACTTTTAAATGATTTAGGTCTGTATATTTAAAGTGCATTTATTGTAAGAAGTATATTATTGGGTCTTGCTTTTTAGTCATTTTTACAATCTCTGCCTTCTAATAGAAATGTTTAGACCATTTACATTTATCTCATGCATATGTAAAGTTTAGGAATATTACAACAGCAGACTTTCATATTCTATACCTTGGCTAAAGTCACAGAGCACACGATGACATAAAGGTTTGCTACATCTGATTTGCTCATCCAATTTGGAAGAATAAAGAAAGAAATTTAACTCAATATAATTCTTCTTATGGGAAATTCTATCTGTATCATATGCCTCTTTGTTACACAAAAGGATCTTTATTAGAAAAATATGTAAATCAGGAGAAGCTAATTGATCTTCTCTATTTGGGCCAGACCATCTGTTTAACAATGGCAAAGCCACAAAGATGTCTCAATAATATCTTTAAGTCACTAGTCATTTCTGCAAGAAATAAGTGTGATTGGTGGTTAACACACAAAAGCCAGAAAATGAACAAGAGTTGGCTAATTCTCAAACTGAAAATATTTGTTTATTTAGTTTAGCAGGTTCCTTGCTATAGAAATGCCAACCTTCTGCCTGAAAAGTTGAGCCATTGGTTAGTCAGTTTCATGTTCACCTCCTGCTCTGCAACTGCAGGGGAATTTAAACTATGTAAATCAACCACTTGAAAGTATGAAACGAGTACAAATGTGTGCATTCCTACACATATTCTATACTCTGCTTAAAGTCAAATAATGTCTTCTTGTTAAGAGGAATGCTTCAAGAAGAAAATTGCTAAGAATGTTGAGAATAAGCTATTACATATTCAGTCTTTCTCCAATAAAAATAGGTGGCAAAATCATTGTTCTTCAAACATATACTTACTACAACTTTACATTCATATTTTTAATCTAAATTCACCTATGCACTTGACAAGGGTTAGCATTTAGTATGTACAAACTTGATTGCTATTTATTTTAAATTTAACTTTGGTGAAGTGTTTGTTTAGTATATGTCAGCGTATTTACATAGACACATTTGATTAAGTGTGTTAGCATATGTCTTAGTTATTAGTTTGATTATTAGTTTGATTAAATGTGTCTACGTAAATGATTTTAAAACATAATAATGAAGTAAGTTAAAATTTTATCCGTTAGAAAAACAGTCATAAGCCGAAGGCAAAACATATGAGTTCAACAAATGCAGAATGCAGGACTCACTCAGAGATGCTGCTGGAGCAAGCCAACAATACTCTTTGTCAACGCTGCATGTAAAGTGCACATTCAAAGCTCTAGGATTGATATAACCACAGAAAGGTGTTCTAATCATACCGTGGCAGTGCACTTGGAGTTCGGAAAACATTCATTATGCATCTAACCATTTGCATGTTTTCTTCAAAAGAATTAATAAAACATATTAATGACAAATACTGTGGTATAAAAATATAATTTCTTTACAAAAACTATATATGAGCCATACTATATATCTTAAATTAGTAACTACAACACCTGTACATATCAACCCTGCACAAACAAATTCACCTTTGTTTCACTTTTGTACATGAATTATGGGAACACAGCTACTCAGTTAAACTAAATTGGCAAAAGGATATGTGTGTAAAAAATAGAGACCTGAGCCTATGAAACTACTGCAGCTCTTAGTTCTAAATGTCTATTCTGCAATTATTGTTCTGCACATTCAGTCCAGATTTGAATAGGCAGAAAAATTACAGCATTTCTAATAGATTTAAAAGTTATCTGTAGTGCATGCTGATGTCTCTCTACATCTTCAAGGTTGTAATGGAGCTTCAGTAAGTTGTACAGTATTTATATTTTGGAAGTAAGCTTATATAATTTTGAAGTAAATTCTGTGAAAATGAAACATTTAAAACATTTACAAAGTCTTACAAGTAATTAAAGCACTATGTTAAAACTTGTATCCTGTTAAAATGCTTCTTTTTGCAATAGTATAACATATGCTTTAATTTTGAATTTTAACTTATGAAGAATTCAATTTAATAGCTCATGAAAATTTTCATATTTCACAAAAATACAGAATTATAATTCTGAAAATGTATAAATGTAAGGTATTTTATTAATGAAGAGACTGAGGGCCACATAAATCACATGAATTGACTATAAATTTATTCAAATATATTGGTCTGGCAAGAATCAATAAGATTTATTACTAATTTGTATTTTGCTATGATTCTTAGAAAATCATAGAAACTCAAAAGCAAAACTTCTGAACTTTCTTCTTTTAAAATATTTCTTAAGCTCTGTACTAACTAGAAATAATTTTAAAAGGAATAAAATCAGGTGGCCAATAAAACTAGTATAATATATATTATCCAATAAAAAATGGCTGCAGAGACCACTGTTTATATGAAACAAGGTTAGAGAAAGTACTTAAACATTGAACTTTTATTTTTTATTTTTATTTTATTTATTTATTTATTTATTTTTTTGGGACGGAGTCTCACTCTGTCGCCCAGGCTGGAGTGCAGTGGCGCGATCTCGGCTCACTGCAAGCTCCACCTCCGGGTTCACGCCATTCTCCTACCTCAGCCTCCCGAGTAGCTGGGACTACAGGCGCCCGCCACGAGGCCTGGCTAATTTTTTTTTCTTTTTTTTTTTTTTTTGGATTTTTAGTAGAAACAAGGTTTCACTGTGGTCTCGATCTCCTGACTTCGTGATCCGCCCGCCTCGATCTCCTGACCTCGTGATCGACCCGCCTCGGCCTCCCAAAGTGCTGGGATTACAGGCGTGAGCCACTGCGCCCGGCCAACATTGGGCTTTTAAAATATGGAGAATATATACTGTAGCTTGGAGCAAAAATAATTGCAGTTTTGCCATTACATTCAATAGCAAAAATTCTAAATTTAATTATATTGAAAGTAATGGCAAAACCGCAGTTACTTCTTCACAATTACTTTTGCCCCAACCCAGTACATGAGAGACAACAGTGAACCACAACCAGTTACTAGAATCATGATCTACTGGATTTCCATCATTTGTTTGCTCAAAACAGTGCTGGGTACAGAAGTTTCTTAAGCTCAGGCAACTATTTAGTTCATCTACTTTTGTTGAAGTATAGTGCATTTCAATTTCCCTTAGCATATTCATCTTATAACTGCCATGATTAAAAGCATTAGTCACCAAATAAAAATGAAATGGTTTCTGCCCATATATGGAGATCTAATTTGTTGTCTACTGAATTTCCCCTCACAGCTATATGTCCAGTTTTTTTCACGGTTTACTATATTATTGGAATTTTAAATTATTTAAACAGAGAAACTTGAATACTTTGGGGTATAATGTTATTACCGCCTGTCTGTGAGCATGCATTCTGAATCTTTTCCTAAATGGTGATGCTGGAGAATCTAATGATGCAATTTAGTACAGCATATACATATCTAACTGCAAAAGCTACGGACACTTTATGCCACTTGACGTAAGTGTTGGTAGTAGCTTTAATCTGTAGAATTTCTGATGGTGCTAGTGGTTTCTTAGTAGCAAAGTAACAAAGATCTTTGCTGCATATGTAAGTACTCCCAATTTTTTTGTAGCTATCACTTCCACCCCAAAAAGACAATTGAGCACCTGTACCACCTGCAATAGCACATGGTGAGCTGTTGTTCTTATATCTTGATTACTTGTTTAATGTTCCCAAGAATCTGATACTAGCGTGGCCTACCTTATTGTATCCAGATTCAGGTAAGAAAATGAACTGTTATATTGCCATTCATAATCATAAGGCAAGTATTTATTATTTTTCCCTTTATGTGGATCCCATCCACCAAAAATATGCATCTTCTTTTCTCTAAAAAGGCTATGTAAAACTTCATTGCAGTGGCACTGTTCCTTTCATTTGTGGTTTTAAGTATCACATAGACTTAATATCAAATTGCCATAGATCATCCAGCTAAGCATCACATACTTCATCAGTAATATATATTTCAGTACTTCTAGAATCTTTCTTGCCACAGAATTTTTCTTGCTACAATCTAGAATGGCCACATGTCTCAGAGAAGGCACAATCCATTGAGCCATTGGACTGTTACAATCAAAAGCTCCAGAAGAATCCTGTGGCTCCAACTCATACAAGTTATTTAAATATCTGGGAATATTATTTTTGACTCTTCACCTTTATTTTCTGACCACAAGATGAATAGCCATTCATCTAATGTTACCATTAGAGAAAATTTATATTAATTTAAATACAAACAGATACATAAAAAGATAGGGGATGGGATTTTCCTTTTTTTCCCATAATAAACAACTTGCTTGTAACTCACAGAACTTGTATCTTGCATCTTCAACTCTTCCTCCAAATACAAATACTCTGGTACTATCACAAATGAATCCATGGATGGTAAGCCCTGGATGGATATCTTCTCTAACAGTCGGTAGAATCCACTGACACATAACAGTGTTGTAGAGATTTGCAGCTCTTCCACAATGCCTCTTTGTCCTTTCTAAAAGTGATCATCAGCTCCCAGAGGACCAGAGTCTGGTGTCCACACCAAGCATGGAGGATGGGCCCCTTATAACTACTGGTGTATACTTGTCTACAAACTCTATCATCTTGGTTGGATTCAATTGATTGATTGTCTTCTGATTATGGGCCTCTTTTTTGTTTCTTTGCATGCTTGGTTGTTTTTGATTGAATGCTAAATATTGTGATTTTCCTTTTTGGTGGCTGGATGTTCCTATAAATATTCTTGAGCTTTTTTTTATGACACACTTAGGTTTCTTAAAAATAGATTAATCTTTTGGGGTCTTGCTTTTGAGATGTGAGTTTGAAAAAGAAAAATGTTTAGTCTCGGTCTAACTTATCCACATTTGAACTAAAACTCCTGGGAGTACTCTACTTAGTACCCCAATAATTAAAAGATTTCCCACTCTGGCTTGTGGAAACAGACATTATTCCTAGCTCTGTGTGAATTTCACTGAGTTTTCACTATAATTTGTGTAGTTATTTTCCCAGTCTCAGACATTTTCCTCATATGCATAGGTTGATTGGATTTCATGTGAGGGCTTGAGGAAGATCATCTGCAGATATCCAAAGTTGTCTCTCTGTGCAGCTGTCTCATCTCTGGCACTCAGCCTGTGAACTCCAGCTGACTTGGCATTCTCAGATTCTTAGCCAATCTCTTCATTTCCGTAGTCGACCCACATCCACCTGAGTTCCCCTTCCCTGTACTGCTGCATCTGGAAATTTTCCCTGGGCAGTAATCCTAGCAACATGGTTTAGCTGTGTCCCCACCCAAATCTCATCTTGAACTGTAGTTCCCATAATTCCTACAAGTTGTGGGAGGGGCCCGGTGGGAAGTGATTGAATCATGGGGTTAGTTACCTCCATGCTCTGTTCTCATGATAGTGAGTAAGTTCTCATGAGACCTGATGGTTTTATAAGGGGCATTTCCCCCACTTCGCTCTGCACTTCTCCTTGCAGCCACCATGTGAAGAAGGAGGTGTTTGCTTGCCCTTGTGCCATGATTGTAAGTTTTCTGAGGCCTACCCAGCCCTGCAAAACTGTAAGTCAATTAAACCTTTTTCATAAATTACCCAATCTCAGGTATGTCTTTATCAGCAGTGTGAGAACAAAGTATACACTGGTTAATCTGGGTAATTGCAGGACTCACCTTGTTTGTTCCTCACCTCCCAGGGATCACTGCATTTCACTGCTGATGTTCACCATCTTGAAAACAGCTGATATATACATTTTGTCTGGCTTTTTAGTACTTTAGGCAATGAGTAAATTTGCTCTGTATAACTCTTTCTTGACCAGAAGTGAAAATCTTAGCTTACGTATTCTTTAATGCTATCATCAAATTACTTGTAAGAATTTATTTAAAAAATCACTAACCACCCATGGCTATTTCAAAGATATTAAGGGAAATAAGGGAAATTGATTCAAATGTGAAAACTTCATATAAAGCAAAATGAGTGAAGAAATTCATATATATATATACATATATGTAGTTTAAAAAGAATTACTTCAAGTGTATCTCATAGGAAAATACCCAGAGTAAATTATAAGAAGATTTTCAACAATCATCTTATAAATATAATCAGTTAAGAGGCATTCTAAATTTCAGTTCAAACTAATCTGAAATTATTATTTTCCTTCATAGTAGACAATCACCCAAAGTTTAGACAATTTTGACTTTTTTTAATAAGTCATTTCAAAGACTGTGCCATATATGAGTAGGAGATAAAATATGCTTTCAAATTCTCTGAACCCCAAGGTTCAACATTTGTAAAGTTTCCATTTTCTCCTAAATTATAAAAATTTATCTTCGCTTCTTCACAAAAGTACTGGGTACTACTTTACAGGCTTTATAGTAAGATACATGTTTTTTCACCTTTTCAGTTTCACTCTGATTTTAAGCTATTCACCTCTTTAATTTGTCTGGTTACCATGGATACACTAATGTCATTTGTATATGCCAAGCTTATGGACAAGTAAGATGTGGTTTAGAAAACTTTAAATATTGTGTAGCAGTTATTGAGCCCACATATGTAGTGTGAAATCTATTTATAAATCTATGAGTTTTTCATGTTTACAATTTTAAAAGCATAAGAATGATCTGGAACATTTTCAGTTTTAAAATATTCTTACTTTCTAGAGCATAATTGCTTCACTTTGAATATGTTTTATCTTTAATGTAATTACCAATTATCATTGTTCACTCACTCATATCAGTTTCTAACATCAGTATAAAGCAATGACTAATGGTCTTGAAAACCCCTGAAGGAAAGATTATGAATGTGCCATGCACTCCAGCCTTGGATACAGGGAAAGACTCTGTCTCTGAAAAAAAAGAAAGAATGGAACAGAACGGAACAGAACGGAAAGGAAAGGAAAAAGAAAAGAAAAAAGAAAAGGAAAGAAAAGAAAAAAGGGAAACATATTTCTGATAAATTCTATTGTCGGAAGAATGTAATTTAGCAGTGCTACAAAATGTGGAATACTTTTACATAAAAATAAAAACTACTTCAGCTGTATCAAAGGATTAATGACTGAGCAGCTCGTCACTTTATCAAACAAATGTCAGGTTCCTTTCCTAGTGTGAGCATCAAACTTTTACAGCCATGATATCCCCACGGTACTTTTATTACAGGAGCTCTGAAGTTAGGACGCGTTTCACACAAGCAGCACTGGCTGCTTTTCCTCCCTGGATCCTTGTTGTGTTCCACATAGGAGTCTCCTGGGTCTTATTACTTTAGGCTTAGTCCCACGTAGGCTTTATGGCTATGTGGACTTTGATTCCAGTTTAATTACTCTCCCAGTTATCAGTAACTTTTCATAAAAGTAGAATTTTTACACCCTGATTTAAAATGAAATTCATTTCCCAAGCCTAAGTCTCTGAGCCCTGTCTTCATTTGTAGTAAAACTTCCTCCCTAGATCAATCCATCATATTGAAACTGATTCTGTCTCCAACATTATTCTTTCTGCTTAAGTTCTAACTGTCTATGTCATTTCTGCTCTGACACTAGCACCTTAACTGTTATTCTATTGCCAGCCTACACTAGACAGCAAGATGCTTTTCCATTTCTCATTGGTGCTAGCTACATATTTTTACAGGTATGGTTAGAAAACTAGGATAAGTGAGCACGCAGCTCTATTACAATTTCACAATTCTTGAGGATTCATATATGGTATATTGACTTTGTTATTGCAATGAACACTTTCAGCCAGCTGAATCTGATGTATTTAATGATTTATGTAATTAGTATTATGCTTTGTACTAATTAGATCAGAAAGGTAAGTCATTGTTTTACATTGTTGTCATTAACAGTATTTTCTAACAACCAAAGCAGTTTTAATTTTTCTGTTTTAAAAAAATCTTATATTTATAAATGAGTTAAATAGGATATATTTTTTATAATAGCTACAGTCTTGTATTTAAAATTATCACCACTAGACATTAAAAAAAAGGTTTTAGATATTCTTTTTTTTTTTTTTTTTGAGATGAAGTTTCACTCTCGTTGCTCAGGCTGGAGTGCAATGGTATGATATTGGCTCACTGCAACCTCCACCTCCTGGGTTCAAGTGATTCTCCTGCCTCAGCCTCCTGAGTAGCTGGAATTACAGGCACCTGCCATAACACCCGGCTAATTTTTTGTACTTTTTTTTAGTAGAGACGGGGTTTCACCATTTTAGCCAGGCTGGTCTCAAACTCCTGACCTCAGCTGATCCACCCACCTCGGCCTCCCAATGTGCTGGGATTACAGGCGTGAGCCACTGTGCCCAGCCAAAAGACAGATTAATAGGAGGAAAGGCATATAAATTAGATTTTATGTTATTTATTTATTGATTGATTGAGACAGAGTCTTGCTCTGTCACCCAGGCTGTAGTGCAGTGGCACGATCTTGGCCCACTTCAACCTCTGCCTCCCGGGTTCAAGCGATTCTCCTGCCTCAGCCTCCACAGTAGCTGGGATTACAAACACCTGTCACCACACCCGGCTGATATTTATTCTTTTTTTTTTTTTTTTTTTTGAGACGGAGTCTTGCTCTGTTGCCCAGGCTGGAGCGCAGTGGCACGATCTCAGCTCACTGCAACCTCCGCCTCCCAGGTTCAAGCGATTCTCCTGCCTCAGCCGCCCAAGTTGCTGAACTACAAGTGTACGCCACCATGCCTGGCTAATTTTTATACTTTTAGTAGAGCCAGGGTTTCACCATGTTGGCCAGGCTGGTCTTGATCTCTTGACCTTGTAATCCGCCTGCCTTGTCCCCCCAAAGTGCTGGGATTACAGGTGTGAACCACCACACCGGCCCTATTTATTCTTCAATATCGTGTCTTCTCCTGTCCCAAACCTACCTCTATCTTGATCTTAGAGTCTTAGATGATCATAGATACTGATCTGTAAGCGTCTACACAATCTTCTCTCAAGACCCCCCAAACAGTGATAGATACTTAAGCTATTGTTCCTGGTCTCTGTGGCCATGTCATGTATCTCAGAAACTGTGGGCACCAAGAGGGCAGAAATAGCATGCTGGGAAATGACAGCATAATTGCCACGTGGCACAGATGGGATGCTAAGGCTCCAGATAAAGGAAAGGCCACTCTGAGAACTGATTCTGAAACTAAGTATTTGAGGAGGGTCTGGGAGAACTGAAGTGAGTGGATCATTTCAAGGCAGAAGAAGGAGAAGTAAAGCCCCAGGCCTGTTGTGGCCAGTTGCACACCGTTTTGATTCTGCTTTCCCCTTATGGAGCCATGAAAATAAAGAAGCAGGTTCAATGTCGGGCCAGGGCTTAAGTATATCTTAAGTAAGAATATCATCCTCTTTCTATTAGGAAAAAAATCTAACTTTTATATTATCTGAAATTTTTAGCAACAAATTCTTTCTTTATAGACATGGAAATATGTAAAAATAAAAATATTTGAGAGAGGTGGAGCTGACCTAGGACAGAGAATGCGTTTTTAGTCTGTTGAAATGATGATACAGCATATTTTCCATTTGCTAGAAAGTCATGAGATACACTTATGGGGGATGGAAGAGACAAGATACAATGCAAGGATGGAAGGAAGCCAAATAAAGAAAGGAGATTCCCCAGACCAGCCTTTCTGATTTTGTAATTTACTAGTTTATTCTCAGTCAAGAGAATAGGGTAAATAGATGCTCCTCATGGAAGCACTTCCACCCCTATGAATCTTGGAGGGCCACCTTCTGCCTGAAGACCGAGGCACTAGAAGGTGAATTACCAATGAAGATCAGATCCCTCTTCAGTCAGTCTACATCTTAAATGCGAATGCCAGTTTGCCACTTTGACTCCATTTATCTCAAGTTGAAATCTCTGCAATTAATCTTTTTGCCTTGTTTCAAATCAGCTTCCTAAATGCATCACCTCTGGGCATTTTAGAAATTTCTTTGTACCAGAATATATTTGCCTAAAAAAATGAGTTGCCATTTCAAATAAACCTCTAGAGGCCAAAGTGGTTTATGTTAGCCATTAAATTTTCAGGTGGTTGTTCTTATTCCTGTATTTTAAAAAATTACTAAGAGTAAAAACAAAAATATCATTGGTCTCTGAAAACACAATGTTCAAAACTGCAATTTTTAAAAATGACGTCTTTCTAACAATACCGAGTACAATTGTTATATGTGATTGTTACTTAACATTCTTAAATTTGGTTCCACCATAAAATGCATTTTTAAATCTTAAAATATAAATTATACATATACATATATATCATGTATATACAGGTATATAATGTACATTTCAAACAGAATTTGCTTCTGAACAGCATTCCACAGTATCTATTTTTAATTCTTTTCTTTCTGAAAGAATATAAGACAGCTTATGAGGAGAAATATAAAGTGCAGTTGTCCTTTGTTATACACAGAATTGGTTCCAGGATCCCTGAGTACACCAAGATCTGTCCATACGCAAGTCCCCACGTCAGCCACGTGAAACCTGTGTATCTGAAGAGTCTGCCCTTGGTATAGGCAGGTTTTGTATCCCGTGAATACTGTATTTTCAAGCTTCATTTGATTGCAAACAATCTGTATATAAGTTGACCTACACAGTTCAAAACTTTTGTTGTTCAAAGAGCAGCTGTAGAAAGAGGTGCATAGGTATGGAAATGAAAGCAAAAGAGAAATAGAGGAGGCAGAACATTAAGATGAGAGAATTAATTGATACATAGCATATGTATTGCAGTCTTACAAAATGGCATCTATAATAAATGACTGATTTAAAATATAATAAGCATAGATGGCCACTAAATTTGGACCTCACAGTTGTTTTAGAAATGATCAACAGTAAAAGTGAATGTAAGCATATATCTCAACATTTGCATCTTTCACAAGATAAATGTGTGCTACTTGCTGTGGCAATGGCACACTTTCTTTTCTTGTTATTTTGGTCTGTGAAAAATATTTTCCAATGAAGCATTTTATTTATAGGCACACATAACCAGGTTGTCAAAGTGGCAGTGTTTACAGAAGGATTGTAGCTAATTTTACCTGTCATGATACTCTGGTGTAGAAGATGTTAAACCTTTTAAGAAACAATTAAACAGAAATAATTAACATTTGTAAATTGCTACATAGCTTAAAATAACTTCTATATAAAATAGTTCTTGTAATCTTAAAGTTCTTGGAAACCATTAATTTCATTACTTCAATTTAATGTTTGAGATTACTGAACGTAGCTCTTTCCCAAATCCGGTGAGGGAAACATTTAGGACTCATATTCAGATTTCATGATGGCATATAACGTTTTCATCTAACTCTCCTGAATTTGGGATGTTATATTTTTATCCTGAGCATGTCATTTATGTTTTTAGTTTACATTGAAAAATTTTTCTTCTGAATTTTGATCAGAGGTAAGTAGGTCTTAGTGCATTGAGACAAATAACTAGTATATTTGTCCATTTTCACACTGCTATAAAGAACTTCCCTGAGACTGGGTAATTTATAAAGGAAAGAGGTTTAATCAACTCACAGCTCCACATGGCTTGGGAGTGCCCAGGAAACTTACAATCATGGCAGAAGGGGAAGCAGCCACCTTCTTCACAAGGCAACGAGAGAGAGAGAGAAGAGCAAAGAAGAACTTCCAAATACTTATAAAACCATCAGATCTCATGAAAACTCACTAGAACAGCATGGGGGAAACTGCCCCCATGATCCAATCACCTCCCTCCCTCTACATGTGGGGATTACAGGTCCCCTCTCGACATGTGAGGATTAGAATTCAAGATGAGGTTTGGGTGACAACACAGAACCAAACCATGTCATTCTGCCCTGAACCCTCCCAAATCTCATGTCTTTTCACATTTGAAAACCAATCATGCCTTCTTAACAGTCTCCCCAAAGTCTTAACTCATTTCAGCATTAACTCAAAAGTCCATAGTCCAAAGTCTCATCAGAGACAAGGCAAGTCCCTTCCACCTATGAGCGTGTAAAATCAAAAGCAAGTTAGTTACTTCCTAGATGCAATGGGGGTGCAGGCATTGGTTAAATGCTCCCATCCCAAATAGGAGAAATTTGCAAAAACAAAGAGGCTACAGGCCCCATGTAAGAGCAAAATCCAGTGACAGTCATTAAATCTTAAAGCTCCAAAATAATCTCCTTTGACTCCATATCTCACATCCCAGGCATGCCGATGCAAGGAGCAGACGCCCATGGCCTTGGGCAGCTCCTTCACAGGTTGGCATTGAGTGCTTGTGGCTTTTCCAGGTGCACAGTGCACGCTATTGGTGGATCTACCATTCTGGGTTCTGGAGGATGCTGGCCCTCTTCTCATAGCTCCGCTAAGCAGTGGCCCAGTAGGGACTCTGTGTGGGGGCCCCAGCCTCACATTTCCCTTCCACACTGCCCTAGCAGAGGTTCTGCATAAGGGCTCTAGCCCTGCAACAGACTTCTGCCTAGACATCTATGTGTTTCCATACATCCTATGAAATCTAGGTGGAGGTTCCCAAACCTCAGTTCTTGACTTCTGTGCACCTGCAGGCTCAACACCATGTGGAAGCTGCCAAGTCTAGTGGCTTGCACCTTCTGAAGCAATGACTTGAGCTGTACATTGTCCCCTTTTAGCCATGGCTGGAGTTGGAGTGACTGGGATGCAGGGCACCAAGTCGCAAGGCTGCACACAGCAGCAGGGCCCTGGGCCTGGCCCATGAAACCATTTTTTCCTCCTAGGCCTCAGGCCTATGATGGGAGTGGCTGCTACCAAGATCTCTGACATGCCCTGGAGACATTTTCTCCATTGTCTTGGCTAGTAACATTCGGCTCCTCGTTACTTATGCAAATTTCTGCAGCCTCCTTGAATTTCTCCCCAGAAATTTTTTTTCTATCATTATCATTAGGCTGCAAATTTTCCAAATTTTTATGCTCTGCTTCCCTTTTAAACATAAGTTGCCATTTCAGATCAGCTTTCTTGAGTTCAAAGTTCTGTAGATCTCTAGGGCAGGGGCAAAATGCCATCAGTCTCTTTGCTCAAGCGAAGCAAGAGTAATCTTTGCTCCAGTTCCCAAGACGTTCCTTATCTCCATCTGAGACCATCTCAGCCTGAATTTTATTGTTTACATCATTATCAGCATTTTGGTCAAAGCCATTCAACAAGTCTCTAGGAAGTTCCAAGCTTTCCCACGTCTGTCTGTCTTCTTCTGAGCCCTCCAAGTTGTTCCAACCTCTGCCTGTTACCCAGTTCCAAAGTTGCTCCCACATTTTCAGGTTATCTTTATAGCTAGCAGTGCCCCACTCCTGGTACATATTTATTGTATTAGTCCATTTTCACACTGCTATAAAGAATTTTCCTGAGACTAGTAATTTACAAAGGAAAGAGGTTTAACTGAGTCACAGTTCCACATGGCTGGGGAGGTCTCAGGAAACTTAAAATCATGGTGGAACAGAAAGGAGCCACCTTCATCACAAGGCATCAGGAGAGAGAAGAGCAAAGGAGGAACTTCCAAATACTTATAAACACATCAGATCTTGTAAGAAGATCTTGTAAGGAAAAACAGCATGGGGGAAACCGCTCCTATGATCCAATCACCTCCCTCCTTCAACATGTGGGGATTACTGGTCCCTTCCTCAACACGTGGAATTACAATTTGAGATGAGGTTTGGGTGAGGACACAGAGCCAAACCATTTCAACTAGTACATAAACTTTACTTAAGGAGTTCCCTTGAGTATGAAAAGTAAGTTGAGTTTCTTGCATTCACCAATGTGACTTAAAAGATCATTTCTTATCCTTTCATGTGCATATGAATCACCCGGGGATTTTGTTAGATACAGATTCTGATTTGGCAGCTGGGGGGTGGTGCCAGGCACCAGCATCTCTCATTGCATTTTCCACAATGCCAAGTTGATCTCTGGAGCTTCCCTCTCCATAGGCTTGCATAGTTCCCAACTTCTTTTCAATTTACAGATTTCAGTATCAAATGTTACCTTGGAGAATTTCACAGCAACCTTGTTTAGTGTGTGAGCTATGAATTGCTATTATTGATCTCATTTTACCAATAAAACCGAGTCCTTCAAAGAGGTCAGTGAGTACTCAGAACAATTCAGCTGCTAGAAAGGCAATTACAAATTCCCATTAATGGCTGTTTTTCTGATTTGAAAGCTCTTTCCACCATCTCACCACTGCCTTAGAAAAAGTGCTATGATACTTCATCTTGCACTATTATACCAGGACACTGTGCATCAGCAAATGCAGGAGTTGGCAAAGTGGTGCAGTTGTAACCAAAAAAGGCTCAGAAGCATCTGCTAACTCCTGCTACACAAGCTCCAGTTCATTTCCCTGCAAGACAAACCTGCAATGGCACCACCTGGCTGGGTGCTGCTTTCTGGGTATGTTCTCCCTTGGCAGCCCAAGAGTAAGTTAGATTTGTGCTAGGTCTTGGCTCATTGCTCTGCGCCCATGTCCCAATTGATGGCTGGAGGAGCAGCTGCTCTTCACTCATTGCATGCATTTCTGTCTCTTGTCACTCTTCATTTAGACTTCATTCAACTTCATCTGTTTCCTGGCTGCCATTTAACTACAATCTCAGTCCTTCCTTATCTTTTAATCTAACTTTGATTTCACCTCCTTTTTCCTGTATTAAAGTTATATAAGAGGAGAATTTTCTATATGGTTAGAAGAGTGGTAGAAAATATATAATTATGTGTAGTTTCTTTTCTTTTTGAGAGAAATGCAATTTGTCAGGGTTTTAAAAAATGTGTTTGTTCTTTAATCTCCTGTTTTAAATTTTACCACCGTGGTCATTTTTTTTTTTTTTAGAAAATTGCCTTCATCACGGTAGGAAGAATATTTTATATTTGGCTGATTGACTCTTCAGCCAAAAACTGTCCTTCAAGGTGCCATCTTCACATTGTGTATCCATAAATGTTGAAAGATGGTAATGACGGTGAAAGTATTATTTCATGATAAGCTGAAAAGGTGTGACTGGCAACTGTCAGCAGAAGAATCACTGTAAATCTTAGTGAGAAAAACTGCAATGGTATTCAATGATAGCAAGGTGGTATTTCAGTGCAGAGCAGTAAAGCTCTTCTCATACATCCACACTGTAAATCTGGTGAGTATCACTTGATGTCCATAAGTAACGTAATTAAAGAAACACAGCTTACAAACAAGGTCTGTCCTCATCAAAGAAGATTTATACAGAAATATCATGTACTACAAAAACTGTCTTTTATTTCCTCAGCTATTTGTTCATCTGATCAGAAAGTATAATGGGTGTTGAAGGTACAAAAAAATAATAACAAAATTCCCTGTCCAAAATATAATTTTATTAAAATTACAAGCAACTATATAGTTTACAAATATACATACACATACACACATATTGACTTGGTTTGGATATTTGTCCCCTCCAAATCTCAGGTTGAAATATCATCCTCACTGTTGGAAGTGGGGCTGGGTGGGATGTGTTTGGGTCACAGGTGCAGATCATTCATGAATGGTTTGGTGTCCTCACCACAGTAATGAGTTCACATAACAGCTAGTTGTTTAAAGAGCCTGATATCTCTCTTGCTGCCTCTTTTGTCATGGGATGTGCCTGCTCTCTCTTCACATTCCACCATGACTGGAAGCTTCCCAAGGTCCTCAGCAGAAGCCAATGCTGGCACCATGTTTCTTGTACAGCCTGAAGAATTGTGAGCCAAATAAACCTCATTTCTTTAAAAATTTGTCTTAGTTGTTCCTGGATAGCAATGCAAATGAACTAACACAGAACATTGCTACCAAAAAGTGAGGTATTGCTCTGAAGATACCTGAAGATGTGGACATGGTTTGGAACTGGGTAACATGCAGAGTTTGGAAGAGTTTTCAGGTCTCAGAAGAAAACAGGAAGATGAAGGAAAGTTTGTAATTTCTTAGAGACTAGTTAAATGGTTGTGATCAAAATACTTTCTTTTAGCCAATTTCTCCCTTTTGGAATGTAAATTTTTACTCAACGCCTGTACCATCATTGTATCTCCTGAGAAAGGCAGTCTTTCCAGGTCAGCAGAGCCCCAAGATGTCAAAGAATTAAAAATATAGAAAATAAAAAGGCATGAATAATACAGTATAGATAAATGAAAGCATTTATGCGAAAGGTTCTTTTACTGTATATAACCACAATAATGTGTTTCAAAGTTATAATTACAAAGCATTTTCACAAATAACTTTTCTCTTGATCAATGCAAATTCCTACAAGGAAGATAGAGATGTGTAATCCTCATTTTACAAAATAAAGAAAAAACATCTTTCTTTTAATGTAATTCACCTCATGTTTACTATATTAATCCATTTTCATGCTGCTGATAAAGACATACCCGAGACTGGACAATTTATGAAAGAAAGAGGTTTATTGGACTTATAGTTCCATGTGGCTGGGGAGGCCTCACAATAATGGCGGAAGATGAAAGGCACGTCTCACATGACAGCAGACAAGAGAAGAGCTTGTGCAGGGAAATTCCCATTTTTGAAACCATCAGATCTTATGAGACTTATTCACTATCATGAAAACAGCACAGGAAAGACCCACCCCCATGATTCAATTACCTGCCAACAGGTTCCTCCCACAACACATGGGAATTCAAGATGAGATTTAGGTGGGGACTCAGCCAAACCATATCACAATAGTACACGGCAAATGGGTTAAACATTCAACTGATAAAATTAAACAATAACATAACTAGGATAACATAGAGGGTAACTTTCTACATAATACTTGGTTGAAAGGCTTAGGATAACCACTGTTTTAGTTATCTATTGATGTATAACAAATTGCTTCCAAATTTAGCAGCATAAAATAATAAATATGTATTATCTGTTTCTATAGGTCAGGAACTGGGAAGGGCTTAGCTTGGTGGCTCTTACTGGTGTTCCTCAGGGTCCTCTTGAAAGCTTCCTACCACACCTCAAAGGCAGAAGCATAAAGGAAATGTGAACTTCTCAAAGTGCTACTTAGAACACTTATGCATCTGCAGGTTTTAAAACTGTAGGATACTTAGCAGACTAAAAAAATAAAATAGTTGATGAGGAACTGGTTAGTACTCTAAATATGCAAAGAGCCCTTAAAATCAATTTAAGAAAAATAATTCAATTTTTAAAAAGAGCTTCCAGGAGACTAAGGGCCAATTGAGAAAAAAAGAAATTCACATTTCTTCCAATCACACAGAAAAAATATTCAACTATACTAGCAGTTGAAGAAATGCAAATTAGAAAGTGAGAATATATGTTCAAATATCATGTAGATAAAAATTAAAAAGAATAATAGCCACCAGAGAAGACAAAGGTGTCCACGTACACTGCTAATAGGAATAAAAATTGGTATAGCTTTTCTAGAAACAAGTTGCCAATAAGTATGACACGCTTTAGAAAATGTCCAGACTTCAGAAATTGTCATTCTAGACATCTAGAACAAGACATCAAATATAGATGTAAATTTAGCCACAAAGATATTTATCACAGAATTATTAAATTATTTTATTGTTAAATTGTTTTATTTATCATAGATTTATATCAGCAAAAATGGAAACATTGACAATATCAAACATTAGAGGAATTATAGGATATCCCTCCGTAAATGGAAAAATGTCAGTCTTTCCATCTCTTACCCCATGGTAACTAAGAGGAGAAAATGGAAAATTTCTCTTCTAAGAGAATCAAAGAGCCAGAACTCAGCTGAAGGAGAGACACTACTGAAAGCCACACTGTTTTCTGAAAGTAAAAGAACAATGAGAACACATGGACACAGGAAGGGGAACATCACACACCAGGGCCTGTTGTGGGGTGGGGGGAGGGGGGAGGGATAGCATTAGGAGATATACCTAATGTTAAATGAAGAGTTAATGGGTGCAGCACACCAACATGGCACATGCATACACACGTAACAAACCTGCACATTGTGCACATGTACCCTACAACTTAAAGTATAATAAATAAAAATAATAATAATAATTCAGTTTAGCTCTGGAGAAAAAGGGGGCAGAAAAGTGAACAAACATGCAGGAAAGGAAGAGCAGGGGAAAGAGGGAGACACGTGCTGAGAACAAAGTATAAAATAGAAGCCTCTAAAAAATTCCTCAACCAAAAAATGGATTGAGTGATGTCTAATGCTAGTTTTTAGATTATTTGCATTGCAGCAAAGTAAACCCCTTCTTCTCGCCAAACCTTCAGTCACACACACAAATGTCTTCTGTGATTTTTATTAAGGAAAATACCCAAAATTCATATCTAGGTCAGTCTGGTACAGACAAGGAAATTTTATGTGAGATAGTAAGAAGATTCTAAGAGAAAACTAATTTAATGGAAGCCTGAACAGAGAGCCAGGATTGATGGTGAGAAAAAGAACATCTCCAGTAATTTATAGAAATCCTAGTGAGGGCACTGAACTTTCTACAGTCTATTATATGTGCGATTTTGAGGCAATCTTATCTACAGCTTAGGAAGTAGGGTGACCCCGGTTGCTATTTCAATTGTCCAAATCATAGAATTCTTATCAATTAAGTTTGAAAAGAATGTGTAATGGCAGGGAAGGTTGGAAAAGCTTATACTGTTTAGTGAAAAAGCAAATGTAGAATTGTATAGCTAGTATTGAAATTTAATCATATGTATACTTTTATACATTGAAAAGATTTATAGTGCATACAACAATGCTAATAGTAGCTATCTGTGGTGGTGAGTGCAAAAGTGAATTTTTATCATCTTTATTTCATACAAGAGAAATCAGTGCTTTATTTCCGAGGCAATCAGATGCATAAGCCCTTGGTAGGGTCAACTGTGTGTTTATGTATTTTAGGTCAGGCTCCCAGGAAGCAGAATCAAAGCGGGGATACTTGTTTGAGTGACTGGTAACTCTCCGCAGAGGAGGAGAAAGGGACACAGTACAGTGCAGGGAGAAAGTCTCTGCCAGAATGTTTAGGTATTGCGGGCATATGACGATGTTCCCAAGTTTCCTTTAAAACTGTTTCTTACATGGCTGTTAAAATTTAAGCCAGAAACTTTGGTTTACAAATTGAATGCACACTCATGTTTAGGTGAAACTTTTTTTTTTTTTTCTGTGAATGGTAATTTAAAAACAGTTGGGGCCCAGTGCAGTGGCTCGTGCCTGTAGTCCTAGCACTTTGGGCGGGTGGATCACTTGAGGTCAGGAGTTCAAGACCAGCCTGGTCAACACGGTGAAGCCCTGTCTCTACTAAAAATACAAAAATTGGCCGGACATTGTGGCCCATGCCTGTAATCCCAGCTATTTGGGAGGCTGAGGTAGGAGAATTCGTTGAGCCTGGGAGGCGGAGATTGCCAGGAGCCAAGATCTTGCCACTGCACTCCAGACTGGGCATCAAGAGCGCAACTCCATTTAAAAAAAAATAAATTAAATTAAATTAAAACAAACAAACGAAATAGTGGGTAGTTTGGGATGGGAACTCTTCAAGACTCAATCTGTTCCATGATGTCTGTTATCTAACAGTGTGAGTGAGAGCAGTTTCCTTGCCAATCTAATATTGTGTTTAATAAAGTACACTAATATTTTCCCAGTAATTTAAATACTATGATTTAATTCTACTTTTGTTTAGTGATAAGTGTTTATCTCAGACCTACTTTTTAGTTACCAATTTGTCCAAGGCTGTTTTCTGTCATCCTCTAGTCTTACCCATGAAAAATAGGGGAACTCTATTTTTCCCACTTGTTTGGGCCAAAAACCTTAGAGTCAACCTAGGGTCTTCCCTCTTTTGCACAGATAATCCATGAGCAGATTCGATTGTGTCTAGCTGCAAATTACACACCAAATCCAATAACTTCTTATCACCTCCACTGCTGTTATCTTGGATCAAGTCATCATCATCTATGAGCTGGGCTGTTAGATTAGCCCTTGCACTGGAATTTCTGTACTTTTGCCCTCATGACTGTACTTTTTTTACACAGTAGCTAGAATGATCCTTTTAAAATCCCAGTGAGGGCTTGTTTCGCATTTTCTCCGATGTTTCCTGCCTATTTTGAGTCTTTCATGAGCATTGCTGGACCTCCTCATGCTCATCACCTACCTCCCCTTCCCTCCTTTGTTGGTCTCCCTGGGGTCCCTTGAGCTCTCCCTCTGCCCTTCCCCCATATGCACGGGGGGGCGGGGAATCCTCACTTCCACTGGGTGCCTTTCCAAATGCCACTTACCAACAAGGCTTCCTGCCCATCTACTAAAACAGCATGCCATGCTCAGTGCTTCTCCTTTTCCCTGCTATATTTCAAGATGAGTATCCTCACCTGGTGTATTATCCATTAACTCTTTGGATTTACATCTCCCATAGGAGAAAGTAGCTCCATAAAAGCAGGAACATCGTTCCTTTTGTTCATTGCTATGGCTGCTGTGACTGGTGCTCCTAATTGTTGCTCAATTATTTTTTGAATGAATGAGTCACGGACCCAAGGACTTTCCCTCTCATTCACTCCGCTATCATGAAACAGCTCTTCTTGAAAATTAAAGGCTGCTCTCCAATTTCCTGAAATTTTTTAAACATTTATTTCAGTGCCATCACCACCACACATCTGTAGAGAATATAGAAAAGACCTTATTCCCTTTACTTCATCAGTTTTTTGAAGGATTAAGAGTAAAGCTCAAAACCTAAGCTCAAAGTGTAAGCAAAATGTGACGGTCACCCCCACCCATAATTGATGTTGGATGATTTTCACCCTAAAGTTTCAACGTTTTCCAAAAACTTTGTCAGCTTCTAACTTAACTATTTTTTTTCATTGCAGTACTTTGTAATCTAAATAATACCTTGATGCTATTTTTTTCTTATGGGATACAAAAGTGCTCAAGATTAGATGAGGCTTAATTTCAAAATTTGTTTTCTCATGCCTAATGTTCTCTTCTCCTTCCAATATGAATGGAAAAGGGAATAGAAAGACAGTTACAGAAGTCTAAAGTTCTTCAGCAAATATTGGTATTAGTAGTATTTACACCTAGGATAGTAAAATATCACTTAAAGAAGATTTAATATTAATAGATGGTGGGCTTCATTCTGTTTTTCCACTTTGTAATTGTATGACCTTGATGATATCTTTGAACTTCTCTGAGTCTCATTTTCCTCATTTGTAAATTTGCAACATTATAGCAGTAAAAATATGGGTTTGGGCCAGGGAGATTATGAAGATCAAATGATACAATAGACAGAGGAATTCTTTAAAAAGTAGGAAGTAAAATTTTATTGTGTGTAGGATTACATGCATACTTTTACTTTGAGAGGACTTAAAAAGCACCTTTTCTGCACACACACACACACACACACACACACACACATATATATATATAATATCTGAATTACTAAAAGCCCTGGTTTGGAGATACACCAGCACCCCAAAGCACAAAGCTTGGCAAACAGAGCTTACCTGTCCAACTCCCTGAGGTGCAAGACACCCTCATGCAGGGCACAACCTTTGCAAGTTGTTTTTTTTCTTTTTTATACTTTAAGTTAAAAGGTACATATGCACAACGTGCAGGTTTGTTACATATGTATACATGTGCCATGTTGGTGTGCTGCCCCCATTAACTCATCATTTAGCATTAGGTATATCTCCTAATGCTATCCGTACCCTCTCTCCCCACCCCACAACAGTCCCCGGTGTGTGATGTTCCCCTTCCTGTGTCCATGTGTTCTCATTGTTCAATTCCCACCTATGAGTGAGAACATGCGGTGTTTGGTTTTCTGTCCTTGTAATAGTTTGCTGAGAATGATGGTTTCCAGCTTCATCCATGTCCCTACAAAGGACATGAACTCATCATTTTTTATGGCTGCATAGTATTCCATGGCGTATATGTGCCACATTTTCTTACTCCAGTCTATCATTGTTGGACATTTGGGTTGGTTCCAAGTCTTTGCTGTTGGGAATAGTGCCGCAATAAACATATGCGTGCATGTGTCTTTATAGCAGCATGTTTTATAATCCTTTGGGTATATACCTAGTAATGGGATGGCTGGGTCAAATGGTATTTCTAGTTCTAGATCCCTGAGGAATCGCCACACTGACTTCCACAATGGTTGAACTAGTTTGCAGTCCCACCAACAGTGTAAAAGTGTTCCTATTTCTCTACATCCTCTCCAGCACCTGTTGTTTCCTGACTTTTTAATGATCGCCATTCTAACTGGTGTGAGATGGTATCTCATTGTGGTTTTGATTTGCATTTCTCTGATGGCCACTGATGATGAGCATTTTTTCATGTGTTTTTTGGCTGCGTAAATGTCTTCTTTTGAGAAGTGTCTGTTCATATCCTTTGCCCACTTTTTGATGGGGTTGTTTGTTTTTTTCTTGTAAATTTGTTTGAGTTCATTGTAGATTCTGGATATCAGCCCTTTGTCAGATGAGCAGATTGCAAAAATTTTCTCCCATTCTGTAGGTTGCCTGTTCACTCTGATGGTAGTTTCTTTTGCTGTGCAGAAGCTCTTTAGTTTAATTAGATCCCATTTGTCAATTTTGTCTTTTGTTGCCATTGCTTTTGGTGTTTTAGACATGAAGTCCTTGCCCATGCCTATGTCCTGAATGGTATTGCCTAGGTTTTCTTCTAGGGTTTTTATGGTTTTAGTTCTAATATGTAAGTCTTCAATCCATCTTGAATTAATTTTTGTATAAGGTGTAAAGAAGGGATCCAGTTTCAGCTTTCTACATATGGCTAGCCAGTTTTCCCAGCATCATTTATTAAATAGAGAATCCTTTCCCCATTTCTTGTTTTTGTCAGGTTTGTCAAAGATCAGATAGTTGTAGATATGTGGCATTATTTATGAGGGCTCTGTTCTGTTCCATTGGTCTATATCTCTGTTTTGGTACCAGTACCATGCTGTTTTGGTTACTGTAGCCTTGTAGTATAGTTTGAAGTGAGGTAGCATGATGCCTCCAGCTTTGTTCTTTTGGCTTAGGATTGACTTGGCAATGCGGGCTCTTTTTTGGTTCCATATGAACAATAACCACATGATTATCTCAATAGATGCAGAAAAGGCCTTTGACAAAATTCAACAATGCTTCATGCTAAAAACTCTCAATAAATTAGGTACTGATGGGATGTATCTCAAAATAATAAGAGCTATCTATGACAAACCCACAGCCAATATCATACTGAATGGACAAAAACTAGAACATTCCCTATGAAAACTGGCACAAGACATGGATGCCCTCTCTCACCACTCCTATTCAACATAGTGTTGGAAGTTCTGGCCAGGGCAATTAGGCAGGAGAAGAAAATAAAGGGCATTCAATTAGGAAAAGAGGAAGTCAAATTGTCCCTGTTTGCAGATGACATGATTGTGTATCTAGAAAACCCCATTGTCTCAGCCCAAAATCTCCTTAAGCTGATAAGCAACTTCAGCAAAGTCTCAGGATACAAAATCAATGTGCAAAAATCACAAGCATTCTCATACACCAATAACAGACAAACAGAGAGCCAAATCATGAGTGAACTCCCATTCACAATTGCTTCAAAGAGAATAAAATACCTAGGAATCCAACTTACAAGGGATGTGAAGGACCTCTTCAAGGAGAACTACAAACCACTGCTCAATGAAATAAAAAAGGACACAAAGAAATGGAAGAACATTCCATGCTCATGGGTAGGAAGAATCAATATCGTGAAAATGGCCATACTGCCCAAGGTAATTTATAGATTCAATGCCATCCCCATCAAGCTACCAATGACTTTCTTCACAGAATTGGAAAAAACCTCCACAACTTGATGGGAGTTCCGGTGGCTAAATATGGCAGATGCCTCTTGAGAATGCGCCTACCCTTTTTTCAAACTTAATTTTATTTTGGATTCAGGGGGTAATTGTGCATATCCATGACGTGGGTATATTGCATACTGTTGGGGACTGGGCTTCTATTGTACCCATTATTCAAATAGTAAACATTTTACCTGATAGGTTATTTATCAACTCTCACCCCCCCGCATCTTACCCTCCCTGTTTCTGGAGGCCCTAGTGTCTATTATTTTCATCTTTATGTCCATGTGTACACACTGTTTAGCTCCCACTTATAAGAGAAAAAAATGTAGTATTTAGTTTTCTGTTTCTGACTTATTTTACTTAAGATAATGTCCTCCACCTGCATCCATCTGCTGAAAAAGATATGATTTTATTGTTCTTGTGGCTGCATTGTATTTGTGGTGTATAGACACCATGTTTTCTTCATCCAGTCAATCATTGATAGATGTGTAGGCTTGTTCTATGATTTTGCTATTATGTACAGTGCTGTGATGAACACACAGGTGCAGGTGTCTTTTTTCATATAGTGATTTATTTTCCTTTGGCTGGATACCGAGTAATGGAATTGCTGGCTTGAATGGTAGTTCTGATTTCAGTTCTTTGAGAACTCTGCATATTGCCTTTCCATCCTGTGCCTTTCTGAGACTGTTACCTCATTCTTTACTGGAGAATCTGTTCCATCCTGCCTTCACTGTGACCTTGCTCCATGAAGGCCTCTGTCTCTTCTACTTCTTTTCTATGTGCTATTTTCTGTCTGCCTATAAATATGCTCCAATATGTCCCATGAAATTGTGTTCCAGTCTCTGGCCACCACTCCTAAGTTATCATTGTATGCCATTTTTACTCATTGGAAATTAAACTCTGTATATCTCTTACCTCATTTTCTGTGCATTCCTCAAGCAATTGAAATATGGTTTCATGTCTACTACATTACTAAAATGTCACTTTCCAAGGTCACCAATAATCTCTAAATTGCCAAATCCAATAAATGCTTTTTCTGCTTATTTTACGTGATGTTCAACAGACCAGTGAGCCCTTCCTCCTCTGAAGATTTCTTTCTACTTGTTCTTGATAACAGCTCCATTTCCTGGTTCCCATGTTAGGGCACAGTGAGAAGGTAGCTGTTTGCAAACCAGGGAAGAGAGCCCCACCAGGAACCAAGTTTTCCAGAACCTTAATCTTAGACTTTTCACTTCCAGAACTGTGATAAAATAAGTTTCTGTTACTTAAGCCACATAGTCTGTGATATTTTGTTATGGCAGCCCTAGCAGATGAATACAATGAGGCAAAAATACTGAGCAAAGTAAGCTATAATTTAACAGTGACTCTTGCTAAATAACCATCTTGAGTACAGAAAGCATTCTAAGCTGTTCTCGGTAATGCTCTCAGTGGACATCTGGAGACTCCATGGGGTGAAAGGGTTAAGTAATGTTTAACCGTTATGTATACTTAGTTCTTTTTATCATTGAGACTTATTAGCACTCTGAGTATCAATCCACTAAGAATGAATAATACCTAGAATGACATCAGCTTCCGCCAACATGTAAGAGGTTACTATGGTAATGGAAAAAGTTTTTCAGAGCACAAAACAAGTACCATGCTTGATATATTAGTCAGCCAGGGAAAGCAGTCACATATAAGCTACAGCATTCATTCAATGAATAGTCATTTATACAGCATGCATGTTAGCAATTCCACTGTGTTTTTCTGAAAATCAAAACTTTGGCAGTTGTATTGAGATTCTTGGCAGTTTTACAAAAGTGTTAGCACTCATTTTCAGAGCTTAGCTTTTTTGTCTTTTTATTCTTTATTTCTTGGAACCCATATTTTCAACAGGTTCACAGGATTTCTTAGCCTAAACACCAAAGTGAAAGTTCCCTACTAGGGTTCAATTCCGCTTCATGTTCATTTTCACTGAAAAATCAGCACATTTTCTTTTCTGATAATTTATACATTTGTTAGTTATTAATTATATTTGGCTGAAAAGCACAATGTTTTATTGCCCAGTCACTTTCTCTACATATTTTTTAAAGATTTTAAATGTACACAATTAAAATGATTTGGCTCCCACAAATTATTAAGTTGTTTATCACCACTCCTTTTCAAAAGCTACTGTGAAACAAAATAACAAAAGACTATTAAAAATAAAATGACCAATCTGGTCTTATATGGTGAGATGTAGACTTTATCTCAGTATGGAGAAGAAGATCAATTACTTCCCTCTGAGCAAATTATTTGAAAATGGAAATAACTGCTGGGAACTGGAATTAAAATAGGTTCTCTAAAATCAAAGTAACCCAAACTGGGAGAGTTCCTCTCTTCATAATGTGGTAAGGATAGTGTAGACCTAGGTTCTCTAAAATCAAGGTAACCCAAACTGGGATAGTTCCTTTCTTTATAATGTGATAAGGATAGTGTCGACCAAACCATATAACGTGTCTCCATTTTTTCAAGGTATTTTTTCAGCAAACTTTTAAGTCTCTCGTAAGAGTTTTATGAATGAAACTCCCAAGTCCTAGTTTGGGTAGGAATTTCTGTCTCTGTGATGCTTGCAGCAAGTTAAGCCCACGTTTTTCAGGGAGCAGGCCACACATTGGGTCTCTAGTAAGAAGACCAGAGTGTTGATAATGCCAACAATATTGGCAGTAATACCTGTTGATACCTGATGGGTGGCAACAGACAAGCAGATCTGCAGAACCCAAGTAGGACCTACTCAAAGTTTTCTGATTCCTCTAGAAGGCCCCGATGTCTGGAAGGTGTCGCTCTATTCCCATTCCATATCATTGCTCTGGACTTGGCAATGACTCAAAACTTGAGAGAATGTAGAATCTTCTATTTTTCCACCACACTCTGGCTAATGGTTCAGTGAAGGAAAGTGAAGTAGAAAACCACAAATCAATGCTTCTGAGTGGTTTCAGAAGTATCTCTATTAATATGGATATTACTGGATTAGAAGAGAGGATCACACATCATACTGTCTTTAGAAATTTATTCAGGTTGCAGCCTGGCATGGCAGCTCACGCCTGTAATCCCAGCACTTTTGGGAGGCCGAGGCGGGTGGATCACCTGAGATCAGGAGTTTGAGACTAGTCTGGCCAATATGGTGAGACCCCATCTCTACTAAAAATACAAAAATTAGCTAGGCATGGTGATGCACACCTGTAATCCCAGCTACACAGGGGGCTGAGACAGGAGAATTGCTTGAACCCCGGAGGCGGAGTTTGCAGCGAGCCGAGATCACACCACTTCACTCGAGCCTGGGCAACAGAGCAAGTCTCCTTCTCAAAAAAAAATTGTTCAGTTTACAATTAACCAATTGAAACATTTTTGTGAGGAATGAGGAAAGGCCCTAATCTTTACACTTTAGTCACACACACACCTCTACACCCCCCCACACACACACATAGAGTATATTTAATGTAAGAACTCATACAACTCCATATTTGGAGTTATCCATTTTTTAAAAAATCAAAATGTAATGACTCTTCTAACCTTAAGATCAACTTGCTGGACTAGTCAGGCGCCATCTTCTCTCCAGATAATATAGTGCAATTCAATGCAGTTTTACAGTTAATGATCATTTAATTTTAATGTGGAACAATTTAAAAGGGCTTCAGTGACCCAGTTACAATGATTCTAGTTTCACAATTGTAGAGCTTCATTATTTCACATTTGTACACAACCATCATTTGGGGGAGTGTGTGATTTGTTTTACTTGATGAAAACAAATTTGTTTCAGTAATATTTTAAGGAGATAATCAATAATGTGTGATAAAGACCTGCCATATATATTTTTTACCTTTCAAAACACTTAACTATATTCAGCTCAGAGTGAAAATAAGTAGTAATGCCTTTGAACAAAGCCAAACCACAAAGCCCAGTTTCAGCTCAAGGACCGACGGGAAAACTCAAACTTGGCTAGTGTCACTTCCACTTAGTATCATAATCAAATGTGTTAATTCACAGTGCAAAGGACCCCGGGAGATCTCGAATATATGGTGCCATGTGTGGGCTTCCCCGTGGCTCCCTCCTTCCTGACAAATGCCTTCCTGATGCATTGGGGAATCCCCCAGTCCTGAGTGAGGCGGGTACTGCAGGTGCCACTGCTTTTTAGCCAGGGGCATTTAGGACAGATGGCAGTTAGTCTAGCACCCACTGCCTTCCTGCTCACCACATTGGCACAACCTGGTTACTTCAGAGTTTCCTTCCTTACTGTGTCTTCAGTCCTTTTTTCATTGTCAGAGAAAAGAGTCTGGGTGCAGCCTGTGATAGGCATAACGCTCAAAAGAAATACTTCAAACCACTATTAATTTAAAACCGAGAAATAAGCTAAACTACTAGTCATGAAGCTGTCAGAATACATCTAAAAGGCAGACACTGCACAAAATAAATTGAGAGACAGAGGAAAAGCATTGCATGAGATTTCCAACTTTCTTTGGGAAGAAGAGTAAGGTAGCACAAGTGTTCGGTAAATGTCATAATGCTCCTGAGATAGTTTAAGCAGATAAATATCCCAAATTAACACATTTTAAAGTTTTTGTAAGTGCGTGCCTTTGGCTGCAATGTACTGGTTATGGACATGCTCTGTGGCTCCGCAGTTATGGTACCAAAGGTCAGTGTGCTCTGCTGAAGTGGCTTAAATCACCTGTGCCTCAGTTTGCTTATCTGTAAAATGGGCAAAATAATAGCAACTTAATATTTTGTAAATTTGTTAAGAGAGTCAAATGAATTAATAAATGTAAAGCCCTCAGAGCATGCCTGTGAAGGTTAAATATGGAAACTAGTATTATGTTATGATTATTGCAGGATTCCTAGACATTACAAAATGATCCTTTAACCTCCATAAATTCATGCTAAATTCTACTGCTGTTTATCCAGTACAGAAAACATTGTGATTGTCAATGAGATAGTTTCACTCTTCTTAGCTCTTTCTTTTTGAAATACACATTAAGTGAAAACAACTCACTTAGTCTCCTCACAGTAAGTCTTGGCTGCTGTAGTGTCTAGCGGGAGAAGAGGTAACATGACTGAGTAGTTACAGGTTTGGGAACGTTCTGTTGCAAGAGAATGGAAAGCAGCAATGAGTTGGGAAATACTAAAAGCAAATGCTAAGAACAGGTCCTAAGGATAGCTCAGCTCATGTGCTCTTTGACCATCTAGTCAGCTCTCAAGGTCAATGGTGGCTTCCTAGACCATTAAATAATGTTAATGATAATAATAACTGTAGCAGGAGCAGTGTTGCCATGTAACTGGCATAGTTCTAACTATACCAACAAATGTACTCCACACTTAATCAAAATATTAGGTTGGTGCAATAGTATTGGTAGTTTTTGCCATTGAAAGTAATAGTAGCAGGCACTATTGCTAATTCTCATATTATAGTTGAAACTTACATAGAAATTGCTCAAGGTCACACAGCTTCCAACTGGAGGAATGTGACATGAAGTTCACCTTAAATGATACCACAAACTCACTCTCAGTAAGTACTTGGAATTGAGAGACACAGCAGGAATTTTAATCAAAATCCTAGAGTCACTGATGGAGAAACAAATCTCATGACACAGTGCTTCTGTGCACACAGTGCTTAGCCTTCTAACGAAAGTAAAATTTGAAGGTATGTTTAAGCCGTATTCAGAAGCAACAATTTCACTGTCATGCCTTGGTACTTGTTTCATAAAAAGAAAAGAACCAGAGTTTAGAATAGACTACGTTTCAAAGTAAAAAATAATGTAATTGCACACCTCTACTTCCTTCGTCATTATCACTTCTAAAATATATCATAGAAAGTAATATTACATTCAGTAGTATAAGAGAAGCTGTCCATTTTGGATCATAAACAATCCCCCAGCACTTAATTTTAAACCCCACTTAAAGAAAAATGCAATGTCTTTTGTCTGAGATTATTTGTCATGAAAAAAATGAAATAAGTTTATTACTGTCCGATCGCATACTTCAAAACCAGTTTTTTCTTGTTATTGAAAATAATCCAGTTACACATGTAATTATCTGAACAGACTTTAAATATTGCTCACTGCATAACCCAATTATTCATTCATGTCTTCATTCGTTGAACAGATACATAATCAGTACCTATGAGGTAGAGAAGCTGCCTTTATGTAGGAACATCTTGGGAGGGGGAGAGAGAGCAAGCAAGTGAGCAGGAGAGTATAAGAGAGCAAGAGGAAGGAAGGGAGGGAGGGAGGGAGGGAGGGAGGGAGGAAGTGAGGGAAAGAAAGAGCAAGGGAGGGAGCGTGGGTGCGAGAGGGCAGGAGAGTGGGAAGGGGGAAAGAGAGGGAAGGGGGAGAGAGGGAAGTGGGGAGAGAGGGAAGGGGGGGAGAGAGGGAAGGGGGCAGAGAGGGAAGGGGGGAGAGAGGGAAGGGGGGAGAGAGGGAAGGGGGAGAGAGGGAAGGGGGAGAGAGGGAAGGGGGGAGAGTGGGATGGGGAAAAGAGGGAAGGGGTGAGAGAGGGAGGGGGGAGTGAGGGAGGGGGGAGAGAGGGAGGGGGAGAGAGGGAGGGGGAGAGAGGGAGGGGGAGAGAGGGAGGGGGAGAGAGGGAGGGGGAGAGAGGGAGGGGGAGAGGGAGGGGGGAGAGAGGGAGGGGGGAGAGAGGGAGGGGGAGAGAGGGAGGGGGGAGAGAGGGAGGGGGGAGAGAGGGAGGGAGAGAGAGGGAGGGAGAGAGAGGGAGGGGGGAGAGAGGGAGGGGGGAGAGAGGGAGGGGGGAGAGAGGGAGGGGGGAGAGAGGGAGGGGGGAGAGAGGGAGGGGGGAGAGAGGGAGGGGGGAGAGAGGGAGGGGGAGAGAGGGAAGGGGGAGAGAGGGAAGGGGGAGAGGAGGGGGAAAGAAGGAAGGGGGACAGAGGGAAGGGGGAGAGAGGGAGGGGGGGAGAGAGGGAAGTGGGGGAGAGAGGGAAGTTGGGGAGAGAGGGAAGTTGGGGAGAGAGGGAAGCGGGGAGAGAGGGAAGCGGGGAGAGAGGGAAGCGGGGAGAGAGGGAAGCAGGGAGAGAGGGAAGCAGGGAGACAGGGAAGCGGGGAGAGAGGGAGAGAGGGAGGGAGGGAGGAAGAAAGAAAGCAATGAAAGGAAAGAAGGAAGGGAGAAAGAGCAATAATGGAAGGAAGGGAGAGAGAAAGAGTGAGAAAGAGAAAGAGTAGGGTGATCAAAGAAAGAAACTGAACATTATCAACACAGACCTGCTTTGGATAGGTTGGTTGGGGAAGGCCAGCTCTATTTGCAATTGGATTATGAAATATATCTTACATTTCTAATGAGAAAGATAAATTTCATTTGTATGGTCTAGTTTTGATTTACAGAAAGAGTTTTCAAGCATCAGTAATTCCCAGATAGTCTGCAAAACAGGATCAAAACACACTTTAAAATAGGTCTTTGTTTTGCCTTTTTCTGCTCAGAATGCTTCATTAAAAGATATCTAAAAGAAACCCCATCCACCCACTTAAATCCTAAAGAAGCACTGACTTACTCTGTGTTGGTGATGTGTTGTGCATAGTATTCATCAGAACAGCTTTGATTCAACATTAAGTACTTTTCTGGTTTCTTGTATTTAAATAAAAGATTTAACAACCCTAACCTGGGCCCATAGTTATAACCTTACCTGTCAATAATTTGGGTCCCTGCATTAGTTGGTTTGCAATGCTATAAATCCCAGAGGATGGGTAATTTGTAAAGAGAAGAGGTTTCTTGGGCTTACACTTCTGCAAGCTGTACAAGAGGCATGGTGCTTGCATCTGCTTCTGGTGAGGGCCTCAGGAAGCTTCGAATCATGGTGAAAGGTGAAGGGAGGTGATATGGTTTGGCTGTGCCTCCACCCAAATCTCATCTTGAGTTCCCACTTGTTGTGGGAGGAACCCAGTGGGAGGTAATTGAATCATGAGGGCAGGTCTTTCCTATGCTGTTCTCATGAGAGTAAGTCTCATGAGATCTGATGGTTATTATAAGGGGGAGTTTTCCTGCACAAACTCTCTTTCCTGCTGCCATCCATGTAAGACATGACTTGCTCCTATTTGCCTTCCACCATGATTGTGAGGCTTCCCCAGCCACGTGGAACTGTAAGTTCAATTAAACCTCTTTTCTTTGCAAATTGCCCATTCTTGGGTATCTTTTTATCAGCAGTATGAAAATGGACTAATACAGAGGGCATAGCCCATAGTGAGAAGGAGCAAGAGAGAAGGAAGGAGGCATCAGTCTCTTTTAAACCACCAGATCTCTCTTGAACTAATAGAGTGAGAACTCACTCATTATTGCAAGAACAGCAACAAGTCACCCCCATGATCCACCCCCACGATCTAAACACCTCCCATTAAGACCCCACCTTCAATACTGGGGATCACAATTCAACATGAGATTTGAAGGGGACAAATATCCAAGCCATATGAATGTCTGAATACTTTCTATGGACGTATTAGAGAAGCTTGTCCAGCTAATGATAAAGGAGGATAGCAGCTGCATTTCTCCTGCTTCTAAGCAAATACATCTGCTTTCTTATAAACATGAGTCCAGAAATGTTCTATTTATTTGGCATACTTTCTGTTAACAATTAAATGTGTGTGCTGAGGAATAATTTTGGAAGTTAAAATATTTGATCACTGCTTGAGATCCAGAAAATTTGAAAAATTTATATTCTGGAACAAAAGTAGCACCAGGCTGCTTTTCAGATACTTTTATATGGTGAGATGTATGCCCAGGCTACTTCCTAAATTGGGATTCTTTATCTCCCATGTAGTATATAAATGTTTATCATTTCTTTCTCTATTATTATAAAGGCAATGCATGCATAATATGGAGAATTTGAAGGAAAAAAGATTAAAAATATAAGTTATCTGTATCTCTACCACCCAGAAGTCATGATTATAAACATTTTGGCATGTATTTTGCAAATGATTCTCTCACAAAATTAAAGACATATTGCTCCTACTAGATGTGTTTTTTTTATACTACAAAATATAATCATAAGAATTTTCCTGTGTCTTTATTCTCCAAGAAAATCACTTTTAATGGTTTAATATTTTTAGAGTTAAAAAATGGATGTAGAATATTCCATCACATAAATGTACCAAAACTCACATTTAAGCACTGCTCTATTATTTGACATTGTTGCTGTTTTCAAGTTTTGTAAATAGAACTGGGATTGACGTCATTGCACATAAAGCCTTTTGTGTATCACTAATGATCTCCTTAGGATAAACTAGAAGTTTGATTATTGAGTTAAAACACATGAAAGTTTTAAATGCATTTTATATGTCTAGCCAACATTTTTCATAAATAAAGGTTTTCTCAAGTCACACTCCCACTGGCATAGACTAAAAATATTTACCATTATGTCTTTCACACGAACTGGTTTTACTGTGGTGACATTTGGAAGCCATATAGTCTTTATAGTAGGAGAGGAAAATTTGGCTATATGGCAGTAATTTAAGATGTGGGTAAGACAGTACTCAGGTCAAATACATGAAACTAAATATTTATGTCACTAAAAAAAGAATGAATTAAATTAAACAAACGTATATCCTGGGAATTTAGTGAAAGCATGTCAAAATAAAAAAAAGGAGAAGAAAAGAAGTAATGACATAAAACCAAAATAAATAAGTCAAAATTCGAAGTTAAAATGGGGCATAAGGCATATCAGAGAAGTAAAGTTAAAAATTGATTCTCTGACAACCCTGATAGATTGCCTCCTGTCTACCCCAGTGGTGTCACCATCATGTTCTAAAGCCTTGTTTCCTGGTGGGCACGGTGGCTGGTGCCTGTAATTCCTGAACTTTGGGAGGCCAAGGCAGGGGGATCACTTGAAGTCAGGAGTTCAAGACCAGCCTGGCCAACATAGTGAAACCCCCATCTCTATTAAAAATACAAGAATTAGATGGGTGTTGTGGCAGGTGCCCATAATCCCAGCTACTCCCATGGCTGAAGCATGACAATCGCTTGAACCCAGGAGGCAGAGGTTGTAGTGGGCTGAGACCATGCCATTGCACCCCAGACTGGGGGACAGAGTGAGACTCCATTTCATAAATAAATAAATAAATATAAATAAATAATTCTTGTCTCCACTGCAGAAAGAATATGAAAGCTACATTTTCCAAGATACTCTCCTAAATATGATTTCAGATTTTAGAGCCTACCAGTAAGAGGGTCTCAATCTAGATTTGAAAGGAAGGAGAGAGGTTGGGAGCATGCAGGAGATGGGCAGGGGATGGAGGGGGGCAATTTTTTTCTATTGTAAATTGGCAGCCATACCAGAGCAAAGTAAGGTCTGAATAAGCCTCAAGATAGCATAAAAAAGGAAACACATCAAATTTTGATTCTTTTGCAAAACAAAATAGAACCCAACACACATTAAAAAAATAACAGCCTACACAAAAACAGATTCATTACAGGAATGCAATTATAGTTAAAGATTAGGTAAACTATAAATTTAAATAAAACAAAAATATTATAATTTCATTTGATGAAGAAATAACATTTGAAAAATCTCAATACACTTCCTGAAAACAGAAAAAAAAAATTTGTATAAAATAGGAACAGTTAAATATTTTACTTGATTAAAAAAACCGGTAAAATCAAGCCATGTATCATCCTTGGAGGAGAAATGGTCAAAGTGGTTCTGTCTAGCCCAGATCAAGGTAGGAAGGCTCACTGCTAGCATCAGCACTTAGAAGTCTTTTCAGAAGGACTTGCCAGAGCAAGCAGACAAAAGAAAGAAAGAAAGAAAGAAATTGTAAAATGGGAAATGACATGGAAAAATTATCATTTGTAGGTGAAATAATTCTGTACCTAAATCCAACAAAATCAAATAAAAAATACAAATACACCAAATACAATAAAAACCATTAAATACAAGTCAGAAAGGGATCGGTTCTACTAATACAGCCACATAGAAGCAATTCTTACTCTTTTTATCTTTAATTAAAAGAAAATACCCAATGTATAATATCCCCAAAAAGGGAAGTTACAATATCTTGATAGTATGTCAAAGAGATATCTGTACCCCCATGTTTATTGCAGTGCTATTCACAATAACCAAGATGTGGAATCCACATTCAGTGTTCATTGTAAGAATAGATAATGAATATGTGGTATATATCTACAGTAGAATACTAGTCAACTATAGAAAAGGAGATCCTGTCATTTATTGCCAACATGGATGAACACTAACTTGAAGGATGTTATGTTAAGTGAAATAAGTGCTACCAGAGGGTGGTATGGTTTGAAGAAGTAGTTGCGGTAGATGTTGGTCAAAGAATATGTAAGTACAGTTAGAGAAGAAGGATAAGTTCAAGAGATCTATTGTACAACATGGTGAGTAGTTTATGACAATAGATTGTATCCATGAAAAATGCTGGGAGTAGGTATTAAGTGTTCTTGTTACAAAAAATAACTATGTGAGGTAATGCATTTGTTAAACATAACCATTTGAAGTATACGTACTTCAAAACATTATGCTGTACATGATAAATATCTATATTTTTACTTTATTATTGATACCTAATAGTTTATATATATTTGGTTACATATGATACCTTGATACATGTGTACAATGTGTAATGAGCAAATCAGGTTAATTGGGATATTCTTCATCTCAAACTTTTATCTTTATGTTAGAAGCATTCAAACTTTTTTCTCCTAGCTATTCTGAAACATGCCATAAATTATTGTTAACTATAACAGTAGTTATAGTTAGATAACTATTCATCCAACTGAACTACCTAACACTAAATCTTAACCCTTCTAACAGTATTATTTTACACATTAACCAACCTCTCTTCACCCCCTGCCCCACTTTCCCCTTTCCTCACCTCTGGTAACCACTAAACTACTCTCTACCACCATGAGATCCACCTTTTCAGCTCCCATATTTGAGTGAGAAGGAGCCATACTTGTCTTTCTGTGCCTGGCTTATTTCACTTAACATAATGACCATCAGTTCTATCCACACTGCTGCAAATGACAGGATTTCCTCCTTTTTTATGGCTGAATAATTTTCCATTGTGTATATACACCACATTTGTTTATCCTTTCATCTGTTGATAAACACATACAACTTTACACATCTATTTAATAAATAAATATGGAAAAAATTGATAAATTTAACTATACTTACATAGAGTAAAAGATGAAAAGGGCAAAAACAAATACTTGCAGCTAATATGAGAGAAAATGGCACTTTTTTTTTTTCAAGATGAGATCTCACTCTCACTGAGGCTGGAGTGCAGTGGTGTGATCTCAGATCACTGCAACCTCTGCCTCCCAGGCTCAAGCGATCCTCTTATCTCAGCCTCCCAAGTAGCTGGGACTACAGGCACACATCACCACATCCAGCTAATTTTTTTTTTTTTTTCGTAGAGACAGAGTTTCACCATGTTGCCCAGGTTGCTCTTGAACTCCTGGGCTCAAGAAATCCACCTGCCTTGGCCTTCCAAAGTGCAGGATTACAGGGGTGAGCCCTGCACCAGGCCTGGGACTCTTCTTAAAATAAAATTTTAAAAAAGTATTTACAAATTGACTGTGTGTATGTATGCATTTTTATATATACACAACATAATATGAACTAGCAAACTATATGAACAAATAACACACAGAAAAAGAAATTAAAATTCTGGTTAATATGTAGAAAAAAATGCCTCTGATATGAATGACCCCACCTTTCTTACTTTTATCTAATTCTTAGTCATCCCGCACAATTGGGCCCTCACTTCACCTCTTCCAGAAACTCTGCCACTCTCCTCCTCACTCCCCCTCCCACAGTGTGAGCTGTATCACCCTCCTGGGAGCTCTCGGGGCTCCAGGGCAGCCGCTGCTTCATGACACTATAACGGCCCGTTAAGTCAACTTTCCCCTCCATCTACTCACACTTCCTGAGAACTCAGTGTGAATCTTACTTGCTTTGCCTTCTAAGTCCTACTTGCAGCTCCTGGCAAATAGTAAGCACAATATAAATGTTAATTAAATGAATGAAGAAATGGTGTTTGGATTCATTTACTATGGTCAATATTCAGTATTAATGAAGACATTATGCAATCATAATGTTTACCCTTAAATAATCATAATCTTGTAAGGTCTTGTATTTAATATAGTTGTGTAATTATATGTGAATTACATAATGTGAATTATAATAATGTCATATAATACATTTCTCTGACATTTCAGTAGGTTATTGAACTATAAATGCCCCTTGATTTTTCCAGCTTCCTTAAATCTGCTTAGTATTCTTCTGCCTGGAACCCTTTCACTATTCAAAATCCCCCTTTTCCCTGCAAGAAACCTCAAAGCCCCACCTCCTCTCAGATGACCACCCTCATTTCTGTCTAGTTCCATAGGTTTTTGTTTCCTTACATTATTTCGTTATATGCTTTTCCACATAGGTGACAGCAACCTCTATTGGTTTATAAGTTCCTTTAAAAGCAAAGTGTATATGGCTTTCATTTTTATACCCCTCCAGAATCTGGTAGAATTTTTTGCATGGAGGAGATACTTAATCTTTTCAAAATTAAAGATTGGGACTTCCAACCTCAGAATTATCAAGTTAATAGAAGATTCTTAATTACAACGGTGATTTTCAGTGCAATGTTTTGGGAATTATGTTAAGCTTTTTACATGCATTAACTTATTTAATTCTCAAAATAACCATCTGCATGAGTATAATTAATATCACCATGTTTTAGACTGCCATATGAGAATTAGAAAGAAAAGTAACTTGTCAAAATATATACAACTGATAGTGTCATCTTAACGACTATGCTATCTACTTATGGAAGTTATATATTGGCAATAGATTTGTCCCTAATTGCATTAATCTGCTTTCTTTTTTAAAAATGAGAAAGAAAAAAATCCATATTTTCCTTTAGGTAATTCAGTTCAGTCAGTTCAGTTTATTTACCCAATTATTAAAAGATATTTATAAGAATCACGGGTTAATTTGATTGAATTTACATACAGAGAGAGAAAAAATGAATCTCTGAATAAACTAAATTTTTTTAAGCAGTAGAAAATATGCAATGTGGCTGCGATGGATAATTACACTACTGAATAGTTGCAACTGAGGTGCTTATTCTCCTTCAAGGATGGATGTTGTTTTGATTCTAGGAGAGGGCAGGCACTACCTTTGCTCTCCCTTCACAGATAATTAGTCAGCTTAGCCTCTTTCCAGATGACAAAAGACCCATCTGCGATTCCACGGCCCTGTCACTCTCTATCTCATGTGAGCTAATTGTGGTATCTGCAGACCGACAATAAAGGGCTCCCTCCTTTCCAGGAGACCCATTTAGTGTGGTGTTGTCATGGCAGTGGTCTTTTCTTGGTTGTAGAGAAGCAGCTGCGCTGATTCTCCTAGGGTGGCAAGGATCTGTTTCTTACCAGTGCCCTGCATGATTCAAAGATAGTGTGGGATAAGTCAATGATGGGGACCCTCGGAAGCTGGGGCAGGGTCCTTTCTGTCCACTGCTCCATCCCACTTGCCCAGTAAAAGCCCTTGCTCTGCCACTTGTGATATGCAGCTGAGTTCAATCGTGTGGCAAAGGGTTAAGTCCGCACAAAACAGTAGATTATCAGAACTTCCAGGAAGACACTTCAGCTTAAACGATACATCCTAGGCTTTGCTGAATAAAGAATGAACACTTCAGGTCCTGTATCAGTCCATTCTCGCATTGCTATAAACAGCTACTTGAGACTGGGTAATTTATAAAGAAAAGAGGTTTAATTGACTCACAGTTCTGCAGGCTGTACAGGAAGCATGGCTGGGAGGCCTCAGGAACTTAGAATCATGGCAGAAGGTAAAAGGGAAGCAAACACATCTTACCATGGTGGAGCAGGAGAGAGAGAGCACGCAAAAGGGGAATTGCCACACACTTTTAAACAATCAGATCTCGTGAGAACTGTATCACAAGAATAACAAGGGGGAAACCCACCCCCATGATCCAATCACCTCCCACCAGGTCCCTCCCCCAACACTGAGGATTACAATTCAACATGAGATTTGGGTGGGGACACAGAGCCAAACCATTTTGGGTTTTAGACCTGTATCTGTTTTGTTGGTAAATTTTGAAGTCTTATTCGTTGATAGCATAAACGAAAACGCCTCTTCATTCTGGGAGCTGATGAGAGAAACAAGACAGTGGGCTGCTGTCTCCCAGGATGGTGGGGTACCCTGATTGCTTCAATGGCCCAATTTAATACCCTTTGCCATATAACTTTGTAGGGTCCTCCCACTCTCACTCTTGGCTTAGCCACATGTCCTGGCTAATGGTGTTTAGCAAAGTGGTGCAAACAGAGGCTTGAAAAGCTCAGTGTGTGGAATCTTTCTCACTTCTGCCATCGCCATGGCAGACTACATACCTAGGCTAGGTCACTGGAGAATAAGAGACACATGGAGTCAATCCAAATAAGGCCACCATGTATCAGCCACAGATGTGAGCGAGACAAGCTGAGAGCCGAAGTACCACCAGCTGAAACCAGTCTAAACCACCAATCTACAGGCTCATGAGCTAAATGCATACTAATTAAAGTCATTAAGTTTCAGAGTCAATTATTACTCAGCAATTATTATAGCATAGATAACTGATATAACTAAGAACGCCTTTAGGGCAAACATTTTCTCTTATCAATCTATCTCAAGTTCAGTATAATTTCTCAATACATTATTTTGCATGGAAATTGTGAATCTCCTTGTACATCTCACTAGACTGGAAACTCTTTAAAGACACAGACTTCATCCAAGTCACCACTGTAGCCTAAGTGGCTGGCATTTATTATCTGTTTAACAGATTTTTGGTAAACAAATGAATTTATGAGTGAATGAGAAAAGGGATATTTTTTACAAACTGGAAATAGGAAGAAAAATGTCTGCTCTCAAGGTACAGACATAAGTTTTAGCTCTCCTTAAGTTGTAGGTCAAGAAGCAGGAAATTGCCTGTCCCTTTCTTAGCCTTTGAAACACAGGGAACCCTTCCCTATTGTGCTCCAAATGTCCCAGAGCCACTGGGAAGTCAGTGCCAGAGGCTGTCAACCATCCAACCTCAAGTCCCAGGCTACTCTCCTATTTAACAGTAACCCACTCCCCCAACTGCCCAGTCCCATGACTCTCTATTCCAACTGTCTCTATTGGTTTCTGCTTCTCTATCTCCCCAGATCTGTTTTTCTCCAAATGTGCCTTTTTATTTTCACAATTGATTTGGACATTGTCTCTGATGGATTGACTTTTGTTCTGCTCTCCTTTTACCCTGCTTTTACTAGTCCTGTCATCAATATAAGAAACAATCCCATCAGTGTTAGTGATGTTTCTAAACCTTCTGCTGAAGCCTGAACCGTCTAAAAGATTATTATCAAATGGAAGCTGATAGGAGAGGGAATGTACAGCAGAAACAAGAACACATCCAGGACAGGGACATGGCTATAGGAAGGAAGAGTACACTAAGACTCAAGTCCAAAGGCAGAGGGCAGGCAGAGACAGGAACATGACCAGGTGGACAAGCCTTGGCACATGATATCAGCCACAGGTGAGGGTGTGCGTGTCAGAGGATTCTGAATGTCAGCCTCTGAGGAGATCCAGGTGCAATGGAGGCAGAAGCTTCACAATGATCTATTAGTAAAGTATGGTTTTCCTTTGACAAGGGGATAGCGAATTAAGATCCTAAAAGTTTGGATTGACTTTTCCTAGATCAGTTTTTATTCATATAGCTAATGAGAAACTTCAAAGGGAGTGTTCCGTAAATGGATTACACATGTGCCTTAAAATAGTGATACCTTTAGCCCTCTGGGTAGCCTGATGGAGGTGTTTAGCAGAAGTCAACAAGTGAATCACATCTAGGTTGAGAAAACTTGGCATGGTTCCCTCTCTTTGGTGAAACAGAATACCAAGAACTGAGTGCAGCTAGGGAGGAACTCTTACCTCCCCATTCCACTCCATCTATTTCAGCAGTGGATCCTAGAAAACACTGCTGCCTTTTGCAGATAAACAACAGTGGGACTGCCAGACATGTTTGTATTCCTGGCTTTCAAGATGTGAAACAGGCAGCCCAATGAGTTTTGAAGACAAGAGGGAGATGAGGAGGGGGCTTTGGTCTTTAAATCAGACACTGCTGCTGATTTACAGGTAATGAGCCAATTTAGTAGTATCCAAGCTAGGTTGTGCTTTCTATAAATAAATTCTTCATTATTTCAAAGTACTTTATTTGAAAGTTTTCTTGAATTTTAAATACATTTCCATTTCTACAATGTCATTTTAACACTTGGACATTTTTAAATGGCTATAATACATTATTTTGAAAAGTCTGCCATTGACTTGCACGAACAAAGTTTCTTGTTGAAAGTGACAAGAATGTCAGGTGATCAAAATTAAACTGCTTTCGCCAGAAATTGAAACGTGGACGTTTTCAGCAAAAATCTTGATATAAAATTTAAGTGCACAGGACCAAGTTTATCATCAAAAGTTTTGAAAGATTATTTGAAAGGTTAACATAAATTCATTACTTATCATTTCTAATATTTGCATCTTAATATTTGTCATAAGCACTGTCAAGAACTGTAAAGACTCTGAGATTTTATTACATTTGCAAGCAAACAAGTTAGCCTGCCCATTTTATGGATAGTGGCAGAAGGCATGAGATTCATGGGTCAAAGACAAAAGAAAGTTTTTTACTCACAGCAGTAGCAGTATCCAGAGTAATGTTATTATTTTTGTATCATTTCCCAAGTCCCACAGGGTGGCATAAACAGAGCCAGCAACATCCATACATGTACTGGGTTGTACTGTGGAAGAGCAACCCTGAGCTTAGAGAATTCATATATTTTACACTGGACAGTAAGCACGTTGGCCTTTTGCTACAGGGGATGACAGTATCATCCACAAATATCAATATTTATGTTTATAAGATATGCAATATTATGGAAGACTCATGGATAATTTTATTTCAACAATTATACAATGTAAAGAAAATACAATGATTTATTTTCACAATGCTCCATACGACCACACTGGCAAAATTTCTCAAATTTTCCCCAGAGTGCAGCAAAGTGCTCACCTAGTGTGCTGAGCATCTTTACTCACTGGCAGCCGTATGCTTTTCCTAGGGTTACCATAACAAAATACCATAAACCAGGTGGCTTGAAACAACAAAAATTTATTCTCTCACAGTTCTAGGCCAGAAGTCTGAAATCAGGATGTTTTTAGGTTCATGCATTCTTTGAAGGCTCCGGGGGAGGACCCATCCTTGCCTCCTCCTGGCGTCTGTGGATTAATGGCAATCTTTGGCTTTCCTGGTGGGTAGATAAACCACTCCAATCTCTGCCTCTGTTATTAGGTGACATTCTCCCTTTGAGTCTCTGTGTTTCTGCATCTTGATCTTCCCGAATCCAGCACGACGTCATCTTAAATTGGTTACATCTGCAAAGATCCTATTTCTAAATAAGGTCACATGCACACATGCTTGGTCTTAGGACTTGAATATATATTCTTGGAGGACACAATTCAACCCACAAAAGACACGTAGATTTAAACCCCAGGTTAAAAATTGTATGTAACTCAGCAAGGCAAAAAGGTAGAGTCAAAGCCCTTTCCTTTCAACAATCTTAATATCTAGAGACCTTTTGAAAAGATAATTAGTGCACTACACACTATATCTCTTACTTTACCTACAGGAATTGGTCATAAAACCAGCCAGAAACTGGAAAGCAATTTTTGTTTGAAAAGTTAAACCAAGAAAAACATCACTAATAACCACGCATTTGTTTTCTTTGTCTCTGTCTCAGAAAAAAAAAATATCCTAATTGTATACCTGTGTTTACAGTCGCAGGATTACTTAAATTTCTGAGTTAACAGCAAAGGAGGTATCATATCAATAGTTGAAAATCTGGCATATTAGGAATCCAATCACTCCAGAAGACTGACAATAGGACTCTTGTGTTAAAACACCTCTTCCCTCAGGGGTCATTCTCAACAGAATTCAACCTGGTGAGGAGTCCTGCTCTCCTTTGCCATAGCTATCAGTATTGGGTAAGCACCTGCCAATCTTGCTCCATTTTTCATTCCAAACAGTTGCCCTTCCCCAAACTCCAACAATATCCACCTTTGTTATCCTCCCCACCTCTAGCCAACTTTACATTTTGAAGCTGAATCTGTTCCCTTAATCTGAAGTGTTGGATTTTGTCATCTACAGATGGATTTCTCACCAATTCATCACAGCTAAGTGGTTTGCTCTCTGCTGTGTCTTACCTGTATGAACGACCATCCAAGGGTAAAGTCAGAGATGGCGGTCCTTGCCCAGGTATTGCTGCCTGGGTTCCACTGTGTCCTCTATCCAGAGCCCTATTCTTTGTCCATAACAGTTGCCCCAGCTTGTAACTACTTTTGCTGTGTGGTTTGTATTTTTCTTTAGCCCTGTCCTCTTTCCAGCCAACTCAACACACTTAAGTTTTCACTAAGAGCTTAATTCTCTGAGAAGGATACTAGTTTCCTCAAGAAAAATGCTTTATTGTTGGAGAAAATGCTCATAATATAGTCTAGCTAGTAGATAAATCCTTCTCAGGCCCCAAGTTCCCCTCCTTGCCTCAGCAACAAAGTAGGACTTGTATCATTTCTATGAATTTGTGTCCACCAGGGAATTTGTACTGAACTTGTCAAATATCGAAGTCAGCAACTGCATAGGCAACTTTTGGAGAGTTTATTTATTTATTTGAGCAGGGTCTCACTCTGTCACCCAGGCTGGAGTGCAGTGGTACAATCTCAGCTCACTGCAATCTCTACTTCCTGGGTTCAAGCAATTCTCCCACCTCAGCCTCCGAAGCAGCTGGGACTATGGGCGTGCACCACCATACCCAGCTAATTTTTGTATTTTTTGGTAGACATGGGGTTTTACCATGTTGGCCAGGTTGGTCTCAAACTCCTGACTTCAAGTGATCCACCTGTCTTAGCCTCCCAAAGTGCTGGGATTACAGACAGGAGCCACCACACCCAGCCCAATTTTTTGGAGCGTTTTAAAAATTATTTTCCGCTTAGAAAAAAAAAACACTCTTATTAAAAAAATACACAATAACAAAATAAATTCCACATATTCATCATCCAATTTGAGCATTAATTCATCCACTTCCCCACATTGAAGCAAATGCCAGACACCATGTCATTTAATTTCTCATAACTTCACCATCTTCTTAATGTTCCAAATACAATTACTTCTTATAAATCCATGTGAGAATGATGAGTAGTGTTAAGGAGCAAAATGGAAGATGTGAGGTAAATCATGTTACATGTGCATTTTGTTTTTTCTGACACGGAGTCTTGCTCTACTGCCCAGGCTGGAGTGCAGCGGCACGATCTCGGCTCACCGCAACCTCCGCCTCCTGGGTTCAAGCGATTCTCCTGTCTCAGCCTCCTGAGTAGCTGGGATTACAGGCTCGTGTCACCACGCCAGCTAATTTTTGTATTTTTAGTAAAGATGGGGTTTCACCATGTTGGTCAGGCTGGTCTCGAATTCCTGACTTTGTGATCCGCCCACCTCGGCATCCCAAAGTGCTGGGATCACAGACATGAGCCACCACGACTGGCCTGTGTACATTTTCTAGGTGAAAAAAGTGCACACAGGTGATACGTCTTTACCTTTACTGTCCTTAGAGATAACTGAAGTACTGCAGCATGTGTTTATCTTAAATCTTATTCATTCATTATAATGAACAAAGCAGTTAATGAGGTTTTATGCTTGGCCCTACCTGACTTGATTAACTATTTTAAAAGATTTACAAGGTGAAACTGTTTAACATAAAGTCAAGACCATAAAATAAAGGCAAACATACTCAAAAACCTTTATTTGTAAAAAGCAACGTGCTGAGTTTGCTGGAGACCTGCACGATGGGTCAGAGTCCCAGACTCCACTCCCAGCCCTGCTCATCAACAATGAGGCCCTCGACCCCATTACTTCATCTCTATGGCAGTATAGATTAGGTCGCTAGGGCTACTACAGCAAAGTACCACAAACCAGGGGGCTTCAACAACAGAAATTTCTTGTCTCACAGTTCTGGAGGCTGGAATCAGAGATGCAGATGCCGGCAGGGTGTGTTTCTCTGAGGCCTCTTCCTTTGGCTTGCGGATGGCCACTTTCTTGGTGGGTCCTCACCTGGTCTTTCTCTGAGTACATTTGTGTCCTAATCTCCTCTTATTAAAAGGAAAGCAGTCATATTGGATTAGAACCCACTATATGACCTCATTTAAACTTCATTATCTTTCTAAAGATGCTATGTATATCCTATTTCCAAATACAGTACAGTCACATTCTGTAGTACTGGGGATTAGGGTTTCAATATATGAATTGGGGGAGCCCAATTTAGCTCATAACAATGTCCTAGACACATTAATTTATTTGAGAGTTAAATTAGATAGTGTCTGCGAAAGCTGTTGATAAATTATTATGCACTATATGGTATAACTTTTTTGTTGATAATAATGTCTCTATCAATTCATCAGAATTTTATTATGTCAACAAAATAAATTCAGTGCTGAGCTAGCTGGTCTTGGAATCCTTGTATTTTAGAAATCCATCATCTTAAAAAGGAAGCAAAATATATATTAAATAAATGGCATATAAACAAGCCAGATTTGAAACAAGTACAATATTTAGTAATTCAGTCAAAAGAAGGGAGCCCCAACTAAGGTGGGCAAGATGACATCAGAACAGTGCATTAAAGGAGAATTCAAATTTTATACCAGGGGAACAAAGAAGTGAGAACATTATATCACAAACAGTAGTCCCCCTTATCTGTGTCTTCCCTTGCTGGGGTGTCAGTAACCCATGGTTCAGTACAATAAGATATTTAGAAAGAGAGAGAGAGAGACCACAGTCAAGTAACTTTTGCCACCGTATACTGTTATAGTTCTTCTACTTTATTATTAGCTGTTGTCATTCATCTCTTCCTGTCCCTAATTTATAAATTAAACATAATTTTAAGCATGCATGCATAGGAAAAATAGAGTATACATAGGATTCAGTCCTATGTGAAGTTTCAGGCATCTGCTGGCAGTCCTGAAACACATCCCCTGTGGAGAAGGGGGATGACCGCATTGTCTTCCTGGTATAGAATGAAGCCAGGCTAGACCCTAGATTCTGCTAAAAAGTGGTAGAAAATAAGGTTAAACAGGGAAGACAGGACCAGATTACAAAAGACCTTAAAATCCTAGCAGATGAGTTTTGCTGTAATGAAGAAAATGATATCTAAGCCATATATGTAATTATCTCTACATCAATTTGTTTATTCTTGATTTATATATTTTCTAATAATAAAAATTAACCATCCTAAATAAGGAACATGAAATAAAATTATTGGTTGTGGTATTTATATCTAGCTATGATGTTATTCTCTTTATTTTCTGTGTATAATCATATTGGGCCAGTATATTAGTGAGCTATTGATATGTAACAAATTAGCCCTGACACTGAGCAGTTTAAAACAACAAACATTTATTATCTCACATAGTATCTGAGAGTTGGGAATCGCTCAGGAGGCTGCAGTCATCTCATGGCTCATTCATCTCATGGGCTGGAGGATCTGCTTGTAAACTCCTAACATGGTGTGAGGAGGCCCTTGTCCCTCTCCTGCTTTGGCTGGAGATCTCTGTTCTTGCCATGGGAACCTCACCATAGTCTGCCAGCGTGTGCAGCAAGATGGCCACTGGCTTCCACCACAGGAAGTGAGGTGGGAGAGAGAGAGAGTACACTCTGCCATGTACCACCTAGTCTGTGGGTCACACTCACCTGTATTTTATTCTAATATTAGGAAGAAGTCAATAAATTCAGCCCATACTCAACAGGAGGATATGGACAACAGAAGAGTGTTCTGCAGACCAACTGGAGCCCATCTTGGAAGCTGACTGACACAGTGCTGTAGTTTGAATGTTTGTTTCTCCTAAAACTCATGCTGAAATTGTACTGCCACGTGGTGGTGTTAAGAGGTGAGACCTTTTGGAGGAAATTCAGCCATGAGGGCTTCATCCTTACAAGTAGGAATAATGCCATTATAAGAGGGCAAGTTCAGTCATTTCACTTTCTGTTATGTGAGGATGCAGCAAGAAGGTCCTCACAAGATGCCATCACCTTGATCTTCCCAGCCTCTAGAACTGTGAGAAATAAATTTCTGTTTTTTATAAATTAACCTGTCTCAAGTATTCTGTTATAGCAGCAACAATGGACTAAGACATATAGCCAACCATAAAGATATGTTTCTTCTTTAAAAATGTTAGCTTTTGTCAATATTAAACTGAAATTTGTCCTTTATATTATCAAGGTGAACATAATTCATCTGTCTCTTTTCAGCATAAAAACAGCTCAAGGTTAAATTAACTTGGGAGTTTTGTATGTTGTTTAAATAGCTTCTTTTGTGGAATTAATTTTGAGTTGAGTGTTTGAAATATCTTGAAGTTTGTCAAGTAAAATGAGCTACTTTTTTATTTCTCTAAGTGAAATTTTAGGACCAGAATAAATATGAGGAGTAGTTCATATAAGTATGAGAATTAAAAGTATCCACAGGCAAGAACCCAGTTTTAGCATTCTACTATAGTAGGGGAAAGTGAAGGAAAGATTGGAAAAATACTATTCATTTTTTCACTTTGACAGAATAAGGTATAAAACATTGTTTAAAGCCTATTTGACATATAAATTCTCTAAGCAAATCCAAGCGTAAACACACCCTTATAAGGCAGGTGAAATTTCTTATTTGTAGTACTGAAGACAGGAGCAATTAAGCTGGGTGATAAATGATTAGGGTTATGCTTCCTAGAATCTGAGTTTAAGGGGACAGATGGAGAATTCATGATTCAATGAAATGACATGGAAAGTGAAGAGTCTGGGTCAATTTTCACTTTTAACTTTCGGGATGTGAGGTCTGAATTAGATGTCAGGCACAAACAGTACCTTTCAATATAAATAGACATTTTTCATGAGAAACATTATAAATTGCATTTATCAAAATATACAACTATCAGTTCCCTCTCACTAATGTTCCTGAAAAGGATGAACTGTTGAAAGCTCTGGAACAAAGGATTTGTGGGCTTAATTCTTTGGGGACTTACCAGCACTGGTGATTTTTTACTGTCATACTCCTTGGGAAGGTGCATGTCTTCATACTTAGGGAAAGAAGCCGCAGATTCATTTTGATAATGACAATCTACACTGAGAAAAGTGATTATGTTTGTGAGTGTGCACACAGAGAAAGGATCAACCAAGGTAATTTCAAGGTTGCATAGGGATTAAGGATATAACTTTCCTGTGAAGCCAAATTTTATCTAAATGAATAGAACTAGTTGAAGTATCTGTTGATTCAGGAAATGCAGACCCTCTTTTCTCCTGAGTTAATGACAGTTATGGGGTCAGGTAAGAAAGTGCTCACCACCACAAAATCACTGAATGTAAGAGGGTCTTACCCTATGTCAACATCTTCATCTTCTAGCTGAAGAAACTGAAGCGTATGGGCAGAGCTGGCTTCATGGGGGAGAGAGCTACGCTGTTGTACAGGGCACACTTAGAAGGACTCCATGCTTAACTTAATGCTTTGCTATCACTGCCACAAAATTCTTGGTAAGTTTTGAACAGGGGCCCTTCATTTCATTTTGCACTGGGCCCTGCAAATTTTGCAGCCAATTCTGCGTAGAGGGCTCCCACAAAATGTAATGATCAATAAAGAGGGGCCTGGGTGAATGTTCTTTCTGTGGTTGTTTTAGCAGAGGGGTTAAGAGCTCCACTGGCTGTACCACCTTCTGCCTGTGTGGTTTGCGCATGTTTCTTAGCTTCTCTGGGCCTATGCTTCATCATCTCTAAAATGGGGTGGTGATAGAGCCTGCTTCACTGGATTTTGATACACTGAAGTGTGCAGAGTGCTGATCCCAGAGCCTGCACAGGATAACCACGGCATAAGTGTTAGCTACTGTTATTGTTGTTGTGGCTGTTATTGTTGAACTGTTAGGAAAAATTAATCCAGTCTAAGCTGCCCGAAACCCTGTCACCAACACTCCTCACTCACCAAGCTGCACATGTGAAAGTGACAAAATCAATCAAAGACTGGAGGTTACCTTTTACATTTTCAATGAAATGACTGATTTGACCAGTTGGTTGAATACTTCCTAGGTAAATCACATACACACACATTAATATTTAAGGCAGTGAAAACTTGAAATTTATGATATCAGTGGAATGTAGATAGATGTTCATTTTGCCATTAATCCAACAACAGACTCTCCTGAAAGCAGAAAGGAATCAACCCTGGGGTCTTTGGAGTAAGGGTGAGGCAGGTGACAGGGGAATGGGAAAGTACACTTGACAAAAGCAGACAGTGCTGTGGAGACTGTGCTGCTCTCTCTAACTTTCAATAGTAACGTTTTTGTTCAATGAATCCATGGACCTGCAATCCTACTAAATATCCCCATGTGAGTAATCTACATAGTCCTCATTTCCTTTGTCTCTCAAATGCAAGAAGATGCATGAGAAGGAGTAAATATGTTAAGAAGAAACTACTTTTTGCTTATGTTTGATGCGTAACACACATTTAAATTTCATCTTCTCCAAACACATTAATTTTCAAGGTGCAGTTCAGTTAAAATTAATACAGCAATTAGGTACACTGTAAACCAATGTGAAGGAAATTGTGAGTCCAATTATTATACGAGACTTAAAAAATATATTAACCAATCTGAATCACAACATTAGCTGATTTTCACACCCCTAATGTGATTCTTCCCTGGTAGAAAATAACAAACAACCAACCTAATGGAAACGTTGCATATAATGAAATTCGAGGAGGGTCATGAGTCCCTTGGGTGACAGGTGTTATTAAAATCTGAAAGGACGTTATTGTTAGAGTTGGGCAGGGAATTTCGAATATTGGCATTGCAGGCCATTAGGGCCATCTGTCTTGCACTCTGCTCCTCTTGATATTAAAGGGGAATGGGAACAAGCTACTATATATTTGAAATGATGCAGGATGCTAAAACCATGTATCCCAAAACATACAATCTCAATATGTCGCCATTTCTGAATTTCAAACTGATTCTGCCTGTACGTCTTTGAATCAACCATTTTTCCTCCTTCCTGTTGACATCTTTCCAATATTACCAAGTAGAAGCCTCACATCTAGAGACAGGAATTGAAATTGCTTGTGCTCTGAGTCTGTCTCTATTATTTGCATGCTATTACATGATTCACATAATATGCATTTGTATAAACATACCCCCCAAAAATCACTATTTTCACTATTTTTTAATCACACATAAAGCATGAGGCTAGAATATTCATACAGATTCCTATTAGTTTAAAATATTTTCGGAAAAAATTATTTTTTCCTGTAATACTTTCTTGTATCCTCTCAAATTTTATCATGTCTTCATGTCGTTGAGGTGCACTGAATGTCACAGAGTTCATTCTTTGCACTTAGAATTTTCCAGCTTCGTTGGTATGACAGATGGAAAGATTATACCTCAGGGTATGATGATTCCTTGGTTATAGCTGAAGTCACTCTGGATTTGCCTATCTCCTATTGCAAACTGTATCTGTTTTGTAATCTAAAAGGTCTTTTTGAGCACTAACATTGATGGCTTTCTCAGCAGCTCCCGGTTGACTGGCTGTGCTCAGGATTGCTAGTCTCTAGATCTATTACCTCAAATTATCCAGGCTAAACATTACTTTGTTATTTCCCATGTGCATTTTAAGCTTGGTGATGTTTACAACAATTTCTAAATTGGAAATGGTTCAGAAATAATGAAGGAATTGCTGTTTGTCCTCATTTTCCAAGCCAAAAATAAATATGCATAATAAATTCAGTTTAGTGTTTCCCTGTGGGTCTTCAATAATAAGCTATCCTGAAATCAGAACACCACAACTCCATTGAATTTTTCAGGTTTTGGCTCTTCAATACTAAGTAATTGTGAACCAATTTCACTTATTTAATCTATCTTCTTACATAAAATGTACCTAACATTGATGAAATATTTGGAAAATAAGAATTTTGTTTTTACCTTGAATTATACTTTGTACCACATTTTCATGAGACAGTAAAATAATGAGTTCAAAGTCAACTTTCTCTGTAAGTTAGCAAAGAGTTTATGAGAAAACTTCCATGCCAAAAAGCACTAGCTTTATTGGTCTTTGTGTTTATTTTTAGTGTTTTGCCAAGAAAATAGGTGCTGCAAAGGTATGTAGTTAAGAAAAATCCTGAATGCTGCATTGAAGGAGTGTCAGCATAATTATTGTTCAGGGAGTTGTGATCTAAACCACTCACATTACATGTGAAGTCTGCCGTGTGTCCAAAGGCAGGGAGACCAGCTGCTGAAGGAACTGAAAGGGGGTCTTTACTAGGAAGAGCTGAAGGAAGCAAGGAATTCTGAACTTGAAGTGGGAATTGAGAGAAACAATCGCCTCACATATGATGGCGGAGCATGTTGTGGACAAGGGATCATGTTTAATTACGGGTCATTTCAGGGTCCAGAAGTAGAAACCTATGAGGTTCCACAAAAAGTGTGGGGGGGGCATCTAATAATTAAAGACAACCAAACTGGAATGGACTTCCTTGTCAGGCTGTTAACTGTTGTCCACGGATAACCAAACAGAGGCATATGGAGGTCCCTGAGCTCCTGTTCACATTGGGTGGGTAAGGTGTGGGGGTCGTGCTATCTCTGGAATGATTCATTATTGCTTTGTCTCTGATTTGAAGTTTAGAAAATTATAAAAAGACCTGGAGTTCATGTACATAGAAACACTGATAGTAACAAGCACTGGAAAAGGACAGAAGGAAAAGGAGTTGGTATGTCCTAGATTTGCAATTTTCCATGAATTGCTGTGTCATGCTCTTGGCATCCACACTTCAAGTGTGGAGAACCCTGGAGCAACTTTGTAGGGGCTAGTGTGTCATAAACCAAACATATGCCCATCTCTGCTCAGCTCCTTCCCCTGAAAACTAGTCCACGGTTTTAGATGAGTTGGGAAATGAACCAAAGACTAGCTGAATGCATTGGTGGAGTCAACACTGGATCATGATTATCAGCAACTATGCAAATTGCAAACCACTGTGCAGACCTGTGGTGGTGACGAATGCATCTGCAACTCTGAGAAAAGATTCGTTAGTCAGAAGTAACTACTTCTTGAAACAAAGATGCAAACATGAATTTTGATCTTACGTACTATTCATTTGGCCATAACAAAATGATTTGGTTATAAGAAAAAAAATTGCTTAAAGACAGTTTCTGAAGATAGTAGCCACCATTGCCTCCTCCCCAGCCTCAGGGATGTGTGGGTCACCAGGGTGGCAGCACCTAATAACATTTTTCGAGTTTCAGAACACAAAGGGACACCTATAGTTAATTAACCATTGCCTGAAATGGTCCTGAAGCTCAGCTCATCATAGAGACAGGAACGATGATGATCAGATGTCTTTTGGCAAAGCTTGGATGGGGACAACCTCAGAAGGTTTATTCAGTTTCTAGACTGGTTCAGTCGCTTGGTTGGAACCCTCAAACTTTGTAGCCCGAACGCCGCCACAGATATGTAAACAAGTGAGCATGACTGCATACTAATAAAGCTTTAGTTATGAACATTGAAACTTGAATTTCACATAATTTTTATGTATCATAAACTGCTGTTCTTCTTTTGATTTTCTTCCGACCATTTTAACATGTAAAAAGCATTCAGAGCTCATATACAAAATAAGGCTGTACGAAATAGGCATTGAGATTTGGCTTATGGGTTACAGTTTGCTGACTCCCAATCTAGTATGTTAAGAAACTGCTGCCTTAATTAAAAATAGTTTTTGGATATTACATGACTGTTCTCAATATTCAAAGCTAATAAATAATTTTCAGTGATTAGAATATCCAATGCACATGCTGCTGAAAAGGGGAGCTGGAAACCATCATTCTAGCAAACTATTGCAGGGACAGGAAGCCAAGCACTGCATGTTCTCACTCACGGGTGGGAGTTGAACGATGAGAACCCATGGACACAGGAGAGGGAACATCACACACCGGGGCCTGTTGTGGGGTGGGGGAGGAGGGAGGGATAGCATTAGGAGATATACCTAATGTAAATGATGAGTTAATGGGTGCAGCACACCAACATGGCACATGTATACATATGTAACAAACCTGCACGTTGTGCACATGTACCCTAAAACTTAAAGTATAATAATAATAAAAGAAAAAAAAAAGACACATCCCCAGAGCTGATTGAGGATGGCCATGATTTTCATTAACTTCTCTGACTGTAACATAGGCTTCAGCCTCTTGTTCACAGCCTGCATGTCTATCATGCCACTGCCTTGGCTCCTAGAGCTGCTGTGTTGAGTGTTAGCATCTGTGCTGTGCAGTTCAGAAAATCATAATTTCATTAGAATGAACGAAAATTTTAAATTTTCCAACTTCAGATTAATTAGAAGAGTGGATTCCAACCTATCTGACAACAAAGAAGACTGGTTATTTTTGGTCCCACAGAAAATCCGAGAATAGCTTATCAATCTTGTTTAAATAGAATCTGTTAACTGCTGAAGGCAATGTGATAATGGCACAATTTGGTATAGATACTGTGTTTATTTCTCTGACATTGACATAATCCAGGAAGGACAATGGGAGCTTTCACTTATTCATAACTGTTTAGAATTAGGTAATGAGAAGCGACAAGGTTATCTCAGTACAAATTCAATGTGGGCTTAATCTCATTCCCTTGTAATAGAAATTTCAGCCAGGAGCTGATCTACTCCGAAAGACACCTTCTTCTAGGGCTGTGGCTTCCACTCCCATCTATAATTCAGATATAAGATAGACAGAAACTAATAAGTAGCTAGATCCACAATAATATACAATTATGTTTAAAAACAAATGTGCTAGTTTTTTTTTTTTTTAAAAAAAAGGCAGAAACTTGGCAAAAATAGAGAGTTGCTAGCATTGCCAAGCAATATAGAAAAACTTGCAATATACTTGAAAGACAAACAGAACAAGTAGCTCATGTGCTGACAAATCAGTTTTGTTCATCAAAGCCTCGGGATGAGGATGAGAACTGAATCCACTCATTGACAATTTATTCCACAGAAAATTAGGGCTGAGCCAATGTCATTCTATCTCAAACTGTTCCAGTCTTCTCTATCAATGGCAGAAGTTCAAGTTGGGCGATGTCCCACTCCCAATCACACAGCATCATGGTTGAGATAGATTCTTATTAGTTTTGCTCCAGGATGCTTACATTCTTGGCTTTGCTAAATTCTTCCCAGTATCTATTGGTACCGTTATGTACTAACTGCATTCCTTTTATTAAATTCTTATATTTCATGCATCTGTCCTATTTTCAATTAAAGCAAAATAGAAACATATGAGTTCTACTGATATGGAAAATATAAATATTTCTTCGTTATGGGAAGCTACCCAATTTGTGAGTCAGGGAGGGGATGGTTGAATAAGACAGAAAGGGGAATATGATTCTAGCGGCAGTTCTCTATCGTCTGATGACAGTCATTGAGAGATGCTGATATAAATAGAGTATTCGGATTGAAATCACATGTCCTGCTCTTTTTGGGAAGAAAAATAGTTATTCACCTTTGACTGAGTCCAGTTTTAAGTTTGAATATTGGCAAAAATCCTAACGTACATTTCTGTCTTAGGCCGTTGACTTAGTTTGTTGTGAGCATCAGGTCGTGTGATTGGTTTACACATGGACCACATTTCCCATTTTTTTTGGAGTTCTATTGGTTAAAAAGTCTGTTTTATATTCTAATATAGATAATTTTTGTATTTTGTCACTGTATTCGTCTGTTTCCAGGTTGCTATGAAGAAATATCTGAGACTGGGTAATTTATAAAGGAAAGAGGTCTAATTGACTCCAGTTTAGCATGACTGGGAAGGCCTCTAGAAACTTACAATCATGGTGGAAGGGGAAGCAAACATGTCTTTCTTCACATAGTAGTAGCAAGGATAAAAGTGAGAGCTGAGCGAAGGGGAAAGCCCATTACAAAACTATCAAATCTCATGAGAACTTATGATCACAAGACTAGCATGGGGGAAACCATCCCCATGATTCAATTTCCTCCCACTGGGTCCCTCTCATGACACATGAGGATTATGGGAACTACAATTTAAGATGAGATTTGGGCAGGGCACAGCCAAACCATATTAGTCACTCATAAAATTAATAAAATTTTGAAACTTATATAACAACATTTTAAGAAACAGGACCATAGTTTTTGGCTTAGAAGGCATCCATTTTATTCACGAGTGTGGAAAACTATGGTGTGACATTTTCTCCAAGGTTCTTCCAAGGTATGGGATGTTTTTCTAGTTTAGGCTGTAAACAGTTGCATTATGGAACATCTCTAGATCATGAGGGTTGTTTTCATAGTAGTGAAACACCCTTCATCTCTGCCTCTCAAGATTCCATCAAGAGGTGGAAATCATGTAGCGACATGTCAAATGCTGCATTGTTAGAATTCACATGCATCCCAGCTTATTAAATGCCTTTGGTTTCCCCAAGAGACAACTCTTGCAGAAGTTTAGGTTTTCCGTGTTTTCTCTCTTGTCACCTGGTGTCCCCGGGGTCTCCTTAGACAATGTTATAACTTGCTAAAGCTTCATAGCCAATAAAGCCAGAAGGGTGTCTGGAACTTGCCTACATGTTTCCATTTCTAGAATTTTGTCTTTTAATCTCAGAAGCTGTGTACTTTTGACTTCTCATTCCTAACAAAAATCAGTGTCGTAGTGCTAAAAAACATGGGGTGGAGGAGAGGTATGGATAGTGAGCAGATTACTAGCATTCATCATTGTAATATATAATATTTGAAATAAGGAGATGTTACATTATACATAGGAATAGTTGCTACCTGTAAAACCCAAAGAATCTAATTAAACATGCATAAAGTAATGCCTGAGTTCAGTAAGGAGACTAGTGAAAAACGTATATACATATAATCAGTAGTTTTACTTATACCAACAATACACATATTCAGCACAAGAGGCTCAGTTAGAATAGAAAAAATATGAATTTAAATATATATATACACACACTATATATAAATTAACCATAAACAATATTAACATAAAAATGTCTGACTAATATTGTGTGACTGATTACATTTTTGTATGAGAATTTATTAGGCATAAAAGAATATTAAAAATAAAGGATACCTCTATAAACCTTAATAAAACATGTACATTTCCCTCAATTCCAATAAAAATACCAGTGTCATTTTTTTTAGAAATGGTTCTAAAGATTTTCTAAAACAACACACATGAGAAAAGATAAAAATAAATAAATAAGATGAATAACCTATAAGACATCAAAATATATTATGGTGTGCTATAATTAAAACCTGGACTAGATAACACACTGGATTACTGGAACAGAGATGATATTCAAAAGTGGCTTTGAGCAAGTTGAAAAATTTAGTATATAATAAAAGTGTCACTTCAAATCCATAGGAAAAGATAGATTGTAAACAGAGTTGTCAAAACCAGCTGGCAGTTTGGAGGGAAATTGGCTATCTATATCATCATCTTTATACCAAAATTATTACAAAATTGTTTGAAAAAAATAGGTTGATATTTATATACTATTTTGGAAAGAAAAAAGGCCATTTAAACACTGCACAAGGTTGACAGACTTTAACACTTAAACATTTAAACTCCTTTTTCTTTGTCTCTCATTGCAAAGAAAACCAATAATAAGCAAATAAAAACATATTTACATCATATGTAAGAAAAAGTTAATTAATAATAAATTTAAAGCCCTTTCAATTCATTAAAAGATAGAAAATGAACAAAAATCATCTATATCCAATTACCTAAAGAAAATATTCAAATAACCAGAAAAGAATATAGATATAGTGCTATATTTGAAAGCACCATTTCTTCAGTAAATTTTGGGGGAGTCTACTCTGTGTTAGGCATGCTTCTAGATATCCTGAGTAAACCTATGTATGTGATATGTAGAGGTACAGATATATAGGTATATGATTCTTCTCTTTGTGTTGTAAGATGGTTCTTGTATTTCTTTGCTTTACTATATATATTACATATGGTAAAAAGCTAGTTTACTTTTAGGACAGTTTTGTGTGTGTGTGTGTATGTATGTATCTGCATGTATATGTGTAGTTTTAAAATTATTCAGTGTTTCAACCAGCAATTTATTTCAATTCTAGAAATTGATCCTAAGGAAACGATCATATATTTTTTACAGAAATGTTCATTGAAGCATTACTCATCAAGGAAAAATTGGAAATAACGTAAGTAACTAATGCTTTGAAGCTCTTCAATATCCACATCCCTTTAAGAGAAACCCAAGTAGTGTTTTGTTGTACCTGATCCTATCCCCTCAGCCCATTAGGAAGCAAGAGGCCATTTCATGCTCCACTAGCTGAAGTCAGCTGTAGCCCTTCAGCTTCTACAACCAAAGAGATGCCAAGGAGTTGTTTGAGGAGCAATCAGATTGGAACTCAAAGCTCCATATTTCTTAATTTATCCTGCTACTTAAAACTGCTCAATAGGTCTTGCTTCTCCTCTTTCTCTTCCTCCTCCCTATCCTTCCTGTGCTGAATAACTCAAGCCTAATTCTACCCCACTGTGAGCTACAGCAAGGCAGGTGCCTGTTCTGACAGCAGAGAACAGGCAGCTGTGGGAGCCTGAGGCTGGGGGAAGCTCACCCGGGAGGGCCTGGCTGTCACAGTGTCAGACAGAGCCCCAGCAGTGGGAAGAAATTATCCTCTGAGGGGTGGCCTGCCCAGAGGTTGAAGCCCCAGCAGTTTGGTGTAGGGAAGCAGGTGGCTGTGGAGTTGAGAAGTTGATTATATACAGGGGGAATAATAAAAAAAAGTAAATATCTTAAGGATGATTCAAAGTAGGTTTTTTTTAACGTCACAGAAAAGTAATACAAAAAAATGGGAAAGGAGAAGATGAGAATAAACTTCATGTGATGTTGGATTGGAGTTGGATGTACTGGTGCGAACTGGTGGTTTTCAGAGTATGTGGATAGATACAGACATAAATATAAGTGTAAATGTGTGTGTACATATGCATTCCACTAGCTCTGTCTACTGAGAGAGACTGAGGGTTTGACACCCTCAAAGAAGTAAGCAGACTTAGCAGCTATTTTCTACTAAAGAACCAAGGCTCCTTGGAAAAAGCTTCAAGACTGGGGTTGGGGTGCAGGGGGTGTGAGTCTGAAACATCTTGTTTTGCCAGAAGACAAAGTGCTCCAAGTATGATGGAAATGTCAAAAGAACTCATACGTCAGTTTGAACAAGTGCACTGGTTAACTCAAAGACAACTGGAGCATCAAAGTAAATAATGAGAGTAATAGATTATGACCCATTGACTAGAAAATGAAATCCTGAGTTCATACAGATGAAAATAAATTAATAATTTGAAGGCATGATGAGAAACAGGATATTTACATAGCTTCAGAATATAGCTCCACAAAATATGTATTAATTATAAAGCAGAAAATATAGGCTCGCCATGTAAAATCCTGGAAGACAACACCTTCATCCATGATCAAAGTAAACATCATCAGTGTGGACAAACCAACAACACATACCACCCGAAGATGGATGAGAAGAAAACAGTGCAACTTCTGTGACACTTCTGCCAAAGATGCATAATCTTAACCAAATCATGTAAGCAGCATAAAAGTCCAAACTGAGAAATACCCTACTTCCTACTCAAAGGCATCAAGATCATGACATACAAGGGAGGGGGACACCGAGGGATTCTTCGAGACTGAAAAAGCCTGAAGAGACCAACTGCAATGCTTACCTCTGACCCTTTGATATAAAATATATCATTGGTACAAGTGGCAAAAGTTGTATGGGGTCTGAGGACTATAAGGTAGTCATCTATCCATATTAATTCCTGATTTTGACAGCTGTGTTTTGCCTTGTATTTTCCTTATTAGAACACTAAAGTATTCGGTGTTCATGGGTAATGGATTGGCTACTGACACTCAAGTAGTTCTGGAAAAAAAAATAGATTTTGTACTTCAATTCCAACTCTTCTGTAAAGTTGCAATTGTTAGAAAAGTAAGAAAAGAAATACTGTTTGATACCTGTCAAAGTTTCCTAACTTCTCTTAACTTTGGATTCTCTTTTTGTATAGGGTAAAGTAAGACACAAATAGGATAATACATAGGAAACAATTTGCAAACTGCAAAGCATTATTGAACATAAGCTTTTGGTTTAAATAATAATAATATACTGCATTAAGAAAGCCATTCACCCATTATTTCTTTTTGTATCTATACAACAAACAATATGTAAACACATAATTGGCATCGGGTATTGTGCTGAAATGTAATTTCAAACAAGACATACAAGAGTGTGAAGTACAGTAAGGAAGAGATAATAAGTAAGTCAGCTCTCCTGGCCAAGTATGATAAGGGCTTTGATACAGTAAACTGCAGATTATGAGGGGAGGACTAACGCAGATCACATAAATTAGAACGTGGTGCCAGGAGACGAGCTTATGAAATAGTGATGCTTAACCTGAGTTTTGTAGAACAAAATATAATTTGGAGAAGGAGATACCATTTTAGATAATGCCAACAGAAGATATGATGCCTCCGAGTGATGAAAAACGGTATCTTTGGGGGATCCCTTAGTAGTTCAGAGTGGCTGTACAATGCCTATCACAGAGCGTAGATGCCTATGGTTCAAGCAGGAGGAGAGTTTACATGAGACAGCTGTGTAGAAATTTGGCATGAAGGGTACCATGTCCTAGGCTGAAACGCAAGTGATACATTAAAAAGAATGTATGAACTCATTTCTTTTAGCAGGACAATGGCCTTGCAGTGGTATGCAAGATAACTCTGGTGAGTTTCATGAGGCTGGAGGTGGAAACACCAGTAGGTGCAATGGAGCAACCCCTGCTGGCTTGGCATATGGTCCCGTTTGCCGAGACAGGGATTACAAAAGGAGGATAAGATTAGATAATGAAGAGCTCAGTCCTGGGAATCCTGATGTTGAATTTTCTGTGGAACTCTAGAAATGAAGATTTGAAGTATTAAACCACTTTATGGAACATGCTGGATCCCAAAGGCTGGAAGCAGAAAGCCGCTCTAGTCTCTCACCCCTCCCCGTTAATTCACCCAGCAGAACCATTCTCCCGGGCTACCAGGAAAAAATTCAGGCAGGCTTTCTAGCTTTCCCAGTTTCTTTCGGTCACAAGTGCAGGCTCATTTCAGCTTTTAAAGAGCTCTCCCTAGTATACCATCAGAATCCCAAGTTCTGGTCCAATGTAAACTGCTCCCTGCCCCAGTTCTGTCCCGCTTCAGGAAGTCTGTAGAGGAGGAAGGCGGGATGGCCCCCTTCTTTCTTCACAGTTTTCTCCTTCCTGGTCTTCTGATTTCCACTTTTGACTGCCCCAGGATGAGGTCCAGATGGGGAACAGCTTGGGGGGCATGGCACCATCTTATGCAGTCAGGAGTTGTGACCTTGCTCAGCAAGCACGAGGGATGTTTCCGCAGCTCACCCTCTCTTTCTTTGGCTGCCCTTTGCTGGCTGTGCTACCTTTAGCTGGGATCCTCCCACTGCAGTTAGTTTGGCACAAGCTTCTATTACTGATTGCTTCCAACTCACCCTTTAGCCTCTGGGCAGTCCATCCTTCTGTGGGGGTCTCTTTGTTCCACCTATCGTGAGTGGAATCCCTTTTAAGCAAACTTCAAGCCAGCCTCCATCAGAAGGGTCATACTTGGTTCCCCCAAAACTCAAACATTTCCTCTCACTGTGAAGTGTAGCTGGTCCCCACATAGCCACTTTGCTTTGCTTTTCAAGCATTCAGGTGGCAGCTCTGGTCTTAGCTGCTTGCCTTTAGACTTTTAACTGTGAGTCAAATATCGGTCTCCATGTCTCTCAGTCTAGGGACATGTGCCAAGTCCTCTGAAGATGCTCTTAGAGGCCCTTCTCATTCACTTTCTGGGAGGAAACCCCCCTCCGCCTTTCACACAAGTAAAGACAGAAACACCATAACGCTATCACAATTTTATTGCTTTCTTGTACCTTCCAGTTCAATTTCTTATCTACAAAGTGGGTGATGGGCTGGCGGAACAATTTTCCATCTCTAGCATTGCTATTAGGATATGCATGTTTTTATCACCATTGTTCTTACATTATGCTTGGAGTTTAGAGCCCCTGCCAAAACCCGGAAACCACCTGCTGCAAATACAGTGACCTGCTGCAAATACACTGGGGTAACACATAAAGTTGGGGGTTAAGAATTTAAAAGAAAAATCTTTGATTCTGAGAACTCACTATGACCTATCATTACCAGCTAAAGAGTTGTCTTTTGTCCAGGAGGCCTAGAAAAGTTGTTTAAGCTCTTTTCCTTACACTGTCTTCATCTCTGGTTAGCTACTATCAGGCAACAACTGGTTGTCAACCAGATTAAGGTGACATCTAACCAAATTGCCTATACAGTTAGCAAGAGCACGCCAGAAAGATACAGGAAGACCATTACCCAGATACACTCACTCACACATGTTTTGCATAGTAGGGATCTACACTATTTTATTTAGCTTCACTTTATCTAAAAACTAAAGAATTTTTGATCAATTTCACCAATCATGCAAGAACTAAATAAAGGCTGTGTCTGTCAGCACAACAGCATTTCTGCTGGTACATAAAGCATAAAGAAGCCTTGGATCCCCTGCAGCAGTTGCCAGCTTCCCGCCTCTCTCCTGTGCATGGGCAGATGTGTCATGTTGGTGACACTCACACATTGACTCAGCAAACTGTGAACTCAGCTCCCTCGGTGAGGATTCTGTGACTTGCTTTTCATACCATGGAAAAAGAGGATAAGGCAATTTTCCCAATGTTTTATTTTGGTTTTATTTTGAAATCATTTTATACTTTTAGGAAAATTAGAAAACAGTGTAAAGAACCTCCAGATCATCGTTAGCCAGATCCACCATTTTTTTAAACATTTGCCACAATTTGTTTTTGCTTCTTCAGAACTCCTTGAGGGTAGGTTGGATATATCATTCTCCTTGATCCTTTAATACATCAATGTGTATTTCATAAGAGTGAGACGTTCCCATTATTTTATGTGACCACAGTACAGTTATCAAAATCAGAAGGTTTACCCTTGGTATGATACTTTAACATCCGCATTCCAAATGTGTCAGATATCTCAACAATGTTCTTTGCAGAACCTTTTTATTTTGTTTGGTTTGCCCTTCAGTCGAGAGTGCAGTCCTAAATTTGTCCAGTGGGAGCCCCTTCAGGCTGCTTGCTGAGTCCTTTTGACATGCCCCAAGTTTTCTGTTTGTTTGTTTTGAGTACTTTCTTGCTTTGTGGTTACAGTATTCTAAATACCCTGGCTCTTTAAACTTCTTTGGGAGTACTTATCCTTAAGCATGCTTAGTGTCCTTTTGACTTTTCTTTGAGAGTCTGAAAATATCCTGTGGATGTTCCCTGATTAACATTCCACACGTCTGGATTGCCAATACCATAAACAAGGTGACAACACAGACCACCGTTGTCAAGTTATTGCAATGTACAACTTAGGTGAACATGCATAGTGTTTCATCATTTAATTGAGAGAATGAACAAATACATCAAAGAAAGCAAAACTATCATCAGAAATATATTGATTCAATAGTTAGCCCATAATATCACGTGAACCAGCAAAAGTTCACAATTAGAGTTTTGTGTAATACCTAAGATTATTTATTCTCTTTAAAATCTTGCCACGATTTACTGTGTTAAAGATAAAATAATATAAAAATCAGACTACTAGTTATCAGTTAGTGAACACACTAGTCTGGAAAACATCATGTAATTGGAATCAAAGAGGAACAGGATGATCAGTCAATCCACAAGGCAGAAAAATACATTTCTTAACTGAAAATATCAATTAAATTCCTGATTGAATGTGGCACCTAGAATGTAGATTAGATATCATAATAGCACTTACATTAGAAGACAACTTTTCTTAGGTTAATGTGACTACCAATATGGAGGCCTAATCTTGCTAGGTCATGTTAGAACCCTTATTCTCTGTCCCTACTATTCTTACTGTGAATAGGAGTACTGTGTGGTTCAAGGGGAAGGAACCACTGATTGTTTATCTTGAAGGCCCATTGCAGTAGGTTTGTACCTGGTGTACACTCACTGTATAACTGAGGAATTAATGAATATTTTTGCTACCACAAAGCCCTGAGGGGTGAAAAGGTGCTATGGTCTGCATGTTTGTGTCCCCCCACCAAATTCCTATGTTGAAATCCTAACTCCCAAAATGGTGGTATTAGGAGGATGAGGACTTTGGGAGGTGATTAGGTCATGAGGGAGGATCTCTCATAGCTAAGATTAGTGCTCTTATAAGAAAGACCCCCCAGCTAGGCATGGTGGCTCACACCTGTAATCCTAGTACTTTGGGAGGCTGAGGTTGGTGGATCACCTGAGATCAGGAATTCAAGACCAGCCTGGTCAACAAAGTGAAACCCCATCTCTACTAAAAATACAAAAATTAGCTGGGCGTGGTGGCACGTGCCTGTAATCCCAGCTACTCAGGACACTGAGGCAGGAGAATCACTTGAACCTGGGAGGCGAAGGTTGCAGTGAGCCAAGATTGCGCCACTGTACTCCAACCTAGGCAAGAGCAAGACTCTCTCTCAAAAATAATAATAATAATAATAGAGACCCCAGAGAACTCCCTTGCTCCTTACACCATGTGAGGGAATGCCTAGAAAGTGCCCCCTATGAACCAGAAAGTGGGCCCTCCTCACCAGAAACCAAACCTCCTGGCACCATGATCTTGGACTTCCCAGCCTCCAGAACTGTGAGACATAAATTCCGTTAGATTACTAGCTACCCAGTCTATGGTATTTTGTTATATTAGCCTGAATGGACAAAGAAAAAGGTAGGTAACTTTTGAGGAAATGTGGGGCTTGGTATTTAATGTGACTGTTTGTTTCAGCTCTTCATTATTTCACCATTAGTTATGTCTCTTTGGAATGAGAGCTTGGCTCTTGACAGGCAGTGACATATGACACATCACACAGCAAGGAGGAAATCTAAAGGGAGACTGCGCTTCAAGGTCTCTGGAGTGATGGCCCCCGATAACTAGCAATCAAGCGTCAGGCATCAAGTGTGAGTTCCTGGTATCAAAATGCGTGGAATGCAGGCAGAATTCAGAGGGCAATATACAGCTTCTAAAACATTTATCAGGAAATAAACTCATCCTGAACTCAGAAGCAAGAAAAATGTCAACAGATTAAACAGATAAAGAAACAAACCAAGAAAGAAAATACTAAAGAGAAGACAAAAATGAAATACAATAGAAATATAATAAATTTAATTACCAAACTGGAAAACAATGTTTCTCTTAGAAGACTAATGATATAGGAAAAAATATTCTATGTACTGATTTTTAAATTTTATGCAAATAAGCAGGAAACAGATTTTATAGGGTAAAATTATCAAAATGACTCAAAAATTTAAAGATTCAAAATATAGTCTAAAATTTCTGTACAATGATACCCCCAATGAATTTGAAAACCTAAATTACATGGTTAAATTTTTTGAAAACATTATAAAATATAAAACAGCATAATGAGAAATAAAGAAACGTGGCATGGTCAATAATAATTTATAATTTTATAATGCTATTCAAAATATTTTATTTTTATTTTTATTTTATTTTTGTGTGTGTGTGTGTGTGTGATTTTTATTTATTTATTTATTTATTTTGAGATGGAGTTTCGCTTTTGTTGCCCAGGCTGGAGTGCAATGGCACCGTCTCGGCTCACTGCAATCTCTGCCACCCAGGTTCAAGTGATTCTCCTGCCTCAGCCTCCCGAGTACCTGGGATTACAGCCACCCACCACCACGCCCAGCTAATTTTTGTATTTTTAGTAGAGACGAGGTTTCATTATTTTGGCCAGGCTGGTCTCGAACTCCTGACCTCAGGTCATCCCCCGGCCTTGGCCTTCCAAAGTGCTGGGACTACGGGCGTGAGCCACTGTGCCCCGCCAATCTTTTCCTTTTAATAGCCTGCACACATGAACATGCATGCATCTCTCTCTCTCTCTCTCTGTCACATACACATTCACATGTGTGTGCATGACAGTTACAGGCATATGTGTTTTTACAAATGAATTCTGCCAAAGTTTTAAGAAATTCCTATATTATACAAGTGGGTACAGAGAATGGCAAAGAAGATCAAATGGTTCAGAGAATAGAAAATGAAGGAAAAGACTTAGAATGCTAACACCAAAAATAAACAAGCATGGCAAAAAGTAAAGAAAATCCTAGTTGATGTTGATATATTTGTATAGGTGAAACAATTTTACATAAAATATTAGCTACCAAAAATATATTTGATACCCAAAAGCACATGTATACTCTAGCAAAAATGATATTATAATCAAATAGGGTTTTTGCTAGAAATGAAAGATGGTTTCACAATGTACATATATCAATAATGAATTGAAACAGAAAAAATTACCATCTTGATATTGTCAAAAAGGAATTTGATAATCTTCACTTCATGATTAAAGTGGGAAACAAAGTGTTTTTAGGGTGTCAAATATAGAACTCCCTCTAAACTTGTTATAGGATATATAAACATTTCAAAACATAAAGCAAACATCACATTTAATGAAAACACTGGATAAATATTAAATCCTCCCCCTAAGACTGAAGGAAAGTAAACACTCCTCTTACAGGTGAATAATGTGCAACACATTATAAGAAAATGAAGGAAGAGACTGACGCCCTTAAAGGAAAGAGATTAAATTCCCCTCATATATGCAGATGGTATCATGTAAATATTTACCTTGAAAACCCAGAAGCATTAATGAACAAACCTCTAGAACTATTATCAAACTTGAGCAAGATTGCCAGAGGCATGAACAACATTCAAAACAAGCTGTGGTTCACTAAAGCAGCCATAATCAATTAGAAAATAAAATAGGAACTCAGAGGACATTTGGAGTAGCTTCAGAAACTTGAAAATGTCTAGGAATGAATCTACCAAACCCTGAAGAAATCCTTTACGAAGATAACCCTAAAATTAGACTAAAGGACAAAAAATAAAACCTGAACAGATGAAGGGGTTTTCCACTTCGTAGGAGGAAGTGTGGTAAAGATGTGAATTCTTCCGTAATTAAGGCCTCAATGCAATGCAAATCCTAACAAAATTTTCAAAGGCAATGGACAAACTGTTTCTAAAATTTTACTTCCAGCAATATGGAGGCCTGGATATTCTAAAATTCAATCCCACTGTCTAACTGGAAATGTGGGATAAATTGAAGTAAATCTTTAAATACATACCTATGGCTCCTAAGAAAGTGGACAAAATTGCCAGAGGTGAAAAAAAAAAAAAAAGTAACGAAGTTAGGATATCATGTTTGTCCCTGATTCCAAAGCTGCAGACACCCTTTGGGCATTTTTAGCAGGTAGGGATGTAGACACGCGTAGTCACTCCAGAGAACAATCTGACACCTATAGTGAAATTGAGTTGGGGTACTCCATGAACCAGGAACCTCACTCCTGGGGAGATTTGAGAGAGGAACCCCGCTCCTTTTGTGATCATAAATGTTGAGGCAACTTGATGTTCACTACTGTAATAGATAAGCAAAATTTAAGAGATGGATAGAAGGGGTTACTATAAGTAAAACATTCATGAGTACTTAGTTAGATGGAAACACGGAGAGCAATCAGATATAGTATAAATGAAAAGAAAAAACCATGAGATTTATAGTCAATACTATTTATGTAAATTATAAATGTAAACACATAATATAACACTATATATAATTTCCTTTTTTTTTTTTTTTTGAGACGGAGTCCCATTCTGTCACCCAGGCTGGAGTGCAGTGGCATGATCTCAGCTCACTGCAAGTTCCGCCTCCTGGGTTCACGCCATTCTCCTGCCTCAGCCTCCCGAGTAGCTGGGACTACAGGCGCCCGCCACCACGCCCGGCTAATTTTTTGTATTTTTAGTAGAGACGGGGTTTCACCCTGTTAGCCAGGATGGTCCTGACCTCGTGATCTGCCTGCCTCGGCCTCCCAAAGTGCTGGGATTACAGGCGTGAGCCACCATGCCCAGCCACTATATATAATTTTCTAAATCATACACTATATATAATTTTCTAAATCAACTGTTTCTCATGTGGCATGAGAGACAGTTGGACTGACACTGGGAGGAGAAAGCATAAATACATATATGAGTTAGAAAACTATATAGTATTATGTGTTTATATTTATAATTTACATAATGTCTAATCTAACTAGTCTAATCTTAATGTCTAATCTAACTAGACATTAGGATTATCAAAGCATAAAACAATGTACTTAGGACCAACATACTAAGAGACAGCTCTAAGTCATCCAGGAGTGGACACAGGCATTGATATTTTTCTTAAGGTCCCTAGGTGACCTAATCGATAGCCAAGGTCGAGAATCACTAGTCTAAATAGATGTTGTGCCATATATTCAAGTGTATGTAAAGATGATTAAAGATTATTAAGAGCAGTCAATTCTGCTGTAACATTTGTTGAGAATAACTCAAGTTTGTTCCTATATTGACTGATGTATTTGAAAACAATTTGTGCTTAACGTGAATTTTGTTTTGTTTATGCCTGACTTTGTCTGCAAGAAATATTAGATGTATGTGAAAAACTGCACCCAGATACAGAGCCCTATAGAAATACACAAAATGCACACACTTCATAAATCTACCAGCAACCTCAGTTTGTCTTATGTGATGAGCCGCACCTATCTCATCTGTTGTTACAACTTTCTTCCAGTTTCAAATAACCCTATACTGCAACGACTTCACAGTATCTCACAAGCTGAGGTGGTTTCTACACCCCTTCCACAAGCAACCTGGGGTCTTTTCCAATTTAATGTGTCATACTTATTGTGTTAGTCCTGACCATTTAACATGTGAAAATTGTGCTTTCATTCTTGTTAGGCTCTTATCTTTTTTTTCTTTACTGTGTCACTGACAAAGTTTTTGAGTGTTGTATCCCTAACCTAATTTTTTACCCTAGCCCTGTGGTTTTTACTGTACAGTTTTGCATACTGTGGTCCTCTTAAGGATTACATATGTCATGTTGTGGCATGAGAGATAGTTGGATTGACACTGGGAGGAGAAAGCATAAAATAAAACATCAGACTTATTTTTCTAGGGGGAAACGACATCATTGAGTTCCAGCATCTGCAAGTAACTGAAGAGTGGGATAGACCCCAGAGCAGGCAAGGGAAACTAGCACGCTGAAGTTCCAAGGAAAGAATTCCTCTTGAAGCAAGGAGAAATCCTTCCTCATCTCCTCCCAGAGGAATGGAAATCTCCGTTGCTTCTGGTGAGCCTTTTGTCAATCAGAGCTTTATGATCTTGGTCACATTTACCAGATGGTATGTTTAAAAGTATTCTGGGGTTTAAGGCTGGTCGCAGTGGCTCACGTTTGTAATCCCAGTGCTTAGGGAGGCTGAGGCAGGCAGATCACCTGAGGTCAGGAGTTCAAGACTAGCCTGGCCAACATGGTGAAACCCTGTCTCTACTGAAAATACAAAAATTAACCAGGCATGGTGGCATGTGCCTGTAGTCCCAGCTACTTGGGAGGCTGAGGCACGAGAGTCACTTGAACCCAGGAAGCAGAGGTTGCAGAGGTTGCAGGGAGCCGAGATGGCACCACTGCACTCCAGCTGGTAACAGAGTGAGATTCCTTCTCAAAAAAAAAAAAAAAAGTATTCTGGGGATCAAGAGACGGCAGATAAGGAGGAATGTAGACATACTGTTGTTTAGACATATTGTTGGTCACGTGCTAGTAAAGGTTTAACAACCAACTCTCAGGGAGAGGGGAGAAAGCAGTGATTTATGTTTCCACTGTGGTTGATTTCTGTCAGTTTGACACCAGTGAACACCAAGTTGGGATGAACACTGATAATCGCTTCTAGTGAGCCACCCAAGCAAGCTCCAATAACCATCGTCTACCACTGTGAGAAGGCCCCTTGACGTTAACTTGAACAGGAGAATCCCAGACGGCAGCCAGGAAAAGTGTCACGATAGTGTGTTTATAGGTGATAACCACTGTCAGAGGAACTCAGGCACACATGCTGGGAGATGTCCAGTTGCTCTTGGCGAGGCTGCAGGAAGGACATCGGCTGCAGGTGTTAACTGAACACTTCAGCAGGGAGGGGACCAGCCTCAGGTCAGGCTGATGGCAGTGGTGGGCTCTGCCGGCTACATGGGAAACCCAGCCCCATCACCATGACCTCAGGCTCCTCATGACCAGGCTGCCCATTGTTTCATTGGCCCATCCACTCACCACTTCCTCGCTCACTTCACTCTAGCTCTTGCCCGACTTCCTGTTCCTAAAACACATCAGCCTCATCTGTCACCCCATGGCCTTCACTCTTGCAGTTTCTTCTGCCTGGAATGCTTTTCCCCCAGATACCTGCAGGGATCCGTCCCTCCCTTTCTTCGATTTCTGCTCAAATGACACTTTGTCAGAGAGTCTTTTCCTGGACACTCATATGAAATAGCATCCCCATCTCCATCACTCCACCTTCCTCCTCCCTACCTTATGGTGTTTCTCCCTTTCTGACACATCACCTATTTATTTCTTGTCTGGCTCTGCACAACTGAAGGCAGTTCCCTGGCAGGAGGGACTGTTCTATGTCTTTCACTGACACACAGAGAGCCTCTCAATTGTTTTCAACTGAATAACTGAATCAATCTCAATCTTTTGCTCTGTTCAAATGAATTTGTTTATCAATGCACTCATGTGTCAATTCAACAAGTCTATCAATTGTCTACAACGATCCAGGGACTAAAGATCCAGCAAAGCGTAAGATGCATGACCCATAGCTTCTACCTTCATCCCTCCCAGAGTTCCATAAGACTGCGTTGTCTTCTTCACTATGATGTCGCCATTGCATCAGTGTGATGGCTAGCACAGACATTCAAATATTTCTAAATGAATGAATAGCCATAGTCACAAATATGAGTGTATTAACCATATTTAGAAAATTGATTTGAGCATGTCATTCCACTTGGAAAAGACTAAGGCTTGGGAAATGGAGAACGATATTGGAGATTGGATGTGGGCAAGAATGGCTTGGTACACAAACAAAGCAAGAAGTTCAGATTCAAACTTGGAGCAGCATTCTCTTATGTTTAGCATTTCTCTCATCCTTGTTGCTATGAAATTCAGCCATGGCACATGTCACAATCACGATTTCCTTTTCCTTTTATTGCTGAAGAGCCTTCCGTTGTATCACATCCCACAAGTTTTTATCCATTCTCCCAATGATGCACACTGGGCTAGTTTCCATTTTGGGGCTATTAGAAATAAGGATGCTTTGAACATTTGTATGCAATCTTTTAATAGACACATGAACTAATTTCTCTCAGCAAAGTCACAATGACAGCAGAGTTTGTCTCTGGGATGGGAGAGAATAGAGATCTTTGCAATGTAAGCAGCCCTAGAGTTGCAAATTGCTCTTGTCTAAAGGCGTGGGGCAGACAGGAGTTGTTCAAATTACTTACAGTCCAACCTTGAGTGAGAAGGAAAAGTGTTTCTTCCTGCTCTTCTCTCTTTCATGTTGCATTTGGAAGTAATTCTTCTAAACCGTTATGTTTCTAAATGGATGGTGTTTGTTTATTTGCAACGTATCAATTTCATATGTTAATTTTTCAACCAGTCAGCTTATTAAGCTTCCTTATCTTTTCATTTCATTAAATGAATTCAGTTCATTCTCTTGGATTTTTCCTCATTATTTTCAAATGATCTTGTGTGCTCCTGCTTTAAAAATTATTGCACTTTTTTCCAGCCTCTGCGATACTTTAGCTAGTTGTCTCAAACCATGATAAAGAACAATTGGTGCTCTTGATTATTGTCTGACTTTAATAAAAATGGCTCTTGTCTTTTACCATTAATCATTATGCTAGGTTTTGATTCAATGCAAGTACTCGTAAATTCCTAATTTGTTAATAACTTTTTTCATGAATGAAGCAGAATTTTATCAATTAGATTTTCAGCTTCTATCAAGATATTGCTTTTTCTCCTTCGAAATATTAATAGTTACAATGTATTTGTTTACTTCTAAAAGAAAGCTATTTGTGGTACATATACACCATGGAATACTACACAGCCATAAGAAAGAAGAAAATCATGTCCTTTGCAGGAACACAGATGGAGCTGGAGGCCATTTTCCTAAATAAACTAATGCAGAACAAAAAAACAAATACCATATGCTCTCACTCCCAAATGGGAGCTGAACATTGAGCACATGTGGACACAAAGAAAGGTACAACAGACACTGGGACCTACTTGAGGGTGGAGGGTGGGTGGAGCATAAGCAATAAGAAACTACCTGTCAGGTACTATGCTTATTGACTTCACTCAATGCTGAAGTATGCCAGGTGATTAAATCATCTGTACAGCAAACCTGTGTGACACAGAACTGCATAGCAAACCTGCATAGCAAACCTGCACAGGTAGCCCTGAACCTAAAATAAAAGTTCAAAACATTTTTGGTAGTTTCTTTTTTAGATTTTTAATATTTTCTTTCTTCTTATTATTTTTAGTTCTGGGTACATGTGCCGGATGTGCAGGTTTGTTAAATATGTAAATGTGTGCCATAGTGGTTTACTGCACTATCAATCCATCACCTAAGTATTAAGCCCCACATGCATTAGCCATCCTTTCTAATACTCTCACTCCCCCACCACCAACCCGACAGGCCCCAGAGTGTGTTGTTCCCCTCCCCGTGTCTATGTAATCCTATCGTTCAGCTCCCACTTATATGTGAGAACATGCAGTGTTTGCTTTTCTATTCCTGTGTTAGTTTGCTGAGGATAATGGCTTCCAGCTTCATCCATGTCCCTGCAAAGGACATAATCTAATTCCTTTTTTATGGCTACATAATGTTCTGTGGTGTCTAAGCAAAAAGAACAAAGCTGAAGGAATCACCCTACTGGACTTCAAACTACACTATAAGGCTATAATAACCAAAAGAGCATGGTACTTGTACAAAAACAGACACATAGACCAATGGAACAGAATAGAGAACTCAGAAATAAGATTGCACATCCACAACCATCTGAACTTCAACACACCTGACAAAAACAAGCAATGGGGAAAGGATTTCCTATTCAACAAATGGTACTGGGATAACTGGCTATACATTCGCAGAAAATCGAAACTGGACCCCTTCATCACACTTTATACAAAAATTTACTCAAGATGGATTAAAGACTTAAATGTAAAACACAAAACGATAAAAACCCTAGAAGAAAACCTAGGCAATACCATTCAGGACATAGGAACAGGCAAAAATTCCATGATGAAATCTCCAACAGCAATTGTGACAAAAGCAGAAATTGACAAATGGGATCTAATTAAACTAAAGAGCTTCTGCACAGGAAAAGAAACTATCATCAGAGTGAACAGAAAACATCGAGAGTGGGAGAAAATCTTTGCAATCCATTCATTGGACAAAAGTCTAATATCCAGAATCTACAAGGAACTCAAATTTACAAGAAAAAAGCAAATAACCCCATTAAAAACTGGGCAAAGGACATAAACAGACATTTCTCATAAGAAGACACTCATGCAGCCAGCAAACATACGAAAAAAAGCTCAACATCACTGACACAGATTGGTTGTGTCTCCACCCAAATATCATCTTGAATTGTACTCCTGTAATTCCCACATGTTATGGAAGGGACCAGGTGGAAGATCATTGAATCATGGGGGTGGTTTTTACATACTGTGCTTGTGGTAGTGAATAAGTCTCACAAGATCTGATGGTTTTAAAAAGAGGAGTTCCCCTGCACAAACTCTCTTTGCCTGCTGCCATCTATGTAAGATGTGATTTGCTCCTCCTTGCCTTCTGCCATGATTGTGAGGCTTCCCCAGCTAAATGGAACTGTAAGTCTTTTCTTTGTAAATTGCCCAGTCTTGGGTATGTCTTTATCAGCGTGAAAATTGACTAATACAATCACTTATCATTAGAGAAATGCAAATCGAAGCCACAATGAGCTATCATCTTATGGCAGTCAGAATGGCCATTATTAAAAAGTCAAGAAACAACAGATGCTGGCAAGATTGAGTAGAAATGGGAATGCTTTTACACTGTTGGTGGGAATGAAAATTAGCTCAACCATGTGGAAGATGGTGTGACGATTCCTCAAAGAGCGAGAACCAGAAATACCATTTGACTCAGCAATCCCATTACTGGGTATATACCCAAAGGAATATAAATCATTCTCTTACAAAGATACATGCACATGTATGTTCATTGCAGCACTATTCACAATAGCAGGAACATGGCATCAACCCAAAGGCCCATCAATGATAGACTGTATAGATTTTAAATATTTTCAAGATCAATTTTAGACATTTAATCTTCCCTAATAATTATCATTTAATCTGATTTTCAAATTATTAGCTTAGTGTTTAGCAATGTAATCACATATAACTATTTTCATTTATTTTTGTATTTATTTGCCATTGTTTTTACTTTATGTATTTTTCTCATCTATTGTGTTTAAGCTAATTACTTAATTGTAGCTACACAAATGACCAATTATTAAATTGTACGTTACGGAGTTTGGTAATTAATTGAAGCTTTTATATTTGCCTCTTTGTCTTGAATTCTGTGGAGTTACTTAATTGTTTGAATAAGGGGCTCATTCTACAGTTGGGATTTCTGCTGCTTTCACTCAAATTGTATTTTATTCCTTGCATGTTTCCTGATGTTTTTCCTCAAGCTCATATTCAACTTTTTCTGTGAAAATCCTTTTAGGCCTGTTTTAGAGTTGTATTCCTTGAAGAGGAATGGTATTTGTTTTGCCAGGCTCCAGGGATTACTACCTCCTTGAGACTACTTTAAGTTAAATTGTTTGCATAGGTTTTTCACAGACATGCAGATAATGTGAATTTGTGTTGAAAAAGTGGCTTAAGAACTGTACTGTGGTTATGAATTCTCAGACTATTTCTGTTCCTATCCCAGACTTTGTTGTAGTGCAGTTATAAGAAGTGTGTCTTTCCCTTCAAAAATGTCCCAGTTTGGAGGATAAATTATGTGGTCACTCAATGCTGAAGTTATGACAAGTGAGTTTCCTTCCTGCACCCTTTGGTTCAGCAGGTTTATTTATTGCTTTCCTGTACAAAGAGTAGTCCTAACTCTTTGGGACCAGCTCTGTTCAAGGAGTTCTCATGAGACTTCCAACCTAGGATGGCCCTAGGTTAAGTCTCCTGTCTTCTGTCTCTCTCACTGTACGCAGTACCCAAAATAAAATCTCACACGTATCAGAGCCCACAGCACAACACTTGAAAGAGACGTTTTCTTGGAATTCAGTGTACAACATGTACAATATTGGTGGCACTGGATTCATGATGGTTGTAAATCTTTATCTTATATTGAACATTCATCAACATAAAGTATCTCTTTATGTCTTTTAGTATTTTTGCCTTGTATTTAACCATGCATGACTTAATCTTACAATACCTGAATTCATTTTGTATACGTTTATCTGTTAATTCTTTTTCTTTCCTTTTATCCTCAGTATTTATTTATAAGTATGTTCTAGAATTCATTGTTTTGTGTGCAAATGTTTGGCTTCTGTATTTGATAAAGTCGGAAAAGTTTTCCTTTAATTTTTTTGTCTTATCTCATCTACATTTATGGATATGACAAGTGACTTTGATCTCAGCTTTGTCTTCTTCGTTGTATATTTTTTTCATTTCCTATTTTTGTTTCTTTCTTTTTTTTCTTAGACAGAGTCTTGCTCTGTCATCCAGGATAGAATGCAGTGGCACCATCACATCTCACCGCAGCCTCAAACTCCTGGGATCAAGTGATCCTCCTGCCTCAGTCTCCCAAGTAGTTGGCACTGCAGGTAGGGCTACCACACCTCCCTAATTTCTTTTTTAATTTTTTGTAGAGACAGGGTCTTGCTATGTTGCCCAGGCTGCTCTTGAACTCCTGGCCTCAAGTGATCCTCTGCCCTCAGGCTCCCAAAGCCATTTCCTTTTTATTAATTATTCAAATTTTTCTCTTTTTCTCCATTTTTCTATATGTTTTTAATTTGGGGCTTGTGTGTGTGCCTTGCTTCTATGTGTTTAGAAGGAATATAGTCTAGGTTTATTTTGTCTTAAAAATTTCTTTTTAAATGTTAATAATATGTGTGCAATACTTTTAAAAAATCCAGAATCTATAAGGAACTTAAACAAATTTACAAGAAAAAATTTAATAACCCCATCAAAAAGTGGGTGAAGGATATGAACAGACACTTCTCAAAAGAAGACATTTATGTGGCCAACAAATATATGAAAAAAAGCTCATCATCACTGGTCATTACAGAAATGCGAAACAAAACCACAATGAGATATCATCTCACACCAGTTAGAATGGCGATTATTTAAAAGTCAGGAAACAACAGATGCTGGCGAGGCTGTGGAGAAATAGAAATGCTTTTACATTGTTAGTGGGAGTGTAAATTACTTCAACCATTGTGGAAGACAGTGTGGCGATTCCTCCAGGATCTAGAACCAGAAATACCATTTGATCCAGCAATCCCATTACTGAGAATATATCCAAAGGATTATAAATCATTCTATACAGACACTGCACACCTATGTTTATTGCAGCACTATTTACAATAGCAAAGACTTAGAAACAACCCAAATGCCCATCAGTGACAGAGTGGATGAAGAAAATGTGGCACATATACACCATGGAATATTATGCAGCCATAAAAAAGAATGAGTTCATGTTCTTTGCAGGGACATAGATGAAGCTGAAAGCCATCATTCTCAGCAAACTAACACAGGAACAGGAAACTAAACACTGCTCTCACTCATAAGTGCGAGTTGAACAATGAGAACACATGGACACAGGGAGGGGAACATCACACACAGGCACCTGTTGGGAGGTGGGGGGCAAGGGGAGGAAGAGCGTTAGGACAAATACCTAAGGCATATGAGGCTTAAAACCTACATGACGGGTTGATGGGTGCAGCAAACCACCATGGTACATGTATACCTATGTAACAAACCTGCACATTCTGCACAAGTAACCCAGAACTTAAAGTAAAACAACAACAACAACAACAAAACAGCAGTGGACACTGGTGAACAATAGTAAGAAATAAAGATATATTCACCTCTGCTTTTCTTTAAGTTCCAGATGAAGTTATTAAAAAATCATAAATTATTCTTTTTTCCTTTCATCTTCCCTATATCAGTAATATATTTGATTATGTTATTACAATTTGTTTTTTAATTTATTTATGCTCTTAAACTTCAATTAAGTTATTATCTTTAGGTGATTCTTTTGACTCCTCACAATGAGAGATACAAATATTTACACTTCTGTCTTCCACTCCTCTTCTCTTTCCTACTGCCGCCTGGGTTGATTTGGTGTTATGTTATTTACACCATTTATTTCCTGCTCCATACCTTTCTTTAATACTGGATTCAACATGTACCATTAATCCTGTAAGCCGAGCATCTTCATTCATCTCTTAAATAGCTGATTTTATTATCAAGTGCTCTTTTTTCAATAAGACTGTGTGGTCCCTAAAAGCATGAGTTCTTGAAAGTATTCTTTATTTTGATTCTTGAATGACACTTGAGTGGATAAAGCAGGCACTACATATTGGCTGGTCAAGGCATTTCAGAGCTCCTGCCCTCTGTCTTCCTCCTTTGCAGCTAGATGTGGCCTTATGAGACCTTTATGAGTAATGAAGTATAGGCAGGACACTGCTGGGAAATGGGATGTGGTATCAGGGAAAGACAAATGACAGGTGGGACTTCACTGGGCCTTGCACTTTCATCTTGCCTTGGACACAGAGGTGATGCCTGGAGTTGGAGGCAATTGTCTCTCAATCAGTTAATGATGAACGTGTTTGATGACTGGATTGGCTCTTTGAAACTCCATTCCAAACTTCTTTTTAGAAAGGTAAGAAGGTTAAAATCACATTTTCCAGAATCCCTTGAAGGTGTGTCCTGCATGCAAATTTGCCTCCACCAACTAGACTAGTACTTAATACAGTGCACTAATGCTGAATTAAGAAATGTTAAACGTCTAGTACTCAGTAGGGTGCACTAAGGCTGAATTAGGAAATATTAAAAGTTTAGTACTTAGTAGAGTACACTAAGGCTGAATTAGGAAATATTAAAAGTCAGCATAATCAGAACCAATGAACCATAAATATCCCCAAGTCAAATGGCCATTTGAATGCAACTAGTATTAAATGGTATTTAACTGCATACATCTTTAATATGCTTCTGCAACCAGAATTATCTTTAAAAGGGTTAACCATCCATTTATTTTTAAATAAATAGAAAAAATCACTTTATTCAATAGTTCTAAAAGGTGAATAGATACCACAGCAGAAACGTGGTTTTGACTTCCTGTTGATTTCCCATAAACACAAATAAAACCACATACTGGAGTGGCAAAAAGAGTTGTTTTTGTAAAAAAAAGATTAGGTTAAAAACACCTCAAAACAACATGGTTTTAGTAATATTAGCCCCCAAATTGGAAAACTATGGGTAATCATTAGGCAACTGCTTTTTCCTGTGTCTTAGCAATCATAAAACCACTCAAAGAACAATTAGATAAACAAGAAAAAGAGAGCTCACAGAGAAAAGGAGAGCTTTGTCCCACATTTCTAGCATAGGGAATTTTGATGTCTGTTCTCTATCAAATGATTCCATTATGTATTTAAATAATAGTACACCAAAGATTTTCTTAATCTTTTCAAAAATATAATTTGCCCAAAGATATTATTAATTCCATGAATATTTACTGAGCACCTGACATGTTCCAAACACTATTCTAGGCACTGAGGATGCAGGAGTTAATGAGACACGATCTTTCCTCAAAACTCTCCCATTCTCTTGGAGGGTTGCCTTAGCCTCTGCTGCTGCTCCCCCATGGCCCCATTGCTGTCCAAGCCCGCTGCAAAGTGCATCTGATTCACTCTTGAGCTCCACAGTTCCTGGTAGAGTTGATCTCTGAATCCTTTGCTCCTAAGAAGCAACTATTTTATGTCTCTTGGAACACCCATTAGGACAGGGATCCCCAACACCCAGGCCATGAACTGGTACAGTTCCATGGCCTACTAGGAACCAGGCCACACAGCAGGAGGTGAGTGGCAGGCCAGCGAGCCAAGGGTCATCTGTATTTACAGCCGCTCCCCATTGCTCACATAACCACCTGAGCTCCACCACCTGTGAGATCCGCCCTGGCATTAGATTCTCACAGGAGCTGAAATTCTGATGTCAACTGCACATGTGAGGGATCTAGGTTGCATGCCCCTTGTGAGAATCTAATGCCTGATGATCTGTCACTGTCTCCTCTCATCCTGAGATAAGACCATCCAGTTGCAGGAAAACAAACTCAGGGCTTCTACATTCTAGAACTGTATAGAATCTTCCATTGGTTCTACATTCTGGTGAGTTGTATAATTGTTTCACTATATATTACATTGTAATAATAATAGAAATAAAGTGCACAATAAATGCAATGCAATTAAATCATTGTGAAACCATCCCCACAACTCCCAGTCTGTGGAAAAATTGTCCTCCCCCAAACTGGCCCCTGGTCCCAAAAACGTTGGGGACTGCTGTGCTAGGAGACACATGCCCTGCCGGTGCTGTGTTTCTGAGAACTAATAAGTGCCTTTGTTCTACCAGGATGGATTGATTAATGCTTGGCCTTAATAAATAAATAAATAGCAGGGAAATAGACAGTGCATCTCTGTAGAATATTTCTAAAATTTTAATTCAGAGACAACCATAAGCAGAACAAAGGAGTAAAACCATTTAAAAATGAAAAGAGTATGCAAGTATTGATTAAGACCATCAGTTGGTATTAATAGTCAAATAAGTCTAACAAATTCTGGATTAGAGAAAGAAGTTGTATATTTTAGGATTTTTTCTAATTTAAGAAGCTTTGCTGGTGCCTTTTCTCTCTTAAGAATTCAGCTAAAATTAGTTTCCTCTCCACGCAGAGTCTGAATATATTATAAAAATAAAAGAATAATTGTCTTTCACACAATAAATCTAATTTACATTTCTTTTCATTTTCTTATCTCTTTTAAACATTTTTCATCAGATGACAAAATATATGCTAAGTCCTGGATTCAGGTTTACAAAAAAAACTAATAGCTATGGCCAGCACAGATTATGATAAAATACCCATTTTTTCCTGCAGCTTATAAAGAATGCTGAACTAAAATATAATTCACCTAAGACAGCAGGTACAGACAATCTAGCAAAAGACTTATCAGTTTCTACATAAAAAGGAGCTGATTTCATTATAGTAGCAAGAACTTCTCGTGTGCATGTTTTATATTTATTTTAAAGTCTCCTTTTAAATTCAAATGAACAGGAAACCAAAAAGATCTTATCTAGTAGTAGGAACATACTAATGTTTAAAGTGTCTCTTTTTTTATCATATTCTTTTAAAAAATATTTTGTAATTAATATTTCAATTGCCTGGCTTGTTCATGTACTTAGGTATAAGAATTTTACAATTTTTGTACAACACATTTTTAAAAATTTATAATCAAGGTATTTATTAGTAACAGTCAAAACAGGCTCATTGAATCTTTTATGTTGCCTTTTGAGGAGAGAAAAATCTGAATATGTCGTTTGTTCTTGGTCTTGTTCATCTGTGTACAACAGCACAAACCTGCTGGACTTGCCAGCCACTAATCAGGGGCTACTGGGCCGCTCACCACATCTTTTCATAAACTGATTGCAAATACAGGTTGTAAGTATAGACAAGCCCTTGTTAAATAATCTTTTAAAGAAAATGTCTAAGTGATCATTAAATAGAAGTTTATCGATTCGAGAAAGGCTAAAAATAAGTGAGTTGTACAATTAATCTGGGCTCAAAAGTCTTTTCACTTTTTAAAAATAATCATTTTACCAGGATATCTGCACTATAAGACTTGATTTATAGCAGAATCAGCTGTTCGCATGGCGTTGGTGGTGAATCATGTGAAAGCAGCATAGTAAAAATGCCCATGGAGGGTTTCTTGGTTTGTATGTTTCTTTGCGTAATGTTTATTTATTATTGTTTAATTTTTTCAATTGTTTTAAGTTTTTGTAGAGATGGGGTCTAGGGTGGTCTTGAACTCCTGGCCTCCAAATGATCCTCCTGCCTCAGTCTTATTTATTACTGTTAAGACTGAGGAAAGTCATTCAATAAGTGACTGGGAGACTGGATGGAGTTCCTTCCGTAGTTGTAGACACTACATGAGCAGTAAGTAGAACATCAGTGATACACTACTACTTTAAGTAGGCATGCATTAATGGGCTATGTTTCTCTCAGAGGAGGAGGAGGGTCTGAGCTTCTGATGTTGTCTCTCAGTGCCTCGCAGACCCTACTGCTCTGCTCTGAGACCAGCCAGAGCTGCCCGTGCAGCTGCAGGGAGGGGCAGGAAGCTGAGCCAGGATGTGCAGCCAGTCAGGGGAAATCTTAGCAAATTTATTCAGGGACAGCTATCCCTATTAAAAACTAAAAATTAAAGTGTTAGCCAATAAAGAACTCCTAAATCTGATACTCTATAAATTAAAGATATCTCATCAACTAGAAAATGTCAATGTTTCTGTTCTTGAAACAATGGGCATAGTCAGAAAAAAAAATACTGTGCTTTCAATACAGAGGTACATTGAAATTGAAATACAATATAGATAACACCATCTCTATATATTATTGTTTATGGAGATATCATTCAGACACCATAAAATTCACCCTTTTAACATATAGAATTCAGTAGTTTTGGTACATTCAGAGGTTTGCGACCATCACCACAATCCAATTCCAGAACATTCTCATTATCCCAAAGAAACACCCATTAGCAGTGATTCCCTATTTTCTTCTTCCCTAAGCTCCACACAAACACTAATCTACTTTCTGTCTCTGTAGATTTATCCATTCTGGACATTTCATATAAATGAAATCATAAAATATGTGGCCATAAATTTTATTCTTTCAAATGGATTTAATCCTGAATAAAGGTATCATTTTGCTTTAGTTCATTGTCATAGAATTATTTTCTTTTAAAACATTGTAAGTTATTCATGAATAAGAGATCTGTGGATCAATTGGGTAAAGTGAATCAATTCACATAAGTGAAACGATATCTGGTTATTGATTGACATTCTTATTTCATTCCTTTCTTTTAAAACCAAATGATCTAAAGCATTCCACTGTGATGCTAGTGACTCAAAGACAATTAGGTTGACTAATATTTCTCATCAAATCGATTCAATTGCCTAGTTGTTTAAGGATATGCATAGGTAACCAAAATCGGTAAAACAAATTACTACAAAATGTTAGGCTGCAAAAGTATTCTGTTTAAAGACAGTGTTTATTCTCTCTCCACCAAGACTAATTACTGGAAGAAAGCAATTTATTCTGCCTGGTACAGTGGAGAAGTGATATATGAGAAGCATGAAAGTTTCACAGTGCAAAAGGAGGAAGTAGGTAACGATTATAGTGGAATAGTCATTACAAAATGGTAGACTTACTCTACTTATACTGAGAAAGAAAAGTGTGGTCATAACAAGTGTGATTGGGGTGAGTATGTTGTTAGTAAATGAAACCCCGTGCAGCAATAATCCCTACACACCAAGAAAGGAAGAAACACCTCCTTGTATGCAACTGACTTCTCATCAGAAGTGTCACTCACATTATCTGGGGAAGTTCAAACTCTTCAACCTAGAACCTACTGATGTAAACAGAGAAAAGGTCAAAGCAGTGCCTCCAGCATGTATACCTATGTAACAAACCTGCATATTGTACACATGTACCCAGAACTAAAAGTATAATAATAAAAAAAGAACTAAAAAAAAGCAGTGCCTCCAGAAGAAAAAAGAAAGAAAGAAAAATAAACAACAGAGACAAATGAGTCCTCACCTCTGCTCCAAATCTATTCCTTTCTCTCTATATCTTTTTTACTCTTTCTATCACCCAGGTAAACTTTCCCTATGGGCAGGACCGGCCAGGCAGATATGAGTCAATAGCTTAAGTAACTTATGAGATTCTATCAGCCACAAAAATATCATTCCCAGTAGTGTGCTACAATATTGCAATTTCAATAATTAGGTTTTATTGTTATTATTACATTAATGTAGTATCTCTGAGACAAATAAATTTTCCAAGACAGACATATATGGGATGTTTTGCTGCTAACTACTGGATGACAGCACTGAATACCTAGAAAACAAATAGCTCCAAGAGTGAAGATATTGAGATGAAGACTAATTTGCTTTGTTTTGCACATATATTTCAAGCTCCAGGGATTGTGCTATGCTCCGGGTATACATGTATGACTCAGACAAAATTATCACCTCTGAAGAACTCAATCTAGTGAATGGTGACAATTATCCTCAAAGATAGCATAAAATCTAAACTGGAGGTATATACAAAATATTATGAGGCAGAATGTAGTTCATAGAAAGGCTGGCATCAGGCCTGAATCTTAAAGAATAAGGTAGCATTTAGCAAAGAGATAAGAATGTGAAAGACTTTTTATATAGAAGAAATAATTTACAATGTAATGGAGAGAAAATGTCAAAGTGAAAAAAATACAAATTGCTTCGTATGCTAGACGCATAATAAACTGTATAAAGTTAGGAATAGAGAGGGAGGCAACGGCTATTTCATTAAGGTCTTTTCTGTGCTAATAATAGGACTTTGTAGATTATCTAATAAGTGAAAGAGAGCCATTGAATTCAATTATAGAGAAAGGCATTAAAAATCATTAATTCTTACAGAAGTTATTTTAACAACAGTGAGGGATGCATGGAACCATTCCTACCCAAGTGTTGTCTCTGAATCCTCTTCCAGTCTGCAGGTCATTTGATCTGGCCTCAGACACGTTAAGAACCTTGCTCCAGAATGTCAATCAACGACTTCATGAAGTGCACTTCATTTAGCTCAGCTGATTTCTAAAAAATACACTTTGTTGAAGAAGATAGTAATGCATTAATTTACAACCTGACTCAAGCTCCTCATCTCTTTTAGACCAGCATCTTGGGTAGCACTGCTTAGAGGTGAGACTATAGTTCCCTGATGAGCAATAAGCATCTTTGGATGGTAGAGAAGTGAGCTCCATAAAGGTGTCATCAGATGTGTCTTGTACTCCATAGCTACTCTCAGCTCTGACCGCATCACATGGTATATGCTCAAGAAATACTGGGCTGACTATTGACTGGGAACAAGCCGAGAATATTGTGACCCATTATGGTGCTGTTGAAATAGTCCAGTAAAGAATGACTTTCCACACCAAGATATTATCAGTAGAGATAGGGAGGAGGGAAAGATATGGAGACACTTACACCTTAAAATCAACTGACTCATGGCTAATCAGAATTTTTGGATGAGGCACATTAGAGAGAGGGAGTGATCTAGAGGGTTGCTTATGGAAATTTGGCCTGGGGGATAAACTGAGTGATGATGTCTAATTTCTAGTTAGGTTGTACAGGAGGTATATCACGGTTTAGGTATGTTCAGGTTGAATTGTTGAGTTCATTAAAAAATCACAAATATGTGTCTTTGGCTTTTAAGAAATTGGAGTTAGAGATGCAAATCCAGAAGCCACTACCATGTGCAGAGAGAGCAGCCCTGAGGAATATTAGCATTAAGGGGAACGTGAGCTGAGAGGAGATTAGCTCACATACCAGAGTAGGAATAAATTTTTGCAGAATAAACAGTAAAATCAGAAAGAAATGATACAGATAAAAAAGGATGAAGAAATTTTCTAGAGGGAGAAAATGGTAAACTGTTACAAATGTTCCTTAACTCATACAATGCAGTAATGTTCTGATTCTGCCTAACAAATTATCACAAACTGAGAAGCTTAAAACAACATCTATTCATTCTCTCACAGTTTCCATGGGTCAGGAGTCTGGGTATCACCTATCTGGGCCTTCTGCCCAGGATCTCAGGATGCTGCAACCAACGTGTTGGCTGGGCTGTGTTCTCATGTGGAGGCTTGACTAGGGAAGATTCACTTCCGAGCTCATTCAGGTCATGGTATGCATTGGGTTGGTGCAAAAGGAATTGCGGTTTTTAAAAGTAATGGCAAAACCACAATTCCTTTTACACCAGCCTAATTGTTCCTTGTGTCTATATGACTGAATGGCCCCACTTTTTGGTAAGTATTGGCTGGAGCCACTGTTAGTTAGGTCCTAGAGGAACCCCACAGTTTCTTGTTTCGTGGCCTTCCTCTCCATGTCTGCTTACTTCATCAAGCCAACAAAGAGAATCTCTCACTCCAGTCTGCCAAATGGAGTCTTACATATTCTAACATAACTGTGGGAGAGACATCCCATCACCATTGCCATATTCTGTTGGTTATAAGCAAGTCACAGTTTCTGCAGTTAAGGGAGTGGGTTACAGAAGAATGTGAATGTTGGGAGGTGGAAATCATTGAGGTTTCCCATAGAGTGTGCACACAACATTCAATATGGCATGAAAATGACTCAGGGATTGATTTGTCATTGAGATCACTGGACCCTAGAAGAATCTCAGTGAATTCCTGAGGCAGGAAACAAATTGCAATAAGCAGAAGATAGAATGAGAAGTGAGAAAATGGAGACAGAAATTATAAACAACTATCCTTGGATTCTTCTCTATGAAGGGAGAAAGAGAAGACATGCCTTGTAGCTGGTTAGTGCTCCCAAGGAACAGAATCTCCTTGTATTTGTCTCTGATTCCTAGCATCAGCTCAGGATCTGGCAAACAGCAGCTGTTTAGTAAGAATTTGTTGAATGACAGTAGCCAAAGTGGAGAAAATTTGGAGAATTGTTGTTATTGTTTAAGATTGGGCAAACTTAAAAAATGCCATTAAATGGAAGAGAAGAAGTCAATGGAGTGAAAGAGGTTAAAGATGTAGGAGAAAGGAGTTTTTCAGAAGTAACTCACACAAAACGAGAAGCAATGGCATCTATGGAAGTGCTGGGAGGCATCTGATGCTCTTGCTTGCCATTCACAAAGAGAAATTAGAAGACTTCTTGGACCCCATGATGTCTTCCGTCAATGTCCAGCAACAGTGTTCATCTTCCGCATCCTCCGGTTCCTACATGAACCAACGTGATCCTGGCTAAGGCCAACTACTCCAGGAACCCACTGGGAATTACTCCCTCTCCTCTCCTCAAAGATGGGACTAGAAATTCTTGCCTCCCTCTTTTGCTTCATCATTTCCTCTTCTATGGTATCATGCCCGTTCGCTTACACATCAATTCCCCCAAAGGGGCAAAAATAAAACAAACAAAAAACCACAAATCTGTACTTGTAGTTTTTCCATCTCCAACAACCAACCCAGTTTTCAGTTTCTTCTCACAACAAAACTCTAAGAGATATTTTCATTCATTATCTCCCAGTAATGCATTTATACATTTTGTTGGTTTGTTTACTAGCAAATGTTCATCAGGATGGTGAAATGTGAAAGAAAATCATCTTATATATTCCAGTTAACATTTTACAATGTAGGGAAAATGCAAGGATAAACACGATTGCTCTTCTTGAAAATGAACTTGATTTAGAAGACGATAACCACTACCACCTGCTCTCTATTTAGCCAGGATTCTGAAGGGAACGATGTCTGTTTGCAGTGGCATCTTGGTGAATTTGATCTGTTTGAGCAAGTGGCCTCACTGTGAGAGCCAGGACATCTCTAGCTGCTGCAAGGACAGCTTCCCCGAGGGCTGAATAAGCAGACTGGAGAACTCCTGTGCTCCCTTCTTGGGTGTTGTGTCTTCTGTGTCAGACCCTTCAGAGCAGAGATCGTGGACCAGGCACCTTTGTATTCAGAGAAGCAACACTGCTAAGCTGCAGGTTTTAAACTGTCTGTGTTCGTTTGCTTTCACAGCTTCCAAAGACTTGTTTGCCTTTCTCTTTGAATTTGATGTTACAACTTTATTTAAAATCTGATTTTAAACTAGACAACAAGTCTCTGTTTTCTGTGATGCTTTCTTGCCGTAAGCATTTTCATTACGGTTTAATTTGGACATGCTTAAATCCTCTTTCTTTATGTGGCCAAGATACGTTACTGAAATAGTACATTGTTTCTGTACTTCCCGGAATTTTCTCCTTCTCATTTCAAGCAAGTAGCCAGGATTTGTAATTCTTTTAGAAATCCCTCCTCCACCCCCTACTCCTGTGGGGTTTTTGGCTGGGATGAAAGCAGTCTGTCTCTCCCTGTCTTTTGTAAAAGCCTACACCCCCTGTAGAGATTACCCTGGGTTTTCTGGAGGGTCTGTGCAGGAGAAAAGTCCTGGGAGCCAGGAAAGGGATGGGGGTAAATCCTAGGACACCAAGAAGGGGAGGTGGGGAATTAGAGCAGGGCCCTGAGAGCAGGGTCTCTTGGCTGAGGGGCTCTGCTGCTTCTAGACCTCCTTGATTGAGCTATGGGACTTGAGGTGATTCTGGGAGCTCCTTCAGGCAGCAAGACTCCCATTGGAAATTCCAACTGTGCACCTGCAGAGGCAAGAATGCAGGTCCCCAGTGTCACCCAGCAGGCTAGCATGGCACGGGCACACGTGGGCCTGAAAGAAGTGTGGTCGCCGTGGTTTGGGCGGTCCAAGGAGAATGGCTTCCCACTGCCTGATATTCAGTACGGCCCTGGATGTTCATACCTTTCAGGGCCTGAAAATAAGCAAAGTTGAATTTTCTATTTTCTGCTCAGAGTCAAAACTTTTGGATACCCAAGTTTTATAAATATATATACCTTGCTGATCTGAGTTTGTGGATTGAGATTTATATCAGCTACATTTATAAAAACTATTGAATTTTGTTGATTTCTGCCCTCAACATTATACTTATTTGTACTGTTTTATTCCTCACTTCCACTTTTTTAGGCTACAGGCATGTTTTCTCCAGAATTATCTTCCTAAATGGAGTGTAATTTTCAGTGCATCTTTCTCAGATAACAGAAATCAGAATGGGGGACAAGGAACACAGTGACTTCCATCATTTATCTTGATCTATTCAAAGATGTTAAAAATTGTTCAATGATAACTGCAGTCATATTTTATTTTGATTATTTTAGTTGTTTTTTATTAGTGGCTTATTATTTATTACTGTTTAAAATAATTGTCATATACCCTTATTGGTGGGCATATAGTTGTTTCTTTTCTTTGTTTTTCACTTTTAAAAACATCATTGAAGACATTGTCTTGTGTGTGCACCTATGTGAACAGATAAATCTAGAAGTGGAATTCCTGGCTCACAGATACATTTTTCATTTTAATTGCTTTTGCCAAATCAACCTCCGTAAAATGAGCTCAATGTATGCTCCTCAGGAAAACGAATTTAAAAGCACACAGGTGGTGTGGATCCAGGCCCTACTGCAACGGGAGGAGCAACCTGTACTTGCAGATGCAGTCAGGGGGAAATGTCTGGGATGAGTTTTTCCCAGGGCAAGTCAGGACCCTTCGTGAGTAGGTGCTCAGTTGTGGACATCTCCACACCCACCCTTCCTGAGCAAGTGGCCCTCTGGGGTCCTGCTCCCTGTAGAGCCCTTCATTCATCTGCCCTCCTGCCAACATCAGAGGCTCTGCCCCTCCTCCCTCCTGGCTCCTGGGCAGCTGGCAGGATCGAGGCTGGCTTATACTTCTGGATTTCTGTTCTTGCCGAATTTTGATAATTAAGAACTTTCCTTATTTACTTATCTTTTCAGTCATGCATTTAAGAAGATGTTTGAAATTATTATCCAGCATATTTTCAGCATTTTTTAGTGGAAAGGTTGTTTACCTTTTCTGATTGGCCATATGTTAGATATAGAAATCTCACCTGTCTGTTTACTTTGTCTCATGTACTTTCTATAGACAGGTTGTAAATTTGTATGGAGTCAAACTTGATCTCTCATTATATAGCAGAGGTTACAAACTGGTGGCATTTCTGTTGGACAATGTGATATTTTGTAAGATTCTAGGATGAGGCAGGTGTTATGGGGCCTTGTTTTTATAGTGTTGGTGTGTTTGTCACTGCTGAATTTACCTAAAATTATAGAATAATATGCATAGTGTGACCTCACAAAGCTCCTAAACATGAAAACACACGTGTGTGTGTGTGTGTGTGTGTGCATGTGTGTGTGTAACTCTAGTTGGAAGAGAAACAGAAGAAATTCTAAAAAATTACTTTACTAAAATTGCATCAGTATATTCTTGGCCAGATCTTCTTTCTGACTGTAATGCATGTCACTTTATATTTACAATATTTTTTTACAAGTATAAACAAATGACTACCAATCAGGCAAATTTCATCCCAGATTTTCTGATTACTGAAAACTCAACTCCTTAGCCATTTGAATGTGTATTTAATATCTTTGAATTATTATAATTCTTCTTCTTTGATGCTGTACACACAAATGTGGTATGAATGCATCCTAAACATAAAGCTCAACTGATCTAAACTTTTCTATGACTAAGAAAACATGACATTAATGTAAAATTTAGATATGAGAAATCAGTAATACAATGAGGTTACTCCTCATCACAGTGCTAAGCAATTTAACAACAGGATATTTTTAAAGTCAGTTCTACCATTGTTCTATTGAACTGACCAAATTGGTAGTAACCAACATTTTAAACCATGACCTTTTATTATATGACTGAAGCTGTATGAATACCTTTCAACTAGAAGTTGGGTTTTCACATTGTTAAATTGGCTAGCTGGTCTCCTGAGAAGAGGCAGTGAAAAAAATCTGGTGATGTCATAAAAATCAAAAATGTTATGGACAAAAGTTCTCATTATCTGGAAAGATGAGAAATATAAAACTAAAGAAAAACAAGGTCTCCTAAAGAAAGGACAATTCACTTTCTATATGATAACCTTTTCCTTCAAAAATACTTTACTGCTGACAATCTACAATTCAATACTTAGCTCAGTAAATTGAATGGCATTACAAAGTTGGAAATTATGTCTCTGCAGAAAAAAATCCTAAGTTGTAGAATTGCAGATCTGAATATTATTTAAGAAATCTATTTTTCTGTCTGTCTATCTATCATGTATCTATCATCTATTTATCTATCATCTATCTATTATCTATCTGTCATCTATCATGTTTGTCTATTTATTTATCAATCATCAGTTTGTCTACCTATCACCCGTTTGTCTGCTTGTCTATTTATCTGTCATCTGTTTGTCTATTTTATCTATCTATCTATCTATCATCTATCTATTCACCTATCTATCTACATCTATCATCTGTTTGTATGTATCATCTGTTTGTCTATCTTTCATCTGTCTATCTATGTATCATCATCTATCTATGAAGAGAGTTTTCATCTTTAGTTACTGTGTATACAATTGTTTGTTCCTCCAGAACAACCTTTATTTCTATAACTATGATATCTTTCAAGCTTGGTTACTTTTTCTCCCTGGTATCATCTGCCTTTACTGTTTATTAGATATTCCAAATACAGTGTCAAAAATCTCACCTCACATTGCCCTTTTTCACTCTAACTTTCTGCTGGAGTGTTCTGTGCTCCCGCTACTTTCTAAAGTATCTGTGTCTACTCCCCATCTGTTTTTGTTTTATGTTCCTACATTATTACTCTAAGATGTTTTACTCATGCTTGAATTCAATTATCGATTCCATTTTTTGGAACTATCCTTTATTTTCATAGAGAACACCATAACAAAAAGATAAGTAGAAATAAATTTTCTGATTCCTTGTAATCCAAATTTTTTATTTATTTTTACTTCACTGAAAGTCTTGCTGCAACAAAATTCTAAGTTAAAAATTGTATGACTTAAAATTATATAGACATAAATCCTCTGACTTGCAGTTCTTCTTGTGATTTCTGGAGGGTCTGATGCCTTTCTGATTCTTATCCTTTTGTGGTGATTATTATTCTGGAAATTTTAGGAACTTCTCTTTATATTTGTTGTTCTCAATTATTACAATGTCATACTTACCACGCATCTGTTCTCAATCATTTCGCTGGAGATTTGTTAAGCTTATTTCATCTATAGACCCCTGGCCATTGACTCTAGGAAAATAATTTTGTTAGATTTTCTGACCATTTCCCCATCCACTTTCTCCATTCTTTCTTTCAATAATTTTTATTAGTTAGAAATAGTTGAATTTCAATTTCTTGGAATAATCTTGCATATCTCTTGTTTCCACTCATATTTTTCATTCCCATTGGTTCTTGTTCCACTTTCTAGGCTATTTCTTTGATTTTTAAATTCCTACCAGTGATTAAATATTCTAAAATTTCTTAAATCATGGTTTTAATTGTCTGAGTGTATTTTTTGCTTTCTTTTTTTAAGTATCTTGTTCCTATTTTATGGATGAACTGTTTTCTTGAATATCTCAGTAGACACTGTTTTACCCTTTGAGTTTCATCTATCTTTGGATGCTTCTGTGATCAGTTGTTCTAGTTGTTAATCTTTGTATCTTTTACATCACAAGGATATCACTAAATATAAGGAGGTCTCAATGGTTCAGTTATGTTTGAGATGGAAAAAATAAAAGCTGCCTGTAAGCTCTGTTTGTATGGTCAAGTCTTGTCAACTAGCAGCCTTATTTTAGGGTAATGATTCAGGAAGTAGGAAAGTAACTTGGAGGGCTGTCATGTGAGCATCTTGGTCCAGATCAAAGTTCTAGAGGAAAGACCCATGCAATTTTTTGCCTGGTGGGTGGGCACTTTGGTGCCGGGAGATATGGGAGGATTGTGTTAGCTCATCTAAAAACAACTTCCCAACATTCACTCCTCCCGTCTTCTGCTTCAAGCCTCTCTCCAGCACTCTTTTGTAAATGCTGGTTTTCGGGCCCAGTGTTCTCTTGGGGTTCTGCGGCTGTCTCCCTCGTCTGCCATGACCACCTCCTACATACTCTACACCTGCATTGGTCCATGTGTGTTCTGCAGGTCAAGCATCTGCCTCATGGAGGAGGCTGATAGAAATCCACATTCTCTGACCCTATCCTGGACCTAACTGAATTCTGATCTCTGGGGGTGGTGCCTCCAAGTGAGATTTTAAAAGGTGATTTTCGTGTGTTTGTTTTTAAAGAATGAACAATTCTGAGAGCTGCTGCTCTGGACTGCAGCTTCCTCATCTCCACTTCACTAGGTACATCTCCTCTAACCACATCCAGACTTCCAGAAATTGCTGCTTACTCTTGTCAGACATGCTTCTCACTCATTCTAGGATTGTGCTTTCATGCCAGAAGTCATAAACATATGTGACAAAGCAAGTAAAGCTAATGAGTGACATGGACTGGGTGACCAGCCTAGGAATTGAAAGGGACTGAAGTGCGCTAGAGAGCACAGGCTTCCACCTGAAGGCGTGGCTGCCACACAGCCCACTAAGCCCCAGCCACAGCATCCACGTGAGAATGTGGGCCACTGCTGCCAGGACCTCCAGGGTTTGCAGTGTGGGGGAGTGCGTGACATTAGGAGATGATCTTCTCATTTAAAAAATCATGTCTATCATCAGTACGGTTTGTGGGCCACACCTGTAACACCTTATCTGTGTTATTTTCCTTCTTCTATCATTTTAGTGGGGGCTTGGTAAGAGAAGAAAATGAAAACCTATTGCGAATCTGTATCATTTCAGAAGAATCTTTCTGTTCCTAATTTTTTTTTGTAATTTGTTTTTGAGATATGATTTACATACATAAAATGCATCGTTTTAAAGTGTACAGTTCTGTTGGCTTTAGTACATTCATAGTTGTGCAAAAATTACCAAGATCTAAGTTTAGAACATTGCCATCACACCAAAAAGGAACTCTATCCCCTTAACAGTCACTCCCCATTCGTCTCCCCTCTAGCCCCCAGGAATCACCAATCCCATTCTTATCTCTATGAATTTACCTATTCTGAATATTTTATATCCAGATTCATGTAAATGGAATCGTGCAATAAGTAACCAATTTTTTGTCTGGCTTCTTTCGCTTAGTATAATTTTTTTCAAAGTTCATCCATGTTATAGCAGGTATCAGCACTTTTGTTTCTTTTTATGGTTGAAAAATATTGCCTTGTATGTATATACCATATTTTATTTATTCATTCATTTATTGATGAACATTTGGGTTTATGAATACTGCTATTATGAATATTGCTGCTATGAATATTTGTGTACATGTTTTGTGTAAACAAAGTTTTTCGATTTTCTTGGGTATATACCTAGAAGTAGAATTTCTGGGTCATATAGTAACTTATTGTTTAACTTTTCGAGAAACTACCAAACTGTTTACCAAAGTGGCTGAATTCTACATTCCCACCAGCAATATATGAGGGTTTCCATTTCTGCCCTTTCTTCTAACACTTTTTGTTGGCTGCCTTTTTAATTTCATCCATCCTAGTGGGTATGAAGTGGTATCTCATTATGGTTTGGATTGCATTTATTTGATGACTAATTTAAGTCATCAAATACTTATTCACCACTTGTATATCTCCTTTGGAGAAATGCCTACTCAAATTATTTGGCCACGTTTTTATTGGGTTATTTTTCATTATGTCGTTGAGTTGTAAGATTCCATATACATTCTGGGTATTTATCTGATATATCACTTGCAAACATTTTCTTGCATTCCATGGATTTTCTTTTCATTCTTATGATAGTATCCTTAAAAGAATCATTCCTACTTAATATTCAAAAAAAAGAATGAATGTGGAATTTTACTACCTGCTTTTTTTGCTGTCAAAAAGTTTATTTTATATCACTTATGATGTCCTGGTGATGAGCTAAACTTGCATTTCCAAAATAAACTTGATCGTGCCCTAATTTCTTAAATGTATAGTTCTGTTACTTTTTTGTTTACTTATTTGTATTTTGCCTCCTTCCGGCTTACACCTGGAAGATTTCATATAACCTGACCACTTTGAGCCAACTCTAGCTCCGACTTTGTTAAAACTGTATTACCGGATCTGACAAAGTGCCAGTGTAAAATATTACATTTATGGTAATTAAACCTTTGTGTTTCTAACATTTGGAGACTTCACTATTTAATGCGTTCTCATTCAGTGCACCAAGGAGGTAACATATTGGCTCTCCTGGGGCACATAGGTCCCACAGACATGTTTGGTTTGGCACACACAATGCTACAAATATTGGGATGGTACCCATAAAAATTTAGAGATTCAGCGTTACTTAAAACATTTGACTGACTGGTACTGGGATCATTTTCCCACCCAGCAACAAGCAGTGGGGCTGGTTTCCAGTTTCACTTTTAAACAGAGTAGTGGACTCCAGGTTGCCATCATTTCCTGCAGTGCCAATTATCATTCAGTCCTTGACAATATCCTTTGACTCGTGTATAAAAGTTTGTAATCTCTGGAGCAAAAGTCAGAACATTTGTATATTCATCATAAATTTACTCTTCTATGTTGTCTGCACTTACACTGTAGTACTTCTTTCTAGATCCCATTTGCTGTGTGTGTGTATGTGCGTGCAGGAGATTTCAGAACTCAGCCTTGAACAAGGCATAATGTTTGACATATGTTAGGATAAAAAATTAGTTTTTGGCCCTGATGTTCTGCCTAATCATGGTTGAGTCTTCTCATATCTGCTGCTGAAAAGCAGATTGGTGTGCAAAGCCCTCAGTCTGATTCCCAGGTCCAACATGCAACAGGCTATGATTTTCTCTCACAGTGTCTTCTTGCCTCACAACCCACACAGCCCTCCACACCCACTGGCACGGGGAATAGATAGGAGAACAAGCAAACAGAGATTCACAGCCATCACTGTTACCAAGATTTGCCTGTCTGTGCCTTGCAGATGTTATTTGGGGGTCCTACACCCCTCAGAGTGCACCGTAACACTGCCAGTTGGGCTCTAAATTTTCTGCATTATTTTTAAAGATTTACATTATCTCTGACTTTATTGCTGGGCCTGAAAAAAACACTTAATTATCTCCTTGTCAGGTGTCTGAGTCACAAATAAATGTTGCAAATAACAGAAAATATCTTCCTACCTTTTCTCAGATGTTGTCTGATTCCTGAAGAGAAGCCAACATGTCTTCTTAGTTTTTCTCCAGCCCCCACCACAGACCCTATAATTAAAATTAATTCTTCCCAGATTCTGTCTCTGAGTTGACAGCTCAGTTCTCCATGGTGATAAAGGGTGTTTACTTTTCTGTGTCTTTCATAGGTATCTATTGGTAGGTTGATGGTGGTTACAGACCAGACAACGGTGAAGATGAGGCGGGCGATGATGATGCTGGTGACATTCGTGAAATGAATTTAACACTTTCTCTGGGCCAAGCACTACCTTGTGGACTGACACATCCATAAACTCCCATGGAGTCTGAAGCTCTGCTTCTCCTCCTTCTCACACTTTTGCATTTCACTTTTTTATGCCCATAATGCCTCTGAGTCTGGCTTGGAGAATTTTGCATAGCCTGAAATCTTGTGAATCTGAGATTTGGTTATTTTGCACCATTTGGAAACTAAAATAGAAACACTAAATTTACGGAGCACTAAATTGTGTCAAGCATCATTTGATACATTTGCGTCAAGGATTTCACTTAATATACATAATTTTCCTAAGGAACCAATACTTATTATTCAGAAAGAGACTGGATGATATCAAAAATATGTTTAGTCTCCTTGTTTAATGCAATAAATACACTTTCCTTGAAAACACTTAAATTCAGTGTGTGCCTATGTGTGTGTGGGGGGGAGGGGTTTGGTGTGTGTGTGTGTGTGTGTGTATGTGTGTGTGTTGAGTGGGCATAATATTAATAATATTAAGTGTAATAATAGAAAGCCAAAAGATACAGAACATGGGATGGAGAGATTTTCTCTGCCAAGTGGGGAGAGTCCCTGAAAGTGAGGCCTGTCTCTGGTGTTGAAGTTTGATTATCCCATTTTAAAGATGAGGAAACTGACTCAGATGCATTAAAGAGTTTGAAAAAAGCTACAGATATATGAAAGGGTCAATATTATGCCTATTTTACAATTATCCAATAGTCATTTTTCACCTTTTCCAACATTGAATAGCAATTTTAACTTTTTCAGTATTTTAATAAATCCTTAATCTATCTCAGAATATCAAGCTCCCAAAACACCTTCCAGATTATTTTACGAGACATTTTGACTAGTTTTTCTTTTAACTAGCATGCAAATAAAAACATGTAGCTCAGCTGACGACAATCTGTTTTAATTTTTCAGATCACCAGCTATTCTAATTATCCAACACTCAGCACCATCCACCCACCATGCTTCATTGAACTGATGGCGCAGGGATGTGTGTGTGTGTGTGTTGTGTGTGTGTGTGTGTGTGTGTATTATACATATAGTATGTACATTAATAAATAATTTCTTCCATCAAACATAATTTCATGAAGTTTTGTCAATCAGGCATCTTTTAAAGATATATGTATGCCACTGTCCTCAAAAGAATTTAATTCATTCTTGCAAATAACATCCACCAATAATTTTAACAGTTTAGAAGAAATTACTCTTATATAAATAGGGAATACATCAAATTGTTTATCACTCAGATATATCCTGTAAGGAATTAGTTATAATGTTTAAAAAGAATGTGTTACATTTATATTCGTTTTAATGACTTATTGTAATAACCTGACAGAATTAGGCTATTATGTTTGGCTTTAAGTTATATTTAAAACATATATAAAGGTTTCATTAGTTTAAATAAAGCCATTATTGTATATAAACTAATTTGAATTAAATTATGTGTTCTAAAAGCCAAAGTATTCAGTTGTAAAGTATCAATTTAATGCATGATATAATTCATTCTAAATGTCCAAGTTAAGAAGAAAAAGAAGAAAACAACTGTAATCATATATCCTGGTATGTGGACAATATGGTAATGAGTAAAAGTGATGGGAAAAATTTGATTTAATTTAAGCTGCTCAATTTCGCTTTCATTATTTTAGTTGCTCAGTAGAAACCTCACATTAGTTATCTGCTCATCAGAGTTGTGAAAAGTTTTGTGATAAGAAATCAAGCTTTTTTGAACACTCAGAAAGTGTGATGTAAGGGTGGTGTTAAGCTGGTGTAATCATCTAATTCCAGGTGTGGTTTTCATTTTTGTAGGCTCATTAATGTGATTATTATTGCACCGAGAAGTCGTCATGGTCCAGCATACAAACAATGTTGAAATTCAAACTTTCATGAAAATACGCCTACTAAGTGGATGAGATGCCTGGGCTCCCCAGTTGTCAGCCTTTCCTCACAGATGAGTTCTCACGGAAGCCATTACAACAAGGGGAGTTGGATGATGGGCTTCAAGGCTTTGGTCCACATGCCATGCCCATCTCCTGGAGTCACTAACTGAATATCCACATTCAGAGGCCACGTCCTTTTTCATCCACAGTGAAAATCTTATATTCTTACATTCCTTAATACTGCTAAATGCCTTAAATATGCTTTAAGGTAATTTGCATAGCCACTTTTTTTTTTTTTTTTTGAGACAGAGTCTCGCTCTGTGGCCCAGGCTGGAGTGCAGTGGCGGGATCTCGGCTCACTGCAAGCTCCGCCTCCTGGGTTCACGCCATTCTCCTGCCTCAGCCTCCCTAGTAGCTGGGACTACAGGCGCCCCCCACCAAGCCTGGCTAATTTTTTGTATTTTTAGTAGAGACGGGATTTCACCGTGTTAGCCAGGATGGTCTCTATCTCCTGACCTCGTGATCCGCCTGCCTCAGCCTCCCAAAGTGCTGGGATTACAGGTGTGAGCCACCGCGCCTGTCTGCCACTCTTTGTATTTCATTCTCAATACCTTGATCACTAACTCTTGTACAACTTACAAATAAATTGGTTTACTTTTCATTATTCCATATGAAAATTCTTCAGCTAAGTGAAAGATGGAAACTCTAAAAAGCATATGGTTTTCATCTTTTTCAATAAAATATTCATGAAAATGGTTTAATTACTTATTTATTTGACTTAGGTGTTTAGAATGAAAGATGTGGTCTGATTGTATAATATTTTTTCGACCTTTTAATCTTCAATAAGTTTTCATCTTAAGCACAAAAGATTGTTTCTTTTTCCCAAACTTTCACATAATTCTCAGAGTGGACAAGAAGCATCAGAAATATTATAATAAATATTTCAGTGACATTTGGGGACATTAATACATTTTAAATTGCATCTGTCAGTCAAAGCAAGAGAAAGGATTCATGCATTTATGTAACAAATACTTATTGAGATCCATTTTATCTCAGCAACTAGAAATATAGAGATAAATAGACCCCCAAAATTTTCAGTTTTAAAACTGTATAGCAATGAGTATACACCTCTGTGTGGGGCAAATGCTTATTATACACTAACTGGTTTTTTAATATCTCCCTACTTTCTAGACTGTAGGCCGCATGGGAACCCCTTTTGAACCAGGGGCCTACAGTCTAGTAAGTAGGGAGATATGCAAAAACCAGTTAGTGTATAATAAGCATTTGCCCAAGCAGGGGTATATACCAATTGCTATGCACTTTTAAATGTGAAACATTGTGGTTAGCTTGGGGCCATCTAGAAAGGCCTCATGAAAGCAGCAACTAAGAAGAGATTTGTGGAATAAAAAGGAGTTTTTCACTTAACAGGTTGCAGAGGACACCCAGACCAAAGGGAACATCATCTACAAAGACAATAGTGTGAGAGAAAGTGGAAGATTCTGGTATCTATAAGTAGTTCCATATGGCTAAATAAAAAGTATGATGACAACATGTACCAGGAAGTGAGGCTGGACAAAAGGCAAGAGACCAGTTTAGAAAGGGATGTGCAAACTCAGGAAAATATTTTATAATCTGACAAGAAAGGGGGGGTTGCTGGGTTTTTTTCAGTTAAACTTTTTAATTTTTAGATAATTGTTGATTCACGTTTAATTTTAAGAATTCACGTCCTTTGCAGGGACATGGATGAAGCTGGAAACCATCATTCTCAGCAAACTAACACAGGAACAGAAAACCAAACACCTCATGTTCTCACTCATAAGTGGGAGTTGAACAATGAAAACACATGGACACAGGGAGGGCAACATCACACACCAGGGTCTGTAGCGGGGAGGCTAGGGGAGGGAGAGCAATGGGGCAAATACCTAATGTAGATGATGGGTTGATGGGTGCAGCAAACTGCCATGGCACGTGTATAGTTATGTAACAAACCTGCACGTTCTGCACACGTATCCCAGAACTTAAAGTATAATTAAAATAAAAAAAGAAATAATATGAAGAGATCTCATGTGCCTTTTACCCCCTCCCAAGTTTCCCTTTAGGCTACATCTTGTAAAACTGTTTTTACATTAGGAGAATTGGTCTGTGGATAGTGTGAGACACATCAATGAGAGAGTGGGACATGGAGCCATTTAGGAGGCTGATGGATGGCTCAGGATAGAGAAAAGGCAGGCATAGTTTAAGCTGGTGCTAGTGAAGATGAAAAGGGGAGGATAGGATCTTATGTGTCACGTAATTTTAATAAGAAGTCATCAGCGTTGGGTAATTAATCGGATGCTGGTACTATAGAAAGAAAGGGATGTAGAAGGTTTCCAAATTCCTATATTTGAAGATGTGGGTGAGTCCCCAAAATATAGAGAAGGGGTAGCAGTTAGTCAACAGTAGGTGAAGTAAAATGACTGATAATCATGATGAAGTGAATCAAATAAAAGTCACTGGTGTCCTTAGAAGGAACATTTGAAAGAGGCTAATTGCTCTTGCTCCCAGCTGGGCTTCTGGGGAGAAGAGACTAAACTCACTGTGGCCAATTCCTTAACTCATTTCCCCTTCAGTTTACTGTTCAGTTGACACTGCAATCTAGTTTCTTATTAAATGGTGACTATAGTGTTTGAAATGTATTGAACAGTAATAAATGTATGCTCCTAGAAGTGTGAGAATTTTTTTCTAAGGATCAGGTCTTCCTCCTGCATGGTTCTCAAAAATGATATACATGAAGAAAAATGGAAAATAGAAAAGTTTCTCTTTAACATTCATTACTCAAGTGCCTGATACTTGGTTCCAATAGAAATGGAGGATATAATTTAGTTTTAAGGCCTAAACATAGTCTCTCCTTTCTGCTAAGCTGAATTTAAATTGTGTAACCAGTCCATCACCAGTGTACCAAAGAGCTCAGACCACCACCAATGACAGCTCTCCATGGAAAAAGAAGAGAAGCAGAGGAGGGTGGCTAAGTCTCCTGTCAGGGCTCGAGTCCTAGACTGGACCTATTACTATTGTGCACCAACAGGAACTAAAAAAGAGCCGAAAGATCAAACCACTCATAGAAAGTTGACCTTTTTGCCTACCTGAAAATATATGTCAATCTCTTTGAAAGCTTTTTGCCAGCTTTAAAACTCGGAAATGTCTTTCTCAAAGACCTAGGAGCCATCCCTTTGAAATGTAATAATCAAGGAAGAGGGGGCCCGATCTCACAGTCTCTGTGGGACAGTACAGGCCTATCTTACAATTAAACATGGATGGCCTAATCACATTGACCATGAGGTTCCCAACAGCTGTCTACTGGCTCACTCTAGTGCTTAGAAACTCTCCATCTTAGGTTGCAGTGAGCCAAGATCACACCATTGCACTCCAGCCTGGGGGACAAAGCAAGACTCCGACTCAAAAAATTTAACAAAAGAAACTCTCCATCTTTTGTTTCAGCAGAGTTCAGTTCAATCTCTCTCTTCCCTCTTATAATAGTCTTTTTTTTTTTAAGAGAAGGAGTCTTGCTCTGCTGCCCAGGCTGGAGTGCAGCAGTGTTATCACAGCTCACTGCAGCCTTGAACTCCTGGGCTCAAGGGATCCTCCTGGCTCAGCTTCCCTAGCAGCTGGGATTACAGGTGTGCATGCATCACCACACCTGGTTAAATATTTTTCTTTTTAATTTTGTTAGAGACAGAGTCTCACTACATTGCTCAAGCTGGTCTCAAAGTTCTGACCTCAAAGGATCCTCCTGCCTCAGCCTCCTGCGTAGATGATATTGTAAGCTGAAGCCACTGTACTAGGTCAATTGTAGCAGTCTTGAATAAAGTCTTCTTTACCTATTTAACCCTGTCTGGTGCAATTTCTCTTTAGGGTTGTACTGAATAAAACAGAATTTTAAGTGAATTTATTTTCCTGTTAGGTAAAAGAAACATTTATTTTAGAGCCCCAAATTAGGGGACCTATCAATATCATTACTTGGCACAGGAAAAATAAAAACTATGTGATACATTTCCCTAAAAGTATATATTGTAGCCAAAAGTCAGAACTCATTAAGTATTGTCCAGCATAAATTATTGAGTGAGGTAGTAATTAATCACGATTTAAAATGTAGAAAGAGACAGCTCTGAGGCTTGAAATGAAGCCCTTGGTTGAAGTCTAAGGTAAAAAATATTTCTTTGTGTTTTCAAAGTTTCTTTTTGAACCTGTTGTTTTCTAAATGCAATCGTACTAATCATACCTGTTTATAAGGATGTAAAGTACAAAGACGTAGCACAGTTTAGTTGTAGTGGTTCTTACTTAGTCTTGGGAGGAGCATTTTGAAATCTATGCCATACTTCACTCCAGGCCCATCAAAGCTGATGGGAAAGCCAGAAATTTGTTTTTAACACTGCGGAATGATTGAATGTGAGGGCAGGCCAAGAACTATTAAATTACAGTGTAATTTCTAAACCACAGTTTCTCAAACCTTAATATGCCTACAAATCATCAGAGGAGCCTATGAAAATGTGGATTCTGATTCAGTATCGTGGGATGGGCCTGAGAGTCTGCAGGTCTAACAAGCTCCCAGGTGACAGGAGCTTGGGATCACACCTCGGGGAGCAGAGGTGGTCTTCAGCCATGACGGCTCATCAGATAAACCTGAGAAGTTAAAATAATCCTGATGTGCTGGTTCAATGCCAGATATTCTAATTTTCATTGGTCTGGTGTGTAGCCTGAATATTGGGGTGGCCAAGATTTGGGTCGCCACTTATAAGCCAAGATCTCCACTTTCACCTGACGACGCAGAACTCAGGAGAAGGCCCTGGACCTGAAGACAATCGCAGCAGTGAAGGACTTGTCCCAGAGACCAGGCATCATTAGAATGGTCCTGAATGGTGCCTGGCGATGGTGCCATGAACTCAGTGGTACTTTGGAGGAGGTGCCAAGCCCTGTCGTGGACAGATGAGACAGGCCCATTTTGCACACTCCTCACTGGTGAGTGAGGAAGCGAAGACCTCACCTGAGAGAGCCCAGAAACACAAGAGCAGGTCTCCAAAAGCCGGCATCTCCTTGGCTCCCAGTCCTCAGCACTGCGGGAGGCTCTGGGGCTGAGAGCCTAAAATCCTCAAGGGGAACGGAAGGTTGATGGGCTTCATCATCACTGACCTGCTTCAGGATGTCCAAATCTCTGACAGCACAGTCTTGTTTTCTGACCCCGAGGCCACTGTTGACCCAGCTTGTGACCTCATCATATCTGACAGGCAACAACTCTGAACGCTGTAGCTGCTTCCTGAGCATTTGTTCACAGCAGGGACACCTGACAACCTGGAACACTTTTCTTTGTTAAGGATCATGGTTTACATGCAGCGGACCAATGCTAGTTAACAGACAGCATCCCCAGCATTGTGCATATAGTAGCCAAGTTAGCCACACAAGCACACGGTGCCCTAGGGCAACCCCTTCTTCACACATGCAGAAGCAAGGTATAAAGATGTCCTATAACCTCCCGAGGTCACACAAGGTCACACAAGTGCCTTCACCAAGACAGCTGTCTCCAGAGGCTATAGTTGTACGTACTGTGATCTCATGCCTCATAAGTACAGTTCTGCCCCTTCCTCCAAAAATCTAGCCATTTCCAAAGAGAATGTTTATTACATAATCAAATCGCTAGCAATGGTAGTTCTTTTAATACTGTATCACTGGAAGCTGACTGAAACCCTCAGTTTGGTGTTTTAGTGACTACACCTGGGACTTGGGAGAACTTCAGAGATTTCTTCAGCTCGTTTTTCTGTAACAGCCGCAGCTCCATATGTTAAGTGAATTTGGGTCGAATTGTTCTCATGTGAATACTGAGTGCTAAAAATGGTTTAATTGGAACCTATAGTTAATTACGAAGACATGAAACTTTTAGAAAAAATGCTGGAAAAAGGTGTTCTTTAAGAAAAAAGATGTTTTATTGTACTGTTACTTGACTTTAACTTACAGAATTCTCGATCACCACTGAAAAATAATTTCTGGGTAATAATCTAGGTTTCTTTTGTAAATAAAATTGTTATAAATGTTTCTCAATAACTGTAATAAAGTAACCTGCTAACATATAAGTCATAATAAGCAAGTGAAGTGTTCAAATTCTTGCAGGCAACCTAATATCATATGTTTTTCATGATAGAATAATAAATTGGAAAAAGTATCAGATTTTATATATTCCACCTTCCTTCTTTCAGTCAGGCTAATTATGGTAGAATTGAAAAATAAATCCCTTTTTATTTTACAGACGAAAAAGTCAAGATCAATAGGTGCAGTTAGCCAAAGATGACACCACTTCACAGTGACAAAGAGAGGATCAGAATAAGGATGGTATAAAGCTTTCAACTATAGTCCTAACTTAATAAATTAGCAGTGGCTTCCTATGGGCTGTTTGATGAAGGACTCAGTCCAAGCACTCACTGAGAATAGTGTGTTAGTTGGTAATGTCTGCCACGTGTGAGGGAGGACTCAGTCCGAGCACTCACTGGGAATAGTGTGTTAATTGGTAACGTCTGCCACGTGTGAGGGAGGACTCAGTCCGAGCACTCACTGGGAATAGTGTGTTAATTGGTAATGTCTGCCATGTGTGAGGGAGGACTAAGCCCAAGCACTCAGTGGGACTGTTGTGCCGATGGATTGGTAATGACTGCCACGTGCAGGGATGGGGCAGGGAGCACTGTCCCATGGACTGGTCCATGTTCACTGCCCCTTGATGTGATGAAGGGCCTGGAGCCTCTTCACAGGGCTCAGTGGGCTAGCAAATATCATTGCTCACCTGATACAGAACAGTATCTGCAAGCATTCAGCTGAGTAACTCATGAGGCCAGCCTGGAGTTGATGCTGTGGGGTGGGAGCTCAGGGACAGGAGGCTGGGAATGACCATGTCTCCTGGGGCGTTCATGAATTTTGTCATGGGCGTCAATGAGAGAACATTGAGAAGGCAGGAAACAGTTCCACTGAAACCGCTGAGCGCTGAAAGGCAAGTAACAGAATGGTGTATTTGGGGTGCCTTATGGGTGCTTTAAGAGCTTACATAAGTTAAGTGAGTGTGCTGTCATCCCTGGGCACCGGGTTAGTTTTGCTCATGTCTGCTAATCCCTTCGGGTATTACATGACAACTAGTAGTATTTTAAAGTGTGCTGAAAATAAACAGAAACCTTTGAAAATTCCTGGTTACTCCTACTCCCAAAACTGGCCAGCAGTGCTTCCCAGAAACCATCCCACTCCAACCTCCTATGGTTTGATGCCTCCCTGGGTCATGGGCTTCAAAGTTAGCCACCTCACCACTGTGTCTCGTGACTCCTGGTCCTAGAACAGACTTGTCTGTTGAGCTTTATACGCATACAGAAAGAATGAAGTTACTACTACTCTTTCAAGCTAAAGAGGAATTAAAAAATCACGTTATTTTCTTGGGTGTGTGCTTTGTTTAGTTTTGCACTCCAGACTGGGCAACAAGAGTGAAACTCTATATCTAAATACATACATACATACATACATGCATACATATACATACATACATACATGTAATCCCTTGCAGTACCTAGCTAGTCTGTGTCTAAATACAGTGGTGAAAGTCACCTTCGCAAAGATGGGAAAAAGATGGATTACATTTCTAGTTGCAAAGGCTATTTTAGACTGTCATTATGTTATTTACAATTCTGTAAACAATGCTTTCCAAAGGAAGAAGTGGCCATTTTCAGCTAGATTTTCAGTATAATAAATGTTTTATTTTAATACCAGATCTCCTTGCCATTTTAATAAGTGGTTACTAAAAAGAACAAACTAAAATGTTTATATTTTACATATAATTAAGTTATATTACAATAACAAATACTTTTTGAAATTGTGGAAATATTCCTTACTACTTCTGAATTACCTGAGGTTTATTTATCTGGGAGTAGAAATATTAAATTATGTGATGTAAATGTTATTGTTTGAAATGTTTTACTTCCTAATAAAAAATTACCCCCTAACAAATCATGCTACTTCCTTTCATTCATATCCTTGAGTCTTAAATAGTCCTCATATGAATGAAAAAAATTTAGAGTTACTGTCTCAAGAGAATAATTCTATCCTCCATTTTAAATCTAAGAAAAATCAGTCTGACTTCACACACCACACAATAGAGAGAAGAGGAGGTAGCATTAGATGACTAGTTACTAGCCTTCTGTAGAGAGACAAGCAAAGTCAAACAGAAAAATAGTACATCACAGCTATTAAAGACCTCCTGCTGAGGTACTTAGAAGGATGAAAATGAGTTTTAAAAAACAGGAAAAACATATTCATTTCATAAGTGAATTGCATAAAATTGCAGCACTAAATACGAAGATGTGTGATTCTAAAATAAAATGCCATGAATATTTTCACACGATTCCACAAATAGCTGCTCTATTACAATCCATTGAGTTCAGCATAAAATACAAATATCCAACAGCCAGAAGAATAAACTTGTCTATAAAGGATAAGTAAATATTTTATGGCAAAATTAAATCACAAAAGTAAGTGAATTTGACACATATGTGCAACTTATGATTTTATGTCATCCGTGCTTGAAAAGAGATATTGGGGACTTGGGAAATTTATAACATTGGACTATTTTAATACATCCATTTAATATAAATGCCAATGCATTTTATAGCTCACCTTCACTGTGAAGGCTTTAACACAAGTTTTCCAAAATGTAATTTTTTTTGGTCTTTAAATTAAGACTTTATTTCCAAACTTGAAGTCACAAACACTGCAAACATTTATTGATACTTACTGCTACCGTTTTCTAACTCAGTAGTTCTCGGCTAGGGACAGTTTTGCTTTCCTACTCCCCAGCGTCAGGTAACAGTGTCTGGAGACATTTGTGATTGTTCTGACTGGAGATAGAGGGAAAGAGTTGCAGACATCTGGTGGGTAGAGACCAGAGATGCCGCTAAACATCCTACAGCACATAGGATAGCCCCCTGCCCCCAACCAACGCAAAGAATTATCCACCCAAAATGTCAGTACTCCCACAGCCGAGAAAACCTGATTTAACTGAATTATAAACCTAAATGAAACTGTGTAAAATCTTTCAAATTCTTAAAATATAAACTCTTCTATTGTCAGTTAATAGGCTATGACTTAGTTAAAATACCCATGATATACACTTAGCAAATTAGACAATAAAGATTCCAAGAGAGAAAATTTTAGAGGAGCATGTGGTCCTTGGGGGACATAAAATGGTGTGCATTTTACATCCAATTTTCTGACTCATATCATCTAGCCCCTGTAGTTCACTGGAAGTGAAATTGTCCTCCCTTTAAAGTAATTGCGGCGGAAACAATTCAGTTCAGCAGTATAAAAAGACACTTTTGTTCATAGCCTTAGCAACTCAGCCCAGGAGGCACAAGTCCCGGAGCCCCAACAAGAGGAGCTTCAGATGAAATCTAGAGATAAATGATTCCTATGTTGGCCTTGCTTCTTTTCAAGCAAACATGACTGTGTATCCAAGCATGAAAAAGAGGACAACCAGATAATCCATGGGGGTTTTCTAGTAAGTGGCGCTTCTCAGAAATACCTGGTCCTAGATTGTACTAAAATAGAGCCTTTAGCACACTAATCTGGTTACCTGAAAATGAAGGTCAAATTGTTCCCAATCCAACTTTAGGATGTGTGAATATGGGCCGGGTGCGGTGGCTCATGCCTGTAATCCCAGCACTTTGGGAGGCCGAGGCAGGTGGATCATGAGGTCAGGAGATCGAGACCATCCTGGCTAACATGGTGAAACCCCATCTCTACTAAAAAAAAATACAAAAAATTAGCCAGGCATGGTGGCAGGAGCCTGTAGTCCCAGCTACTCGGGAGGCTGAGGCAGGAGAATGGCGTGAACCCGGGAGGCGGAGATTGCAGTGAGCCAAGATTGCGCCACTGCACTCCAGCCTGGGCAACACAGAGAGACTCCATCTCAAAAAAAAAAAAAAAAAAAAGAGTGTGTGAATATGATGTATTTACAAAATTTGGTTATCACATTGGTATTTTTTTCCTTAATATGTATGTGATTAATGTGTAGAACAGGAGGTGGGGGGATGCTTAACTCATCAACAAGTAATCATAACGAGCTAATCCCCATAGAAGCATAAACAAAAAATAAATAAAACTGAACTTGAAAAACACAGATATCATATTTTATTGGTTTAAATAAAGTTGAACTGGTTGTTGACATGCTATCTCCTACATCCTCAAGCTTGGAATTCCTGGTCAAAATATCCATTTGCTATATTTCAAGTGTGACTATAAGAACTACTTAAAAACAACAACAAAAACAAAAATCCTCAACACTGATTCCTCAGACTTAATAACGTCATTAGTTAAACAATTAGTCTTTAAAAATTACTAAAATAGGCTGGGCGCGGTGGCTCAAGCCTGTAATCCCAGCACTTTGGGAGGCTGAGTTTGGTGGATCACCTGAGGTCAGGAATTTGAGACCAGACCAGTCTGGTCAACATGGTGAAACCCCATCTCTACTAAAAATACAAAAGACTAGCCGAGTGTGGTGGCTCATGCCTGTAGTCCCAGCTACTTGGGAGGCTGAGACAGGAGAAACGCTTGAACCGGGGAGGCAGAGGTTGCAGTGAGCTGACATTGTGTCACTGCACTCTAGCCTGGTTGACAGAGTGAGACTCTGTCTCAAAAAAAAAACAACAAAAAACAAAAACAAAAACAAATTTACTAAAATAGACGTTGATACCCAGATAACTAAAATTCATAGTAAATTTAAGACGTGACTTATATTAATAGTTTCAACTATTGTTTGTGTCATCTCTGATTTCTTTAAGCAGTGTTTTGTAATTCTTACTGTAGACATCCTTCAACTTCCTACTTAGCTGTATTCTTAGGTATTTTATTCTTTTTGTGGCAGTTGTGAATGGGATTGTGTTTCTGATTTGGCTCTAGGCTTGGCTGTTCTTGGTGTATAGAAATGCTAGTGATTTTTGTATATTGATTTTGTATCCTGAAACTTTGCTGAAGTTGTTTATTAACTGAAGGAGCTTTTGGGATAAGACAATGAGGTTTTCTAGATATAGAATCATGTCATCAGCAAACAGCAATCGTTTGACTTCTTCTGTTCCTAATTAGATGCCTTTATTTCTTTTTCTTGCCTGATTGGCCTGGCCAGAACTTCCAATAGCACGTTGAATATGAGTGGTGACAGAGGACACCCTTGTCTTGTACTGGGTTTCAAGGGAAATGCTTCCAGATTTTGCTCATTCAGTATGATGTTGTCTGTGGGTTTGTCATAGATGGCGCTTATTATTTTGAGGTATGTTCCTTGAATACCTAGTTTATTGAGAGTTCTTAACATGAAGGAATTTTGAATTTTATTGAAAGCCTTTTCTACATCTATTGAGATAATCATGTAGTTTTGTCTTTAGTTCTCTTTGTGTGATGCATCACATTTATTGATTTGCATATGTTGAACAAATCTTGTTTCCCAAGGATAAAGCCTACTTGATCACGATGGATTAGGTTGTTGATGTGCTGGCTGGATTCAGTTTGCAAGTATTTTGTTGAGGAATTTTTTTATTAATGTTCATCACAAATATTGGCCGGAAGCTTTCTTTTTATTTGTTCTGTCTCTGCCAGGTTTTGGTATCAGGATGATGCTGGCCTCATAGAAAGAGTTGGGAAAGAAGAATATTTCCTCAATTTTTTGGGAGCAGTTTCAGTAGAAACGGTACTAGCTCTTCTTTGTATATCTGGTAGAATCTGGCTATGAATCTGCCTGGTTCTTGGCTTTTTTTTTTTTTTTTTTTTTGGCTGGTAGGCTATTTACTACTGATTTAATTTCAGGGTGCATCATTGGTCTTTTCAGGGAATCAATGTCTTCTTGGTTCAGTCTTCGGAGGTTGTATGTGTTGAGGAATTTATTCATCTCTTCTAGGTTCTGTAGTTTGTGTGCATAGAGGTGTTCATAGTAGTGTCTGATGGTTATTTGTATTTCTGTGGGGTCAGTGGTAACATCCCCTTTGTCATTTTTAAGAATTAATAGCATTAAAATCCCACACTGCCCAAGGCAATTTATAGATTCAATGCAATTACTATCAAATTACCAATGACATTCTTCACAGAACTAGAAAAAACTATTCTAAAATTCATATAGAACCAAAACAGAGCCCAAATAGCCAAGGCAATCCTAAGTAAACGTAATAAAGCTGGAGACATTATGTTACCCGACTATAAACTCCACTACAGGACTACGGTAACAAAAACAGCATGGTTCTAGGACAAAAATAGACACATAGACCAATGGAACAGAATAGACAGCCCAGATATAAGGTCACAGACCTACAACCATCTGATCTTGAAAGCTGATAATAACAAAAAATGGGTAAAGGACTCCCTATTCAATAAATGGTGCTGGAATAACTGACTAGTCATATGCAGAAGATTGAAACTGGACCTCTTTTTTCACCGTATTCAAAAAGCAAATCAAGGTGGATTAAAGACTTAAATATAAAACCTAAAACTATTAAAACTCTGAAAGAAAACCTAGGAAATACTAGTCTGGACATAGGGCCTAGCAAAGATTTCATGACAAACACTCCAAAAGCAATTGCGATGAAAACAAAAATTGGCAAGTAGAACCTAATTGAACTATACATCTCCTGCAGAACAAAAGACACCATCAACAGAGTAAACAGACAACCTACAGAATGGGATAAAATATTTGCAAACTATGCATCTGACAAAGATCAGGTATCCAGTATCTACAAGAAGCTTAAGGAAATTTACAAGAAAAAAAAACCATTAAAAGTAGGCAAAGGACATAAACAGACACTTTTCAAAAGAAGACGTGCATGCATCCAACAAGCATATAAAAAAGCACAATATCACAGATAGTTTAAGAAATGCAAATCAAAACTACAATTAGATATCATCTCACACCAGTCAAAATGGTTATTGTTAAAAAGTCAAAAAAATAACAGATGCTGGTAAGGTTGCAGAAAAAGGGAATGGTTATACAGTGTCGGTGGGAGTGTAAATTAGTTCAACCATTTACAGTTGGCAATTCCTCAAAGAGCTAAAAGCAGGACTACTATTTGACTCAGCAATCCCATTACTGGGTATATACCCAATGGAATATAAATCATTCTACCATGAAGACACATGCATGTGTATGTTCATTTCAGCACTATTCACAATACCAAAGACACAGAATCAACCTAAATGTCCATCAATGGCAGATTGGGTGAAAAAAACTGTGGTACATACATACCATGGAATACTATGCAGCCATAAAAAAGAATAAGATCATGTCCTTTGCAGGAACATGGATAGAGCTGGAGGCCATTATCCTTAGCAAACTAATTACTGTATGTTCTTGCTTATAATGGGAGCTAAACAATGAGGACACGTGGACACATAAAGGGGAACAACACACTCTCGGCCTATTGAAGGGTGAAGGGTGTAATGAGGGAGAGGATCAGAAAAAATAACTATTGGGTGCTAGTCTTAGTACCTGGCTGACAAAGTAATCTGTACAAAAATCCCACATGACACAAGTTTACCTATATAACTAACCTGCATATGTACCCCTGAACATAAAAGTAAAAAAAAAAAAAAAAAGTTTCAACTACTCTTCTCTCTAAACCTTTTAGGAAACAGGCAAAGCTAAGGTTGAAAAGCCACACTCAGACACCTGGGTGCCAAATACTGAGTCACTTTGGGAAAAGGCCTGCCCTCTCAGGTAGAACTTACTAAATGTTAGTCATTAGGATATTTCTAGATAAATATTAGATATTTCTCAATACAAGATATTGGCAGCCCAAAGAAAGGCTGTGATTTAAGCTGGAGTCTCCATTTGGAAATTTGGGATAATAAGATAGTTGTTATTGAGAAAAGGTCATTGCCGATCAAAGCACTAATGAAGATCTGAGCTCTTGAGTTGTTTTGTAGGTATGGACAAATTGATTCTAAAATTTTTACAAAAAAATAAAAAGCAACTCTGATAGCCAAAACAATTTGAGCAAAAAAAAGAAGAAAATGGAAGACTCACACTACTCAATTACAACTATCATTGTAAGCTACAATAAGTAAGACTATGGTATTGGTGAAGGAACAGGCACATAGATCAATGAAACAAAATAGAGATCCAGGAGATTCAATGGAGGAAGGATAATCTTTTCAACAAATGGCAATGGAAAAACTGGACATCTATGTGCAAACAAACAAAATGAACCTCAATATAAACCTCACACCTTACACAAAATATTAACTCAAAATATATAATAGAAATAATTAAAAAGGTAAAATTGATTTTTTAAAAGAATATGTAGAGAAAAACTTCATGACTTTGTGTTAGGCAAAGAATTCCTAAATATAACACCAAAACTGTAATAGATAAAAGAAAAAATAAAACTTCATTGAAACTGAAAATATTTGCTTTCTGAAAGATGTGGTTAAATGAATGGAAATACAAACTATAGATAAGGAGAAAATATTTACAAATTGCAAATGTAGCAAATGACTTTATTTAGAGTATTGAAAAAACTTGCTAACGTCAGGAGTAAGAAAACAAACAATCCAGTAAAAATGAGAAAAGATCTGAACAGGCACTTTTCCAATGAATACATAAACATGTGCAAAAAGTCTCAATAGTTCTAGCCATCAGGTAAGTGCTAGTTGAAATTGTAAGAAGAGGTGGAGCAAGATAGCTGAATAAGACCCTCCAGCAAATGTCCCTCTCACAGGAACCCCAAATTGACTAACTATGCATGCAAGAAAGCATGTTCAGAGGAATCAAACATCAGATGAGCAATCATAGTGCCTTGTTTTAACATCACTGCAAAGCAAGAGGCACTGAAGAGGGTAGGAAAGAAAAGACGATCTTGGATTATCAACACCTCTCCTCTCCCATCCCCTGGTAGCAGCCACGTGGCATGGAGAGAGAATCTATGTAGTCGGGGAAGGGATAGCACAGTGACTGTGGGACTTTGCATCTGAACTCAGTGATGCCTGTCACAGTGGAAAGCACGTCAGGACAGAATTCCGCCAGTGCTAACAGAAGGAGTATTTAGACCAGCCCTAGTCATTGGGGATTCATCTGTCCCAGCAGTCTGAACCTGAGTTCTAGATAGCACCACCACCACAGGCTAAAGTACTCTGAGGTACTAAATAAACAAAAGGCAGTTTAGGCTACAAAAACTGCAATTCCTGGGCAAGTCCTAGTGCTGTGCTGGGCTCAGAGCCAGTGGACTTGGGGTGTATGCAACCTAGTGAGATGCCAGCCAGGGCAGCCAAGCATTTTGCAAGACAAAGTCCCCTTTATTGTTCCCTCCCCTTTCTTCAAGCAGAAGGAGTCTCTCTCAATAGCCGCCAAAACTAGGCATGCGCTGGGTTACACTTGAAGCCAACACATCACTGGGTCTTACCAAAGGCTTGTGGCAAGTACTATCTGGCTTGCATCATTCATCCCCCAACCCCAGACAGCACAGCTTGCAGCTCCAGGAGAGACGCCTTCCCCCAGCTTCAGGGGAGGTCAGGGGAGAATAAAGGGGCCTTTGCCTTACAACTTGGATACCAGCTCAGCCACAGTAGAATAGGGCACCAGGCAGAGTCCTGTGGTCCCCATTTCAGGTCCTAGCCCCTGGATGACATTTCTAGACACACTCTGGTCCCAAAGTGAACCTGCTGCCTTGAAGGGAAGGATCCAGTACTGGTAGGCTCTATCACCTACTGACTAAAGAACCCTTGGGCCTTCAATAAACATAAACAGTAGCCAGATAGTACTTCCCAGAGGCCTTAGGTGAGACCCATTGTTGTGCTGGCTTCAGGTGTAAGCCAGCACATGTCCAGTTATTTTTATTTTATTTTATTTTATTTTATTTTATGAGATGGAGTCTCACTCTGTCATCCAGGCTGGAGTGCAGTGGCACAATCTCAGCTCACTTCAGCCTCCGCCTCCTGGATTCAAGCGATTCTCCTGCCTCAGCCTCCTGAGTAGCTGGAATTACAGGAACCTGCAACCAAGTCCGGCTAAATTTTTGTATTTTTAGTAGAGACGGGATTTCACCATGTTGACCAGGTTGGTCTCGAACTCCTGACCTCAGGTGATCCTCCTGCCTCGACCTCCCAAAGTGCTGAGATTACAGGCGTGAGCCACTGCACCCAGCTACATGCCCAGTTCTGGTGGCTATCAAGAGAGATTCTGTCTGCTTGAAGAAAAGGAGAGGGAATAATGAAGGGGTCTTTGTCTTGCAGCTTGGGTACCACCTTAGGCACAGTAGGGTAAAGCAACAAGCAGGCTCCTGGGGTCGCTGATTCTAAGCCTTGATTCCTGGATGGCATTTCTGGACCTGCCCTGGGCCAAAGGGGAGCCCACTGACCTGAAGAGAGAGGACTAGGCCTGACAGCATCCACCACAAGCTGACTGAAGAGACTTTGGGCCTTGAATGAATATTGTTGGTAGCCAGGTAGTACTCGCCACAGGCCTGGGGTGGTGAAGCCATGCGGAGGGACTCCATCTGCTTGAGAAAAGGATAGGGAAGAGTGGGAAGGACAGTCTTGTGCCCTGGGTGCAAACTTAACCATAGGAGAATAAAGCATCAAGGAGATTGCTAAAGTTCCTGACTCCAGGCCTTGTCTGCAATACAGCATTCCTGGAACTGCCCTGGGCCCGTGGGGAGCTTGCTGCCCTCAAGGAAAGGACAGGCATGGCTGGATTTGCCACCTGCTGACTGAATAACCCTTGGGCCTTGAGTGAATATTGACAGTAGCCAGGCTGTGGTTGCCATGGGCCTTGGGCAAGACCCAGTGCTGTACTTTCTTCATGTTTGACCCAGCAGAGTCACAGTGGGGGCAAGAGGAATGCTTGTGATATCTCTCTCCCAGCTCCAGGCAGCTCAGCAAAGAGAAAGAGATTCCCTTTGCTTGGGGGAAAATAAGGGAAAAAAACCAAGAGTCTCTGCCTGATAATCCAGCTAATTATTTCAGATCTTACCCTAGTCCACCAAGGCATTACCTCTATGAGGCAGCAAGAGCCACAGTGTTACTGGGCTTCAGGTACCCCCAAATGCAGATATAGCTGCAGCGACCAAAGATTTAGATCACAACACTCAATTTTCTTTGAATACTTGAAATGCCTTCCCAAGACAGACAGTTACAAACAAGCCAGGAGTGTGAAGGCTAAATAAATACCTAACTCCTTAATGCTGAGACATCAACAAACATCCACAAGCATCAAAACCATCCAGGAAAACATGACTTCACCAGACAAACTAAATAAGGCACCAGCGAACAATCCCAGAGTGACAGAGATAATGACTTTCAGACAGAAAATTCAAGATAGCTCTTTTGAGAAAGCTCGTGAAATTCAAGATAACACAGAGAATGAATTGAGAATACTATCAGATAAATTTAACAAAAAGATTGAAATTTTTTTGAATCAAGCACAAATTCTGGAGCTGACAAATTCGATTGACATACAGAAGAATACCTGAGAGTCTCTCTCAACAGCAGAAGTGATCAAGCAGAAGAAAGAATTAGTGAGCTTGAAGACAGGCTATTTGAAAATACACAGCCAGAGGAGTCACGGTCAAAAGAAAAAATACTTTAAAAGAATGAAACACACTTACAAGATCTAGAAAATAGTCTCAACAGGGCAAATCTGAAGGTTATTGGCCTTAAAGAGGAGGTACAAAGAGAGATGGGGTAGAAAGTTTATTCAAAAGGATAATAACAGAAAACTTTTCAAATCTAAAGAAAAATAAATATTGAAGTATAGGGTTATAGAAAACCAAGAGATTTAATCCAAATAAACTATCTCAAGACCATAATAAAATTCCCAAAGATCAAGGATAAATAAAGCATTCTAAAAGCCACATGAGAAAAGAAACGAATCACATATGATGGAGCTCCAATATGTCCATCAGCAGACTTCTCAGTGGAAATCTTACAGACCAGGAGAGAGTGATATAACATTTAAAGTGCTGACGAAAGTAATTTTGCTTCCTAAAATGTATATCTGGCAAAAATATCCTTCAAACATGAAGGACAAATAATGACTTTTCCAGACCAAAAAAAGCTGAGAGATTTCATCAACACCAAACCTGTCCTACAAGAAATGCTAAAGAGAGTTCTTCAATCTGCAAGAAAAGGACATTAACAAGCAATAGGAAATTATTTGAAGGTACAAAACTCACTGGTTATAGGAAGTATACAGACAAACACAGAATATTTTAACATTGTAATTATGGTATGTAAACTACCCATATATTGAGAGGAAAGACTAAAAGATAAACCTATCAAAAATAATAACTACAACAACTTTTCAAGACAGTTAGTAAGATATAAATAGAAACAACAAAATAGAGAGTGGATGAAGTGAGGCCAGGCATGGTGTCTCATGCCTGTAATCCCAGCACTTTGAGAAGCTGAGGCAGGTGGATCACGAAGTTAGGAGTTCAAGACCAGCCTGGCCAATATGGTGAAACTCCATCTCTACTAAAAATACAAAAATTACCTGGGCGTGGTGGTGCATGCCTGCAGTCTCAGCTACTCGGGAGGCTGAGGCAGAAGAATCGCTTGAACCCAGGAGGCGGAGGTTGTAGTAAGCCGAGATTGCGCCACTGTGCTCCAGCCTGGATGACAGAGCAAGACTCTGTCTTTAAAAAACAAAACAAACAAACAAACAAAAATGGATGAAGTGAAGGATAGCGTTTTTATTACTTTTCTCTTTGTTTTTGCAGTCAGCGTTAAGATGTCATCAGTTTAATATAATGAGTTATAAGATGTTATATGTAAGCCTCTTGGTAACTTTAAATAAAAAAATAGACACGACAGATACACAAAAAAATAAAAAGCAAGAAATTAAAACATACCACTAGAGAAAATCACCTTCACAAAAAGGAAGACAAGAAGGAAGGAAGAGAAGATCACAAAACAACCAAAAACAAATACTAAAATTGCAATAGTTCATTCTTACTTAACAATATCATTGGCTGTAAATGGACCAAAAAGACATTAAATGGGTTGAATGGATTTAAAAAAAAGACCCAACAATCTGTTTCCTAAGAGAAACTGACTTCATCTATAAAGACACATAGAGACTGAAAATAAAGGGATAGAAAAAGATATTCCATGCCAATGTTAACCAAAAATCAGCAGCAATAACTATGCTTATATCAGATAAAATAGAGTTTAAGACAAAAACTATAAAAAGAGACAAAGGGGGTCATTATATAATGTTAAAAGGGTCAATTCAGCAAGAGGCTATAACAATTGTTAATATATATGCACCCAAACGCTGGAACACTGGAACACCCAGATATATAATGCAAGTATTATATAGCTAAAGAAAGATATACACCCTAATACAGTAAGAGCTTGAGGCATAAACACCCCACTTTCAGCACTGTCCATATCATCCAGAGAGAAAATCAACAACAAAAACATCAGACTTAATCTGCACTATAGAACAAATGGACCTAATAGATACTTACAGAACATTCTATCTAACTGCTGCAGGATGCACATTCTTCTCTTAAGTGCATGGATCATTCTCAAAGATATACCATATGTTAGGTCATGAAAAATATTTTAAAAATCTAAAAATTGTGGGGGAGGAGCCAAGATGGCCGAATAGGAACAGCTCCGGTCTACAGCTCCCAGCGTGAGCGACGCAGAAGACGGTGATTTCTGCCTTTCCATCTGAGGTACCGGGTTCATCTCACTAGGGAGTGCCAGACAGTGGGCGCAGGCCAGTGGGTGCGCGCACCGTGCGCGAGCCGAAGCAGGGCGAGGCATTGCCTCACCTGGGAAGCGCAAGGGGTCAGGGAGTTCCCTTTCCGAGTCAAAGAAAGGGGTGACGGACGCACCTGGAAAACTCGGGTCACTCCCACCCGAATATTGCGCGTTTCAGACCGGCTTAAAAAATGGCGCACCACGAGACTATATCCCACACCTGGCTCGGAGGGTCCTACGCCCTCGGAATCTCGCTGATTGCTAGCACAGCAGTCTGAGATCAAACTGCAAGGCGGCAGCGAGGCTGGGGGAGGGGCGCCCGCCATTGCCCAGGCTTGCTTAGGTAAACAAAGCAGCCGGGAAGCTCGAACTGGGGGGAGCCCACCACAGCTCAAGGAGGCCTGCCTGCCTCTGTAGGCTCCACCTCTGGGGGCAGGGCACAGACAAACAAAAAGACAGCAGTAACCTCTGCAGACTTAAATGTCCCTGTCTGACAGCTTTGAAGAGAGCAGTGGTTCTCCCAGCACGCAGCTGGAGATCTGAGAACGGGCAGACTGCCTCCTCAAGTGGGTCCCTGACCCCTGACCCCCGAGCAGCCTAACTGGGAGGCACCCCCCAGCAGGGGCACACTGACACCTCACATGGCAGGGTATTCCAACAGACCTGCAGCTGAGGGTCGTGTCTGTTAGAAGGAAAACTAACAAACAGAAAGGACATCCACACCGAAAACCCATCTGTACATCACCATCATCAAAGACCAAAAGTAGATAAAACCACAAAGATGGGGAAAAAACAGAACAGAAAAACTGGAAACTCTAAAATGCAGAGCGCCTCTCCTCCTCCAAAGGAACGCAGTTCCTCACCAGCAACGGAACAAAGCTGGATGGAGAATGATTTTGACGAGCTAAGAGAAGAAGGCTTCAGACGATCAAATTACTCTGAGCTACGGGAGGACATTCAAACCAAAGGCAAAGAAGTTGAAAACTTTGAAAAAAATTTAGAAGAATGTATAACTAGAATAACCAATACAGAGAAGTGCTTAAAGGAGCTGATGGAGCTGAAAACCAAGGCTCGAGAACTACGTGAAGAATGCAGAAGCCTCAGGAGCCGATGCGATCAACTGGAAGAAAGGGTATCAGCAATGGAAGATGAAATGAATGAAACTAAGCGAGAAGGGAAGTCTAGAGAAAAAAGAATAAAAAGAAATGAGTAAAGCCTCCAAGAAATATGGGACTATGTGAAAAGACCAAATCTACGTCTGATTGGTGTACCTGAAAGTGATGCGGAGAATGAAACCAAGTTGGAAAACACTCTGCAGGATATTATCCAGGAGAACTTCCCCAATCTAGCAAGGCAGGCCAACGTTCAGATTCAGGAAATACAGAGAACGCCACAAAGATACTCCTTGAGAAGAGCAACTCCAAGACATATAATTGTCAGATTCACCAAAGTTGAAATGAAGGAAAAAATGTTAAGGGCAGCCAGACAGAAAGGTCGGGTTACCCTCAAAGGGAAGCCCATCAGACTAACAGCGGATCTCTCGGCAGAAACCCTACAAGCCAGAAGAGAGTGGGGGCCAATATTCAACATTCTTAAAGAGAAGAATTTTCAACCCAGAATTTCATATCCAGCCAAACTAAGCTTCATAAGTGAAGGAGAAATAAAATACTTTACAGACAAGCAAATGCTGAGAGATTTTGTCACCACCAGGCCTGCCCTAAAAGAGCTCCTGAAGGAAGCGCTAAACATGGAAAGGAACAACCGGTACCAGCCGCTGCAAAATCATGCCAAAATGTAAAGACCATCAAGACTAGGAAGAAACTGCATCAACTAACGAGCAAAATCACCAGCTAACATCATAATGACAGGATCAAATTCACACATAACAATATTAACTTTAAATGTAAATGGACTAAATTCTCCAATTAAAAGACACAGACTGGCAAGTTGGATAAAGGGTCAAGACCCATCAGTGTGCTGTATTCAGGAAACCCATCTCACGTGCAGAGACACACATAGGCTCAAAATAAAAGGATGGAGGAAGATCTACCAAGCAAATGGAAAACAAAAAAAGGCAGGGGTTGCAATCCTAGTCTCTGATAAAACAGACTTTAAACCAACAAAGATCAAAAGAGACAAAGAAGGCCATTACATAATGGTAAAGGGATCAATTCAACAAGAGGAGCTAACTATCCTAAATATTTATGCACCCAATACAGGAGCACCCAGATTCATAAAGCAAGTCCTGAGTGACCTACAAAGAGACTTAGACTCCCACACATTAATAATGGGAGACTTTAACACCCCACTGTCAACATTAGACAGATCAACGAGACAGAAAGTCAACAGGGATACCCAGGAATTGAACTCAGCTCTGCACCAAGCGGACCTAATAGACATCTACAGAACTCTCCACCCCAAATCAACAGAATATACATTTTTTTCAGCACCACACCACACCTATTCCAAAATTGACCACATACTTGGAAGTAAAGCTCTCCTCAGCAAATGTAAAAGAACAGAAATTATAACAAACTATCTCTCAGACCACAGTGCAATCAAACTAGAACTCAGGATTAAGAATCTCACTCAAAGCCGCTCAACTACATGGAAACTGAACAACCTGCTCCTGAATGACTGCTGGGTACATAACGAAATGAAGGCAGAAATAAAGATGTTCTTTGAAACCAACGAGAACAAAGACACAACATACCAGAATCTCTGGGACGCATTCAAAGCAGTGTGCAGAGGGAAATTTATAGCACTAAATGCCCACAAGAGAAAGCAGGAAAGATCCAAAATTGACACCCTAACATCACAATTAAAAGAACTAGAAAAGCAAGAGCAAACACATTCAAAAGCTAGCAGAAGGCAAGAAATAACTAAAATCAGAGCAGAACTGAAGGAAATAGAGACACAAAAAACCCTTCAAAAAATTAATGAATCCAGGAGCTGGTTTTTTGAAAGGATCAACAAAATTGATAGACCGCTAGCAAGACTAATAAAGAAAAAAAGAGGGAAGAATCAAATAGACGCAATAAAAAATGATAAAGGGGATATCACCACCGATCCCACAGAAATACAAACTACCATCAGAGAATACTACAAACACCTCTACGCAAATAAACTAGAAAATCTAGAAGAAATGGATACATTCCTCGACACATACACTCTCCCAAGACTAAACCAGGAAGAAGTTGAATCTCTGAATAGACCAATAACAGGAGCTGAAATTGTGGCAATAATCAATAGTTTACCAACCAAAAAGAGTCCAGGACCAGATGGATTCACAGCCGAATTCTACCAGAGGTACAAGGAGGAACTGGTACCATTCCTTCTGAAACTATTCCAATCAATAGAAAAAGAGGGAATCCTCCCTAACTCATTTTATGAGGCCAGCATCATTCTGATACCAAAGCCTGGCAGAGACACAACCAAAAAAGAGAATTTTAGACCAATATCCTTGATGAACATTGATGCAAAAATCCTCAATAAAATACTGGCAAACCGAATCCAGCAGCACATCAAAAAGCTTATCCACCATGATCAAGTGGGCTTCATCCCTGGGATGCAAGGCTGGTTCAACATACGCAAATCAATAAATGTAATCCAGCATATAAACAGAGCCAAAGACAAAAACCACATGATTATCTCAATAGATGCAGAAAAAGCCTTTGACAAAATTCAACAACCCTTCATGCTAAAAACTCTCAATAAATTAGGTATTGATGGGACATATTTCAAAATAATAAGAGCTATCTATGACAAACCCACAGCCAATATCATACTGAATGGGCAAAAACTGGAAGCATTCCCTTTGAAAACTGGCACAAGACAGGGATGCCCTCTCTCACCGCTCCTATTCAACATAGTGTTGGAAGTTCTGGCCAGGGCAATCAGGCAGGAGAAGGAAATAAAGGGTATTCAATTAGGAAAAGAGGAAGTCAAATTGTCCCTGTTTGCAGACGACATGATTGTTTATCTAGAAAACCCCATCGTCTCAGCCCAAAATCTCCTTAAGCTGATAAGCAACTTCAGCAAAGTCTCAGGATACAAAATCAATGTACAAAAATCACAAGCATTCTTATACACCAATAACAGACAAACAGAGAGCCAAATCATGAGTGAACTCCCATTCACAATCGCTTCAAAGAGAATAAAATACCTAGGAATCCAACTTACAAGGGATGTGAAGCACCTCTTCAAGGAGAACTACAAACCACTGCTCAAAGAAATAAAAGAGGATACAAACAAATGGAAGGACATTCCTTGCTCATGGGTAGGAAGAATCAATATCGTGAAAATGGCCATACTGCCCAAGGTAATTTACAGATTCAATGCCATCCCCATCAAGCTACCAATGACTTTCTTCACAGAATTGGAAAAAACTACTTTAAAGTTCATATGGAACCAAAAGAGAGCCCGCATCGCCAAGTCAATCCTAAGCCAAAAGAACAAAGCTGGAGGCATCACACTACCTGACTTCAAACTATACTACAAGGCTACAGTAACCAAAACAGCAAGGTACTGGTACCAAAACAGAAATATAGATCAATGGAACAGAACAGAGCCCTCAGAAATAACGCCGCTTACCTACAACTATCTGATCTTTGACAAACCTGAGAAAAACAAGCAATGGGGAAAGGATTCCCTATTTAACAAATGGTGCTGGGAAAACTGGCTAGCCATATGTAGAAAGCTGAAACTGGATCCCTTCCTTACACCTTATACAAAAATCAATTCAAGATGGATTAAAGATTTAAACGTTAGACCTAAAACCATAAAAACCCTAGAAGAAAACCTAGGCATTACCATTCAGGACATAGGCGTGGGCAAGGACTTCATGTCCAAAACACCAAAAGCAATGGTAACAAAAGCCAAAATTGACAAATGGGATCTAATTAAACTAAAGAGCTTCTGCACAGCAAAAGAAACTACCATCAGAGTGAATAGGCAACCTACAACATGGGAGAAAATTTTCGCAACCTACTCATCGGACAAAGGGCTAATATCCAGAATCTACAGTGAACTCAAACAAATTTACAAGAAAAAAACAAACAACCCCATCAAAAAGTGGGCGAAGGACATGAACAGGCACTTCTCAAAAGAAGACATTTATGCAGCCAAAAAACACATGAAAAAATGCTCATCATCACTGGCCATCAGAGAAATGCAAATCAAAACCACTATGAGATATCATCTCACACCAGTTAGAATGGCAATCATTCAAAAGTCAGGAAACAACAGGTGCTGGAGAGGATGTGGAGAAATAGGAACACTTTTACACTGTTGGTGGGACTGTAAACTAGTTCAACCATTGTGGAAGTCAGTGTGGCGATTCCTCAGGGATCTAGAACTAGAAATACCATTTGACCCAGCCATCCCATTACTGGGTATATACCCAAATGACTATAAATCATGCTGCTATAAAGACACATGCACACGTATGTTTATTGCGGCATTATTCACAATAGCAAAGACTTGGAACCAACCCAAATGTCCAACAATGATAGACTGGATTAAGAAAATGTGGCACATATACACCATGGAACACTATGCAGCCATAAAAAATGATGAGTTCATATCCTTTGTAGGGACATGGATGAAATTGGAAACCATCATTCTCAGTAAACTATCGCAAGAACAAAAAACCAAACACCGCATATTCTCACTCATAGGTGGGAATTGAACAATGAGATCACATGGACACAGGAAGGGGAATATCATACTCTGGGGACTGTGGTGGGGAGGGGGGAGGGGGGAGGGATAGCATTGGGAGATATACCTAATGCTAGATGACGAGTTAGTGGGTGCAGCGCACCAGCATGGCACATGTATACATATGTAACTAACCTGCACAATGTGCACATGTACCCTAAAACTTAAAGTATAATAAAAAAAAAAAAATCTAAAAATTGAAATCTTATCAAATATTATCTCTGACCACAGGTAATAAAACTAGAAATCAATAACAAGAGAAACTCTGGAAATTATGCAAACACATGAAAATTATATAATATGCACCTGAATAATGAGTGGACAACTAAAGAAGTTAAGAAGGATATTAAAGTATTTCTTGAAAAAGTGAAAATGGAATCACAACATACCAAAATATACAGAATACAGTGAAAGCAGTACTAAGAGGAAATTTAATAGCAATAAGTGGCTTCATTTAAAAAAAGCTAGAAATCTTTCAAATAAACAACTTAATGATGCAACTTAAAGAATTAGAAAAGCAAGAGCAAGCCAAAGCCAAAATTAATAGAATAAAAGAAATACTAATGATCAAAGCAGAAATAAATAAAAGTGAAATAAGGAAAACAATTAAAAATCAATAAAACGAAGAGTTTGTTTTTTGAGAAGATAAACAAAATTGACAAATATTTATCCAGACAGAAAAAAAAGAGAGAAGACCCAAATAAATTAAATCAGCTATGCAGAAGGAGACATTACAATTGATACAGTAGAAATTCAAGTAGACTACTATGGGCATTAGAGAATATTATGTGCAACTACACACGAATAAATTGGAAGGCCTGTAAGAAATGGATAAATTCCTAGATACATACAACCTACCAAGATCAAACAATGAAGAAATTCAAAATCTAAATAGACCAATTGCAAGTAATGAGATAAAAGTTATAATAAACAGTCTCCCAGCAAAACAGACAGGGACCCAATGGTTTCACTGGTGAATTTTACCAAAAGATGTAATACTAATCCTACTCAAACTATTCCAAAAAATAGAATAGGAGGGATTACTTCCAAACTCATTCTACCAGGCTAATATCACCCTGATAACAAAACCAGATATAGACATATTAAAAAAATAAAACTATAGGGCAACATCCCTGATGAACATTGATGCAAAAATCCCCGACAAAATACTATCAAATTTAATTCACCAACACATTAGAAATATCATTCATCATGATGTAGTGGGATTTATTTACCCTAAGGAGGCAAGAACTGTTCAACATGTGTAATCAATCAATATGATACATCATATCAACAGAATGAAGGACAAAAACCATATGATCATTTTAATTAATACTAAAAAAGCGCTCGATAAAATTCAACATCCCTTTATGATGAAAACACTCAAAAAACTGGGTATAATAGGGATATACCTCAGCAGAATAAAAGCCACATATGACAGATCCAAAGCTAGTATCATACTGAACTGGGAAAAACTGAAAGCGTTTCCTCTAAGATCTGAAATACAGCAACAGTGTACACTATAATCACTGTTATTAAACATAGTACTGGAAGTCCTAGCTAGAGCAATCAGACAATAGAAAGAAATAAAGGGCATCCAAATTGGAAAGGAAAAAGTCAAATTATCTTTTGGTGAAGCCTTTAGGGTTTTCCAATCATGATATGACCTTATATTCAAAAAAACCTAAAGAAACCACCAAGAAACTCTTAGAACTGATAAATTTAATAAAGTCTTAGGATACAAAATCAACATACATAAATCAGTGGCATTTCTATGTGCCAACAGTGAACAATCTAAAAAAGACATCACGAAAGTAATTCCATTTACAATAACTACAAATAAAATAAGATAGCTAGGAATAAACCAAAAAAGTGAAAGCTCTATACAAGAAAACTACTAAACATTGATGCAAGAAATTAAAGAGGACACAAAAAAATGGAAAGATATTCCATGTTCAAGAATTGGATAAATCAATATCGTTAAAATGTTCATACTACCCAAAGCAATCTACAAAATTAAATGCAATTCCTATTAAAATTCTAATGACCTTCTTCACCAAAATAGAAAAAAATCATAAAATTTATATGGAATCACAAAAGACCCAGAATAGCCAAAGCCATTCTGAGCAAAAAGAACAAAACTGGAGGAATCACATTTCCTGACTTCAGATTATACAGCAGAGCTATAGTAACAAAAACAACATGGCACTGTCATTAAAAACATATAAAGTTATGGAATGGAATATAGAAACCATCATAAATCCATAAAATCCATACATTTATAGTGAATTCATTTTTGACAAAGGTTCCAAGAACACACAGAAAGAAGTTTCTTCAATTAACTGTGCTGGGAAAGCTGCCTATTCATACACAGAAGAATGAAACTAGACTCCTATCTCTTACCATATACAAATATCAAATCAAAATAGAATAAAGACTTAAATCTAAAACATGAAACTCAGAAATTACTAAAATTAAAGATTGGGGAAACTCTCCAGGACATTGGTCTGGGCAAACATTTCTTGAATAGTACTTCAACAGCACAGGCAACCAAAGCAAAAATGAACAAATGGAATCACAGGTTGAAAAGGGTCTGCACAGCAAAGGAAACAATCAACAAAATAAAGAGACAAACCACAGAATGGGAGAAAACATTTGTAAGCTATCCATCTGACATGGGATTAATGATCACAATACATAAGAAGCTCAAACAACTCTACAGGAAAAAATCTAATAATCTGATTTTAAAGTGGCTAAAAGATCTGAATAGATATTTCTCAAAGGAAGACATTCAAATGGCAAACAAGCATATGAAAACTTGCTCAAGATCATTGATCATCAGAGAAATGCAAATGAAAAGTACAATGAGCTATCATCTCACTCCAGTTAAAATGGCTTATATCCAAAAGAGAAGCAATAACAAATGCTGGCGATGACATGGAGAAAAGAGATCCCTCGTACATTATTGGTGGGAATGTAAATTAGTAGAACCACTGTGGAGAACAGTAGGGAGGGATCTCTTTTCAGTTCAATTCCACTGTTAATAATTAATAATTAAATCAGTATGTCAAAGAGATATCTCCACTCCCATGTTTATTGCAGCACTGTTCACAATAGCTAGTATTTGGAAGCAACCTACATGTTCAGCAACAGATGAGTGGATAAAGAAAATGTGATACATATACACAATGTAGTACTATTCAGCCATAACACAGAATGAGATGCTGTCATTTGCAACAACATGGATTGAACTGGAGGACATTATGTTAGGAGAAATAAGACAAGGACAGAAAGACAACGTTTGCATGTTCTCACTCATTTGTGGGAGCTAAAATTTAAAACAATTGAACTCATGGAGACAGAGAGTAGAACGATGGTTATCAGAAGCTGTGAAGGGTATTGGGAGAGGCAGAAGTGGGGATGATTAATAGGTAAAAAAATAGTTAATTGGATAAGAATAAGATCTAGTGTTTGATAAGCACAACAGGGTGATTACAGTCAACAATAATTTAAAAATAACAGAGCATAACTTACATGTTTGTAACACAAAGAAATGGTAAATGCTTGAGGTGATGGATACTCCATTTATGCTGATGTGATTATTACGCATTGTGTGCCTGCATCAAAATATCTCCTGTACCCCATAAATATACACACCTACATTTTAACAAAAAATAAATTAAAGTAATAATAACAACTAAATAAATAATAAAATTATAAGAAGATAACACTACAAATCTATTGGAATGGCTAAAATGTTAAAGGAATGAAGAAATAATCAATGACAAACCCAAATGCTGGTGATGCAGAGCAGCTGGAATCCTCATATCACCCCCCCTTTTTTTTCTTTATTCAGCTCTTGGAATTTTTATTGCTTAAAGACACGTCTACTACACATGAAACACTTGTTTAACATTGGTGGTCTTTTAGGACAATTTTTAGTTAAAACTTGAAACTTTACACACTTTAGTTCTAGAGGGTAAAAAGAAAAACTTGACTTTAGGTTTCCTGAGCTATAAGTCAGTGGCTTTTTGTCTCATTCATGCCTATAGATGTATGTGTACACACACACACACACAGCCCTATATCCTTGGTTAGTTTAGATCAACAAAGGTACAATGCCAAATGGCTTTCATCTGTCTTCACTGGAAGAGTCACCTTAATCTCTGAATCTCTGCATGTGGAATATCATCATTAGTGTCAGATGCTCTCCTGACATGCATAGCTACAATTCCCTCCTGGGAATAAAAAAAATGACAGAGCCACTCTCTGAAAAACTGTTTGCAAGTTTCTTTAAAAAGTTAATATACACTGACTTTATGACCAGAATACTACTGTTAGGGATTTATTCTAAGGAAGTTAAAAATTATATTCACACAAAAACTTGTGATGAGTGTATTAGTCTGGTCTCACGCTGCTATAAAGAAATGTCCAAGACTGGGTAATTTATAAAGAAAAGAGGTTTAATTGACTCACAGTTCTGCATGGCTGGAGAGGCCTCAGGAAACTTACAATCATCGTGGAAGGCACCTCTTCACAGGACTGCAGGAGAGAGGATGAGTGCCATCAAGAGAAATGCCAGGTGCTTATAAAACCATCAGATCTCATGAGACTCACTCATTATCACAAGAACAGCTTGGGGAAAACTGCCCCCATGATCTAATTACCTCCACCTGTTGCTACTCTTGACATGTGGGGATCATTACAATTCAAGGTGAGATTTGGGGAAGGACACAGAGCCAAACTATATCTATGTTAATAACATTTCTATTCATACTGGACCAAAAAAAAACACACACACACACACACAAAAACAACCAAATGTTCTCCAGTCCTCAAATTACTGAATGGATAGACAGACAATAGTACATCCATAGGATGGAATACTATTCAGCCATAAAAATGAATTAACTACAGAGACATTCAACAATGTAGATGAATCTCAAAGACATACATCCAATGAAATAATTCAGTCTCAAAATGTTACATACTGTAGGGTTTTATTTATATGACATTCTGGAAAATGAAAAACTAAAGGGACAAGGAACAGGCTCGTCATTGCCAGGCATTTGAGTAAGGGGAAGTTTGTCTGCAAAGGAGCAGCATCAGTAAGTTTTAGGGGGTGATGGAACTGTTCTTTATCCTTATTGTGGTTTTCACACAAATCTAAATATGTGTTAAAACTCATAGAACCACATAAAACAGTCAATATTACTTTTTTGATATTAGGAAAGAACTTGATAACCTAACCAGCTTGCTAGAGTATCTTTGTTTTAAATAAAATAGTTTACCAAAATTCATTGTCTCCTAGACAACATAGCCATCTTACGCAAATAGCATATGAGTTCTTGCTTCTTCCTTTTATTACACCAGTTCTCTTTTTTTTTACACTTCTACTCACTTCCTTTTTTATTTATTAAGAATTTCTAAATTTTACTTTTTCTACTTTTATTTTATGTTCAGGGGTACATATGCAGGTTTGTTACATGGGTAAATTGAATGTTGCTGAGGCTTAGTGTACAAATGATTCCATCACCAAGATAGTGAGCATAGTACCTTATAGGTAGCCTTCTAACCCATTCCTCCCTCCCACCTTCTCCTATCAAGCAGTCCCCAGTATCTATTGTTCTCATATTTGCAACCTTGTGTATTCAATATTTTGCTCCCATTTATAAGTGAGAACATAATGGTACTTGTTTTTCTGTTCTTGCATTAATTTGCTTAGGATAATGGCCTCCAGCACATCCATGTTGCTGTAAAGGACATGATTTGTGGTATATATGTACCACATCTTTATCCAGTTCACTGTTGATGGGAATCTTAGTTGATAAAAATCCTCAACCAAAAGGCTAGCAAACTGAATCCAGCACCACATCAAAAAATTTAATGAACTATGATCAAGTAGGCTTTATTCCTGGGATGCAAGGTTGGTTTAACATTTGCAAATCAATAAATGTGATTCATTCACCACATAAGTAGAATTAGCAACAAAAATCACACAATCATCTTGATAGATGCAGAAAAGGCCTTTGATAAAATTCAATATCCCTTCCTGTTAAAAACCCTCAGGAATTTAGGCATTGGAGAAACACACTCAAAATAATAAGATTGATCTATGACAAACCCACAGCCAACATCATACTGAACAGGCTAAAGTTGGAAGCATTTCCCTTGAGAACTAGAACAAGACAAGGACGCCCACTCTTGCCACTCCTATTCAGTGTAGTACTGGAAGTGCTAGCCAGAGCAATCAGGCAAGAGAAAGAAATAAATCACATCCAATAGGAAGAGAGAAAGCCAAACTATCTCTCTTTGCAGACAATATGAATCTATACATAGAAAATCCCATAGACTTTGCCCAGGGGCTTCTAGAACTGATAAACAACTTCAGTAATGTTTCAGGATACAAAACCAATGCACAAAAATTAGTAGCATTTCTGTACACCAATAACGTCCAAGCTCAGAGCCAAATCAAGAACACAATCCCATTCACAATAGCCACACACACAAAATAAAGTATCTGGGAATAAAGCTAACCAGGGAGGTGAAAGAGCTCTAGAACAAGAATTAGAGCATCTTAATTAAACTGGCCGAAGGTTTAGTAACAAAACTTTCATTGATTTAGGAGCACTGTCACTGAGTGGAGTTTCCCAAAGTGTAAGTGTCGAAGACAGGTTATACCCCAACTGATGTAGGTGATAGCCACATAGGACGTTCAGTATCACTTTATTGCAAAGTGAAGTTTTTCCCACTTCAGTTCTCTTTAAAATCATGAAATCACGGTGAGGATTAAGTCTAAATTGGATGTTAAAACAGTCATGGGAATCCGATTGACCAGGATAGAAAATCTGAGATTCTAATGCCTGACAGAATCCTCATAGGCCCTGGGACATTTTGTGAGGGCCAGCAAGTTGGTGTACCTTCATTTGTGAATATGCTGAGTTGTCTTTTGTTTGGTTTAACATTTAATAAAATTTCTAATCTTTGGCTAATAAAATTTCACTCCTTTAATCATGTCTGTCAGGGTCTTTCTGTCACACTTCAGACTACACACTGCACACTCACTTACACCACACTACTACTCTGGTACAACACAGAAAACAACGAGGGTTTTCCTTTTGTGTTTGAAATATAAGGTTTTTTTGAAAAAAATGAATTTAAGTGAAATAGAAAAGTAAATGCATTAAAAGGCCAATATTACATAAACAATAGAATTGGCAGGACATAAATACGGCCAAAGACCATGAAGACACCGCTTGGTGCGGTGTGGACATGGCAGAAATCATAATGACGGTATGAAATGATCAAAGTGGAAGAACATGTGCATTAACTGTCGAGTGTTTCGTGTTAAGACTTTGAATCAGAATTCCTGTTTTTCAATCTTGCTTTTGATATTGGTTAGCCACGAGACATTAGATAAACAACTTAAACTCTTCAGTACTCAATTTTACCATCTTTACAATGGAGTTAATACTATTTTTATTTTATAAGACTATTGAGAGGATTAAACAAGATAATTCATGTAAAACCCTTAATCAACTGTCTGGCATCCAATAAGCACTAGCTAGAAGAGCTAACACCAAAATATATTTTCTCGCATAGAATACATAAAACAAAATTTCATATCTTGTTAAGTAAATACTCCCTATCTATTTGTTATTTGATAGCAATTTACATTAAACCATCAATTAAAATTTGGATCACCTTTTAATCATTAACATTTTGGAGAATTCCATATAATCAACATATCAACAAGAAATGTCTTATGATGCTTTGAGAAGGGGAGAGGGGAAGAGAGAGTGGGAAAGAAAAACAAATATATAAAAACAAAATGTCAGTGACACTTTTGATACAAAACTAATACTGAGCTCTATGAGAGAAAAATAAAGCAGATTCCTGGCTCTTCCATCAATTAGATCTTGCAATGAGCCTGAAAATCCCCAGAATATAGCAGGGAACTCCTGTCCCACACACTTACCTTAAATAGTCCAGTGAAATCAATATGCTGCCAAATGCTTTGCAACTCCATTTCACCATTCAGTTGGCCTCCAGAAAAAGAAATACCCTCTCTTGGATCAATTTAAGTGTAACAACCAGGAACTTCTGTTCAAATGATAGATTAAGAATATTCTCTCCTTTCCCAAATCTGATATATGTAATTGAAAATAAAGAAAAAAGTCTACAAGCATATAAAAAGGAAAAGGTATGTAAGAGCCATCAGATGGTGATTGGAGATAAGTACAGTTGACCCTTGAACTCGGGGGTTAGGGCTGATGACTGCCACGTAGTTGAAAAACCACGTGTGAGTTTTGACTTCCCCAAAACTCAACTACTAATAGCCTAGTGTTGACTGGAAACATTACTGATAACATAAATGGTAGGTTAACACATATTTTGTATGTTATATGTATTACATGCTGTATTTTTACAATTAAGTAACCTAGAGAAAATAAAGTTATTAAGAAAATAAGGAAGAGAAAATACACTCACTATTCATTAAGTGGAAGTGGATCATCATAAAAGTCTCCATTCTCATCATCTTCACATTGAGAAGACTGAGAAGGAAGAAGAGGAGGAGTTAGTCTTGACATCTCAGGGATAGCAGAAGCAGAAGAAAATCTGAGTATAAATGGATATGTGAAGTTCAAACTTGTGTTGTTCAAGGGTCAACTGTACTTGGAAGACAGAAAGTAGACAGAGTTCTCTATTGACGAATTAGGCTGAAAATTAGTCTTGGAGAGTAGAAGCAGGAGCCCACCTGCTGGGCAGAGCCCAGGAGAGATTTTAAGTATGAAAAGAGACAGGACAGGAGAACGTGATCTGTATCCTCTCTCTAAAACCACCTCTCAAGCATCATGTGTGCCCAGGTAACACCTAAAACATAAGCAAAACAAAACAACTATAAATAACTCCTGGGGGTATTCTCTGAAGATGTGTTCAGGGGGACACAAGGAAATTGGAGATGGCTTTGAAATCTTAGCATAAAGCTGACTTATTTTCACATTCAAGGGTGCTCCAGCTCACTGGCTGGCTCATTTCCAATCATCACAGAGTGCATTCTGCTAGGTCACAGGCTAACCAACACATACAGAATTCCTATTTAGCTTCTCTGTCATTGTTTCTTAAACGTGAGCAATCAGGAAACCTAAGTCATTTAAGAACTTCTGTAATAGGAAAAGGAAAGTCCAAAGAAAAACAAATTGGCCCAGGAAAACAAGTCAAAGAACAGGAAACAACAACAAAACCCACAAAACTTTAATTGGAAGGTGCATATGAATTGAACAATAAAAGAGAAAAAAGAAAAATGACATGAAAAGATAAGCAATGTAGACTATCTATATAGGAGGTATAGTGTACAATTTATAATGATTCCCCTGAAAATGAGGAAAATACATTATTAAAGATGATACATGATAATTTCCAACGTTGGAGATCAGAAGAATTTAACTAAGAAGGCACCACAGGAAATTGAAAAGGACTTTGCATAGGATAAGGGCTGGGATGGATATCACCCATGCTATGCTTTTTTTCCTGGGATATTCCACCAGACCATGTTTGTGTTTCAGAGCCACACCATTCTTCTCCCCTCAAGTCTATCTTCCTTTGTCGCCTGAATGCAGATGATCCATTCAGATACTGAGAAGTTTGGAATGGTTAAGGCATTTGAAGAAAATTTGGGTTCATGAATGAGTGATGTGTGAATAGCAGTAGCTACCCACTATGAAGTCAGTACAGGGACATGCGCAAGAAATAAACTGTGGTTATGTTAAGCTGAGATTCTGGGTAATTTTTTTTTGGCAGATCATACACTCTGACTGAAATAGAAATTGGTACCTTGACTTGAGCTACTGCTGTAACAAAAACCTAAAATATGTGGTCTTGGCGTTGAAGTGGGGTGTAGTAGCCAGCAAACAATTTTGCAGGGTAGACTGCAGGAAGCACATGTGACGCAACGAGAAAGCATTTGTAAGAGTAGAGCCTCTGTTGCCGTGAATCTAGATGAAAGGTTGGAAAACAGCACTTGTACCTCTTAAGATCTATGAAAATAAAAAATTTAAAGCGTATGCTGGTCCAGTAGACTGCATTTAACTACACTGTATAAGAAAAAAAAATGACCTCAAGAAAGAATTGGAGACACCACATGCAACAGTGTTAGGAATAGAGAGATTCCATACAAAGTAGGGTTCTGAAGGGTTAGAAAAGCCTGGTTTCTTGAGCCAAATTGCAGAAAAAGAAAAAAAAAAGAAAACAATCCAAATGACCAGTAGAATGAGTAAATAAATAAATAGTGGTATTCTCAAACCATGGGAAATTAAAGAGTACTAAGAAGACTCCCACTACTGCTAGGTACAGGCACAAAGTAGTCATCAGGGTAGGAATATTCTGGATGAAAATTAATAGAATAGAAGCTACATGTGATGAAATGGTTAGTGGTAGCCACATTTTTAAAATGTAAAAGGATACAGATCATACTTTTCATATATTTTATTTAACCTAACATGGAATAAATACAGAATTTATTGAGTTATTTTACATTCCTGGTACTAAGTCTTTCCAATCAGTTACGTATTTTACATTTACAATTCATCTCAATTCAGATGTTAATTTTTCAACAGAAGTTCTTGATCTGTACTTAGATTTTATAAATTTTATAGATAAAAAGTAAATTCACATGCTCAAGTTGTTTCAAGTATGCTTAAAAGTTATACAATAAATAAAAATAGCCAGTTTTGGTAACTGCATGGTAAATGCTAAACAGCCACATGCATTGGACATCACATCTCTGCAGCTTGATGCAGGCAGTGGCTACATAAAAGGGCTCACTTTACAGAAATGCACCCTGTACACCTATAAGTTGTGCGTTTTCATGTACATATATGTTTTTCTTCAATTACATAAAGAACTTGCTGCTTTGGGCAGTAAACCAAGTGGAAAATGATGAAACAGGACCTCATGTTTTTTTTAATTGCTTCTGCTCTATTTGTTTCTTAAAACATGTATACAAATTGACAGTCTCTTGATTATATTTAAAAAATGACTTCAAGCTTTTCAATTTTTTTGCTGTATTCCTGGTAACTAGATGAATTCAATTCATTAGTTGAAGTTTGCTCTGAGAGTCATACCTCTGCCTCCAAGCTAATTCACTCAACACAGCCAGTCAGGATGCAAAAAACCTTAACAAATTCAGTGGTTTCACCAGGATGTATATTTAGACTATTTATGTAAAAGACTTTTGAGAAAATAATAGCTGCTATTTTTTAGTGTTTTAGTGTTTTTATCAAGAATAAGTGTATTTAATCCTCCCAACAGTGGAATCAAGTAGTGACTAGAATAATCCCCATGGTCCATAGGAGGAAACTGAGGCAGAGAAAGGTGAAGGAATTGTCAGACATCTGGAGAGTGGTGTGCAGGGATTCAAACCCAGACACCGACCTGAATGAGCTTTTACAGTGATGTTGAGGCAGTTCATTAAACATTTCCTGGATCCCTTTATGGAACTGTAGCATTGTATTAGCACATAGGCTAAAATATTCATTGGTGCATAAACACATATCCATTTTCTGCAAATATTTCAGTACAGTGGATACAGAAGTTAAGTAAATAAAAATAAAATAATTCTGATTCCTTTCTGTGCTCTGCCTTTGACTCTGGAAACAATACCAAAGAGACCTGATGGTGGTCAAACAACAGACACTCATTCGTCCCACCCTTGTCCTGAGCCATCCTGCACCTGTTTCCTCTCTCAGCCTGGATCTTTTCCCCACGTCATGCTAAGCAACTGGTGCTGTCGCCCTGCACTGAGCTTGGCAGCTGCAAGATTTGCTAACACACGGCCAACGCCTTGACCCAGTCACTCCAGCACGTCTGGAAGCTCACATGTGCCTCCGCGGATGCTCCCACCTGTCTACTTCCCCACATCGTTGCTGGCTTTGATCCTGCTTGAAGTCAGCTTCATTCTGTTTCAGATTTTCTTGACTTTGCCTTCTTCCCGAGAAGGTGGCTAACCATTTTGTTGTTGAGCAGAAATTAATTGCATTAACTCTTTACATTTTCGGACTAATTCCTGGAAAAAATATCTTCCTCCTCTTCGTGCTCCCACAGGATGTATAAAAGCTAGACGTTCCAATTCATTCATTTTCCTAAGCTTCCCTGGGAATTATAATATCAGTGCTGTGAAAGGATCAGTTTACTCATCGTAATAACAATAATTAGACAACAAAAACAACAACTCAGGACTCAGAAACAGAGCCTTCTTCAATCGTTGGAATCTGGATTATCTAAATAATTTCCAACTAAGTTGTCATCTGATTGTTTCAGAGCAAAGAGGAATTGTCAGGCGTGTGGCTGACAAGCAGGTATAAGATATATGATGGGCTTATCATAGCTCATAAGCCTGCTTGCTTTTTCTTAAATGGGACATGTATAAACAATGTCTCAAGCACTCAGCGGTCACCACTATGATTGCCGTGTGGTCCAATCTTCTCCAAAATAAAATTCAAAGATTAATGATAGACCTCTGCTCAATTGATATCTTAAAATTGACAACCTTCTTTCCTTGAGTTTATGCTACATACACACGTTCCATGAATACTGTTGCTGGAATTGATAAGCCATGACAGGGAAAAAGCCAAGTTGGAGTGAAGATTGCTTTTTGGAGAGATTCAGATTGCCTGTGAAATGGTATTGTTAAAATTCTGTGAGGTATGATGGGGCCGCTGACGGTTAATTGTTCCATTGAGGAGTAAGAAACTGTTGGCTGACTCTGCAAAAATAAATTGGTCTTTATCAAGCACATTTCTTAAAAGATTCTTGGATCATGTGGACCTTCAAGGATTAGGTGAATAAACACTTCAAAAAAAAATACAGGAAATAAACATTTGAAGCATCTAATCCAATGAAGATAGCTTGCCATATCCATCCAGAGAATAATTTCCTCACCTTAGAATGAGCATAATTATAATCAGCAAGTTCACATCTGTTTCTAAATTCTACATTTGAATTTATCACAAATATCTCCACTCTAATTTGGGAATATCATTTAAAAACACTTCTCCTATTTAAAAACAATTCAACTTGAGATGTTCCTGTATAATTGAATAAATGACTATTTCTACCATGGTTTGGAAATATTTCATTATTTAGATGATTCGTATTTAGATACTCTGTATCTTGGGGGGAAATGTGTTCTGTATTGGTGTTTGTCCTCATAACTTCATGCCATAAATTCTTTTTATCTCATTTCCTTAGGTCTCAAATTGTCATTTAGTCCATACTATTTTCTAACCTAACTGTAGGATTGTATTAGCACATAGCTAGTGAGCACACAGCTAGCAGCTATCACTCACAGTAGCCCGTCTATAGGAGGGAGGTCTACAGCACTGGGTGTGAGTAATGAAGGCGCGAAACTGTGGCTTTCTGGGCTCAGCAGGCTTGCCATAGACGCTGCGTGGGGAATTTCAGAATGAGGAAGACAGCAAGCACTTTGTGCATTTAGCAGTATTCTTAACATCCCCATAATCCTGTGGGTCTCAACCTAGGCTACCAAAGAGAAGCCACTGAGCTTCTTTAAATAAACATTAATGCATTAATGCTTGGGTCTTATTCCCAAAGATTATGATTGAATTGTTCTTGAGTGTGGCCCTGGCATTGGCAATTTTACCTCCCCCGAGATGATTCCAGTGTGTAGCCAGGGAGGAAAGCCTTCCTATCACATCACCCCTCAGAGCTCACAGAGTTCTTTCTCACACCCTTACTCCTTCATTTGACCTTCACAGTGTCCTTGAGAAGTACTCAGACAAATTATATTATCTTCCTTCTAACAGAGTAAGAAACTTCAGCAGAAAGGCTGGGTTATGCAGTTAGTAGACATAAAGCGGGGACTGGGGTCAAGTCTCACGACTTAAGGTCATTATGTCTCACCAGGTCACATTTGTCCTCATACGGGAGGGTGGACAGTGAGAGTGGCGACCTCTACCCAGACTTCATTATAGCTCAACCATTGATTACCTACGAATGATGAGCTTTGTTTTTCACTGTAAGACCCATTTTTGTGATTTCTGTTTTTCTATTTCTTCATGTTTGTCATGTTTGTCATCATTATCCCAAAGTCCATTAAAGTTAGGGACAACACAGGAGAAGTCATGAGCTCTCAGTGAAAATTCTTGCCATTGTGTCATTCTATATTGCACCTTCACCTTAGCAGAATTCATTAACATCTCAGCAAAATAGCATTAGCAGGAATTAATTTAGGGAAAATATATGGGCACTCTGTAAAGAGTGTTATTGTTCTTAATTTTTTAAGTTGTTGAAATGCCTGCTAAGAATATACCTTCATAGTTATAAAAACAGTTTCTGAATAATGTGCTACAGAGGATGTCATTGTCACCTCCACTTAGAGGTTAAAAATAGTAATGCCAGTCCATTTGTGATTCTAAAATCACAGTCTTTTCATTTTAATGTGCTGCCATTCTGGAATGAAGGTGAGATTTCTGACCTACTGTTGGGAGGGTATGCCCTGGGAGTCCTTTGATAGTGTGGATGGATTTGTAGACCACCCCATGTACATTTCCTTCACCTCCATTGTCCTTTGTTAGTTTCCACTCCTTGTGAATTGATTTTCCAATTTTAACTTTTAATTTTATATTGTGAATCTACAAGAATCAATGGGTGATTTGGGGCAAGTACTTTGTCCTGGGTGAGCATTATTCCCTACACCTACAAAAGGTTAAAATGAGATTATGATGTGTGAGTGCCTAGCACAACACCTGGACTCAGGACCCAGGCCAAATCGATCAGGCTGAATTTGAAGGATCATCACTTGTGTTGGCCATAAGTATTTTACTATTTAGTAAATGCAATTTATAAACCTAATGAAGATTTTCTCCTGTCTTGCAGATTTCATATCTATCTCCAGCAGTTTATGGAATTAAGCTACATATATTTGGCTTTTTGCTGTCAATTCCTCTAGTGGTACTGTATTCAAACACATCATTTATATAATTCATTACACTACGTTACCATACTCTGAGGATTTTTAGAAAGAAATTCCATGCTGCATGAAAGGTCTAATGCTGTGGCCTTATTTCCATTTTTTAAAAAGAAAAAGAAAAGCTTTGCTATGGTAGTAATTAACAACTGGCATGCAGATGGCATTGATCAACGTTTACCCCCAGAACAGCTGTAGTTTCTGCAGTCTACAACCCAGTTGTCCCAGATGGTATTTTTAGCATCACGCTCTCTAAATACAGGAGGTGGTAGTCAAAATATAGTTAAAAGATGATACCATTATGGAGATTCTAATAATGGAATTGCTTTTCTTCTCTCTTCTTTAAAATTTTTTTTGTTTTTGGCAAATAACTAAATCCTAATGGAGTTGACAAATATATCTTTATGGCAAAGTCAATAAGTAGTCACTAAGATACACTTTTGAAAATTTAAATCACGAAAGTACTTTCAATAGTCTCATCTCTCTTTAAATTCTATAGTCTAAAATTAGGACCATGACTATTTCCAGCAAGAGAAGAAAGAAATGACTACAAAATTAGTATCACTTAACAAGAAAGTATTTTTTTAGTGCTTTCTAGGTCCTTTTTCCCTGTTAAAAAAAAAGAAAAAAAGCCACTTTTCCATCTAGTTGGTAATCTAGTCTGTAATGAATAAAACAATTAAGAACAAAATAAAATTATCAATTGTGGGGAAAATAAGGAAAATAAAAGAGAAAAAGAAGCACCTGCAGCCTGGATTCAGCAGTGAAAAATCTGAAGTGCTGAAAAACATTACATTATGTTTCAAAGACTGATTGCTAGAAACATGGACACAGAGACAGAGAAACAATTTATGTAAATATATATGAATGAATTAATACATAGAGAAAAAGACACTCAAACAATATTTTATCCAGATTCTTAATGGCCGAGTCTTAAAATCATTATTCCACCAAAGACAAATGTCATCATAGCATTAACCTCTCAATATAGGAATAAATCTAATATATCAACTTTTTAAAGTATAAACATTTTACTCTTAACATTTTGAGTGGCTTCATTTTAAAGGTTTTACATGGAACCACAGGAATAATCCCGTCTGCACACTCAGCTATTGGATGTCTGCTACAATCAGTGTACTGCACCTTTGCGATATCCGAGTACCCTATTTCTCTCCAATACGCTTTCCATGATTTTTAATCTACGTATTTTTCATTGATAATCACTGATGTTATTTATGTGGTATTGGATATATTCTTTATTTTAAATTTTGAAGACACCAAGTGGATATTCTACTTTTACTTCACTTTTACAAGATGTCAAGAATGCCCAAATAGGATTTTTATTTAGAAAAATTAAAGGTCAAGTCAGCATTTAATTAAGAATTTTTAAAAATACAGCTTTTAAAATTTATGTTGTTTTATGTTATAAATACCACTTATATTTCTTCAAAGTTTGGATTTGTGATATTATCTAATCTTTATTATCCTGCCTTAAATATTATTTAAGTTTTAATTTAAATAATTTTTTATTTATATCCACTTATAAATTACACAACGATCATTCCAGCAATATCTACCTAATGCACTTGCAGTTACTTTTGCTATCACTTTTCAATCTCTATGTATATTTGTTAGTTACATGAAAGTTCCTAATTATTTTATACATAAATTACCATCATCACAAATTATCGCATTTGACTTTTGCAATAATAAATACAGTGTATAATTATATTTCAACTACAAAATCTCAATATATGAAATACATAAGGAGATGCTCACGTCGAGTTACAGCCAAAATACCTTATTTGATATGAATATTGATAATGCATTTTAAGATGTTAATAATATTTTGAGATCTATAAGAAAAATGCTTAAGATATAAGATATTAACAATAATTCTAAGTAATATGCTACAATGGTAAATAATTTTAAGAATCAAATGTATGTCCTTACAATCATTGATTATTGATAATTTCAAGATGCCAGGTATAATACTGATGAATAGTCAATTTTAGTTTAATACATATATGTCTAAAAAATATATATACATACACAAAAAGTGTTCAAAAGGCTCATGAAAAATGTGTATGATGAAAAAAATATGCATGGATTTCAAAACTTTTTTGTACTAAAATAAAACTTGCACTACTTTGTTATGTGTCTGAACAGGATCTAGTTTGAAGTACTAAGAAGAAAGCACTTTGAAAAGATCCTCTATCAGAGGAACATAACTTCTGCTCAAATTGAAGCAAGGACAAATGTCAAATTTATGAGGAAGCTTCTGGAAAAATGGTGCTATCACTGATGCTTTATGAAAAGTTTATGGGGACAATGTCCCAAAGAAATCAGCAGTTTATACATGGACAACTCATTTTAATAAGGGACAAGATGATATTGAAGACAAAGCCTGCATGGGCAGGCCATTCACATCAATTTGCAAAGAAAAAATGTTATTGTTTTACCCAAATTGAAGAGGACTGACGATTAGCAGCAGAAACACAAGCCAATGCCACCGACATCTCACCTGGTTCAGCTTTCACAATTCTTTCTGAAAAATTAAAGTTGAGAAAACTTTCCACCTAATGACCAAAATTTTTGCATCCAGATCAGCGGCAGACAAGAACAGAGCTTTCAATGGAAATTTTAAACAAGGGGGATCAAGATCCTGAAGAATTTCTTTGAAGAATTGTAACAGAAGATGAAACATGCTTTACCAGTATGATCCTGAAGGCAAAGCATAATCAAAGCAATGGCTACTGAGAGGTGGAAGTGGGCCAGTCAAAGCAAAAGCAGACAGGTCAAGAGCAAAGGTCACAGCAATAGTTTCTTGGGGATGCTCAAGGCATTTTCCTTGTTGACTTTCTTCAGGGCCAAAGAATGATAACTTCTGCTTATTCTGAGACTGTTTTGAGAAATTTAGCCAAAATTCTGTCAATGCCTATAATTTTAAAATTTTAAATATATATTCAATATTAATTTAATATTTTAATATACATAAATATATACTTAATTTTATAACAATATTTGTATCAGCAGAATTACTAATGACTAAACACCTCATTTTTGCCTACTTCAACCCTTCTCCTCTTTACACACTAAAGACTTGGATTTTATGGTTCTTTAATATTTAGACTCAAGTTTGAACTTTAACGAAGTCAGGTGATTCATTGTGAGCATTGAATGGAAGCTGCTCCCAAAAGTGGGACTGGAATTCCTCTGACATCTAGTAAACGCCACAGACCTAATAGGAACCTCAAACGTTGACCAAGCCTCTGCTCCAGTCCTGCCCCTCTGCCTGTTCCCACGAGGCTTTAAAAAAAAAAAGTATTACTAATTCTCTAGTCACTCAGTATCATATCTTTAATTATTACCTGTTTGTTGACAAGTTTCATATTTATATCTGAAGCTCAGATTTTTCCCCAAACTCCAGAAAATATATATCCACCTGTCCACTGATCCTCACATTTGGAATCACACTAGCACCAAAAACTTACGCCCTAAAGCAAATTTACATATCCCTACCCACACGATCTCATCCCACAATCTTCCCAAACTCAAGTAACAGCAACTCTATTTTCCCGAGTCTTCTCTTCCTCTCACCTCCTTATTCCTTACAGCTGCACATCATCCTGTGTTTTCTTATTATCTTCATGGTCAACTCCTTTATCAAAGCCACCATGAGCTCTCCCCTTAGGTATTGCTCTAACTTTCTGCCCGATTCTACCATGGCTTCTCTGTAGTACATTCTCAACACAGCAGTCAGGATGAACCTGTTAAAGCATACATCATACCTTAACCCTCCTATGTGAAAAACTCCACAAGAGACTCCCATGTCAGAGTAAAAGCCAGGCTCTACAAGGCTCCCTATTGCCTGACCTCTTTACTTCTCAGCCTCCTCCTCGTTTTCTGCACTCCAGGTGCACTGGCCTCTCTCTAGCTCTCCAGACATGCCGGCCACCCACACCCCAATGCTCTTCTACTTCCTGCTTCCTTTCTGCCCTCATTCCTCTTAGCTGCATGCATAGCTCCCTCGTTTCCTTCAGTTTTCACCCAAAAGTCACCCTCTGTGTGATGTTTTCTCTGGCCATGCTACCTCAATGTCAACACCCACTCCTCTCCCCAGCTCTGACGTTTCATATGCCTGCTCCATTTTAAACATTTCCTCCTAAGTGCTTGCCACTATTGCGTGTGCTGTGTGTTTTATTTATTATCTATCTCTTCCATTGAAATGTAAGCTCCCTGAGCAGAGATTTTTGTATGTTTTGTTCCTTACTGCATCTCCCAAAACTAGAACAGGACCCAGAACATAATAGCCCACCAATTAAAATCTGCTTCACAATTCTGCACAGTGCTTCAAGGATGAGTCTTCAAAGATTGCAGTCTGGGCAGCAAGGCATAAGATTATGGTTTTGCACATGCAACACTAAAAGAGCATATCAAGGAAGTAAATTCAATTAAATAAATGAACAAAGAAACAAAGTTGATTTTCATATTGAAATCAATGCATGGATCAGCTAACTTAGCCTATGGAGACATAAACTAAATGCCCCTTTGCATGTCTGAGTCATGATCTGTTTATATATCAAAAGCATATGCAGCAAAGTAGTGCATGGATCAATGTTCTTATCAATGAAGGTCTCTTAAATATCATTTGTTGGTCAGAAACAGAAATACCAGCTTCTCCGACATGGATATTGGACATATGAATGTACGGTGACAGCTCTGATGGCTAACATAGCATTCTTATAAAATGAAAAAGCACAATACAGTTCCTCACTACTGAGAGCCCTAGGCTGCAACCATTCCTCAGATTGAAGAAAATGTTTGGTGATCTCGTGAGTACCACACTGCCTGTTGTTCAGAAGATGGGTTAAATACTAACAAGGGGTCATCGCCCTCCTTGGATGGCTATTACCATCGGCATGACCCCTTCTCTGGTTTCATCTGTAGAAAAAATAAAAATAAAAATAATGTAAATGTGTCGGGGAGCCAAACAGTACTGCAGGAATTACGCCATAGTTGCTGGCCATGCACGGTAAAGAGGTAGATTAATATTTAACTAATATCTACCCAGTTTCCCCCTGCAGAGATGGACTCCAGCAACCTTGAAGACTGACAGTTTATTGAAAAGAGGCCCCACATCTTCCCCATCTTTGAATATTGTGAGTCTGACATTTGTCTTACATGTACTAAAAAAATGATCATTGATGGAGTGAGATATGTAAAGCTTTTAGAACAAATACTGCGTGTCAATTTTCTATTTAATATTTTAAATAGAAGCTGATGGGTCCCCAAAGTAAACCCATTAGAACAAAGCAAGTGAACAGACCTCACCAGTATATCTGTCAGCCTTACTTACAATTTTTCATACAAGAGCTATACCGTTAGTTACTCTGTCAATATTATATTGATGAAGAGGAAAGCTAAATTCATCTTCCTGTCTTTCTTTCTGTGCAGGCTTCCACTCAGTGATTCTTCAATTACCTAGTTCAATGACAGGACATTTTTTACTACCCTATTTTCTGTACATCAAGTTTCAAAATATTTCAGGTACTTCCAACAATTTGTCTTCGTTGACATTACATAGTTTTGACCATTTGTGTATATCACTTTGAACATAAGTGCCTTCCTCAGCTGAGAGACCTCTGAGAGTCTCCAGTGAGAAGTTAAAGGCTGTATTTTGACTTTAAATGTAATGGTCATCAGAGGATTAGCTCAGAAAAAGGAACTCTTGGCAAAGACTTTGAGTTATATTTCCAGTGTAACAAATTCCAGAAATGAATGACATTCTTTTTTCTATGGTGGTCATAGAATTCCAGATTCTTTGAAACACAACAGAAGATAATTCGAGCTCTCAAATAAAGAATTATATTTCCCGCAGGCAAGGGGATGAATTGTGATAGTCGGGTAATACATTGTCTTCTGGCAAAGCCATACCAAACTCTCTAGAGAAAAAATTGCACAATTTCCCTCAGCAAACAGTCACAATCCACATCTGTTACTTTCAGGGAAAATAGAACTTGAATACCACATTCTCTGTGACTCTCTTCTTGTTCTGTCATCTTTAACAGTGAAAGCAGCCAGCTTCTGCTCTTTAGTATTGAAGGTCATTCTTTATTTTTGCTCCAACTTTAGCTTCTCCAGCTTAGATAATTCATAGTGATGCTTGGATTTATAGCAAACCAAATGGATTTAAAAAAATATTATTAACATTATGAGAATAAAAATGGCAATGTTAAGTATTCCCAACATTCAAAGCTTTCTATCAAAATGGTTAGTGATTTATTTTCCATTATTTTCTCACGATGTTTGTATGTTTTCATTTCAAAATTTTTAATTGTCTGAACTTCTTTGTGTGCTGGTCTTGTTCTTTCCATTCCAAACACTTCTTCCCTTTTTTTTTTTTCATGCCTAACTTTGCCAGTGAATGCTAGCCAAAACTTATATTTTCAGAGCGCATTTTAAAGAAACAGCCACGAATTTACTGAGATTTGAGAGTATTCCAAGAAGATCCTAAAACACAAAATTATTTTTTTCTTTGTTTAACATAATAGTAAAATTCCAGTATGAGATATGTATCCTTTGGGTTAAACGTTATCCTCACTACAGAGTTTTATTTAAAATTTAAAGTGTAAACTTTTATGGGTCTAAAGCACTAGAGATGTGAGGGGGAGAGTGTGATAGATAGGAAGGAGATGTGGCTTATTTGCTGGTTATTATTCTCTAGATATGTTTACATCTATTTTTACTTAATATCTGGAACATGAGTACACTGAGCTTTAGAAAACGTATATAACTTGTCCTAAATAACATCTAGTGACTATCAGATTCTGAACCTGGTCAGTAAGAGTATAAGGAAATGATAAAAAACCAGCTTCATCCTCTTTAAATTCAGTGCTCACATTAAAATGATGGGTGGCATTATCCAATTAAATTAAGATTATAGGCACCGAGGCTGGGCACAGTGGCTCACACCTCTAATCCCAGTACTTTGGGAAGCTGTGGCAGATGGATCACCTGAGGTCAGGAGTTTGAGACCAGCCTGCCCAACATGGTGAAACCCCATCCCTACTAAAAATACAAAAATCAGCTGGGCATGGTGGGGCATGCCTGTAATCCCAGCTACTCGGGAGGCTGAGGCAGGAGAATTGCTTGAACTCGGGAGGTAGAGGCTGCAGTGAGCCGAAATCGCGCCACTGCACTCCAGCCTGAGTGATGGAGCAAGACTCTGTCTCAGAAAAAAAAAAAAGAGAAGAAAAGAAAAGGAAAGAAAAGAAAGAAAAGATTATAGGCACAAAGACAAACTGTAGTAAAGGCAAAATACATTGCCAAAATATCCCAAAACATCCTTCACTTCTCTCTATTCAAATTAGTTGTTTGGCCCTATTCAGGAAGAAATATAGTGTGGGGAGGCTGCGGTTCCTCTGAATCATATACACTTGAGTTAAATTACATATTTTTCACTTCCTAGTTGTGTGACTTTGGGAAAATTATTTAATCTTGCTGAAATCGCAGAGCCCTAGTTGATAAAATAAGGATTGTTCTGAAAATAAAATGATTTTGAGAATGAAGAACAAAATGAGAATAAATATTCCTCTTGGAATACCTGGCACAAAATATTTACCACATAAACTAATGTAAGAATAATATACAATCATAACAATAGAAACCATAATAACAGACAGCCTCAGGAAAAAAAAAAAAAAAAAAAGCAAGGCACTGCTTCCTGGACCTTCCAAGTCAAGGGAGAGCTTGTAAAATGTAAAACAGAAATCCTCATGTAACGTGAAGACATTTATATTCACTCTTGCATTCAGGCTTATCTATGTTTTGTGTTTTAATAAAGACATGTTGCATTACACAGTTTCATTAGACTTTACAGCTAATCTAGCGTGTGTTTTTAAAAAGATTGACACCCCAGTCATCCTTGTCGAACAGCGGTACGTCTGCTGTGGGCCAGGTGAGCCCCACCTGCTGCATTAGGCAAGCAGCAGCTGAGGGACACGGCACACCCGGAGACGCAGCCCGTCCCCTGGTGCCGCTCCCTGTTGACTACTCCATCAGCTTGGGAACACTCTGGGTTGCATTTTGAGCTACAGATCTCCGGTTTCCTTTGAGTGAGTATTAAACTGCAGAGCTGATGACCGTGAACCAGATTACCATAAAGAGGATGGAAGGTCCACATGATGAGCACTGGTGCCAGGAGCTGAGAAAGAGGAGGACAATGGTGTGAGAGGAAAACCACAGATAGCTAAACAAACAGCACATTTCGCCTTACTGTAACTGTACAGCAAGAGAGGAAAGAACATGAGGCCGGGAACGTATTAATATCTGCAACGCGCATGGCGGGCATGAGTGGCTCTGGGCAGATGATCAAGCAGGCCACGCCTGACCTCAAGTTTTGCCTCCTCAAGAATCAGAGCTCTTCACAGGTTCTTCGAACCCTCTGTCTTTCCATGCCTTGCTTCCCCAAGCTCTCTCGTCCTAGCTACCTTCCGCACTTTTACTTTTCTCCCCTTCAACAAAGCCTTTGTATTTCTGCCAACTTTTTCCTAAAACATATAGACAATTGTCATCCTTCGGCCAAATAGAAAAAAAGTGGCTCCCCGTTTTCCCCATAAGGTTGAATTTACACTCCATATGTGACATGCAAAGATGTTCACAGCCAAAAAGCCACCTCACTCACCAGCCTATCCCCTAGCACTCTGTTCTTGCCAACCACCCAGACACATGGGACCACTGATGGGATGCTTCACCCCTGCCTGAGATTTTAAATATTCCCCTTTATGTAGAAAGTCATTGTGCCAGCACCACTTGTTAAATAAGCTACCCTTGCCGGGTGCGGTGGCTTTTGCCTGTATTCCCAGCATTTTGGGAGGTCGAGGCAGGCAGATCACTTTAGGTCAGGAGTTCGAGACTAGCCTGGCCAACATGGTGAAACCCCGACTCTACTAAAAATACAAAAAAATTAGCCGGGCGTGGTGGCACATGCCTGTAATCCCATCTATTCGGGAGGCTGAGGCAGGAGAATCGCTTGAACCCAGGAGGTGGAGGTTGCAGTGAGCTGAGATCTCGCCACTTCACTCCAGCCTGGGTGACAGAGACTCCGTCTAAAAAAAAAAAAAAATTAAGCTACCTTTTGCCACTGAACTAGAATACAGTTTTTTGTCTAATATTTTATCTCATGTATACTGGGCTTTGGTCCTTGCTTCTATTTGGTTAAAACTATTTGGTGTACTACTTGGTTAAACTAATCTATTTATCTATCCCAATGCCGTATTAAGTTGACTCCAGTGGCTTTGCAGTATTTGCTGACATCTGTTAAGTATGTTTTTAAAAGCATTGTCATGGCTATTCCCAAAGCTTTGAATTTTCATATGCATTTTAAGATCATTTTATTCAGTTCTAAATTGGGTACACTCTGCTGGATTTTAATTGTAATTTCATTAAATTTTTATATGAATATTGAGGGAATTGACTGCTAAGGTATAAATAACGCTCTGAATCTTGACTGGCTTTTTGAAAATGTCAGATACATTTTCATTTCTTTATTAAAAGCCTTATTAATACTTTTGCCGAAAGGACATGACAAATCATAGCCATTCTGGACATCCTAAGGGCGTTTGCCTTTTTATAGCTTTTTGAGAACAAGAAAAGAATGATAAATGTTAAAAAGAAATAGTGGTGGGGAATTTCTTGGTGGCTGACAATCACTTAACTATTATCACTTTACACATCCTCCAAAACACTGTATAGATCACCAGCGAAAACAAATAAAACCACACTAATACTATGCCTTCAGAAAAATGACATAATGGAAAACACAGCAAGTTCAACAATAGTAATATGTCAGAGCTGAAACCAATCATATCCACCATATCCACATTTTCAACTCGGCTCACAAGGCAAGAGCCAACCACACGCTACACGCAAGAGACACACCCAAAACAAAGTGACTCAGAAAGATTAAAGGGTCTACAAAATGCACAAGGCAAATAGAATCAATGAGAAAATCGGGGTGGTGGTCCTGACAGCACCCAGAAGAGAATTTGAGTAAAAACATTAAGTGGGACAAATTAAACACCATTTAATCATTTTAAATATTTCACATTAATATATAGAAGGTATTCATACTTATGCACCAAGTAACACATCAACTTGTTCATAAAGTGGAAACTATGAGAGATGAATGATAGAAACATATTCTCGGTGTGAGAGATATCAGATGGACAAAAAATAAGGAAGGGTATTAAAGAGCCCCAAGTACAAGCCTAGACAGTTTCCCCTTAACCACACACACACACACACACACACACACACACACAGACACAGAGAGAGAGAGAGAGAGACATATACACCCATATAAACTATGAGCAGAAAGTAACAAAGTGTTAAAAAAGAAAAGAAAAGAAAGTGTCAGGGTAATAGGACATGTCAGAAGAGTACAGGAGCCAGCTGAAAGTATCAACAAAGGCCAAAGCTGAAACACTTTGAGCATTAAGTAATGTCGGATTATAACCCAAATATAAACATCCACGGATTCAAAAGATATAAATGGTTGAATAAATTAATAAATATGGGAGAAGAGACAAATCTCTCATACAGTAAAATTTCCCATAATTTATGTAGATATCTGCCCCCCACCCCTGCAAAGAGCTGAAGCCTAACTTCGCATTCCTTGGTGTGGGCTGCACTTAGTGACTTCCTTCCTGGTGCTCAAGGCCAACATTAAGAGTTAAAAATCATGTTGATAATATCTCCACTGCATAGGATGTTATAACAGTGCGACTTTTACTCTGTGGTCTTCCCCCCAGTAACTCCTCATCCCACTCTTCTCATGAGAAAAACATCAGACAAATCCCAATAGCAGGCATCCTGCAAAATCCCTGAGCAGTACTCCTCAAAACTATCAAAGTCATTGCACACAAGGAGCAAGGAACATCCGAGAAACTGGCACAGCCACAAGGAGCCTAAAGGGACAGACACCCAGATGCCATGTGGTATCCTGAATGGGATCCTGGAACAGAAAAAGGATAACAGGTAAAAACCAAGGAAACCTGAGTAAAAGATGAAATATGGTTCATAATCCATCATTCTGAGCAAACTATCACAAGGACAGAAAACCAAACACTGCATGTTCTCACTCATAGGTGGGAACTGAACAATGAGAACACTTGGACACAGGGCGGGGAACATCACACACCAGGGCTGGGGGAGGGATAGCCTTAGGAGAAATACCTAAAGTAAATGACGAGTTGATGGGTGCAGCACACCAACATGGCACGTGTACACCTGTGTAACAAACCTGCACGTTGCGCACATGTACCCTAGAACTTGAAGTATAATAATAAAAAAAGAAATATGGTTCATAATAATATATCAACAATGCTTTAGTATTTGTAACATATGGTACAGAGTATATAAAAACTATATTATTTTCTCTTTTTTTCTGTAAATGTAAAACTCTTCTGAAAAACAAATTGTACTATAAAGAAAAAAAAGAAAGCATGGTGACTTCGAGCTACTGAAGGGTTCAGATTCTAATGCAGTGTTTCCCAGTTCCTACTAAGATATTTTCCCAGATTTGTTGCTGGCAAAATATGCCCAGGTTTTTTGTTTGAAAAGGAGTTTTTGGTTTGTGAGAGATAAGACAGGGGGTCCATTTGCAAACAGTTCCTTAAAGCAGGTAACTGTTCACTTCCTTAGGAAGGCTGGCCTCACGTGAGGTCCTGTCCTAAATAAACATTTTGTTATTGTTGGTGTGTATGAATTCATTATTACTGACAGCCAGGGAGTCATTTGGTGATTAAAAAACAACAGGATGGAAGGTCATTTTTATTGGCATTATGTACTTAATCATGCAGTCAATGGCTTTTATAGTTAAGCAGTAAAATAAAGCGCCATCCATTGAACAGAATATACAGAATGCTCCAATTGACAAAATCGACACATTTTCATGCTACTGCTGCCTTTTCTCTCTTCTTCCTTTTGCAGGTAAACTTACTGAATGAAGTGAAATCTGCCCAACACCCCCACTATCTTATCTTCCATGCATTTATTGATCTCCAGCAATCAGCCTTATGCTCCTGCAGGATTGAAGCTGCCCCCACGAAGGTCAACCACACCGAGGATGCTCTCTCCCTCTGAGTTACACGCCTCCCTTTCACACTTCTTTCTGAGTCACCGGGTCTGCCGCACCTGCACAAGGGCCATCCTTCCTGTCAGCTCTGCCTGCTCAGCATCTGCACAGCCCATTCACTTCTCCCCTCTCTCTCCATGACCGCCAAAGTTCAAGCCCTCTTAACTAATTTTCTTTTCCTCTCTCACTCCGACAAACCATCTATGGCAGTGATTCCAATGTAATCTTAAAAGTAAATGTATACCTATGTAACAAACGTGCACGTTGTGCACATGTACCCTAAAACTTAAAGTATAATTTAAAAAAGTAAAAGTAATAATATCACTTTATCATTCACAATAAATCCCTTATTTAATTCCCATTGCCTCCCAGTAAGGTTGAACTCCTTAACATATCATATGAGGACATAATGAATAAACACCTTTTCCAGGCAGATTTAAGCCCTCTTATTACTTATGCCCCCCCTTCCCCATCCCAACACTTAATCTTTTGTAAAGTTTCACCACACTGTCTGTACATTTCTTTTTGTACAGGAATATAGAAATACCAGAATTGAGGTGATCAAGGATATGTTAGAAGTTTTAACCTCAAAATTGTTGAAAGAATGGTTGGTTGAATTAATTTAAAAATCTTGAAAACTTTTAGAATTACAGATATTAGATAAGAACCACCTCAGTGTCTTGAGAATAATACACTGCCTACCACTCACTGGGAGAAAATATAAAACGTAAGACTCCCGACCTTAGGAGAGCTCAACAGTCTCAGCGGACAGGCTGATACATAAACAACTAAATTCACACCAAAGGCATGAAGTAAATCACAGCAATAACACAAAGATCCAACATTTATGGAACACTTAGGATGGACCACACTGAAAATTATTCCACATATTTCATGTCATTCAGTCCTCACAATTATTGAAGATATATACTGTTAGTAGTCCCATTTTACAGATACGGTGGCACACCTAGCTTAAGTGAGTCTCCCAAGCCATGCAGCTGGTAAATTAAGGATCTGGGTTTGATCCCGTTTGGCTGATTACAAAGCCTGCCCATGGAACTGGAGGATATGAAGCATACTTTTGAAACCGACTTCACAGTTATACTTTGTAAATACTGCCAAAGGGTCACATAGTGAGAAAGGGAACACAGAGTTTTTCGTAGATGTAAAATGTTTACTAAGTTTCATTAGCTGTATTTATGAGTAACGGAGGCTGCGGTGGATTTCCTATTTCCATCACAGGAATACTTCTGCCCACTTCTATATTCTCCCTTGTATTTACAGGGGCTGAAACCCTGAAACCTACATTTTCCGGTTGCCAGCAGGATTTTAACTTAGACTGCACCACCAGGAGGCACCCACTCAGGCATCAGAAGCAAGAAGAGGAGTGGCAGCCTCTATGCTTCCATCAGGAGCAGGCAGATGTGTGAGCTCCCACAGCCAGTGGATATGGAGTGCGGGAAGCTGCCGCTTCCAAGGACGTTCCTGCAGATCACCTGCGTTGGTCCGGAGGTGGCTGAGATCATCAGCCAGCCATGTGTTCCTGCGATTCTTGACTTCATGAAACCAGCAGCCATTTTCCTTTCTGTTTACTTTCCCAGGCATTCTGACAGGTTTCTAACCTTCACTTCATGTGTTAAATCCTCTCAACTTGAAGCACTTAGAATGATTCCTGAAAAATGCTTATTGATACTCAGGCCCTGTATTACTTTTCTAGGGCTGCCATAAGAAAGTATGGACTGGGCTGCTTAAACTACAGAGATGTATTATATCAGAGTTCTTGAGGCTAGAAATCCAAGATTGAGGTGTCAAGGTGGTTCCTTTTGAGGGCTGTGTGGGAAGGCTCTGTCTCAGGCCTTTCTTCTTGGCTTGTAGAGAGCTGTTTCCATGTTTACCTGGCATTCTCCCAGTGGGTGCACCTGTGTCCAAATTCTCCTTCTATAAAGACACCAGTCTTTTTGGATTGGGGCTTATACTAACGACCTCACATTAACTTGGTTACTTCGGTAAAGACCCCATCTCCAAAGAAGAGCACATCCTGAGGTAGTGGGGTAAGACCTTGACCAGATCATTTTCGGAGGGACAAAATGCAACTCATAAAATGCCTGAAATGGGCTGGGCACAGTGGCTCATGCCTGTAATCCCAGCACTTTGGGAGGCCGAGGTGGGTGAGTCACTTGAGGTCAGGAGTTCTAGTCCAGCCTGGCCAACATAGTGAAACCCTGTCTCTGCTAAAAATACAAAAATTAGCCAGGTGTAGTGGAGCATGCCTGTAATTCCAGCTACTCGGAAGGCTGAGGCAGGAGAATGGCTTGAACTCAGGTGGTGGAGGCTGCAGTGAGCCCAGAATGTGCCAGTGCACTCCAGCCTGGGAGACAAAGTGTTTCAAAAAACAAACAAACAAACAAACAACAACAAAGAAACAGTGATTTATACAAGATAGAAATTAATGAAATTAATTCAATTCATTCTTTCTCATGGAATTCAGGGAGGGTATATCCACGGCTGGTTTACTGTTCTACAATATCCTGAGAGAGCCAAGTTCTATTTTGTCTCAGTTGTGCATGGTTATCTTTTCCAAATTCATCTCATAAATCAAAACTATTACTCCAGCACCGGCTATGACACTATTCCAGCTAACAGGAAATGGTAATGGGCAAAGAAGAAAACAGTAAAGAACAGGAGCTAGATAACTTTTAGGGAAGTTTCACCAAAACTGTTCACATTTTCCATTACCTTCTGTTGCCTATAAATATATCAAATACCCACATCCATCTTCAGGGTGGGACACTGAGCAATGTAACCTTCTGAGAAGTAATTAACCTGGCATAAACTTCTGTTACCAAAAAAGAAGAGAAAGCATATTGGAAGTTGCCTAGCAAAATGTGCCAGGCTGAAAATACTCCAGAATTATAGGCTGTGGTCTCTGCTTTTTGATTGGAAGTAACGATAAAAAGATTCTAAAAAGATGTTGCTTAAATAAATCAAAGGAAAAACTGTCTAACCTGAGGGTTACATCAAATCGGATTGTTATTTCTGAAAGCAAGATTTCTTCTTTATCAGACTTCTTCGCATGCAGTGTATATGTTGAAAATGTTGTCAAAGGAAGACTCAGAGGCAGTCACTTAGAAAAGAAAAGGTTTTATTTGCAAGGAGTTCTAGGGGAGTCAGACTTCAGAAAACCTGGCTCAACAAACATAAAACATAAATATTTTTAACAGTTGCAAATCACAATGTTTAGTAAGTTTATAGTAGTCTACACTTTCCAGAAAAAGCAATTTCTCGTACAGTTATGATATTCACAAAGTTCATAATATATATTCAGATATCAATATGTAAAAAATCGAGAATAAAATTTTTTGTCATGAAGTCCATATTTATGCAAAATAGTCAAGGTTTTATTATTTTAGGTATCAGAACCAGTAAGAATGATCTGTTATCTCTTGGCTTATCTCAAGGTACACTGTATTTTTTTTTCAGACTGTTGCGGCCCAGGAAGTTCTTAGTCATAGCAAAAGCAAGGCAAAGTCAGTTTTTGTTTCTACATTGTCAGCCAAAATCTCAGTTCCTTCCTCTATGCTTCCATTTTTCCTTTTCTCTCCTAGGTAACAAGGACAAGATGTCAAAATTGATCTTCGTCTTAGAGAGTTTTGAAAGCTCAGGTCTCCCTTCTTTGGCCTTTAAGATAAAATATTAAGATACCAATATTACATGCCCTCCTATACTCCTTGGTTTCCAAAATCATCAGCATTTACATTATCTCTTGCTCTGCTGAAATTAACCACCTCAAAGTCCTGGTGATTTCCTTCAGTTCCTTAGAAGAAACAAGTGTGTCAGGAAAGGGAAGGAACAGGGACCCCGCCCAGGGCTACCCAAAACACAAAACAGGTAGAACATGAGGCTAGGCTTAATCACAATTACATTACCATCTTCTCTTTTTAAAGAGACAATTAATATATTATATGAGTGTTTGAGATGACTGCAGTTCCTGAGAAAAAAGCTTTCTATTATGGGCTACTTAGGAGTGGGAAGAGTCACTGCTGGCTTGCCCCATCTAGTGGTAATCACTGAAGAGAAATAAAGCAGCCTTTTGTGTTCAAAATTAAGAATCAGGATGCGATTGAAGCCAAATGTTCTCCTGCCTTCAGTTGCTCTTTGCTAAAAATTAAGCCACATAAAAAAGTGTATTAATTTTTTAAGCAATTGGAATTTGGGTGAGTGAAGTTCAAGACCGATGCTCAAGGAAGTATTTCTTCTAATATTAAAATTAGTTGAGAGATAATTGTCAAAGGTCATCAGAGCTCACAATTAGTTTAAATAAATAATTACTTCCCTTTTATTGTACCCCATCCCTCTTCTCAGAAAAAGTTATCTTTGCTACAATGTTGTAATACTGGAAGTTAGATTTCTGCTCAGTAACATTTTACTGTCACTGATGTTTGGCCTAAGGGCCCATTGTTTGTTCAGGCGCGGCTAAGGGCTTACACTTCTTAAACAAGCAACAGAATATGGGGAATGCCCTGCAATCCGAAAATTGTTCTTAAATCCTAAATTTCTTTTCTTATAAATCCCAAGCAAATGATTAATTTATCCTAAAATACAACGTCTCTAATGAAAAAGAACTCTTTATGATTACTCCAATAATGAAAATGAATTCTTTAAGATTACTCCAATTGATTGGTGCTAGTTACAAGAATCACTGGATTAAGAAATAGCATATGATTAGGCTGAAAGCAATTTAGTGAAAGCAATTTGGCTTATTGGAATTGAACTGATAGTAAGATGTTCAACATAAAACCTAATTGAAAATGAATATTCTTCAAATGGTGTTGTTTTTTTAAAGTACGGTGTTTGTAAAAATGATTTTTTAAAAATATGTAGGTGCTAGTAAGAATTTGGAGGGAGTGATTTCTATTTATTCCTTCTAAAAGTATTTTTAAATGTATATTCATTTATTGCTGCTTTGTTCTCTTTGCAATAACAAAAATGTGAAAAATACTCAGATGCCCAAACACTGGGAAGTCTGAATCTCTGGGCAGTTAGTGTTGTGGGTGTTTTTCTGAGAGGTGGATAATTTTATTTCTCTACTACAGTCTAGAAAAATAAAATTAAATCCTTTTTTTAAATTTCTTTTTTGAAAAAGAAATTGAAGATACTGATAAAGATCTGAAATTTGAAGAAATTGTTTAAATACAGAGCTACAAACTCTAGTGACACACCAGAAGAGTCACTATTCAGAGAATATATGTGTATGTTATTATTTTGACTAAATTGTCTTGGGGCCCAGTTTACACTTGACTAAACACTATTGATCAAATCACCTATGGACACATTGGGATGAACTGAAAGGCCTTAAGGCTCAGCTAGAGAAAACCATTAGATTGATAGGAGATCTCAACAGTGACTGAAAGAGGCAACTGAGTTACAGTATTCCACCAGAGATGAGAGGGTTAATTTGCTCACCCACTCCACTAGAAAATAAATTGTATTTCTACAAACAAAGAAAAAATGTTCTAGGAACAAATCTTGTCATCTTCATGATGCAATAAAAATAACAAATAAATCACGTAGTTCCCCAAGCTTTAGCGTTTGTTGGGGAATATAAAAACCAGAATTGAATCCAACCGAGAAATCCTCTCCACAAAGTTAGTAGAGAAAAAAAAAATGGTTTTATCATTGAATGAGCATTAATTGAGAAAGTGATGCATGTGGCAGGTAATCTGCTAAGAGATTGCAAAGACAGAAAGAAACCTCACCCTTTTGTATAGTCACGGATACACAACCTACATACTCTCCAGAATAACAACCATTAGTCTTCAAGTAAGAGGGCTCGGTGGTAGCATTTGTTACACGTAATTCATTTAAACCACCTGGTATTTGGGGTGACCATCCATGTTACTTAATTAGCTCTATATAAAGGAAAAATAAACTCTCTTATCTTTATGACTGGAAGCAGTTTAACAACCTGGAACAAGGTGCTCACCTAAATGAAGTTCCTACCCTCCCACAGCAGATGAGAGACAGGGTCGCCATCTTCCTTGTTGTTTACATTTCCAAGCTATGGCTCCTAGGTCTTTGGGAAAGACACTCCCAGGTTGTGAAATTGGCCATGTTAGCTTTTAAAAATATGTACATATCTTTAGAAAAGACAGAGAAAGAATATACAAGTTTTCTGGACAAAGTGCTCTGAGACAATGAGGGTGGGGTGGTCGGCAACGTTTTCTTTCATTTTTAACTGGGAAAGTGAAGGCTCCTACTTTTACTTTTTCTTTGCCCTTCCACCCCCTGCTTTTGCTTGTCAGAGGAGGAAGACCTTTGATCAGGCGTTATACACTTATCAGAGGAGGGTCCAGCTTTTGTAGTTATTATCACTTATTTTATTCTGCAGCTTTGTCTGGTAGAGATCTAGTCCATTTTAGTAGACACTTAATATTGACTTCTGTAAGCAGAAGTTCTCCAACTCTCATTCTGACAGGCAACTCTCATCCTTATCATACATCTCCAAAGGAAAAAATATATGAACTATAGATGGGGGAAAAAAAGCAAAGTGCATGTGCCCCAAGCTTCTTAATTAAAACATGTAGCCAATTCCATTACTTCATGAATTAGTCATGTTCTATGATGTTTGAATCCAAGAACCGGCATGGGAGAAATAATTGTACTTATTGAATTCATACGGGCATGGTATTAGAAAATAAGTCTTACATTTTAAACAGAAGTCACAATCTCTCACAATGACTACCCATGAGAAATGAAAAAATAGCACCTTTACATCAAACTTTTTGTTATCTGAATTGTAACTTATGTGGAGTATTTACTAAGCTTATTGACAAGCTCTTTTGAACCACTGTGTTGACACAATGAGAATTATGGATATAGGAAACAACATAGAATGCACAAGAAATTCTTTGTGGCCATTTCAACTCTCTCTGTTTACTTGAGATGTGAAAATTATTTTACCCTCTAGATAAGACCTTAGCTAATGCGTAATGTAAGTGCCTTCATCTATTTACAAACTAGCATCACATATAGAAAGAAATTGGTGTAGGGCAAGAAAGTAGGAATTTCACACCTTTTTGGATTTTCTTGTTAGAGTTTATCATGGGCTTTATTTAATTTTCTCAATCAAGAAACATGAACTGATCTCTTCTGTAAGTAAAACACTGTGCTAAGGAATGAGGACAGAAAAGTGAATGAGACAGAAATAGCCTTTACCCTGATCAGCACCTGTCTAGTGACAGAGGCAGACGCATCGGCAAAATAATTGCCTGACCACTGTGGGCAGGAAGAGCACTCCGTGTTTTATCAGCTTGTCTCTCATTTGCACACCAACCCTCCTGTAAATTAGCATCCCTGTTTCACAGATCAGGAAACTGAGACCCAGGAAATTTAAGCACTTGCTCAAGTATGCAGATCTAAAATGAGCGCAGTTGGAATTCAAACCAGTTTCCTTGGACTCTAGCTCCCACGCTGCTGTCAGGATAGAAAGCTGCTCTTCAAGCACATAAGATACACCGAATATGTAAAAGTAAAGCCCTGTGCCATTTCAGAGGAAGGGTTAAGGGACTCCAATTAGAGAGATGTGCAAAATCTTCATGGCCAAGAAAGTAATTTCCTATATAAGCAAAAATACTGGTGTCCAATTGAAATTAATCAAAATCAAATACAAATTATTCCATCCCAACTGCCATTTTAGATACATATACATGCTTCTCCGCAATTATAAATTCATAGCTGGTAAGTTCAAAGAAAAGTGTGTGGGTGAAGATTTACAGAAAGCTTTTTCTAGTTAAAGTGTAAAATATGGATGGTCCTTAAAATATCAACTATTCCCTGATTCATCACATTGTTTTGGTCTGGTGCATTAATTTAAAAGAAAATGATGATTTGAGACTTTAAGATAAATAAAATAACACAATCATTAAAGTTATAATATTTCTAGATAATAGTAATCTAATCATTAAAATTCTACCATTTCCATGGTTTTTTATTAATACAATTCACAATACAGATGAATTCGTTTACTCCTGGTGATGCATGGCTACTCCAGTTCAAACAAAAGTAACCGAAATTCAAAAAGGCTGCCTCTAGGGCTCAGGGCCTATTAAACTTAATTCATTATTAAACTCAAAATCTAATTAGAAATGGAAAGAAAGAAAAAGAAATGTAGATGCATTTTCCACCCTGAGTTAAAGCAGTTGGTTTAGGAAACAATGCGAAGGCCATAATAATTTCAGCTTAACCGGAGCTTCTCATCCAAAAACTTCAATGAGATGAGGCTTGCAAGTATTCAGTTTAAAGAAAATGCTTTTTCGCCATTCAAAGGGCAGAAAATGAGGCTCTGAAAATCTGTCTCTCAAACTCTCGTACTGGCTCACAGGCAGCAGAGTGAGGTTTTTCAGGTGATGGGGCGGGGGTGTTGGAGAGAGGTAGGGAAGGACCAACCTACCATTTCATAATTCTGCAGCTCATGTTCAATAGTACTGCAAACAGTTCACTAAATCATTAATTACCTGCAATCTCATTCATTGTGATCTTTACTAAACTGCTTAAAAAATAGAACTACCAAGGGCTTTACCAAAGAAGGCCATTGGGACTCTGTTGATTTCCACATTGATTGGATGGGAGAAGAGGATTGACCGATAAAGCAAAAGAATCCAAATCCTCCCTTTGCTCAGCACACATTAGCTCACATGACCGTCTTCACATTATACGGACCAAAAGAGGACTAATCACGTCCATTTTCTTGGCCAGTCTGTATCTGGAAACCAGACTATTTCCTGAGGCACAACCGACATTCAGTGATGGATAAATGAGTGTGGGCTTCTCCACTGAGCCCTGGCCAGACTGCACATCACAGTGTAACTGACTGGTGTTTTCTGGAGGCTGTCAGCCACTCACTTGTGACAGGAGAGCTTGTAGACAGAGGGATGGATCAGGTAGGAGGACCTGCTCAGCCCCTGGGCTGCCTGTGTTGCTGGAAAAAGGGTGGAGAGAGAGAGGAGAAGGGACCCACTGCTGGCAACAGAAATCAAACTGCACATGGCACAAGTTATTCCTGGACAGCAACACAGAGATCTGAGGCAAATTTCCATGAGGAAGAAGGAGCCGAAAGAGGATGAGAGCATTTAGCCCTGAATCCAGCACACTCTGTGCAGTCCGTAAACTTATCTAGCACACCTTACAAAGGAAATAGTCTCAGGCATCATTGTACTTTTCTTCACTGCATTTGACCTCTGCGCCATCTTGAGATTTTTCCAGCCTGCCTCAGCTAGAGCAGTCCTCACACTGCCTGTCCACACCCTTCCAGCCCTCCAGGACCCCACGTTGCCTCCCTCTTCTCCATCTTCAAACCCCTTCTCTGGCTCCTGATTTCAGCCTGTTAATGTGCCAGAGATGCCCCTCCAGCTACTGCTCCCGCTTCCTTCATCATCAAATCAGTTGAAAAATGTTACCTTTCGCCATCAAACCACTTGAAATCATGTGCCTTACCTCTGTTTTCTCCAGCTCTCACCCATGACTCAGCTCATCACAGGGAAAAATCTTCTAAATCCACATTCACAAATGTCTACTTCCCACAAACGTCCTCTTTCGACCTTTGTGCACTTGGTGGTGGCTGTCTTCCCCAGGCCTCTCTCCTCTCCTCGTTGCTGGGTGTTAATGTTGAGAAGGTAGATAGGGCTCTGCAGCATATTTAGTGAGGGAAATGCTGATGTCACCAGAATGCTCTGACTAATGGTAAGGTAGCCGGTTACACTTCATCTATACTTCCTAGAAAAATATCCCCCTTGTCCAAAAAAAAAAAAAATGCCTCAACTTGAGCCTAGTAGATACAGAACAGAAAAAGCTAATGCTGCTTCTTAAAGACAGCACTTCAAATATTCAAGATAACTCCCATGCCTCCTCCACCAACCACCAAACTCATTTCCCAAGTCTTTTCTCTCTCTTTCCTTCTTTGTTGATGGCGATTCCTTAAATTAGTGAGCATCTAAGTCCAGCATCAAGGTCTATATCCTCCAATGTTAAGCTTATCATCTTTGGAAGAAAACAACCTGTCAAACTATTTTTTTCTCTAAATAAAACATACTTTATTTTATTTTTTATTTCCATAGGTTTTTGGGAAACAGGTGGTGTTTGTTTACATGAGTAAGTTCTTCAGTGCTGATTTCTGAGATTTTGGTGCACGCATCACCCCAGCAGTATACACTGTACCCAATTTGTACTTTTATATCCCTCACTCTCCCTCCCACCTTTTCCCTCAAGTCCTCAAAGTTCATTGTATCATTCTATGCCTTTGCATCCTCATAGCTTAGCTCCCACTCATGAGTGAGAACATACAATGTTTGCTTTTCCATGCCTGAGTTACTTCACTTAGAATAATGGTCTCCAATTCCATTCAGGTTTCCATGAATGTCATTATTTCATTTTCATGGCTAAGTAGTATTCCATGGTATATATATATACCACAATTTCTTTATCCACTCATTGATTGATGGGCATTTGGGCTGGTTCTATATTTTTGCAGTTGTGAATTGTGCTGCTATAAACATGCCTGTGCCAGTATTTTTCTCATATAATGACTTCTTTTCCTCTGGATACTCATGGTGGGATGGCTGGATCAAACGGTAGTTCTACTTTTAGTTCTTTAAGGAATCTCCACATTGTTTTCCATAGTGGTTGTCCCACCAACGGTGTAAAAGTGTTCCCTTTTCTCCACATCTATGCCAACATCTATTTATTTTTATTTTTATTTTTGGATTATGGCTATTCTTGTAGGAATAAAGTGGCATCATATTGTGGTTTTGATTTGCATTTCCCTGATCGTTAGTTATGTTGCACATTTTTTCAAATGTTTGTTGCCTATTTTTATATCTTCTTTTGAGAATTGTCTATTCATGTCCTTAGCCCACTTTTTGATGGGATTGTTTGTTTTATTCTTGCTTATTCCTTTTAGTTCATTGTAGATTCTGGATATGATTCCTTTTTCAGATATATAGATTGCAAAGATTTTCTCCCCCTCTGTAGGTTTTCTGTGTACTCTGCTGATTGTTTCTTTTGTTGTGCAGAAGCTTTTTAGCTTAAGTCCCAGCTATTTATCTTTGCTTTTGTTGCATTTGCTTTTTGGATTGTTGGTCATGAAGTCTTTGCCTAAGCCAATGTCTATAAGGATTTTTCTGTTGTTATATTCTGAAATTTTTATGGTTTCAGGTCTTAGGTTTAAGACCTTCATCCATCTTGAGTTGATTTTTGCATAAGGTGAGTTATGAGGATCCAGTTTCATTCTTCTACACGTGGCTTGCCAATTATCCCAGTACCATTTGTTGAATAGGGTGTCTTTTCCCCACTTTATGTTTTTGTTTGCTTTGTCGAAGATCAGTTAGCTGTAAGTATTTGGCTCTATTTCTGGGTTCTCTATTGTGTTCCACTGGTCTCTGTGCCTATTTTTATACTAGTACTATGCTGTTTTGGTGACCACGGCCTTACAGTATAGTTTGAAGTCAGGTAATGTGATGCCTCCAGATTTGTTCTTTTTGCTTAGTCTTGCTTTGGCTATGTGGGCTCCTTTTTGGTTCCATATGAATTTTAGGATTGTTTTTTCTAGTTCTGTGAAGAATGGTGGTGGTATTTTGATGGAAATTGCATTGAATTTGTAGATTGCTTTTGGCAGTAAGGTCTTTTTCACAATATTGATTCTATCCATCCATGAGCATGGGATGTATTTTCATTTGTTTGTGTCATCAACGATTTCTTTCAGCAGTGTTTTATAGTTTTACTTGTAGAGGCCTTTCACCTCCTTGGTTATTGTACTACTAAGTATTTTATTTTATTTTATTACTTTTTTTGCAGCCATTGTAAAAGGAGTTGAGTTCTTGATTTGATTCTCAGCTTGGTCACTGTTGATGTATAGTATAGCTATTGATTGGTGTACATTGATTTTGTTATATTGAAACTTTGCTGAATTCACTTATCAGTTCTAGGAGCTTTTTGGATGAGTCTTTAGGGTTTTCCAGGTACACAATCACATCATCAGCAAACAGCAACAGTTTCACTTCCTCTTTCTCTTGTCTGATTTTTCTGGCTAGGACTTCCAGTGCTGTGTTGAATAGAAGTGGTGACAGTGGGCATCCTCGTCTTGTTCCAGTTCTCAGGGGGAATGCTTTCAACTTTTCCCTGTTCAGTATGATGTTGGCTGGGGTTTGTCATAGATGGCTTTTATTACATTAAGGTATGTCGATTCTATGCCAATTTTGCTGAGGGTTTTAATTATAAAGTGATGCTGGATCTTGTCAAATGCTCTGTCTGCATCTACTGAGATACTCATGTGATTTGAGTTTTTAATTATGTTTATGTGGTGTATTACATTTATTGATTTGTGTATGTTAAACCATCCCTTCATCCCTTGTATGAAACCCATTTGATCATGGTGGATTATCTTTTTGATATACTGTTGGATTCAGTTAGCTAGTAATTTGTTAAGGATTTTTGCATCTATGTTCATCAGGGATGCTGGTCTGTAGTTTTCTTTTTTTATTATGTCCTCTCCTGGTTTTGGTATTGGGGTGATACTGGCTTTATAGAATGATTTAGGGAGGATTTCCTCTTTTTCTATCTTGGGAATAGTGTCAATAGAATTGGCACCAATTAATCTTTGAATGTCTGATAGAATTCAGCTGTGAATCTATCTGGTCTTGGACTTTTTTTGTTGGCAATTTTTAAAATTACCATTTCAATCTCGCTGCTGCTGTTGGTCTGTTCAGACTTTCTATTTCTTCCTGGTTTAATCTAGGAGGGTAGTATATGTCCAGGAATTTATTCATCTCCTCTAGGTTTCCTAGTTTATGCACACACAGGTGTTCATAATACCCCTGAATAATCTTTTGTATTTCTGTGGTATTGGTTGCAATATCTCCCATTTCATTTCTAATTGAGCATATTTGGATTTCCTCTCTTCTTTACTTGTTAATCTCACTAATGGTCTATCAATTTCATTCATAAAGAGAACCAGCCTTTTGTTTCATGTATCTTTGGTATTTTTTGTTTTGTTTGGTTTTAATTTCATTCAGTTCTGCTCTAATCTTTGTTATCTATTTTCTTCTGCTGGATTTGGGTTTGGTTTGTTCTTATTTCTCTAGTTCCTCGGGGTGTGACCTTATATTGTCTATTTGTGCTTTTTTTGATGTAGGCATTTAAGGCTATAAGCTTTACTCTTAACACCGCTTTTGCTGTATCCCAGGGGTTTTACTAGGTGGTGTTACTATTACCATTTAGTTCAAAGAATTTTTTAATCTTTATCTTGATTTCATTGTGGACCCAATGATCATTCAGGAGCAGTTTAATTTCCATTTATTTGCATGGTTTTGAAGGTTACTTTGGGAGTTATTTCCAATTTTATTCCACTGTGTTCTGAGAGAGTACTTGATGTAGTTTTAATTTTCTTAAATGTATTGAGACTTGTTTTGTGGCCTATGATATGGTCTATCTTGGAGAATGTTCCATGCGCTGATGAACAGAATGTATATTCTGCAGTTGTTGAGTAGAATGTTCTGTAAATATCTGTTAAGTCCATTTGTTCTTGGGTATGGTATAAATACATTGTTTCTTTGTTGACTTTCTGTCTTGATGGCCTGTGTAGTTCTGTCAGTGGAGTATTGGAGTCCCCCACTATTATTGCGTTGTTGTCTATCTCATTTCTTAGGTCTAGTAGTAATTGTTTTACAAATTTGGGAGCTCCAGTGTTAGGTGCATATATTTAGGATGGTGATATTTTCCTGTTGGACTAGTTCTTTTATCATTGTATTATCCTCCCTCTTTGTCTTTTTTAAATGCTGTTGCTGTAAAGTTTGTTTTTTTATGATACAAGAGTGGCTACTCCTGCTCGCTTTTGGTGTCCATTTGCATGGAATATCATTTTTCACCCCTCTACCTTAAGTTTATGTGAGTCCTTATGTGTCAGGTGACAGCAGATACTGAAGACAGCGGATACTTGGTTGGTGAGTTCTTATCCATTCTGCTATTCTGTATCTTTTAAATGGAGCATTTTAGACCATTTACATTCAATGTTGGTATTGAGATGTGAGGTACTGTTCTATTCATCATGCTATTTGTTGCCTGAACACCTTGGGGTTTTTTAATTATTTTTTATTGTGTTTTTTTAATAGGTCCTGTGAGATTAATGCTTTAAGGAGGTTCTATTTTCATGTATTTTGAGGATTTGTTTCAAGATTTAGGACTCTTTTTAGTAGTTCTTGTTGTGTTGGCTTGGTAGTGGTGAATTCTCTCAGCATTTTTTTGTCTGAAAAAGACTGTATCTTTCCTTCATTTATGAAGTTTAGTTTTCCTGGAAACAAAATTCTTGGATGATAATTGTTTTGTTTGAGGAGGCTGAAGATAGGGCCCCAATCCCTTCTAACCTGTAAGGTTACTGCTGATAAATCCACTGTTAATCTAATAGATTTTCCTTTATAGGTTACCTGTTGATTTTGTCTCACAGCTCTTAAGATTCTTTCCTTCATCTTGACTTTAGATAAGCTGACGACTATGTACCTAGGCAGTGATCTTTTTGCAATAAATTTACCAGATATTCTTTGAGCTTATTGTATTTGGATGTCTAGATCCCTATCCCAGCTGACAAAGTTTTCCTCGATTATTCAAGGAAAATACGTTTTTCGAACTTTTACATTTCTCTTCTTCCTCAGGAACACCAATTATTCTTAGGTCTGGTTGTTTTACATAATCTCAAATTTCTTAGAGGCTTTGTTCATGTTTTAAAGTTCTTTTTTATTTTGTCTTTGTTGGATTGGGTTAATTTGAAAACCTTGTCTTCGAGCTCTGCAGTTCTTTATTCTGTTTGTTTGATTCTATTGCTGAGTGCTTCCAGTGCATTTTGCATTTCTCTAAGCATGCCCTTTATTTCCAGAAGTTGTGATTCCTTTTATTTATGCTCTCAATTTCACTGAAGATTTTTCCCTTCACATCTTGTATCCTTTCTTTGATTTCATTAAGTTGGACTTCACCTTTCTCTGGTGCCTTTTTGATTAGCTTAATACTCGATCTTCTGAATTCTTTTTTCTGTCAATTCAGCGATTTCTTCTTGGTTTGGATCCAATGCTGATGAGCTAGTGTGATCTTTTGGGGGTGGTAAAGAACTTGTTTCATCATATTCCCAGAATTGTTTTTCTGGTTTCCTCTCATTTGGGTAGACTACGTCAGAGGGAAGATCTGGATCTCAAGAGCTACTGTTCAGATTTCTTTGTCCAACAGGGTGCTCCCTTTTTCTCTCTTTTTTTTTTTTTTTTTTTTTGAGATAGAGTCTTGCTCCATCCCCCAGGCTGGAGTGCAGTGGCGTGATCTTGCTCACTGCAAGCTCCGCCTCCTGGGTTCATGCCATTCTCCTGCCTCAGCCTCCTGAGTAGCTGGGACTACAGCGCCCCCCAACACACCCGGCTAATTTTTTGTATTTTTTTTTTTTTTTTAGTACAGATGGGGTTTCACCGTGTTAGCCAGGATGATCTTGATCTCCTGACCTCATGATCCGCCCACCTCGGCCTCCCAAAGTGCTGGGATTACAGCCATGAGCAATCGCGCCCGGCCACGGTGCTCCCTTGATGTAGTGCTCTCCCCCTTTCCTAGGGATGTGGCTTCCTGTGTGTTGAACTGTAGTAATTGATATGCCTCTTTTTGGTCTAACCACCCAGAGGAGCTACCGGGCTCTAGGCTGGTACTACGGGGTGTCTGCACAGAGTCCTGTAATGTGAACTGTCTTCATGTCTCTCAGCTGGGAATAGCAGTGCCTGCTCTGGTGGAGGTGGCAGGGGAATGAAATGGACACTGTGAGTTGTAGTTTTGTTTATTGCACTATTTTTGTGCTGGTTGACCTCTTGCCAGGAGGTGTTGCCTTCAAGAGAGCATCAGCTGTGATAGTATAGGGTGGATCAGGCAGTGGGTGGGGCCCTAGAGCTCCCACGAGAATAAGTCTTTTGTCTTTGGTTACCAGGGCAGGTAGAGAAAGACCAACAGGTGGGAGCAGGGTTAGGCCTGCCTGAGCTCAGACTCTCCTTGACTGGGGCTTGCTGTAGCTGCTGTGGGGGATGGGGGCATGGTTCCTCAGGCCAATGGAGTTATGCTCCCAGGGGGATTCTACCTGCCTCTTCTATGTCATGCAGGTTGTCGGGGAAGTGGGGAAAGTTGGCAATTACACCCCTCACCCAGCTCCCCATGCAACTCAAGGGCCAGTCTCATTCCTATTGTGCTCTCCTCAACAGCAGGGAGTTTGTTTCCAGACAGTGGGTGAGCAGGGCTGAGAACTTGCCTCAGGCTACCAGCCTCCTGGCTGTGAAAGCAAGCAGGGCTTTCAGGTCTTGTGCCTCCCCACCTACCGCAGCTTCTGTGCTTTGTCTGCACTCCTGATTCACCCCCTTCCCTGAGTTCTGTCCAGGAAACTTTGCGTTCCATTGAAATTGTTACAAAATTCAGCTGGAAGTTTCCTTCTCCCTGTGGTCTTTTCCCAGTTCTTCTTGCAGCCCTCCCCAAAGACCTCTGTGAGAAAAAGTCAGAAATGGCTTCCCTGGGGACCGAGAGAGCCCACAGGGTGCTTTCTGCTGATTCTTCTACCTTTGTATTTCACTCAGCTCTCTCAATTGTCTCAGCTTTAGGGAAGGCCAAATCCTTCTTCCGTGATCTGGACCGTCAGGATCCCCAGTGAGGGTGCATGTTTGGGGATGGACGGGCCCCCTTGTATACCTTCACGCTTTGGGTACTCACAGTTTGGGGGCTGCCTCCTGGAGCCTGCAGGAGCAATCTGCTTCCTTCAAAGTGTCTGTGGATTCTCTTGGCTCTCTTGGTATTTTCCTGTGGTAGTTCTTGGAGCAAAAGTTCGCGATGTGAGTCTCCACATGCTGCTTTTTCCATCCAAGTGGGAGTTGCAATTTAGTCCTGCCTCCTAGCCACCATTTTCCTCTAGAAAAAAACAACATGTCAAACTTATTACCCAAGAGGAAACACTAGCTGACAGTATAAAGAGCTCCAAAGAATTTAAGAATTAATGGATAGTAGATCCATAATAGATCACTAAATAAAACCACAGTGGTGGCTGCAAACTCCTGATATTCAAGGTTGACATCGGGAGCCAGGAAATAAATCCCTGGAGGTTGTAAGCAGAAGCAGAACCCCGGAGTGTATGCAGCAGAAACCCACACGGATGGATATATTGCTGTGGGCTGAATTGTGCCCCCATCCGTATTTGAAGCTGTAAACCTCAATATGATAATATTTGGTGCCACAACCTTTAAAGAGGTAATTTAGGTTAAAGGTGATAAGATTGGGCACTAATCTAATAGGATTAATGTTGAGAAAGAGACAGCAGAGATGCAGCACAGAGAAAAGCCTTTTGTGAACACAGCAGGAGGAGAGCAATCTGCAAGCCAAGGACAGAGGTCTCAGAAAAAAACAAACCCTGGTGACTCCTTGCGTTCAGATATCTGGCTTCCGGAACCATGAGAAAATAAGTCTCTGGCTGAGCATGGTGGCTGTAATCCCAGCACTTTGGGAGGCTGAGGCAGGTGGATCACTTGAGGCTAAGAGTTTGAGACCAGGCTGGCCAACATGGTGAAACCCCGTCTCTACTAAAAATACAAAATCAGCCAGGCGTGGTGGCAGGTGCCTATAATCCCAGCTACTCAGGAGGCTGAGGCATGAGAATTGCTTGAACCTGGGAGGTGGAGGTTGCATTGAACCAAGATCTTGCCACTGCACTCCAGCCTGGGAAACAGAGTGAGACTCTGTTTCAAGAAAAAGAAAAAAAAGAAAAGAAAAAGAAAATAGGTCTGTTTTAGTTAAGCCATCCAGTTTGTGGTATTTTGTCACGGCAGTCTTCGCAGATGAATACATATACCATACAATACGGTATAAACATAACACACTCTTATTAGCTGATTTTACAAGCAACTCACGACAATGAGGGCAATCAAGAAAACAAGGAGTGGCATTAAGGCAAGCATGTTTTCTTCCTATTTGAATTATTATGAATGCTATCATTGATGTAAAACATAGGAAATTCCCTATAATGGAGCTCACAAAGCCAATTCGCCAGCAAGCTGCCAATTAATGAATATTTCTGCAGTTAAAGGATCATCAGTTTCTGGCCCCAAATTTCTCCTAATTGGTGTGAATAATAATAGGAGGATAAAGACAGCAGGGTATGGTCTGCATTTCCAAAGAGGTGAGAAGAGAGGTGATGGACTTGAAGTGAGGGACTCAGTTCAAATTGCCTGGAAGTGGGGACCTTGTCCTCACCGTCTTTGTATCCCCAGCTCAAAAGCTTTACTGAACATGGCTATTCTAAAATTAATTTGATGAGTGGCTAAGGAATTAGATTAACTGGTACTAAGCGTTAAGCTTCAGAGCACACTATGAAACTTGGCAGAGCGGTGAGGGCCCACCGCCGAGATCCAGTCAGGAGGCTCACCAAAGGGTGACACGCAGAGGCTGCCACTGCAGTGTCCTTGCTTTGTCTTCTTAGGTAAATATGTCTTTGCTTCTCACCCTCCACCCCCTTGCTATAGCCCTGTGTGGAAACTACTTCCTGTTTTAAACAACTCACAGCCACAGCAGAACAAAAACGATTAACAGTCTCTGAGTGCCTAGAAGTGTTTCATATAGTATAATATGTGAAAATGAGAAATTTAAAAGCACTTTTAGAATTGGGAGCTGTTTTCTTCATTTGAATATGTTATATAATCATTATTTCATTTATTTAATTAATTTTTGAGAACAAATACAAGAATTTATGTTTGCTTAGCATTTGACAGTTTTAAAACACTCTGCAGACATTGTTTTTGGATCTCTATGTAGTTCTGTAAGGAACAAAGACAGGAATTTCATTCAGATTTATGGATAAGAAAGCTCGGGGGGAAAAGAATAAGGGAAGAGCAGCCCAAGGCCACTTAGTGAGCTTTGCACCCAGAGCTTCAGCACAGACTCCTGGGCAAGACCAGGAAACTATTTAAGGAAAGCAAAGCTTATTTAGATGTCAATTTACATATTTACTGTTTTTCTTCCTGTAAGAGAAATAATAGCTCTCAGGATGTAAACGTGCCACTTCAAGGCAAAACAGGGTAGCCATAAGTGATAAACTGTCTAATATATCAAATTCATGGTGATATGACAGTGTCAACAATGATATTTGCTTACTGGAGTGTGTGTGTGTGTGTGTGTGTGTGTGTGTGTGTGTGTGTGTAAGTATGAATATTTTCCTCCCAGAACCACTGCTAGAAACACAAAAATATTTTGGTGGGAAAAAAAATGTAAGTAAATGTTGGCTGGTGAGACTCGGAGAGGGCAGGATACGGTGAAAAGCATATCCTGCAAAGCAAAAGACCAGTGATTGCCTTGATACCCTGGACGCTATGGAGGCAATGCGAAAAGAAGAGAGGTAAAGTGAGGAAAGAAGCCAGGGAGATGTGGGCCACAAGTCTGTAGAGGTGATTGTCATCTGGGAATGTCATGAACCCTCATGATCCTCTGAATTTTCAAAAAAAAAAAAAAGAAAGAAAGAAATCACAAAATGCTTAAGAATGGTGGATTTGAAATATAACTTGATGAGTGAGATTAAGCCCCGCATCCAGGCTACAATAGGAGAAGGAAAGAGTGTTACGACAAGGAAAAATAGAAGCAAAAGGAAGCATGATGAGGTAGAGCGCTGGGATGTTAGGGACCATGGAATTAGATTCCGGAAAAGCTACGCAATTTCTGAAAGGCAGGGAGGCTCCAGACGGCATACAGATGGATGGATTGGTGGGCGGACAGATGGAAAGATGAGTTGATGAGAGGCAGACAGATCAATAGTTAAGTGGTTATCACTATATTAGACTTAGATGCATTGGAAATTAATGTATACCTAAGAATAGTAAGAAGATTCTGAACATCATGAAAAGTTTCCGAATTTAAGCTAGGGAAGGCCTGAAAGAAGTCATTCAGTTTGATATTTTGATATTAGAAGGTGTTGGTGATCTCAGCACATTTTGAGAAAGATTGGCTCCGTTGGTGAGGCACCCACGATGTCACCCATACACCTTTTCTTCTGTGGGTGTCCTTTGATTAAGCAAACTACGGAACACTATTTCTCTCTCCGTGGAACATATCTAGGCCAAAGTGATTAAAATGAGGATAGTTGCACACTAGATCTCACTCCTGAAGTTTCATTTTCCCTTCCACAAAAGAAAAGGCTAAAATTCTTTTCTATGTGAAAGTTACAGCAGATTTTAAAATGTGATTCTTTAAGAAACCATCTCATTAGTCACTGACAGTAAAAAATCACCTCCTGTTGGTCTCAATCAAACATTTTAAAGGCTATATCTGATTTTACAGCATTTAAAATCTGTTCTTAAGCATTTACTATTGCTAGCCCATGGCTCTTCTTTTTTCTTGCATTTCTAAGTAAGCATTAGTGTCCAGAGTAACACAAATGGAAAACAGACCAATATCAGGGGCTCATGATCATAATTGGTCTCAGCTGAGTATGAGCGGCCTGTGATGCAAATGTAATGAGTGCTTAGGACAAGGGTGATGAAGCAGAAAGCTTAAACTGCACTCAGATTGCCTGGCTCTGCATTCTAGATACACTTCACACTAGTTTTTGAGACTTTGGGCAAGATATATAACTTCTCTATGGCACTATTTCCTCATCTGTAAAATACAGTTAATAATAGCATCTGCCCCATGAGTTGTTACAAAAATCAAATTAGATTTAAATAATAAAAAGTCATGGATGAGGAAAAAAGTCTGCAAAACTCATATCTGACAAAGAACTTGCCTCCAAAATATACAAAGAATTCTTAAAACTTAACAATAAGAAAACAACTCAATGAAAAAGTGGGTAAAAGATCTAAACTGGTATCTCACCAAAGAAGATATGCAGATGGCAGAAAAGCATATGAAAGATGCTAACATCATATGTCACTAGAGAATTGCAAATTAAAACAACAATAAAACACTTCTCTTCACCTGTTAGAATGTCTTAAATCTGAAACAACAATATTAAAGGCCGGTGAACATGTGGAGCAATGGAAACTCTCATTCTTGCTTGTGGGAATGCAAAATGATAACAGCTACTTTGGAAGGCAAGTTGGCAGTTTCTTGCAAAGCTAACTGTAGTCTGGCCATCTGATCCAGCAGTCGTGCTACACAGCATGAGGTTATTTGTCCAAATAAGTCAAAAACTTACATCCACACAAAATCCTACTTTTACAGCAGCTTTATTCATAATTGCTGAAAATTAGAAGCAACCAAGATGTCCTTCAATAGGTGAATGGATAAACAAATTGTGGATTATCCACACAATGGAATACTACTTGGCAATAAAAAGAAATGAGATATCGAACCGTGAAAAGACATGGAGGAACATTAAGTGAAGATTGCTAAGCGAAAGAAGACAATCCGAAAAGGCTACATACGATTATTGCGACTGTATGACATCCTGAAAAAAGCAAAATGATGGAGGTGGTAACATATCAACGATTGCCATGGGTTTGAATGCGAGGAGAGAGGATGATGAGGTGGAGCTCAGGGGCTATCTAGGGCAGCGATAATATTCTGTATTACTGTAATGGTGGATGCAGAACTTTATGCACTTGTCAAATCTCATAGAACTGTACAACACAAAGTGATTCTTAATGCAAACTATGGACTTGAGTTAACAAATCAACGTTTTTCAATAAACATAAAAATGTTCATTAATTGTAGCAGATGTACCAAACTAATGCAAGATTTCATCAATAGGGGAAACGGTGGGGTTAGGAAACAGGGAGTATGTGGAAACCCTGTGCTTTCTGCTCAATTTTTCTATAAATCACAAACTTCTCTAAAAAACTAAAGTTGACTAGTTTTAAGAAATTAATTTTTAAAAATTAAATTAGATAATAGATGAAATTGCGTTAGAGCAGTGACTGACACATAAATAGCCTAAAAACATTAACAGAAGGAGACAAGTATGTGCTATGTGTAGGTGTCAGGATACATCAATAAAAACAATAGTCAAAGGGCAGGTGTATCTCATTGTACATCAGTCAAGGATGTGCATATTTTGAGCTGAAGATAAAAAAGTGTTCATAATCTAGAAAAGGATTAGGAAGTCAAGACATTGAAGAACCAGAAAAAATTATGTCAGACCGAGGAAAAATCCCAGTAACCGTTTCCTGGGAAATCCAGGCTAATTTGAGGAGGAGCTGTTTAAAGTCAAAAATGGAAAGAAATTCTTAGAAAGACTGAACCAATTTAGGGTAGACCTTGTCCTCTAACCTCCCTCTCTACAGCCGCTATCTGCCATCATCCCTTCTCTTTGCCCCCAAGGTCTGGAGATTGTAAGCGTGTCAAAGTCCTCAGGTACACAACTGATTTGGAACTGAACTGGAACCATGGGTTCCAACAAATAGGAAAAAGTAGAAGCTGCCATGTCGTAAACTTTCATTAGGCACGGCATATGGTTTGAAGAAACACTTAAAGTATCTGTTTGGTCTCTTAATATTCTTTCAGTTCATGGTTTTATAAATTTTGGTGTTTGTCTATCATCAATTTAATTGCGTTTAAGAATAACCCAGACTGTACACTTTAGTTGTTCAAGTGCTTCCCTCTAGTGGTGATACGCATGTACATCACTGTAAAGGAAGGAATAGGCTACATTGTCTAACCTGAATATTTTGTGGGTTTGTTTCCAAATTAATGCGGCATGTACAGTTAAATAGTTTCATGACTAAAAAAAAAAAAATCTGAATTTCAAAGTAATCTCTTGGGAATTTGGCAAATACTATCTGGCCAGGTGATCATGTACCCTGACTTGATGAAATATGTAAGATATTATTTTCCAAAAGACATATAACCGCCTTCTAACCATAAGAAAAATATCAGATAAACCCAAACTGAGAGTCATTCTATAAAACACCCAATACTCCTTAAGGCTGTCAAGGTATGAAAAACAAGGAAAGACTAGAAACTGTCAGAGACCAGGGGATGTTAAGGAGACATGTCTGTTAATGCAATGAGGTACAGGTGACTAGACTCAGGACCAGAAAAAGAACATAAGTGGAAAGACTATTAAAATCCAAATAGAGTATGGCATTTAGTTAATAACAATGTATCATTGTTTCTTAGCTGTGACAAATATTTTGTGAGTAATGTATTAAAAATAGGAGAAACTGGGTGAGGAATTATAGGTACTATCAGTAAAATTTTGTAATTTTTGTAAATCTAAATACATTCTAAGATTGAAAAGATATTAAAATTGACATGTTCTCTCAAAGAGCACATCAAAACTTTTCTCAACCTACTTTTCTTTTCTTTTCTTTCTTTCTCCCTCTCTCCCTCTCTCCCTCTCTCCCTCTCTCCCTCTCTCCTTCTCTCTTTCTGTCTTCCTTTCTTTCTTTTGCATATTCCTTTAAGTCCTCTCTTCCCAGGATTCTAATATCAAGTTCGTAATATTTTTAACTAAATTCTGTAACTTCTTGCACAACTTTGTAAATATATTAAAATCATTTAATTTTACATTTAAAATAGGAAAATTTTACAGTATGTGTATTGTATCTCAAGAAAGTCTTAAAATTGGTACATTCTATCAATTGATTCTAATTTCATCTTCTCATGTTACTGCTCTTTAAATATTGAAACTATTCCCTTCCTTCTTTTTTCTCTTTATTTGAGAGGGGGATGTCCTTCCTTTTGTAGAGAAATTTTTAAGTCTTTACATTTCATTATTTGAACAGTTTCTGTATTTTTCACTGTCAGGTCATTATCTCATAGACACGTCCCAGAGTCTGAAAACACTTCCACATTTGTGACCCATTCTGAATGCAATATATCAATTGATTCTAAAGTGAAAGACTTATTATCAGTTTCAAATGTTATTTCTAACATAAGAGAACAACATTTTCCCTTCTTAATAATACAGTGCTAGAAATTGAAGGAGAAACATAATACAGTAGGTTGAGCATAACCTTTAGGCTCAAAGTCAAAACATTTACTTGCTATATTATTTCAGAAAAAGTAAGAGTCTTGATATGGTTTGGATCTGTGTCCTCACCAAATCTTGTGTCAAATTTGAACCTCTAATATTGGAAGTGCGGCATGGTAGGAGGTGACTGGATCAGGAGATGTTTCTCATAAATGTTTCAGCACCATCCCCTTGATGCTGTGCTCATGATAGTAAGTTTTCAGAAGAGATCTGGTTGTTTAAAAGTGTGTAGCACCACCGCCCCTTCCCAACACTTGCTTCTGCCATGGAAGATGCCTGCTCCTTATTTACCTTCTGCTTTGAATAAAAGTGCCCTGAGGCCCCCCCAGAAGCAGACGCCACGATGCTTCCTGTACAGCCTGCAGAACCATGAGCCAATTAAACCTCTTTTCTTTATAAATTACTCAGTATCATGTATTTCTTTTTTTTTTTTAATGACAGGGTCTCGCTCTGTCACCCAGGCTGGTGTGCGGTGGTGCAATCTCAGCTCACTGCAAGCCCCACTTCCCGGGTTCACACCATTCTCCTGCCTCAGCCTCCTGAGTAGCTGGGACTACAGGCCCCTGCCACCACGCCCAGCTAAGTTTTTGTATTTTTAGTAGAGATGGGGTTTCACTGTGTTAGCCAAGATGGTCTCCATCTCCTGACCTCGTGATCCACCCACCTTGGCCTCCCAAAGTGCTGGGATTACAGGCGTGAGCCACCGCGCCCGGCCTCATGTATTTCTCCATAGCAATGCAAGAATGGACTAGTACAAGTTTAGATCAAATTTACCTTTAAAAATAACTTAGAAAAAAAAAGCTGGATTCTAGGTTTTGAAATCATATTTTTTTAAATCAGGGTTTTATGTACTACTCTCTACTATTGGTCATGTCTTCTATTCATCTACCTTAAATGATTATTTACCTTTTCAGATAAATAAATGCTAAGGGAATTCATTACCACCAGACCTGCCTTACAAGTGGCCCTTGCAGGAGTGCTAACCATGGAAATAAAGACTGATAGGAGCCATCATAAAAACACACTTAAGTACATCGACACTATAAAGTAACTACACAATCAATTCTACATACCAACCAGCTGACAACACAATGACAGGATCAAATGCACACACATCAATATTCACTGTGAATGTAAACATGCTAAACACCTCATTTAAAAGGCACAGAGTGGCAATTGGATAAAGAAGCAAGACCTAACTGTATGCTGTCTTCAAGATGCCCATTCCACATGCAATGACACCCATAGGCTCAAAGTATGGGTTGGGGAAAGATCTATCAACCAAATGGAAAACAACAACAACAAAAAAGAGCAGGGGTTGCTATTCTTATTTCAAACCAAAAAGGCTTCAAACCAACAACTATCAGAAAGGACAAAGAGGGGCATTACATAATGATAAAGAGTTCAATTCAAGAAGAAGACTTAACTATCCTAAGTATATATGCATCCAACACTGGAGCACCCAGATTCACAAAACAATTCATAGAGACCTATGAAGAAACTTAGATAACCACACAATAATAGTGGGAAACTTCAACAGCCCACTGATAATATTAGGTGGATGTTCAAGGCAGAAAATTAATAAAAATATTCAGGATCTAAACATTTGAGCAAATTGTCCTAGTAGACATCTACAGAGCACTACACCAAACAAAACAGAATATACATTCTTCTTATCTGCACATGGCACATACTCTAAAATTGACCTCATGCTCTACCATAAAGCAATCCTCAACAAATTAAAAACAAAAAATCAAATCATACCGGCCACACTTTCAAACCACAGTGCAACATAAATAGATACTTCTCAAAAGAAGACATACATGCGGCCAAAAGGCATATGAAAAAAAGTTGGACATCACTGATCAAGAAATACAAATCAAATCGACAATGGGATACCATCTCACACCAGTCAGAATGGCTAACATTAAAAAGTCAAGAAATAACAGATGCCCTTAAAAGAGACAGGAATTGCTCACTCGGGGAGCTCAGTTGTTGGAGACGTGAGTTTTGCCAAAGCTCCCGGCTGAATAAAGCCCTTCCTTCTTTAACTTGGTGTCTGAGGGGTTTTGTCTGAGGCTTGTCCTGCTGCGATACCATCTCATACCAGTCAGAAAGGCTATTACTAAAAAGTCAAAAAACAATAGATGCTGGTGAGATTGAGGAGAAAAGGGATGCTTATACACTGCTAGTAAGAATGTAAATTAATTCAGCTACTGTGTAAAGCAGTTTGGAGATTTCTCAAAGAACTTAACACAGAACTACCATTCCACCCAGCAATTCCATCACTAGATATACACCCAAAGGAATATAAATCATTCTACCATAAAGACACATGCACACATATGTTCATTACAGCACTATTCGCAATAGCAAAGACATGAAATCAACCTAGATGACCATCCACAGTAGATTAAATAAAGAAAATATGGGGGCCAGGCACGGTGGCTCACGCACGTAATGCCAGCACTTTGGGAGGCTGAGATGGGTGCATCACGAGGTCAGGAGCTTGAGACCAGCCTGGCCAACATGGTGAAACCCCATCTCTACTAAAAATACAAAAAATTAGCTGGGCGTGGTGGCGGGTACCTGTAATCCCACCTACTCAATAGGCTGAGGCAGGAGAATTGCTTGAACCCGGGAGGCAGAGGTTGCAGTGAGCCAAGATCGCGCCACTGCACTCCAGCCCTGGCAACAGTGTGAGACTCCATTTCAAAAAAACAAAAAAAACTAAGAAAAGAAAAGAAAAAAAAGGAAATATGGTACATACACACCATGGAATTCTACACAGCCATAAAAAATGAAATCATGTCCTTTGCAGCAACATAGATGAAGCTGGGGGCCATTATCCTAAGCAAACTAATGCAAGAACAAAAAACTATGTATTCCATGTTCTCGCTTATTTGTGGGAGCTAAACATTGAGTACACGTGGACACAAAGAAGGGAACAGTAGACATTAGGGCTTACTTGAACGTGGATGTAGGGAAGAGGGTAAGGATTGAAAAAATACCTATTGGGTGCTATGCTCATTACCTGGGTGATGAAATAATCCATACCCCAAACCTGTGCGACATGAAATTTCCCCATGCAATAAACCTGCATATGTAGCCACTGAACCTAAAAGTTGGAAAGAAAAAAACAGATAACCATTATCTGCAATATATTCAACAGAAGTGTCATAAATATTTTAAAAGTTAATGATGTAAAAAAAACTTCCGAAAAATAGATTATTCTGCCATTCATTAAATTATTTAAATATTGCAGAATTTATCACTGATTTGATGAAAATCTATAATTTTTTTTTTAAAAAAGACGATTTAACAGATAGCCCGGGACCCTGATCTCAAACATGCAACCTGTTTTCCATCGATGTAATCAATAAACCACTCTGCTCATTGTCTTCTTATAAACTAAAATTTACTGCCTATCTATAAAGAATTATTTACAACATATTGCCTTAATTTGTAGTTATAATATGTGGACAAAATTACCATAAACTATCCATATGTAAAGTCCTTATGCCTGCATTGTTTTTCTAATTCTTTAATTTGTAAAAATAACAAGAAGAGTCTACTTTGGAAACACAAGCGGTGGCATTTGCTGAGGCATTTAGTAATGGGCATGAGATTATCTAGGATGGCTTGCAAACATGGCTTAACAAATGGGTGATGCAACTTTTTGAAGGCAAGAGCCTTCTTTTGTTTATCACTGCACCAACTGTGGTTATTGAAATAGAATGTGTTGGCAATGGAGCAGGTAATCAGCAGTGTTTGTTGGCCCCTCTTCCTGCAGAAAAGTCAACAAGTGTAATTCATCTTAAGAAATGTAGGGTCCCTTTCACCACACTTTTGCAGAGGTGAGCTATCAAGTACCATCCTGGAGTTAATACTCAAGCAATCACTACAATTCCAATTAGTCAGTGTCATAAATGAAAATGACTACAGCCTCTCAAACTCATGAGTGGTTGGAACTTACCTCTTTGTCTTGTATCCACTCAGATAATGTAGGTTAAATGGAACTTACTTGGAACTAGCTTTCCTTTCCTAGAACGTGGCGAGATGGGGCTTTGAGTGTACAAACCACATCTTAGTTATGTACATGAGACACAGATTTTAAATACGAAGATAAGTTGTCACCTCTGGCGATGTCCACTCTGAAACTGGGTGATGACATTCCAGAGGGGTAGAGGGGATTCCTCATTAGGCGGTTTGTTATTTTAGAAACATCTTATTCACTTTCGCTGTGATTTTTGGACTCTTATCTAGAAGCATTGTCAATTCTGGGGCTTATGCTTGAAAAAAAATTAAAACAATTTGTCTTAATTTCCAAGACAGTCAGATTGCCATGTATTATGCAATAGTCTTATCTGAAATGCAAATACAATCGTGGCTGTGTTTTTATTCTCACAAACTCTCTACACCATCCTTCCTTATGTGGTGCTTTCCATACAGTGTCTCCTGTTCCATGGGCAAGCGGGAGCCTCCACCATATACTCCCTCCCTTGGAAAAGCCCCTGTGAGGGTTCACCAGCTTCTTATCATTGTAAAGGGAGGCTGTGGGGTGGGGGGTGTGAGTGTCCTGAGGGGTGAAGACCAAACAACCCTATCTTCCCTACTCGTCCCCAGCTAACACCTCCAGGGTGGTCCCATATGGACACGCCCAGGCCCCAGAAATGATCTTCCTCCTGCACATTTTCTTCCTCATCCATCTCCCTTTTATTCTGTTTTCTTGCTGCTGCCACCCGATTCCTGAATCCTGGCTCCCTTTCACTCCTGCAAGGTTAAATTTAGGGCAGCCTTCTGCTCTCATGCTGAAGTCTTTGCCCCAGTTGTCTACATCTTGGAAATATGTAGCCTCTGGGGTGGGATATAGTCAGAGCTGTTTTGTTTCTCATTCGCACTGCTGGGTGTCATTCTATGGCCTGATGAATGAAGCAGAGCGGTGTTCTAAATTCCAGGGTGCTGCTCTGCCTTCTCTCTCTCTCTCTCTCTCTCATTTTTTTCCCTGTCTACCCAAGATATCTTAAAACAAAACAACAATACAAGACAACAAAACCAGATATTCCTCAGTTTCCGGCCAATTTAGCTTCCACATTGGTTTTCATTGCTAAAATGAAACCAGACAGTACACTTCTCTTTCCTTCTTTTGAATTCAAATTCAAATTCCTCCTGTTATGTCTGTGTATGTGGGTATAGGCATGTGTATCTTTTAAGCAAAAGTATTTAGCACATATAATATGCAAGGTACTATTCTGAGTGTTTTTACATGTGCATTTTTTTCACAAATTCAGTGTTACTAATGTTATAAAATTAGGAGGCAAATTAGGATTTGAATGCTAGACCTTTGGCACAAGACATGAGGCTCTTAACTTATCCTCTACTCCTTCTCTCTAACATCTTCTAATAGAACTGCTACCTAATTTTCAGGGCCCAGCACTAAATAAAAGTGTAGGTGCCCGTATTACTCTGTTTTCACACTTCTGATGAAGACATAACCGAGACTGGGCAATTTACAAAAGAAAGAAGTTTAATACACTCACAGTTCCGCATGGCTGGGGAGGCCTCACAATCATGACGGAAGGTGAAAGGCATGTCTCACATGCGGCAGATAAGAGAATAGAGCTCATGCGGGGAAACTCCCCTTTTTAAAACCACCAGATCTCATGAGATTCATTCACTATCAGGAGAACAGCCCAGGAGAGACCTGCCACCATAATTCAATCACCTCCCCCTGGGTTCCTCCCACAAAATGTGGGAATTGTGGAAGTTACATTTCAAGATGAAATTTGGGTGGGGACACAGCCAAACCATATCAGCACCCTTGCTCAAAAATGATTAAGATTTCCAAGATGGCAACAGTGGAGCATTAAGGTAAGCACAGAGGCTTTCTGAGTGTGGGTCCTTGGGCACAGGTGGCATGCCAAGAAGCCAGCTGTTTCTTCAAACATTCCTTTCTAATTGTACATTTTGTTTGTATGTGTGTGGCTACAGTGGAAGTCAGGATGAGTTTCACTGTAATTTGGCTCATTCAGGCAGCAGGGCATGGGCAGATAAAGCTGTCCCTGAGGAGGAGGGGTATAGTCTGGCCAGGAGAACACAGTGCCCAAGGGCACTAAGAACAAAGCTCAGATCAGCAGTATCTGATATGGAAGATAATGTCAAGGTTGTCAAAGAAGAGCATGGCAATGGGCTATCTAAGGGGAAATTAATACACGGGCTCTATGCCCTGGCTGCGTTTGTTTTATGGGACTCATAGGAGGTTGAATGAGTATGGCACGATAAAATTAATTCTGGAAAGTATCAGTCAAGATGGGCTCAATTACACTGCAGAAACAAACATGCCTATAATGTCAGTGACTTTGGACAATAGAAATTTATTTGTTGTTCACATTGCCTTTCCATCATGACTCTCACAGAGCAAGTGGCCGGGTGAGGGAGTTCTCTGCTCAATATAGTTTCTGAGGGATCTAGGCTGACGGAACAACATACACTGTTTTGAAATTTTTTGATCATGGATCAGAGAGAAAGAAGTATTCTATAGGGCTCAATTCACAACGGGTTAGTCAGAAATAGTCACATGGCCACATTCAGTGACAAGGCTGTGCCATTCTACCATGTTCCCAGGAGTGATGAGAACTGGAATGAATTAAATATTCACACGAGGACACAAGTACAAGAATGCGTATAGGAGTATTGATTGTAAAAGGAAAAAAGAAACAATCCCAGTATCCATGGCCAAATACTGTTTGCCCAACAGATGGCTAACAGGCATCTCCAAATTAAACCTGCTAGAACAATCTATGTTTTTTTCTTCTCCAATTCTTACCCTCCCCATCTCAGTGAATAATGCCTTTTCAGTTGATGAGTCCAAAAACTTGAGAGTGAATCTCACACCTCATGTTAGAAGATAGATTCTTTTACCTTCAAAATGCATACAGAACCTGACCACCTCTCACAACTGATCTCTGTGGCCCTAGTGTAAGGCAGGTCTCTAATGAGGTTGCACCCTCATCCTCAAGCGTATTAGTCTGTTCTCAAGCTGCCAATAAAGACGCACCCGAGACTGGGTAATTTATAAAGGAAAGAGGTTTAATGGATTCAGCATTCAGCATGGCTGAGAAGGCCTCAGGAAACTTATAATCATGGCGGAAGGGGAAGAAAATACGTCCTTCTTCACATGGCACCAGCAAGGAGAAGTGCCAAGCAAAAGGGGGAAAGCCCTTTAAAAACCAACAGATCTCGTGAGAACTCACTCACTATCACGAGAACAGCATGAGGATAACCAGCCCCATGATTCAAGTATCTCCCACCAAGTCTTTCCCACGACACATGAGGATTGTGGGAACTACAGTTCAGGATGAGATTTGGGTTGGGGACACAGCCAAATCATATAATCAAGTATTTGTATATAGGCCACTTTCCCATCTGGGTGTTTCCTGGCCTCATGCCAATTGCAGTCTGCTCCCCGACCGTGCCCTCCCCGCCCTCTTTCATGCAATTTAACAGCACTAACAGGCTGAGTGAAACTTCCCTTATGATTTTTTCTTTTAACTTGGCTTCAGGCCTCCTGGTTTTTACTCTTTCTTAATTGTAATTTCTTTTTAGTCTCCCTTGCTTGTTCCTCCTCATCTCATGGACTCCTGAATGTTGACATTCAGAATCCATTCTTTCACTGTCTTCTCTGCTCTTTGGACTTATACCCCTGGTGATCTCATACAGGGTTTCTAGTCCTAACTTCGTAGACAGCATGTCCGTTTCAGTCTTCACCTTTCGACTAGAATTTAATATGTTCAAAATTGAACTCCCTTCCTGCCCACTCTGAAGCTGCTTCTTCTAGTCTTCCTCATCCTGTTAGGGGATATTCATCATCATTCATGTTGCTCTGGCTAAAACTTGGGAGTTATCCTTCATGCCTCTCTTTTTATCTTCCTGCTCCCATGTTCAGAGAATAAACAAATATTGTGGGCTACACTTTTAAAGATATACAGAATATGACCTTTTTCAATATTCTCAGTGTCAACATCTGTGTTCGATTATTAGACCTGCCATAACAAAGTGTCACAAACTGGGTGGTTGAAAACAAGTACTTCTCACTGTTCTGGAAGCTAGAAGTCTGAGGTCAAGGTGTCAGGAGGTCTTTGCTTACTCAGAAAGATCTAGGTGAGAATCTTTCCTTGCCTCTTTTAGCATTTGGTGGTTGCCGGCAATCCTTGGTGTTTCTTGGCTGGTAAAAGCACCCCTCTCATCTCTGCCTTAATACTCACATGGCCTTCTCCCTGTGTGCATGTCTCTGTTTCTTCTCCTCCTGTTATGAAAACAACGGCCATTAGATTTAGGGGCCCACCCTACTCCAGTATGACTTCACTTAAGTTACATCTTAACTACATCTGCAAAGGCCTTATTTCCAAATAAGGTCACCTTTACAGGTACCAGGAGTTGGGACTTGAGCAAATATTTGGGGAAAATGTAGAAGTGGTAATAATCACCCAGTGATAATTATCTTTTCCTGGTTGCAAATTTTATTAGATTTAAAAAATTTCTTTACTCCCGCTTTGTTGAAAGTGTTTACCATAAGTAAATATTAAATTGTACTTTTTGCCTCCTGGATCTACTGAAGTGATCATGTGATATTATCCTTGAATATTTCATTCAACACAGAACACACAATTCGGCCACTCTAGTCAAAGCTACCATGATTCCTTGCCTGGATTATGGCTACAGACCCCTGTTAGTCTCCTGCTTTCACCCATTCTCCCGTGCAGACTAAACAGTACAGAATCCAAAGTGGTTCTTTTACAAGTAAGTCAGATCACATCACTTCTCTGCTCAGAAATTTCTAGGGTTTCTTTTCTCACTCAGACTAAAAGCAATTCCCTCCCAATGCACAGCAAGTTCTTGCAGGCTCAGTGCCCTCCCCTCCTTACCTCTATAGCTTCATCTTCTACTTTCTCCATGGATCACTGTTGTCCAGGCATCCTGGGACCACTGTCCTCGACAAACACACTGAAGGGATTTTGCTTTCCATTTCCTCCCTCTCAAATACTCTTCCCCATAAATCTTACTGTATTAGTCCATTTTCACACTGCTGATAAAGACATACCCAAGACTGGGCAATTTACAAAAGAAAGGGGTTTAATTAGACTTACAGTTCCACATGGCTGAGGAAGCCTCACAATCATGGCAGAAGGCAAAGAGGAGCAAGTTACGTCTTACATGGATGGCAGCAGGCAAAGAGAGAGAGAGAGTGTGCAGAGGAACTCCTCTTTTTAAAATAATCAGGTCTCGAGAGACTAATTCACTATCACAAGAACAGCATGGGAAAGACCCACCCCCCCCCCATTGATTCAATTATCTCTCATTCAATTATCTACCACAACACATGGGAATTCAAGATGAGATTTGGGTGGGGACACAGCAAAACCATATCACTTACATTACCCTCTCCATGCCCTTCTTCAGTGAGGCCTTCCCTGACTGAAGGCTGTATGGCATAGTGCTGAGGTTGAAGGACTTACAAATAAAGGACCTGAGTTCACATCTTGCCTTGCCATTTACAGCAAACAGGCAATTTATGTAGACTCTTTTTCTTGTTCTCTAAAATAATTTACATAATATAGAAGTAGTCTACCCCTTGAATATTTGAGAAAATTTTCCCATCTTGGCCTGACCATTTTTTTGTGTGTAAATTGTAAACTACTTCAACATCTCTAACGGATTCATTTTTGTCTCTTTTATACTGATCAGTTTTGTCAATTTATATTTATCTAGGAATTTGTCTCTCATCTAATTTGCTGAAGTTTATTGACAAAACGTTTTTTTTTCATTTTTCTCTTTGGCACCTATACTTTTCTCCCCATATTCAATTCTAATATTGTTTATGCTGGCTTGCTGTATTTTTGTTTGAAAATATTGATAATGAAATATTTCACAAGGAACTTTGAGGTTTAAATATGATAAAATAAAAATACTTTATTTTTATGATAAAAGTATCATTACATTTGTTTATCTCTATATTTATATTTATTTACCTCTATATAAATTTTTTGGTCTTATTGACCTTTTTAATTACCTGCCTTTTCCAGTTTCTGAATTTCTGCTCTTATCCTTAATTGCTTTCTTCTATTCCTTTGGCTTAGGTTTTTTTGTTTATTTTGTTTTTACCTTGCTTTTGTTTTGTCTTGCTTTTGTTTTTTTCTTGCTGTTGGTGCTTAGTTCATAACTTTCAGTCATTTTTCTTATATAATATAAGCATTTAAGTTTATAAACTCTATGTATGCACTGATTTTCCTACGCCCCAGGGTTTCTTGTGAAGTATTTTGTCATCTAGTTGTAAACATTTTCTAATTTCCATGTGCTTTCTGTTTAAGCCATAAATTATTTAGAAGTAATTTCTCTCCACTTTAATTTCCATGTGCATATTTTCCTTACTTTTTAATCACCAATTTCTTTTACTAATGATGCTGTAGAGGAACTGTAATTGTTATAAAGCCAACTATTTAAAATGTGCTGAATCTTGCTTTATAACTTAGCATGTGGTCAGTCTTCAAAGGGTCTGTGCATTAGTTGCTGTATTAATGTTAGTGTCTTGACTTTTACCCTTGTGCTGTAAGATGTTAACACTAGGAATATAAGTGAAGAATATAAGGGGTTTCATTGCACTTTTCTTTCCCATATTTTTAAAAGTCTGAAATTACTTCAAAACAAAAAGTCAAAAAGTTTTAAAAACATGTAAAGTGATTAACTCAATGGTAAAAAATTTCCTCCCTTCTCTTATATCTATAATCCCACCTGCTGTCTTCATCACCATCATCAAACCTCAAATGGTGAGGATTATGAATTCTCCACTGCACCTTTGATGTGGTTTGGCTGTGTCCCCACCCAAATCCCATCTTGAATTGTAGCTCCCAGAATTCCCATGTGTTGTGGGAGGGACCTGGTGGGAGATAATTGAATCATGGGGACCATTTCCCCCATATTGTCCTGTGGTAGTGATAAGTCTCATGAGATCTGATGGTTTTATAAGGGGTTTCCTCCACCACTTGGCTCTCATTCACTCTTTGCCTGCCACCATGTAAGATGTGCCTTTTGCCTTCTACTGTGATTGTGAGGCCTCCCCAGCTATGTGGATCTGTGAGTCCATTAAACCTTTTTTCTTTATAAATTACCCAATCTTGAGTAAGCCTTTATCAGCAGTGTGAAAACAGACTAATACAACCTTCTAATTACAGCAGAGTGGGGGTCGGGCCCAAGATGTAATGAGGTTGCTGCCAAAAAGATTGCCCTCAATGATGCCTTTCGTGATCCCTACAAGATGCTTGTCCTGGTGGAATTTCACCACCTCATAGTCAGCTCCTTAGGAGAAGAATGCTTGGCCTGCTGTTAGCTTTTCTCAGTTATACATCTACTTAATATTATAAGTAATATATAAATACTTGATATTATACCAATAATATATACTTAATATTGTACTAAAAATCTCACAAAATATACTGTACTGTTGGATAAATTCAACTCTAAAGGTAATAACATAACTGATGTCGGCTTCTAAATAGTTTAAAATTAGGTAGTTAGATACAGATGTGAACAGATTCTTTTTCAGATATGGAAAATACTCACATTTCCAAACTATCATATCCTAACACAAATTAATTTATTATGTTTCACCTGATTTTAAAAATAACATTTAATTATACAGCGAGAATTCAAAAGGTGGGTGTTGCTAAACAAACTCAGTCAGACAATGAGGCAAAAGGCAATGAATGTTTTTATTTGTTAATCCACATTAGCAGCAACACCAGAAAAATCATTAACCACCCCACCTGGCATTGAAACTGACTCCACTTATCGCTTCTTCTTTTTAAATTATAATGTAAAAATGAATTGCAAAATATATTTTATTTGAACTTACTGAAGTCGAAATCATAGGAACCAGATATTTAAATAAAGTTTAAATCTAAAGTTTATATTTTAAACATAAAATTTAAATCGTTTGTTTTGAAAAGTATATCCTTGAAAAGTATTTTGATATAGATGGGAAGATTTTCATAGACTGATATCTATTTTTCCACCTACTGTTTAATGAAGTAAACTGTTGAATGATGTAAACTGTTAAATGAAGTAAACAGTTAAAACTAATGACATAAAAGACAAGCAAAGCGAAGGAAACATGTTATAAAAGATAAGTGTTACAGCATTCTTAAGTATGGTACTTTATAAATGAAAACCGGGATGCTGTCTTCTGAGATATCAACATATTTATAAGGAGCACATGCTATGTGACATACTTCAGGATGCCAAGAATTTTAATTAAAACTCAACCTCTATAAAGTGAATATAAAGCTAATAAGAGGAATATTTTTAAAGGTTGGGATATGTAAACTACAATAGCAGCAGTTTGAAACAGAAGAGCAAGAAATAAAGGGAAATTACATTACATTAGTACGAATGTATTCAGTAACTTCTGTTGGAGATTATGTGTTATATATGCACAATTCTAGTTATTTTTCAATCAATGCTTTATATGCATAAATTGAAATTACCTGATATTAAAAGTTTCTGAAATTCACTATAGAAAATACACAAGAGCATAAACAAATGAGGATATTCTCTCTCTCCCGTGAAAAAAATGTGTGGGTAATATATTACATTATAGATAGAAATTGCATACTTGAAATAACCATAAAAGACTTAAATAGTACATGGATACTATTTGCAGCCAAATTGTTTCATATTTAAATTTAAACTTTTCGTTATTTTTTCATGTATCTAATGCAAGATTTCTAAAATTTTCATTTTTTACTTTTTATAATGTTAACTGAAAAGGAGGGAGTGCATTTAACATAAAAACAGAAGATGAATCCTGAGATTTCTCATAAATGTCTTAATGTCCTAGAGATGTGGGCACTTGTTCCATAGTAAATTATGGATGCCACATTTTACAAAATCCTTACTGCCCCTTTGAATTGCGTCCTTCCTCCAAGATAAGAAGCTATGACTCAATTGTTCAACATGGAATTATAATGAAAAGCCTTTCTAGTTCTATCTTTCCCTAAATGGGCTCTATTTCTTGTAATTCACATGACACTCTTTGGCTGTGGCTGTCTGTTAAATTTCCTGTTTTGGACTAGTTTCAGCAAACCAAAACAAATAGCTCACAGAAAAGGCAATGGTAACTACTTTTTTTTTTTTTTTTTTTGGTATTTTCAGTTAGATTCTTTCTTCTTAGTGGTACAGAGAAAGGGAGGAAAATAGCTACAGACATGGTGTAAGTAGGTCACAGCAGTTTCAATGCACCAAAAAATGTGACATCTCCATCCAGTGATATTTGTGCATTTTCTCTTGGTATTGCAAGTTGGAGTTCATCTCCTTCTTCCAGTTTTGCAATGCCTGGGAAAAATGATTTACAAGAACTATAAGTGATTATACAACAGAAAAGAAAAGAATCTTAAATAAAACGATTTTGTTCTGTAAAAAAAAAAAAATGTTAACATAGGCATTCACACTTCAAAATACACCAACGGACTTCTAAACCATTGCAATTATCTTAGCCTAAAAAAAAATTTAGAAGAAATAAGCAAAAGGAGTTACAACAGATATGTATGCATTTATCACCTACTCATTAAAAAATGGACTTCCCCAAAAGAAGCCCAATATATAACTTTTTAAACAATTAGGTGAATCATGGAACATCCCTTGATAGAATATTAAATTATTAGTGATGAGTTTTGTTTAATTTTGTTGACAAGGAAAGTTTTTATAATAATGTTAAATAAAAATGTGAAAAATTACACACACATATATACACTAGATATTCCTAATTATAGTTTTAAACATACAAATGAAAAGCATAAATATTAAAAACTGAAGAAAACACCATTTCTTAACATACCACGTTCATTAATATAGTTTTTCTTGAGAGTCCAGACTATGGATTTAAGCATTATCTGGATTACTTTTCACAACCTCTTATATTTTGTTTTCTTAGACAACCATGTTTGTCTTTATAATCAAAAACAATAATGTAATTAACTCTTCAAAAATGACCAATAAATCTGTGTGCAACTAATTTACAAGGACAAATGCATCTGTGAATTAGTAATACAAAATACATTCAGGGACTACACTCAATGTATCAGGTAATTCTTTACCCCACTTCAGAACAAAAATATGAAGAAGAAAGAGGAGGAAATGGGGGAAGAGAAGAAATAAAGAAACTAACAAACAATAAAACTGTCATCTGAATTGTCAATACTTGTGGCTATTTTTAGAATAGTTTCATTGTTTCATTAGCATAGTGAAAATGTACCTACATAAACACATGTATGTTCATGTCTATTCTAACCTAAAGCCCAAAGCATGCAAATTTGCTCAGGCAGCAGCCAGGGGGAGTTTATTTATTGAACATTTACTATGTACCAGCCACCCTTCTAGACAAACACACAGTAGTGATCAAGGATGACAGAATTTCCATCCCCACTGGGTATGCTTTTTTGTAATGGGCAAAGACAGAATACAAGCAAAAGAAAGTTTTTCAGGACTTATTAAAGGTTATGTGTACACTTTCTAGAATTGACAAAGCATTTGAGGACTACCTTAAGTAGTAAGAATAAAAAGATTGAGATTTATTTGTTGAACAGACTAGTCATTTTCATAGAGATTGGAAATGACCTAACATTTTGACAAAGACCATAGCTCACAAAGCATTAAGTAATATTAACTCTAAGGATTAGGTGGGTGTGAACAACTATAGAGTCCATTTAACATTTTAACACTACGTTATCGGCTACTTCAATTCTTCCAGGTTACAGCAATCAGGTATAATTTTTCTAATAAACATTTTATTAATACAATAAAAAATAAGATTCAGCTTTAGGTACATAAGTGGTTCTTTGGTATTATGTTGGGTTTCTTAAGTTGGCCATTTACATCTTTTCAGGTTGCTATGGAAACATTTTATGTACTTATATATACTCTAATGTGTGGTTTTAAATGGCTTTAAATAAATTTGCCCTAAAACAGATTAAAATTGCAAACCTGAAACTTACTAGAGGATGGTACTCATATACAACAGTAAGCTACTAGTAATGAAAAATATTTTTAAAGTCCGGTGAATTATTCTTAAAAAGTAAGACACCTTAAGAAATCTAGCAGAGTCCTCTAATAGCAAGTAAGTGTTAGAGGAGCAGATGGTTAGAAAAACGTTTTAAAGAATTACTTGTAAAATTTTTAGTACTAATAAATATAAATAAATAACAGATTGGAGTAGTCTCACCATTTTTAAATATTTTGCAACTCCAAACTACTAGTCAGCACTGGGTGAAGGGAAACATCTCTTTATGAAAATTAGGGAATTCTAATTTTATAAACTTCCTCATCTCCCCACCAATGGTATCTGTGGCTGCAGATCCAGAATGACATCATTTCCATTATTAGAAACTATTTTCCTTAGTTTCTAACTGACTTATTGGGCATTTGTTTGTAAATGCCTTCGAAATACAGTTTTTCAAAATGCATAGCCAGCCTCCGTTCCTGTGTGTCACACGGTCATTCACGGTAACCATCTGGAACTGAAGCCATTCCTCAGGGTTCTGGATTTTTACAAAATCAACAGAGAAAATAAATGTGTTTAAGGTAAATATTTTTCTTCAAAACCAGCCTGGATTAATTTTAAATCACCCTTGAAAAATAAAATGAAGGAAATGTTGGCAATTACAGCTGAAACAGACCTAAGGTTTACAAGACCTGCCGTGCTCTCTGCCTCTCACTGCTCCTGGGTGCAAAGGTAGGTTTGCGCCTACACTTTCACATTCCTAAGTCACCTGTCTGGTGTCCACTGACACAAGATGTCACCTGTATTTAGAAAGAAGCCATTGTACAACTTTCCCTTACCCTCAAGCCTGGCCAGGGGCATTTCTTCCACAGCATGCAAGAAGAGTTTTGGTTGCTCCCGGTGCGGAGCCAGACTGGCTGGTTTAAACCAAGTCTAAAAATTAGCTGTGTAACCTGGGACAAGTTATGTTACTTCTCTGTGCCTAGATCCTAACTCCCTTAAATGCGAAGATTAAATAAGCAAGCCTATATAACATGCAGAAAAGAGTGCCTGGCAAGTGGTAATCACTCTATCCTTGTCAGATATTATTATTGTTGTTATTAAGTGTTGAAGAAAATACATTAGAATTTTTTCTCAATGTAGAAGTTACTATGTAGAAGTACTATGTACCATGTACTATGTACAAGGTAGAAGTTGCTATGAAATTACTACCCTTTCTAAATGTATATAAAAATGGTAAAACTATTAGTAATAATTCCATCTTTCTCCATTAAAACAGACTAACTTATTATTCAAGATTTAAAAAACACAATATATTGAGGAATGCCTTCCTGTCTATTTGTATTTTAGGGCACCATCCTTTCATTTTTGCATTTTGCAGCTCAGATTTTTCGTCAAAGTCTCTTCATTTCACAATTAGCAGGGTGGGAGAACTATTATTTACCAGCTGAATAGCAGGAATTATTGGGTAGTGTTTCAGGCATATTTTGAATACATCGAAACAAAGTCACCAGACTCAATTCATCCCCAAAGACATGGACCTTCTTCCTCTGAATTAGATGTCCCATGGCGTAGGTCTTATCAGTATATAAAACCTGAGAAACAAACCAAAAAACTGTGTCAGAAATGAACACAAAATGGGAGGCTTTGAACAGTAAAACCATGACTAGGGTTTCAACCTACCTGACCATATATAAAAAAGTAACCAGTTTCTTTGACCAATATTTTATTCTCTTTTTCTTCTAGGGCACTTCCCCTTTTAAAGCTGAGAAGCCATGGAACAAATGTGTAAGATCCTGCAATGAAGAGAATCATTTATAAGGAAAGAAACCAAGAAAAGCAGTTTTCACCTCCATTTAGTTGTTAAGCTACCTCTGAAACTTAGAAGATAATTCCATCCTAAAAAAAAAAAAGAAAGAAAGAAAGAAAAAAAAAGGAAAAAGGAATACAAGTCACATTACTGCACTGGATTCTTTGCCATCACTTATATGTTAACCTGGGTTAATATATCACATACAAGAACCTGAGAGCTAACCCTTTATATGAATGTCTGGGTTTTCCCTTTATTGGTCTATATTTCGGCTATTTCATAATAAAGGCTGATCTGGATAAGAGAGTTTGAAGCAAAGAGTGGACAAAATTTCTCTGAATAACACACTAGTAGAGATTTTCCTTTGATTCCCAGAGAGGAAAGAGTATCTGAAGAGTTTGGCAAAAGGTTTCCAGAGGAAGAAATCTCTCCATTCCTTGGCCCAAATGTGGCAACAGAAGGGAGCCTACGGAAGAAAGAAGAAAGTGACTAAGACACAACCTTTACTGAGAACGGTCAAGGAACTTTGTAACAACCATCTATGATATTTGAGTTTCAATGGCTTCTGTTCAGTTCAGTGATCATTCTCCTCCATTACCCATCAAAAGTCACTTGGGGAGTGACAAGGAGACCACTGTGCTCAAGGGTGAGATGAAAGGGACAGAGAGAAGACAGTAGCCATCAGTGAGTAGGCACATGGGGGACAACATTGCTGAGCCAGAATCTGTAGGTGCGTTCAGACATCAAAACCCATTAAGAGAGCACAGACATTCCTTTCCTGTGAATTCATACTTTACATTCCCTGGATTTCTCATGGGTGTGTCGAATAAAGGGTGAGCCCTAAGGCTGGAGATTGGGAAATTTGGGGAGTATAAATTAAATGATGTAAAATGAATAAAAAGGAGATTGAGGGACTGTAATATAAGGATAAAATAGTAAGATAGAGCTATAGAAGTTAGTCTAAAATCATACTTTAAATGTCCCTATATAATTGGTAATGGTGAACCATACCTGTGTCCAAATTTCATCCTGATCATAGCAAAAATGAAAACAAAATTGATAATAAAATTCAGAGTCCACAACAGACAATAGGCTAGAAGCCCAAGAAGATAACAATATTTCTAGAATTGAGATTAAAGAATATTTTTTCCCGTGGGTTTTCATGAGGGGCACAGGATGATGTGGTAGCTAACAGTGTGTTCACATTCTGTAAATACAACTGCCAAGTGCACATGCCTTCTTCACATAGTGTTTCCAAGGCAAACCAAACATATTTAAACTTTTTCCAAATAAAATGCTTTTTTGATCTTATGTTTTAATTGACAGATAAAATTGTACATATTTGTCATGTACAACATGATGTCTTGAAATATATAGGCATTGTGCAATGACTGAGTCAAGTAAATTAAAATATATGTTACCTCGTACAGTTGTCATTTTTGTGGTGAGAACACAATATCTACTCATTTAGCATTTTTCAAAAATACATTTTCATTAACTGTAGTCACCATGTTGTACACGAGATCTCTTGAACGTATTCCTCCAGTCTAACTGAAATTTCGTAATCTTTGACCAACGTCTTTTTACCCCCACCCCCACCACCCCAGCCACTGGTCAACACCATTCTACTCTCTACTTCTTTGAATTTGACTTTTTTTAGATCCCACATATATGTCAGATCATGTAGTATTTGTCTTTCTGTGCTTATTTCACTTGTTATAATGTCCTCCAAGTTCATCCATGTTACTGCAAACAACAGGGTTTCCTTATTTTTATGCTGAATAGTATTCCACTGTGTATATATTGCACATTTTCCTCATCCATTCATCTGCAGATGGACACTTAGGTTGATTTAATATCTTGGCTATTGTGAATAATTCTGCAATAAACATTGAAGTACAGTTATCTCTTCTATGGTCACACCACTCCGAATGCACCCTATCTTGTCTGACCTCAGGAGCTAAGCAGAGTTGGGCATGGTTAGTACTTGGATGAGAGATATCTCTTTGACACACTGATTTCATTTTCTTTGGATATATACTTGGTAGTGGGATTGCTGGATCATATGGTATTTTATTTTTAATTTTTAAAGAAACTTTTATACTATTTTTCATAATGGCTACACTAATTTATATTCCCATTCCAAATAAGATTATTGAGGGAAGAATATAAAATAAGAACCACATATTTCTCATTGTTTCTAAGGAGTAAGAATCCTAGGTGATAACAAGGCAAATTACATTGTAAATTCAAGTTGAAATAAATAACATTTCCTTAGTCAGATCTTTGAGTTCCTATTACCATAGACAGAGGGAGGAAAGATGTCAGGGAGAGTGGGGAGGAAGGATGGAGGATCTATGGGTGGATCAAGAAACTTCCCAGGTCTTCTTCAGCACATGTTCTTGTCGGCCTGTGCTTCTTGCTCACTCCCAGGAGCCACCTCTGTCACTGTCTCTCACCAAGGGTGAATGTGCCTTGATGTGGGCAGGTCTAATAGGCTTTTCCCAAAGAACGGAATATTTTCCTTAAAAGAAAAGCCCTCTTGTATAGTAATAGTTAACACAAGATCACCTCAATGACAAATTACAAATGCAAAATCATCATCGCCTCTTTTACGATATAATTTCAGTGAAAAGATTATAATAAAATAGTTTTTAATTTTGTTTAAATGACAAAATGTATGCAAAGCACTTTTTGGAGTGCTGAAAAATAAGGAAGAGTTAATACAGTTACTGTCATTATTGTAAAACACAAACTGATGACTTCACCAAGGCAGTTGCTTTCATAGTTTAATGATATTCATTTGATGCTTGGAGTGAAGAGAGCTTTTAAAAAAATAATATACTTGAGAGATACTAAATTTTCTGAGCTAAAGGGCCATTTATGTTTGGTTCCCTGTCATTTTCCCAGGGCTTAACATCATGACTGACCCACAGTAGACATGCAGCAAATATTTATTAAATTAATGAATTCAAATTTTAACATAATATAATTCAAAATAGCAACGTACTGTAAAAATTAATCACAGGTATTCAATTGTTTTTTTGAAAGCATTTTACTACCAAGTTACTGAAATTCCTGGTAATGAAATACCCTCCATCATAGAGGTAGTATATTCTCTTAAATTTAAGTAAAATACAAATTTCTAAAACCACTTGTTTACATTCTGGCTAGAGATATTTGTTTACTAAAATTTTATAATAATTTAGATTGATTTGTTAGATTTTTTTACATTAAATTTATATGTGTAAAATTAAAGACCCACTTCTTAGTAAATGTCACTGGTGCATTGTCAGCCTAGAAAATAAAACAAATATGTAGTAGGTCTCTATTCTTACTGTCTCTTAACATTTTATTTAGGCATTTTATCATCTCTTTCTGGCAATAATCTTATTAAAGTGATAGAGAACATGTTTACTTATTTTTATATTGTCTTTATTCCTCCAACATCCACACACACACATATGCACATCCACATACCTACCTGGGCTGTCTACAAACGGGAGGTAAAGACTAAGTTTAACTGCAGACAGCCTAGTGAAAGGTTGAAGAAATACCCCAGTTCAGAGGCTGTTTGTAAATACCAGGAGAGATTTTTATTTTTATTTTTTGACTTCTAATGTTTAACGAAATCTCTGTCAGGATGAGGATTAGCGATAAAATCATCTCTATCAGGCCAACAAAAGAGATAATAGAAGAAGGACTCCTGTGTCCACACAGGACAAGGAATAGAGTCTAGGCAAACAAAAAAAAAAAGTATTTTGGAAAAATTACTAAACAAGTGAACAACTGCAGTCCACATCCATTAACAGAAAACCCTGAGGATGGGAGTAATTTTGATTTCCAGATTTGCTACATTGTAACATCCTAACTGCCTAACTGTTCACTTTTCAAGAAGAAACTTCAAGGCATACAAAGAAAGAGAAAATTATGAACTACTCAGCGGACCAAAAGAATAAAGTCATTATTACAAGATTAATACTCAATAGCGAATCACTTTTCTACCAGTGATCTAACACTTTTCTGCCAGTAATAAACAAGTGGAATTTGAAATTAAAAACATAATGGCATTGAGATGATTACCTCAAAAAATGAAATACTGAGGAATAATCCAACAAAATATGTAAAAGATTTAAAGAACTAAATAAATGGAGAGCTATTCCATGTGTATGAATAGGAAGACTCAATATTGTCAAGATGTCAGTTCTTCCTGTAGATTCAATGCAATGTTTTGTTTGTTTTTTGTTTGTTTGTTTGTTTGTTTGTTTTTCCCAAGTCTTGCTCTGTCGCCCAGGCTGGAGACAGGGGCACCATCTTGGCTTACTGCAACCTCCGCCTCCGGGGTTCGAGTGATTCTCCTGCCTCAGCCTCCCAAGTAGCTGGGACTACAGGCACGTGCCACTACGCCAGGCTAAGTTTTGTATTTTTAGTAGAGAGGGGTTTCACCATATTGGCCAGGCTGGTCTCAAACTCCCGACCTTGTGATCCTGCCTTGGCCTCCCAAAGTGCTGGGATTACAGGCATGAGCCACCGTGCCCAGGTGACTCAATGCAATCTTAATCAAAATCAAAGCAAGTTGAATATCAACAAACTGAGTCTAAAGAATATATAGAGAAGCAAAAGACACAGAAATGCCAACATAATATTAAAGGATAAGAACAAAGTGGGAGAACTAACACTACTCTACTTCAAGACTTACTATAATTGATTTTAATAAGATTTGGAATCTTTTTGTCTTTACCCTCCTTGAAGTTTACTGAACTTTTTAGATATGTAAATTTATGACTTTCTTCAACATTGGAAAGAGTTTGGCCATTATTTCTCCAAATATTCTTTATTCAGATTTTAACTCTCTTCTCCTTCTGTGACTGTCATAATGCATATGTTCATCAGTTTAATGTATCCTGGGGGTCTCTTATAATCTGTCCACTTTTTGTTATTCTTTTTTAACTTCATTTTTAGAGCCATTTTAGATTCACAGAAAAACTGAGAGGAAGGTACAGTGATATCTCATAGACCTCATACTCCCTACAGATCCTCTCCCATTATCAAAATCCCCCACCAGAGTGATACATTTATTACAATTGATAAACCTACACTGATATATCATGGAGGAAACTTAAATTGCTATTACTGAAAAAAATAAGTGAAAATAAAAATGTTACATACTGTGCAATTCCAACTACATGGCACTCTGGAACAAAGTTAAAACTATAGAGACATTTAAAAAATGCCATTTCCAGGGGATAGGCAGTGGAAAGGGAAAGGTAGTTGGAGTGAAGCACAGAGAATTTTTAGGACAGTGAAAATACTCTAATACTACAATGGTGGATACATGCCATTATGCATTTGTGCTAACCTATAGAAAGTAAAACATTAAGGTGAACCCTAATGTAAACTGTGGACTCTGGATGATAATGATATATTAGTGTAGGTTTATCAGTTGTAACAAATGTATCACTCTGGTGGGGGATTTTGATAATGGGGGAGGATATGCATCAGTAGGGAATATGAGGTCTATGAGATATCTCTGTACCTTCCTTTCAATTTTTCTGTGAATCTAAAATGGCTCTAAAAATAAAGTTAAAAGAAAAAAGAAAAAAGAAAAGTGAACAGATTATAAGAGACCCCCAGGATACATTAAGCAGATGAACATATGCATTATGAGAGTTACAGAAGGAGAAGAGAGAGAAAATTTGAAAAAAGAATATTTGGAGAAATAATGGCCAAAGTCTTTCCAACGTTGAAGAAAGTCATGAATGTACACATCTAAGAAAATTCAGTAAACTCCAAGAAGGGTAAACACAAAAGATTCCTATCAAGACTTCTTAAAATCAAGCTATTAAAAGATAATGACAAGGAGGAGATCTTGAAAGCAGAAAGAGAGGCAATTCATCAAATATAAAATATGCTGAATAAGATTAATAGCTGATTTGTCATCAAAAACCATGGAGGCCAGAAGGCAGGGGAATTACATATTTAAAGTACTGAATGAAAAACACTGTCTACCATGTATTCTATATGTGGGAAAATATCCTTAAAATGTGAAGAAAAATTAAGATGTTCTCAAATAAAGAAAAACTGAGAGAGTTCATTGGTAGCAGACTTACCCTGTGAGAAATGCTAAAGGAGATAGAAATAAAAAAAAAAAAGCACTAAGTGAGAACTGAAAGACATATGAAGAAATAAAGAATACAAGTAAAGGTACATACATAGGCAAATATAAAAGCCATTGTAAGTGTATTTTTAGTTTTTAACTTCTCCTTTTGTTTCCTATACTATTTAAAAGGCAAATACATAAAATAATAATTATTAATTTATGTTAAGGGCTTACAATGCATAAGTGTATATTTTGTGACAATAACAACATAAGAGAGAAGCTAAGTTGTTATCAATTCAAACCACATTGTTATAAATTTAGGATGTTTATTGTAATCACCAGAATAACAACTATGATAATGACTTTTAAAAATGCACAAAAAGAAATTAAGAGAAAAACAAAATGGTGCACTTATAAAAGTCTATTAAAAACAAAATAAAGAGGTAATAAAGGAATTGAGGAACAAAACTTATAAAAGAACAAACAGCAACATAAGTAATTCTTTCCTTATCAGTAATCACTTTAAATATAAATGAGCTAAATTTAAATTCGGCAATTAAAATACAGAGATTGGTAAAATAAATTTTTTAAAAGCCTAAACTCATGATCTAATTATATTCTGCCTACCAGAGACTCACTTCAGATTCAAAAACACAAACAGGTTTTTGTGTTTCAAGGTTTCAAGATTAAAGGATGACAAATATGCTTCCTTGCAAATAGCAGCCAAAGATAACAGGGATGGCTAATACTGATATCAGAATAAATACATGTTAAGCCAAAAATTTTTATGAAACAAAGAGAGTATTAAATATTGATAATAGAGTCAATTTATCAAGAATACCTAAAAATTATAAACATCACGCAACAGAACCTCAAGATATAAGCAGATATTGGCTGAACCGAAAGGAGAAATAGACATTTCTATGGTAACAGCTGAAGATTTCAGTATCTCACCTGAAATAATAGCTAGACCATCTAGGTAAGAGATCAATAAGGCAATAGTGAACTTGAACAACACTGTACACTAACTGAACCTAACAGACATATAGAAAACACTCCACCTAAAATCAGCAGAATACATATTTTCAAATGCACATGAACAGTGACCAAGATAGACCATGTTATGCAACAAAATAATTCTCATTAAATTTTAAAATATTTGAATTCCACAAATATCTTGTATTTTAAAAAGATATGTTTTTCATCCTTTGACCTTGAAACCTGTTTATGTTTTTCAATCTGAAATGGCTCTCTATTAAGCATTCATTTTAGCTACCTTCAATAACATAAGGAAAATTGGAACTCACAAATAAGTGAAAATTGAACAAATTCTTAAATAACAAATTGATCTATGAATAAATCCTAGAAGAAAATAGAAAATACTTCGAGATGATTGAAAATAAAAACACAGCATAGCAATATTCACAGGAAGCAGTGAAAGTAGCACTCAGAAAGAAATGTACAACTGTAAACGCCTATGTTAAAAAAGATCTCAACATAATATCCTAAGTTCAGCTTAAGGAAATAGAAATAGAAGAAGAAACTAAGCCCAAAATTGACAGAAGGAAGAAAATAATAAAGATCAGATAATATAATAAAGAAGGTAATAATAAAGAAGGTAGATGGAATAAAGAGTACAAAAAGGGCTGGGTGTGGTGGCTCACACCTGCAATCCCAGCACTTTGAGAGGCCAAGGCGGGTGAATCATTTGAGGTAAGGAGTTGGAGACAGGTCTGACCAACATGGTGAAATCCAGTCTCTACTAAAAATAAAATAAATAAATAAATAAATAAATAAAAATAGCTAGGCTTGGTGGCACATGCCTGTAGTCCCAGCTACTTGGGAGGCTGAGGCAGGAGAATCGCCTGAACCTGGGAGGCAAAGGTTGCAGTGAGCCGAGATCGCACCATTGCACTCCAGGCTGGGTGACAGAGACTCCATCTCAAAAAAAAAAAAAAAAAAAAAGAACAGAAAAAGACGAAACAATAACACTGAAAACTGGTTTTTTGAAAAATATGAACAAAAATGACAATCATTGAGCTACATTGACCAATAAAAGAGAAAATACTTCAATTAATAAAATCATTAAAGAAAATGGAGGTATTATTAATGGCCTATTGGAAATAAAATGTTTATACCTTTTTATTATTTATAATAATTGTACTCCAACATATTAGATAATGTAGACAAATGGGACAAATTCCTAGAAACACACAAACTACCAAAACTGACTCAAAAATAAATAAAAAACCTAAACAGACCTATGACCAGTATAGAGTTTGAAGTAATCCAAGTCTTCCCTCAAAATTCATAACTAGATGGTTTTACTGGTGAATTTTACCAGATATTTAAAGAAAAATTAACATCAATCTTCTCAAACTCTTCCAAAAAACAGTAAAAGAGAAGGGAACCATTCCTAACTTGTTCTGTATGTCTAGAGTTACACTGATACCAATGCCACACAAAGACACCACAAAAAACTACAGGCCAGAATCAACCATGAATATAAACGTAATAATCCTCAAGATTATCCTAACATCAGAAACAAGACTATGCCTGCATTTACCACTGCTATTCAACATATGCTGGAAATTAAAAAAAAAAAAATCCAAATGCAAGGAGAGTAGTAAAACGATCTCTATTTGCAGATATCATAATTCTATATATAGAAAATTTCCAGCCAGGCATGGTGGCTCACGCCTGTAATACTAACACTTTGGGAGGCTAAGGCAGGAAGATCTCTTGAGGTCAGAAGTTCGAGAACAGTCTGGTCAACATGGTGAAACCCTGTTTCTACTGAAAATACAAAAATTAGCTGGGTGTGGTGGCAGGCGCCTGTAATCCCAGCTACTCGGGAGGCTGAGGTGGGAGAATCACTTGAACCCAGGAGGCAGATGTTGCTGTGAGTTAAGATCATGCCATTACACTCCAGCCTGGGCAACAGAGTGAAACTCCATCTCAAAAAAAAAAAAAAAAAAATTCCATGAATTTACAAAAAAATCTACTAAAACTAATCAATGAATTCAGTTAAGTTGCAGGGTACAAGATCAACACTCAAAAATCTGTTGTGTTTCAATATACCAGGAATGAATAATCTAAAAATGAAATTTTAAAAAAGAATTCCATTTACAGTAGCATCCGTTATGGATTGAATATTTCTGTCACCCAAAATTGATATGTTGAAATTCTAACTTCCAATGTGATGGTATTAGGGGGTGGTGCCTTTGGGAAATAACTAGGCTGTGGTAGCACAGCCTTCATGATGGGTTAATGTCCTTATAAGAAAAGACACAAGAACTTGCTTTTGTCTCTGTTCTCAGCCATGTGAAAACACAAGGAAAAGACCACCATTCAGAAACCAAATCTGTTGGCACCTTAATCTTGAATTTTCCAGCCTCCAGAAGTGTGAGAAATACATTTTTATTGTTTAAGCCACTCAGTCTAGTGTAATATGTTATAGCAAACTGAACTGACTAAACAGCATTCAAAAGAACATAACACCTAGAAGTAAATTTACCCAAGGACATAAAACACTTTAACACTGAACACTACAAAATATTGCTATAAGAAATGATAGGACATATAAATAAAAGAGAAGATATCTTGTGTTCATGGATTGATAGATTTAGTTTAAGCAGCAATACTCAGTATTACGTACAGATTCAGTCTAATCCATATACAAATTTCAGTGACCTTTTGTTCTCCAAAATGAAAAAGCCAGCCTTACAATTCATTTGTTATTGCAAAAGAGTATCAAATAGCCAAAACAATCTTAAAAATAAATAACAAGATTGAAGGATTCACTATCCTAAATTTCAAAATTTACTATAACATAACAGTAATCCAAATAGTATAGTGGTCCAGCATAAGGCGAGGTGTATAAAGAAACAAAATAAATTTGAGAGTACAGAAATAAACCCATACATCTATGTACAACTGATTTTTAACAAGTGTGCCAAGACCGTTCAATGTGGAAGAAATCATCTTCTTCAACAAATGATGTTGGGACAACTAGATATCCTCATGCTAAAAGATGATTTTGGACCTCTGCTTCACACCATATACAAAAATGAATTAAAATAGATTAATTACCTAAATATAAGACATAAAACTACAAGACTCTTAGAAGAAAACATATGGTTGAATCATGATGTTGAATTTGGCAATGAGTTCTTCAATGATGACACTAAAATCACAAGAAACAAAAAATAAAGATAAATTTTACTTCATTTATCTGATGTACAACACTCTTGCGCCTCAAATGACATTCTCAAGAAAGTAAAAAGATAATCCACAAAAGAGGAGAAAATACTTGCAAATCAGATATTTGATAAGGGTCTTGTATCCATAATACATAAGGAAGTTTTACAACTCAACAACAAAAAGACAAACAACCCAATTAAAAAACATGGACAAGGTACTTGAATAGACATTTTTCCAAAGAAGACACCAAAAAGGACATGAAAAGATGCTCAACATCATCAGTCATAAGGAAAATGCAAATAAATAACAGAGATATGGCTTCACACCCAGTAGGAAGGTAATAATAATAAAAACATTGAAAATAAGATGTGTCAGTGAGGATGTGGAAAAATCAGAATACTCGTACATTGCTGGGGGGAATGCAAAATGTTGCAGCACTGTAGAGGACAGGTTGATGTTTTCTCAGCAATTCTACTCATCGATTCATCGATGTATACTCCAAATAATTGAAAAGAGGCACTCAGGAAGTACTTTATGCAAATGTTCACAGGATCACTACTCACAATAGCCAAAAGGTGGAAACAAACCAAATGCCCATTAATGAAATTATGGCTTACTTATAATAGAATGATATACATTCATACAGAGGCATGAAGTATGAATACATGCTAGAATGTGGGTGAACCTCAAAACATTATGCTAAGTGAAAGAAGCCAGGCACTAAAAGTCACGTATTGTGTGACTGCCTTTATATAAACCATCTAAAATAGGTGAATCCACAGAGACATAAAGCAGATTGCTGGTACAGGGGCATGGGGAGACAGAGAAATGGTAACCGATTGCTTAATGGATACAGGATTTTCTCTGGGGCTGAAGAAAATATTTTGGAGCTAGAGACAGTTGGTGGTTGGAAAATATTGTGAATACTACATTACAATGAATTGTGCATTTAATTTTATGTTATATGAATTTAATTTCAATAAAAAGATTATAACTGAAAAGGTAGCTACCCCTAGTATTTAGCATTTAGAAGTCTACGCTAACAGAAAAAGCAAAGCAAATAGCCTACATAGTAAGCAACCTCTTTAAAACTATAAAATAGAAACTCTTTTGTTAACATGAAAAACAATACACAGTATAGCACATTATGATGAATAAAAGCCAAATACATTTCTGAAATAAGTAAATGTAAATTGATTTATATCACCCAATAAATGAAAATTATTTTAAGATGATATCAAAAAACAAAGAGCAACTCTGTTTTGCATACATGAGAAACACAGAAAAATTATTTCAGAGAAGTTAAAAGTAAAATTTTGGGCAAATTCATGCTAGGGAAATGCAATCCAAAAATAAAAGAAAACATTTCAACTTTAATATTGAAAAGATATATCATGGAATTCAAGGCTTTTATACACAAAAAGAACAACCAGCTGGAAAATATAATGAAAGAAAATGTTTCTATTTATCATAGCATTTGAAAAGATAAAACACCTTGTAATGATATTAATAAGAAATATGCAAGAACTTCTTGAAGAAAATTTCAATACATACTAAAAGAAAAAAAAGGAGACTAAACAAATATAAATATATATCATGTTCTTGGATTTGATCTGTACATCTGTTATCATGAGGGTATTTTTCTTAATTTATAAATATGAGATTCAACAAAAATAGCAGGTATTTTTCTTTTTCTTTTTAACTAAGTAAGCTGATTCTACAGTTCCTATATTTAATAGAAAAACAAAAGAAAAATTCTAGAAGTAAAAAGAAAAAATGAGTGAATTAAATTTACCAGAAAATAATACAAAGCCCTAGTAACCAAAATGCCATTTTACTGGGGTGCATAAATAGACATTAAGTCAATATGGTATAACAGAAAAGTATTTAAAAAGTGAAAAAAAAATGGACTAAACATGGGAATTTAATAAAAGTTAAAGTTAATGTCTTCAAGCAGTGTGGAAAAGATGGGCGATTAAAAAAATATTGTGATGCCCTCACGGGGGAAAATTAAGTTGGTTTCATACCTTACATCTTTTACCAGGATAAATTGCAAATAGATAAATTATTTAAAGGTAGAAAATAACTATAAAGGTTTCAGAAGGAACACGAGATCTTTCCTTAATATGTTTAAGTGTAAAAGGTCTTTCTAATCACAACCCAAATCCAGAATCCTTTAAAAAAATTGACAAATTTGACAGAAAAAAAAGTATGCAAAATTAAGACAAATGACAGTATGGGAGGAAATGCTTGCAATTAGTAATATAAAGAATTAATCTGCTTGAGATATAAGGTGCTCACAGAAATCAGTTTAAAAATGACCAAATCCAATGAAAAAAATGGAAAAAAATATGAACAGATGGCTCACAGAAAAAAATAAAAATAGACATGAAAAATTGGAAGAATGTAAAGACAGAAATACAAATGGTTCTTAAAACATACAAAAGAATGGCTTGAAAGAAAGCAAATTAAGAGATGCTATTTTTCACCTGATGTTCTTTTGCTGCAAGTGATAGCATAACACTTTACAACCCCTATAGGACCACTTAGCAATAACTGTCAAAATTCAAAATCTGTCCCACACATAGGCTGACATATGAGAAGTTACAGATGCACACAATTATTTTTTGAAACACCTGCATTGCAAAAGATGGACACCAAGAAGTCTATTGGTAGGAGACTGGTTAAATACATTCAATTCATACAATGGAATACTATGCTGCTTTTTTTTAATATGAGGATCTCTGTACACAGGCATCAAAATGTCTGCAATACACATTGTTCAGTAAAGAATGCAGGTTATAATCTCATTTTCAAATCATATGTATTGAAAATATGGTTTTTAAGTGTTTACTATAAGAAAGGAGGGAAGCAGAGCTACATTTGCATTTGTTTGTGTTAACATAGAGGGAGTCTGAAGTCTATGTAGGAAACTGAAAGTGAGGTGAGTGTGGGCAGGAACAGATGGGAAAAGGAGCAATCCACACTCTTCGTGCTTTTTTATTTTTTGCAACGTGTGAATGCATTACCTATTCAAAATCTAGATTAAAATTCAAAAAAACAAATGAACAGAAAAGACATGAGACTACACTCTGATAAACCCCTCTCGTCTTTTTCTCTTTTGTGAAGTTTACCTCTGCCCTCACTGTCTGGACAAAAGTATGGGGCAGAGCAAGCTTAGGAACTCAAAATATCAGATGGACGTAGCCCCGCTCCTTTGAATCTCCATGTCTCTGAAATACATAACATGATTTCATCTTAAGACCTGATGTTATGTATAATACAATAAGATAATATATACAATATTTCTACTTTGAAAGAGCTTACCTCTTGATGAGGAGAAAACAAACGAAAGCCCCAACAACCCACAAATGAACAAGTAAATCTTTCCCCAGAAGATAATAATATATTATTATATATAATTATTATAATACATTATATGTTATATAATATATAATTACATATAATATGCTAATAATATTAATAATATATTATTATCTTTTCCCAGAAGTCTTCTTATGGACCTGTGCAAATAAAATGCTTTATTGAGTACAATCTTTTTTAACAAAATGCAACCTACCTCTATCTGCCTGCTAAATGCCCATGCACACTCACATTTATATACTGGTCAAGGGTTTGCTGACATCACAAGGGTAACCTGTTCATCCTAAAGGTTGGAGCACTGCAAGCAAGCATCCCAGGTAATCATCCCAGTTCAGCACCCCTGGATCTGTGGCAAGTAGTCACCACTCCAGGAAGATCACAGCATACTCTCCAGTTCACACGCACATTGAAGTATAGCAGCTGCATAATTTGGTGCAATTTATAGCATTTTGGGGGGTGGGGGAGAGATGTGTAAAGTAAACCTTTTCAAAGGAGTTTTTAAAAACTGTAACTTTGGCCCTTAAGATCTTCTTCTGGCTTTCTTTTACTTCTTAGGAAACAGTGTGCTGCTTCTTAAAAGTTGCAAACATGATTTAGGAAAATGTTGAGCAATAAATAATAGATTTACAAGTAGGTTAGTACTTGTGTTGCATTTAGGACAATTAAAGTCACGCAGAAAAAAACACAGATGAAAAGAGCATGCCAGGGAATCATTACCAGTGCCAACTCACATTCATCATCTGTGCTAGTGTTGTTTTGCCCGTTCCTCATCTCCTAGCTTAACCTCCAGATACTCCTGAACTCGTAGTTCGTTCACAACACAAAACTTCCTCCTGCCCCCACCTGCTTTGCTGCCCTCCACAGCATTTCGTCTCATCTACATTTTACTTGTTCATTTGTGGGTTGTTGGGCCTTTCGTTTGTTTTCTCCTCATCAGGAGGTAAGCTCTTTCAAAGTGGAAAACCATGCATATGGACTTGCGATAGTTTGGCTTAGAATCTTCAACTTTACAAAGGTGTGAAAGCCACATACATTCAGGAGAAATCATACTTCATTCCAGTATTCAAAACACAACATGAGCTACTCAATACTTCACTATAAAATGGGCTTCATGTTAGATGATTTTGCCCAATTGTAGACTAATGTAAGTGTTCTGAGCACATTTATGGTAGGCTAGACTAAGCTATGATATTTGGTAAGTTAGATGTCCTAACTGCTTTCTTCAATGTACATTATTTTCAGCTTAGGATGGGTTTATCAGGACATAACTACATTGTAAGCCAAGGAGCATTTGTGCATATTTTAGTCACTGATACACCCAGTAAACATACAGTAATTAAAATATTGTATATTCTTAATTAATAAATGTAAACTAAATGAATCAACGAATGTGTGAGTGAACGAATGGTTCTTTTTTAGTACATTTTTGTTCACTAGTTATCTCATATAAACAAATGCTATTATAGAGCAGCAATTCCCATTTGCTTTCAGAGAGAGGTCGATACATGATAAAGCAGCATAGTCACAAAAATTTGTGAAAAACTGGATGAAACAAAGTTAAACAAATATTTCTTAAAGTAGGACGACTCAGATTCAATAACTTGCTAATGTGCCTTGTGACTCAAAGAAAAATATGTAAGATGCTGTGTTTCCAAACTTATACAACACTGAAACTCCTATTTCAAGGACCATTTCTCTGGATTAATATTCTAGGTGACACATATTGGGAAATGATATTAAAAGTTGTTTCTTTGTGAACCTGGTTTCAGGCCATTATTATGGAAAACACTTACTTGTCTAAAATTAAAACTAAAAAAAGCTTCAAATAACTGAAAAATGTAAAACATTCTACCTCTGTGAGAAAATGGTAAATTATGAAGCAATAATTTGACATTGGAAATTTATTTTTAAAATACAGTTTTTTAATAATCTGTTCAGTTTTATTTTCCTCTTTCTATGATTTTTACAATTGAATATAACAGGAGAATTCATATTTGTGAAGATGGTCTTGAGTCATTCTTAAAGATAAAATGCTGTCTAAATAATAAAAATGGAATTTGATTTATTATTGGTTTTTATTTTATTGTAGTTTAATTATTTAACATTTCTAAGTATTAGTGCCTCTAAGGTCATTCTCCTTATTAGATTATTACTTTGGTCTTAATTATTATTTATTCCCAAGTCATTTTGAATAAATATAGGTTTATTATTTTTTACCTGATTATAAGAAGTTTGGAGATGGCTGATTGATTTTAGATGCAATTCACATACAGACTTTAGACTTGAAACTTACAAATATTTGGAGTGGACTGAATTCTAAGTGGAAAAAGCACTGGGGATATTTTATTTGTTTTTATTATACTTTAAGTTTTAGGGTACATGTGCAAAACATGCAGGTTAGTTACATATGTATACATGTACATGTTGGTGTGCTGCACCCATTAACTCGTCATTTAACAGTAGGTATATCTCCTAATGCTATCCCTCCCCCCTCCCCCCACCCCACAACAGGCCCCGGTGTGTGATGTTCCCCTTCCTGTATCCATGTGTTCTCATTGTTCAGTTCCCACCTATGGGTGAGAACATGCGATAGTTTGCTGAGAATGATGGTTTCCAGCTTCATCCATGTCCCTACAAAGGACATGAACTCATCATTTTTTATGGCTGCATAGTATTCCATAGTGTATATGTGCCACATTTTCTTAATCCAGTCTATCATTGATGGACATTTGGCTTGGTTCCAAGTCTTTGCTATATTTTATTACCTTTTTGTATAGTTGGTGTTTCACTGTCTGCAATCAGTTGCAAGCAGTCTTGAGTGACTAAAAAGCAAAAATTTATCATTTTAGTTACTTGAGTAGAAATAATAAAGAAACTAACTGAGAACACAAAGCTAGAAACCCACTCTTCCAGAAACACTAAATCAATTATACTTTTTACATTGATTGCATGACATTATTCTTAAAGTTACTTTATATTTGCCCATTGATTTATATATATGAAATATATATATGAAATTCATGACATTTCAGAAAAGCTCTATGTGCTGTTAAAATATAATATCACCCGTACAGTTTAACCTAATTTGCTCTGAGAAACGGCTGAAGAGAAAGCAAGTTTAATCATTTGTTTTGCAAGTCTACCAAATACATGAAACAGTTAACCTTATAAGATCATTCTAAACAATCTTTGGTTTTAAAAAATCTAACATTAAATAATGACTTACTACTACAGAAAAATACTATTTCTGACACTTCTGAAAGTAAAAAAAAAAAATGCTAATACGTATTGAACAGATTTAAGTGCAGACAGTGTACCAAGACAGTATATATCACTTCCTTTTACCCTCACAAGAATCCTAAAAATCAGATATTGGAAACTAAGGCTTGGAAAGTGCAAACAGCTTGTTCAGGAATCAGAGACAGAAAGTGATGGGACCAGAATTTCAACCCCACCTGTTTCACTCTGGATCCAAAGTCAAGCTTTTGGTGAAATATATTGGACCAAAGAGAGAAAGAGAGATAGAACATCTTTTACAAGTAAAATGGAAGACTTCCATGCGAGTGCATATAGTCAGTAAAGCTTCTTGAAAACATCAATTCACATCACATATTACATGTAGAATATTCCAGTCAATATTTAAGAAACTAAATAACATTGTGTTAAATAAGGAGAAATGCCTTTAGGCAAAAGCAAATTAAGTACACCTGCTGGATCTGTAGCGACGATACAATAAAGCAGTAAATGTCTGTGAAAAATATGAAACATAAATCTAAGCTTGCATGTTTTAGATTAAGAAAATATTAGTGTAGTTTTTTATCTACCAAATATTTTACTCAGAGTTAAAGTAATACTTTATAAAGATGCTTCTCAATGTATACATTTTATGAACTTGACACAGTAGGGAACTTCTACTGTGATTAGTTGGTGATTGTATGGAGATTAGCTGAAAAATTTCTAATACAGTCATACACTGCATAATATTTAGGTCAGTGAGAAACTGCATATCTGATGGTGGTTCCATAGGATTATTTATAATACCAAGTTTTTACTGTACCTTTTCTATGTTTAGATACACAAATACTTACCATTGCATTATTATACAATTGCCTACAATATTCAATACAGTAACATACTGTACAAGTTGGTAGCCTAGGAGCAATGGTCTGTACTGTAGAGCCTAGTTGTGTAGAAGGCCACACCACCTAGGTTTGGGTAAGTATGCTCTGATGTTTGCACAATGATGAAATTGCCCAGGGATGCAGAATGTATCCCTGAGACTGTATCCCTGTTATTAAGCACCACATGAATGTATTTAAAACTTGAAATAACATAGCAGTAGCTAAATAAGTTTGAGTTTGTATAAATACATACTATTAAAGGGTGTGGTCACATAAGAAAATCTGTTAAGAAATTCTCCGCGGTATTTAAAGATGAAAATATATTGTTAAAAACTATAATTCCTTTATAACTATAAAGCTTTTCTAACACATTTTTATGTCAATTTTCAGATATTTTGATAGGAGCAGAGCATTTTGGTCCACTCTGAGGATTCTTTTATTAATCTTATACAAGAAAGGTAGCCATGCCTGTGCCCCAGGAAAAACATGATTCGTTAGTCACTATGGCAGACTCTGTTCTGCTGGAAGTATGGAAATGCATCCTAACAGGAAGAATGGTAGTGAATGAGGACAGCATGAAAGAAAGGAATAACAAAGCCTCCGGGGCAGCTAAAGCCCCAAGCGTACAGTCTCTATAGTAGTACAGTAGTAGCCACATTCAACCTATTTTAAAAGAGTTTTTATTTTTCCAACAAATCCTTCTTAAGTAATTATTATTCACAAGGCACCCTGACAGGTTTCTGAGTGGCACTAGGGTCAATCAGCGCATACAAAGCTCTCATCTTTCCTCCACATCAAAAACAAGGGAGGATGTTGATGAACGTCAAAGTCAGATTTTTAAACTTTGCATCTTTCCTTTGTTATACGTATGTTGTAAAGAGTAAATGACACAATGCATGGGAAGCACTTTGCGCTATGCTCAGTGCATAACACCTGCAAAATAAATAAATCTTGACTATTTGTATCAGTAGTGGTGTTAGCATTATTGTTCTTAATAATATCAAGGCAAGTAACTTAGAAAACATCATGGAAGGACACCGTGGAAACATGCCGCCCAACTGCAGCTGATAAAGGCTAAAGAAATACAGAATGTATGACTTCCTATTTCTTTTGTCTTTTTTTATTTTTTATTTATTTATTTATTTTATTTTATTTTATTTATTTTTTTTTTTTTGAGGTGGAGTCTTGCTCTGTCGCCCAGGCTGGAGTGCAGTGGCGCGATCTCGGCTCACTGCAAGCTCCGCCTCCCGGGTTCACGCCATTCTCCTGCCTCAGCCTCCCGAGTAGCTGGGACTACAGGTGCCCACCACCATGCCTGGCTAATTCTTTGTATTTTTAGTAGAGACGGGCTTTCATCGTGTTAGCCAGGATGGTCTCGATCTCCTGACCTCGTGATCCGCCCGCCTCGCCTCCCAAAGGGCTGGGATTACAGACGCGAGCCACCGCGCCCGGCCATGACTTCCTATTTCAAGTCACCCTTTCTCTGTTTCCCAAAAACTTCAGTAGGAGACGGCTATGGTCTGAATGTCTGTGTTGCCCCCAAATTCCTATGTTGAAACCTAACTGCTGAGGTGATGCTATTAGGAAGGCTTTGGGGAGGTGATTATGCCATGAGGGCAGAGCACTCCTGAATGGAATTAGTATCCTTATAAAAGAGATCCCAGAGGGCTAGCTTGCCCTATTTTCCCCACGTGAGAACCCAGTGAGGAGGCATCATCTACAAGCCAGGAAGCAAGTCCTCATCAGATACCGAAATCTTTAGGCATCTTGGTCTTGGACTTCCGGCCCCCTGAACTGGGAGAAATAAGTCTCTGTTGTTTACAAGCCACTCAGTCTATGGTATTTTGTTATAACAGCCTTGAATGAACTAAGGCAGATTTAGATGTTCTATGTAGTCAGAGAGAAGTTTACCTAATAAGTAATGACTTGACACCATGAATATGTCTCCATTTTAGTCTCCACAGCCCAATTAAAACTTAGTCACAACCTACACATTGAAAAACAGTGGTCTATTCTCTCATGTAGTAGCAGAAATCTAACATTTAGCAGAAAATATGCTTTAAAGAGAAAAGTTTCTTTCAAGAACTGTTCTTCAGAAGAGAAAATAAGATATAAAATTGACGTTTCAATAATGAGGTTTAAATTACAGCCACTGAAGTTGTGTAAGTATGCTCTGATGTTTGCACAATGATGAAATTGCCTAGGGATGCAGAATGTATGCAGAATGAACAATTGTCCTTGTTCCAGACAAAGTTACTCGGCTTTTCCAAGGCAATTCGCTTTAGGAAATTTGATAGCTATTATCGAATTTCAACTATTTCAGCTATTTCAACTTATCTCCTAGTCAGCCTTTTAAGACTTTCTTTCTCATTCAACATAGATCTGGTCTTAGGCTGGAGATTAGTGCTCAGCTAAAGATTTGCCTCACAAAGAGAGGAGCAAAAATGGCAATATTATTTTTAATATCTTCCAGTAACACAGATATCTAACCACAAGAGTTTTGCAAATGCGTAGTTTAATATAAGAAACACAATTTGATAGTAATTATCATATTAATTGATTATTGTTTGGTTCTCAAATGCCTTTCACACATCTCTCCCTCTACTACAATTGAAAGGAATTACACAAGAGGTTAAGAATGGTTTTTTTATGTTTGTTATTGTTTTTTCTTTTAACTAAGCAAGGCAATAATATACATTAAAACCTTTCTGAGCCTATGGAGACACATTTCTGAATATACATTTCTGGGGATTATGATGTAATAATGTGTAAAATACATAATCTTATAAAATGCCGTTTTACAGCATAAGAGAATTTACTCATCATAATAAACTTCACATAAAACATTTCTAAAAACAAAATATTACAATGATCACAAAATGATTACAAAATAAAATTACCAAAATAAGAATTTAAGGACAAAAATAATTTGCTATTGATCAATACTTAACACAATAAAATTCAATACTTCACAATTAGAGTGTAATTTAAATACTAACCATATGGGAAACATTTTTACAGTTTGAAAGGCCACCTTTTGAAGTATAATGTCTAAATACCATTTAATCAGAAAAAGTGATTTGAAAGTTTAGAGAATTGGTAATATCTGTTATACTATTTTCTGTACTGGAACTGAATCCATTAAAACTTGAAACTGGTTTATTATTCATTATTTCAACAAAGCTAAATGTAATATGAACTACCATAAATAATGCAATTACTGCAGATTATATGTGTCTCCCATGAAAAACATTACACACAGAGCATTCCCATTACGATTATCCCATCCATATCACCTGCACCCACAGATTCTTCATAGTGCTTCTCACTCATCTCATTCAAGAAGCCTCCTCCAGATGAGATGTACGTCCTGCATCTTCCCTTATCTCTTTGTGTGTTTTTTTTCCTGTCATCTTATTTATTGCACCATATGTTTTTAAAGAAGGAGGATCTTGGACGGCAATGCCTCACTTTCATTTCTGCAAAACTTATCATTTGGTAAACGTAAGTTGTGACAAATGTAGCTGTTTAATTTTTCTTGAACTAGCTTTGAATAAATAATCAGTGGCAGAAAAATGTTAACCAGAAAAAAAAAACACTTAAAGATCTCAATATTGACCTAATATTTGACAAAGACTTATGAAGAAAATGGGGAAAGCATGGTATTGAATTAACATTTTCACTGAAATTAAAATACGTCAATTTAGAGGAGGGAAGCTAGTTTATAAGGTGTTATTTGACCAACAATAAGCAGTTTGCTTTGGTTGCTTACTTTAAAAAGTAATAAAAGTTGAGAACTTTGAATTTTGAGAAAACTAGATTGAGAAGTACATATTGGCCTACTAGAAATTCTTATAAGTAGAGTTCTCAATCTTGGGAGGGGTCTGCCTGACAGACCTTGTACTTGAGGAAAATCATGTTCCTGTCTGTGTGTGAAGCGAGCTCCTGTAAAGGGAGTGTGGCAGCAAAGGTCTCAGTGATCTACTGGGAGAAGACATAGGGTGAGGATGGTTTGGTCTCAAATGCAGTTATGTAAATGCAGCATCTAAGACACATTGTGAAGAAAAATTGAAGTGACCAATAGTTTTTAATTTTGGAGAATTCAGAAAGATAATAGCACTATAGTGTTCCTGAGAAAGTAAGAAAGGGGTGCTGGGTGCTTTTTGGAAGCGGGTGTTGGAAACGAGTTGATAGAATAGAAAAAACCACAGCTGATGGAATGATGACAAATACTTCAAATGATAATTTTCTTTTCTTTCTTTTTCTTTTTTTTTTGAGACAGACTTCTACTCTTGTTGCCCAGGCTGGAGTGCAATGGCACAATCTTGGCTCATTGCAAACTCTGCCTCCCAGGTTCACATGATTCTCCCAGCCTTCTGAGTAACTGGGATTACAGGCATGCGCCACCACACCTGGCTAATTTTGTATTTTTAGTAGAGACAGGGTTTCTCTGTGTTGGTCAGGCTGGTCTCAAACTCCTGACCTCAGGTGATCCACCTACCTCAGCCTCCTGAAGTGCTGGCATTAGAGGTGTGAGCTACCTCTAATTACCTCTAATACCTCTAATACCTCTAAATACCTCGGCATTAGAGGCCGAGGTACCACGCCCGGCCTCAAATGATAATTTTCTGTAACTTGCGTGTGTGTGTGTTTGTATAGACAGAATCTTAAGCACTAATTGATCATTGTCACATATCCACTCATATTTTAACTATGTTTTTGCTTAAAGCAATATAGGAGATGTAAAATTGCAAGCCTTTTCTATCGCCTCATAGGCACTAAGAGTAAAAAAAAAAAAAAAGCATTATCATCACTTAATGTTGCTTCAGTTTACTATTCATCTAATATTTTAATTTTAAATTGATGATTTTATACTTGAATCATCATCTGTGTTTCTCCATGACTTCACTGAATTATGTTAGAATATTTCAATTTATTAATAATATATTCTCGGAACGCACTGAATATCAGGAGCTTGCCAGTGAAGAACAGTAGCTTCACGATATCACATGTAAACCAACCTGATGTCAAGGAAGATAAAGCCAAAAATAGAAAAACAGTTGAATGTATGAAGTTACTAATGAATTCCCCAATCAGCAATTAAATCTTCACTTTCCCCTTGGACCTTTCCATTTGGATGCCTTAGTGATACTCCAGATTCAACATGTCTCAAATATAATGCTTTATCTTTCTCATGCATACTTATTTTCTCTCTGAGTGGATATATAACTATCCTCTGAGTTGCCCAAGCTACAAACTTTATAAACATTCCTGATTTCTTCCTTCTCAATCTTGGAGTTCAACTAATAATCAAGTTCGAATGGTTTAAATTTTTAACTTTTTTTCAATTTAGATTCCATCTCTCATCCATTTCATTTTAACAAATTTACTAAGGACTTAATTTATGTCAGGTGATGTGCTAAGAACAGCAAAAAAAAAAAAAAAAAAGCAGACGCCATCCCTGCCCCCAGGGAGTTTACAATCCAGTGGAAGAAATGGGTATTACTCAACATCACACGGACAGAATTAAAGTTTCAACTTTAATTCTTGGTGCCCGGGCCGGGCATTTGATCCAATCAGGAAGGCTTCTCTGGGAGGTGACACTTCAACTAAAATCAGAAAAAAAGAGGAGCAATAGGAGCATCACAGACAAAATTAACAGCTCATGAATCTATGCAGAGGGTGATGTTGGGAGGGACAGAGAGAGAGGAAGGAAGATGAGGAGCATAGCAGCCTAAATTCGGCTCCCTACCTCACCATTCTTGACAATTCCATTAGCCTACCAAGTTGTGTCTCTTTTTCACAATTCCTAGCCCATCATTTGCATTTCCTCCTGAATTATCTTTCTAAGTGCAAATTTGTTCTTCTCATTCTAATGCTTACAATTCACTCACTGCATCTCCCTGGAATACAAAACAGTTCCTCCATGCCCCGGCCCAGCCAACATTCACAGTCTCATGCGTGTCACCCACCCAAACCCAGTTGTACTTAAACACACCTCAGAATGAGAGGTCATCTTCCATGCTTCCATGACTGTATGTCTGCTGTTCCCTCCTACTAAATATACTTTACCTTCTATCCAGTGGAACTCCATTCATCCTTCAGTACTGAAATCAAATACAAACTTTTTCTACAATCCTTCTAGCAAAATATTTGATCCCACTATACTTTGCATATCATCTATTGAAATACATGTTACTATACACGCAATTGTTTCTGTAACTCTTTTTCTCCCTAGATTGTGAATCACTTGATATTAAGGACAACCATTCACAAATTTTCAGTGTCTGATTTACAGCAGACTTAAAAAAAATCCGTGGAATAATATATGAAACAATTTACATAAAAAATAGCACTCAACTTTTCCAAACAATTCTTAAAAACCAGTCACTAAATCCAGCTTTATGAAATGTGTTAAATCAAGTCATTGCTTGAGGGAAAAGGGGTTCCATAAAACAAAACAATTTCCATGAATTGTGGACTCTCTCATAATAGGCTTTGAACCCTCAGTTATATAGGAAACATTTTCCTCAAGAGAAAACCTTAATAATACATTTTTGAATCTCTATCCACAGAAGTGTAGCACTCTATAATATTTTTAAAGTAAGTAGTTGTGCACCGTTTTCCTAAAATGTCTTATTTTGTAATTTCCAGAGGCTCCAGTGGGGCAGATAGAAGAGAAAAAGGCCTGAAAGTGAGACTTCAGAGCTGCTGTCAGGAGCTGTCACAGCACAGTTATTCCCTTTTCTCTTACCCTTCCCTGTCTCAAATAACCTGATCAGGAGGAGGAGGAGGAGGAAGAGAAGGGGAGGAGGAGGAAGAGGAGGAGGAAAGGAGGAGAGGAGGAGAGGAGGAGGAGAAAGAGAAGTGGAGGAGGAGGAAAGGGAGGAGGAGGAAGAGAAGGGGAGGAGGAGAGGAGGGGAGGAGGAGAGGAGGGGAGGAGGAGGAGGAAGAGAAGGGGAGGAGGAGGAAGCAGAGGAGGAGAGGAGGGGAGGAGGAGGAGAAAGAGAAGCAGAGGAGGAGGGAGGGGAGGAGGAGGAAGAGAAGGGGAGGAGGAGGAAGAGAAAGGGAGGAGGAAGGGGAGGAGGAATAAGAGGAGAAGCAGAGGAGGGGAGGAGTAGGAAGAGAAGGGGAAGAGGAGAAGAGAAGGGGAGGAGGAGGAAGAGAAGGGGAGGAGGAGGAAGAGAAGGGGAGGAGGAGGAAGGGGAGGAGGAGAGGAGGAAGAGAAGGAGGAGGAAGAGGAGCAGGAGAAGGAAGAGGAGGAGGAGAAGGAAGAGGAGGAGGAGAGGAGGGGAGGAGGAGGAGAAAGAGAAGTGGAGGAGGAGAAAGGGGAGGAGGAGGAAGGCGAGGAGGAGGAAGGGGAGGAGGAGGAAGGGGAGGAGGAGGAAGGGGAGGAGGAGGAAGGGGAGGAGGAGGAAGGGGAGGAGGAGGAAGAGAAGGGGAGGAGGAGGAAGAGAAGGGGAGGAGGAGGAAGGGGAGGAGGAGAGGAGGAAGGCGAGGAGGAGAGGAGGAGGAGGAGGAGGAAGAGAAGGAGGAGAAAGAAGAGGAGGAGGAGGCAGATAAGGGGAGGAGGAGGAAGAGAAGGGGAGGAGGAGGAAGAGGAGGAGAAGGAAGAGAAGGAGGAGAAGGAAGAGGAGGAGGAGGAAGAGAAGGGGAGGAGGAGGGAGAGGAGGGGAGGAGGAGGGAGAGGAGAAGGAGGAGGGAGAGAAGTGGAGGAGGAGGAAGAAGAGAAGGGGAGGAGGAGGAAGAGGAGGAGGAAAGGAGGGGAGAGGAGGAAGAGGAGGAGGAAGAGGAGGAGCAGAGCAGAGGAGGAGGAGAGGAGGGGAGGAGGAGGAAGAGGAGGAAGAGGAAAAGGGGAGGAGGAGGAAGAAGAAGAGGACAGGAGCAGAGGAGGAGGAGAGGAGGGGGTAGGAAGAAAGCTTGCATTTGCAAAAACACTTCAACGGATCAGCACTTGCAAAAATTTACAAATTTAGAAGAGGAAAGGGATAATATAAAGAGGTTTGTATGGGATAAGCCTCTATGCCTACTAAAACAAGGCCTTTTCTTGAATTATTTCTGTTTCCTATTTCTACCTTGTCCTCATAACCTCAGTTATTCTGTCCTCTTACCCAAGTCTGCTCCATCTTCAAACCCACTTCAGCTTTCTTGGCCACTGTCTAGATAATCTCGCAGTCTGTGATCTCTACCACTAACAACATTCTCTGATTCCTTAACTTGATGTCTCTCTCACTGGCAATAATCGTAATACCCTGGGCCTTGTCAGACCCAATATTTTTTCTCAAATCTGGTGGCACACTTGAAAATTCAGCATGTACAGCTATTATCATTGAAAAAAATCAGAATTTATAATCAATAGATAATGAATTCAAACCTTACCTCTCCTATCAATTAATTGTCAAACCATGAGTTTGACACTTAATTCTGAAGCATTTTAAATCTGTATAATGATGTCAGAGGCAGGTGAACCAGAGAAACTCTATCTTGGATAGGAGCTGGGTAAAATAACTGAGACCTACTGGGCTGTATTCCCAGATGGTTAAGGCATTCTAAGTCACAGGATGGGATAGGAGATCAGCACAAAATACAGGTCACAAAGGCGTTGCTGACAAAACAGACTGCAGTAAAGAAGCCAGCCAAAACCCACCAAAACCAAGATGGCGAGGAGTGACCTCTGGTGGTTCTCACTGCTACACTCCCGCCAGCGTCATGATGCCATGGCAATGTCAGGAAGTTACACTATATGGTCTAAAAAGGGGAGGCATGAATGATCCACCCCTTGTTTAGCATATCATCAAGAAATAGCCATAAAAATGGGCAACTAGCAGCCCTGAGGGCTGCTCTGTCTATGGTTTCCGCATTCTTTTACTCCTTTACTTCCCTAATAAACTTGCGTTCACTTTACCCTGTGGATTCGCCCCGAATTTTTTCTGGCGTCAGATCCAAGAACCCTCTCCGGGGGTCTGGATCGGGACTCCTTTCCTGTAACATTTCTCTGGCGACCACAGAAGGGAATATAGTACAGAAACCCCCGACCCAAAGGTTAACTTTAGGTAAGTGTTGGGTCCTGTAACAATGGGAATAGCAATATCCATTTCATACTGCTGCGAAAATAGATTGAAGTCATCATTTAGATGTGTTTTATGAATTGTAAATAACTTATCTGTTTTATTGTTCTTTTAAATTTTGCATCAATTTGGCTTAAGTTCTCCAACTACTAAATAATTAGCTTGCTGAGAGAGGCAATTGATTCTCTGGGTTTCAGCTTTCTCATCTAAAATGAAAACAATAATGCCCAACTAACAGAGTTGCTGAGAAAGTAAATGATATACATTCCCAGAGCCCAACACAGTGTTTGCACATGAAACACGCCTAATAATTGTTAGCTTCGCTCTCCTCTTCTCTGTATATTATGGAGTGCGTACCTCAGATATTTGCAGAAACAGTGGGTGATAAATCTATTTGAAGAGAAACCTTCTGTTTCTCTAACTCTTCAGAAATGGGAATGTCTTTAAAAAAAAAAATATCACCACAACAAAAATGCAGCTGCTCAATGCAGTTCTTTTAAGTAGGAATTGATCTATAAAAAGAATAAGCATTAAAACTAACATTTTCCATTCACATGGAATTACTAATAAAAACAACACAGGTATAAACATTTTGAATTTATTTTAAAAATCACCTACCCATGCCTGCAATGTTAAAAAAAAAAGTCAGAAGTATAAAGAATTATTGAGCTTTCAAGAAAAGATAAAAGGGCTTAATGAACCTGGCCTCTCCATTCAAAATGAAAACGCATTTCTTTCCCTTCCTCACCCTTCACATTCCTGATACTCATTCGCCTGCCCTAACCTTTTCACTTTTTCAACATATTTACCATTTTTTTGTATTTTAATTTGCTAATTAACTATATATACTATCATTTCTCTGTTTCTCTTCAACTCACGATAATGTAAGATTGTGTAAAAGAGACACAATATCACATTTGGCTGTGTTGACTGATTTGTTTCCTAGCTCTTCCGTTTCCCAAAATCTCAAGCTTAACAAGAACAGGTCAAAGATTTGATTGGAAGGTCAACGTTTTCAATTTTAAATGCTTTTCCAGAAGTTGAACAGAAGCCAGTTCTTGCAACACTGAAGAAAAGTCTCACTATTGAAGCAGGGGGAAAGAAAAAATAACTCTCAGGGAAAGCTCTGGTCAAAGATCGCCTAAGCAGCAGCCAGCTGGTTCTGTTCCACGAAGGAACACACCCTTGCTGGGTAAGAGGCTCAAGTCAGCCTAATTTTGATAAGGGCTGGATGGTCAAGTTCTACATTGCACGCTTCCAACACTCATGTTACAGCCTGGAACTCACAGCTAAGCCAGAAATGCCAACCGGGCAAAGACTGGACGTTACAGACTTGTCAAACATCTCATCTTTCCTTGAAAAGGAGTTGGACTTTGGATTTCAAAAAAGAAGACTCAAAAATAGTATTGATATCTTTACTTTTAGCAATTAGAAAGGTTTATCCGATAGAAAATTTAAGGTATAATATTTGGTGTTTATATATGCTACATTCAAAATTTTAATTTAAAAAATGTTAAATACAATGTGATATCCTGATGGATCCTAGAACATAAAATCATTAGTAGAAAAACTCGTGAAATTCAAATTAAGTCTAGAATTTAGCTAATAGTTAAGTCTTAATGTTGGTTTCCTTTTTGTAATGAAATACCATGGTCATATAAGATGTTAGGATTAGGGAGGCTGGATAGGGGTACATGCCAACACACTGTATTCTTTGCAAGCTGTGTGTAATTCTTAAACAATCCCAAGCTCACTTAAAAATGAAGAAAAATATACCTTAAAGTAGATTGACCAAAAATCTCATGATAATTATTTGGAAGGTGAAATACGGACAATTTTTTCTATTCTTGCTTTACATTACTTTGAATTGTCCATATTTTTACCATTATGTTATTATTATAATTGAGACAATTATAATAAACATTATCAATAAAAATAATTTTGTCTTTCTGTAACCTAAAACACATAAATTTCTAATAGTTATTAATTAACAGGAAAGAAAATACAACGGTTACCTAATTTTAACAATGAACCTTTTTAGGTCAGTGATAACCCATTTGAAAGAATTCACTTTCTTGATAGACTCTAAAGACATTTATCTTTAGGTTCTTAAAATTAATAAAATTATAGTTAAGTGATGTTCAAAATGTGGATCTTCATGATTCCATTTGTAAATAAATTTTATTATGTAATATTTTCAAAGCCATATTGTTTTAGTTAATTTTTAAATTGGGAATATCTCCAAACACAGTTACGGGCTTAAAAGTGAATTTTTGGCTAATATGAGCTATTTGGCAATTTTTTAATCCTGGATTTCCCCACATTTCTGTTTATTATACTACAATCAAAAATGATATTATGAAATACATTAAGCTTAATGAGATTTTGGTTTGAAACACAAAGTAATTAAGAAAAACAAAACTAAAGCCAAAGTACTAAATTCTAAAATTAAAACATTAAGTAAAACCACTGTTTACCCATGGGATGCCTGGAAGAGAGTATCATTGGGACATGTTGGCTGATGGTAATTCCCCTCCCTTCTTCTACAGTTTGTGTGAAGTTCCAATAAAAATACTTGGTTCTAAAACATGTAGACAATTAATAAATATGAACATAAATAAACACTTTAAAAGTAAAAAGGACAACTTAAGGTTTTGAGTCCTACTGAAAATAAATCAGAACTTGAATGAAAACAAAAATCAAAGAAAGCTGCATAGAATTTTCTCAATGCCAAAAAATTCCTACTAAAAAACGTCCTTGAGTTACAGACAAATTTTTTGGGAATATAAACATTAATTTTGGAGTATGCTAAATAAAATAAACTTTCCCTCCACCAAAGAATAGTATCTAGAACAACATTCAAATGAATTTCCTACTTTTATTAACAAGGAATAATAGACATGATGTCATTAAGATTCTTATCTTCAAATCTTCCACCTTGGATTTACAAAAGTTATGAGTGTGTATACTATGTCCTATTTGAATATATACACATAACACATATGCACACTATATATGTATATATATATTTGTATGTGTATATATTTGTACATATATTTGTATAAATATATGTATTTGTTCATATATGTATATGAACAAATACAGTTGATCCTTGAACAACACAGGAATTAGGGTCACTGATCCCATGCAGTCAAAAATTTGTGCTTAACTTTTGACTCCCAAATCTTAATTACTAACAGCCCACTGTTGACCAGAAGCCTTTCTGATAACAAAAACTCAATCAATACGCATTTCATAAATTATATGTATTTTGTAGTATATTCTTACAATAAAATAAGCTAGAGAAAAGAAAATGTTATTTTAAAAAATCATAAGGAAGAGAAAATGCATTTACTATTCATTAAGTGGAAGTGGATCATTATAGAGTTCTTCATTCTTCACATTGAGTAAGCTAAGGGGGAGGAGGGAAAGGAGGCGTTGGTCTTGCTATCTCAAGGGTGGAAAGTGGAAGAAAATCCACATACAAGGGGACCCTCGCGGTTCAAACCTGTGTTGTTCAAGGGTCAACTATAATGTCATGACTTTTCTTTGCTTCCTGGGAGCATTTCCAGCATCACTATCGCATTTTCTATAGGTCTCATGGTGTTATTCAAGGTTTATGATATTGCATTACACAAGAAGAAAAATACACACAAATCATGAGAAATCATTTTTACTGCAATATCCAACTGATTGGAGATACAACTGGCTCATGCAGAGATGATTAGCATCACATGGTGTTTTAAGCAGATACTCACAGCACTTGAGCTCACTGCAGTAGCAACAGGAGGTGGCTATGAAATTATTACAGTAGTACAGTATGTACCACAGTTAATTTTATGCAGTGATGACTTAATACTGCATGTTTATGTTTGTTTCCATTTCTCTAGACTACAAAGGGTGCTATGTGCAGTCTGTTTGTATGCATATGTTTTGAGAATTTTTAACTTTTGTGTATATTTTATGATAGTAATAAGAAAATAGACCAGTATCTACATATATTTTATACATTCATGACATGGCTAATTAATCTTAATATTTTCAACATTTCAAGGATACACAGTTCTTCCATGAGTTTTTTCAAATTATCACAAATCTACAGATAATTTTCCAATAGGTTTATTGAAAAAAAAAATCCACCTGTAAGTGTATCCATGCTGTTAAAACTTGTGTTGTTCAAGGCTCAACTGTGTGCAATATATACCTATATGCACACTGTATTAAGGTTTATTAAAAAGTCTAGGGCAAACCATGAAATAATAATAGTAGCTACTTCTGGGCTGTGGAAATCTGGGCAAATTTTTTTTCACTTTGTTAGAATCTACAAATTGCAAATTATTTGGTGAAAGATTCTCATCAGTATACTATTCCTGGATGCCATTAAAACACAAATACATAAAAGTATTAATAGGAGAATTTTGGGAAAATGTGACCCAAGAAGTTATTTCTTTCCTACTCTCTTATTCTTTTCTTCTTAAATCTGCTGAAATGAGTCTACATCTTTTTTTTTAATTGTAAAGTTAAAGTTTATTTTTAAAACTAATATTTAGAAACAGGGGGATATTAGCAGTGAAGGTTAAGGAGATTGAAGGATCCTGACCCTACTAGTTATTGAAGCCTCTTATAATACAAATTACCTTAAAAATATTCTTTAAAGCATATAAATAGAACAATCAGTTAAAAAAAGAGTCTCAAATAGATTCAACTCTTATGAGGAACTTAATAAAACACAGTAAGCTTTTCAACACCAAGGAGTTAAAAAGAACTATTTAATACATTTGGTTGAGATACCAGTTAGAAAGGAAAAAAGAGAGAGGGGGAAGTTAAAGCCAATTTGAGATGATTCATCAAAATAAACAACAGAAGGACTAATGAGTTAAAACAAAACACTCAACTATGAAAAAGTCAAAGTGGCAGGGAGTCAACTACTTAAGAAAACATGAACAAATGTATTTTTAGCTTTAATATTAGGGAAATTTTTTTAAAGATTATCACTTTACTATAGAGAAATGCAAAATGTTCAAGTAAAAAAAGAAGCAAAACTGTTAAAATATTTACATCAAAATTTTGATCAATAATCAATATGTCTAATTAGGAAGAGCTTATCCAAAATTATAAAAACATGGGACAGACAAGTGGAGACAGTTATAAATAAAAATTAGCAAAAGATAAAATTATAAATACTCAAAATATGCAGAAAGTTTATTCATATTAGCAAACAAGCAACACATCAAAATAAACGTGAGATATTGTTTTACAACTACTAAACTAGTCAAAATACACTTTAAAAATAACATGCAAGCAAGAATGTGGAGAACCGGTACACCACATTTTTGATTGCAAGTATAACTCATTTTGAAAACAATATGGCAGTCGGAAGCAAGGGTGATGAAGATGTTTCTTCTCCCTAGCTCAGATATCCCACTATATGAATTTTATATTGAATATATAATTTCACAGAAATAAAAGAGTTCTGTGCAAAACTTTTGCATGTTGTATTATAGCAAAGAGAATGGAAATAACCATTTAAAACAATTGTTAGATAAATTAATACAGATATGTGAAAAATACTTAGAAATAGGAAAAATCCTTATTGTATAAGTCAAAACAAAAAATATGTCATAGTATATATTCCGTATTATTTTCAATTATGTAGGAAATATAGACTATAAAATGCAGACGATAAAAATAATTGATGTGTTAAAATAATAAAAATGTGCATGTTTCCTAATTTAAAAATGTTTAAGCCCAGTTATTCCTGATAACTAGTATAAAGATACAATAACCAGATACCAAAAATTATGGTTTTATAAAATAAGAAACAATTTTTTATGAATAAAGCATATAGTCAAAAAATAAGTTTATAGTCAGGGTACCTCATGCGTGTGTGTGTGTGTGTGTGTGTGTGTGTGTGTGTGTGATAGAAGGGTCCCTGGTCTATCTCTCACTACGTTTCTTATGCAATTCTCTTCAGAAGTGAAAATATACATAAATTATTGCATGTATTCTGTGGACTTCATAGAGTCACGGTGAAGGTTAAACGAAACAGTATGTTTGAAAATGCCTGTTCTGGTCTACAGCTGTACGATACGTTCCAGGTGCTCAAAAAATATTCTTTCAATATATTTAATAAAAGGACAATAATATTAAGAATTTGTTATATTATAACTTTAATAAATGTATACAAAGATTCTTTTTTTCACCTTCAAATGAAAGAACTAGAATCGATCATTTTGGTAGGCCCCACCAACTCTGTAAAGTTCCGTGGAATGAGCAGAACATGAAGAAAGTCAGAAATCAGTAAAGGACGATTATAAGAAGATGATAAATGCATGGATCCCCTGGAAAAGCGTACCTTAAAGAAAAGCTTTAAAATCTCTGTGTGTGTGTGTGTGTGTGTGTGTGTAAAATAACCTTTTTAACAAATAAAATTAAAGTACAACATACAGGGCCTTTCATTACAACCTTCACCTGGTTTCACAACATGAAATGCACATTCAGAAAATAGATGTCTTTAACTTTCTATGACCCAGGTAGTAAGCAAAGTCTAATTCTAACATGTAATGCTTTTTTTTATTTTTCTGGAGTGATGAATAATGCTTCTCACATGGGAGGGCATTATCTACCTGAGGAAACACATATGGCCCTTTTATCTTCTCTATGCTTAATGCACAGATAAATACTTACACATGCACAGAGAAATGCTTCCAGTCACACGATCTGCTCATTGGAGGAAAAAGCACACCCATGCAGCCTGTTACATTTGCCAGCGCTGGGGCTTTGCTCTAAAGCAATGTCTGCTTTGGATGGCAAATTTCATAGTCTCTATTTAATAGGTTCATAGAGGGGATACTCACCTCCAGCTGCCCCAGACTGGATGTTATTCTCTAATCCCTGACTCCTAAAAGTGTCTGTGCCCAAAACATACCTGTTTCTTCTGGACCCTGAACGGCACGCTTATTTCTGCTGCTCTGACTGGAGTTGCCTTCTCCTGGAGCTGGTGGTTCAAAGATCTATGAACAGAAAAACTTCAAGTTATTAGAAAGACAGCTGAGGCGAGGGAGAGGCAGCAGTGTAGGCAGGATCTTGCCTGCGTCTTGCAGCTGCTGCAAACTCACTTTCAGTCCCGCGGTGACAGCTGGAGCTTCCTCCAGGCCGGCCTTGGGGGCTCCTGCTCCTGCTGGCAGCTTCTCCGCGTGGTGGCCCTGCAGCTCTGCCCGGAGGCTGGCCAGGTCCCCTTGCAGGGCGGCCACCTGGTAGAAAGACACCACCGTGAGGCAGCAAGACAGCAGTGCCAGCAGCAAGGTTGCAGCCAGCAGCTTTCCGTCTTTGGAGGATCGGACAGAGGGGCTTTCCTTCCGTGGGAGGATGGAAACACACTCCTTCAGTTTCATTTCTTCTCTTTTCTTAAGGCAAGAAGTAAGGCGTGACTGCTCCCTTTCTGTGGAGTCATCCATATCACTACTTGAGCTTTGAAGGTTGGGGCCTTTAGAATAAGTGACCACAGGGAATGGATCATTTCCTGTTATCTGTGTTTGTTGATGTCCTGCGTGCACTACATGGCAGGGCTTGGCTCACCCCTCAGGAGAGTTATCCTGAATTTTCTCCTTTCTGCCTTTCTGCATCTCTACCCCTACTGTACAGTAGGTTTGCTGGCATTTACCCTCCGATTGGATTGCTCAATCTGTCTTCCTCATTTCACTTTCAGTTTTTGTAAGAATTTCAAAGTCTTCTCATAACACTCATGCTCAAGTAGATTTAAAGCCCCTTAAATCTGCTGAGGAAACTTGGAGTTTGGATTGGCACAGTCAAGGGAAAGCTTTTAAGATATGCTCAGGTCTGAGAAGCCCACCTTTAAGTGTAGCAAGGGAACTGTGTCTGCCTGGGACCACATGGCTTCATAAGGAAGGGGGAAAAGCAGCTGAAAATTCCTGCTGCTGTCATAAAAATAATTAATGTGAAGGTCAGATAAGCTAAGTGTTTTAGCATTGAATTGTTCTTAGCTAGAGAGTGATTTATTAACAGTCTTCAATTATGAAATAAAATGGAGAATCCTTGAAGGAAGTGTGGAAGTAAGTCCACTGGGAATTATTCATATTATTATACTAATAATGTCATAAAAAGAATGAGAGTAAATGTTACAGACGTATTTAGGTTAGATATCTGAAGGATTCTCTAAATATAAGTGAATATATTTTTAAGGAAAACATGCATAAACTTTTTCCTTCTGGGACTCATCACTGAAACTCAATCATGCATATGAACAGCCTGTCCCAAGGAGCCTGGTCTCAGCTTTTCTGCTCACACTTCTGAAGCTTTAAGTCCCCGCTCAATATGATACTAGTTGAGGAGAATCAGCCTTGCCTCCAGCTCCAAATGCCTGACTGCTACCATTAACCACTCTCAAGTAGCTTGTCTACAACTCCCATGTTGACTGTGCCACAGCCTAACAGGTCGGTGTACAAGAGGTCCTTGATCACACAAGAGCCACCTGAGCTTTGGGTTTTTCTGTTATTGACTTGGTGGACCTGTGAGGCCTGTTGCATTCATTCTAGTCCTGCCTTATCCTGATGGCTGGTTCCTGGACATTCCCCAGTTTTTCACTGCTTTGCCCCAGCATTGAAATATTGATTCATCTTTCAACAAACGTTACTGAGCACTTACCAAGCCCTGGGTAGTCACTACTCCCCTATGGACTAAGAGTAGTGAGCTTTAGTTCTGTCTCACTCTACATTTCCATACAGTCTTAAGCAAGAAGTTTACAGAAATGATATAGTGCAAAGTGGAGAACTCCAGACCCAGGCTTCTAGACTGCAAATCCTGCCTCACCCTCGCTCTCCTTATGCAAAGTACATAAACTCTCTGTGATTCCATTTCCTCACCTGTGAATTCGTATGACGATATTAACTGTCCCTGGGATACGTAATGAGGCTTACAAGAATGTGGAAACAAATCACATTTTGGATGCTTCCATTTAAAAATAAATTATTTCCACAGGTTTTTGGGGAATAGGTGGTATTTGATTACATGGTTAAGTTATTTAGTGGTGATTTGTGAGATTTTGGTGCACCCATCACCCGAGCAGTGTACACATTGAACCCATTTTTTAGTCTTTTATTCCTCACCCCCCTCCCACCCTTTCCCCTGAGTCCCTAAAGTCCATTATATCATTCCTATGTCTTTGCATCTTTGTAATTTAGCTCCCACTGTGAGTTAGAACATACAATGTTTGGTTTTCCATTCCTGAGTTACTTCACTTAGAATAATAGTCTCCAATCCCATCCAGGCTGATGCGAACATCATTAATTCATTCCTTTTTATGGGTGAGTAGTATTCCATCATATATATGTATCATAGTTTCTTTATCCACTCATTGATTGACGGGCATTTGGGCTGGTTCTATATTTTTGCAGTTGTGAATTGTGCTGCCATAAACATGTGTGTGCAAGTATGTTTTTCGTATAACAACTTCTTTTCCTCTGGGTAGATACCCAGTAGTGGGATTGCTGGATCAAATGGTAGCTCTACTTTTAGTTCTTTAAGGAATCTCCACACTGTTTTCCATGGTGGTTGTACTAAATGATCAGGGAAATGTAAATCAAAAGCACGGTGCAATGCTTCCATTTTTTCATTCACTTTTATTCTTTACATTCAAAGTATGAATGAAACATTTTTCAGTTACAAACAGTGCTCTAATAGATATTTTCTACAACTGTGCTTGTAACATCTGCAAGGGTTTCCCAGCAAATGCCTGCTGAGGGAGAAGCACATCTTCACTTTTACAGGCACCACCCAGTTACCCTCTGACGAGTTCCCATTTCCTCATTGTCTTACTACAAAATGACGCAGTCAGACTTACTTGTTTTTACCATTAGGATTGTTTTTTGTTTTTTTTTTTTTGTTTTTCCCTTTGCATCTGCAAGTTTCCAAGACCTTTTAAAAATAACTTGTTATTATCCTGGCCCCCAAAATAAGCTGCTTTCTAATTTTTCTTACCTATGACTCCCACAATAAGGTGACCGTGCCCCAGTCTAACAGGTACGTAGACAAGAGGTCCTCCATCAACCTTCTCAGGTGGAAGTCTTCTTTTAGAAGGATGTTTGTAAACCCTTTTGCATCAGGAATGACACAGTCCAATTCTTTTCTGTCAGTTCTTGTTCCAGATCAATTAGGGTGAGTCATACGGAGTAACCTTGCCATAAAAAATGGAATTCGTATGGGGATTGTATGAAGGCCTTCTTACTGAAAGTCACTGAGATCCTTTAGATGATGTGTTTGTGTATTCTTATGATTTAAATACATGCAGAAATGAAAGGATGCAACGCAGTGCTAGAAAGCAATTTCTCTCTGCGTTTCACTCAGGGTTTCCTGTAGCCACTGCTTCTCTCCATCCATGGACATTCTCCCACTTCTGGTGAGTCGTTCCCCTCTATATCCCTCAGAGAAAATTCTGAAGACAGGGAATGATTTGACTGCTTTAGGGAATTCCCTCTGCCTTCGTCACTGTGTTGGGCAGAGACTTTCATGCCTGAACATCTCAAAAGAGAGTCACTGGCCAGCCTGCACGCAGCCATTTTTAAACCAGTGCCGATGTTTGTTGCGGCAGTGAGCCGTGCCATGCATAAAATGGGCAAGTTCTTCTTCCACAAAGGGCAGCCATCATGTCCCTCTGGCTAGAGGGACAGCAAGCAGGGATGGCAATATGCACGTCCTCCACAGGGATCTGACAGCTGCATTTTCTCTAAAGACAGGTAGAAAACGAAGTGACATTCATGACTCTTGAATCTCTTATTAGATGAACAAAAGGAAGTCATTACTCCATAAATCAAGAATCTGTTTCCGGAAGAGGAAATGGTTTGGCAATAATTTAACAGAAATTCTGTTAAACAAGAAGCATGTTCACGTTCATTGAATAATACACCACATCACAAGTTTATTCAGGGACAAAAGGCCACTGTATCTGAGCCACAGATTGTGCAGCGATCTTATTATACATTCAGTGTTTACTGACAGTATTTAGCTGCTTTTTACACACATCTTTTTCTCAATGTAAGTGTAAAGCATTCTTCTGTCATTCAATAAACAAACTGAGATACTAGGACTTTGTGATTGACGAAACTGTTCTATCCACTCAGAAATAGGCAGATAGGATTCAAAAGAATATAACTTGTGAGTTTGTCCGGGAGTCAGAAACAGCAGAAAATAAACATTCACTCTCTGACTATGTTCTTACATTGACAACCTCAAAAATATTTTTAAAAATGAATTATAAATTTCTGGCTAAATAGTGCTATAAAGAATTACAGGTTTGAGGAATCTCTCCTTTGCCCCTCTTCTTTGAGGAAAAGCGTGTTTTCCTCAAAATCCTTTGAGGAAAGGATTTAGACCAGTCAAGCATGGCGACAACAGCTCTTCTAGATCCGTGAATGTACTCGATCTGTAAATGTACCTAAAATTACATCTAGATAAAATTGGTATCCTAAAGAACTCAGAATATGGAAGATTTATGATATAGGTTAAGTATTGCATTTCAGGAAAATATGCTGTTTTCCAGTAGAAATATTATATATATATAAAATATTTATATATTATATATTTATATATATTATATATATATTATATATAATGGAGAGAGAGAGAGTATGTGTGGTAAGTTATTATATAGTTAAATTTGATTTGAAAGGCTAAATGTTAATCACTGTATATAATTTTTAATTAAAAAATTTTTAATTGACACATATATATTTATGAGATACAGTGTCATGTTTTGATATATGTATACAATGTGTAATGATCAAATTAGGAAAATTAGCATATCCATCACCTTAGACATTTATCATTTCTATCTGGTGAGAACATTGAAAATCCTGTCTTCTAGCTCTATTGAAATATATAATATATTATTGTTAACTATAGCCGCCCTACTGTACAATGGAACACTGGAAATCATTCTTCCTATCTAACTCTGACTTTGTACCAGGTGACAAACCTCCACCCCAATACCTCCGGTAACCACTCTTCTACTCTCTACTTCTATAAAATCAACTTTTTAAGATTGCACATATAAGTGAGATTACACAGTATTTGTCTCTCTGTGCCTAGCTTATTTCACTTAATATAATGTCGTCCAGGCTCATCCAGGTGGCTACAAATGACAGGATTTTATTTTTTATGGCTGAATAGTAGGCCACGGTATTATACCACATTTTTAAAATTCATTCATCTGTTGATGGGCACTTAGGTTGAGTCCATATTTTGACTATTGTGAATAGTGCTGAATCAACATGATTCATTAATTGGATGAATGAATCCTTTTCTTGGATCCATTTCTTGGATACATTGGTTGCTTTCTTTTGGATATAGACCTAGTGATAGAATTGCTCAAGTATGGTAGTTCTATTTTCAGTTTTTTGAGGAACCTCCATACTGTTTTCCATGGTGGCTGTACTCATTGACATTCTCACTAACAGTGCACCAGCGTTCCCTTTCTCCACATTCTCACCAGCTAGAGGTCATTATGCTAAATGAAATAAGCCAAGCATAAAAAGACAAATATCACATGTTCTCATTCATATGTGGGAGCTAAAAAGGTAGGTCTTATGAATATAGAGAGTAGATAGGTGGTTACCAGAGGCCAGGAAGAGTAGGAAGAAGGGTGGAGGGATGGAGAGGTTGATTAATGTTAGAAAAAATAAAACCTAATGCTTGATAGATTAGTAGGGCAACTGTAGTTAGCATTAATCTGTTGTACATTTCAAAATAGCTAGAAGAGAATCATTTTAATGTTCCCACAAAACAAAAGGATAAATATTGAAGGTGATTAACTTCCCAGTTACTCTGAATTGTTCTTTTCATATTATATGATGTATCAAATTATCACATATACTCTGAAAATATGTGCATCTGTTTTGTATCAATAAAACAAATAAATTAAAATTAAATGGACTGCAAATATTTTAATGATTTATTTGAAATTTCACTTACTGAATGTTGAGAAGAGGATGCGGTTAGGAGTGTAGGCTCTGAAGCCAGAAGCATCTGTATGCCCAATTCTGCTTCACCATCTTAACAGAATCTTTCTTGCCCCAAATCTAGAAGCTGACTTTGTTTAGATATCTATCTCTGTGGGATGCCGACATAATCTCACACTTTAGGGAAGTCCTAATCATGAAATCTACTCACGATGACTCCATCTACATCACCACTGATTGCTAAGGAGGGACAAATGAGAGAGGCTTTTTACAGTTGGTTGTGAGGTGGTCTCCTGGGGGCACTGCTAAGAAAGAGTTCCTCATTCTTAAAGAGATTGACAAGAAAGAGATGCTCTTCTTCCACTAGACATTACAAGCCTGTCTGTGATCACCAAGAACTGCCATCCTGCAACTGCCATCAGGCCCAGACTGAAACAGTGATGGCAAGAACAGGATTCTGGAGGGAACCTGGCTCTGTAAGGACATAATTGTCCTGCTGGATTACTCAACTCTTCATGCTTGTTATTTGGATCATACTATTTCCTAACTGTTTACGCCAATGTGAGACAAGATTAGGTGTTAATTCATCCAAAGACATCCTAAATCTGCTAGTTAGATTAGCAGTTGATTAGGATCCAAAGACATACTAATTCTGCTAGTTGTAAGAATTGTATTCTTACAACCAAAGAACTTTGTATAAGAGAGTTTTAAATGTTCTTTCAGAAATTTTCCAAATGTCCACTTTTTGAAACTACGGTGTAAAGAGAAAAGGTCAACACCCACAAGCTAGAAAAACTAATTCATTTGTTAAGAAGAGTCTTGGCCGGGCGCGGTGGCTCATGCCTGTAATCCCAGCACTTTGGGAGGCCGAGGCGGGTGGATCACGAGGTCAGGAGATCGAGACCACGGTGAACCCTGTCTCTACTAAAAATACAAAAAATTAGCCAGGCGCGGTGGCGGGCGCCTGTAGTCCCAGCTACTCGGGAGGCTGAGGCAGGAGAATGGCGTGAACCCAGGAGGCGGAGCTTGCAGTGAGCCGAGATTGTGCCACTGCACTGCAGCCTGGGCGACAGAGAGAGACTCCATCTCAAAAAAAAAAAAAAAAAAAGAGTCTTACATCCAGTTTTAATATAGTTATTTTTTAATAATTTAAGCTCTTTAATATGTTGGGAATCTTAAGAAAAATTATTATTATGTGAAGATGTGTTTAATGAATCTGTCTTTTCTATGTGGAACCAAAAAAACGTAGTCAACTCTTTCAGAAAAAAAATGCAAAATTAGAATTTGTGCATCTCCGTGTAAGAAGGGAATAATTTCAAACTAAGAAAAAGTCAGAGAGATATAGTGTATTCTGAGAAAACTGCAACATGAATGCATCTTTCTTCTCCTTTACTAACAACTGTAAATTATCTTTCTTCTCTGAGCCAAATTGCAGTAGAACTTGGAGGTAATTGGGTGTTAGCGAGGGGCTTTTTGCTCTAATTGGTCCTAGATAGAGAAAAATAACGTTTGAGATTTATTTCTTGAGAGTATTTGCAGTACTATATGTGAGACCCAAGTCTCAATGGGTCTTAGATAGAATGGTTGAGCAGAAATCTGTGGGCCCCAGGCAGTGGCTAACATCAGCCTCACAGGAATATGCCAAGTTTCCCGGGCCTCTGAGTACCCACAAAAGGAGTAAGTGCTTAGGGTTAGTCCTCCCTGTCCCTAAAGCTGAGAGACTATCAGGGGATCACATGAAACAAAAGCCTCCCCCAAATGCCTCAGAGTAGACTACAAGTTTCCCTGTTAGTCCAATCCTGGCTCATAGGGTTAGACAGGACTTGATTTCCCACCTCCTGAGGCTAGACTGCCCCAGCTGAGCCATCAAATCAAACATAGGAGGTGTTTAAGAGAGAAAGCTTGAAATTGGGATATCGGGAGAGATGCAAGAAGTGGCTGGACGTATAAATAGTGGCTAGACTGCAGTGTTTTTGCATGCACAGCTGTGGTTGTGTGAAATGTGAAAATGAAGCCATTTATATATATATTTTAAAAAGATTATGGCAGAGGGTAGGGTGGAAGTAGGGAAGATATGTACAGAAAGAAATGATAAACTAAGAGCGTTCAGCTCCATGAGTGCAGAAATGTGCGGTTTCTAGCCTATTGTATCTCTAGTGCCTGGAACACTTGTCCTTCATGGATTCTGCTATTCTCTGTTAAATGCTGACTAAATAAACGTCTTCCAGTGAAAATTAAAAAAAAAAAAAGAGAGAGAGAGAGATAAACCATCAAAGAAGGAGAGCACAGAACATCCCAGCATACACACAGCACAAAGGGATGGAGACAACTTGAATTTTAAAAACTAATAGAGGACTTAAGATTCAACTGAAGAAATGTTTTAGGAACTAAAAAATATCTCTATAGTTTTCAATTAAACAATTTAATACATGCATTGAAGAAAAGGATGGTCACTTTTGAGCACTGAGTTACTGGCCTGCAGGCTCAAATAGAAGTAAAATCTCAAAACTCAAGAGTGTTTTGCAACTCATATGCAAGAAAAATGGGAACATAAGAGGAGGGAGGGGATATAGACTAAATAGAGGCAATGACATAAAAACTTACAGGAGAAAAGAATAATGCTTCTTAATCTATGAAAGACCTGAAACTACAGTTTGAATTAGCTTATCAAGTCCTAGGTTAAAATGCTGAGAAAATCTGTATGGGTAGCTTTTTGGAAAAGAAAAATAAGCAAGTAGGTCGGGCGCGGTGGCTCACGCCTGTAATCCCGGCACTTTGGGAGGCCGAGTTGGGCAGATCACGAGGTCAGGAGATCGAGACCATCCTGGCTAACATGGTGAAACCCCGTCTCTATTTAAAAAAATACAAAAAATTAGCCGGGCGTGGTGGCGGGCGCCTGTAGTCCCAGCTACTCAGGAGGCTGAGGCAGGAGAATGGCGTGAACCCGGGAGGTGGAGCTCGCAGTGAACCGAGATCGCGCCGCTGCACTCCAGCCTGGGCTACAGAGCGAGACTCCGAGAAAGAAAAGAAAGAAAGGAACGGAGGAAGGGAGGAAGGAAGGAAAGGATGCTGAGAAAAATCGACCCAGGTAAGGTCTGATGATATTACTGAATATAGAAAGAGTTGTTGGGATATGATGAAAATAAAGTATATAAAATCTTGTAAAATGCATTTAAAGCTATTTTTATGAGAAAAATCATATCTTTGATGGCATGTTTTAAAAAGAAGAATGGAAAGAAATAATCTGAGCATACAGGTCACAAAGCCCTAACAAGTTAAAAGGTGAAAACAAATTAAGCTTAAAGATAGGAGTAAAAATATAAAAGAGATTAATGAAATAAATAATAACTATACAATAAAGAGAATTAAAAATTGGTTATTTGAAATAACAAATAAAATTAATAATTTGTAGTAAGACACAGTACAAAGGAGAAAGTATGAAATTTCAATAACAGAAATTTTAAAAGCGGGACATTTTAGAGCTATTACAGATCCTAAACAGGTAAGAGGATATTATGAATAAATTTGTGTGTAAAATTAAGGGGAAATTGGAGTATACATGCATTTCTCTTGAATACAAAAAAAATGAAATAACAAAGTAGCTAAACCAATTGCAAAGGAAGGATATTCACCATCCACTCTTTCAGTATCGTTCTAGGTACTAGGCATACAAAAATTAAAACAGAGAGAAAAAAAAGTCAGAAAGAAAAAAGAAAACTCCTGTGTCATGGAGTTAAATTCTGTTGTATAAGATCATTTTAAACGATTTCAATTTTTGCTTGATAAATTTATACAAAATAGTTTCTCATCTGATTTTCCATTTCTTTTCTATCTGTGGTTAAGCATTTTTTTTAAAAATTGTCTGCATACAATTTCTCCTTTTATTCTTGAAAGAATAGCTAAAACTTGTCTGTTTTGTTAGTGTCAAATAAGTAATCAGCAGATAGTTCTATTTATTATCATTATGAATTGTCTCATTCTACTTGTTTGTTTTGTTGTTTTCTTTAGTCTGACTTCTTCAGTTGAGTGTTCAAACATTCATTTTTTTTCTTATTTGTTGATAGGCTATTAAATTTCCTAAGAGCATTGCTTAGTAAAATTCAATGATATCAGGTATGTATTGTGTTTTATTATTATTGTGTTTTCTATATATTGTGCTTATTATTTTCTAGAAACGATTAATAATATAAATTAATCTAAAAATTTTGTTTGGATTTCCAATTTGACTTAAAAGTTATTTAAGAGATATTTGTTGCTTTGTTTTAATTTCCAGAATTTTTTTCATTTTTCTCACTAACTTCTATTTTATCGTATTGCATTCAGATAATTTTCTCTCACAATTTCTACTTATAAAGCTTAATCAGAGTTTCTTTAGGGATTAATAGTATTGTCATTTGTGTGAATGTAACATAGCTACTTGAAAAGAAGGGATATCCTTAATAATTTTATTATTTTAGTCTACAATATCTGCATTTTTGTTTATATGATGTCATAGAATACTAGAGATGAGTAAAATTTCCCATGTCTAATGTTTTTTCCTGTGTATTTCCAGGTGTTTTTCTTGTGGTTTCAGCTTTATGGTTATTGATGCTATATTATTTAACATTATAACATTTAGTGCAAAGATATTCAAAAATGAGAGGGAGATAATAAATTATGTCTATCAAAAAGATAACTTTTTCCCCAAATGCACAAGTGATACTTAAAATTTTAATCAAAATGGATAACTTTAAAAAGTAGTCTTTTACAGGCTACCATGACGGATAGTTTGCAAAGACTGGAAGAACTACTCTCTGGTGGCATGCCTATTTGCAATGTGACTGATAATAAGGTTGGTCTGTCTCCTTATCCCCTAAATCTGAACTGACCTTGTGAATTGCTTGCTTTGACCAGTAGAACACACAGGACTGCCTCCCTGAGACCTGCATGCAAGAAAGTCAGTCTAGCTTACTGGAGGATGAGAAGATACATTGAAAACCACTAAAGTGCCTGAACCACCTGCCAGCACTTACTGCCAAATGTGTGGGTGAGGCTTTCTTGAACCCCCAGCCAGCCTGGCTGTCAGAGGCATGCGGCCACACACATGAACTCAGGTGGAGCTGGCACAAGAGCCACCTGAGAAACTCACAGAATTACAAAAATAATAAAGGGGAGCTGCTACAGGGCACTAAAGTAGGGTGGTTTATTACTTAGTAATCCCTAAGTGATATATCCCATTCATTGATTATAATCTCATAAAAATAGAAATCATTACAAAAAGGGATCAAAGAGTTGCTTACTTGAAAATGTAAAAATACATTCATAGGTCAAGTTTGTGTCAAAGAAGTATGTGAAACTGAGGTTAGAAATTACCTAGAAAATCACAAAAGGGAAAACAACTTATACCAAACATATGAGCCAAAGCAGTACTCACTAAAAAATTATAGCATTGAAAACAAAGCTATAATATAAACACGATCATGTCCAAAAGAATTAATTCTCATCCAAAAGAATTTAAAAAGGAATAAGCCAAAATAATCCAGGTAATGAAATTAAATAAAGATAGCTAACACTGATGATTAATTATATATTGTTAGTTAAAACGTGAGCAAAAGTCATTCTTTATATATACATATGTATATATATGTATATGTATATGTATATATATACATATGTATATGTATATGTATATGTATATATATACATATGTATATGTATATGTATATATATACATATGTATATGTATATATATACATATGTATATGTATATATATACATATGTATATGTATATATATACATATGTATATGTATATATATACATATGTATATGTATATATATACATATGTATATGTATATATATACATATGTATATGTATATATAAAGAATGACTTTTGCTCACGTTTTAACTAACAATATATAATTAATCATCAGTGTTAGCTATCTTTATTTAATTTCATTACCTGGATTATTATATATGTATATGTATATACATATACATACATATACATACATATACATATGTATATACATATACATATGTATATACATATACATATGTATATACATATACATATGTATATACATATACATATGTATATACATATACATATGTATATACATATACATATGTATATGTATATATAAAGAATGACTTTTGCTCACGTTTTAACTAACAATATATAATTAACCATCAGTGTTAGCTATCTTTCTTTAATTTCATTACCTGGATTATTTTGGCTTATTCCTTTTTAAATTCTTTTGGATGAGAATTAATTCTTTTGGACATCATCGTGTTTATACTATAGCTTTGTTTTCAATGCTATAATTTTTTAGTGGTTTCAGCTTTATGGTATGTGTATATATACACATATATATGTACACATATATATGTGTATATATACACATATATATGTATATATATACATGTGTGTGTGTGTGTGTATATATATATATATATATATATATACACTTTAAGTTCTGGTTTACATGTGCAGACTGTGCAGTTTTGTTACATAGGTATACACGTGCCATGGTGGTTTGTTTGAAAATGTAAAATAATAAGGTTGTTTTGGAAGCCAATCTAATGATACTAGAAATATTAAAAACATATCTACACTTCAACTCAACAGTCTCACTACTGAGAATTTATCCACGGTATCCATGGTGAAAAAAAAACAATAGAAAAAGTGTGTGTGTGTGTGTGTGTGTGTGTGTACACATGATGTTAAGTAAAATTAAATTCTATTTTGTTTAATACTCTATCAGGGATCAAAGATTTCCCTTGTGTTTTTCTGCTACTCAAATATAAAGACTCTTGTCCTCAAATTGTTTTATTACCATGACTGATTGCTAAAACAGAAATATAATTTTATATGAAAACTCACAAAATCTGTTTTAGATACTTTCAGACAGTCATAAAACATGTCTAGTAGTGGAGACAGTATGAGTTCATAATTGTACTTGTCGTTGGTTACTTCTAAATTTACTAAATTTAAAATGCACTTGCTAATTTTTTGTCTATTTTAAATATAAGCCTCTGGTTATTAAAAAGTAAACAAAAACTGGTGGGTGATTCCCAGAATTTTAACCAAAAGCATAATCTGTTATCTCATGGCAACAGCTGTTTACATACTTTAAATTGAATAATGAGCTTTCAACAATTTCAAAATTTAAACACAATCCAGACCAATGTTGATATTTCCACACCCAGGACAAGTGGCGCAGTGTAAAATTCATGTGAAAATCTTATCACTATCAACCACCAACACTAGCAACAATTAACCAAGGATAACAAGTCAAATCAAATAAGTATAAACTGTACTCTACTAGTGACTATTGAAAATTCAGCATTTCAGAATACTAATCTTCAATCCTTTATCAAAAGCATTTTTTTGACTTTAAAAACTGTGGTAAAATACACATATATTATACAATTTACCATCTTCATTATTTTTAAAGTCACTCTGCAATTTCTCTTTAACATCAATGACTTGTGAATTTATAATTCTCACTGTGTCCCAAACAAGGGAACCTATTACATTTTGTAAACTTCTGCAGGTCATGAATTTTGCACCTCAAAGAGGATCTGTGTGTTGTTGAAGGCTTAAGAGGACAGCAGTGTGTGACACAGAATCCCGGACTAGCACTCAGAAAAAAATGTGTTCTGGTTCAGTTGTTCAACTACATTTAGTCATTTGACTCTTTAGTTTTATCTCTGTATTCTTTGTGAAAAGATGTAATCTTTTCTTTTTTTTTAACTTTATTATTATTATACTTTAAGTTTTAGGGTACATGTGCACAATGTGCAGCTTTGTTACATATGTATACATGTGCCATGTTGGTGTGCTGCACCCATTAACTCGTCATTTAGCATTATGTATATCTCCTAATGCTATCCCTCCCCCCTCCCCCAACCCCACAACAGTCCCTGGAGCGTGATGTTGCCCTTCCTGTGTCCATGTGTTCTCATTGTTCAACTCCCACCTATGAGTGAGAACATGTGGTGTTTGGTTTTTTTGTCCTTGCGATAGTTTGCTGAGAATGATGGTTTCCAGCTTCATCCATGTCCCTACAAAGGACATGAACTCATCATTTTTTATGGCTGCATAGTATTCCATGGTGTATATGTGCCACATTTTCTTAATTCAGTCTATCATTGTTGGACATTTGGGTTGGTTCCAAGTCTTTGCTATTGTGAGTAGTGCCGCAATAAACATATGTGTGCCTGTGTCTTTATAGCAGCATGGTTTATAATCCTTTGGGTATATACCCAGTAATGGGATGGCTGGGTCAAATGGTATTTCTAGTTCTAGATCCCTGAGGAATCGCCACACTGACTTCCACAATCGTTGAACTAGTTTACAGTCCCACCAACAGTGTGAAAGTGTTCCTATTTCTCCACATCGTCTCCAGCACCTGTTGTTTCCTGACTTTTTAATGATCACCATTCTAACTGGTGTGAGATGGTATCTCATTGTGGTTTTGATTTGCATTTCTCTGATGGCCAGTGATGATGAGCATTTTTTCATGTGTTTTTAATTTCCTTAAGCAGATAAGCAACTTCAGCAAAGTCTCAGGATACAAAATCAATGTACAAAAATCACAAGCATTCTTATACACCAATAACAGACAAACAGAGAGCCAAATCATGAGTGAACTACCATTCACAATTGCTTCAAAGAGAATAAAATACCTAGGAATCCAACTTAAAAGGGATGTGAAGGACCTCTTCAAGGAGAACTACAAACCACTGCTCAAGGAAATAAAAGAGGATACAAAGAAATGGAAGAACATTCCATGCTCATGGGTAGGAAGAATCAATATCGTGAAAATGGCCATACTGCCCAAGATAATTTATAGATTCAATGCCATCCCCATCAAGCTACCAATGACTTTCTTCACAGAATTGGAAAAAACTACTTTAAAGTTCATACGGAACCAAAAAAGAGCTCACATCGCCAAGTCAATCCTAAGCCAAAACAACAAAGCCGGAGGCATCACGCTACCTGACTTCAAACTATACTACAAGGCTACAGTAACCAAAACAGCATGGTACTGGTACCAAAACAGAGATATACATCAATGGAACAGAACAGAGTCCTCAGAAATAACGCCGCATATCTACAACCATCTGATCTTTGACAAACCTGACAAAAACAAGCAATGGGGAAAGGATTCCCTATTTAATAAATGGTGCTGGGAAAACTGGCTAGCCATATGTAGAAAGTTGAAACTTTCTACACCTTATACAAAAATTAATTCAAGATGGATTAAAGACTTACATTTTAGATCTAAAACCATAAAAACCCTAGAAGAAAACCTAGGCATTACCATTCAGGACACAGGCATGGGCAAGGACTTCATGTCTAAAACACAAAAGCAATGGCAACAAAAGCCAAAATGGACAAATGGGATCTAATTAAACTAAAGAGCTTCTGCACAGCAAAAGAAACTACCATCAGAGTGAACAGGCAACCTACAAAATGGGAGAAAATTTTCACAACCTACTCATCTGACAAAGGGCTAACATCAAGAATCTACAATGAACTCAAACAAATTTACAAGAAAAAAACAAACAACCCCATCAAAAAGTGGGCAAAGGATATGAACAGACACTTCCCAAAAGAAGACATTTATGCAGCCAAAAAACACATGAAAAAATGCTCATCATCACTGGCCATCAGAGAAATGCAAATCAAAACCACAATGAGATACCATCTCACACCAGTTAGAATGGTGATCATTAAAAAGTCAGGAAACAACAGGTGCTGGAAAGGATGTGGAGAAATAGGAACACTTTTACACTGTTGGTGGGACTGTAAACTAGTTCAACCATTGTGGAAGTCAGTGTGGAGATTCCTCAGGGATCTAGAACTAGAAATACCATTTGACCCAGCCATCCCAGTACTGGGTATATACCCAAAGGACTATAAATCATGCTGCTATAAGGACACATGCACACATATGTTTATTGCGGCACTATTCACAATAGCAAAGACTTGGAACCAACCCAAATGTCCAACAATGATAGACTGGATTAAGAAAATGTGGCACATATACACCATGGAATACTATGCAGCCATAAAAAATGATGAGTTCATGTCCTTTGTAGGGACATGGATGAAGCTGGAAACCATCATTCTCAGCAAACTATCGCAAGGACAAAAAAACCAAACACCACATGTTCTCACTCACGGGTGGGAGTTGAACAATGAGAACACATGGAAGCAGGAAGGGCAACATCACGTTCCAGGGACTGTTGTGGGGTTGGGGGATGGGGGAGGGATAGCATTAGGAGATATATGTAATGCTAAATGACGAGTTAATGGGTGCAGCACACCAACATGGCACATGTATACATATGTAACAAAGCTGCACATTGTGCACATGTACCCTAAAACTTAAAGTATAATAAAATAAAAAAATAAAAAAAAACAAAATCAGAGCTGAAGGAAATTAAGATGTGAAAAAAAATACAAAAGACCAATTAATCCAGGAATTTGTTCTTTGAAAGAATTAATGAGAAAGACCATTAGCTAGACTAATAAAGAAAAAAGAGAGAAAAACCAAATAAACACAGTCAGAAATGACAAAGCACATGTTACCACTGACCACAAAGAAATACAAAAACCCCTCGGGGTGTACTATGAACACCTCTATGCACACAAACTAGAAAACCTAGAAGAAATCAGTAAACTTCTGGAAATATACTACCTCCCATGATTGAACCAGGATAAATGAAACGCTGAGCGTACCAATAACAAGTTCTGAAATTGAATCAGTAATAAGTCTGCCAATCGGGAAAGCCCTGGACTAGGCAGATTTAGAGCCAAATACTATCAGATGTATAAAGAAGAGCTGGAACCATACCTACTGAAAGTATTCCAAAAATTTGAGGTGGGGAGACTCCTCTCTAACTCATTCTGTGAGGCCAGAATCATACTGTCACCAAATCTGGCAGAGATATGATGGAAAACAGAAAACTTCAGGCAATAGAAATTAAACAGAAAAGAGAAAACTTGATGACATAAATGCAAAAATCTTCAAGAAAATACTAGCAATCCATGTCCAGCAGCACATCAAAAAGCTAATTCATCACAATCAAGTAGGCTTTATTCCCTGGGATGCAATGTTGGTTCAGCCTATGCAAATCAGTAAATATGATTAATGACATAAAAAGAACTAAAAACAAAAACCATATAATTATCTCAATAGGTGCAGAAAAGGTTTTTGATAAAATTCAACATCCTTTCATGTTAAAAATTCTCAATAAACTAGGTACTGAAGGACTATACCTCAAATAATAAGGGCCATCTACGACGACCCCACAGCCAACATTATGCTGAACGAACAAAACCTAGAAGCATTCTCCTTAAAAATCGGAACAAGACAAAGATACTTTCTGTCACCACTCCTATTTGATACAGTGCTGAAAGTCCTGGCCAGAACAATCAGGCAAGAAAAAAAAAAAAAAAAGGCATCCAATAAGAAGAGAGGAAATCAAACTATCCCTGTTTTCAGACAATATGATTCTATACCTAGAAAAACCCACAGTCTCTGTGCAAAAGCTCTGAGATGGCATAAACCGCTTCCATGAAGTTTCAGGATACAAAATCAATGTAAAAAAATCAATTGCATTCCTATACACCAACAACATCTAAGCTGAGAGCTAAATCAAGAATGTAATCTGATTCACTTTACCCATAAAAAGAAATGCCTAGGAATACAGCTAACCAGGGAGGAAAAAAAATCTCTACAATGAGAAATACAAAACACTGCACAAAAAATCAAAGATGACACAAACAAATAAAAAAAAAATCCATGCTCATGGATAGGAAGAATCAATATTTTTTAAATGGCCATAATGCCCAAAGCAATTGCAGATTCAATGACATTCTTATCAAATTACCAATGAAATTGTTCACAGAATTAGAAAAAAATTATTTTAAAATTCATATGGAACCAAAAAAAAGCCTGAATAGCCAAGGCAATCCTAAGCAAAAAGAACAAAGCAGGAGGCATCACATTACCTGACTTCAAACTACAGTACAAGGTTACAGTAAAAAAACAGCATGGTACTGGTGCAAAAACAGACACATAGACTAATGGAACACAATGGAGAGGCCAGAAATAACGCCCCACACTTAAAATCACCTGATTTTTGACAGTCAACAAAAACAATCAATGGGAAAAAGGTCTCTCTAGTCAATGAATGGTGCTGGGATAACTGACTAGACATATGCAGAATATTGAAACTGGACCGCTTCCTTACACTATAACCCAAAATTAATTCAACATGGATTAAAGGCTTAAATGAACAACCTAAAATTATAAAAACCCTGGAAGAGAAAACAGATACATAGCCAACAAGCATATGAAAAAATGTTCCACATTAGTAATCATTAGCAAAATGCAAGTCAAAACCACAATGAGATACCGTCTCATGCTAGTTAGAATGGCTATCATTAAAAAGTCAAAAAATAGCAGATGCTAGTGAAGTTGTGGGAAAAAAGGGAACACTTATGCACTGCTGGTGGGAATTCAAATTAGCTCAGCAAATGTGGAAAACAGTTTGGCAATTTCTCAAAGAACTCAAAGCAGAATTACCATTCTACCCAGCAATTCCATTACTCAGTATATACCCAAAGAAATATAAATCATCCTACCATAAAGAGACATGTACCTGCATGTTATTCACAATAGCAAAGACATGGAATCAACCTAAATGCCCATCAACTGTAGACTGGATAAAGAAAATGTGGTACATATACACCATGAAATACTATGCAGTCATAAAAAAGCATGAGATGATATCCTTTGTAGCAACATGGATAGAGCTGAAGGCCATTATCCTAAGTCAACTAGAACAGGAAGAGAAAGCCAAATACCACATGTTCTTACTTATAAATGGGAGCTAAAAACTGAGTACATGTGGACACAAAGAAGGGAACAACAGGTGCTTGGGCCTATTTGAGGGTAAGGGAGGGAGATGGATGAGGATCAAAAAACTACCTATTGGGTACTACACTTATTACCTGGGTAGCAAAATAATCTGTAAATCAAACCCCTGTGACATGCAATTTGCCTATATAACAAACCTGCACATTTACCCCTGAACCTGAAATGAAAGTTAATAAAAAATCTAGGTCACATATGGAACCTGGGCCTTATCTGTGAGAGGGGCATCCCATAGTGGGAGATGGGCTCTGACCCATTATGTGGAATAATTGCCAAAGCACAGGACAAGAATTGACCATTTTAAATAATTAAAAAGTGCATTACCTCGTTTTATAGGCATTTCAAATTCATCATAAACCTGATTTGAACTTCTCATCTTTCTCACAAATCCTTGTGTTCTCCTAGGCAGAATTATAGAAGTATTAATTTTATACTTTCCTGCACCACTCCCAATCAGTTACATTCCAAGTATGTCTTGAATCTTTCTACACCTCTCCAGATCCACTACAATCATTTGAATTCAACATTTTTTAACCTAGAATATCCCTAAATGGTCTCCTTCATTATAACAGCTTTATTGAGATAGAGTTTACACGTAATACTATTCAATCTTTCCAAGGTACAATTCAATATTTGGTATTTTCAGAGAGTTGTGCAACCATCACAACAGTTCATTTTAGAACATTCTCATCACCCCAAAAAGAAACCTTTGTCCATTAACAGTCATTCCTCATTTCTCCCGATGCCCCTAGTTCTAAGTAACCACTGATCTTCTTTCTGTCTCAGTAGAGTCACCTATTATGGACATTTTGAATCATTGGTATCACACAGTATGGGTCTTTTGGGACTGGCTTCTTTCACTTGGCATGTTTTGAATGTTCATGCATGTTGCAGCATCTATCATTACTCCATTTTCATTGCTAAATAACATTACATCATATGAATCTACCATATTTAATTTATCCTATTATCAGTTAATGGACATTTGGGTTGTTTCTACTTTTTGCTATTACAAATAATGCTGCTATGAATATTCAGGTATAAGGTTTGTGTGGTCATATGTTTCAATTCTCCTGGAGTATAAATCCTGGGTCATGCGCTAACTGCATTTTTAAGATTTTTATGAATTGCTAAACTGTTTTCCAAAGTGGCTGCTCCATTTTACACTTTTACCATCAGTGCATGAGTGTTCAAATTTTGTCCACATCTTCACTGACAGTTGCTATTTGCTAATCTTTTTTTATTATGGCCATCCTAATAGGTATAAAAATAGCATCTCATTGTTTTGATTCACATTTCCTTATGACTGATGACATTGTACATCTTCTGTGTGTTTATTGGCCAACTGTAGATCTTGTTTGGATAATGTGCATTCAAATCCTTGGCCCATTTTTAAATTGGTTTGTTTGTCTTTATATTATTGAGTTGTAGGTGTCCTTTATATATTCTACAAACACGTCTCTTATCAGATATATGATTTGCACAAATTTTCTCCTAAACTGTAGGTTGTCTTTTCACACTTTTGATAGTGTCCTTTGAAGCATAATTTTTAAATCAAGCCCAATTTCTGTTTTTCTTGTTTGTTTTGTTTTTGTCACTTACGTTTTTGTCATGATATCAAAGAAACCATTGTCTAACCCAAGGTCACAAAGTGATGCCTATGTTATCCTCAAAGAGTTTCATCATTTTAGCTCTTAAATTTAGGTCTTTGCTCCATTTTGATTCAATTTTTTGGATGGCGTGATGTAGAAATCCAGATTCATTCTTTTGCATGAATATTAACATTACCACTATTTATTGCAAAGACTTTCCTTTCCCCATTGAAGTGTCCTGGAACTCTTGCCAAAACATCAATTGAATGTAAATATATGATTGTTTATAGAATTTCAACCCTAGTCCATTGATTTATGTCTATTCTTATGCCTGTATGTCTTGATTATTGTAGCTTTGCAGTAGGTTTTAAAATAAGCATAGATAAGATCTCTAATTTTGTTCTTCTCTTCTAAGATCATTCTGGCTATTCTGGGTCCCTTGCATTCATGTATAAATTTTAGGATCAGCTTGTCTATTTCTAGAAAAATAAACAAAGCACCAGCTTAGATTTTGATAGGGGAACATATTGGTCTATCTTTGGAGAGTATAGTAGTCTTCCCTTATCTGTATTAGGGCTGCCATAATAAATAACCAAAAACTTAGAGACTTAAAACCACAGAAATTTACTCTCTCACAGTCCTAAATGAGAGAAGTCTGAAATAAAGGTGTAAACAGGGCCATACTTTCACTGGTAGTTTCTAAATGATTCATGGGAATGTTTGGGGTTCCTGGGCTTGAAGCTGCACAACTCCAGTGTCTGCCTCGATTGTCACATGGCGATCGTGTGTGTGTGTGTGTGTGCGTGTCTATGTGACTTCATGTGGTGTTCCGCTCTTTATGTGTATATGTATCCATTTCTCTTCTACTCTTATTTATAAGGACACCAGTTATATTGAATTAAGGGCTCATCCTTCTTCAGCAGGATCTCAACTTACATTTTAATTATATTTTCAAAGACCCTAGTTCCATATACAGTCACATGCATAGGTTCTAGAAATTCGAATTTCAATATATCATTTTTGGCATAAACAAATCAATCCTCAATACTTCCCATCATATTGGATTTTTTATCAATATATAGAAATAAAAGTAATGTTCCATCTTGATCTTCAACCCTGCGTCCTTATTGAATACGTATAATAGTTCCAATGTTTTTTAGTGGATTTCTTTATGGTTTTCTATGTACAAGATCATATGATCTGCTAATATAGTTTTACTTCTTCCTTTCTTGTCTATATGCTTTGTTATTTTATTTTCTTTCCTAACTGTCCTGAATAGAAACTCTAGTAAAATGTGGAATTAGAAGTGACAAGAGTATATATTCTTGTCTTGTTCCTGATCTTAGGGGGAAGATTCCAGTCTTTCATCATTGGGTCTGATGTTGGCTGTATTTTCTAAATGCTTATTATGATATTGAGTCAGTTCCTGTCTATTCCTAGTTTTTTAACGGTTTTTTGTTTTGTTTTGTTTTGTTTTAAGGAGATAGAGCCTTTAAGGAGGTAATTAAGGTTAAATGAAGGCATAAGGGTGGGCTGTAAACCCATAGTACTGGTGTCCTTCAAAGAAGAAGAGACAAGAGAAATCTCTCTCCCTCCCTCCCTCCCTCCCTTCCTCCCTCCCTCCCTCCCTCCCTCCACAGAGGAAAAGCCATGTGAGAATACAGTGAGAAGGTGATCAACTACAAGTCAGGAGGAGAACCCTCACCAGAAACTGAATTTGTTGGCACCTTGATCATGGACTTTTAGCTTTCAGAACTGTGAGAAAATGTCTATTTTTTAAGCTAATCAGTCATGTGAGCCCGAGTGGAGTAAAACATATGGTGTATTGCATTAGTTAATGCTTAGATTTTAAACCATCTTTGCATTCCTGTGATAAATGCCACTTGGTCATGGCAATTGATTCTTTTATATATTGCTGGATTCAGTTGGCTGGTATGTTATGAGGATTTTGTACCTATATTTATATGGGTAGCTTGATCCTTAGTTTTCTGTCTTGTAATTTCTTTGTCTGGGTTTGGTATCAGAGTAACACTAACCTCATAGAATAATTTGGAATATGTTCACTCATCTTTTATTTTTTGGAAGAGTTTGTGTAGGATTGCTGTTAATTCTTCTTTGAAGATTTGGAGCAATTCACTAATGAAGGATCTGGAATTAGAATTTTCTTTGTTGGATGGATTTTGATTATTTATTCAGTCTCTTTACTTGTTTCAGGTCTATTCCGATTTTTTATTTCTTCTTCAGTCAGTTTTGAGAGCTTGTATCTTTCTATAAATTTTGTCCCATTTGATCTAAATTATCTAATTTGTTGATTGTTGATGGTACAGCAGTCCTGCCCTTATTTGTCATTTCACTTTCCATAGTTCCAGTTACCTGCAGTAAATTGCAGTCCAAAAATATTAAATAGAAAACACCAGAAATAAACAATTCATAAATTTTAAATTGCACACCATTCTAAGTAGTGTGATAAAATCTCATGTCATCCTGCCTCACTTTTTTTTTTTTAATAGAGACAGGGTCTCACTGGAGTGCAGTAGTGCAATCATAACTCACTGCAGCCTTGAACTATTGGGCTCAAGTGATCCTCCAACCTTAGCCTCCCCAGTAGCTGGGACTACAAATGTGTGTCATCACACCTAGTCAATCCCGCTTCATCTTGCCCAGGACATAAATCATCCCCTGTGCTGCATATTATACCCACACATTAGTCAATTAGTTGCTGTCTTGCTTATCAGATCATCCTGACATCCAACCATTGATATTGTCGTGGCTCAGTGATCTGAGATAACCCAAAGCACATGGTCCTTCTAACATTACCAGAGGATCTGTAGTAGCCTAACACTATGCCACAACACACAAGTCATTCACCTCATTTTCTCTCAGTGGGTAGGCAGCTCATCATCTTGCATTATCACAAGAAGAATAAAGGCAAGTACAGCACAATAAGATATTTTGAGGGAGAGAAACAGACTATATTTGCATATTTTTGTTACAGTATATTTCTATAATTATTCTGTTTTTATTAGTTATTGTTAATCTCATGCCGAGCCAAATTGATAAATCTATCACAGGTATGTATAATAAGGAAAAAATATAGTATATGAAGAGTTCAATATTATCTGTGGTTTCAAGCATCCACTTGGGATTTTGGAACATATCTCCCACAGATAAGTCGTTACTACTACATTTCTTTAAATCTTTTAATTTCAGCAGTAATGTCCCCTCCATTCCTGATGTTATTAACATACTTATTCTCTCTCTCTCTCTTTTGTTTCATCAGTCTAGTAAAAGGTTCTTCAACCTTATTGGTCTTTTTCAAAGAAACAACTTTTTGTTTCACTGATTTTTATCTATTGTTTTACTATTCTTTATTTCATTAATTTCAACACTAATATTTATTATTTTTAATCTGCTTGCTTTGTGTTCAATTTGCTCTTCTTTTAGTGTCTCAAGATGGAATATTGGTCCATCAATTTAAGAACTTTTAAAAAATACAGTATTTTACACTTATAAATTTCCCACTAAGCTGTATGCCTGTTTTTAGCTGCATATTAAGTTTTGGTGTGTTTTATATTTATTTTCATTTATCTTAAAGCATTTTCTAATTCTCTTTGTGATTTCTTCTTTTACCCACTGGTTATTTAGCAGTGTGTTCTTGAATTTCAATATATTTGCGAGTTTCTCAAATTTCTTTCTGTCATTGAATTCTAGTTTCAGCCCATTCTGCTTGGTGAATATGCTTTGTTATTTCTATCCTTTTAAATTTTCTAAGATTGGTTTTATAACTTAGCCTATGGAATCCTGAAAGATCTTCCATGTCTGCTTGAAAAGAATATGTATTCTGCTGCTTTTGTGTATTTTATCTGTGTATGTGAAGTCTATTCAGTTTATAGTTTGCATAAGTTTTATATTTTCTTGTTGGTCTTCTGCTGATTTGTTCTATCCATTATTGAATGTGTAGTACTAAAGTCTATGACATGTTGAATTGTCTATTTTTTTCTTTCACTTTTGTCAGTTTTTCTTTTGTGTATTATAGGGCTCTATGGTTAGGTGTACATATGTTTACAATTGTTATATCTTTCTGATGGATTGACCCTTTCTCAATATAAAATAACCCTCCTTATCCTTGGTAATATTTTATTTTTACAATCTATCCTGCCTGTCTTAATTTTATATTGGTACTATAACAAATTTTTTAAGATTTTGTGGCTTAAAATATCAATTCATTCTCTTACTTCTCTTACTTGTCTGCAGTCAGATATCAAAAATCAGTTTCATGAGCTAAATTCAAGATATTGGTAGGCTGGTTCCCCTGCAAACTCTGAGAGAATTAGTTCACTTGCCTTTTTTAAGCTTCTAGTAACTGCCTGCATTTCTCGGTTTGTAATTCCTTCCTCATATCTCTACAATCTCTTGCTTCTGTTGTTGTATCTCTAACTTATCACTTTGACATCCTGGTACCCTCATAATGACTCTTGTTACTACATGAAGCTCACTTGATAATCCAGCATAATCTCCCCATCTCATCTGGGGAATATTCAGCCATCCTACCACTGTGTCTGATAGAAGTATGGCCACTTAAGTTTTCTTATAGTTACTGTTTGCATTTGTTATATCATTTACCATTATTCTACTTTAAACCTATTTGTATCTTTCAATATAAAGTATGTCCTCTAGAGAGTACATTGCTGAATCCGATTGCCCACGCTAATTGATTGTCAGCGATCTCTGACTTTAAATTGGACTATTTAATCCATTTGCATTTAATGTTATCATTTGGTATAGTTATATTTATGTCTGCCATTTTAGTTTTTGTTTTCTACATGTCTCATATCTTTTATTTTCTCTATTTCTCCTTTACTGCTTTACTTTGCATTAATGTTTTTGAGTGTAGCATTATTTAATTCAATTCCTTTAATAATTTTTTCACTATGTATATATTTTTTCACTATATTTACTATATTAATATACATATATATTTCTTTTAAACCGGGTTGACCAAGCTGGAGGGCAATGGCACAATCATTGCTCACTGCAGCCTCAAATTCCTGAGCTCAAGCCATCCTCTTGCTTCAGCCTCCTGAGTAGCTTGGACTACAGGTGTACACCACCTCACCAAGCAAATTTTATTTATTTATTTATTTTTGTAGAAAATGGGGACTTGCTATTGCCCAGGTTTTTCTCAAACTCCTGGCCTCAATTCACCATCTTGCCTTAGCCTCTCAAAGGGCTAGAGGAGCTACCACACCTGGCCTCACAATATATTTTTAAGTGATTTCCTTATTGGTTTCTCTAAGACTTACCATACTTATCATAGCTTATCAGAATCTACTTGAAATTTATACTAACTTAATTCCAGTGAGATACAGGAATGTAACTTCTACATAGCTCTCTTCCCTCTTTCCTCTTTTGATGATATTGTTATACATGTAAACATCTATGCATATTATAAAACCAAAACCAAAATAAATTCTTATAATTTTACTTATACAATTTTTATATTTACTAAGGAGACTTAGGGATAAAAGCAAAGCAAGTATATTTATAGAGTTTGTTATAATAGTCTTCTTACTTACCATTTTAGGTCCACTTTTTTTTCCCTGTGGATTCAAGTTACTATCTGACGTCATTTCATTATTCCATGGCAGCTTTCCTCCTACCCACTTCCTTTGTTTTTATCATCAAATTACATATTTATTTGTTGTAGACTGAATAATACAATTATGCATATATATTTTATGCAAGTTATTTACATAATTTAAGAAAAAGAGAAGAAATATGCAAGTATACTGTCTTTTCTAATTACATAATTATCTTTACCAGTGCTTTCTGTTTTTTTGTGTGTGGATTCAAATTACCATATATGATTACTTACTTTCAGTGTGAATGACTTCCTTTAGTATTTCTCGCAAGGTGGGTCCTGCTCACAAAAATTATGTTCTTGTTTCTAGGAATATTTTGTTTCATGTTCATTTCTGAAAGTTTTGTTGAATATAAGATGTTGTTTGACAGTTCTCTTTCAGTACTTTGAATATTTAATACCACTACTTTCTGTCTTCCTCTAATCAATTCTGAAGATTAGTCAGCTGTTAATCTTATTGGGGATTTCTTTATACATGATGAGTTGTTCTACTCTTGCTGCGTTCAATATTTTCTCTCTTGTTTTTCAGCATTTTTCCTTTGCTGTTTCTAGGTATGGATCACTTTGTGCTCATCCTACTTGGAGTTCCTTGATCTTGGGTGTATAGATTGATGTTTTTTATCAAATTTGGGGAATTTTTGGTCATTATTTCTTTGGATATTTTTTCTGCTCTTTTCTCTCCTCTCTTTCTGGCACTACCATTATGCGCATGTTGGTGCAGTTCTTTGAGGCTCTGCTCATTTTTCTTCACTCTTCTTTGATCTCTGTGTTTCAGATTGCCTAGCCTTGATCAAGTTTATATAAACTTTATGAAGTCGATATTCAAGTTTGCTGATTACTTCTGCCAGTTTGATTCTGCTGTTAAGCCTGTTTAGTGAATTTTTCATTTCAGTGATTGTGCCTTTCAACATCAGAATTTCCAGTTAGTTCATTATTTAAAATAATTTCTACCTCTTTTGATACTTCTCTGATGAGACAAACAGAGACAGTTTGATGTAAAACCGTTTGATGTAAAAACTCTTTTTACAAAAAGGAAATTATCCCATGCCATAGCCATCTTCCAAGTGTTTACTTTGCTCTAGAATATGACTGTAAAACTGGAGTATCTATAGCATTTAAATTGATCCAAGACACATACATTTAAACACTGCTGACAAACTGTCTTTTTTTCCTTATGACTGGATTAAAGAACCAGGTAAACAAAAGTTGAATGTGCATTTATCCATAATGTACTACAATGAGCATTCTTATTCAAAGTAAATTCATATATTTTAAAGAAAACATCCTATACTTTTGATCGACCTTATGGGAATCTAAAATGCTTTTGATTTCTATATACTTGGAATCATAGAAAGCCCTTGCTAGGCCAGGCACGGTGGCTCATGCCTGTAATCCCAACACTTTGGGAGGCTGAGGTAGGCGGATCATGAGGTCAGGAGATCGAGACCATCCTGGCTAACATGGTGAAACCCCGTCTCTACTAAAATACAAAAAATTAGCTGGGCAAGGTGGCAGGCGCCTGTAGTCCCAGCTACTAGGGAGGCTGAGGCAGGAGAATGGCGTGAACCCAGGAGGCAGAGCTTGCAGCGAGCCGAGATTGCGCCACTGCACTCCAGCCTGGGTGACAGGGCGAGGCTCCATCTCAAAAAAAAAAAAAAAAAAAAAAAGAAAGCCCTTGCTGGATGCGGCCACTACAACCAACTGAGCCAAACGCCCACTTTTCACAAGGCCCTGAAAGGTGAAATATCATCCCAAGGTCACACAACTTCTTAAATTACAGAAGAAAGAATCACTTTCAATAGCAGTTCAATCATATTTACAAGCTCATTAAATAAAATGAGACTTTTTATGAGAAAACTGTGACATTTGATAGAAATATAAACCACATTTGTAGGCAAAAAATAAACGTTTTATATAGCTTGACTTTAAATTGTTAACCGCGTCACTATTTTGACAATCCAAAAAGAAGGAGGAAAATATAAGGCTCTTTCACCACATGCTATATTTAACTTTCTCATTTTATATGTGGAACAGTGAAGATTAGATTGCAGGCTCTTTAATTTCAGGGTTCCTCTGTGTAAAGTATACTTGTTGACATCTTACAAGGTAATTCTAATCTAATCTAATATTCAGCTTGTCTTCCTCTTATTGGACCTAAGAAGCACAGCACCTTTGGTGAAAGAGTCCAGTGATATTCAAAGGAACCATGTAATGCTACCGGACGGACTATAGGCCTCAGCTTTCTCCAAAATGCTGCTGATGATCGAGGCACTCCTACCATGCCCCTCACTTCTCTCTGAATCCATACCAGAAGCCCAGTTAATGTCCACATTGCTACCAACAGTCTCTTTAAGGCAATCTACACTTTTCATAGTACATTTCTCAAAATTCTTCTAGCCCTATTCACTAACTCCAAAGCTATTTCCCCATTTCCTCTACCAAAATCTGTATTATCTCCCTATGAAAGCCATAATAAATTACCACAATCATGGAAGATTAAAACAATGGGGATTCATTCTCTGGTCATTCTGGAGGTCCCAAGTCTGAAATTAAGCACCAGCAGGACCACCCCCTCCAAAGGCTTCTGGGGAGGAGTCTTTCCTTGCTTCTAGTTTCTGTGGCTGCTGGTGTTCCTTGGCTTCCTTGTCTCTTGGTCTCATCACTGCTGTCTCCACCTCCATCTTCACATATCCTTCTCCTCTCTGTGTGTGTCAAATCTCCCTCTGCCTCTCTCTTATGGCAGTTATGATTGGATTAAGAGCCTACCCAGATAGTCCAGGATAATCTTCCCAAGTCAAGAACCTTAATTTAGTCACATCTGCAAAATATTTTTCCTTACAAGGTAACATACAGATTCCAGGGATTAGAACCAGCTACCTTAGAGCCATTATCCAGCCAATACAGAAACTAAAGAGATTTCATAACTAAATGCAACTTGTGGTTTGAAACTCAGTCCTTTTAATATAAAGGACATTATCGAGATAATTAGCAAGACTTGAAAGGGATCTTAGGGATCAAGAAATTATTTGTTAACTTCTTGATTGTAATGGTTGCATTATGAATGTATAGCATATTTTTAGTAAATACACATGGAAATATTCACAGGTGATGGTGCATTAGTTCAGGAACTTATTTTCAAAATGATTTAAAAATAATTCTTTTACTGTACTTCCAACTTTCTGTAAGTTTGTGATTATTAAAAACAGTAACAACAATAAAAAATGTGAATGGAGAAAAAAAGAAAGAAGAGGGACCGGATTGAGGGACTACTAATATCTCCAGAGGAAGAAGTAAGAGGTTCAAGCAGAAAGGGAAATTCAACAAAATGCTATAGTACTGTTTAATCCCAAGGCAGATCAAAAAGTGTGCTCCTTTCTGAGCTGCATTGTAATCTAAGCCTATATTTTCCTCACATTCCAGTATTCCTACTCCCTTGTATTTTTTTCCATCTCTTAGTAGGAGATAGCACATTTTGCTAAAATGACTTTCTTCTGAAAAATTCTCCATGATTTGCCTTTTCTCTCTTCCGGTTTTACTCACATAAATAAGAATTAGAGGGCAATGAATTATTCATTAATATGTTTTCTTGAATTTGAGGCTCTAAGCATAAATAATGATTCTAATAAGGGAAATAAATTGCACTATTAGAACAAAAATGGTTTATGTTTTAGATTAGCTACTCCCCTTATAAAATGGAACACAAATCATTGTTATTAAACATATATATTCCAAATATAAGGTAAAATTTGCACATGGAAAAATTTGAATTCTCCTTCCCTTCAAAAAAGCCTTCTATTGTTTTTCTTTTAAGTGAAAAACAGCATAAAACATTATTTTGGCCACCTACCCCAACTACCTTGTATTCCAATAAACAAAATGTCATGTAAACCAACCTTTAATGATTGCATTTTAATTATTAACATGATTGTTTTAATTACATGTTTGTGTTTTAATGATAAGTGTAACCATCACCTTGTACTGCATTATCACCTTTACGATTACCTTGAGTTTAATACCCAGATTAATCCAACTACATACTGCAGCCTTTACAAGCTTGTGGGGTGCACAATGATGCAAATGGAGACTACTGAAAGTTCTAGAGCTTTCCACTCCTGCAGAAAGTGACTTTGGAGTGCAAATGTATTTAAATATTAATATATTTCCATCAATATCATTATGTAGTGGAATATTTTCTGTATGCCAGGAATTTTTTCATTCATTAAATGTTTATTGAATGTCAGCTATGTGTCAAAGGCATTGGTCTTTCCATTGAGGAAAGAGTATTGCGCCCACCTTCACAAAATTTGTAATCTATTGGGTGAAACTCTATACTTGGTGTCTGTGTGTCTATAACTCAAGGTGTTAATGACTAGTTAATGACTAATGGCAGGATATCCAAATATAGGTAATGGTGAAATACAGAAATAGACTGGGAGGGATGGCAGGCTTGAAAAACTATTAAATCATATAAACAGAACAAAAGACAAAAACCACATGATTATCTCAATAGATGCAGAAAAGGCCTTTGACAAAATTCAACAACACTTCATGCTAAAAACTCAATAAATTAGGTATTGATGGGACGTATCTCAAAATAATAAGAGCTATCTATGACAAACCCACAGCCAATATCATACTGAATGGGCAAAAACTGGAAGCATTCCCTTGGGAAACTGGCACAAGACAGGGATGCCCTCTCTCACCACTCCTATTCAACATAGTGTTGGAAGTTCTGGCCAGGGCAATCAGGCAGGAGAAGGAAATAAAGAGTATTCAATTAGGAAACGAGGAAGTCAAATTATCCCTGTTTGCAGATGACATGATTGTATATCTAGAAAACCCCATTGTCTCAGCCCAAAATCTCCTTAAGCTGATAAGCAGGTTCAGCAAAGTCTCAGGATACAAAATCAATGTACAAAAATCACAAGCATTCTTATACACCAATAACAGACAGAGAGCCAAATCATAAGTGAACTACCATTCACAATTGCTTCAAAGAGAATAAAATACCTAGGAATCCAACTTACAAGGGATGTGAAGGACCTCTTCAAGGAGAACTACAAACCACTGCTCAATGAAATAAAAGAGGATACAAAGAAATGGAAGAACATTCCATGCTCATGGGTAGGAAGAATCAATATCGTGAAAATGGCCATACTGCCCAAGGTAATTTATAGATTCAATGCCATCCCCATCAAGCTACAAATGACTTTCTTCACAGAATTGGAAAAAACTACTTTAAAGTTCATATGGAACCAAAAAAGAGCCCGCATCACCAAGTCAATCCTAAGCCAAAAGAACAAAGCTGGAGGCATCACACTACCTGACTTCAAACTATACTACAAGGCTACAGTAACCAAAACAGCATGGTACTGGTACCAAAACAGAGATATAGATCAATGGAACAGAACAGAGCCCTCAGAAATAACGCCGCATATCTACAACCATCTGATCTTTGACAAACCTGACAAAAACAAGCAATGGGGAAAGGATTCCCTATTTAATAAATGGTGCTGGGAAAACTGGCTAGCCATATGTAGAAAGCTGAAACTGGATCCCTTCCTTACACCTTATACAAAAATCAATTCAAGATGGATTAAAGACTTAAACGTTAGACCTAAAACCATAAAAACCCTAGAAGAAAACCTAGGCATTACCATTCAGGACATAGGCATGGGCAAGGACTTCATGTCTAAAACACCAAAAGCAATGGCAACAAAAGACAAAATTGACAAATGGGATCTAATTAAACTAAAGAGCTTCTGCACAGCAAAAGAAACTACCATCAGAGTGAACAGGCAACCTATAAAATGGGAGAAAATTTTCGCAACCTACTCATCTGACAAATGGCTAATATCCAGAATCTACAATGAACTCAAACAAATATACAAGAAGAAAACAAACAACCCCATCGAAAAGTGGGCGAAGGACATGAACAGACACTTCTCAAAAGAAGACATTCATGCAGTCAAAAAACACATGAAAAAATGCTCACCATCACTGGCCGTCAGAGAAATGCAAATCAAAACCACAATGAGATACCATCTCACACCAGTTAGAATGGCAATCATTAAAAAGTCAGGAAACAACAGGTGCTGGAGAGGACGTGGAGAAATAGGAACACTTTTACACTGTTGGTGGGACTGTAAACTAGTTCAACCATTGTGGAAATCAGTGTGGCGATTCCTCAGGGATCTAGAACTAGAAATACCATTTGACCCAGCCATCCCATTACTGGGTATATACCCAAAGGACTATAAATCATGCTGCTATAAAGACACATGCACATGTATGTTTATTGCGGCATTATTCACAATAGCAAAGACTTGGAACCAACCCAAATGTCCAACAATGATAGACTGGATTAAGAAAATGTGGCACATATACACCATGGAATACTATGCAGCCATAAAAAATGATGAGTTCATGTCCTTTGTAGGGACATGGATGAAATTGGAAACCATCATTCTCAGTAAACTATCGCAAGGACAAAAAACCAAACACCGCATATTCTCACTCATAGGTGGGAATTGAACAATGAGAACACATGGACACAGGAAGGGGAACATCACACTCTGGGGACTGTTGTGGGGTAGGGGGAGGGGGGAGGGATAGCATTAGGAGATATACCTAATGCCAAATGACGAGTTGATGGGTGCGGCACACCAGCATGGCACATGTATGCATATGTAACTAACCTGCACATTGTGCGTATGTACCCTAAAACTTAAAGTATAATAATAATAAAATAATAAAAAAAGAAAAACTATTAAATCAGCTCTCATTCATCTCCAGGGCCACTTTTAAGAAAGAATTAGGATTGTTTATTGTCTTACTCACTTTGGGCTGCTGTAACAAGTATCATAGACTAAATGGCTCAAACAGAAATTTATTTCTCACATTTCTGGAAGCTAGAAAGTCCAAGATCAAGGTGCTGGCAGACCCGATGTCTGGTAAGGGCTCTCTTCCTGATTGGTAGACAGCTATCTCCTTGTATCCTCACATGGCAGAGAGAGGTAGAAGTAGCTCTCTTCCTTTCATGACAGCCCTCATTCCTCCACACTCATAAGGTCACTGCCCCACAAATCCCCACCTCCTAATACCATTGCTTTGGGGATTAGGGTCTCACACATGAATTTTGGGAGAGCACAAATAGTCAGTCCATAACATTTACTGTCTCCAGAGATTTTGCCCTTCCCACACCCTCCCTAATGCAGTCTGTCCTGTGTTTTGAGACATGCATGCTCTTTGCATAGAGGACCCTGGAACTCACTTATACCTCAAGAAATAGGCTCTGGAACAAAAGGCTAAGAAAAATGCCAGTGTCACATTAATTCAAGTGTCTGTGTCATTTCATTTGTTGAAAAAGTAATGATGATGATAAATTTTTAATAAGGGAACCATGGCTACAGGGTTAAAAGAGGCCGGGCGCGGTGGCTCACGCCTGTAATCCCAGCACTTTGAGAGGCCGAGACAGGCGATCACGAGGTCGGGAGATCGAGACCATCCTGGCTAACATGGTGAAACCGCGTCTCTACCAAAAATACAAAAAATTAGCCGGCCTGGTGGCGGGCGCCTGTAGTCCCAGCTACTCGGAAGGCTGAGGCAGAATGGCGTGAACCCGGGAGGCGGAGCTTGCAGTGAGCGGAGATCCCGCCACTGCACTCCAGCCTGGGCCACAGAGCAAGACTCCGTCACACACACACAAAAAAAAAAGTACGGAAAGAAATCAAAACTGGGGACAGTCACTATCTCCCAAACTGGATGTCCCACGACAAGGGCTTCTTTGCCCTTCCACTAATGTGCCCACCTGACTTTCTGGTTCTTCCTGTCTTATCCAACAGATCTACTTGATACTGCCACACTTGTTGATCTCCACTGATCTCTGTTTCACATCCACCATCTGTACTCTTTGCTCCTCTCCTCCCTGCGCTTACTGTTACCAGGCTCTTCTGCTCTGCTTAAGAAGGAGCCCTCAGGGAACATACGACCTGCACAATTATTGCCCCTCTTATTTTCTGCAGACTGATGTAATTACACGGGTAACTTCCAATGTTTCCACTTTAATTATTGCTTTGGGGTGTGTGTAACTTCCAGGTTTGTTGCTATTTTAGGTCTAAACTTTTAAGAAATGTAAAGTATTAAAGTAATGGCCTTCGTGCCTTTCTTCTTAAAGATGGAAGTTTGGACAAACTTTATAATCAGTGTGCACATTCTATACAGAAAATGTTATCTAGTACCACATGCTCAGCACTGTGCCAGGTGCCATGTAAGACAGGAATCACATGACATTCCTGTCAGATCAAAAGACAATATATTATAAAGAATTGAATATAATCAAGTATCAAAATACAAAATGCTTTGAGTGCAATGGGTGTTCAGAAAAAGAAAAAAAAAAGCTACGGGTAGAGCGACCATAAATTTGGTCAGGGACTCAGGGGCCTAGAGAGGTGGGAGGGAGGCACTGGATCTAGAGGTTAAAGCACCAGATATAAATAAATGCACAGAAGAGGAGTAAGTTTGATTCAAGAAAGAGAAAGAACAGATACCCTTTACAAGGTTTAGTTTGTAAAGGACCCCATAGAATGAGAACTCTGACTTTGATCTACTGAGAAATGCAGCCACTGAAAACCACTGGATAGGGAATGATACGGAGTTTTTCTGGTAAGTTAGAAAGAATGGGGCAATAATCCAGTTCATATTCAGTTATTAAGAATAAACGACAAAAAGGAGTCAGAACAATACTTTGAACACAAAAATTACCCAATAAAAATGTTGACTACTATGAAATAATGTCAGGGACTGGTATGGTAGTAGTGGAAATGTTGGGAAAATAAATCTTATTGGAAAAACAGCAAGATGTGTTTCAAAATATCAGGAACAAAAAGACAACTCCAAGATTTTTTGAGAGGATAACTCTTATGAGACTAACATCTAGATTTTCCTATAGAAACACACATTTAATGACTTTGAAAACATGTACTTTACTGTATAATACTTATTTCAATTCACAGCCAATTCTTTTGGATTCCTAAATAACTGACCAACTTGTAACCCATTTCAACATTTCTAATCTATTCCAACATGAACAAAATTTTCAAATTGTTTGGGTAAATTAGCAAATGAATAGCTGTCCTCGATTTAGAATTAGAGACCTGGATTGACATTTTGGTTCACTCTAGGTAACCTTGAGCATGTTACTGAACCACTCCAAGCCATTTCTTACAAAATGGGACTACAAATCACTCTAAGGTTTGTTCTGAGGATTCAATGACATTAACACATTCAACACCTGGGCCTTATATTTGAAGATACTCAAAAAATTTCTTTACCTTCCTCTCCCCTTAGTAAGATAGGAGTTATAGTCTCTAGCCAGATCTAATTGTTCATGCTTTTTAGTATGTAACAGAATGTAATGAAAGAGTTGGAGAGTGAAATGGGAATGTGAAAAAACTTATCTTTCAAATTTAATAAATAGTAATCTAAAAATGACTTCACCCTGGGATTCAAGTTGGCGATCTTTCAGGGTAGTACATGAGAGACCCGAGCTCCCACTAGATCTACCCATACAAAGATGGGCTCCAATACGTGAATTCTTCATCTTCCCTTCCAGGGGACCATTTAAGATTCATCTTACACTTCCTATGATCCAACTCATTCTGACATATTCAAGCATGCACATTTCTTGTTAGGAAAAGCAAGGTATAGGCCCCTAAAGGCTGAGTTAGTATCAGGTCATTTTTGATCATTAAAAACCATTAACTAAAATACAAACAAGAGGGGGGGAAAAGCAGAATTTTTTAAAAAAGCATTTTATGAAATCTGAAGGCAACATAATTATGAAGTTAAAATGTATTCATTCCTAGATTCAATTAACTAAAGAAATGCATTAGGGATTAGTCATTCACCAGTGGTTTATGTATAGTTTTAATATTAGCCTAAATTAAATATATGTAAGAGGATAATACTCTCCGGGGAAGGAAATATAAATCTAACTTCTATTTTTTATCCACACCATTACTAGAATAAAATTCATTAATTTCAGTGCAAATTCAGGAATTTTACGTAACCATTGAAGAAATTTTAATGTCCTACCATAAAATTCTAGATTAACAATTTTTAAAAAAAGACTGAATACAAACTATCTGAAGACATTAATCAAATTTTTAATGTACCAATTTATTGCATATGTCAGTACAGAAAAATAGAAAGTATATTTTAAAAGAAATTTATTGTAAAAAACAAATGTAAATGTTTGCTTGCCATGGTTAGCACACAATGTACTATGACATTCAAATTTGAGTTATAAAATTTTATCACTTCAAATAAAATATGGCAAATAACAAAAATATGATTTACATTATGAAATGGGATTAACTTATTTTATACTGAACATACTTGAATATGTTAAAAACAACTTGAATTTTCCATATACGCTGTACTGACAGAAATAATTATAAATTATGTTAAACACACACTCACCTGTTACATATGTATATACGGCACTTTTTGTAAAAAAGTGTCTCATACATAGTCCTATTTTTAAACTACATTTTAAGATACAAAATATAAATGGAGGTATATTTGCGCCATTTGGCAAAAATGTATAGACTAGTATTAAGATGACTGCATTTATCTTGCCATACAAATGAATATATTATTTCCAATTTGCTAAAACTATGTGTGTATATATATATATAGTATTAAGAATAAACAGAAGTACATTTCATTTTCTACCCTATCAATTTAAAAAATAAATGTCTGTGCTCTGTCATTTCCATCTTTACCTGAGTAATATGAAAATACCTAAATTTAAGTGGATAACCCAAAAGGGTTATTTATGACTAATTTTTCCTCTCACAGTTTTTAAAAATACATATAATTATCAAACATAATAGGAAAATGGGAAAGAAGAATGAGTGGAAGAGTTCAGTATCTCAATCATGACTTAATTAAAAAGTGACTTCTGTGACATTCTTTTTACAAGTTTACCTTACTTATCCCTATCCTCAAGGAGAAAAGGGTCTCCTTAATATAAACTGCTCTTAAGCTATCTGAGCTTGAAAGATAATTTATAAAAAATGAAATATGGCCTTCACTCTTTAATTTCTCCACACCTATTCCCACAAAGCCAAACTTACAAACATAAGAAATTAATATATAAGCATCAGATGGTATGAATTCTCAACAGGTATTACAGCGTAATTACTCCAGTGACATATTACCAAAGCTGTAATCTATGTAATTATCAAGTGTCTACAGGTAATCATAAATTTAAGCAGCCCTGTAGCAAAATTCAGAACACCATTTTTATGAAAATATCCATTTTAACAGTCAAAAACCTAATTGCAAAAACAGGGTTGTTGCAATGGCAAGTGCTCCAGTCACTTTTTGTTAGAAATGCTTTGCATTCAAATGTTTTGCATGATTTCCTTTCACCAATCTCATTAATTCATTATTTTCTACATCTAAATTTAAAAACTGTGTCACACTTTCTAGTTGTTTCTATCCTACTAGTATTCTATTACCTGTCACAAATTATTTCTTCTCTTATTTTGCAGAATTCTTTTTAGGGTCCTTTTTATATTTCTTTTTCACCAGTTTTTCCCCCCAATCATTCCCTTTAAAATAATGGATGTGAGATTTTATTCTAAATGAGCTGTATCTTGCCATATTTAAGATCACTCTAGGATCCCCAAATTTATAGTAACTTAATAACTTAAAGTTCTTTTGTAAACTCCTATCGCTGCTCTTGTATAAATAAGTCAGAAGTTAATACACAAGATAGATACATATACTTCCATTCCCACTAAGCAATGGGTCCACAGTAAAGGAGTGACTCCTGAAGAAGTCTCATTTTACTAAAACCAATTGCTTTGGCTACAAAACTAGAAATATTTTCAAAAATGATGCCATGGGCTTCATGGACCCCTGATACTAAGTTTGTTTTCCACCTCTTACCCATCTAAGGAAACAGTCTCAAATACAGATGCTAGTGGTGGTATAGCCCTAGGCACAGCCTCTGCCCTTAGCTGCAGAAAGAAAGGCTCCTTAACCCTAAGAGAATGAAGGTAGGGAACGCCAAACAAGTACTCTACAATTTTTGAAGTCCTGGCTTAAAATTTAAAAAGATAGTTTATAAACCTGGAGTATCAAAAAGAAAAAGCAGCATAAAAGCAAAATACTGATGAAGAAATAGCTTTTATACCTCATCAGCATATTTAGAACTAAAGCTGATAAATTTCTCCCTAGTGTAATGACTGATTACATAAAAACATAAGGTGTTTTTTTGTAAACTTTAAAGAATGATACAAATATAAGGTATGCCATGTAAGCTCGTGTCTAAATAAACATTTTGTTGTATTTTCTTTTTAATACATTAATATTTAGAATAGTCATTCTACATAGCAAGGACTGACAAGAATAATCTTTAATTGTGGTGAATTTATACATACAAAATATGCCTTCCATGATATGCATTACCAACTTGTTTTAAAAAGCAAGACTTTTTACAATTAGCAATGTATAGAAAAACATTATTCTTAGAAATCATACTTGCTATAATTTATTTTTTCTAAATACCGGCATAAAGTGAATAAGAATGCTATTTGGCAAAAGTATTTCTAGCCCTATCTCCATTGAAAGTTTTAAATTGAGGTCAAGATTATTGACCCATTACTTCTCTGTTCTAGTTGCTTGCAGAAAGCCACTAAATATAGCTAAAATATTCAAAATATTATATGTTAAAGCTGACATAATATTACACAAAGCTCAATTACATCTAATTTTTGAGGACTGCATGAAACAACTTGGCACAATTATGACTCATAGCGTGTATTTTTATTAAGTAAATCCTGCAAGTTTCAAGGGGCTTTTTTCTAAGTAAGATTTTCTTACTTTTCTATACATCTAAATCCTACTTCCCACCTATAGCCATTTAACTGCTAAATGTGGTAATAGGTTTTGTGTCAAAAAGCTCCAGAATTCCTTCATTCCCACACTCCTACATGTAAAACTTTTAAAATCAATAAATAAGACTTCCTAAAACTGTCTTTTGATTGTAGGAGTTCTATTTCACAGCAACTGGAACATTAAAACCAAGAACATTGTTTTGTTGTTGTTGTTGTTGTTGGATTTTGTAATTTATTTTCAAGAAGTCCAATAAATGATATCTTGCCTTTGATAGGTTAGATATAACTAGGTACTGGGATTTAAAATCAAAGGTGAGAATTTTTATAAAGTAGTATGTACAATCCTGCAATGATAAAAGACTTCCTAATTTAATTCTAAGTAGTGCTAATCTTCACTATGACTGCTATTAGTGGTTCAGCTGAAGACTTACAAAATCGATAGAAGCTAAAATTCTCTTTGCCACCAAAGTTACAAATGTTAAAAAGTTCAAATATGCACATCAAAGCTGCAGTAAAATTCTAAATTTCTATTTCTACATGCCATGATCCAGACTGTACCTAACAAAAACACGGTACATTTGTATTGGAAAACAGGGTCCCATTTATTTGTAAGAAAAAGCTGGATCTCAGCATTCACCAGAGCAAAATTCAATGGCAACCTGCACATAAGTCTCAATTTCACTTCTTGCCAAAAACAAAATAGAGTTTACATAAAAATAGATATAACCCAGATAACCATATACATCAGTATATGACCAGTGCTATTTACATGTAAAATGTTGCATTGCATAATTCAAGGAATAAAATACCATCATGCATTTCATTTAACTTTTAAGGTGAAAAATGCAGTTACAGAACTAAGTTTGCTTACCATGATTGTCCCAATATTTACTTAAGAAACAATACCCAAAGGTTTCTTGTTTACATATCTCTTTCCACATCTAGCTATTCATCTGTGTAACAGATTACACCACTTTAGCAACAAGAAACTTTTGAACAATATCTATTATACTGACATATTAAACTGAAGATATGAATACATAATCACACTGAAAGTTTTGATGAAAATGTATGAAAGAATCCCAAGAATTACAGTTTTTCCAATGTAAAAAACTATTTGGAATATCGTAAAGGAGCAGTGAAGTCCTTTCAAAGTTTAATGTCACTCTTCAGACAGGTACAGACATAACACACTTCTAAAAGGAACATTCTTTATCATTCTGCACAAATTAAAATACAATGCAATAATCAAAAAGGGAAACATTATATAATTGTTACATTAGATGAAGTTTTTGCCATTTCTTCAGGAGAATGGCTCTTTACGACTTCTTTGATGAACTGTTCAAGTGCAGTGAAATAGCCTTGGCACTGCCATGTGTCATTGTGAGTCCCATCTGGAAAAATGGCTAATCTCTTAGTCCGAGATGGGGAGAGTTCATAAAGTTGTTTCATCATTACTGGTGGAATTAATTGATCTGAGAGTCCAGAGATGAAAAGAGAAGGCATTCTGCACTGAGAGATTTTTCTGTAGGACAAAAATTTATTTTTGTAGCACCATAAAGGAAGGTAACGCATCGGAAAGAATGAAAATAAAGTGCTGGCCATATGTGGTATGCTTAAAAATGTGTTCTCCACCATAATGGCTGAAATCCTATGTGAATTTTCAGAAGCCAAATGAATAGCCACTGCTCCACCCAAGGAACGGCCAAAAAGAAAAATTTTTGTTTTATCAAGGTCAGGTCTAGTCATCACGTAGTCTAACACAGCTTCAGAATCTAAGTAGAGTCCTTCTTCACTTGCTTCTCCTTCACTTTTTCCATATCCTCGATAATCAACCAGCAAAAGGTTAACTTTGAGGTTAACCAACATAAGTAATGCATTTGGCAACCTGTGACCTATGTTGCCTGCATTCCCATGAAAATAAATTATAGTTGGGGAATAGGGTGAATTGTCTCCAGTGTATCGTATCAAAATAAGATTCAGACGTATTCCATCTTTGGTTCTGATGAAAATGTTTTCATGTGGAATGCCAGTGGGCATGGGAACATAAAGACGTGAAGAGGATGGCTGTTCTGGAAAATAAAGCAATACATCCTGGAATTTATACAGAATACCTGCTATTGATATGAATATTAACAAAAGTAAGATAATGCCTCCATACAGATGAAAAGTCACTATTAAAGGTAAAAGAGAAATACGGCAGAGAGCCCAAGACCATGAAGCCAAGGCTATTAGCCATCTTTCAACAAAGTTCCACAGCATCCAGGACTTTTCCATTGTAGCTCTCTGTAAGTATCCTAGAGAGAGAGAGGGAGAATATCAATAATTCAACATCTATCTATTCTTTTAAAAATCCACAATATAATAAACTATGGTACTAGGCCACATGTAATTGTTAAACATGGTAATAGGTACAGTCCATCCACAAAAGCAGCTGCTATAATTTCCCTTGTCCTTTCTGTTCTCAACATATCCTTTCTGTTTCTACCATATCCCTCCACTATCATATTTAGGAAACACTAATATTCTTCAAATTAACTCATTTTTAACAAGTGCTTATTTACTGCCAGCTATCTTCATATACATGTTCTCACGAATTTGACCCAAAAAAAGTTGATGCGATAGTGTCATTTTTTTTTTTTTTTAATGAGAAAACAGAAGCTCAGGGGCATAAGTAGACTGGCTATCATCTGCTTCTCAATGTAGAAGAGCTGGGAGGCAAACAAGCATGATTCTAGAGATCGTGGTACCTCTGCTGTTAGGTTACGTATGTCCAGGGCAAACTGTACTGAAAAGGCAGTTCAGAAATTCCAACATAGCAAGACCAATCTAATATACTTTGTCAATTTTTTTCACATACGGTAGCAAAAACTAAAGAAACTAGGGTAAGGAGTTGGGCAAAACAAAATAAAATAAAAAAAACAACTAGGGAAAGAAAGAATAAAAGTATCCCCCCTCTACCTCGAAGTTTTAATACTAAACTTAAATAATTTGCTTAAACATTAGATTCTAATATTGTATTAGTTTTAAGAAAATTATTAATGATTTATCTTTCATATGTAATTAAAAATAAATATCATATTGCTAGTGTCATGAGATCGGCAGTATCTTTTATATACTCTTTAATGAAGTTTCACGTCCTGGGGTCAATAGATTGCTAAAATGTATTGATAAGGCAATAAATACTTGAGGGTTCAGTGTGAAACAAATACACAGAAATCCTCTGAGAAACAGAGATAAATAAAGTAAAATGACTCACTGGAGAACAATTCTTAAAAAGATTACTAAAATATGTAACTGATATAAAGAAAGTAAAAACTATTAAAAGAGAATTTTTTGTTATCAAAAGGTTTATACATGTTGTCTTAAAAAGGCAAAAGAAGTGAGATATGTTACAAATTTTCTTATGTACTATTCGTCTACTTATGCTTATTTACTGAACTTTTAAAAATACTACATTTCCTTCTTTCCCACTGACCAAACTGCTATAAAGAGGTTATAGATTGATTATACAAATAATGAGTTGGATGATTTAACAAATTTGATTTTTTACTATTATTTCACTAAACATAGACTTTTACATTTGAATTATTATTCAAATGAACTGAACCTTTTTGAACATAAACCAACATTTTCCTGATTTCCCAGAAATCAACACTGCCACCCAGTGGTAGAAAGTTTTATTACAGTATCACGTCCTCCCTGAATAACTATTTATCACCTATTTCCAGTCTCAATTGCCTTTTCAGTAGAATGAGTTTTTAAAATGCTTACCTATGAGGCTGGTCATTAGTATCAAGTAAGATTAATAATGAGATCATTCATAAATGTTACAGACATGTTAACTTTATTTGCTTTTGTGACTGGTATTTCTGGCTCTACTACTTTCTTACTGTGTTCTGCTCAAATTAGTTCTTACTTAAAAATTATATAAAACCAGATAAAATAGCTCCAAATACACGAATAAGGCATATTTTAAAATTTGAATCTTATATTTACATTTATATCAATTTACATAGTTAAATTTTCAACTAATGAACTTTGAAAAGTTATTTTCGTTTTAGTAGCCTCTAACATCTAATTTTAGCAAACAATACTGAATTAAAATTTATAAGGCTAGGAATTGTATATCTTTTTCACTATTGCATCTCTAATGTCTAGTACAGCACTTTATATATACTTACGACTAAAACATTTTTAAAATAATCTAATTACATATACGAATTATTCAATTTATTTTAAAAAAAGTATTCTGAGCAGTGGGCATATATGTTTAAAACAACATCAGAAAAATGGGCGTATTTGTTTGGGTCTATTACTGGCTAGGAATAATAAGGGATAAACTTACAGTTTTCCACAAAACATTCCTGAAAAGTCACATGAACTAAACTGTTTTGTGATAAACAATCATAATCTTACAATGAGTTGTTGCACTATGGAAGTCGGAATAAAAGTCCATTCATCTTGAGTAATATCAAATGGAAGTCATTTTTAAGAACAGGTTAATAAAAATTGCTCTGGGGTGGCGGAGTGCGTGGGTATGGGCGTGTTTTCTCCTTAACATATTCTTATATTGCTGGTTTAGAGTAAGAACTCCACTCACAGATTGCCTTATTTTTACCTAACCCCACTTGCTAATAATCTCTGTTCCCTAGTCTGTATGATATATATTTCCATCTCAAAGGTGATCTTAAAGGAACCAGGACAAGTGAACAATATCAGGAAGGATTTTTAATTTACTGAATTTGCTGAAAGTATCAGCAAAGCATAATTACCATGCACCATCTGCTGAGATGTAAAAACAACTTCATACCCAGATGTTATGACAGTCAATAGAAACAAACACTGCCTCTAATAAAGTCGACTGCATGGATCCTACAGCCAGCATTATGTTTTCTATTGATTTTGTCAATAAATTAGTGTGAGTAAACGGTTAACAAAACCTTTCTCCCTCTTCAGATAAAAAATGACCTCTCCTTAACCTTCCTGCACTGTTTCCCTGGAAACCTGATAAAGGTGGGATATCAGCTGTGTTTCTAAGCAACAGTGTAGTAAAAATGGCTCCTACTGATGAGCTACATCTGGACTGAGAGGACAGTGAGCAGGGCTAAACATGCCCAGTGGGAAATATAAACAGGGGCTTTTCTGAATTGAATATGACTTGTAATTGGCTTGTCATTTGCTTAGTCCTGGATGCTATACTCACATGCTGTCACAAAAAGACACTGTTTCCTGTGGAGCATGAAGCAGCTAAGCCAGGGTGGTGCTCACTCCCACCCTTGTGTCATTTTCCACTAGACCTGAGCTATCATCTGGAACAATATACCTAACACTGACATGTTGGGTTTTCAAAAAAGCAGAAAGGCTGATGCACAGTACGGTCCACTATGGTATACTGGGTCTTGTGAGTATCAATGTCCAATTGACCCCAAGACCACTGCTACTAGTCATGAAGAATGAGTGAAGCAATCAAGTATGTCCTATGTGGTAAAACACCTATAAAACGTGTCTTCAGAGGAGACGTATTATTTGTTGGGTTCCTCTGCATGTGAAATCCATTTGCTGATAACATCTTGGCATCATAAAAATCAGGAAAAAGGATGCATTTAATACACTCAAACTTATACCAACCAGAAGGGCTGCTGAGTAGGAGAGCCAATTAGATCTGTTCCATGTAGAATATAGAAATGTAGATAATCAATAACTTCTCATCTTCCAGTCTTCTTTTACATCATTATTGTATGTATTTTTAACCTTATGTCTACATCTTAAATGAATACCTGACAGTCTCATTTCTCAATTTTCTGTTTGCTATGTTATCAGATCTGGTATTACATGTCAAACATTTCTAAAACCCACCAATCTGTGGTTTTAACCACTGCCAGTAACTCCTTAACCATTTACTATCTGAGAACTTGCTGACTTCTCATAATGATCTCTCATAAAATGTAAACTTCACTTTAAAATAAATCTAGTGGATTTTTCTCAATCCACACTGCAACACCAGACCCCCAAAGTGTCATCTGCTATTGGCTTCTCCTCTACACTCAAATTGCTGTTTCTCTCTGCCCTATACCCCAAAAAGCAGGCATTTTCCAAGGTCTTCTCCACTCATTTAGGATATTATGTTCTTTCCCTCAGTGATTTCATTCCTTTTCATGGCTCCAATTATCACACCTGTGTATGAATTATTCCCAATCTACAAGTCTACTTTTCATCTACAATCTCAATTTACCTGTTCCTCACATACCTGATGCTTCACTGATATTTCAAACTTATCCAAAACTAAACACATCCTGCTCCCTTCCCAACATTTTGCAGACTTTATGCTAATTATACACAAAAAAAGCATGATGTGTAAACAAATACATTTTTTAAAAACCCAGGATATGTAGCTAAGATTTAAGTATTACAGTTTATTATAACTTGTACCAGTCTTGTATTTGAATGAAAAAAAAATCAACCTTAGAAACAACTTTTGTGCTTTCTAAATGAAGTGGTTTGAGGTGTCACATTGATATTAGTGAGTGTCTCAAAAAATAATCTACTGAAAGCATGACTAATCTTTATTATCATGTACTGTATAAATTAGATATGACTGTTTTCCTTTTACAAGAATGGTTTTGCAGTATTAGTGACATCCTGCTATACTACATAAGTAGTTTGATCATCTGATGCAATTTAATATATGGTGCTCATCTTGAGGATTTATGGTCCTAATTGGCTTGTTGTAGTCACCTCTAGTGCTCCCTACTTACTGTCTCTAAATTTAAGTCCATGACGGGTATACAATAAACAATTTGAGACTAAAAATAAGAGCCATCTTGAACTGTAAAGCTCTCAGACCACCTTGCTGGCTAAGTGTTAGCTGAATGGTAAGTCAGCTAAGGGCATGAGTGATGGCCATGCTTCTCTGATGTCTACTAATCATCTCCTGTGTTCATATAGGATCACGAATGGTTCCATTTTTAAGGAAAAATATTTCATTTAAATAACTGTTACAAACTGATGCTTTAGAAAAAGAGATCAATATTGAAGTCATGCCCACTACGAATGGTATGAGTCCTCAGAATATCACTGCAGGCTCCCAGGGGAGCTGTGAAACCCAGCGTGGACCACTGAAGCAGGCCTACAGTTGATTTCCCAGCCTCTTCCGGAAGAGATGGTCATCAGATTCCAATGCATCCTAGTATACTATACAGTCCTTGCTCTCAAGTAGCTTGTGATCTACTCAGAAACGTTCAAGCAACTCTTGAGGTACTCGGGAGACAGATATGGATATAAATAACTACATATCTAACATAAGTTCATTTAATTATAGAGCAGACAAAGAAAAATCAAAGAAAGATGACAATTGTCATTACATATAGCAAAGGAAAATCAAAACCTTAGCTGTATCTTTCCTTCACAACATAATTTTAGTAGTCTCTGGATTTCATCAAGGTTGATTACTTAGAGAAACCAAGTGGAAACTTATGCAATGTTTTAAAAGCAGGACAAAACGTAACTCCAGGATTAAGAATCTCTATTACTTTCCATCAAACAGCTGTCTGTGACACTTATTTTTATTCATTTAGCACGATTATTCACAGAAACTGCAAGTATTCAGCATAATCTAAATAAATACTTGGCAAGGACAGCATAGAGGAATTTAGAGCTGTTAAACTGGATGAACTTTGAGGGCTCCATTAAATCTGAGATCTTTCTATGCCAGTGGTTCTCAAAAGGTGGTCAGAAACCTGAGGGTCCCTAAGACCCTCTAATGGGGTCCACAAGATCAATATTATGCTCATAATAATACTAAAATATCATTTGCTTTTTTCACTGTTTGACATTTGCACTAATGATGCATAAGCAATGATGGGTAAAATTGCTGGTGCCTTTATAAGAATCAAGGTAGTGGCCTCACGTGTTGGAGTCACTGTATTCTTTATCACCATGAGCTCACGGTAAATGAGGGAATAATCCAGTTTTACTTAAGAATGTCAAAGAAGAAGCAGTAAAAATTATTTTATCTCAACTAACAAGTACACATCTTTTTAACACATTGTGTGACAAATGTGTGACAACATTGGAAGTGCACATAAAGCATTTTGTGCTGTGTATTGAAATACATTTGAATTGTGAGCTGAACTAGCTGCTTTGTTCAGGTAACAACATTTTTATTTAAAAAGACAACTGACAAACTATGGTTGTTCAGACTTAGAGGTTTGGCAGATACTTACTAGAAAATGAATGAGGTTGCCAATAGCTCCTAGACACTTATGGGACCTTTTTGATGGCACTGTGGTAATCTATTAATATTAAACGTGTCACCATTTGGAAAAATCTGCATAACTCCATAAACCAATATATTCCAAATGACCAATGAATGGTGTCACAAAATCAAGCAAACGTGAGTAAAAAATTCACTACAAACCAACAGATTTTGATGTAACAAGAGACAACAATTTCTCTGATGTAGGTTTCAGATGGCACAATACAACTGACCTTTAAGGAAGTGCCTCCTGTTGGGTGATGGAGTCGTACCAACGAGTATCCACAATTCTCTACTACAGTACTCTTCCCTTTACAACTACAAATTTGTGTGAGCCTGACTTTCTTCATGTTTCACTTTAAGAGCCTAATAATCTGCCTGTCTTCTATGAGGCAGACATTAAAGATAATTACAAAAATATAATCCCACACCTCTATTTTTTGTAATTACAATTGTTTTATATAAAATTTTATTTATGTGAGTATGTAATGAACTTACTACTGCTATTTTTAAATGAATTAAAACTTCGTTTTCCAATTTTAATTTATACACTTTATAAACTTCCAGTTTTCCCATTTTAATTTATACACTTTATAAACTTCCAGTTTTAATTTCTAACACAATAAATATCTATATAATCCACATACATACAAAAAAATCTTTGGGATCTTTACATTTCTAAAATGTAAAGGGGTCTGAGACCAAAAAGCTTGAGAACCATGGTTCCATACTATTTAACCATATAACTGTACTGCCTTATGCCCCAGAGACTTGCCTTCTTCAAATTAAGAAAGATATATTACATTTATTTAAATCCTTTCTGCATTATAACATATATAAATATATTTAAGGTTTTTACCCAGTAATATTTTCTCCAAAAATTAAAAATAAATAAAAACATATATATCAAGAACTGAAACTCAAAAGTATAGGAGTAAATACATTGTAATTATTGCCGTAAGGTTAGTAGGAGAATAAATTAGACAAATCTATTATATCATAGGTAACATTTTACAATAAAAATTGTATCTTAATGAAGGTCAGAACTACCCTACAAATTAAATTCTAGTTATTCTAATTATTTTTAATTAAAAAGTGTACATTGGGCCAGGCGTGGTGGCTCATGCGTGTAATCCTAGCGCTTTAGGAAGCCAAGACAGGTGGATTGCCTGAGCTCAGGAGTTTGAGACTAGTCCGGGCAACATGGTAAAACACCGTCTCTACTAAAAATTACAAAAAATTAGCCGGGCATGGTGGCGCGTGCCTGTAATCCCAGCTACTAGGGAGACTGAGGCATGAGAATCACTTGAACCCAGGAGTCGAGGTTGCAGGGAGCTGAGATCATGCCACTGCACTCCAACCTGGGTGACACAGTGAGACTACGTCTCAAAAAAAAAAAAGTGTACATTGTTTTGCATATTGCATATCGAGCTACGGATTCTGCCACCAGCAAATGGTCTTTTAAAAATACAAAAAAGTGCATTACCCATAGTGAATTACAATGAATTTCCGAAAAACAATTTGGCAAAAGGCTAAACAATTTCAAATACAATTAAAAAGTCCTAAGTCATAAAGGCACTATTATTTCTTTAAAGATCTTTAAGTCCATCCTAAATTGATAATTTTGGGAACAGCTTGTTTAAAAATAAAAACTGTTCATACATTAAAAAAAATGTGCAGGTTCAAGTGAAGACTGTAAAAAGTGGAAAGGGAGTTCATGTGTCAATGCCGACATCCACATCCCAGCAGAGAATGAGGACCCCACACCCCATGGGCTCATTAATTACTCTGGGTGAATCACAGCTTCCAATCACATGTGAAGTAATGTGGAACTCAGATTCAGTATTCTTATATCAATCTCTCTCCTCTTCTGTTAAGCATTGGGAAGTTAAGAAACCATGCCAGCTGCACAGCTGAAATGGAAACACAAATAGCTGCTATCAAGGTGTTGGAGACGCCACAGAATGAATTATCTATTTCCCTAATGGTTACCCACATGCCATCAATAATGAAAAAGTGTGTATTAATAGTCCTATGGGACAAATGAACAGTAACTGCCTATGGAGATGCTGGATAATAACTGGATGGTTCAGACAGCATCTTTAACTAGGATTTAAATCTGTATGAGCAGATAGCTCAAAAATTATACCAGGCAGCAACTTAGTAGGTTTTTCATGCTTGAAAATCTTGGCAAATAGAGTCAACTCTGGCAGAAGTAAAATGAGAGATTATTGTTACTATGGAAGCCAACCACAATTTGTTCTGAGATTATAAATATCTGAAATGTTTAAAACAAATCCACTAGCCTAAAACTGTAGTGATGTTAGACTGATAATGAAATTCACAAAGTTTCCAATTTATAAATGGGCAATGTTCTAAAACTTTACCTATAAACTAGATGGATGAAACTTAGAATATTTGTTTTGTATAAAACCAGTGTTATATAACATTGAGTATGTGAAAGTAAGTACAACTAGAAGCCTTACTAGAAGTATCTAGATTCTCAGGCTAGCTCATAAATGCATGTAGTCCATGTACTGGAAATACTACATCTTTGCAAGGGATTTCAGCAGAATATACTGTTGTAGGAGTTCACACCATGTGAAACAGAAACATAAAATATAATAATGTATTATAAAATCTGTCATTTGAGGAAAAATATCTTACTTAGAAGAACTAGAGCATCTTTTAAGTCTACACGAAAAAAGGCTATTTAAAGGTCTTAAGACTTTCCTGGGGCAACTAAACAAGGATTAGAAAGATTTCAGAATCTGGGTAATACATTAAACAGAGAAACAGAAATAGATTCCCCTGAGATAAGTTATGAGAAGAGATCATGGGAAAATGTTAGATCCAACAGTTTCCTGCACCTATCACTAAGTTATATTGTTAGCCCAGGGCAATTTGGTTAGTAAACCCTCTTATCCACATGCCAAGAGGTCTCTGATGTGCCCAAGAAGAGGGCAGTGTGCCAAGGGCTACCTGTAGGTACCTGGCCTGCTTTCATCATTCCAAGTTAACTATCAGTGGGAGGCAGTGTGGTGCAATGGAAAGGAGACAGTGTTTTGGGTCACGGTCAGTTAAGAGATAGGTAGCTTTTGCCAACTCACTTAGCCTCTCTAAATATATATTTCCTCATATGTAAAAGGAGGATGAAAGATTAAATTGAACTACTGTGGAGATAAAATGTAATAGTGTGTTAAGTGCAGCTACTTCTATGAGACAAAATTTAAATTACTTAATTATGTACTACAGCAGAGTATGTGAAAGTAAGGACAACTAGAAGCCCTATTAGTTCTAGATCAAATAATGGATATGATTCCCTAGAGGTACCGTATCTGAACACAGGAAGTAATCAGAGCAATGCACTCTTTCTCTGTTAAAACCAAACTCAGGTAGTAGATCCTCTAGAAAGCTTTCCTTGGACCCCTATTCCCTCCTGCCACCCATTCCATATTCTGTAGTTTGTGCAAACTTACGTGGCAGAAGTTACTATTACAGCGTAATTAACCTGCTTACACAGGCTGTGAGTTCCTCGATGACACAGACCTCGTCCTATTCAACTCTACATTTTCTGTACGCAGCAGTGCCTGATGCCTAGTGGGCCTCTATTAACGATTATTTAATTGAGCAGCTGATGTCTTAGGTAGGATATCATGACATTAACACTAAATGGGCAATCAAGAAATCTTACACAGTAAAATAAAATTTGATATTTTAGTCAAAGACGAGTGATTTCCCTAAGCATGCATACAAATAAGTATTGATCCACGAACCCCCTCCCGTCAAAAGAGATCAGTGAAAAATCCAATATCAACACACAAAGCCAATATACTCATCTCTTTCCATCCAGTTACTATCACATAGTAAACATAAATAAGAGTTGTTAAATGGGGACGGACTTTTTTTTGGTTTCGATACCTTGGGTAGTAATACTAGTAATTCATTTTACTTAAATGTTGACTAAAATCTACAGCAAAATTGACTTCGATTGTATGGGGTGCTTTTTTGATGTTTCCTGAATACCCCAGAACTTCCTGCCATGATATTCACAGGTCTAAACCTGTTACTGACGTGATTAGATCGGGGCTCTCCCTCTCTCCAACCTAGTAGCTGGAATTATTCTATTTTACTTTTCATGTCTGTGTGGGAGGGTGGCGGAGCGGAGGGTTGGATTTTAGGGATCGTAGGTTTGTACACATTACTGGAAATACAATTGACATAGAACACTAAGATACGTTTTAGGTTCCAATTACAAAACGACACCCGGCGAGCCTCTGGCAATGCGCGCACCTTAGTTTCCAAAACAGGTATGTGGCTTCAGTTTGCTGCCCCTGGTGAGTGGTGAGCGGAGTCGGGGCGGCCGGCAGGGCTGCAGCCCGGACAGACACGGCGCCCCGGGCTGGTCCTCCACAACCCCCGGCGCTCGGCCCCCGCACGACCCCCAGGGGAAGCCGCGCTAGCCCCGGGGCTCCCCCCACGGCCTCCCGGGAGGGTTTCGCGCCCGCTTGGAGGAGCCGGCGGCTCCCCGCGACCCTCCTAGAAGGAGCGGACCGGCGCTCGGGCCCCGCGGGCTCGGGGTCCCCGAGCCGCACTTACTCAGACTCGCGGACAGGCTGCGCAGTCGGCCGCGGGCACGAAACCGGGCGCCGCGCAGCAGCGTACCCCCGCGTCGCTTCCGTCGCTCCTCATCATCCTCCTCCAGCCCAGGGGCCGCTGCCGTCGCCACGGTCTAGCCCGGAGCTCCTGCTTCGAGCTGTAGCCCCACTTCCGGCCCCCGCTCGGGTGTCGCCGGCAAATGCCCCCGCCGGCTCCCACATAACCTGTTCTCCGTCTCCGCTCCCGGAGTGGGAACCCTGCCCGCTCTTCCGAGCATGCGCAGAAGCCGCTGCTAGTGAGCCCCCGCGACGGTGGCCCGGACGGAAAAGATACCTCGGCGGCGTGGGCCCGGCTCCCTGCTCCAGGACCTGGGGATCTTGGCCTTCCACCCTCCTCCGAGCACCAGGACTTACTCCAGTTCCGTACCCGAGGCCTCCGTGGTGAAGAGGCGCCGGACCCGATGAGCTCGGGAGTCCACCATCGCTCTGCAAGCCGCAGGTTTGCGGAGCAATTTGTTCTGCCTGATAGGGTTGTTAAGGGTGTCGCAATGAGGTCCACGATTTAAAGCGCTTCCATAACTCTTTTTCTCCTTTTACCTCTACCAGAGTGGTCTGTCAAGGGCGAATGCAGGTTTTGTGAGGCCTGAACCTTGTGCCATTTGGAGAGCCCTTTTAAAGAAAAATAACGTAAAATTGTCTTATTTTTGCAAATTTTACCGAGGTACACGACCATGGGAACACCTCGTTAGGGCCCCTCTCAAGGCCTTGGACGTGTTCACAAAAATGGGCCCTTAAAACTTGGGCTACATTAGCTTCACTGTCAACCCCCCTGTGCACTGAAGTGTACACACTTGTTTACAGATGTGTGCCTCCCCTCCCTTGGGCTTTCCTAATTCTATGTCCCCTATTTTATATATACAGAGGATATTTCATAAATTTGTGGGGTTTTTTTTTTTTTCCTTTTGAGACGGAGCGTCGCTCTTGTCGCCCAGGCTGGAGTGCAATGGCGTGATCTCGGCTCACTGCAACCTCCGCCTCCCTGGTTCAAGCGATTCTCTCGCCTCAGCCTCTGAAGTCGCTGGGATTACAGGTGCCCGCCACCACGCCCCGCTACTTTTTGTTTTTGTTTTGTTGCTGTTTTGAGACGGAGTTTCGCTCTTGTTTCCCAGGCTGGAGTGCAATGGCAAGATCTCGGCCCACCGCAACCTCCCGCCTCCCGGGTTCAAGGCGATTCTCCTGCCTCAGCCTCCGGAGTAGCTGGGATTACAGGCATGCGCCACCACGCCTGGCTAATTTTGTATTTTTCTTCAGTAGAGACGGGATTTCACCATCTTGGCCAGGCTGGTCTCAAACTCCCCACCTCTGGTGATCCGCCCACCTCGGCCTCCCAAAGTGCTGGGATTACAGGCGTGAGCCACCAGGCCCGGCCTAATTTTTGTATTTTTTAGTAGAGACGGGGGTTCACCATGTTGGCCAGGCTGGTGTCAAACTCCTGACCTCAAGTGATCCGCGCACCTCAGCCTCTTAAAGTGCTGGGATTACAGGCATTAGCCACCGGCCCGGCCTGTGGTGTTGTTGTTATTGAACATATGTGTCTTGCTACCAGATGGAGAGCTCCAGGTCAAAGCTGGGTTCTTGAATCATAGCTTCCTAATGTTGATCACGGAATAAGTGCCAAGCATATATAAAGTAGACCATTTACATAAATAAATTAATAATCATGGCAACTCTAGAAGATACTTAGTGAAAAAAACCCTTGATTGTCTTTGAACCAAGCAACTAAAATACCATGATGAAATGGAGACTGGGCTTTGAATCAATTTGGAGTTTGCCTGGTTTCATAATTCGTGGTTCTTCTCATGTAACTAATACAAAGTCCAGCTTCTGACATTGTAGGAGCTCAGTAGAGGTTGAACAAGCTACAAATGTACACGGATAGGTACCCTCTCCTAAGATGGGCAAGTGGAGGCTCCTCTACCTTAACACTATTCATTTTTCCTCCAAAATAAATTGATAACTAAATTGAAGAGCAGATACTCACAAAACAATATCATGAGACTTTACAACATCACAGATGATTTTAGATATTCAGGCATCTTAGGTCAATTAGACATACGAAGTAAATAACTGAATGTTCTTGGGCTAGACGGAACCTCCACTACAAACTAGCACTGAATGAAATGTGTCAGTTTTGAAAAAGGAGGTTTTTATACATTACACAACCTCTAAGGGCACTTAACAGCTCTAATATGTTTTATCAGGGCCCACTGCAGCAAAATTTATTTTATTGTAAAGCAATATTTTATGCTAAAATAAAATAGTTCTAAAAGTTGTTTCCACCCCTTTTTATGAATAACTTCTCACTTCTCCATGGCGAAAGAGGACTGACCACAGCAAAAATTCGGTGGAAACCAACAGCTCCTGGAACACAAAAACTGGGGTTGTTTATAATCTCTCCACCCTGAATATCTAGCACCATTACTATATAATAATAGGTGCTCAATAAAGGTTTGTTAAATAACTTTATTTTTAAACCTTAAACAGATACTAGAAGAGTCCATAGTTGATTTCTGGTCATGCAACGGTTTATTTCTATATTGTAAGTTATGTATTGTTATGTATTATTTCTGTATTAAGAGAACTGAGACCACAGTAGCAAACATCATTTTAAAAAAAAAAAACAGCTCTATATAGTTTGCAAAAGCCTATTTTTTTAAAGTTTAAATGAAACAACCAACGTTTTGAGTTGGGAGGATGCCCTGTTCTCTCTTGGGAGTTTTCACAACCAGCGAAATCAGTATAGTTACCACTGTTTTACGTACAGAGAACAAGAATTAGAGGCTATCACTAGCCAGAGCACAAAGTGATCTTAGGTCTCCCTCGAGACAAAATCCACTGGCGTGTGGATCAACTGCTTGCAGAGAGCATCTGCTGCCGAGGCCAATAGGAGCCGTGTGTACTCAAGACCCTAACCAGGATCCTCCAGGTCCCGCCTCCGCAGCCCCACGGGGCTGCCGGCCCCCCACCTCCCATCGCGAGCCTGGCTGCGCCGGCGTGCTTGAGCCCGGTGACTGCAAGGCCCCCGGGTCTCCCCTGCGCCTGCGCGGCGAGCAGCTGGCGGAACCGGCATCTTCTGGCGCCAGCTTCCGGCTTAGCGGCTGAGCTTCAGGCTTGACGTCAGGTGGGAAGGGTGTGGGGTGGCAGGTGGGGGCGGTTGGGAGGTGGGGGCGGGGGGGTGGGGGGTGGCAGATTGACGGTGTGGGGGGAGTCAAGTGGAAGGTGTGGTCCAGCAGGCGGCGAGAAGTCTGTGGGGCAACAGACCGGGGGAAGGTCTGTGGGGCGTCAGGCGGGGTATCTGTGGGACGTCAGGTTGGGGTCTGTAGGGCGTCACGATGGGGGTCTGTGGGGCGTCAGACGGGGGAATCTGTGGGGCGGCAGGTGGGGGGTGTTCGGGGCGGGGTTTGGGGTGTGTGTGGCGGCAGGAGGCGGGGGAGGTCTGTGGGGCGTCAGGTTAGGGTCTGTGAGGTGTCAGGCGGGGTTTACGTGGGGTGGCAGGTGTGGGGTGTGTGGGGAGTCAAGTGGGGGGTGTGGGGCGTCAGATTCGGGGTCTGGGGGATCAGATGGGTGGTGTCTGGGACGTCAGGCGGGGGTCGGGGGGTCGTCAGGCGGGGAATGTGTGGGGAGTCAAGTAGGGGAAGTGGGGCGTCAGATTGGGGGTCTGGGGGATCCGGTCGTGGGGGTGTCTGGGACGTCAGGCGAGGGGCCTGAGGGGCGTCAGGCGGGGGGTCTGGGGGGCGTCAGGCGGGGGTCGGTCTATGGGGGCGGTAAGCAGGGTGTTTGTGCAGCGGCAGGTGATGGGAGTTGCCGAGTTCACAGCGCTGTAGACTGCGCCGCGTTAGAAGCCTGGCCTCCTGATGCTGTGCTCTTCATCTAGACCCAAGCCCCAGGTCGTGGGACGATTGTCCCGTTTTTGACTCCCTGGAACTGTGTTGCCTGCTTTACCTGCGTACATGTTGATTCTTTCTCATGGCAACCCCGCAGGAAACCATCAAGATCTCATTTTACAGCTGGGATTCTCTGGTTCACAGAGGTAACGGAGCTTGCCCGAGGCCAGGTATTCACTGGGAATCCGTGAAGGGTTGGGGGAGAGTAGGGGGAACGGGCAGAGGAATGATGTAGACTCCTTCGGGATTTTCCATTTTCCGAGAGGGTACAGGGGGCATTGGAGCGGGAGAGACTTTAGACTTGGAGGGAATTACTTTATTTCTCTTCTTACACTTGGTCTTTCATTAACTTTTGGGATCCCAAAGCCCTTCCAGCGTCTTTGTCTGCTCATTTCTTTCTGCTGAGATTGTCCCAAATTGTCACTAAGTGCTGTGGAAGATAGGCAACTGTAAACCCTTTGTTTCCTAGGGAAACACAGCTTGTCAAGGGTTGCATGAAGGATACTTCAGTTGCATTAGTCACTTACTCCTTTTTTTCCTCTCTCTTTTTTAAGTGCAATAGCATAGCACTTAATCACCTTCCATAGTCACTGAATAAAACCTGCCGGTTTATTTTCATGTGTCACTTCAGGACAATTTAGTCAGAACTGAATGAATGATGAATCGTTATTGTGTACTAATTGCTTGCATTCATTCTCCTGAAAGCTTTGCTTATTGTTAAAGAGTGAAGCTTCTTCCCACCTTTTTATCTCGTTAATATTTTGCAATACTTATATTTTAAATGTTGCTTGGATCAGCAAGCATTATAGTATTAAAATTATCAAGACTTACTACTTTTTAAAGCACATTTTGTAGATTATCTGATTTTTATCTTCATTCTAATTTCTACATAGTTTTTAACCCCATTTTATACTTTAGGAAACTGAAGCTTGGAGAAATTAAGTAATTGCCCAGTATCACACAGCTGTTAAATGTTACCATCCACATTTGAACTCAGATTTATTAGAGTCTAAAACCTGAGCCCTAACCAGGAACCTCCTCATTTGTCTTACTGCAAATGGAATGAATCAGCTAAAATCCTCAGAATCCAAAAAATAAAATTAGCATGTAAAAATGAATGGAAGTCCTAATCTTTGACTTTTTATGCCGTTGTAATAAGCAAAAATACTTACGCCTAGTTTATGGCAATTTTGGAATCCTTGTTATATGCGTAGCCATTTTAGGATACATGTGTATCCACACCATTACCTACATTTTGTCATTATAAAGTAATTTAAGTCCTTGCCTGGGATTTGTTGAGCGCAACTTCAACTTTGAGACCATGTAGAATCTATAGATATATCTGTAGAAACTATATACCAATATTTGAATATTAAAGAAATATTAGTTAACCTACTTTATTTTACATAGTTTATATAGAAATTGTAGATATAGCATTGTGTACCGTGTTGTACTCCCTTGAGGGAGCAAATTTTGGGAGATAGGGCAGTGAACATACATAACCAGGTGTTACAGTCAGTTATGCAAACCAGATTCAGAGAGAGGAAACAACAGTATATTCAAAGATAAAAGTTTCAGGAAAGTGGTCTGTCATGCGTTTATCCCTCGATCTAACCCACTCAGTAGAAGCTGGGTTTCCTTTGTCAGAAATTAGACTGAGAAGTGCAGCTTTTTTCTCTATAGGCCACCAAATGGCTGTTGTAAACCATTGCCAGGGCAGTCAGATCTACTGAATATTTTTAACCAAACTGAATCTCACCCACTGTGTGTCTGCGTGCGTGCGTGTGGGAGTGTGTGGTATGTAACCAGACCATAGCTTTCCCTAGTGTGCTTATCCAGGAGTCAACTCTAGGTGTTCAGTAATTCATTCAGCAAACCTCCTACATGTCTGCCACTAGAGCACAAATTACAGCACAATTCCTGGCCTCTAGAGACTGACAGTATAGTAAATGTAGTATTGTCATTAGCCATTTGATTTATTTTACTGGATACTAGATAATGTAGCCTTGTGCATGTGTGTGTTGCTCATTTGTTTGCGAATTGGAAGATGGGGAGTCACATGTTTTCTGCACTGTAATAGATCTCCCCACTCCCAGCAAAACTTCTCCGACTCCACTGCCTGGGATACATGGTGGTGTGCCAGGAGGGGTCTGAAACCACAGGATAAAACATAGTTTCTATTCATGGACCATACATTTTACTTGAAATCTTTTTTTGGAAAAGTTATTTAACATTACGTAGTTTAAACCATATTAAAATTACTCTAATATATTTATCTTCCAGTAGAACTTGTATGAATATTTAAAACTAAAGAAATTTACACTTGTGAAATTTTAGGAAATATTCTTGCCCTAGCTTAGCAAGGTACCCATTATTTCTTCTCTGACTTTAGCAGATACTTTAGGGAAAAGCTCTCCCCTCAGGACATTTTACGTTTGTTTTATTTTGTTAAAGCAGTTGGCATTTTATTATACTCAGTTTCCACTACACTCCCCCCCTTTTTTTCTTTTCTTTTTTTCTTTTTTTTTTACAGAATATATTTTCTTTTAAAGCAGAAACATGCAGTATTTTCCCCTAGCACAGTGTATGTAGCACATCTAATATGTAGTCATTAAATACTCAGGGAATAACTGGCATGGAAATATGAAAAAAGCAGCATACTAATAAATTTATACTTATAAGACAGTAAGTAACTATGGTAAAATAGATAAAGTGAGGATTTTATGGGTAGGGCATTTTGAGTTGGAATCGAATGCTGGTGTGATTTGGCGTAGCTAGCAGTGAAGAAGTGAAAGGAAACATAGACGTAGGCTTTGTTTGGCTGGAAGAAGAGGGTACCTGTTTTTTCCTTTGTTTTGTTTTTTGGTCAAGGGCCCTGCCTATGATTAGGATTTCTAGGAAGTCAAATTTCAATTCAGCAAATGAGTGATTTGTTAAAAATATCTGTTCGAAGATCAAGTTCATTTCTGGTGCTATGTGGTAGTCTGACAGGGAAAGAAGAGACATACATGAAAGGCCTTCCCTCAGAAGCTCAGAAATGAAGTGAATTAAGCCTGATGAGTTTTTTTGTCACCATTATTAGCAATATTTGTTTGTATTATGTGCTAAATAATTAATATATAGAATAACTGGAATTTAAAGAGAAAATTAAAATGATTTCTGTATTATAAATACAGGAAATACAGCTATATAGCTGATGATACTTTTCATAATAACTTCAAATTAGGGTTGGAGCAAAATAGTTATTAAATGTAGAGGTTGAAAAGATATATCATTTAGAGCATTGATCTTTTTTTTAGTAAACATTAATAAACATTTATTATGATCTCAGTGATCTTTGTAAGATCTTTACATTAAATATTTAGTTGAATCTTATCTTTTACTTAAAGTTATTCTCTTTTTGCTTTACTAGTTAAACGAGAAGATTCGTCACCGCTTTGATGGCTGCCTCACAAACTTCACAAACTGTTGCATCTCACGTTCCTTTTGCAGATTTGTGTTCAACTTTAGAACGAATACAGAAAAGTAAAGGACGTGCAGAAAAAATCAGACACTTCAGGGAATTTTTAGATTCTTGGAGAAAATTTCATGATGCTCTTCATAAGAACCACAAAGATGTCACAGACTCTTTTTATCCAGCAATGAGACTAATTCTTCCTCAGCTAGAAAGAGAGAGAATGGCCTATGGAATTAAAGAAACTATGCTTGCTAAGCTTTATATTGAGTTGCTTAATTTACCTAGAGACGGAAAAGATGCCCTCAAACTTTTAAACTACAGAACACCCACTGGAACTCATGGAGATGCTGGAGACTTTGCAATGATTGCATATTTTGTGTTGAAGCCAAGATGTTTACAGAAAGGAAGTTTAACCATACAGCAAGTAAACGACCTTTTAGACTCAATTGCCAGCAATAATTCTGCTAAAAGAAAAGACCTAATAAAAAAGAGCCTTCTTCAACTTATAACTCAGAGTTCAGCACTTGAGCAAAAGTGGCTTATACGGATGATCATAAAGGATTTAAAGCTTGGTGTTAGTCAGCAAACTATCTTTTCTGTTTTTCATAATGATGCTGCTGAGTTGCATAATGTCACTACGGATCTGGAAAAAGTCTGTAGGCAACTGCATGATCCTTCTGTAGGACTCAGTGATATTTCTATCACTTTATTTTCTGCCTTTAAACCAATGCTAGCTGCTATTGCAAATATTGAGCACATTGAGAAGGATATGAAACATCAGAGTTTCTACATAGAAACCAAGCTAGATGGCGAACGTATGCAAATGCACAAAGATGGAGATGTATATAAATACTTCTCTCGAAATGGATATAACTACACTGATCAGTTTGGTGCTTCTTCTACCGAAGGTTCTCTTACCCCATTCATTCATAATGCATTCAAAGCAGATATACAAATCTGTATTCTTGATGGTGAGATGATGGCCTATAATCCTAATACACAAACTTTCATGCAAAAGGGAACTAAGTTTGATATTAAAAGAATGGTAGAGGATTCTGATCTGCAAACTTGTTATTGTGTTTTTGATGTATTGATGGTTAATAATAAAAAGCTAGGGCATGAGACTCTGAGAAAGAGGTATGAGATTCTTAGTAGTATTTTTACACCAATTCCAGGTAGAATAGAAATAGTGCAGAAAACACAAGCTCATACTAAGAATGAAGTAATTGATGCATTGAATGAAGCAATAGATAAAAGAGAAGAGGGAATTATGGTAAAACAACCTCTATCCATCTACAAGCCAGACAAAAGAGGTGAAGGGTGGTTAAAAATTAAACCAGAGTATGTCAGTGGACTAATGGATGAATTGGACATTTTAATCGTTGGAGGATATTGGGGGAAAGGATCACGGGGTGGAATGATGTCTCATTTTCTGTGTGCAGTAGCAGAGAAGCCCCCTCCTGGTGAGAAGCCGTCTGTGTTTCATACTCTCTCTCGTGTTGGCTCTGGCTGCACCATGAAAGAACTGTATGATCTGGGTTTGAAATTGGCCAAGTATTGGAAGCCGTTTCATAGAAAAGCTCCACCAAGCAGCATTTTATGTGGAACAGAGAAGCCAGAAGTGTACATTGAACCTTGTAATTCTGTCATTGTTCAGATTAAGGCAGCAGAGATCGTACCCAGTGATATGTATAAAACTGGCTGCACCTTGCGTTTTCCACGAATTGAAAAGATAAGAGATGACAAGGAGTGGCATGAGTGCATGACCCTGGACGACCTAGAACAACTTAGGGGGAAGGCATCTGGTAAGCTCGCATCTAAACACCTTTATATAGGTGGTGATGATGAACCACAAGAAAAAAGGCGGAAAGCTGCCCCAAAGATGAAGAAAGTTATTGGAATTATTGAGCACTTAAAAGCACCTAACCTTACTAACGTTAACAAAATTTCTAATATATTTGAAGATGTAGAGTTTTGTGTTATGAGTGGAACAGATAGCCAGCCAAAGCCTGACCTGGAGAACAGAATTGCAGAATTTGGTGGTTATATAGTACAAAATCCAGGCCCAGACACGTACTGTGTAATTGCAGGGTCTAAGAACATCAGAGTGAAAAACATAATTTCGTCAAATAAACATGATGTCGTCAAGCCTGCATGGCTTTTAGAATGTTTTAAGACCAAAAGCTTTGTACCATGGCAGCCTCGCTTTATGATTCATATGTGCCCATCAACCAAAGAACATTTTGCCCGTGAATATGATTGCTATGGTGATAGTTATTTCATTGATACAGACTTGAACCAACTGAAGGAAGTATTCTCAGGAATTAAAAATTCTAACGAGCAGACTCCTGAAGAAATGGCTTCTCTGATTGCTGATTTAGAATATCGGTATTCCTGGGATTGCTCTCCTCTCAGTATGTTTCGACGCCACACCGTTTATTTGGACTCGTATGCTGTTATTAATGACCTGAGTACCAAAAATGAGGGGACAAGGTTAGCTATTAAAGCCTTGGAGCTTCGGTTTCATGGAGCAAAAGTAGTGTCTTGTTTAGCTGAGGGAGTGTCTCATGTAATCATTGGGGAAGATCATAGTCGTGTTGCAGATTTTAAAGCTTTTAGAAGAACTTTTAAGAGAAAGTTTAAAATCCTAAAAGAAAGTTGGGTAACTGATTCAATAGACAAGTGTGAATTACAAGAAGAAAACCAGTATTTGATTTAAAGCTAGGTTTCCTAGTGAGGAAAGCCTCTGATCTGGCAGACTCATTGCAGCAGGTGGAAATGATAAAATACTAAACTACATTTTATTTTTGTATCTTAAAAATCTATGCCTAAAAAGTATCATTACATATAGGAAAACAATAATTTTAACTTTTAAGGTTGAAAAGACAATAGCCCAAAGCCAAGAAAGAAAAATTATCTTAAGAGTGTAGTATTCAATGATTTTTTATGATCAAGGTGAAATAATTAAACAGTCTAAAGAAGAGGTGTTTTTACGATATCCATATAGAAATCTAGAATTTTTACTTAGATACTAATAAAATACATTTAGAAACTTTTAAAGTCATGAAAAAGCATTAACCTTCTAAATAGTATATTCTAAAAAGTCAAAACCTTAACAATAGTTTTTATCTAATAAAAGCATTGCAAGAAAATAGGGTAGAATTATTACAGCTGGACTTGTAAAAATATGTCTTTTTACTCAGGGTTTAAAATGTCCCTTTTAAATATGAAATGTAAACAAATTTGTTTTTTAAGGTTAAGGCCAAATGTAACAATAAAACCCTGTCAATGATGGTTTTAGCTAAATTAGAGGAAGTTGTATGAGACAATGATCTAAAAACTTAAAATTGAATTGGTTTGATTAAAAATAAAGCTTGCAATTTTAAAAGTAGCTCACATTTAATTTCTTGCGTGAAATAGAACATGCTTTAAAGGAAGTATTTTTATGTGAATTTGCATTCCAGTATAAATAGTATTCACAAAAAAGATTTTCCTAGATTTTATCTATTGAATAGGTGTCAATATGGCATGCATGTTGTAACTTTCATTAGAAATAAGTTGCTTTGACTTTTAAAAATGACTTTTATAGTTAGATTATTTAAAGTCAATGTATATAGTATATATTATGTATGGATTTATATACCAAATTTTGGAATACAGCGTATCTCATGACCATATTGAAATGTACGGAATTTGATCCATGAGATACTATGTGTGCATTATTTGAAAGTTATTGGAAATTTTATTCAAACCGTGGAACAAATGTGTGTGATTTTGTTATACTTCTTAATTTAAATAAAATATTTAATGTACTATTAAAATAATTTCTTATGTTCTATTCTTTATAAAACAATTCATAATAGTTGTATCACATAGATTTTTTGGTGTCAGTAAAAATTTTTTTTGAGACAGAGCCTCCCTCTGTTGCCCAGGCTGGAGTGCAGTGGCGCAATCTCAGCTCACTGCAACTTCCGCCTCCCGGGTTCACACCACTCTTCTGCCTCAGCCTCCCGAATAGCTGGGACTACAGGTGCCCGCCACCATGTCCGGCTAATTTTTTTTTTTTTTTTTTTGAGACGGAGTCTTGCTCTGTAGCCCAGGCTGGAGTGCAGTGAGGCGATCTCGGCTCACTGCAAGCTCCGCCTCCCGGGTTCACGCCATTCTCCTGCCTCAGCCTCCGGAGTAGCTGGGACTACAGGCGCCCGCCACCGTGCCCGGCTAATTTTTTTTTTTTTTTGTATTTTTAGTAGAGACGGGGTTTCACCGTGGTCTCGATCTCCTGACCTCATGATCCACCCGCCTCGGCCTCCCAAAGTGCTGGGATTACAGGCGTGAGCCACCACGCCCAGCCATGTCCGGCTAATTTTTTGTATTTTTTAGTACAGACGGGGTTTCACTATATTAGCCAGGATGGTCTCGATCTCCTGACCTCGTGTTCTGCCCACCTCGGCCTCCCAAGGTACTGGGATTACAGGCGTGAGCCACCGTGCCCGGCCCGGTGTCAGTAAAATTTTTGACTGGTGCCAATCTATTTCCTCTTTAAGAGTCTTTGTATTTCACATTACCCATGAGCTGTATTTAAAATTTTAAACTTAAGAAAAGTACAAAATAAATATTTAGTGTAACACATATGTATAAAGCAAAGTATGTGCTTCATTTAATCAGCTTTTCTCAATGAATTTTGAAAATATTTACAATTCACTAAAATATAGCTCCATCATTTTAAATTGCTGTGCAATATTTCATTGAATGCCCTGTTATGTAGCCCATTATTGTTCAAATTTTAGACTATTTCACCATGCCACCCCCACCTTTTTTTTCCTCTTTTTTTTTTTTTTCTGACAGAGTCTCACTCTGTTGCCCAGGCAGGAGTGCAGTGGTACCATCTCGGCTCACTGCAACCTCCTGAGTTCAAGCTATTCTCCCACCTCAGCCTCCCGAATAGCTGGGATTACAGCCTCCACTAGAATAAAATACATGAATAAAGGCACTAGGTCAACTATTTACAGGATAAATATTCTGAAGCCAACTGAAAAACACACTTTGTTCTTAATTCTCCAAGGCTATGGCTTCTTGCCAGAAAACAGGACAGCAGATTTACCAAGAACTGCTCCACCCTATTCCATATATCTGATGATTTAGAAGTGTCCTCAAGGAGTTCATTTCAGGCTGACGGCAACTTCTTTGAAAGTCAGGTGGCTACTAGAGTAGCTGCATTATGCTCATGTGCTTGACCTGGGATCTATGTGAACAGGGCTCCTTTGGCCCCTTGGAATTCTCACTTTTGGGAAAATACATTGTGTTTAAAATGTCTAACATGGAATTACTTGAGCCCTAGAATTTATCCTGTAAACAGCACAACAATTCACTTTCATTCAGTAGAATAAGTTCTTACTCTCATTAGTAGCCCTTTGGGTAAAAAGAGGGATAAAGCAATCCCTGCCCTCAAAGAACTCACAGTGTATTGACAGATAAAGATAATTGGAATACAAAAGGTAAGTGTATTCCCAGTTAAAGGAATGATGGGTTGTCCTGGAAAGTCATATGGTGTAGGGGAAAGAGCACAAGCTTTAGAATCAAGTCATTCTGGGCTCAATTACAGTTCAGCCACCAATTATCTGTTATTTTGAGCAATCACAACTTCTTTGAAACTTAGTTTCTCAAGTTTCAAAAGCAAATGACACCTGTCTTATCAAAATGTTTGAGGACAGAACCATAGCTCCCCCACACAGACTAAGGACTCTAGATTTTACCTGCTATTCTTACGCACACCCAGGTTAGTAAGTGAGTAACTGAGGGAAAATTGGTCGAATTTCATCAGGCATAGTGGTATGGAAGGTTTTTCCTGGCAGAGGAGAGATTATAAATAAAGCCATAGGGGAACAAAAGTGTGTGGAAATACTTGTAAAGCATTGACATTTAGGGGTGAGGGAGAGAGAGAGGTGAAAGTAGGCTAGGGTAGATTTTGAAAGGTCTGAAATGCCACACTACGGAATATGTAGTGTGCTCAAGATAAATGCATGAAGAATTGTAAGCAAGATATTTTAGCCTCTTGTGTAAGGCTTTTTTTTAATTTCATTTTTTTTTTGTTTATGAGACCACTTAAAGTATGATAAACATACAAAAAGCAGTCCGTACTTGAAGTACACAACTTGATGAGTTTGGAGGTAAGTATACACCTTTTGAGACCACCACATTCAGGTCATAAACTTATCCATCAGCTTCAAAAGTTATCTTCTTCCCCAGTATTTATTGACTGAGTCCCCACCTTGCGTTCTGTTATTTAATGATTGACAAACATGAGTGCCTCTTGAATTCTAGGCTTTGTCCTAGTTCTGGACAAACAGCAGTAATGAAAGTGGGCAGAAATTCCTGTCTTCGTTGAGTTTCCATTTTAGTGGATAAAGAGAGGAAAGAGAAAAATTCGTTTCCTTCTCTGTCTGATTCTCCCTCTTTGGAGGCTATTTCCCTCAGCATTTCAAAACCATATATTTTCTGGCTGATGTTTCTTTTCACATGCAAGCATTTCTAAGAATTGTCTAAACTTCTAGTTTCACTTTCTGGCTTTTCACTCTTAAAATTACATATATAATGTTCTAACAAAGTCTTTGACCTCTTCATTGATACACCCCATGAATGTTAAAGAGCTTGTTGGGTGTTCCACTGAAGGAACACAGGCACTTACATAGCGTTCACCGGGAAGAAACGATAACCATGTTCTGAAGTTATGTATTTGGAGTGAACATTGAAGGAAGAAGATAATCCACCCAACTAGTCAGCTAGATGAATCAAATAAGCAATAGTGATTCTGACTGATAGACATCATGGGGACGTTGCCTTTGATGGAACACATGCTTCCTTTGATATTTGAAAAATTTCGGAGCATAGAAAAAACATAGAAGCCTTCCAAATCATTTCTTAGGGCTTAGTAATCTTGATATCACCCTCTATCAAAAATAGCATAGAATGTGGAGCGACCAGAACTTTCATATGTTGCTAGTGGGAACATGCAATGGTGCCACTTTGGAAAACTGGTAATTTTTAAAGTGATATACCTACTCTGAGACTCTTAAACATGTGATGTGCTCATTTTACTCTGAGTAAATTGTACTTCAAAAAATTATTTAAATACATATTTGAAACAACTATTGATTGTATAGTGACATAGATAAAACATCCCAATAATGCATTTTAATTAATATTGCAGTAAGAGGAGCAAGAAAATATTTCCAATATTTTAAGAAATGTGAGGATAATACAATATTATATATATATTATGGCATGTAGCTGTATTAATAGACTAAATGCAGCAATAAAAAAATTGGTATATGAAATTCAAAAGCATTCTTTTTTAAGCAATAAGAACAAAAATAATTTAAATAAAAATTGGAGACTTCTTAGAAGAGATAATGCTACAAAAAAAAAAAAAAAGCCGGTAGCTTTTGGGATTTTAGGATGATGGTGGCAGTGGCATCACAGTTTTTGAATCCCTATAAATTCCCACACAAGAATGAAACACAACTGCACAGCAATCAAAAACCCATGAACAACATTTACAATAGGACTAAGTGATGAATAGATGAAAACAGACAGGTGAGCCATAATACTTGCATGACATTCATATGTGTGTGAAGAAAACAGAGGGACCTGAGAAAAGCAGAAACTCCTTAGTCAGCAAGGATTTACTGGAAAGCACAGTGGGCAAGACTGAGAGCAGCACCTGAAACTAAGAGGGATTTGGGCCAGTGGAATAGCAGGTGAGGGAAAGGAGCCCTAGGTAAATCTGAAGGGCCTAGTAACTGTGAATTCTCAGAACTGAGCCACCATTGATGCTTTCCAGCTCAGGACCTCATAATGAAGAAACACTGGTGGGAATGGAATAAAAGGTGAGCAAAATAGGGGCAACAGAAAGACAAAGGAAATAGAAGGTCCACATGAAGGTGAAGAGGAAGCAGCCAACATTTTAGGAAGCAAACCATTATGGTTCTGAAAAGTAGGAATTCTGTGACATTAGAAAAATTACCATTAACTACATTTTCTTCTAGATGTTCAGTGAAGCTAAGCTAACCTAAAAACGAGGAACCAAATGATAATGGGGCTAAATTTACACAAATAAGAAGAAAATAGTGTGATTGAAAGAATCCATTTCCACAGAGAATGAACTCACATAAGAAAGAAAAGCCCCTAAAGCAGATCAAAATTGTAACCTGTAGCTTCAAAACATCTGAAAGATTTTTTTTTTAAATACAAGATGTGAAAGAACAACGTTTTATTTCAGAACTGGAAAAACTCAGAAATTAGCTGACAGAACTTAGGAACTAGATATAAAAGAAAAAAAACTATGCGCTATTGGAAACTTAAACCCATAGAAGTAATTAATATGTGTAACATAAAACATATTAAACTACATGAAATGTTGAACCACATATAAAATATCATTAAGTCAGCATTGGTGGGGGTGGAGCAAGAAGAGGTCTGGGACATCTACCTTCTTCCGACATCACCCTTCCCTAAATCTAACCCATTAAAAGGCATGTAACCTCCTGGTCCTTGGTAGTTCAGCAGGACATAAATGTGATGATCTCTGAGGTCCTTTCCAACTTTAACATTGTGGTACGTCCAAGAACCATTTACTGGCAACCTTGAATTAATTTATTAATGCACCTCTTATATTTATTTATTTACCTGCTTACTTGAGATGGGGGTCTTGGTCTGTCCTCCAGGCTGGAGTGCAGTGGTGAAATCATGGCTCACTAAAGCCTCAACCTCCTGGGCACAAACGATCCTCCTACCTCAGCCTCCCGAGTAGCTGGAACTACAGGCACATGCCAGCAGGCCCTGATAACTTTTCAAAAAAATGTTTTGTAGAGATGGGATCTAGCTATGTTGTCTAGGCTGATCTCAACTTCCTGACCTTCAGCAATCCTCCTGCCTCAGCCGCCTGACCTTTTATTTTTATGGTGAGATCTTGAGCTAGTATCCGTGGTTGGTTTGGGAGATGGGACTGGGTGGCCAGCTGATAGAGTGATCCTGGGGAGGTGAGGGAATCTGTATACATGCATCTAGCAATGGCTTTTTCAAGTCATGGTTTTTCCAAGGAACGGCTCTTCATTTCCATCAACCTTTGGTTTGGATATATGAGATTCTTCTATCTTATGTAAATAAAATGTCTTTCATAGATTTGATACTTTCACTAATCTCTAACATCAGTATATGTATGAACAAACCACTTCCTAAACAAATGCACCTTCAAGACAAATAATCATGTCCTTTTCCCAACAATACAATTAGATGGAATTCTCTCCCTTTTGTAGATAGACTGTGTATAAAAATTCAGGAGCAGCATTGCCTAGTGATTAAAAGCCAAGCCTTACTTACATAACTCTGGCAGAGGATTGTTGCTCAAATAATAGTAAGTGTTGTTTTTATATTAGTGTTAACATGCTTTCTGTTATGGGATAAGATAAATAAATGAAACGAAAATCATGAATTCTTGAGAATCTTGATGAGCTGGAATTTAATTACCCAGTTTGAAATAATGATGGTAAAATGGCCAAAGCTTTTGATGCTCTTAGTGAAGAGCACTAACATTCCTTAGATTTTTCTACTTGCTGATTAAGGAATAGATAGACATCTGGCAGCTACTGTTAGATTTAAGGTGTACCCTTGCAAGATCTAAAAGGAAATTGAATTCAGTGACTAACATGAGTCTTCAAATTCTTACAAAATATATATCTTAGTATTTAAGGACAAAAATATCATTCAGCACTATGAATTCCTGAAATTCGTACTTTATATTATTTAAGGGAATAAGGTACATTCTTTTCCTTATGACTCTAACAGTGGTTTCTACAATTATTGGAGCAAGACTTTTGGGGTTTCTGAAACTAAATTACTGAAAGAAGTGTACTGATTATTTTTCCATTTCATTCTGTTAATTATTTCCTTTCTGCTGGAAAGTTGGTATTGGTAATAGCTGTAGAGCATGCTGTGAGTTATGTAATTTAGTCTTAAGTGACAACAAGCTATTTATAGAGTGTCTGGCTTTGGGGTAGAGCACCATTTTTCAACAGATAGTTTGGGAACCTCAAGGGTGTACAAAGAAGTTTCCATATAAAGTTAGTAATGGTTTTAATATCTTTGGCTTTTTACATAAATCGATAAATAACTAATGTTTCCTTTAAAATTGAGTAATTTGAAAGCCTCTGAGTAGAAATTCAGTAAGCACTTGTAATAGTTGAGGCTGACAAGTGGCGAATGACTCATTTACTGAATCATATCATCATTCAGCTGAACATCCCATGCTGACATAGAGGTTATGGCCATTATTCAGTTTTGAATTGTTTTTATTCCTAATCATAAACAGCTTAATTTGTCTCATAATATATATTTAATAAAAGAAGGAAAAATAAGGTACATTAAGATAACACAAGTTAATGAAGAGCATGTGCATAATATTACAAATACATATCAAGATAATTGTCACCAGATTAATAAATTGTATTCACCTGATCAAAATTCCTATATATCATATCAAATTTTTCCTAGCACTTCCAAAAGCAATGTTAGACAAAGGAGAAACTATATTGGTAATCATATCCAGTTTACCTTTTACTTGTTAGTAATAGAACACCATTCATAACCTCAATGTATTTATTTGTAGAGTTGTGTTTACAAAGAACTCCAAACATTCTCTTTTTCTAGCCACTTAGAGAAAAACCATGACGTTTTTCAAAAATCTAGTCCACTTGACTTTTTGGAAGTCCAATTTGAGAAAATTAAAAATCAGAAAATTAAAGTACTTTAATATATTCTTGGTGCTGAAACATACAGTTAATTTTTAGCAAATATTTAAATATGCAAGAAGATATAGTATGCTATTTTAAATTTTTTTTCAACAAAGCATGGCTACTTTCATAATTTATTTAAAGAGAATTCAACTGAGTTTACTTATTAAAGAAACAAAAATTGGACTTACGAATATCGTTCCAGTTACTGTTACTACACAGCAAGTTGATCCAAAACTTAGTGGTATAAAAAGCCATTTTAATTATGGTCAGGTATTAAGTTTGTTCACAGCAGGAATGTCTTACATGGTTCTATTATGTCTGGGGACTTAGCTGGGTGTAACCTTCTTCTCCCTTCTTGCTGGCTTTGAAGACGTGACAGAACATGGATCTCACAGCCTCCAAGAACTGAGTTCAAGCAACAATCATGAGAGTAGGGAAGTGATAGTTCCCTAGTTTAACCTTCAGAAGAGAAAGCAACAGTAGAAAACTAATGTAGATTTTTAGTCCCAGAAGTAGGGTGCTGCTTAACAAATACCTAAAAAGTGACTTAGGAAAAGAGTAAACGGTAGAGTCAGAAGGAATGTTGACGTGTATAACACAAGAAGGGTAAGTTACCGAGCAGACTATTATTAGAAGTCTGGATTTCAAGGTCACTGCCAGTGAAGTCTCAAAAGGAAGCAAGGAACATATTATTGGAAAGTCGGGGAAGAGGGATCATTGTCATATAGTGGTAAAATCCTTAAGCAAATTGTCTCCTGTAATTATGTAAAAATCAGAACTTGTAGGTGACCAACTCAGTTATAGAGCCAAAGAGATTTTCAAGCAAAGTGCTGGTTTCTTGTTGCTTATAAAATACGGTAAGATTTAAACAAATCTGTTTTTGTCTTTTAAACAAAAAAGAACTGCAAGTTGATGATATTGAAAATTCCCAGCATCTCCAGAAAGCAAAAACTGCTGAAATTAAGAAATTGCTTCCAAAAATACAGTATGCAGAAAATTCCAAAGGTATGATCGTGCAAACTTTGCTCTAACCTCAGATATACCTAAAGATCAGATTATTTAATTTCACAGAGTCCTTTCAAGAGATCCTCTTAGATCTTCACAAGCAAGCTATGGGGCCTGTAGGGAAGTTAAGTATGTTGTCTTTAAGCCATCTGATATGGTTTTGCTGTGTCCCCACCCAAATTTCAACTTGAATTGTAGTTCCCATAATTCCCGTATGTCATGGGAGGGACCCAGTGGGAGGTAATTTAATCATGGGGGTGGTTACCCTCCTGCTGTTTTCATGATAGTGAGTGAGTTCTCACAAGATCTGATGGTTTTATAAGGGGCTTTTTCCCCTTTTGCTTGGCACTCCTCCTTCCTGCTGCCATGTGAAGGACGTGTTTTCTTCCCCTTCCTCCATGATTGTAAGTTTCCTGATGCCTCCCCAGCCCTGCAGAACTGTGAGTCAATTAAACCTCTTAAAAATAAATACCCAGTTTTGGGTATGTCTTTATTAGCAGTATGAGAACAGATTAATACACCATCTCAGCAGGAAGATGAAGTAGAGGAAGACTTATATTGCGCTGATCTATTGTGTAGCTTTTGTTTAGTGCAACACACTCAATTAAAATCTTCAGGAGTCAATATTGTTGAGAAAATTATTTTAGCATAAACACTACCAGCTTGGAGTACAAGGAACAGAGAGACTATAAAATAAAAGGAGTCTGAGGAACCATAAAAATTCTACTGGTGGGAAGCAGTCTCAGAAAACTACTCAGCTGCAAACATTTGCTTTCTTTCATGAAAAGAAAAGAACCAAAACTGGCATATGATCTGTGACTTTAGAGATGAGTAGATATTAGAAGTTTGAGAACTGCCATGGTATGTACTCAAAGAAGGCATTTTAATAGAGGAAACAGGATATAGTTGGATTTTGAAAGGGTAAAGCATAGCAAGTCAAGAAAGGACAAATGCATTTTTTCTCTAATGCACCTCCTTTTATTACTATATATCACATCACCTCTGCATCTATTATTTTTCCTTCTTGCATCATGTACAAAATTTAATTATACAGCACAACATTCTAAACATCATCCTAATACACACACATGTGGGTACATTTAGTCCTAAAAACAACTCTATAAAATAGATACCATTATTAAACTACTTTATAGAAGAGGAAGCTAAGGCATGGGAAGTTGTATAACTTGCCCAAGTAGAGTAACCCTATTTCAAATCCAGTTTCGTTATTTCCAGGGTCTATACTCTTTATCACAGAGCTACACATGCGTTTTCTTTCTCAAGCAGAGAGGTTTTCAGCAGTGGACATCATTTCACACATGTCAGTATTAATCTCTGAGAAACAACAGTGATACTATGGATAACAAAAGAAGAAAAGTTTCAAAAAGAAATGGGATGAGACAAGACTGTGTAGGCATAGTCCAAATATATTTATGAAACATTCAGTAAACACAAGAGGCACTGAAGCATAAAAGATTCATTCACATAGAATTATTCATAGCCTCAAAGATCTAAACCCCTTCTTTCTTCCAGACAATGGTTCACAACTGGAGATGACCATCAAAAAGTATCCAGATGTTGCCACCTGCAGGGGTGTCAAGACTGGTGGTGCTACTAGCATCTAGTAAGCAGAGACCAGCAATGCTATTAAATATCTTACAATGAACAGAACAACCCCCACAAATAGGAATTATCCAGACTAAAATGTCAATAGTACTGAAGTGGAGAAAACTTATTCTAGAATCTTCTGCAATGCATGAGAAAAGACATTATATTACTTGTTAGTAATCCTTTTAAATCATGCATATTCACAGCTGTATTGCAAATCAGTGTTCCATTCATAAAACAAATGCTAATTCCTACTTATTTCCTTTTAAGGGGTTAGGATGTAGGTTAATTAGTGTTTGCAAACTCCTTTGATGATGTAAAGTCCTTTGTAAATACTACTTATTATTAATTACCATTCTGGAAGAACTGCACTGTGACCCTACTTGTTCCCTAGTAGAGCCAAGCCTCAAAGACCTGAGCAATGCTGAATTATTTTTGATAAGTTAGAATATTGATAATGAGAAAGACAGACATCAGGGATCTAAGCCAATTTTAGACAGCTGGCATATGACTGTATATAAATTGGCTCATTAAGATCAAGAAAACTATAGGTTTTGATTTGGGATTTTTGCTATACTGGAGTACATTTCTTTCAATTTTACAATAGTATATGTCAGAGAGGTGGTAGCAAGAATCTAAAATACAAATTTAAATAATTATAAACAAGCAAAAATAATTTATAGAAATACATTTATATTATTTATATTGCAAACTGATTTTCTCTGGCCAATGAGTCACTGTGTTATTTGGAGTGTGTCTGTCTGTTAAGACAATAAAATGATTTACAAAAACTTTAAAAGAAGATACAAGGTATGATAAAATTTCTTTCCATGTGAAGTATAAATCAATCATGTCATGTAAATATAATATTATACTTTGTATAAATATCTTTACATTTTAAGATAGCTCCTGTTCTTCATGACTACGACATTTTCCTGTTAGGGCAGAGTCTAACCCTACAGATTTATACAGCAATTACATTGTGATCTGCTAAAATGCCTGTAGCCCTATTTTTAACTCAGTATCAATCTGGACAAAGGACTTGTTGGTGACAATGTAAACCAAAATTAACATTTTCAGTCCCCAGTTGACTGAATGGACCTCTCCTCTCAGCCAAGGGCATTCCAAAGTTAACCTGAAAAACTAGTTCAAGCCATGATGAGAAGTGGGGTTTGGACACGCCTCATTATACTCTTTGGAATTCAGGGAGAATTGACCAGCATTAACATTAAAACAGAGATCTTAGGACTGACAAAACATATTCTATATAGCAATAAGATACCAAATTGCAAATTGACACTAGTATAGCATTACATGACAGATAGCAAACCATGAAAGAAATTTTACCCAACGTTATATTTCTTTGACGTATTTCGAAATGGCCCTGCAAAGCTCTCTCGTGGAGGAAATTTACATACTATAGTGAATCTCCTTCCCTTTCCAATCTTTTTCTTTCTCATCCTGAAGAGATTAGCTGAGAGTCTAGCACCTTTTAAAGGTCTGAATAGAAAACATTTGCCATCTATTGCCTCTAAGGACAGACACCTATGGGACTTCACCTGTGTAATAAGAACACTGGTCTCCACAACAGTTTATCCTAACCCAGACATTCCTTTCTACTGATTCTGTCACATGATCCTTTGGGAGTCACTTCGCCAGCCAGAAACCTCTGTGGCTGGTGGCACCTGTGCTTGGGTTTTGCCTGTGCCCACTGGGCTCATTCCACCCACTCGGCTTGGCAGGCTGGGCTCAGCTTGCACTAAAGGCCTGGATCCCACACCTGCCAAGGGCAAGCCAGGTGTTGAGTGGCAAGGGGTGTGTGGGTAAGTGAGCACAGGGTCTGGCCACTGTGCACAGCCAGGCATTTCAGCTGCAGTGGGGCAGGCAGCTCTAGGCACTGGCACAAGCAACCTGGCTCCATGTGAGGCTGCAGCTGAACCAGTCATACCGCAAGTGCCTTCTGCTACAGCCACTTTTGAATAAAGTGGCGCCTGAAAGCTTGGAGATGTCAGGAACCTCATAGCCCCAAAGAGGGTGTTACAGTATGTTATAGCCCAGGCTCAGGGAGTCCTGAGGTTTGGGCCCCCAGAAAGGCTGCAGCTCTTCTCTCCTTCTTGCTGCCCACAGTGCAGCAATCGGTGGGGGCATGTTTCGGTGGGGGTTCAACCTGTTTGTGTTGCACCTCTTTCATTCCCACTGCCCCACCCCAGCTCATAGCTCCTGAGCTGGCCCAGACCTGCCGCTGCTTCCCATCATGTGGGGTGGCCGCCTGGAGCCAGTGGAGTGTGGGAGGCCTGTAGTGCTACAGCAACTCTGGCTTGAGGAACTGTGAGGTTTGGGACCCCAGAAAGGTCACCACTCTTTACTCCTGCAGTCCAGCAGCATGTCACTATCTGCAGCTTGGTGAGCTGACCAGCCAGGAATTAGTTACAGTGCCTTTCACTCCCACCATTTGGCAGGTTTCAAGTTCTTGTCCTGCATCCAGGAAGAACGAGGTAATGTGGACAATTGGAGGGTGAGCGAGGAAGAGAGGAACTTTATTAAGCAAGAGAACAGCTCTCAAGAGACCCAAAATGGGTAGCTCCTTTCCACAGGCAGGTCATCCTGATGAGTTTCTAAGTTTGGCTGAGTCTGGGGTTTTTATGTGCTCAAAATGGAGGAAGTGTGTGATTGATCCATGGGCAACCACGGGTGGGCCTGGAAAAAGCACCATCTGATTGGCCAAAAGGCATCAGTGAAATTCTTACTCTGGGTCAGACTCAACCTGGAACTGGCAGCCTGGACCCCAGGTTTCAGGCCATCCCTGGCCTGAAGGTGAGGTTTCACAGGGACCTGCCCCTTCCTGCCTAGGAACCTGTCTGCCTCCTGCCACCATCAATATTCTGTCCACAGTGCCCAGTCTGTTTGCACTGAGTGGAACCCTCAAACCCGTGCTGAGCCTCCCTCTGCCCCATAGCTTCCTTTCCATGCTGATTGGTGTCCAAAGTCCAGAGGGAGCCGAGGCAGCAGGTGGATGGTGTGTCAGTGCCACCCCAAGTGTATGCACACCTAGCTGGGTCACGACAGTGCCTGGGCTTGGCCACAACTTGGCTCTGCACTGGAGTGGGCACAGACAGCAGGGAGAGGCCAGGCAGCAGGAGCAGGTATTTCTAGGCCTGTGGGGGCAGGGGTTTTCCCAGGTCCATGAGAGTGCAGGGATCCCTGGGTCCAGAGCCATGGCTAGGCAGCTGCAGTTGCACCCAGGAGCATGGGCTCCCACCCTGCCAACTTGGTAGGGCATAGGGCTCCCACTGGGATCACCTGTTCCCGGCCCCCACTGGCTCCACAGAGCACCCAGCCACACTTCCCCCACTGCAGCTGGCATCCTCACAGCGGCCGCTTCAAATAGGCCGCGGCCACCACCGATTCCAGGTCTTTAGATAATTAACTCTTTCAACCAATTGCCAATCAGGAAATATTTGAATCCACCTATGATCTGGAAACACTTGCTTCAAGTTGTTCCACCTTTTCGGGCCAAATCAGCATACACCTTACATGTAGTGATTGATGTCTATCTTTAACTTCTGCCCCCTAAAATATATAAAATCAAACTTTAACCCAACCACCTTGGGCACACATTCTTAGGACCTCCTGAGGCTGTGTCACAGGTCAAAGCCCTCACATTTGGCTCTGAAAAAATCTCTTCAAATGTTGTACAGGGTTTGGTTTTTTTCATCAGCAACATACTGGGGTACAACTGGATTAGGTGTCCTTGTTGAGGCGTAAGTCAGAGCTGTAGAGTTTGGCTTTGTCAAATCCTGTTGGAACATATTTACCTGCATGAATCAGCTTCACATGCATGCTGATGGAATTCATTCCTGGGTAACTCATTTTGGGGGTGAAATTTGAAATACAGAACAGTGATAGGACAGTTACCAGGGAAGCCTTGAAGTTTGACCAGGAAAATTTTCAGTGTACATGGCAACTTTCTTTAAATTCTGAGGAACTGACATGAGAAGAGGGAATGTGTTCTCTCCTGATGACTTCCAGAGGAGAATAGGAATACTGAAATTTGAAAATGGCAGATTTTTCCACAATAGGAGAACAGAATATCAGACTAAGTATAGGATGAACTGCCTCCAGAGCTGAGTTATCTGTATATTGGAAGCCCACTCAAGGTGGCCAAGCCCGCTGAATTCTGCAGACAGAGACAACAAAGCATGGGAGATTGGGACACATGCATTTAAGGTCTCATATGTCCATGAGATTTTTGCCATTATAGTCTGGTTTTTATGTGCTTTTCTTTAGTCATTCTTAGCTCTCCCTAATTAGACTGGGTTCTCTTAAAATCCCAAGATAAGAGTCTTCTCGTAGAAGCTTTTGATCTTCTACATTCTATGGCCAGTCACTGAAAAGTTCTATATCTATCAGCTTAGCTTATTTACACTGTTTCAGTGTTGTGATGTAATCCCATTTTCATTCACAGGTTAACTCAGAATAGGTTCATTATATACCTTCTATGTGCAAAAGCATGATGCTTGGCACAGTGTGGGTTCAGATATTAGAAAATTTTTATCCATTAAGAGTTTTTAATTTAGAAGGAGAAATATGATTGCAATATTTGATCATATATTAAACTAAGCAGAGTGATATTAAATGTGATGTGTCCATATTTGGAAGATTCTTTTTTCTGAGATGATCCAGGAAAGAAAGTGGTACTCGAGTTGGTACTTTAAGGATAGAGAGGAATTGATAAGGATGGGTCAGAAAGAGGCCTCCTGCTGCATTGTTGGATTTTAATATTTTGTTTAAGGTGGTTTGAGCCTTACAAAGAATGATTTAATTTGTTTTTGCATGTTTTAACTGCCTCTCAACAATTATTTTTGGCAATTGGAAATATTTGTTTTGGTTTCAATGAGTGAACTTTACAACTAAATGTAATAATACCTTTAATGCTTTATTTTTCTCTTATATTTTTAAAATGTACTAGCTATTTAGTTCTCTATTAGGGCTATATTGGAATTAAATATGGCCCTGACTTTTTTTTGTCTCTTCTGGCTTGTATTTTGATACAATATTCTTTACTTTCAGTTAGCACCTAAAATGAAATACCTTCTACTTTCCCTACATTCTTTCCCTTCTCTTCCCATTTTTATAATTGTATATATCTAGCATTATATGTATTGTCATTCTTATGTCCATGTTTTAAAATGTTTCAATGAATATTATTGTGTCAAAACTTCTGTGATTATTTCTTGGTGGATTGAGACTTGTCTTCTACAGATTCATCAGGTAATACTTACGGAAACAACTTCCCAAATTATTTCATTTTTATAATAGCTTTACCATGACTTTTATATCTAAAGTTTAGTTAAGAGGAAATAAAATCAAAGGCTCACATTTTCTTCATTTAAATATCTTAACTCATTATTTCATTGTATCTAGCATAATGCATTGCTATCAAAAGTCTTGGTATCTTTTTCTTTTAAGGAAGGGATTTTCCCTAGATGCCAAAATAATTTATTTTTCAAATGTTTCAGTTATTTTCTTAGAATGTTTTTTGGTGTTGAGCATTCAGAATTAGTTCTTCCAGGTACACTGTATGCCTCTTTAAAATATAAGTTCAAGTCTTTTATTATCCAAAATAGTTTCTTGGATTATACGCTTAAGCACTTTTTCTAATACTGCTTTAGTTTTCTTCTTTGAGACTCCCATTATATGTATGTTGACTACTCTTTATTTTCCATTTCTCTCACTTTCTCTAGAATACCTTTTATCTCTTATGTCATTGCTATATGATTCATTTTCTTCAAATTTTTATTTCCATTTTCATTTCTCATACAATAATTTCTATGCTCTTATGTTCCTTTTAGTTTAGGCTTAATTTCTGAAATAACATTTTCTTTTATTTCAAAATATTTTCTGGGCATACTCAACTCTCTCTTAATGTTCTCCTATTGTTCAGATATCTCAGTACTGATGTTTTCTAATTTTGATGTATATTGCTTTTCCTGCATATATTTAATTATTTCCATAATTTACTATGGCATTCTTTGAGATAATAGATTATATGTTTTTTCTTTCTTTCTTGGTTATATTCTTTAGCTGTGTCTTCATTTTCTATAGAATGTCACTGATATGGTTTGGCTATGCCCCAAATCTCATCGTGAATTGTAGTTCCCATAATTCCCATGTGTTGTAGGAGGTGCCTGGTAGGAGATAACTGAATCATGAGGGTGGTTCCCCCATACTCTTCTTGTGGTAGTGAATAAGTCTCACGAGATCTGATGGTTTTATATTCGCTTCGTTCTCATTATCACTTGTCTGCTGACATGTAAGACATCCTTTTCGCCTTCTGCCGTGATTGTGAGGCCTCCCCAACCATGTGGAACTGTGAGTCCATTAAACCTCTTTTTGTTTATAAATTACTCAGTCTTGGTTATGCTTTTATCAGCAGCATTAAAACAGATTAAAATAGTTACTCATATTTCGACCTCATCTTTCTTACAACATCTTTGTATGGATTTGGGCTGCAGACCTTGTATGGTGCTATTATAGTAAAGTAAGATTGATTTTCCTGTATGTTTAGAAAGAAGTTTCTGTTGTTCAAGATTTGGACATGAGCCAGGGTGAACTTGCTAGCTTCGTATTTATGGGGTTTCCTCTCTTGTTGTTTCTGCAACATACTAAAAATGCAGCCTTTTCATGTAGCCATCTCTCCAATACTTTAAGCTATCCATCTCCTCTTGTCTCCCCCATCACTAAACCTCCTATTTTCTTTACTTCCAGCATTTCTGTTATGTTAAATGGGAGACATGTTCCTCCACAGATCCCCCTCAATATGAGGCTCTGTCCTTCTCTGAGAATTTCAGAGATCCCTAATGACCTAGGCTTCCATAGCCCAGCCCTAAATGCTCCACTGACATTCAAGCTTTCAAATTTCCCTTCAAATTCTAAGCATGTTTTCAGATCCTTCACCCTCAGTGAGGACTCCTCTTTTTGAAAGTGAGTGTTGGTAATTTCTGAATTTCCAGTTTGTTAGAACCATCAGAAGTCCCCCTTGTCTTCCTTCTTCGTCTAGTACAGCTGCTGTGTCCACACAGTTCTTGGTGTTGTAATTGGCATAACCCCATCCACTTATATGCCACAGTTTGTAGAGATACTTTCCTCCTAGTTTTGTTGAAAATGTTCATTTTGGAGTTTTTTTGGTAATTCTAGTTGTTCTGTCTGTTTTAATGAATAATGTAGATAAGACTTGAAAGCTCTATCTCTTTTGTTGTTGCTTCCATCTTGCGTTTCCAGGAGACACATTTAGAATTTTGCCTTTGAAAGCACTGTTCTCTAACATTTCTACATTAAGGAAAGTTTCATCTTGAATTGGAAATTCACCCCTTTTTTAGAAAGAAAAAAGACAAAAAACCTGGCTGTGTATTCCCAAAGGGATTTAAGAAATAAAGTATTTCTATTTCTGTTTTTTTTTAAGATTTAAAAGCATTAAGTTTACATTGTTCTTAAAGGTTTATAATTACACTGTATGAGATCAATTTGTAAAATGGGGATATTTTATTCTAATTAGAGCAACACTGATGAGGTGCCATCTTGGTTTTTGTTTATGGCATCTTGCTTTCAGGAGCACTGCAGTGCAGGAATGTCCACACACATCCAGAGCAATGACGCTGACCATCAGGTGTGGGTCTGGGTGAACTCTAGAATCAACATTTTCTCCCTATTCCCGTCACTCATAGTGCCTCACACTCAGGACTAGTAAATGATGGTTTGGCATCAAACACACCTAATTTTAGGCATTAATGACATATGGATTTTTCTTCTCGTTTGTTAATTGCTGTTGTGTTTTTCTGATACCACCAACATTGAACAGATTGGGAAGTTAGGTTTATTTGTTCTTGAATACAAAAACAAGTGTCCCCCAGAAACAACTGCAAATGCATTAAATCAATCACAATACCGCCAGTTTATAATGTCCAGCTATAGAGTAGGGAAAATACGACTCCCTTCTTCCCACGAGATTCTAATCTGATTTGGGGTTAAACACCGGGGAAATAGAAGTGCAAAGGAGGCCGGGCACGGTGGCTCACGCCTGTAATCCCAGCATTTTGGGAGGCTGAGGCGGGTGGATCACGAGGTCAGGAGATCGAGACCATCCTGGCTAACACGGTAAAATCCCATCTCTACTGAAAATACAAAAACAAAATTAGCCGGGCTTGGTGGCGGGCGCCTGTAGTCCCGGCTACTCAGAAGGCTGAGGCAGGAGAATGGCGTGAATCCGGGAGGTGGATCTTACAGCGAGCCCAGATCGCGCCACTGCACTTCAGCTGGGCGACAGAGTGAGACTCCGTCTCAAAAAAAAAAAAAAAGTGGAAAGGAATGGGGGCTTCATTTTACCTCTAAATCTGAGAATCTCACTCATGTTATCTTTTCTGTATCTCCTCCTTTTCCATCCCGTTTGGGAGTGACCATTTATACCAACCAACCAAGATAGTGTTGTTTACTTGCATTTGCAACTACATTTTGTCCATAATATCTCAGTTTATTAATAACTTAAATGAATCTTATCTCATTTGTTCTGGGAGATAGGTGTAATTATGTTCCCCATTTTAAGGAGTAACCTAAGACTTATTCATCTAATAAAATACAGTGTTCTTAACTTGTCTACCTTCTTTCTGAATCATTTTTCATACTGCCATTACATTTTCCTTTTTAAAATACTATGTATTTTATGTATGTATATATTGTTATAAAATTTAGTCCAAAATCTGTAACATGACATACATGATGCTAATAAATAGCTATTCTTCAGTGAGTGTTTATAGTGTGTCAAGAATTATCCTAAATTCTTTACCTACACTATTAGTTCACTTAATCCTCACACCAAAGCACAAATAAGTACTATTCTAAACTTGATTTTATGGAAGAGGTTATAGGGGCACAGATAAGTTACATAACTTGCTCAAGTATAGAAAACTGGTAATGTATGTATTCAGGATTTTAACCCAGACATCTGCTTCACCATCTCTATAGTTCACCACTGCCTAAATGCACTCAATATTTCAAGTCCAGTTTATACCCTGATCCATACGTGGCATCAGCCGTTTTGCATGCAAAATGTTACATCCTCAGTTTCTCTAATACAACTATCCCTTGCATTTTTTAGTTAATTTTATCCCTTTTTCTTTTTTGCCACTTTTGTGAACTAAAAATTAAATATGTGTCTTTAACTTTGGCCATTGGCTAAACCCTACCACAGTGTTAATCACACTAAAACCCATTATGTAAAAATATTATGTCTGTGTACACCCATGGTAACATGGTAATGGGCATCAGAGTTAAAAAGAAACCTGTCCTATGAGTATTTGCCTGCAATGAAATGTACACTATCATCAGAAATTAAAGGAAACGAAATCCATGCTAGACTAAAGCAGAAATTACTTCCTGGGCTACACACTAAGAGTTTCCTACAGGTCTTCAAAAAAGAAGAGCTGGACGTTAATGATCACAATTCTGTTGTATAATATCCTTAGAATTTTTGTCTCTATTTTTAGTGTTTCAACATAGTAAAGTATGTACATAGACCTTATTCCAGATTGTGTTTTTATTGTCTTCCTAAGGATTCATGTTATAGATATCAAACGATTGTTACGTATTCCTATTTCTTCTTGGTTGGTCCTTACGTGACTGTCAAGGTCTAAATTATGTTGCCCTGGGTAAGTAAACCAGATAAGCAACACACTTTACTGCCCAGCTGCCCAAATTATGTTTAAGTTGTATCTGTGTTCATTTCATTAGATTGTAAATTCCTGGATGGCAGAGATTGTAGCTTTTATACCTCCCCAACCAAAACAAATAATATGTCAGAAAAAAGAGACTTATTATAAAAATAGTTTTAAATAGTTTTTAACCTAGAAAATAGGATTCAAAATATTACTTGAAAAAATATTATGGAAGAATATCAAGAAATATTGGAAAAGGAAGAGAAATGAAGAGGAATATTACACAGATTACAAAATTGATTTCCATTAGTGAAAACAGTGCAAGGTAGTGTAAAGTATAAAGCTGTAGTAAGGAAAACACTGTGGTTTTGTTACATGACTAAACAGATCAAGGACTTAGAAATTCCAGAAATAAACCTAATTGTATGTGAGCTTCAGTATATAATGAAGGCGACATTTCATGTCATGGCGGAAAACACGTATTATTTAATACACAGTTTGAGGATAACTGTGTAGTCATCTAGAAAACAGACAGTAAATTTGGAACCCTCTCTCATTGCTTAGACCAAAGTACATTTTAGATAAAACAGATATTTAAAAGAAAACAAAGTCATACAAATAATATAAATTTAGGGAAGACTATTTTAAGCATTAAATATATAAAACAAAACAAAAAACAGAACCCAGAGGAAAAAAGGTGACTGAATTTAATGTATAAAATTCATAAAAATGCTATGTGGTACACATCATAAATAAATCAAAAGAGTTGATGCAATAGGAAAAATTTTGTATTAAAATAGCAGAATAATGACATTTTTCTTTATTATAGGAAGAGCATCTGTAAGAAAGGCTATTCACTAAACAGTAACAATGAAAATGATATATAAAAATATTCAAAACCATAAAATATAGATTAAAGAAAACAAATGACTATAATATTTATAAAAAGATTTCCATACCATCCATAACAAAATAAGACAAACGAAAGTCATATTTTTCTTATTGTTATCAAATTTGGAAAGCAAAACTTTAATAATACTTTGTTTGGTAAGGGTGTGAGAAAAATAGATACTCTCATCCTTTTTTGACAGAAATATTTATGTTTATATTATGTGTTGATTCTGATTTACTATCGGGGGGCGCATGGCAGTTCCTATCATCAAAATTTAAAATGCATTTATGCTTGGACGAAGTAATTTAATTTCTAGAGATTTATCATATAAATATAGTTACACATGCACAAAAAGATATTTTCAAGGTTAGTTACTGTAGAATTATAATGCTGAAGAAGAGGAAGTAATTTAAATGTTAATTAACAGAATTTTGATTAAATACATGATGATATATCAGGCAATGATAATATGCAACCATAGTCATGTGTTGCATAGCGACACTTCAGGCAACAAAGAACTGCATGTACAACAGTGATCCCATGAGATTATAATACCGTAGTTTTACTGTCCCTTTCTATGTTTAGATACACAAATGCATACCTTTATGCTGGAATTACCTGCACTATTCAGTAGAGTAGCATGCAGTACAGGTTTATAGCCTAAAAGCAATAGGCTGTAGCAAATGGCCTAGGTGTGTAGTAGGCTGTACTGTCCGGGTTTGTGTCATACACTGTACGGCATTCCTAAAAATGACAAAATTGCCTAACAACCCATTTCTCAGAATGTATCCCTGTCGTTAAGCAACACATGACTGTATTTAAAAAGAATAAGGCATTTTGATGTGTACTGCTATGAAAGGATCTTCAAGATACATTAAGTAGAAAAAAACAGAAGGTGTAAGACACTACGTGGAGGCTTTCACCATTTGCATTGTTTTATAAAAGAGGAGTGAACGAGTGTGCTCACACATGGTATCAGCTCTCTTCAGAGGTGCACGGGAACTGTGAAAGTGTCCCCTCCAAAGAAGGAAACTGAGGATCTTGGGAGACAGAGGTGATAAAAAGAAGTTTAGCCTTTCTCTTTACACATTCATTTGTACCCTCTAAATTTTGTTCCATGTTTGTGTATTATCTATTGAAAATAAAAAGGACCAACAAATGAAATACCTATTTACACCAATAATTATAATCACTGCTGCCCTTCGAGCTTTCCAAAACACAGGCCCTGCTGTCTGCATAGAGGCGCAGGAAACATTATTGCCCTTGCCTGTGTGACTGTGCAGTCACCATCTTTCTAATATAAAAGTGTTATCATTGTATGAATTGTAGTATTGAGAAGCTATATCAGTTTGGTTATTTAATATGTAGAAATTAAAAATAAAAAACATGTTTATTAAAAATATTAAAAATAGCATGAAAAAGCGATTTTAATCACATGGAAGTTCTGTTGGGGTTTAAGGCGTGTCACCTAACTGAAACAGCCAAGATTAACAAGACTTGACTATTTTTATAATGATTACATTATAAAACAAGACATTTTTATAATGATTACAATTAGCTGGCATTCATGTCTGACATCAGAACAAGCCAAATTCAAATGATGTTTTGTCTTATTTTTCAGGAATAAGTAATAATTCTAAGAACTTAGTCTAATCACAACAGAGATTCACTGCTTTCTGTTCTTGCTATTATTGCACTGACAATGAACACAATTGGGCATTAGTTCTTGTACTGTAAATGTAAATAAAAAGATAAGACCTGGCATGTCAAAAATGGATACGCCAGATTGGCTCTGAGATGGGAAATGAAAGAATAACTTGCCAAATGGGTTCAGTTTCCTCTCAGCAGTGATGTTTCTCTCTGATCAATGTCACAGAGGAGATGCTTGGGTAAGATAGTTTCCCCCTAGAGTGTCTCTCAAAATGGGAGTTCTCCAAATATACTGGTTTTCTTTAGCATACACTTATTAATTGAAGGAGTTGTCCTTTTTTTTGTATGGGAATCCCCAGTGCAAAATGAATTTGAACTTTTTTCAATAGAGAGATCTAGTGATGTGTTTCTTATCATATTGCCCCCTAAGAATAAGTTCATGAGGATATCACCCCCAAAATGCTTTTTCAGACAAGCTGTGAACAGCCAGGCACAAATGCCTGCCTTGGTAGTAACAGCTGCCAGATTATGATTCACTGAACAGGACAATAAATTTCAGCCTTATTGGATTTTGTTAATTATGTAAATGAGGTCACTGTAGAGGCAGTTGCTAATTATCAGTTACTATTGAAAACCTGATGGGAGAGGTGGAGATGATATGCATAATTTTAATTATATTCATTTATTTGAACAGAGTAAGAGCGAATTACAGTTTTCATGATCTAGTTCTTGGTTAGCACCACTCTTTAAGATGAAATCCCACAGATATGGAAAGAAGTATATGCAAGGATGTTTATCACAGTATTATTCGCAATAGGAAAAAATCTAGGGTGATCTAAACAGGTGAATGAAAATAGAACATTTCATATGATACACAACTGTGGAACTATAGAGGAAGATTTAGTCACATATATGCAATACAGTTGATATAGTATGTAAGTTAAAAAGTATATTTTAAATGCATAGCAAAATAGAACTGTAATCATATGTCAAATGTGAACACTATATATAAGTGATGTAATTATGGGTGCTTTGTTTTGTGTTTTTCTGAGTTTTTCTAATACTTTTGAGAGGCAAAAGTTCTAAATAAATGGAACTGGTATGAACTTCAAAGATGATGCTGGGTATTGAAACTAAAGACCAAAAGCAGAAATCTTATTTTGTCTCCAAGTAGAATTCTTAAGATACGTCCTTTTTTCCTCTTAGCTCATTTTAATTGTTCAGTAAGTTAATTTACTAAAAAGTTAAGTTTAATTTTAACGATTTGATTTTTTAACAATTCCTTTATGTATTTCATGTTTTTATTAACGGGAAAGTGGGAGTTATGTTTTCTCTAGTTGTATGTGGTCAGGCATAATCTAGTAATTTATTGATAGTATAGATGACACCAAATAGAAATTGGAATATCACAGAGCTTCACTTATTCTTCTCTGCTGTAAAGTCTAATGTAAAAATGATGACGTGGCCCAGTCTACAAAGAAGAATTCTATGAGAATGAGCCCTAATACACACATTTTTCCTGCCTTCTTTAAACAAAGAACTGATTTTGTAGCACCACATATCAGAATGAAGTAAGATTAAAAAGTGAAAATTCACCAGGCGTTCCTTGTGAAAATGATAGAAACTATGAGTTATGAAGCTAGCAACATACATCAGATGCATTGTAACCAAATCATGTGATACCTGTTTTCTGTCTTCTCTACGCAACCCTTAGGATGAGCCTGATAACTTGGTGCAGTTTAGCATTCCTAACCCCCATGTAGATCATAAATCTTGCTTGAAGACCATGCCTATTAAGAACAACAAACAAAAATCAGAAGAGAGAGAGAGAGAACAATTTTAAAAAATGGCTTAGGGCTGAGAAACCAGAGAACCTCATTTCCTGGTAATGAAAGACACCTCATGTAATGATCCCCATTATCTATTCATCATTGCTTCCTCTTCAACAGTCAAATTATGCTTCCATTTCTCAACATGATATCCTTGTTCTAATCATCAGGCTCTCCATTGGCCCAGCTCCCTCACCAGTCTACAATAAATCATTCCTGGAAAAATACAGGAAATATACATGTATTACCATTTTCATCATTGCCTATGTTCACAGAGATTCCGGAGCACCCCTGACCCACCCCTCTGCCTGCAAATGTCCATAATATTTTGCATGTCTCATTCCTAGTCTCACCTGCTCCATTCGCCCCTCTAAACCTCCCCCTCTTGGAACTGCCATTGTGATTCTAGCATAACACATATAATTTGGTACTTAATCACTCTCTGATTTATCTAGATAGTCTCAATAGTTCTTTGGGGGAAATTCAGTCTTTTATATACATTTTTAGGTTTCTCCCTTAATTGTAACTTATAGTATAATAGTATACATTAAATATCTATTAACAAATTGCCTAGATATTATCGTTCTGTTAAACTTTTATGCTTCTATTTTTGTTTTAGTAGTGTTTCCATAAAAACAAGTTGGTAAGTAAATATTCTATAAGAGTGCTGATTTTTCATAAATATTTAGATAAAAAGAAGCTCCATGGTAGGTCAATAATGTTTAATTTCAAAGGAAAAAAATCCTGGGCCAGCAAGGATAAGTGGAGGAGGAATAAAGTTAACTTTAGAAATATCCAAAAACGAACTGCAGAAACTGAATGATTTAACATGTTTGGGTGGGGCCTGGTATTGGCAATAGCTGGATGCACCTGCTACCAATTTTAAGTTGTTGCAGTGTTGTTTATGTGCTTGGACTCTGAAGCCAGAGTGCCTGAGTAATATTGCTGGCTGAGTGACATTGGGAAATTAGTTTACTAAGAAAAAGCTGTGTGATTCTGGGCTGTTAACTTAGTAACTCCAAGGTTAAGTGTACGAGTAGGTGAAATTGTGACAACACAGGATCTCCCTCAAGGGACTGTTGTCAAGATTAAATGTGTGAATACCTGTCAAGAACTTAAAATAACCGCTTGATACCACAGACAGTTAAACTTTTGTGAGGCCTGAAACTTATACAACTTCCCAGCCTCTCTATAACAAAATTTTCAAAAATTAAGAATGTAAAATTAGATGTGAGATCAGGTGATATCACTGAGAAAGGCTGAGTAAAGACCTCAAACATCCTCCCCTCCAAAAGCTATGTAAACACTGGTAACTTGTCAACATCAACCTTTTCAGCATGCTGTTAATTAACTAAAGGCTTCAGCAATCCAGGGAAGAGTTATTTAAGAACAGCTTGTAGAATTGCTCCCAAAACGTTTTGAGGTAGTTTTATCTTTATTTTACAAAAAGAAGAAACCGAGGTTTGGGGTGGTTAAAATCTTGCCTTACTGTATTGAAAGTGGGAAACAGGCCAGGCTCGGTGGCTCATGCCTGTAATCCCAGCACTTTGGGAGGCCGAGACGGGCGGATTACTTGAGGTCAGGAGTTTGAGAGCAGTCTGGCCAATGTAGTGAAACCCCGTCTCTACTAAAAATACAAAAATTAGCTGGGCGTGGTGGCACACACCTATAGTCCCAGCTACTCGGGAGGCTGAGGTGGGAGAATTGCTTCAACCCGGGAGGTGGAGGTTGCAGTGAGCTGACATTGTGCCGTTGCACTCCAGCCTGGGCAACAGAGGGAAACTCCATCTCAAAAATAAAAAAATTAAAAAAATTAAAAATAGAAAGAAAGAAAAGAAAGTGGGAAACAACTAATGTTATGGTGGAGAAATTTGGCAGACTCTGTCTTAGGTGATGGTCAAGGTCAACATGGAAAGTGATTAACTGTATTGATAGCATGGACCCTTGATATGATATGTGAGAATCACACTCTACTGCTGTGTTTTTTCTCCCCCAAAATTCATAATCCAAGCATAATCTTGAAAAATCCATGAGACAAATCTAAATAGAGAGACATTCTACAAAATACCTGACCAATACTTCTCAAAACTGTCAAGGCCATCATAAAACAAAAAAGGTCTGAGAAACGGTCACAGCCAAGAGGAGCGTAAGGAGACATGAAGAATAATTGTAATGTGACATTCTGGATGGGATCCAGAACAGAAAATTTACCTTGATGAAAAACTAAGAACATTCAAATGAAGTATGAATTTTAGTTAATAGCAATGCATCCACCTTGGCTTGTTAATTGTGACAATACGATTTTAATAGTACCATATTAACATAAAACGTTAATAGTAGGGGATACTGGGAATGGGGCTATGGGAACTCTACTATCTTTGCACCTTTTCTGTAAGTATGAAACTATTCTAGGCCGGGTGCAGTGGCTCACACCTGTAATCCCAGCACTTTGGGAGGCCGAGGTGGGCAGATCACGAGGCCAGGAGGGTAGACCAGCTTGGTAAACATGGTGAAACCCCGTCTCTACTAAAATACAAAAACAGCCTGGCGTGGTGGCACGCACCTGTAGTCCCAGCTACTCGAGAGGCTGAGGCAGGAGAATCGCTTGAACCTGGGAGGCAGAGGTTGCAGTGAGCCGAGATCGCGCCACGGCACTCCAGCCTGATGACAGAGCAAGACTCCGTCTCAAAAAAAAAACCAAAAAACTATTCTAAAATTTTAAAAGGTTTATTTTTAAAAATCTGCCCCCAGAGAACCTAGTTAGTATGCGGGGGAATTGATATTCAGACTCAAAGTGTTTGCATTATACAAAGCTACTGCATTAGTGCCCGAACAAAATGCCAGACTGAGTGGCTTCACCACAGAAACTTTTCTCACAGTTCTGACGCTGGAGAGCAGCTGGAGACCCAGGTATCGGCTGGTTGGGTTTCTCCTGAAACCTCTCCCTGGCTTGCCGATGGCTGCCTTCTAACCATGTCCTCACATGACTTTTCCTCTACACATGCATCCTGGTGTCTCTGTGTCCACATTTCCCTTCTTGTAAGGATACCAGTGCTAGTGGATTGGGCCCGACCTAATTAACTCATATTAACTTCATCACTATCTCTTTAAAGACCCAATCTTCAAATGCATTCTGAGGTGCGGGGCTGGGGGATGGGGCGGTCAAGTTCAACATATGAATTTTGGAGACACACAACTCAGTCCATAAAAGGTACTTTCCAAATTTGGGAATAAAACCATGTTTATTTAAGAATGATTCCATGTTCCATTTTCAAAGGGATGGATGATACTTTGGCAGCTCTAATTGTGTGGGAATCCTAACTGAAGTTTCAGGCCCTGCTTTTCATTTCCTCTAAGGCGCCCAGGGCCTCTGCCTGGCATTGGCCGTTCAGCCCTCATCTTCAGATCCCTGTGTTTTCTCCTTTCCTTCTGCACACAGGCTTTTCTCTCTCAACTTGTTTTATTCTCATTGCAATTCTCAGCCCTTACCTGCAGGTGTCTAACAATGTTCTTTCCTTACCCCAGCCCTCTTCTTTTTGAGACTGTTACCATTTAGTTACTACCAGATTTTTCTTTTTTCTGTCCCTTTTAAAAGTTAGTATGTACTAGCAGTTTCAAAAATACTCCTAGAAATGTTGATGACATTTTTATGATAATCTAAACTTTCCTTTTCCTTGCTAATCCTAGGTCTTGGGTGAATCCAAAGATTCAGGTGGGTGCTGTTTTCTGAGGTTCTAACTTCTTGGAAATTATAGCTGCAAGAGAATGTTATTAGGAAATATAAAAATGTCAAAGGATGTAAAATAACAATAATTTGAACTGGGAATGTTTTAGTTAAGCTTTAAAATTATGTTATATAACTAAATTACAGGGGTTTGCATAAGCTATAAGTTTTCTCTAAACATCTAAAGGATTTTGAAAGAGCAAGGATGTCTATAATTAAAGTGGTAAATCTTTAAATAAGTAGTAATTAAATTATGCAGAAGCTCTTGAAGAACTTGCTGGAAATAAAGATGAGGCAGGAAGTTAGGGTATAAATTGCTAATTACGTATGTGTATATATATATGTATATACACGCACACATATTTGTATGTGTATATATACATATACACTCTTTGGTATGGTTTTGAGACATTAACTATATTAATATTAAAAATTAACTATAAATTCATTACTCAAGAGATAATAGAATAGATTAAACATGTTGGAATCATGGATTTTTTTTTTTTTTTTTTTTTTGAGACAGAGTCTGGCTCTGTTGCCCAGGCCGGAGTGCAGTGGTACGATCTGGGCTCACTGTAACCTCCGCCTCCCTAGTTCAAGCGATTCTCCTGCATCAGCTGGGACTACAGGCACGTGCCACCACTCCCCGCTAATTTTTTGTATTTTTAGTAGAGACGGAGTTTTACCATGTTAGCCAGGATGATCTTGATCTACTGACCTCGTGATCCGCAAGCCTTGGCCTCCCAGAGTGCTGGGATTACAGGCATGAGCCACTTCGCCCGGGTGGAATCATGGAGTTTTAGGGAGGCTTAGCAATCATGTAAATTCTTACTTTTAATTTAATAAATAAAAAAATCTAGAGACCTAGGAAACCTCAGACCCTGAGAGATTATGTGCATTTCTCAATAGTAACAAGCATATTTACAAACCCAAATGTGTTTCATAGTATTAGTACAATAGCTAAGTGAAAGGAAGAGACATTGAAATAAATTCAACTTGAAGATTTTTAAAGGAAAACAATCAATATGAATATTCCAGTCCTTGCTACTCCTCTTCTCAAGAGGTGTACAGACGTGCACAGGTTCTGGGAAGCTGATTTGCTGTCTTACAACCACTGTGGGTGATTCAGGACGACTGCACACCCTTGGCATTCTCGTCGAGAAAAGTCCAAGACCATCTCTCCTTCCCTGGACCTTGGCTGGACTATGAAGGCTTTGACTAAGAGAATATATTGTAAAGGACATGATTCCAGTTCTATGCTCACCTGTGTGAAGGCTAGCAGCTTGGCCTTAGTGTGTCCGGAATTTATTCCTTCTGGTGGGTTCTTGGTCTCACTGACTTCAAGAATGAAGCCACCGACGCTCGTGGTGAGTGTTACAGCTCTTAAAGATGGTGTGTCCAGAGTTTGTTCCTTCAGATGTGTCCAGAGTTTCTTCCTTCTGGTGGGTTCGTGGTCTTGCTGGCTCCAGGAGTGAAGCCACAGACCTTCGCAGTGAGTGTTACAGCTCTTAAAGGTGGTGCTTCCGGAGTTGTTTGCTCCTCCGGGTGGGTTTGTGGTCCCGCTGACTTCAGGAATGAAGCCTCAGACCCTCGCGGTGAGTGTTACAGATCACAAAGTTAGTGCGGACCCAAAGAAGAGCAGCAGCAAGATTTAGTGTGAAGAGCAAAAGAACAAAGCTTCCACAGAGTGCAAGAACAAACCAACCACAGCGTGGAAGGGGACCCCAGCAGGTTGCAGCTGCTTTTTCGGGTGGCCAGCTTTTATTCCCTTAGTTGGCCCTGCCCACATTCTGGTGATTGGTCCATTTTACAGAGCGCTGATTGGTCCATTTTATGGAGTGCTGATTGGTGCGTTTACAGTGCTTTAGGTAGACACAAAAGTTCTCCAAGTCCCCACCCAATCCAGAAACCCAGCTGGCTTCACCTCTCATTAGGATCTGAACCATTGTGTAAGATATCCAACTGCCCTGATGAAGAGGCCATCTAGTGAGTCCTCATAACTGTGGGATAAAGAGAGGCCCAGATGAGTGCAGCCTTCCAGTCACCACTCTTCAGACATGTACATTGAGCCCTCTGGGACCCTCTAGACCAGATGAGCTGCCAGCTGCATAGCACTGGGTGACCTCAGCCAATGCCTGCCTGAATTTCTGGCCCACGGAACCATGAGATAGAATAAAAGCATTGTTGCTCGAAGCCACTAAGTTTTGGGAGCATTTGTTATGCAACAATAGAAAATCAGAATATTATACTTTGGATCAATTTAGGAAGAGAACTAACATTAATTTCAGGAAATGACTGCTTTTACAAAAATTAATCAACCTACTAACTCAACTAAGTATATTAGGTCAAAGTATAATTTAGAATTACTTAAGATTCAACCAGGAGCCATCAGACACCTAGTAATTTATAGGCACAGATTATTTTTGTCCTTAACATTCTGGAAATAATTGTACTCTAGGTCCTTACTGCTGAAATTGTGGTGTGTGGTCCAGTGCCCTAATCCTCACCTGGGAGCTAGTTAGTAATGCAGGATCTCTGGCTCTGCCCCAGGCCCAGTGCATCAGAAGCTTCCTTTTAACAAGACCTCTGGTGATTCCTACGCACTGAGAACCTTGAGAAGTCCTAGTCTAGGTAGTTTTATTAGAAGCAGTGGGAGGCTGATAAACAAATGTGGGAGGAACAGTCTTCACATTCATTTTCCTCTTCCTTGTTTGGTAATAAAAGTTTCCACTTTTAGTTAAATTTGTTTTCCTTCAATATTAAGTCGTTACAGGCAGAGTTTCTTCAAGCCCCAAACATTCAAGAATAATAAAGCTTACTTTCAAACTGGGGCATGCATTACAAAGGTATTTACATTAGGCTTAATTAGATCAGTAAAATATATAAACCCATTTCTTCAGTTCTTTGAAAATACAATTTTTTACAATTTAGGCTAGTGAGGAAATAGATACAAAAGAAATGTTACTTATGGAATAATTAACCCAGTTTTAGGTTTCTGGTGCTGGAAAAAGGCATCTAGAGAAGAATAACTAAATTTATTAACACAAGAAGTTGACTGCCGGTGACAGACGGGAGGGCAGTTGCGGGGGTGGGGGAAGAACAGAGGCCTTTTCTTTGACAGCTTCTCACTGTCGCCACCTCGTGGCTGAGGATGAATTTCCTTCTTCTGGTATTGCTGTTTCAACACTCGTTTTCTTTTTTTGGTTTGTTTTTGTTTGTTTGTTTGTTTTTGAGATTGAGTCTCGTTCTGTAGCCCAGGCTGGAGTACAGTGGCGTGATCTCAGCTCACTGCAACCTCCATCTCCCGGGTTCAAGTGATTCTCCTGCCTCAGCCTCCTGAGTAGCTGGGATTACAGGCGTGCACCACCACGCCCAGCTAATTTTTGTATTTTCAGTAGAGACTGGGTTTCGCCTCACACTGCATTTCCACAGCCTGGTGACTGGCACAGAGCTTAGTAAATGTTTGGTCATTCACTGACTGACTGACAGGAAGAGTGGAACTCACCAACTAATGAGAAAATCGAAAGCTGGAGTGAGATCACAGACTAGCAATAGGATCAAACTGGAAGGTAGGAGCAACAGCATCACCACTGGCAACATCGGGTGAGGAAGGCTCCCCAAGGCTAAGTGGAGTTGGGCTACCCCCAAGGAAAGGGATCCCCTAGCCATCTCGGCTTGTTTTCCGAGGGCTGGGAGGGTTGTGGGGCAGAAAAGAGGAGTATTTGCCCAGCTGTCTTTGGTTGTTCTTCCATATAGCCTGGGAAAGCCCAAGTTACAATTCAACTTATATTTTTGCCATATCATTGGATATATTATTGTTTCTAGCAACATCTGTATTCACCATTCACCAAAATGAACCTTATATTTTATCCCTTTCTCTAAGCTGCACTGAAGTGCCCCTTTTCCTATGAAAACCCAATAATTTATAAGAAAAAGGTTTTACTTTTGTTATATTTCCATGTGCTAAGAACTCAAATATTGAGTTCTCATTTGTAAGTGAAAAGTAACAAGGAGGAAAAATAATTATAATCTGTGAAAGTGTGGCTTATATAAATTGCATAAATTGAGGTATAAAGCTATCAAGTAGCAAGGTTTGTAGGAAACACAAAGGCGGTGGTTTCAGTGTGAATCACAGAAGGGATTTTTAAAAGCTTTTATTTTAGGTTCAGGGGTACATATGCAAATTTCTTACATAGGTGAACTCGTGTCATGGAGGTTTGTTGCACAGATTATTTCATCACCCATTTATTAAGTCAAGTACCCAATAGTTGCCTTTTCCGCTCCTCTCCATTCTCCCACCCTCCACCCTCAAGTAGACCCCAGTGTCAGTTGTTCCCTTCTTTGTGTTCATGAGTTCTCATCCTTTAGCTGCCACTTATAACTGGGAACATGCAATATTTGGTTTTCTGTTCCTGCCTTAGTTTGCTAAGGATAATAGCCTCCACCTCCATCCATGTTCCCCCACATGACATGATCTCATTCTTTTTTATGGATGTGTAGTATGCCATGATGTATATGTACCTCATTTTCTTTATCCAATCTGTCATTGATGGGCATTTAGGTAGATTCCATGACTTTGCCATTGTGAATAGTACTGAAATGGACATTCACATGCATGTGTCTTTATGGTAGAATAATTTATATTCTTCTGGGTGTATACCCAGTAATAGGATTGCTGGATCAAATGGTAGTTCTGCTTTTAGCTCTTTGTGGAATCATCATCCTCCTTTCCACAATTTCCACAAGTTGAATTAATTTACACTCCCATCAGCAGTGTATAAGAGTTCCCTTTTCTCCACAACCTCACCAGCATCTGTTGTTTCCTGACTTTTAAGTAATAGCCATTCTGACTGGAGTGAGATGGTATTTCATTGTGGTTTTGATTTGCATTTCTCTAATGATCAGTGATACTGAGCTTTTTTTTCATATGCTTGTTGGTCGCATGTATGTTTTCTTTTGAAAAGTGTCTGTTCATGTCCTTTGCCCACTTTTTAATGGGGTTATTTGTTTTTCTCTTGTAAATTTGTTTAAGTTCCTTATAGATGCTGGATATTAGACCTTTGTCAGATGCATAGTTTGCAAATATTTTCTCCCATTCTGTAGGTTGTCTGTTTACTCTGTTGATAGTTTCTTTTGCTGTGCAGAAGCTCTTAAGTTTAATTATACCCTACTTGTTAAGTTTTTATTGTGTTGTGATTGTTTTTGGTGTCTTTGTCATGAAATCTTTGCCTGTTCCTATGTCCAGGATGGTATTGACTAGGTTGTCTTTCAGGGTTTTTATAGTTTTGGGCTTTACAGTTAAGTGTTTATTTCATCTTGAGTTGATTTTTGTAGATGATGTAAGGAAGGGGTCCAGATTCAATCTTCTGTTTATGGATAGCCAGTTATCCCAGCACCATTTATTGAATAGGGAGTCTTTTCCCCATTACTTGTTTTTGTCAGCCTTGTCAAAGATCAGATGGTTGTAGGTGTGTGGCCTTATTTCTGTGCTCTCTATTCTGTTTCACTGGTCTATGTGTCTGGTTTTGTACCAGAACCATGCTGTTTTGTTTACTGTAGCCCTGTAGTATAGTTTGAAGTCAGGTAATGTGATTCCTCCAGTTTTATTCTTTTTACTTAGGATTATCTTGGCTATTCAGGCTCTTTTTTGGGTCCATATAAATTTTAAAATTGTTTTCTCTAGTTCTGTGAAGAATGTTGTTGGTAGTTTGATAGGAAGAGAATTGAATCTGTAAATTGCTTTGGGCAATATGGCCATTTTAATGATATTGATTCTTCCTACCCATGAGCATGGGATATTTTTCCATTTGTTTGTGTTTTCTCTGATTTCTTTTTCTTTTTTTTTTTTTTTAAAGATGGAGTCTCACTCTGTCTCCCAGGCTGGAGTGCAGCAGCAAAACCTCAGTTCACTGCAATCTCCACTTCCTGGGTTCAAGCAATTCTCCTGCCTCAGCCTCCTAAGCAGCTGGGATTACAGGCATGTGCCACCACACCCAGCTAATTTTTTTTTTTGTATTCTTAATAGAGATGGGGTTTCACCATGTTGATCACGCTGGTCTCGAACTCCTGACCTCATGATCTGCCCACCTTGGCCTCCCAAAGTGCTGGGATCACAGGCGTGAGCCACCGTGTCCAACCCTTCTCTGATTTCTTTGAGCTGTGTTTTGTAGTTCTCATTGTAGAGATCTTTCATCTCCCTATAATTCCTAGGTAATTTATTCTTTTTGTGGCTATCATGAATGGGATTACCTTTCTGATTTGGCTCTTGGTTTGGCTGTTGTTGGTGTATAGAAATGCTAGTGATTTTTGTACATTGATTTTGTATCCTGAAACTCTGCTGAAGTTGTTTATCAGCTGAAGGAGGTTTTAGGACGAGACTATGGGGTTTTCTAGATACAGAATCATGTCATCTGCAAACAGGGATAATTTGACTTCCTCTCTTCCCTTCAGATGCCCTTTATTTCTTTCTCTTGCCTGATTGCTGTGGCTAAGACTTCTAATACTATGTTGAATAGGAGGGGTGAGAGAGAGGGCATCCTTGTCTTGTGCCGGTTTTCAAGGGGAATGCTTCCAGAATTTTCACATTTGGTATGATGTTGGCTGTGGGTTTGTCATAAATGGCTCTTATTATTTTGAGGTATGTTTCTTCAATACCTAGCTTGTTGAGAATATTTTACATGAAGGGATGTTGAATTGTATCAAAGGCCTTTTCTACCTTTATTGAAATAATCATGTAGTTTTTGTCTTTAGTTTTGTTCATGTGATGAATCACATTTATTGATTTGCATATGTTGAACCAAATTTGCATCCCGGGGATGAAGCCTACTTGATCATGGTGGATTCGCTTTTTGATGTGCTGCTGGATTTGGTTTGCAAGTATTATTTTGAGGATTTTTGCATTGTTGTTCCTCAAGAATATTGGCCTGAAGTTTTCTTTTTTTGTTGTGTTTCTGCCAGGTTTTGGTAACGGGATGATGCTGGCCTCATAGAATGCATTGGGGAGGAATCCCTTCTCCTCGTTTTTTTGGAATAGTTTCAGTAGGAATGGTACCAGCTCTTCCTTGTACATCTGGTGGAATTTAGCTGTAAATTCATCAGATCCTGGGTTTTTTTTCAGTTGGTAGGCTATGTATTACTGATTCGAGTTTGAAGCTCATTATTGGTCTGTTCAGGGAATCAATTTCTTTTTTGTTCACTCTTGGGAGGGTGTATGTTTCCAGGAGTTTATCCATTTCTTCTACGTTTTCTAGTTTGTGTGCATAGAAGTGTTTGTAGTAGTCTCTGATGGTTATTTTTAATTCTGTGAGTTCAGTGGTAACATCTCCTTCATCATTTCTGATTGTGTTTATTTGGATCTTCTCTCTTTTCTACTTTATGAGTATAACTAGCAGTCTAGTCTATCTATCTTATTAATTAAAAAAAACTCCTGGATTCATTGATCTTTCTAATGGTTTTTGTATGTCTTGATTTCCTTCAATTCAGCTCTGATTTTGGTTATTTCTTGTCTTCTGCTAGCTTTGGGGTTTATTTGCTTGTACTTCTCTAATTCCTTAAGTTGTAGTGTTAGCTCGTTAATTTGAGATCTTTTTACCTTTTTGATGTGGGCATTTAGTGCTATGAATTTCCCTCTTAACATTGTCTTAGCTGTATCCCAGAGATTCTGTTATGTTGTATCTTTGTTCTCATTCATTTCAAAAAACATCTTGATTTCTTCCTTAGTTTCATTATTTACCCAAAAATCATGCAGGAGTATGTTGTTTAATTTCCATGTAATTGAATAGTTTTGAGCAATTTTCTTAGTCTTGACTTTCATTTTTATTGCACTGTGGTCTGAGAGTGTGTTTGGTGTGATTTGGGCTTTTTGCATTTGTTGAGGATTGTTTTAGGTCCAATTATGTGGTTGATTTTGGAGTATATCCCATGTGGTGATGAAAATAATGTATATTCTGTTGTTTTTATGTGGAGAGTTCTGCAGAGGTCTATCAAATTCATTTAGTCCAATGTTGAGTTCAGATTCTAAATATGTTTGTTTATTTTCTACCTCAATGATCTGTCTAATACTGTCAGTGGAGTGTTGAAGTCTCTCACTATTATTGTGTGTGAGTCTATATCTTTTTGTAGGTCTCTTAGGTCTTGCTTTATTTCTGGGTGCTCCTGTGTTGGGTGCACATATATTTAGAATAGTTAGGTCTTCTTGTTGCATTGAACCCTTTACCATTATGTAATGCTCTTCATTGCCTTTTCTTATTTTTATTAATTTAAAGTCTGTTTTGTCTGAAATTAGGATTTCAACCCCTGCTTTTTTCTTTTTTCCATTTTCTTGGAAGATTTTCCTCCATCCCTTTATTTTGGGCCTGTGGATATCATTACATGTGAGATGAGTCTCTTGAAGACAGCATACTATTGGGTCTTGTTTTTTATCTAGCTTGCCACTCTGTGCCTTTTAGGTGAGGGCATTTAGCTCATGTATATTCAAGGTTAGTATTAATATGTGTGCATTTGTTCCTGTCATTGAGCTGTGACCTGGTTATTATGTTTGCTTGTTTGTGTGGTTGCTTTCTAGTGACACTGGTCTGTGTGTTTAAGTGCATTTTTGTAGTATCTGGTAGTAGTTTTTCCTTTCTATGTTTAGTGCTCCTTTCAAGATCTCTTGTAGGGCAGGTCTTGTGGTACCAAACTTCCTCAACATTTGCTTATCTGAAAAAAATCTTATTATTTCTCCTTCACTTAGGAAGCTTGGTTTGGCTGAATATAAAATTCTTGGTTGAAGATTTTTTGTTTTAGAATGTTGAACATGGGCCCCCAGTTTCTTTTGGCTTATAGGGTTTCATTTGAGAGGTCCAGTGTTAGCCTCTCAAATGAAAGGTGTTCTCTTTGGAGGTTACCTTCCCTCTCTCTCTAGCTGCCTTTAACATTCTTTCATTTCAACCTTGTAATATCTGACAATATGTGTCTTGGGGATGATCTTGCGTAGAATCTTTCAGGAGTTCTCTTTATTTCTAAACTTGAATGTTGGCCTCCTAGCAAAATTTAGGGAGTTTTCATGAATGATATCCTGAAATGTGTTTTCCAAGTTGTTTGCTTTCTCCCCTTCCCTTTCAGGGATACCAGTGATTCATAAATTTGGCCTCTTTACATAATCCCATACTTCTCAGAGGTTCTGTTCATTCTTTTATATTATTTTTTCCTTATTTTTGTCTGACTGTCTTATTTCAGAGAGCCAATCTTCAAGTTCTGATATTTTTTTCTCTTCTTGGTTTATTCTGCTGTTAATACCTGTGATTGCATTGTGAAATTCTTGTATTGTGTTATTCAGCTCTATCGAATCTGTTAGGTTCTTTATTATACCAGCTATTTCATCCTTCAACTCCTTCATCATTTTATTGTGATTATTACTTTCCTTGGATTGGGTTTTGCCATCCTCTAATCTCAATGGGATTCATCCCTATCCATATTCTGAATTCTATTTCTGTAATTCCAGCCCACTCAGCCTGGTTAAGAACTCTTGTTGGAGAACTGGTTTGGTTCTTAGGAGGACATATAACACTCTGGTCATTTGAGCTACTGGAGTTCTTGTGTTGGTTCTTTCTCATCTCTGCATGTTGTCATTCCTTTACCTACAGTGTAGATTGAGTGCACTCAATAGACTTCTTTTCTAGATGTTTTCACATGTTACAGCCATGGTCCCTCTCAATGTTCTCAAAGTGTGGGTTCTTCTCCCCATTGAGTGCTGGCTGTAGATTATGGTTTGGCATTCCTTGGCTGCCCACACTGCTGCTCTGGGGTGATCTCAGTGTTCATGTTCCTTCCCCAACTTGGAGGCAGCAGAGGAAGGGACCTTAGTAGTGGTTGTGTCCAAAGGTCTTCTGCTTGTCTCCTGGGGGTCCACTCCAGAGAAATGGAGGTCAGAAATTGCTCAGTGCAATCATCCCAGGATGGAGGGTCTGTGCTGTGGGCCCAAGCTGGGGGTTCTCTGTCTAGTGATGAGCAGTGGGGGCACTGGCTGGAACCCAAGGAAGACAGACTGGCCTCCTCTCCTTGGATCAACTACAGCTTGTTGGAGGTGTGGCTAAGGCACGTAGGGTCTTTGCTCCTTTGTTAGTCTGAGGGTAGCAAGGGCAGTTCCACAGCAGAGGCAGTGGCAGAGAGGCTTTGAGCCCTTGGGAACTCTGTCCAGGGAGTTGCAGAGCTCCTGCTGGCACAGTAGTTCTGGCAGGGGTGGTTAGAGGCCTAGGTCTGGAGGACCTGCCCAGTGAGGACATATAAAAATGAGCACCCACGTAACAGTCTGGCCACTTTTCTGCAGTGCTGCTATGGTATGCTGGGGTCCACTCCGGTTCCTAGTCACCTTGGATTTTCCAGTACCTGGAGGTATCAATAGTAAAGGCTATGAAACAGCAAGAAAGACAGCCTGCCTCTCTCTTTGGGAGCTCCTTCCCAGAGAGTTATGGGCTTATTGCCAGCCCAAATACACCTGTAGGAGATGGCTGGAGACCTTGGTTGGGAGGTCCCACCCAGTGAGGAGGAATGGGATCAGGAAAACATTTAAGTAAGCAAACTGGCCATGTTTTCATAGAGCAGCTGTGCTGTGCTGGAAAACTGCTTTCACCCTCAGTCGGCTTGGACTGTCTAAAGCTCGAAGGCTGGATGGCTAAGGTCATCTAAACAGCAAAGATGGCAGCCCACCCCTCCCTCTAGGTGCTTCATCCCAGAGAGGTTGCAAATCTCTGTTGGCCAGAGAAAACCAACAGGGGTAGCTGGAGATCCCGGTTGGGAGGTTCTGCCCAGCAAGGAGGAATGGGATCAGGGATCCATTTTAAAAAGCAGTCTGGCCATGTTTTCATAGAAAACTTGGTTTTCTTTCTGTTTTATCCAAATAGTTGAATATTTTTTCTGTTTTTTTCTAGCTCTTCATTGGCCTTTAGTGAAAATAATCATATCTAACTGGGCTGTGCTAGGGGACCACTTCCACCCTTGGTTGGCTTGGACTCTCCAAAGCCTGAAGGCTGGATGGCTAAGTTGCCCAAACTACAAAGATGGTGGCCGCCACTCCCTCTGGGAGTTCTGTCTCAGGGTGGTGCAACACTGCTATCAGTGTCTGGCTGGAATTCCAAGCCAGTGGGCCTTATCCTGTGAGGTGCCATGGAAGCAGGGTCTGAAGACTGTTGCTGCTCAGTCTAGATTCAGCCTCTTTCTTAGGGGTATGTATGGGGGTCTAACCTCCCACTTTGCCTGAATTGCAACTACTTTTGATGGGAAGCCCAGAAAGCCCGGGTCTCTAAGGCTCCTGGGTCTCCAAGTATGTGCCTGTGCGGCTGCTCTGCCGAGACTCCACTTAGCTCTGTGTGTCAGACTGAAGACCCTGGTGGAGTGGGTTCACAGGGGAATCTCCTGACCTGAGGGTTGCAAAGATCCATGAAAGCAGTGTGGGTTCCTGGGATCACTCATTCACTCACTGCTTCCCTGGGTGAAGGAGGTTCCCCTGGCTCTGTGTCACTTCTGGGTGGGCCATTAATCTGCCTTGATTTTCTCCATTTTCCTTGGGTCCAGTTATTTCCTTGATTAGTCTCAATGAGTGTACCAGGGTATTTCAGTTGAAGGTGCTATACTTACCTGCCCCTTCTGTTCCTCTCTGTGAGAGATGTGTGCACTAGCTTCTTCTAGTTGGCCATCTGGGCCACCAACCCTAACAAATATTTATTAAGAACCAACTGTGTACCAGGCACGACATAGCTGCTGTGTAGTAAATAATGATTAAGACAGTAAAAATGTTTGCCTTCATTGTTCTTATGGACTTAGATGAAAACACTAGACATTTTCATATATATTGCAATAAAGTGTGAAAATATTTGGATTCCAGAAACATAGAGCTTGAAAAACACTTCCTAGAGGAAGAATATTTAGATTGGGAATAGAGATTAGTGAGGAAGGGTGGAGAAAGAGGTTCCTAGACAAAAGGAACAGCATCAACAGGCATTGTTGAAGATTTTTACTTTTATCCTAAAGGCAATAAGTCAAAGAGGGCTTTTTAAAGGGGAATGATGCATTCGGTTTGGCATGCTGGAAGATTCTATCTGGCTCCAGTGTGGCAAATACATTAGAGAAAAAGCAAGATGGAGACAGGGCTACTTGTTTGGTGGCTATTTGTTTTCTGTCCTTCAGGAATTAAAATGAGTACACCCTAGGAGAGTAAAGCCTTGGTATATGGCATCACCTACCTACCTTTTAATTCGTATCTACTTGCTTTAGACATTTACACTTGGTTTTCTTTCTGTTTTATCCCATTAGTTGAATATTTTTTCTGTTTTTTCTAGCTCTTCATTGGCCTTTAGTGATAATAATCACATCTAACATTTTTGGAGCTTCACTATGTGCAAGATACTGTGTGTTCTCCTGTGATGTTCACAAAAATCCTTTGAAGCAGGTGCTGTCTCCATGTTTCAGGTGGGAAATCTGAGACCTGGAAAAGGCATGTAACTTGAACAAACTCACTCAGTCAATGCTGCTGCTGAAATATGCACCCAGCCTCATCATCCATGCTCTCATCCAATGATCTAAATGAGCCTCTTAGGACTACCTGGGAGCACGCGAATGGAGTGAAATGGTGCTGTGTTGGGTGGGGTAAAGTCAGTGCCGTGGGATGCAGGGTCAGAGTTTTCTCTTAATTTTACTGAACAGTGAGCATATGCTTCTCCCCTGGTCCACCCTGAGAATTCTTAAAGATTTGTTATATAGGAAAAAGAACCAGACTTAATGATGAAACATTTTGCTAAGGGAGCACTTACTGTTCTTCCTTCTACAAATATTTCTTTTTGGCAAAGGGTGATTTAGAGTGTGTGACTTCCTTGCTGGAGTCCTAACGCACTCAAAGACAGTCATTCCTGTTTGAAAACCATTATATTAACATCCACAGCTACCTAACTCACCCTATCTTTTAGGGAGCCTCCATCTTTGGCACTCTGGTTGTGATCCATGGACCAGCTGCATGAGGTTACCTGGGAGCTTGTTAAAAATACAGAACTTCAGTTCCACTCCAGGCCTTCTGAATAGAATCAACTTTGCAGCAAGATCATTGATATCTGTATGCACAATAAAGTTTTAGAAGCACTGTTCTAAATCTCTCAAATTCCTTATCAGTAATTCACAAACATGTGGCCTGGTTACGTCAGAATTTCCTGATGTGTGAGTTAAATAAAATGCAAATTCTTAGGCCCTGCAAAAACAAAAACAAAACCAAAAACCCCTACTAAATGAGAAACTCTGGAGATAGGACTTAGAGTTACGTATTTTTAAATGTTCTCTGTACAATACTGTACAATTTTAACCCCTGATATAAGGAAAGAGAAAACCCCAGTTTTATATTATTATGTACCAGTAAAATGTTCTTTCTCACAGAATGTTTAAAGTGAAAATGTCACATAGTTAGATCCTGTTTTATTGCTGAAAATATTTAAAGTGCCATTAAGATATGATGTTAAAGATATTTTGCAAGTAGTTTAAAACTTTTTAAAATGACTGAAGGAAAATACATTGTACAGATTCTTTTGTGTAATAAATATTACAGTCTTGAGACTACTTGGACTTTAGAACTTGTAGTTATTCCAATAAAAATGAGACAAAGCTCTGATGCCCACTGAAATTCACAGTGTGCCTGACTTTTTAAGGTGCAGATTGTAAATTCACATTGTGGGGAATTCGTGTTTTAAAAAATTTCCATTTCTTTTAAATAATCACGTTTGAGGTGAGGTTTTTCATGTCAACAAATGAAAATAAGAAAGACACAAAAGGAAATGAAATTTGTTCTCATTTGTTATGAGCTTCAAAGCTGAGTATTTCAACATGAGATTATCATTCTGTTGCCTTTTGTGTAATGTAGGCCAAGATGTTTTGACTCCCTGAGCTGGGATGTTTGCACATGGCTCTGAGCAACAGCATTATCTGAAGGCCACCTTTGCTTCCCATTCGGGGCTCACAATAGCACTCTCCTCCCACTTTTATCACTGAAAATTACATGCTCATTAGAATTGGGCTATAACTGTGATGAAAGGGATATTTTCTCTGGAACCTGAAGTGTCTGTGTTAATATTCTAAGCTTTAGTATTACATGATGAATAAGCTAGTTGTTCACGTAGGAAACGGAAGCAACTGTATCATATAGAATTACTAAATGTGAACTGCTGTAAGGTTTTATTAGCGTGTTCACACTTTTATTTCAAACTTAGAGTGTGACTATCGGTATGGAATTCTTCATACACAGTTCTGAGCTTCTAATATTTCATTATGATGATTTGATGCATGAGCAGATGATGTGGCAGGAATGGCTGGCTGCACTGCCATCCATGACCCATGATCCTTTAGTGTTGTGGCTGGGGGCAGCTGCCCCCATGGTCCACAATTCCCAGCCCCTCAGCCTGCAGGTTTGGCCATGTCACGAGCTCTCCAATAGAATGTTAACAGAAGGAGTGTGTAGCATTTCCAAACCGAGACTTTTAAGAAGCGGACTTCATTTTCGATTCCTTTTCCCTCCTGCTCCCTAGAGGAGACACAGATGCAAGGAAACTGGACCCTGAATTAACATCAGGGAAAGATGTCTGGCGCCTGGGAATATCAATTTTAGACCATTTTTTCAACTACTTTGTTGTGTGGCACCATTAACCTTTTGGGATTCTTCATTACCACAGCTGAGCCTCGCTTTATCAAAGTGGGGAGAATTAGTTGGAGTGGAAAAAAAACACAACTTAGAGGGGACAGTGAGAGTGAAGCAACAGGGATGGCCTTCCCTAGTTCACATATATCCAAGGCTGGTCCTCACCTCCAGAAAGTGCTATAGGGTGGAGTTTGATGTCACGTGCATTTTGTGCATGTGTAAAAAGTGTAAGATGCATAAATTGATAGTTTTGTGATTGAGGGTATTGTTACTTAGCAATAAAAATAAAATAATAATTGCAACAAGTGGATAAAATTGGAATACTTAGCATTAAATACTTGAAAGTATTTTACAACTTGGAAATTAGAGAAGAGATGGTGCAGAAGAAGGTGGCAATTGATTGCGTATTGATTGACAATTCAACTTTAAATAGGACATTGAAGAAGGAGTTTCTTTCCCACTAGGCCCACTGAAGGAAGACAGGTAAATAAATAGGAAGCACAGAAACAAAATTCTTTTTTTTTTTTTTTTTTTTTTTTGAGACAGAGTCTGGCTCTGTCGCCCAGGCTGGAGTGCAGTGGCGCAATCTCAGCTCACTGCAAGCTCTGCCTCCCAGGTTCACGCCATTCTCTTGCCTCAGTCTCCCAAGTAGCTGGGACTACAGGCACCCACCATCACTCCCAGGTAATTTTTTGTATTTTTAGTAGAGACAGGGTTTCACCATGTTAGCCAGGATGGTCTCAATCTCCTGACCTCGTGATCCACCCGCCTCGGCCTCCCAAACAGCTGGGATTACAAGTGTGAGTCACCGCACCTGGCCCAGAAAAAAATTCTTTACCTTTGGTGTGGTGGATTTTATTGATATGCTCATTCTATTATCTTTGTCACTATCCTGTGTAAACATCCGTTTGTCCTTTTTCATACTAGATTTTGAGGATCTAGCTAGATGTCATTATGCATGGGTGGAAGTCAGCTGTCTAACCTGCATAATTTCCAAAACTTCACTGACATTATATTAATAACTTAAGGATTTATAGCTAATTTTACCTAAATATCTCTTCAATGAGATATTGAGTGATAAACTAAAAAGAGACTGAACTTTCCCAAGAAAAATTCTGTGGTGCTCACCACCAAATGATATGTATCCAATATTAGTAAGATGAAGGTAGCAATCAGTCAATATTTTATGAAAATATGAACTGTTAACTCAATTTCTCCTATCCCTTTTTTGCTTATCTAGATATACATGAGATTGCAAAACAGTAATTAATGCTTACCAAGAAGGAAGAAATGAGGGAAAAATACAGAGAAATATAAATTATTTACATATGCACAGATAAAAGCTTTATTGTATGTTATTGATTCTGAATTTAGAAGTTTCATCAAAATGTGAAGGCAAGACTGACACTATATGAGAAAACCTGACCTAGATATGATAAAATCAGGTAATAAAGGCCTGAAATTTTGAACTAAAGACATTATCAATTTAGTCCCCACGTAAGGGTCACCCCTCTGCAAACTCTGATTTGGCAACCGAGCTCTCATCTACAAAAACATGCAGCCTAGAGGGCAAGAAAGGGAGGTTCCATTGTGGAAATCTTATGCATGGAGTCAAAGAACATGTGAGGAAGGAAGGCTGACATCTCGTGGCAGGGCAGTGACACAGGAGAGTGCCCCTTGTAAGGGGCAGGCATTTTGGAGAGGAAAGGGGGGTTTCTGTTAAGGCCCCTTGCTATGTTGCATCGGACACAGATTTTCACGCTGTTTCCTTTCATTTTCATGTGGCTCCGTGGGGCACACTGCATGACCCACACCAACTCTAGCCTGTCTTCTCTAACTCTGAAGGCTGTGCTCTTTCTGCCATGTACACTGCAAGAAGGTGACTCCTGGAAGGCACAGAAGCAACGGTGCATATAATCCCCGCATCTTACAGGACTGGGGACATCCATGGCATTTTAGGGCTACAGGACAATTTTTAATCCAGTACTGTCAATTTACACTTAGTCATACATTAGAAAATCATGTAAATGACGAGCTAATGGGTGCAGCACACCAACATGGCACATGTATACATATGTAACAAACCTGCACGTTGTGCACGTGTACCCTAGAACTTCAAGTATAATAAAAAATATATATATATATATAAAGAAAATCATGTCAGCCATACCTTTGAAATCAAGCCCCCCTTACTTCGACTGAAGCACTGTTTTGAATGGCCACCACCCACCTGTACTAGTGAAATTGCTTCTGGTTGCCTTTCCTCTCCCATTCTTGGCCCCTTATCATCTATTATTCAAACACCATTCATGGCGATGTTAGTCAAATGTAAATCTCAGTGTTTTGCATTTCTCATAAAAATCGTCCAGTAATTTTTGTATCATACACAGAGTAAAATGCAAAATAAAACACAAATGCTTACTGTGGCCTCTTAGGCCCTGTGTAGAAATCATCTGGACATCTCTCTGACCCCACTTCCAATGGCTACAGCACTTCAGCCTTTTCGCTGTTCCCCAGACATGGCCGACACACTCTCAACTCAGAGTCTGTGCACCTGTGAGAGAAAAGATAGGGCAACAATGATTCCAAGATTTTGATTCACAGCAGCTGAGTTAATGATGATGCCTTTATTCAGAAGGGGAGGGGGCTGTTTTTTTTTAATTAGGGAAAAATGTAAACATAAGCAAAATTAGAAAGAATAGTACAAAAACTTTCCACAAAATCATCACCCAGAAATAGTAAGCATCAAGTCCCTGAGATCCTTGTTTCGTCTGTACTTTAATTTGATTCTCTTTCCTCTCCCTTCCACACCAGCATCACCACCATGGGGCTATTTAAGCAAATCTCAGACTTTGAATGATTTACTTTTATCATTTATTTTATATTATAGGAAATATTTTTAAAACAAGCACAATACTGTCATCTCCAAGAAATGAACTATTATTTCCTAATATTATCAAATATTCATTGAATGTTCAGATTCAGAAAACTTGTTTTGATATATTAAGTTGTAGATGTTTATCAGAAACCTAAAGGGAGATGTCGACTAAGAAGGTGATCATAGAATTTGGAGTTTAGACAGAAATGTGAATTTTGAAGTCAGCAACACATAGACACAGATAGTATTCAACACTAGGATTTTGGATAAGATCCTGTAAGAAGTCAGTGTTCGGGGATTGAGCCTGGATGCATTTTGACAGGAGGGAGATGCAAAAAAGAAAAATTAAACGTTTGGATAACTTGCATTAAAAACTAGAACTTGAACTCAGAGCATCCTATTCACGCCTCCAGTTTTGCAGAGCAAGTTAAGAGAACATTGCATTTCACTTTCAAATAGCTGCTTTACTGTAAAGAGAAGTTGTTTCCATATGTTCGTCTACTCCCATATTGTTATTAATTGTATTATTTCATACTTTTTTTTTCGTTTATTTGAGACGGAGTCTTGCTCTGTCACCCATGCTGGAGTGCAGTGGTACGATCACTGCCCACTGCAACCTCTGCCTCCCGGGTTCAAGCGATTTTCCTGCCTCAGCCTCCCAAGTAGCTGGGACTACAGGCACGTGCCACTATGTCCGGTTATTCCTTTTTTCCTGTATTTTTAGTAGAGACGGGATTTCACCATGTTGGCCAGGCTGGTCTCAAACTCCTGACCTCAAGTGATCCGCCTGCCTCAGCCTCCCGAAGTGCTAGGATTACAGGCATGAGCCACTGCGCCCAGTCCGTATTTCATACTTTGTCATGGACAAGAAAACTTCTTGAGTTACAGAAGCAACAACAACAAAAAAAATGTGTCAAGAGTCTTTGCTTGTAAAGGGACTCGTTTCTTTTTCAGTTTGGAAGTGAGAAAAAATTGCGATGCCATCATTGTCAAGGAGTGTGTTCTCCAGAGAGGGAGTGATTCCCCGGTGATGTTAGAGAATGACTCAGTAAAGGAAGAGCACAAAGCTGGCTGAACCTAATGACTGATAATAGTAATGTCTCTGCAATGCCCCATAAGGTAGGGCCAATCTAGAACATTATCAGTTGTTCTGCTTCTTGTCTTCTTCTGTCTTGGAGAAGTGATGCTGTTCATAGTTACATAAAGATTCAAAGCAAGGTTTTGGTAACAAGTAGAAAATGATGATTTGTCATAAAAATGTTAAGGGCAAGAGGGCCTCAAAACAAAACGTCAACTGTGCTAGCGTGGAGAAATCTTGGATCTCACAGTGCACTTTTTAATTTGAATTTTAACATTGTGTCATTGCATGGATTTTATCTTTTGAGGCAGGAAAGATGGATGTATGAACATATGGTTCCATTTGGATTTGTATTCACGACGGTAAAAGACAGAAGGCTGGCCGGTAGGACCCTATATGGGCATTTACTTCTTGGGGATGGGGGGCTAAGGGATATTGAGAGAAAGATCACAAAGAAATGGCAAACTTTATCATCAGAAACCTATTCCAGTGAAGTCATGGAAAGCATAAGCTATTCAGAAGTTTTATACCTGGAAATTAGTTATCATGTTGTTGTTGCTAAGAACATTGATTATTTGCATTAACAAGTCAGGAAAAAGAGTCATTTGGTATTTTATCAGTTGTTCTCCCCATATAGATACTAAAAAATGGAAACTAAGTACAAGGACACAGTGTCAAACAGAAGAACAAATCAACTAGATTTATTGTAAGAAATCACCCTGTTTGATATTTACATAACATCTTCTTTCTGACAAATTCAAATTAGTTGGCTACTATAATAATATTAGGTTCTCTTCTTCAGTGAAGTTAAAATATTAGTGAATAAAAAAAGGAGATGCTCGACCCTATCCTGCAGAGTTTCAGCTATTGTCTATGGGGATGGATATCATATAGGATCTATTGGTACCAGGCATACCTAGATTACTGGCCTGACTCAGCAGTTCGCAAATTATCTGACTTCCAGTAGGGTATTAAAGTATCTGAGCTTGAGTTTGCTCAACTGTAATCCCTCCCTTGCAGAGCTGTTGTCAGAGTTAAAATTAATGTGTATAGAAAGACCTTTCCTTATACTGCTGAGAAGCCTTGGAACTATTCAGCCTCCCGAGTAGCTGGGACTACAGGCGCCCGCCACCACGCCCGGCTAATTTTTTGTATTTTTAGTAGAGACGGGGTTTCACCGTGTTCGCCAGGATGGTCTCGATCTCCTGACCTTGTGATCCACCCCCCTCGGCCTCCCAGAGTGCTGGGAATACAGGCGTGAGCCACCGCGCCCGGCCTCATCTCCTCTTTTTTAAGTTTCTCTCATCTCACTTTCTTGTTCCCTTTTCAGTGGGAAGAGCCTTGGGTTGGAAGAATTCAGATGTGTGTCGTAATTCTGGGAACATTACTTGCTTCCTAAGGCAGATTCCTTCGCCTCTCGAAAGCTAAACAGTGCGCTTCTTTGTGTATTGTTTACTTTCTGGGCTCTCCCGCTAGCTCTAAGGTTCTGTCACTGTGCTCTTGCTCGGTTTCCATCTTTCCTTCCTCCTCTTTGCTCAGCTGGAAACCTGAATGTGCAGGTGTGGCTATAGGTAAGGTCATGTGCCTGAGCCCGGTTTCTCCAGCAGCTAAGGGCTAAGTGCTTTGTATTACTGTGACACCTGATTCTTCCGACAGCCATCCGAGTTTTCTATGCCCATTTGCATGGACACAAGGAGGTTGAAGCTTTCAGGTATTGTAAGGAGTTCAGACAAACGTGGGGACAAGAGTCAAACACCAAATCTGGACCATTATATGAGAATGGCTGTGAAGGAGAAGGCAAGCTTCTGGGTGGCCCAGCTCTGGGTCCCATGCTATTTAACCAGTCCTTCCTTAGGGAGATGACAAGGGAGCACGTGATAAGCCTCCCACAGAGACGCACGCTGTAAGGCAGTGTGCTGTGCTCCGAGGAGGCGGGACAAGGGGTATAGAAACTAAAGGAAGCACCGTTACTCTGTAAAAGGTGGGACACCCACAATCGCCTTTATTTACTTTTCACATGCATTTTATTGTGATTTTCCATGTTCTGGGCATTCAAGCCTGCCTGTTTTTAAAGGCAGATTGTGGGAAAACTCGATCAACTTGATCTTTTGAAAGTGTCCTGTATTCCAGTGGGACCCCCATCCCTTGTTGTGGGGAATACATGCAGCTATTTTAAATTGTCATCCAGCTTCTCAATTGCCAAGACCGTGTGTATTCTCCCCTTCTGTTTCCTCCTCCTTGCTTCTTTCCTTCCCGCTGCCCCAGAAACCTCCTTCCCTGCTGTGGAGTCACCTCAAAGCCAGGTGATACGGTTTGGGTGTGTCTCCACCCAAATCTCATCTTGAATTGTAGTTCCCATAATCCCCACATGTCATGGGAGGGATTTGGTGGGAGGTAATTTAATCATGAAGGCCGTTACCCCCATGCTGCTGTTCTCATGATAATGAGTGAGTTCTCACAAGAGCTGATGGTTGTATAAGGGGCTTTCCCCAGCCTTCACTCTGCACTTCCTCCTGCCATCATGTGAAGAGGGACGTGTTTGCTTCCCCTCCTGCCATGATTGTAAGTTTCCTGAGGCCTCCCCAGCCATGTGGAACTGTGAGTCAATTAAACCTCTTTCCTTTATAAATTACACAGTCTGGGCATTTCTTCATAGCAGCGTGAGAGCTAATACACCAGGTATTTATTTATTTATTTAAAACTTTTATTTTAAGTTCACGGGTACATGTCCAGGTTTGTTACATACATAAACGTGTGTCATGGGGTTTTGTTGTACAGACTATTTCATCACCCAGGTATTACACCTAGTATCCATTAGTTGTCTTGATCCTCTCCCTCCTCTCACTCTCCACCCTCCATTAGACCCCACTGTGTGTTGTTTCCCTCTATGTGTCCATGAGTTTGCATTATTTAACTCCCACTTATAAGTAAGAACATGCGGTATTCGGTTTTCTGTTCCTGTTAGTAAAGCCAGGGTTTTAAAAGTGCCTCATGGGCAGTTGGCAGTTTGCATATCACTACCAGATAAATCACCCTAAATATTTATTTTTCATGATATTTCTCTGCATTTTCCTAACACTTATAAAATAAATTCTATACTTCTCTGCTTAGATTTCAAGACTTGATAAATAGCCAAAATGATTGATTATTGGATTGATTTAGATTTCTACTTATATCCAAAAATGAATATTATATCATATACATAAATCTGACAATAGTTTAAAAAGCAAATGTTAAAATAATGTTCTATAGTGATTATATTGCCTGTAGAAAATACAAATAAATTCTCTTTTTTATGAATAAGGGCACTTTAGACTAGTCTTTGGTTAGAATATTCTGTAATATATAAGACAGAAATTTTAAAACTGCTTTTGAAGAATTCATTCCCTAGCTCAAAGAAGAATAAATTCAGATAGTTAACCGGAAGTCATATCTTAAGACTCTTAAGTGCATTAATAATCATGTATTAACTATGACCTGGGTTCATTTTCTTAACATTTTTGAAATAATGTATAATTAATTGATTCCCAAATTCCTTCATGATTTTTTTTAAGACTGAATTTACCACTTGAACTTCAGCATTTGAAAGTTCTGTAGATATGATATGGTTCATGGATTGTTTACCTTAAAGGGGCCCAAGAAAGAGATTCAGGGCTCTGGTAATGGTGGGTGTGTGTGTGCATGTGTGTGAGTGTGTGAGAATGTGTGTGTGAGAGTATGTGTGAGTAGGTCTCTGTGTGTGTGTGAGTGTCAGTGTGTGTGTGTCAGTGTGCCTATGTACGTGAATATGTGCGTATATGTGTATGTGTATGAGTCTGTAAGTGTGAGTGGGTCTGTCTGTGTATGTGACTGTGTCAGTGTGTATGTGTGTGGGGGGGGTCTGTGTGTGTATGTGTGTGTGTCTGTGTGTGAGACAGTGTGTTTCAGTGTGTGTGTGAGTGGGTCTGTGTGTGTATGTGACTGTGTGAGTGTGAGTGCGTGTGTGTGTGCGTGTGTGTGATGGATATCAGGATTCTTCCGGAAAGAGCTTTGTAGCTTTCATATCACTCTCAGTGGGGTCCTTGACACTCAGCACATGAGCCTGATGCAGCGCAGTCCCTCAGTGGGGCTGAAGTGTGCTCAGACACACAACGCTTTAACACTACAACTAGAGGGAACTCCATATTTTCCCATCTGGTGTTCTTGGCCTAGTGTTCCTTCCAGACAGAGTCCAGCATTTAGTAATCTAGTGGTTATTAAGAGATTTGAGCTAATCACTGTCATAAATGACTCTTATAAATGTGTCCTAACCCCCACCACTCGTGATTTTCCCCCTTCAGGGGACGGGTACTTCAACGTCTTTAAGTACTCATCTTATGAGAGATCTCGTATGTCCTAAGATCCTATTTGGAGTTAAGTACTCTTAAATCACACAGAGTTATGTCTTCTATGCATCGTTTATAAAATTCGACCATATTATCTTCTGAGCTGTCATATGCATTTTTATCTTTGACTTTGGATCCAAGCTTAGAAATATTATCTAACAAAAACATGGCTCCCACTATAGAACCCCACACTCTGAAACAAAAGTCTGATAACTAAGGCGAACTAATGAAAGATTTTTAAAATACATTTTATATTTTTCCTTAGTATTCTGAGATTATTAATCTTTAAAATCTCAGTGTCAGCTACTCTTTTATTCATTTTTAAAAATTTTATACTAAAGCCTTTCTAAATAAGAAATGGTTTACGATATCAATAATTTAAATTCCTTTTAATTTAAAAGAAGACCGATCTTTTAAATGCTGCGTTTATTTCACATTCTAGTTTCATTATGTTGCCCCCTGAAGTGTGGATTTGTAACTAAGCGAGTGTCTATGGTCATTATCCTAAAAGCCGTGAAGCTCCTCATCACACTGGGGTCTTGCAGCCGACTATGTAGCTTTTCCAAGGGTTTTAAGATCACATGCAGTTATTAATAGTGCCACCTAGTGACAGAAATTGCTCAGATGGCTATTCTTTGAATCATTTGAATAATATATTTAGCTTTCTTTATTTTGCGTAAATATAAAATTATGTCAAACAACACAGCAATGTTAATCACATCCTGCGATGGGAACAATTCCTGTTGGGTCCAGCAGGTGGCAGCATGTATCACGAAAGCACAGAATTGCCACTGAAAAAAAAATCTGTGCCAAGGCTGCGCTCTCTTTTTTCAGGTGACTGAGTTTTTCCACTCTTTAATGTAAAAGGAAATGTATATCTATGTTAAAGATAAAATAACTTTTCAGAATGGGGATAATATAGGGCACTAAGTCATAACGATAGGACTTTTACTGAGGACTAATTCCATGCTTCCATTCTGAGTACCTAATACATATCATTGCGCACAGCACGCTTTCTGTTGATATTATGACGGTGCCCATTTTACAGACAAGAAAATTGAGGCAGGGACTTTGCCCAGGTTTTCACAGCTACTAGGTGAAGTAGGTGGGAGTTGAAACCAGACAATCTGGTTCTAGTGTTGCTTAACTGTTGGAAATGTAAGGGATTAAAATTAAAAGTATTAGGAAAAATACTAGTTTTTAGAAAAGAGACCTGAATGCTAAACTTAATTCAAAACTATCTTTATTGTGTCCCTGAGTTCCACGGGCTCTATCTAACTTCAAGCTGATTGCCTCCTCTTAGCTGGATCTGCACTGTGACTAAATAACAGAACCCCACTACTGGGGAAGATGATAGAGTTTACGGAATATTCATACTCATACTTTTTTCTTTGTGTGAACATTAGGAGGAGTAAAGACATTTAAAGATTGCCTTTTCTTCCATTTTTAAAATGTATTTACTGACAAATCTCCCAGTGTCCTCTCTCCCTGCAACTTTATTCTCACCCTGAAGTACTTACTATTCTGTGAATACAGTTCTCACTTCAGTTCCTTCTGCATATTTGTTTATCTTGTTTTCTAAACCTGGAGGCAGCTCAACTCTCCCTGTCCCCTTTCAAAATTGGTCACTGGACTAATGTCAATATTGACCAAAGGAAAAGCAGCATGTAAGGGCAGGGACATAGGGGCAGGAGAGTGTCTGAGGGTCTTGTATAAATAACAGCATAGGTTTTAAAACCAGTGCAACAAAGCCTTCTCTTGCATTGTTAACTGTGGCGTAACATTTTTTTCCCAGCTAGATTATAAATTCCTTTGAGAGGTGAGGCCACATATGAGTTAACTTTCTGCACCTCCCAGCCTTATCTACTAATACTTCACATAGTACTTTCCTCCCAGCAGGAATTCAGTGACTGCTGTAGAGGGTGGAGTGGTGCAAAGTCCAGCTCAATTGTGGTTTATCAAGCCTGAACTTAAGCACCACTCACCTTGTTTTTTAGCAGCTGTGGGCCAACAGGGAGGCTGGATAAGTGGAAATCAAGCAGAGATTCTTTTCCTAACTTTGGAGAGAGAGTAAACAGCTGCACAATATATGAAAAGAATAGCAAGGTGATAAAATTCACAGTTTACAAAATAAAGAATAAGCTCAGATATGCTCTGCAGGCCACTCTCAAGACCAAAAGGTAGTCCCCTTTCTTACCTATAGACTAGAAGAAAAATTAAAGCATACTCAAGCATAGGAGATCTGTCCATATGTAGCACAGGTAGGAAGATCAGTGAGCTCAGGAGAAACTATCTATTAAATGAGCTTCAGGAGGAAGGTAGGAACAGTAAATAATAGAGAGTAAGGCCCAAATCCTTTCACCCAGAACAGTTGGCTCTTAATCTTGGCAGACTCAATGCTCCCTGTTAATAATAAACATTTTATTTTATTTTATTTTTTGAGATAAAGTCTCACTCTGTCGCCAGGCTGGAGTGCAGTGGCGCGATCTCGGCTCACTGCAACTTCTGCCTCCTGGGTTCACGCGATTCTCCTGCCTCAGCCTCCCAAGTAGCTGGGATTACAGGGGCCTGCCACCACGCCTGACTAATTTTTGTATTTTTAGTAAAGACAGGGCTTCACTATGTTGGCCTGGATGGTCTCGATCTCTTGACCTGGTGATCCACCCACTTTGGCCTCCCAAAGTGTTGAGATTACAGGCGTGAGCCACCACGCCCAGCCAATAATAAAACATGCTTTCTGTCATCTGTGGAATGAAATTTAAAGATAATATGAACTGCCTACATATATAACTTTTAAAAATCAGTATGAGTGCCTTAACTGTATATTGAAGGAAAAGTTGGAAAGTGATATATAATAAGGTACCATCCATTTTGACATGCTAGTTCTCAGAGCAGCTACACTTGAAGAGATACTAAAATGTCTTCTTGTTGTTGTAATTGTCTGCAGGTTCTTCCTGCACACTGCAAGGCAAAGCCAATTCACTGAGGCCATGGCATTGCAGTAAAGAAAAAGTTTAATTTGTGCAAGTGCAGCTAGGACTTGCAGGAGACAGAGTTATTACTCATATTACTCTCCCTGAAGGTTCAGAGGTTAAGGTTTTCCAAGGATAGTTTGGTGGGCAGGGGACTAGGGAATGAGTGCTGCTGATTGGTTGAGGATGCAATCATGAGGGTGTGGAAAATGGTCCTTGTGCCCTGAGTCCACCTCTGGGTAGAGTCCCAGGACCAGTTGAGTCATGAGCCATGAGTCCAGGTGGGGTTAGCTGGTTGTCAGGAATACCAGCATCTGAAAAGACACCTCAAAAAGCTAATCTTAGGTCTTACGTTAGTGGTGTTATCTGCAGACGTAAGTAGGGGTGTTACAAATCTTGCAACCTCTGGAACAATGGCTGGTTATCATTTAACTATGCCTACATACATTCTGCTACATAGTGGCAGAATTCAGGCCCCTCTGATAACCCTAACTTTGTGGACTTTTAACTATTATCCTCGCTTTAAGGTTAAACTATCAACTAAATTTCTCCCAAAGTTAGCTTGGCCTACACCTAAGAATGACCAAGGACGGCTTTGGAGGTTAGAAGCAAGATGGAGTCAACTACCTCCGATTTATCTTACCATAATAATTTTGCAAAGGCAGGTTCATTGGCAGCCTTTGCTGTCTGTTGCAGGACTTCTAGAAGTCTTAATGCCTGTCCTCAAAATGTCAGTAGCACCTCCATTTATCTTGACAAAACAATTCCACAAATTTGCAAAATACCCACTGAGAAATGAAAATGAAATTGTAAGCCCCCCAACTGACTGAATATGTCTCTTTTTGTCCAAGGGGACCCCAGAGAAAGTTAAAAACTGACTTTTCTGCCATGACTTGATGGAACGTTGAATATACATTATGCCTGTATTAGTCCGTTCTTGCACTGCCATAAAGAACTACCTGAGACTGGGTAATTTATAAAGAAAAGAGGTTTAATGGATGCACAGTTCTGCAGGCTTAACGGGAAGCATGAATGGGAGCCCTCAGGAAACTTACAATCATGGTGGAAGGTGAAGGGGAAGCAAGCACCTTGTTCACATGGTGTCAGGGGGGAGAGAGACACTGAAGTGGGAAGTGCCACATGCTTTTAAACCATCAGATCTTGTGAGAACTCACTGTCTTGAGAACAGCAAGGGGAAAATTCACCCCCATGATCCAATTGTCTCCCACCAGGCCCCTCTTCCAATGCAACATGAGATTTGAGTAGAGACACAAATCCACACTGCATTAACGTCCAATCCCCTGTTAATTGCCATTAGGCTTTCTTCCCTAAGGTCTAAACAGCAAACAGCCCTTTCAAAAGATTCCACCACTGATTTAAACCAACCACCTGATGGCACTCCTCTTTTTTTCAGTTTTTCACAGCAACTGACCAGCAGTCCTTTCTGATAAGAGATCACAGACCACAAAGTGGCTCTGGCCAATCTATGGAGGATGGATGGTGAGGGTTTTTGTGTCCTCTGCTTCACCTTTTGATGTTAGAGGGTCGAAAACTTCATGCTCAGATCATGTTAAGGTTGCCATTTTTTGTACATGCAGCTCATGGGGCATGAAGCTCAGTTGTGCCTATGCACGTTTCTCCTCTCATAAACATTCATGCCTCCTCCTATAGCTTATTAAATATGTATACTGAGACACCCTGCTCAGCATAAACTCCTGTTTCTTTTTCCCCTCCCTCAGAATATCTATTTTTGGCTTCTGACCAGAGGCTATGCTTCCCAGCCTGTGAAAATGGCCACCCTGCAGGCTGTAACCTTTGTTTTTCATATCCAGACAGGGTCTCACTCTGCTGCCCAGGCTGGCGTGCAGCTGCACAATAAAAGCACATTGTAACATTGAACTGTTGAGCTAAAGGGATCGTACTACCTCAGCCTCCCAAAGCATGGAGATTACAGACATGAGCCACCACACCTGGCCCAGGCTGCAACCTCTTATGGGAAATAAAGCTCTCCTTTCCAAATCTATGAACCTTGTCATTCTTCAGTTGATGGCACCAAGGGTAGTACTGCCCCTTCAAGAGCCACTGTTTAAATTTAATGTCAGGGTTAGAGTTCTCGTGGTGACTTCTATGTCATCTTGTTAAATGGTGCCATTCTTTTCTTTCTCTTTATGATAGTTCTTTGACAGCAAGCACCGTTTCTCTAACAGTAATTGAATATTATCAGATAAATTTATATTTCCTTTAAAACTCTCTGAATAAAAACGCAACTATAACTAAAAGTAAAATATAATAAGAACAAAAAGACATCAGAAGCATTCAGTGATATCACCCAAGGACAGTCAGTTATTATATGCAAATCACAGTATGGATCATCTAGGATATGTCTTTGACAATGTCTTTTTTCACTAAAAAATATGTTGCAATGACCACACCTGGGCCTGCTGATCAATATAAAACATCATAAAGAGAAGAATAATCAAAAATCACCGGAATACTTTGAATTATTCTTGTCAAAAGCTTGAATATAATCAAACTTCTATATCTAACTTCCAATTTCCTGGTTACGTGGGGAGTAGAGGAGCAAGTTAAATGGCAACCAAAGGACGCAATCAGCAAATTTAGGACATAGGAAATTCTATATGGAAAACAAACCATCTTTTATTATGACATTCTCTAAGCTACATGTAAAACAACATTCTCTAAGCTACCACCCTATCCATGGAAAGCACCCATGGTAGCCAAATCTTGGAGGGCAAAGATTGCTGGAAGTAAAATTATTGAGCTGAGTCTGGCGTCTCATACTCCTTCAAAATCCCTTGAAACACTTTAGTGATTTTTAAATGAAGCTGGACAAGAGGCTGAGAAACCAAGGCAAAATCTAAGCAGGAAGCCAGTGACTAAGCAGAGATTTTGGCTATCTCACAGCACCGGGAGACTAAAATTGAAATTCAGGCTATTAAAGCAGTGAGGATTTGAGAGGCCAATTCCAAAAGAGAAAGAAGTTTTAGAAAAGTCGAATTTGAAAATCTGAGTCACTTTTCCACTTGAGGGTTTCTTCACTGTCTAGACAGTGAGAGAAAGAAAACTCAGCTTAGAGGTTGAGGGGAAGCAGGGCTTTTGTAAGCTTCACAAGGCTAGGGAAATAAACTTGGATGCCCTACTCAACATCCTAGACACTCATTTGAGATGCCTGTATGCCCGAAGGACTGCATCGTCAGAAATGTGTAAACCAGAAATCGACTATGACTTTTCAAGTTCAAAATCAGTTTCAGATCTGGAGTTATCCTCTTGTACCCATAGACTAGAGAGAAAAGAAAATCATGCCCAGATGGAGAAGTGGATCCATGTTGCAGAACTCAGTTCTCTATTCTAACTGCTTGTCGAAAACAAAGTGCTCACCCAGATATTTTACAATTATTTATACTCACAATCCAATATTTAATCATTAATTTCCAGATATGTCAAGACCCAGAGAAGCAAACAAACCATAGAAGTCAAACTACAGGTGATCCGGATATTAGACTTGTTAGGCTCAGTCTTTAAAATAACTGTGACTATTAGGTTCAAGAAAATTGGTGACAGCAAAGAGAATTTCACTGAAGAATTAGAGTGTATTAAAACAAATTCAAAGAAAATCTTCTACTGAAAAAATATGGTAACTGGAATAAATTATTTTACTGCAGATTGTATTTAATACCAAATGCTGGAAAGAATGTGGAACAAGAGAAACTCTCATTCATTGCTGGTAGGAATGCAAAATTGTACAGCCACTTTGGAAGACTGACAGTTTCTTACAGCTAAACATAGTCTTACTGTACAATCTAGCAATTACACTTATAGGTATTTACCTGAGTTGAAAATTTATGTCCACCTAAAACATTGTACAAAATTTATAATAGCTTTGTTCATAGTTGCCAGAACTGAAAGCAATCAAGATGTTCTTATTCAATATAGGAATGGATAAACAAACTGTGCTACATCCATACAATGGAATATTATTCCATGATAAAAGGAAATGGGCTATCAGTCCACAGAAAGACATAGAGGAAACTTAAGTGCCTATTGCTAAGTGAAAAAAAAGTCAGGAAAAGCTACATACTGCATAATTTCAATTATATGACATTCTAAAAGGGAAAACTGTAGAGATAGTAGAAAGATCAGTGGTTTCCATGGCTTCAGCAGGAGGCAAGGGGATTGAATAGGTGGAACCCAAGGCACTTTTAGGGTGATGAAATGATTCTGGATAATGATACTATAATGGAAGATACATAACATGTATTGTCAGAACCCATAGAAATTTATGGCATAAAAAGTAAACTTTACTGTATGTAAATTTAGAAGTCATTTAGGAAGTAAGGGGATCCTAGGAAAGACTATAGATTGCAACAAGAAAATCTAGGTGTATTACAAATAAATGAATATATAGCCAGCCTCATTAAAGGTGTAAGGTAGAAGAAAGATGGATGTGAGTAGAAACTGTAATTCTAAACGCATAAGAAACTGCACGTAAGTTTAGTATTCTAGTTGATAAAATTGTTTCCGATGGAGGTACAGGTTAACAATTCAGATACTGCTGTACATGTGTACAGGAACAGTTAAGTGTATGGATAGTGGGTGGTGGGAATCTTTTATGAATAGAGTGAGAATTTGCAGAGAAGCAGGGAGAGGAGGCTACAATGATCCATGTTGCAAGAGTTAGAGTTATCAGAAAAAACTCAGTTTGGTTTAATATAAATACAGGTGTTTACATTTAGAAGTATTTATAGATATATGTGTATGCATAACTAGTATATACACATATATTTCTTTGCTCTGTCAGCTGAGAGAGCCTAAAAGAAATGACACCCCCCATAGCAATGAACCTAGCTAGTCTCAGACGTTGGTTTCTAAAAAATTTCTTTAATCAAATAAAGCAGGCCCCCTTGGAGAAATGACTGATTCTAGGACTGGGGCAGGGACTACATAAGATGAGCCTGGGCATTTTGTAGTGCCAGAAAGTATGGAAGTGCTTGAAACAAACAAACAGTAAACAACCATTGAAACCCCACAGTGGTGAGCTAGCCAAAGCACACAAGAGGCACCCCAAAAAGCTCCCAATAATCAAAGCTGGTACAATTTGAGCAACAAAATCTATAAAGTAGTATTGCATTATAAAACAAGATAGAAAATAAATATCCATGAGTTAGGCTGATATAAATAAATGATTAAAGACATTAGTAAATAGGTAAAGATGTCATTTTTTGCTCTTGTTGTGGTTGCTTTTCACGTCTTTGACAAATAGGATCTAATTACACTTAAGAGCTTCTCAGTCACTGGTTCAGTAGCCCCATTGCCAAGTGAGAAGCTCTTGATGACTGAATAGATGGAGGATGGGGGATGCACAATGACCCCAATCCTGGATGACTGAATAGATGGAGGATGGAGGGTGGACAATGACCCCAATACTGGTTGGCTGAATAGATGGAGGTTGGGGGATGCACAATGACCCCATCCTGGATGGCTGAATAGATAGAGGATGGAGAGCGGACAATGACCCCATCCTGGATGGCTGAATAGAAGGAGGATGGAGAGTGGACAATGACCCCATCCTGGATGGCTGAATAGATGGAGGTTGGGGGATGCACAATGACCCCATCCTGGATGGCTGAATAGATGGAGGATGGAGGGTGGACAGTGACTCCAATACTGGATGGCTGAATAGATGGAGGTTGGGGGATGCACAATGACCCCATCCTGGATGACTGAATAGATGGAGGATGGAGGGTGGACAATGACCCCAATACTGGTTGGCTGAATAGATGGAGGTTGGGGGATGCACAATGACCCCATCCTTGATGGCTGAATAGATGGAGGATGGAGGGTGGACTGTGACTCCAATACTGGATGGCTGAATAGATGGAAGATGGGGGATGGATAATGACCCCAATCGTGGATGATTGAATAGATGGAGGATGGAGGGTGGACAATGACCCCAATCCTGGTTGGCTGAGTAAATGGAGGTTGGGGGATGCAAAATGACCCCATCCTGCATGGCTGAATAGATAGAGGATGGAGAGCGGACAATGACCCCATCCTGGATGGCTGAATAGATGGAGGATGGAGAGTGGACAATGACGCCATCCTGGATGGCTGAATAGATAGAGGATGGAGGGTGTACAGTGACTCCAATACTGGATGGCTGAATAGATGGAAGATGGGGGATGGATAATGACCCCAATCCTGCATGACTGAATAGATGGAGGATGGAGGATGGACAGTGACCTCAATCCTGGATGGTTGAATAGATGGGAGCTTGAAGATGAAGAGTGACTCCAATCCTGGATGACTGAATAGATGGGGGCTGGAGAATGGACAGTGATTCCAATCCTGGGTGGTTGAATAGATGGGAGCTTGAAGATGAACAGTGATTCCAATCCTGGATGACTGAATAGATGGAGGATGGAGGATGAACAGTGATTCCAATTTTGGATGGCTGAATAGATGGAAGATGGAGGGTGGACAGTGACTCCAATCCTGGATGACTGAATAGATGGAGGATGGAGGGTGGACAGTGACTCCAATCGTGGATGCTGAATACATGGAGCTGAGGGGTGGACAATGACTCCAGCCTTGGATTTCTGAATGGATGGTGGACTGTCAACTCAACCTGGAAAGAAAAATAAGAGCAAGAGAAGAAAATTCTGTCACACAGAAATGAGGAACATTCATTCCGATTTGTTGCATAGGGATTTGAATATACATATATTTGAACGTGGAAGGCAGGGATTTTAAGGAGAGCATTAGATAGTGTCAAATTCCAGAGAAAAGCCAGCTAATATAAAGACAAAACCTTAAGCAATTAATTTAGCAAGTGCATAGAACAATAAATTGGAATACACAAGTTTCTTGCCAATGTTAACAACATCGTAAAACATTTTTAACACCTCGTCATAGAAGTTCAATATATTTATCCAGAAGTGTATTATCTAGGGGATACTTTACTGGAAAGTCAGCAGACTTCGCTCTGTGCAGAAAGAGTAATTACAGGTCATAGAAAGAGGTTGGTTATGTGATCTTGGACTTACTGGTACATGCCTCAAGCCAACATTTTAAGTGCTTGGATGTGGTTCAGCTTATCTTTTCCCACTATTACTTTTGGCTTTTAACTTCTTAGCTACTTCTCATTCCAAAATAGATATAGCTCATGTGTATTCAAAAGGTCATAGTTAATGTCCACGTGAAGTCTCTAATACAGGATAAAATTAATTTATTTCCCATCTAAGCTGCTTTCCCATCTTCCTTTTTAAAAAAGTAAAATATAATAAAATAAATGAAATAAATCAAATTAAAGGTAATTTAAGAATTTTCCTCTGAAGCTTTCTCTTTTTTTTAAATTAAAATTCTAAATGAGTATCTTTGATGCTCCTCTGAAAACACTTTTTGACTGCCAGTTCCTTTCTGGCTCAATGTAAGTTAACAAACAGTGACCAGTGGGACCTCTTAGTAATTTAATGTCAAGGTGCCACACAATTTTAGCTGCTGGAGCACCTTGCAGCAATGCAATTATTTCCTCTGAGGATTTTATCATTCTCCAAACAGGATAGTCTATACAAGCAGACTGCCCTTTTCTTGCAAACATTTGATTCTTCTTTGCTGTTAATATAACATTCTAGGTACTTATATTCAATTGGAAGAAAAAAATTCTGGTTTGCTTGATCTGAAAATGCTTTTGCTATAAATTACAAGCAGTTTGTGCAGAAAAATAATGGGCATCCATATTTACTTTATTCTGCTCTGAAAGATTTTTTTAGGGCCCATAAAAATAAAGTGCAGACAATTTTGGATTATTTTACATGTGCTCAGCTTTTGTTTTTCTTTGAGCATCTATGTTTCCCAAATATTTGGGAAAAGTTTTACACAATCCTCCACCCAAAATCTTGGGTAGTGTGTGGTCAAAATCAGTGATTATTTTCTATAAAGCTCATTACAATATATAAATGTACATCCACCTGGTCAATTGATCTTTAACACTAGAAGTATCATTTGCATTACAATTTCTGAATTCATTCGCAAGTAAAGGTGTTGTTTCATTATCATGTAATGTGCAAGATCACAGGTCATCTAATCAAGATCATAGTCAGACCACCTAGTTTTGAATCCTGGCTGTGCTGCTTACTAGCTGACCAAACTGGGGCAAGTTACTTCACCTGCTCCCTCAGTATAAAAGCTTCCACTTCAGGACTACATTGGGATTGTTGAGAACAGTTTCTAGAAAATTTAAGTGCCCGATATGTTTGGTATTCTTTCTTTTCCCTTGTTCCTTTTTTTTCTTCATCTTATTATTTTTATAAGTGTGATGTTTCAACATCTGCCTTTTTTTTTTTCTTTTTGAGGCAGCATCTTGCACTGTTGCCCAGGCTGGAGTACAGCGGTGCAATCACTGCCCACTGCAGCCTTGACCTCCCTGGCTCAAATGATCCTCCCACCTCAACCTCCCGAGTAGCTGGGACCACAGGTATGTGCCATCACGCCCAGCTAGTTTTTGTAATTTCTGTAGAGACAGAGTTTCACCATGTTGCCCAGACTGGTCTCAAACTCCTGGGCTCAAGTGATCCTCCTACCTTGGCCTCCCCAAATGCTGGGATTACAGGTGTGAGACACTGTGCCCAGCCCCAACATCTGTCTTATTAATACTTAAACTATACTTAGGAAAAGAGTTGCAGTTTTAACCTACCTGGAAATATCAAAGAGATATTTTCAGTTTATTTGAAGAGAACTACACTTTTGGAGATTTAGAGATAACCTCTTGTTTTTTGCCACCACTTCTCTTGCACAGGGGAGTTTATTTCCTGGAAGAAAGCATAATGTTCACATTTTCTCACCATCTTGGCTGAGCAGCAATGCTAACATTTTGTTCCTGGTCTGCTTATGGGATTTTCCTTCTGACCTCCAGCTTATTTATTTCTTTATTTTTTGTTCTAATTTATTTGCTCATGCTCAGTTGAATGGGGAGCTAAATGCAATGTTGCTTGTTCTGGTTGACAGACACCAAGCATTTGTGGGGAGTACACTAAGCACCTAACATTGGGTTAATCCCTAGAACCAAGCTTTGAATAAAATAGTTCCTGCCTTCAAGAAGTCCCTAGTCCAAGCAAGGAACACATTTAACAACATGTTAATCCTTTGACGTAAGAATGCATAAATTATTGTGGGTAAGAGAAAGAAAGTTGTTCCAAGTTGAGAAAACAAATGGGCCAAGCCAGGCATGAGCATAGCCACATGCTGCATTTGGGGATTGTCAAAACAAGAATTGCATCATACAAGGGTGAACAGGCAAGGAAGACTTTATTCAAGGCTATTGTCTTAGGGGAAAGAGGCCAGATTCAGTCTGAATTTAACTCCACTGAAAGGAAGAACATAAGAATTTTTAAGAACGGGGTGAGAGAGAGTACAGGCTGTTTGGGTTGGCTAATTAGCTTCACCCAAAGGAAAAGCAAACTTTCTCATATCTTAGTGAAAGGAGGTAGTTTTACAACTTGGAAAAAGGCACCCCCTAAGTTGGGCTCCTACCCTACAGGAGGCACTGGGAGACAGGGCCATCATCTTCCTTGATGTTTATGTTTCTAAAAGGTGGCTCCCAGGTCCTTGAAAAAGACAGCTCTGGATGATAATAATTGGCAAGAGGCATTTTAAAAAGTTTACGTACATCACAGAGGAAAGGATAAATAATTTACAAATTTTCTAAAGTAATCCCTCCAAAAAAAGGGTCAGGACTAAAGTTTGATCACGCTGAGGGGATCATTAAGGCTGTCTTAGGTGGGATCCACACCCTGGGGCACATGAGTCTGGTCGGAAGAGGTGGCCAAGTGACAAGTGAGAAGGTGTCCAGGCCAGATCATGGGTAATCATGAAAGTCCTGATATGGGGGTCAGACTTCATGCTTTAGGAACAAGGAATCATTGAAAGATTTTAAGCATGGGAATGAAACCATTAAATTTATAAATTTAAAAAGTAGAAATATTTGCATATTTTTATGAAAGAAGACTTGAAAGAGATAAAATCAGTCAAAGGAAGAATAAAAAGTGTAAAGGGAATTATCCTGCTTGGTACTTAAAAATCTGTGAGGTGGGTGTTTATTATTCCCACTCTCATATGATAAATCAGAGACTCAGAGTATTTGAATATCTTTTCCAAATGTTATATACTTAGTAAATGTGGGCAGTTTCAAGCTCCGTCTGTCTCCCAATGAGCCCAAGAGCTTCTCACTTGGCAATGGGGCTACTGAACCAGTGACCATTGAACAAAACACGTTGTTGGTTTGCTTTGTAAGATAGGAGGCAACATGCGAATGGTGGGATACAGTTATTCAGGAAGTATGGCACTGGCACAAATATGGAAGGCTGCAAAGTAAATCAATATCAATGTCAGATGGATTAGATGGATGTCAACTCTTGCTACAAGCACACTCCTGGGTTCTTGGCCAATGTGAGCTTCTTTTGCTTTCCTAGGTGGAATGAGATAATGCATACAAAACAGCTTTACAAACTGCAAAATCCTAAGAGATGAAGGCTATTGCTTTCACATTAGAAGAATATAAATCGTTTATAAGTCAGTTTCCATTTTAAGTGCACTAGGGTGGATTATATTCAGTGGAGTCCCGTCATGAATTATTTATAAAGTGAGGAATTTCTTCCTGTTGTATAACTGTGGGGTTTCATATTTTTTGGGCTGTCTGTGGATGACTACAAAACCCTCTTTGAAATCCAAAACATTGCCTTGAGAAAACATCTATTTAAATATGCATCATTTGAAATGTTTTGTGTTGGAAGTTATGGAAAACACATTTGTTTTAAACAACAAAGTTAATTTACTGTGTTTTGTAACTAAAAGTCTGACATTAGAAGAGCCTTTACGTCCCAACTCAGTGTATCCTGGCGCTTTATGTCCCAACTCAATGTATCTGGGGCCATGTTTCATCCTGACTCTTCCCTCTGCTATACTCTGTGGTGGTTTCATTCTAGCCCTGTGGGTGTGACACCAGTTCCTACCACTCTTCCTTCCAACCCTTCCTGATGTCACAGAAAAATGGCTTTAACAGTCCCAGACCTCGATTCTTACATCACACAGTTCAAAAGAAGAGAGAAGTTCTCTCTCAGGATCTTCTTTGAAAAATGGAGGAAATGTCTTTTTCTTAGAAAACCTCAGCAAACATCTCATACCTCATTGTTCTCCTTTGGTTACTGGATATTCCCTAAACCAATCAGTGTGACCAGAAAATGGGCTTCATTGACTGCTAGAAGGCAGTCAGCTCTCCTTTATTCCACCCCTGCAGCTCAGCTGGCTCAGCCCTGCCCCAACCACCTGCGTATAGCGATTTCTTGAAGGACAAGTAGCTAGCTATGCTAGGAAGCAAAGAGAGGACATTCCAGCAACTCCCATTGTAAATTATCTTTGTGATTAGCTTGGTGGGTTCTATCAGAAATATCCAAACATAAATTCAGCAGTTTGTTATCAAATAGATCAATTTCATTTGGCATTTCTTTTTGAATTACTTTGAAGTTTATTGGATCCATCTCCAAGAATTTTATTATGGACTCATTTATATTTTCTTCAAATTATTTTTGGTTTAATTAATAGCTTAGTGTTTTGCTTAGTTGTGTCTGGAATTTGTCTGAATCTATTTTGGTATAATGTGAAGTGAGGATCCAGGAAGACTTTATGTTTTCCCACTTTTTCTAAGTTCTCATCATTCTTCATTGAAAAACTGTTCTTCTTGTGCTATTTTCCTTAACATATCTGTATGTCATTTCGGTATTTGTTTTGCTTTACTTATTTATTGACTGTTCTTCTACTATAACTTTTGTTTGCCTGTTAATCAATTTTTAAAAAATTTAACTTGCTTGTATTTTGGCGTAAATTCAAAATATTTACATGGTGGTTTCTAAATCAAGGATAAACAAGATTAAAATCTCCTTTCTATGCCTGAAAACTCCAATGCTGTTTCCCAGAGATAATAATTTGTTATATTTCTTTCCAGAAATTTTCAATTCATTCATTCACACATATGCATAAAAATACACAAGGAGGAATTTATCTTGCACACTGTTCTAAATCACAATCCTTACAGTAATAACATATGGAAACTATTTCTATAGCAGCAGGTAAAAATCTACTTTATTCTTTATAGTAGTTACAGAGTGTATGACTTTATGGATGTGCTATAGGTTATTTAACTGGCACTCTTTTAATGGACATTTAAAAATTATTGCTAATATATAATGCTGCAGTGAACATTTATGCTTTTAATATAGCTGTTCCCAACCTTTTTGGCACCAGGGACTGGTTTTTTGGAAGACCATTTTTCCACAGACCAGGGGTCCCCAGGCTCGGGGGGTAAGGGAGCTGGTTTAGGGATGAAACTGTTCCATCTCAGATCATCAGGTAGTAGATTCCCAGAAGGAGTGTGCCACCTAGATCCCTCGCATGTGCAGTTCTCAATAGGGTTCAAGTTTTTTTGAGAATCTAACGCTGCTGCTGATCCGACAGGAGGCGGAGCTCAGGCAGTAATGCTCACTCACCTCCTGCTGCCCAGTTCTTAACAGGCCACAGATCAGTACTCGTCCATGGCCCAGGGCTTGGGAACCCCTGTTTTAATATGTTTTCATTCATGTGCAAGTAAATTATTAGACATAGTGTTTATGGGTGGATAGCTGGATCAGAAGATACATATATGTTGAGTTTTGGAGAGCTCAATTGCCCTGCAAAGAGGCTACATGATCACATCTTTCCAGTGAGAAGATAGGGCAGTGCTGTGTCTTGGACTCTAAAACTGCATGTCCAACACTTCAGCTTTGCCAACAGAAAGGGAAAAACAAGGATCTTACCCTTTTAAATGTGTGTCTGTTTAGTGACATATTTATAACAACCTTATTTTCATATGTTTCATTTGTTTATATTCCATTTGTCTTTCATTTGTGAGCTTTCTCCTTGCATGTCTGCCTTTTTTTTTTGTATTGGTCTTTTCCTATAGGTTTATAAGAACTGTCTATCCATTTTGGGTATTAGCCCTTGGCCTGGTCTGGCTTGAAAACATATATTTCTCTAATTTGTGCTTCCCTTTTGACTTTATTTATGGTGGGGTTTGCCTTATGATAGTTGAGAACATTATTGCGTGTTCAAGTTTTTTGCTCTTTTCCTTCCTGCCTTCTGGTATTTGTTTCTGTTTTCTTGAGCTGCTCTAACAACATCACTGTCTTGATGATTGCTGCCCTAAAATAGGCATTAATATCTGGTCCCCTGTTAGTTTTTCAGGGTTTGTCTGGCTGTTTTGACAAGTTTCTTCTCCCATATGTCTTTGATATCAGAATACTGAGCTTCTCCAAAATCCAGTGGATATTTTTGTTGGGAATTTTCAAAAGCATAAACCATAGAGAGAGAGAGAGAACAGGAGAGGGGAAAACACCAACATCATTTTGGAAGCTGGATAGCAGATGTACAGCAGTAACTAATGTTGCATGAGCAAGAAACATTAATTCTAAACTAGAAATGGGCAAAGTCGTGAAGCAAACCACATGATTCAATGAATCCACCACAAGATAATCTCGAAGAGGGGGAGTGAAGGCTACAGCTGGGAGGGTCGGTGCTTGCACACAGCATCCTGGAATTAAACATCCACAAAGAGGGGCAAACGGAAGTTTACTGGATGGGGAAATCTAAGCAAATTGAGTAATTAGAATGAGCTAAAGTATTTAAAATTTCCTACCACCTTGTTGTTTTAGAATCTTTTCAACAAAGACTTCCCCTAGCTCTATCATAGTGGATTCCTGGGGAGGATATGGGGCTTTAAAAAAATTGGAGGCCCCTCTTTAATAAATGAACATAAGATTATACATTTTCAAAGTCCCAGATTACCACGTGCACACATTGTGAGGGCCTCTGACAGGACCTGGAAGGGACCATGCCCATGAGAAGCCAGGAGCCCCCTCAGCACCCCCACCAGCTCCCTCCACGCACTCTTCATTCTGGATCACTTGTTCATGTCGTTTTCTTCCTTGCTCTGGTTCCTTTAGGTTTGCTAAAGCCTTTCACTTTACTTGCTAATTTAAGCTCAATCTATTTTAGGTTTTAGCTAAATAAGCCAGGCCCTATTTTCATCACTAAATTTTGTTATTTACACTCTTTTATTCCCTTACTGTTTGGAAAAACATCAAATAAAATTCTGGTCAGCGACTTCTCTACACTACTTAAGATGGAATTGGTGATAGTTATTTATAATTTCTTAACAAACTCTAGGCATTGAAGAAAACAATCAGGTAAAGTGATATTTACATCTTCAGAATAAAATATATTTAGAAAACCTATATGAGTAAGATTACTCTAAAAGAAAATGAACCATAATCCTTTTGAGGGTAGCAATCAATTCTTATAAAAAATATTAGCTCAGGATTACTAGTATACTTTTCCCATAATAAACTTTGCTCTGCAAAAATTTGTTGAGATAAAATTAGGACTATTAAATAGTTCTTTCTGATTTATCTTAAAGAAGCTGAAAAACCTCTGGTTGGAATACTTATTGATATCTGTAGATAAGTTGATTCACTTCTGAAGTAAAAGAGAATTTATAAATCATTCACTTAATTAAAGAATTCATACACCTCTCATTTAATGAAAGATTTTCCCAGAAGAAGCTATTGTGTACACATATTATGGTGTGATCTAAAAGTTTGTGTCCCTCTAAAATCTGTATATGAAAACATTATCCCTAAAGGGGTGGGATTAATAGGTGTGGCCTTTGGGAGGTGATCAGGTCATGAGGGCTTCACTCTCATAAATGGAATTAGTGCCCTGATAAAAGAGGCCTAGGGAGCTTGTTCACCCCAGTCACCACACGAGGACACAGAGAAGGGACCATCTATGAGAACAATCCCTCACCAGACACCCTATCTCCTGGTGCTTTGATCTTGGATTTTTCAGCCTCCATAACGGTGAGCCATACATTTCTGCTGTGGATAAATTATCCAGCCTAAGATTATTTTGTTACAGCAGCCTGAACTAAGATATATTGTGTATATGTATTGTAAGCATACTCTTGGTATACACCTAGCATGCTATAATATGCATGCATAGAAGCCACATGATTTTTTGGTCACCAACCAACTCCTGATTATTTTTCATGACCTAAATTTCTTGCTTCATTACATCTCTTTTATTGAGCGTTCATTTAAAAATATTTTTCTCTGCTTATACCCTTCTTTTCTGTTTCAGGATTGTGTCTGGAAATATTAAGTTAGTAGAATCAGAAAGTTCATTATAGGTTCAGAGAAAGGGAAGCTCTAGTTGAGTGAGTGAGGAAGAAGGATGTAGTCTAGTCGGATAGAAGCGGTAGGTAAGGCTGGTAGGGTTGAGGAACAGAGTGGCCATCCCTTTAAAGAGAACAGCCAGGGAACACCATGGTTGGAGCAGAAGAGTCACTGTTCTTTTAATTTTGTTCGATTATAGACAATTGTAATCATTGTTTTCTTTTGTTTAAGAATTAGACTGAAATTCCCAGAACTTGTTCAAGGTATAAGATTTACAGTATATCACACCTGTAATCCCAGCACTTGGGAGGCCGAGGAGGGCAGATCACTTCAGGTCAGGAGCTCGAGACCAGCCTGGCCAACATGGTGATGGGAGATGAAGGTTGCAGTGAGCAGAGATAGTGCCACTGCACTCTAGCCTGGGTGACAGAGCAAGACTTTGTTTTTTTTAAGTTACAGTACAATTGCCATTTATTTCAGCAGCTGAATTTTTTAAATGGTCTGTAAAATAATAACTCATGCTCTGAAGTATTTTACATGTATAATTTTACTTATGTTTTCAACAACCCTATAAGCACCATTATTTGGCTCATTTTACAGCTGAGGAAAGAGAGGCTCAGAGGAGTTGAATCTTTTCTAAGAGTCACACTAAGTGGAGGTTGTACTCTCATCCAGGTCTTCTGATTCTAAAACATATTCTCTTAATCCCTCACCTCTATTGCAACCATTCTATTCAAACAGTAAGAACTTTGTAAATTACTAGAAAACTGAGACAAGGTTCATTTCAATTAGCATAACAGGTCAATCATAGACTATCTGAACAAAGACTGGAGTCATGCCTGTGAAAACTGGTCAACAAAACATCATGGGGTAGTTATTTTTAGCAAATGTATTTTATTGAAGTATTAGAGTGAAATTAAATTAGCAATAATGCCTATGAAATATTTATATAGTTTAAATACTACTCCAAAATGTTAATTTTATTCATCATTGTATATAATATGCATTGGTTATTTATATGTTAAGATTTGAGTTAGTTTAGTGTTTATTCCCATGTAGTTCTCTCTGTAATTCTTCAATGAGTTGTTCTATCCTGGCCTGGCTAATTTGCTGATTCTCTTTAACCATATGGAGATCTGACTATGGGGCTGCTACAGAAGTCGTATAAGAAATCTGTCTGAGATTGCACACATAGAGCACTTTGTTCAGGGCCACACACAGAGCAGTCTTTGAGAGAGAATGATAATGGCTTTTACTAAATTAGCAATTTATAGCCAGCATGCTGGGCACTACTCTTTTCTCTTGATTGTGGTAATATTTCAAACCAACCCACTGTAATATATGCAAGTGTCAAAATATGGACTTATGTTCAGATTTTTCCAAGCTTATGTGAGACCTTATTTGAAGTGTGCATTCAAGTATGGAGTTTACTGTCAGCTTTAAGAAATATGTGTTTTTGAAGTACAAGGTGAGCAGAAATTATGGAGAGGGAGATGTCCATAGTGAAAAAATTCCTGTGCCTGGTTAATAATCTAATTACCATTCTACTCTTGATAAAGTTATATTCTCATACTGGATTCTCTACACATGAATTTTCAGCCCTAGAAATTATATTTTATTCACTTACAAGAAAGCAGATAGTATTCTGTTCCATGAAATACTAGACAACACAAGAATCACATATGCCTCTATGTAGGTCATCTGCTTTAGTGGTTTTGTTTTCTAACATCTACTACTTTTAGGATGTCAGGTATTATTTTACTCATGATTATTATTATTTTAGATATCTCTTTTTAAGAGACTTTTTTCTCTATTTGACTATTTCTCATAAGTGAAATTTGTGTTTCATTCTTTATCTCAGGTTTTGTCCCTCAAGCACACTTTGTTCATTTTATGGGTGCTCACTAGTTTATCCTTGCTCTTTCTCTACAAGTTGATACTGTTTTAGAGAAGAAACCATTTCTTCCACTTTTGTGTACTCCAAAGCTCCAAATTTGTTTTTATTAATTTCCAATAGACATCAAACCAAGAAACATAAAATAAGTGAAAACTGGATTTCATAGAGCTAACACATTAAATCCTAAAGTGACACAGCATTAAAATTCGGAGGCATAATAGATAAGTGTTACTGGTCATACTTTTCCTGCAATATTAATAGGCCTTTAATCTTGTCATTATCAAGGGCTTTGTGCCCTTTCTAAGGTGAATTAAGCCTTTTTCTCTATCACAGGATTTGACTAAAAATTTAATTATTTATATAATACAACCCTATTATAACAAAACTCATTATTCAAGTCAAGTCTACTAATATATATAAAGTGCTCATTTTCCAGTGGAACTATGCAAGGTGCTCTGAGGACACAAATTAAAAGTAAAAGACAAAAAAGTCACAATTTGGGGGATTTTTAAATGTATCTAGATATATGGTAGCCCAAAGATTCCCCCTTGACATATTATAATCACATATTGCAAAAGTCTGAAATGACATGTAAAGCTTGTAGTCTAATGGAGAAGATAAGATACACAAACAGATAATTTAATATTGAATGCTTTTTTCTCAGTTGGTGACCCGTTCATGTGACATCAATATCAGATGAATAGCACTTGGCTGATTTTAGGGTTCAGGAGCACATTGCTGGCAGTGTGAGGCCACATCTGAGGCTTGGGAGAGAGTCTGTGTAAAAAATGAAGTTTTAGAAGACTTTCTGAGAACAAGATCATAGGAACAAAATGGATATAGATATGTGTGGATGCAGAACCCTAATTGTTTGATATAGGAGAAGGGTAAAATGGTTGTAGATGAAGATACAGAGCTGTGAATTACTTGTATTCATCGAATTTAGACTGTTAATGAGAAAGAAGATGAACTAGGCTTTGCTGGGGTAAAACTTCCCAATATCAGTTACTTAACCTAACACAAGTTGATTTCTTGATTAGGTAAAATCTGCTTGATATCAAGGCAAATCACCAGCATGATTACCTTCCATTAAATGACACCACTATCTAGGATGCTTTGGTATTGTGCTTGCGCCATCTCAACCCAACACCTTCTTGGTTGCCATAGTGATAGACGAAGGAAACTGGAGAATCAGACAATGCTGCATCTTTAATATATTTCTCTGACTATACAACCTTATCTAGGTTTCTTTATACTTAGTAATTTATGTAGACTATTAGAGAATTAGTTGAAAATAGCTAAACCCATACTTAATGACAAATAATATATTTAATACTATATATCTTTTTATGCTTAACATGAATAAAAAAAGAATCTTGATATCAAATGCTGGATTTTTCTCAGTAAGGAACATGTGGAATGTAAGAAAGGCAAGCAGCTAAATGACTTGATTAGGCATACTAATCTCTCTATTCAAAGTGTTTTTATTTCTAATCACAACGTTTGAAGTTTGCTTTTTGACACAAATAATGAGCTGTCTATATTTCATAAAGTAAAATCCCAGGTTGGGGCACAAGCCATATCAAAAGCCTTGGGGTGGATAAAATTCTAGGATGATCTTGCTCCTTTCATGGGAGTGTGAGTTGCAGATAGGGTATTGAAGTCCAGAACAAGAGAAAGAGAGGACAGTAAAAGGGGAGAATATGGTAGACGTCTTAGTCGGCTAGGGCTACTGTAACAAAGTACCACAAACTGGGTGGCTTATACCACAGAAAGTTATTGTCTTACAGTTCTGGAGGCTGGGCATCTACAACCAAGGTATTGGCAAGGGCTGTGAGGAAGGGATCTTTCCTCAGCTTGTAGATGGCCATCTTCTCCCTCAATGTCTTTAGGTCACCTCCCTACATGTGTGTCTGTGTCCAAATTTCTCCTTTTTATATAATATTGTACTAGGGCCCGTCCTACTGACCTCATCTTAACTTGATCACCTCAGTAAATACCTTATTTCCAAATAAGGTCACATTTTGAAGTACTGAGGGTTAAGACTCCAACATATCATTTTTTTTAAGGTGACAACATTTCAGCTTAAAACAGTGGGTTCTGATGTAAAAACAGGCTAAAAATACAATATATTCAAGGGAACAAATAATCCTTCAGGATGAATTAATTTTCACAAAGGTTTATTCTTCATTAGACAGAAAACCCAAAAGAATCTGGTTACATTATCTGGCATTTTCTTCCAGAGCGAGAAAGCAATATGGAATCCAGCTGAATGTCCAAGATCACCAGGCAGTGTGGGTGTATCTTTCAGGAGCCTTGAGTCTGGGGTCAGAACAACCGGTGTTGAGGCTTGCAAGGATGTGTATTTATTGAGTGACCTTAAAGAAAATAAGTTCCAGAAGGCTGTTTCTGAATCTGTGAGTAGGAATAAAATAAAACTTACCCTCAAGGTTGCCATAAGATTTAAATTCACTCCTCTTTTCCACAACATTTAAAAGGTTTCCTGGCACAACATAAATATAAACTATTTGTATTACTATTATTCATATTTTTCTGTTGAACTATAGGTTTGAACTTACGGCTCAGCCTCAAATATGAACAAAGGAGAACCATACAGCACCAAAGAGTAATTTCAAAATAGTTTTCAAAAACTATGGATGGTTATATAGTTCAAGCAATATTTCTAAAAATCCTTCTTATTTTCTTACCTGTTTGTCTCTCCTTCTGCCACTTTTCTGCTGTTTCTCAATTCAAAATCTCTGGAGTTCTTTCCCAGACCCCTTTCCTCCTTCAATGCAAAACCCAAGTGGCAGAGTCTTGGCCAGGGAGTGTAAGGAAAGAAACACACTTAGCCAGCAAGGCCAGGCAGGCCCTCGTTGGTGGACAAGTAAAGAGGACAATCGTGGAATATTCATATATTAACAATAATTGTGTTGCCACAATGGTTATTAGCAGCGACAAGCCCAGTGCACTGCATGTGTGTGACCTACACACTGCTAGGTGTAAGCTGCATTCTGACTCTGACTTACCCTAGAGTTACTGCCGTGACACAAAGAGTGGCAATGCTGTCCTGCAAATAGCTGGCCCATTTTTGGCTTTTCTGTGAACATGAGATGATTTTTCCTATCAAAAGGGCTTTAAAATGTCCCACTAGCTGTTCCAGACATTGCATAAAAGACCCCGACCCCTTGGGACCACACAGTCATCTAAGAGAACTTCGATGGTTTAGAATGAAAGGGCGTTGCTCAGGGACAGTAGACAGAGCCCTCGGCAGGACGCACAGGATGCAAAACATGACCCTGCCATTCCTGGTTTAGAATGCAAAAGCAGAGACCATTTGTGACCAGAATGGAGAACCCTGGGGAAGAAAATAGACTTTCTATCCCAGACTAGTCCACGTGGGAGAGCACCTGGCCAGGACATACAGACTGAACTCCCTGCGGAGCCAAAAGAGAGGCAGGTTCCCAAGCCAAATTCTAGCAACACGGGACAAAAATGTACAGATGAGAGAGCAAGAAAGAGGAGAGAGAGGTTGGGGGGGTGTGGAATACTGAAAGATGATTGACAAGGGTCCATTTTATAATTTATTTTTCTTTGGTTTATTTGGTAAAAACAAAGTCACATCATTACATAATAATAAAAATATAATTCAGAAATTTAAAAAGTGTGTTAGTCTGGTATTTTTCCCCTAGAGGAGAGAAAGTTGGATTATTGAACTTTCTAGGTTAAAACCAGATCCCCAAGACCCTGTATCATTTCATTAATAGGAAAAAGGCCAGAATGTGATGCCAGAACCCTCTCCAGCTTCTCCGGCTTCATTGAACATTTTGTTAGTACCTCATTTACACCCAGGACAGTGGAACCCTCTTCATGGTCATACTTTTTACACGTGTAAAATGTACAGGTATTGACTCAAGTCAAAAACTGAAAAATATAACTTCCAATTTTCAAGAACAATTTTCAGAAATTGCTGATGGCAAGCCTGTAATAACGGTGTTATCACTAAAAAAGCCAAAAGCAGAATGTTTTAAGATACTGTATGGATTTATGTATTGCTTTAACAGATGGTAAAAACCACCATTCAATGATAAAAAACCACTTAAATGATGAAAAAAACTTGAAATAACTTCTGCAATAATAATAATTTATCATATGTATTCCTATTACAATAAGCATAAAACAAAATTTATAAGACAGTTACAAATCTAGCATTGCTTTAAGGGACTGAAAATTCAAATTGCTATTATTTCAACAGAATAAGCATTCTACCAATCAAAATTAAGAAAATATAAAAGAACTTAAGACTCAAGAAAAATTATCTATTTGGCATCACTGTCAATAAAATGCAAATTATGTGAAAATTTTTATCATAACCATGTAATTAGAGATTTCACAAAATGAGGGCACAAAAAGGAAATTTAATAGGATATATATGTATGTATATTTTATTTTGCATTGAAATATTATCAACATTTTATTAGAATATATTTACATTAATAATTAAATTCAGTCAGGAGGTTTTGAAGGGTAGGAGAATCCTGCTGTTTAAAAAGTCATTATTTTAGGGGACTGTGACTCTGCATGCAAATCCTTATCTATATAAGAGTGCGTATGTATGTGTTTGTAAATTGTATTACAATTTTCAAATAAAAACTGTAATTTCTCTAATATTCAAATGCTAGAAATTTACTTGTTCTAACTGAAAAAGCATAGCTTCAAAAAAGTAGCAAAAATCTCATTACAGTAAAATTCATGGAAATTTTAAATGATTTGTATTACAAGAATTTTCTTTCACTAAATTAATGTCTACTCAACTTTGCAGATCTCTGAGTTAAAGCCCCTAATAATGTGCAGGAGTAGACAGAGATAAAAAATTGTCATACATGTATCTCCATTCCCCTCTTTTTTTTTTTTTTTTTTTTACAACTTTTGACATGGTTTGATTTGCTTGTTTAGGGTTTGTTTTGCTGGACAGTTTGTCAGTTTAGCTTTCTTTGACAATTTTCGTTTGCTTGTTAGCTTTATTTTCAGTGGAATAAACAATGGGAATTGAAATGGAATAGCTACTTTGTGTCATAGTCAAACATTACAAAATGCTTTATTTAGTTCTCCATATAATTCAAGTGATATTTGTCAATTCCTACTGAGATTGTGGATAGGACTTTTTAGGAATTGAGATGGGTTTGAAGTTAATCTAAGTTGAGTTTTATTTTTTAATAATACAACATATCATCATTAACTATAGTCACCATGCTGTAGAATAGATCTCTTGAACTTATTCCTCCTGTCTAACTTTAATTATATACCATTTAACCGACATCTCCCCATACTGTGGATATTGTGTTCTCACTGCAAAAATAATAACAGTGTGAACAAATACATTTGTTAATTAGCTAGATTTAACTATTCCACAATGTATATATAGTTCAAGATATCTTGTACAACATAAATGCATGCAATTTTATCTGTCAATTAAAAAATAAATAAATACAAATAAATAACTTGAATTTTAAAAGACATCTGTTTACTATGAACACAATGCCAGACATAAAGGAGGGTCTTAATAAATGTTAGTTTCCCTGTCATCCCCTACACAACCATGGCTGGAGAAAATAACATTATGAACTGAAAAACTAAAACGACAGTGACTTCAAGAAACAAGCAAGCTGTGCATTTGATAATGTAGATTTTAGAGAAGAGTATAATAATTTAATGCGTTTTCATGTCAGCCTCGAGTGACTTTTTTCTTTTATAGAGAACTACAACAATTTTAATTAAGCAATGAGTCATATGTATACCATTGATGTTAACTGTTTTTACGTACTTCATGATTAAGTTTCATATTATCATATCTTGTTTCTAGCTTTGGTTGCAATTTCTTCAAGTCTAGGAGCCTAATTTTATATCTGTATCTTTGCGACAATGTAGAGATGCAGATAGTACTCCATAAATCTCTAGGGATGATGCTGATGATGTGTCCACGGGAAGCTTGTTTTGCCTTATTTATCATTCTAGGTGCTATAATTGTTTTTCTGTTCACCTTACTCTTAGTTTTCAATTATTTTAAACAAGAATTTGTCCTTGAAATTAAAAATATCTGGGGACACGTGTGAGCTTAGCTTCCATTCCAAACTATAAGAGAGTGAGGCAGAGTTCAGCTATATTTTAATGACATTTCATGTTAAAAAGATGGTTAGGGAAAAAAGTCAGAAGGCAATTTTTAGCCTAATCATGAATGGTCCTTAGTCAGAACTCTACCTCCCACAGCATGTTAATATTAGGTAGATGGAACAGAAAACTCAAAGACAGACAGACCTGGACCTCATTAGAGAACAGAAGCAAGAGGAACTGATGTCAGTAGCAGACTGTGGGATGCGGGATGAGAGGATGAATGAAAATGAAACAGAAGGGAATGTTGGTGAAAAGGGTACCCAAGAGGCCCCACAGCAGAGCCAGCGCTAGCAGAATGGAGAAGGCGCCTTGATTTCTGCTGCCTCCCAAGTGTGTTGATGGACTTAATATTCTCCGGGTTTCACAAAATAGAGGTCAATGTCAATTAAAGAACATTTAACTGGAGATAATGGAGGGGTTGGTAACAATATTAAATAGGTTGAGAATTTGTTTCTTTTTCTAGGTGCATGGACGGAATCATTTTTAACCGTCTCCTATCTTTAAGCTTTGGAATAAAATGAAAGTGTAATTTGTTAATGTTTGGGAAGGTTAGAATGATAAAGTGAATTACCCATTTTCCCCTCCAAGCACAGGATAAAACTTCTTCTCTCTGCCTGCATAAGGTCGTTCCTCCTGCCTGCCATGTCTTTCTTCTGAGTCTCAGTTCAAATGCCATATCTAGCCTGGATGACCTTTTAGTCCACGCAGAGAATGGTGAGGAGCCCACTCTTCTTATTCGTGTGATTGTACATGTCTCTGTTATGATCTTTATAAACTAGCACTAGAGTAGGAGTTATGTTTGTGTTTTCTTTCCATGTGAGGCCCAGTAGGGCGGGAATCACGTATTGCAGTTGTTCAAACTTCCCAGAGGTTAGTGTGAGTGCATAAATAAACTAAGAGTTTAAGAAATACGCCCAAAACAGAAGAGCGAGAAGGGCAAGGTCTCAAACACAAAAAGGCCTCATAAAACTCAGATCCACTAGAGGAATAGCTTCATTTTAGCGACTCTGTTGTCCACTGACTAGCCCGGTAAACCCTAAAGTTGTGATGTCCGCCCACCGCCCTCAGCCTCTTCTTTCCCAGAATTCCTAGGGTCTGAAAGGAAACTGAAGTTTGCAATCAGAAACTCTGGATTGATGATGGGGGCAGTGAATACAGATATTTTGGGTTGCCCTTTGCTGAGGAGGGGGATGGACTTAGGCACAGAGAAAATCCACCCTTTTCTCTGAATCTGTTCTCTTCTGAGTCCCTTTTCTCAACATAACCTTTTCTGGTTTCTCTGGCCTCCACCATAAGGACCCCCTTAATGGTTACACTCATAGCCCAAGGCAGAATGTCATAAAATTGATGTGGGTTCGATTATGAATAGACAACTCAAGCCACACATGAAACACATGATAGCAAATAAAACCAAATACTTGGTAAAACAAAGGTTTTTGAGGCACAAATGGAATAAATTTTAAATAACAATTGATTACATGTCAGTATGTGGGAGAATTGGGATGACCTTATAGGTATTTATATAATACAATGTTCCTATGATTTCTCAAACAAGAGCAAAATGTTCTTTATTCTTCATTCACATCAACCACCTTTGGCTTCTTCTGCAATAAAGTGTATAACAAATGCTTGTATCATCTCAACAGTTAGATGAGGTTTTGCCAAAATCAACAGTGTTTTCTAGTTTCAGTCTTCCTCCATCTCATGAACTTCCAGAGCTACAGGAAAATGACTTTTTAAGGTTATGTTTTTTAGAAAACATTGAAAATGTACTCAAAAAATGATATAATCACTGGAGGAACTGCTTCTTGGTTGGCGGTACAGTAGTAAAGTTACCAATTCTGTTAAATAGGCCCCCAGGAATTTGCCCCTTTTGGGGTCCTAAATTTAATAAACATTCAAATATTATTAATTGTCTAGACAAAAAAGAGTATTCACTCTATGGTTCTATTTACATGTAGTTCTAGAAAAGGCAAAACTATGGAGATAGAAAGCAAAACAGTGGTCCCTAAAGGGCAAGGAGTAGGGGGAAGTGATTGACTGCAAAGTGACAAGAAGGGACTGTATTAGCCAGGGTTCTCTAAAGGGATGGAACTAAGAAGATAGATGAATACATGAAGGGAAGTTTATTAGAAGAATTGACTCATGGGATCACAAGGTGACTTCCCACAATATGCCGTCTGCAAGCTGAGGAGCCAGGAAGCCAGTCCGAGATTCAAAACCTCAAAAATAGGGAAGCCGACAGTGCGGACTTCAGTCTGTGGCAGAAGACCCAAGAGCCCTTGGCAAACCACTGGTGTAAGTCCAAGAGTCCAGAAGCTGAAGAACTTGGAGTCTGATGTTCGAGGGCAGGAAGCATCCAGCACGGGAGAAAGATGGAGGCCACAAGACTCAGCAAGTCGGCTCTTTCCACGTCTGCTTTCATGCTAGCAGCTGATTGGTTGGTGCCCACCCAGATGGAAGGTAGGTCTGCCTCTCCCAGTCCACTCACTCAAATGTTAATCTCCTTTGGCGACACCCTTACAGACACACCCAGGAACAATACTTTGCATCCTTCAATCCAGTCATGACACTCAATATGATCCATCACGAAGACTGTGGGGTGATGGAAAAGTTCAATGTCATGATTTCAGTGCTTATGAACCTCTGTAAAATTCATCAAATTGCACATTGAAATTGGGAGCTCTCATTGTTGGTCAATTATACCTCAGTGAAGCTGAGAAAATGCACTTAACAGGTTGTGTACATTATAAACTACTATTCTTCTAAATTATCATTGGAATTTTCTTATATTTCAGAGTTATGTTCTGAAGAAATGTAGAAAATTTAAATGTATCTCACTCTGTCATGGACAATATTATGGGCTACAACTTGGCTAAAATAAATCACATTTTATAGATTCAGTAACTGAGAGCAGTGGGATAAGAATTTATGGCATTATTAGTGAATTACCCTCGGGGGGTTACTGACTTTCAAAGCTTTGCTTATTGCATTGATTGATGCATTTTTGTTCAATCATACTGTGAGTTGGTGTGTATGTGTGTTTGTGTGTGTATGCACCTGCTTAAGCATTGTGGTGTAGTAGAAAAACATCAAAACTAGAGTGCCAATTCCATCACTTACTTGCTATGTGACTTTGGACAAATCACTTAATATTCCTGAGCCTCTTCTGAAAATGAGTATAATAAAATTATTTTTAAAATCCTTATATCCAATATTTGTGGGAGGTTCAAGGAATATTGTTACTTTTAGTATCAAAAGTAGTCAGGAAGTGCACCAAGTCCTATGAGCATTTGCGACCTTGGCGCAGTGTAAGCTGTTGGAACCTTTGGATGCATATTGACTCCCAGCACTCATTAGAATAAATGCGGGGTTACCCCACGGCGGTGACACTAGTGTTGTTCTCACAGGCAGTGACACATTTCAATAATGTGTATGATGATTTCTGGTGAATCTCCATGAAGTTATCGCTCTATCAATCTTGTTGTTTTCTAAATAACAATCAGCATTGTGAAGGATTATTGAAAAATGTGCCGGTTCTGAATTCATTCGCAGAATTACCAATGGAAAAATTTTTATTTCTCAGAGTTTAATATTTCAATGTGTGGAAGTAATACAAATGCAAGCATAACTTTGAATATACATATTTCTATTTCTCAACCTAAAACTACAATATCTTTGGTGTTTAGCCCTGTCTTCTTCCCATTTAAAATGTCCCATGGTTCAGATAACTTCTGAAAGTGCCATTTGTCATCCTTGCACTGCTTTTTCAGCCAGAATTCCCTTTCTCACGTGGATTTCTGGAGGATGAAAGCTGCTCAACATACAAGCCCCAAATCTCATGAACTTCCTTCACTAAACCTGCTCTGGTGTGGATAATCATAATGAATCTGTCTGTTTATTCTCAGATGCTTATTTATACCTTTACTTGCAGCACTTTTCTTGTTTACTCGTATCTTATGCTTAGAAACACCACCCCCTCATCCATAGGCAAAATTTACCACAGTTTACCTTCTTGTTAAGCACTTTACAAGGATTCCCCATCGAATCCTCTGTGTGACCCCCGGAGAAAGACAGCACCACCACCTCTGTTTTGTACATAAGGGAACTGAAGCAATAGTTGCTAAGCATATTGTCAATGTCACTCAGATGGTAACTGAGGAAAGGAAGACACAAAGGATTCATCCAGATAGTCCCTTTAACATATTGCTGTGTTTAAATATCTGTGCTTGCAGGTGGACTTTAATCCCTCAGCAGGTAAAAGGAATGCCTCTTCCTTAGGTCTTAAGTGCTTGGCACAAGACTTTGCACATAATAAACCCTTGATAAGTATTTGTTGAATAACTGAATGGAAATACATATTTGCAAACTATGACAGCCAAAATTTACTAATTTTAATCAGTGGAGAATATATATGTATAGCACATCGACAATAGACAGTTAATTTTATAGGAAAATGAAATTTTGAAATTTTTAAAGGAAGCATCGTGAAACGTAAATGTGAAAAAATTCACTCTTGGCCAGGCGCGGTGGCTCCCGCCTGTAATTCTAGCACCTTGGGAGGCCGAGGCTGGCAGATCACCTGAGGTCAGGAGTTCAAGATCAGCCTGGCCAACATGGTGAAACCCCGTCTCTACTAAAAATACAAAAATTAGCTGGGCGTGGTGGTGTGTGCCTATAATCTCAGCTACTCAGGAGTCTGAGGGCAGAGAATCGTTTGAACCCAGGAGGTGGAGGTTGCAGTGAGCCGAGATCACGCCATTGCACTCCAGCCTGGGCAACAAGAGTGAAACTCCATCTCAAAAAAAAAAAAAGAAAAGAAAAGAAAAAAAATTCACTCTCGTAATAAACTAAAAATGAAGGAAATCAGCAACTTAAAATTTTTACTCAAAAACCAGAAGTGAGACTACATTGGGATAATATCTTCTCACAAATACATGGCTTTGTAAACCAAAGTAGTATACCTTAGTGTTTAAGAATATAGATTCTGAAGTCAAACTGACTGACTTTAAGTACCAGCTCTGCAACTTATATGAACCTGAGAAGGATACTTAACACCTCTAGGCCTCACTCCCCTTATCTGTAAAATGGGGTGATGAGAGGGCTTTCTTTGTAGGGTAATTGTGAAGACTGAATTGATATTTAGAATGCATTCATGTCATTGACTGGCACAGAACAGATTATATAAATGGTTGCAAAACAAGCAATTCTTGTGTTTTCAGAAAAGAACAGATGGAATCTGATGTTTGTTGATGGTCATGAAAGTTCTCAGTACACCACATATGTTTGAGCTATGCCATTTTCAGGGCTCTGAGGCAAAGTGCAAGCCCCTTTCTACAGATGATGAAACCACTGAGCAAGAAGCCACTGATTTGTGCAGGACCAGTGTTCCGTGGGGAGTTAAAGTGATGCCCAACTTCATACACTCACCTGACACACTAGTCTAATTAGCTGTAAGCTTCTTGATGTTAGAAACCTGACATTTTATTTTTTATTTCCACACTACACAAGACAGAGTGCTCAAAAACTGTAATAACTATTAACAATTAAAAGAACATATATGGATTGAGTACTTAAAATAAACTTCTTTCAAATGTATTATGATAATTATAATACTTCAGGATAAATCTAATGATAGAAATAAATTTGAGATAAATGCCAATGGGATGAGAATTAAGAAGCTTTTAGAAATTCAGAGATGATTTTTTGCATGCTTAATACTAGATAATTTTCCTAACTAATAACTTTCTTCAGGATCTATTTTCTTCTTTCCATCTCTAAATTACTACAATGCATTACATAAAATTTCTTTTCTTATAGCTTTCCAGGATGGTTGTTACTGGTTTACAACATTTTCAATGTTTCTTCATAAAAACATAGATCAAAAAAAGTATTAATAATATTGAAGTGGCTACATTGTCTGGGGTATATACCCTGGAGTTTGTTGTTTAGGAGATGGACACAGGTGAGGAGTTTAGGAGTGGAAGTTTAATAGGCAGAAGAGAAACAGCTCTTTCTATATAGAGAGAGGGGCCTCAAAGAGGAAAAGACTGGCTGGAAGTGAATGGGCCGGATTTTATAGTCCGGTTTGAGGAGGCAGTGTCTGATTTAGGTAAGACTCACAGATTAATTGGATCGGGTATGATGTTTACACAGTGTGAGGGGAGGGCTGGTGGCCCCACTATAATCTTATTTTGCAAATAGGCTTTCCAGTTGATTGGTGTCATCTTGTCTGCTCCTTACTGTACAGATAGCTGACAAAGAGGAGGGAAGATGGAGCCACCATCTTGAACATGTCTAGTCCTCTGTTCCTGCTCGCATTCACCGTGCAAGCTCCCATCTTGCTTGACTATGTCTTCAGCTCAACTTTACAGGCTGCTCTTTGCTAGACAATGATTTGGGACTGCTTTTCATTAAAGAGAAAAGCCTTACTGAGGACTCCCATACCCTTACTCTCTGCCTAAGTGATTTCATCTTAACTCCTGTATCAATATGGCATTAAATATATCCATTTTATTTTTTGCTTCTTCAAAAAGTATTCAGTGTTATTAGTCTCCAGCAGAATATTTGACACACCGTGGTGTGAAGAAAAAGAATAGCAACTCTCTTTTGTCTTCTAAGTGTTAGAAGATATATTCAACACTAAATAATATGTTATCAATAGCAGGGGACAATAGTGAGGCAAATGTGATTGCAGTGACTGAACTGTCAAAGTTGATGTCGCTGTACTGGTGGAAAAGCTAAAACAAAAACAAACAGGGCAAGAACAGCGACAGCACCAATAGGTCATGTCTCCCTGAATATGAATAGAGAGAGTGCATTTATGATATCTGAACACCAGACTGGAAGGGGAACACACAACTGTGCAGCTTGCTCAGGGCTGTTTTCTGTCAGACACTCATCCTCAGATACTGAAGATAATGAAGAATGCATAGTTTATTCTTTGCACAACTATTCCAACGAATCACAAGCTTAGAACTTAACCTAAGGGACACTGTAGATCCTCATTTCTCAGAAAAGAAACCTGAGACCTAAAGAGATAAACTGATTTTCTCAAAGTCACACCATTAGGTGCTATCATATTTGGACCTGAGACAAAAAGCAGGTATCTTAATGGGTTAAAGTTATCTTCTAGATTCTGCACTGGCCCTAGTAGACACGATAGGCACAGGTGGGAGTTTTTAAATATTTTTTGACTCCATTTATTGACATCTGTCTTGCTGGTCTGCTGCTTCCACCCTCATCCTCCTACCATCTCCTCGTTCCTCCATCTGCTCTCCCTCTTCTTATGTTACCATTGGATTTTGCTCTCAATTGCCTGAAAATGGCAGTCTTCATCGAGGATTGACTGTCTGATGAGATAATACAGGAAATTTAGTGTGGGGTTTTAGAGATTAAAAACCCTCCTGCATCCAGGGAATGGCACCATGGTTTAAAATGACAAGATGGTGTGGGTTTGTTATTTCAGAGATACAGGGGGCAACACTGTCACCTGCAGGTATGTGGGAGGTATGAAATGTATCTAATTCACTGGGTTATGTAACTGAGGAGATTTTTGACCAGGGTGTTGCAAGCGTCACCTGGTTTCCCTGCTGCTTTTAACAAACGGTGAGAGGACAGGAGTAAGTAAAGGAACGACTGTTCAACAAAAATAAATCATGACTTGCTGGTTTGGAAGATTCTCAACTCTCTACATGCCGAATGATGCCAAAATTAAAAAATGGCTTCTGAGCAAATATCTAATCCAAGCACCACCAAGAAAGCATGGCCTAAAGACGAGGATGAAGATGTTACTGTGAAATGTTTTGTTCAAACCTTAGAAAGACCAAATGTGGCACTCTAGAGATCTCTGTCAGACAAAAGGCCTTTTAACGAGATGAAGGGTGTGCCTCACGTCCTCTAAATCAAACATTGGACTTCCAGGAAATTTAAAGGAATTGGTCCAAAGGCTGTTCAACAGAAGCCCACTGGCTTATTTTTTCATGGAATCCGGGTGAAGTTTTGCAAGATTCTCTGACTTGGTTCTTAGCAAGGTTGTTAGTCAAGTTGCTAAATTTTCCAGACTTCTCAGCAACACTGGAATTTATTTATTTCTCTTTTAGAGACTCTGAGCAGAGAGAAGATAGAGCCTCAAAGAAATGAGTCCCTTGGCTCTTTCTTATTCTGTAAATGGTTTCCCTAACTTTTTCTTTTCTTCCTTCCAGCAGACTCAGGAATCTCAGCCACTTTGCCCTCTCTCAAAAGCTGGCAACATATTTTTTGGTAAAGATTTTACTGCCAATGCCCATAGAGGAAGAGCCAAAGATAACAAAAAAATTAAATAACATTATATAGTTCATAAGAATATATAGTTCATAAGAGTTTCATAGAACATATACAAACTTTTGTGGACAAGTTCAGTGTTAAAGTTCAAAAAGTTTTTTTTTAGTAGGACATCTTGGAGTTTTTGTAGGAGAATATAGTATATTTTTAAAAGTTAATAATAGCATGCACATATAGCCTGTTTTCAAAGTATACATATATATACTTTGAATATATATGTATATATACGTATGTGTGTATATATATGTGCACAAATACATATGCACATACAGAAAACAATTTCTTCTCAAGTGCACGTAAAGCATTTATAAAAATTTTGGCTGAGTCCTAAAGCAAGTATTAACAAATGTCAAATAAAGTAACTAGTAACATTCATTTTGGCTGCAGTGCGATTTTATCAGGAAAAAATAAACAAAAACCAAAAAGGACCTCAAAGTTAATCAATTTAAATAGAGCCTTCAATTATGTGGACTTAATTTCACAAAGCTAAACTGCCTACCAACACTGTTGAGTGCCTGTTTTACCAAAACAGAGACTAATCTCATCCCCTGAAGTGACACCATTCTTTTGGAGAACACCAGCCCTCTGGTGGCAGGTGGATTCCATTGGCTCAAGTCCATTATGAGCTGGGGCTCTGATAACTCTTTGCTGAACCATATACTGACTTTGGATATGAATTTGACTTAAGTGCCTGCTCTATGTCTTTCTTACCACTGTAAAATTACTGAATGCCTTATTCCTTTCATGGTATTTCACACAGCGTTATTTCTGATCAAGTTCCTCTCTTTCTGTCTCTTTCTAATGACAAAAAAAAAAAAAAAATTAAGCAATAGACTGACACCATAACACATTCACACATCTTACCATGTACCAATTATAAGATGCAGCTGACTCACTGACAGTTCTGTTACAGCATCAACTGAGGGAAAATACCTTGAGAGTTTGGGGGGTTGTCCTATAGGATGTAGTGTATATACTGAAAGATCAGTGAAGAAAAAATTCTGTTTTTTCCATAACTAGAACTTTGGATTGGGGAACCCAGGGGTGAAAGGAGGAGCAGCACCTGCCGCTCTAAGACCTGCGAGCCATATGCAAATGTTTGCTTCCTGACACCGTACATTTAGCCTCTGCTTGGTCAGAAGTCAGGGTACAAAGGAGAGATGATTCATCAGAGGCATAAAAACGTTTCCACTGAGACTATCAACTTGCCATTTCTGGCTCATTATGCCATTGATCCAATAATCCTCAAAATATTCTGTGCCCACTGCACTCGTAAATAAGCCCCAAAATACTCTGCATCCGCTGCACTTGTAAATCCTGAATAGCACAGAGAAAACAGTGATACAGCTACCATGAGTGGAGGAACAGCAGGGTTCTTGGTTCTGGCGCCAGTTCGGATAAAACTACATGGACATATGTGGAGTGGTTTTAAGAAGCAAAAAGTGTAATAGGCAAGAAAGAAGGAAGGAAGAAGAAAACAGCTCCCCCAAACAGAGACAGAAGGAGGGGGGATTCAAACAAAGAGAAAACCCCGTGTGCGGTGGGTGGAAAAGTGGCTGCTTATATGAGGACGCGGGAAGAGGTGGTGTTTGATTTGCATAGGGCTCAGGGGATTGGTTTGACCAGGCATGTCACTCACGTAGCCGCTGAAAAAACTGGCCCTCCCACCCTAACTTTAACATGCAAATGCAGGGCGCCATGATGTTCTACACACGTAGGGCTATGTGGGGGCAGCCATGTTGCCAGGCACATGTGGGACAAATGCAAGAAGAAAGTGGCAGGAATCGTCATGTTTGGGTGGACCCAGTTTCTAATGGCCAACATTTGCATATCAAAGGTTGCCAGCCTGGCTCTAAGAGCCAGAGCCGGGCTTTCCCCGCTAGACAAGAAACGTTTCTGGAGCTGCTTTAAAAGAAACGAAAACTTCCCAAGGACCCCTTTTCCCCTCGGTCTGCCTAAAGTAATTTCTTAGTAACTCCTATAACAATAACAATAGGGCTGCTCTTGGCAAGGTAAGATAGGAGGAAAGAATTAGGAGCCCAGGAAATCATTTGGGGTTCATCATTCTAATGTCATATCCAGTGGTAAAAATTCGTGGAAGACTTCTGCAATCTTATACATACAAGACCATTAGAAGCTCATACCCTGTGGAAATGAAGATTTGGGTCCTCCACCTACACTCCCAAATAAAGAACCAATCTCCCTGAAGTGCTGAATGAGGCAATGGAAACATGGAATGGTTAGAGGGATAAGACATTTTAGATGTCATTTAGATTTCTTCATAAATTACAGGAACAAAGACTTTAATAATTACTCATTTATTTATTCTTGCATTGTTAAGCATATGCTTGTTAAAAATTAAACAATTTTCTTTTATTCTGTCTCATTTTTGTAAGATCAATAAAAGGACTGTTGATGGAGGCTAACTTTTTAACTAAATCCTTAGGTTTTAGGACAGAAAAGTGGATTGGGACTGACCCGGAGGAGGGAAAAGCATCATCCACAGATGTGCACGGTGATTGATAGTTCTATGGAGTTCCCTTTTCAGGGTGTGGGGAAATGTAACTTGGACCACACTCTGTGAAAGTGCAAATGCAAATGGAAGGGTAAGTATAGATGCGGAAGAGCGTACACTCTAGTGAGTCTTTGCAAAGACTTTAAAGTTAGTAGCCGCACGTCCCAGCATCTCTCACAGATAGGGTCCTGAAAGTGAATTAAGTTCTTCCAGTTAGATAAACTTACATGAGGCATAGGAAGTGGAGGTTGAGTGGAAGCTCTACTCCTGGCTGTTTTGGAAAGCTGGGTCAGGACATGTGGTTATTTCCCTGGATAAACAGTCAAGGTCCACTACTCCAGCATTTTAAAACATTTTACCAGGACCTAATGCTCTACATTAACTATTTTTATGCTTAAGATAATCGGATAAGCTATTTTTTTTTTTCTTATAACAGAACCCTTACTGGCACATCTTTTAATGAAGAAATGTTGGAAACATTCCTTCAAAATAAGAAATGAGACAAACATGCCTGATCATTTCTGTTCAGTATAAGAAAAATAAATAACATGTATAAGAATTGGAAAAGGAAAAATAAAACTATCAAAACTATCATTATTTTAAGATTATACCACTGTGTTTATAGAAAAAACAAATAAATTATCTATCATTATTATTTTTAATTAACATGGGGTGCCATTATGTTGCCCAGGCTAGTCTTGAACTCCTGGTCTCAAGCGATTCTCTTGCCTTGGCCTCAAGATAATTGATAGACATCATTTTAGAATGTATAAGATAGTTGTCAGTGTTGCTGACTATTAGATCAATATGTGAAAATCAGTTTTATTTCCACTGACTAATAATAAGCTATCTGGATTTGTAATTTAAAAAGAGATAATGGTTATGGTAGCAAAAAGAAAAAGCAAGAAATTCTAATGTCTAGGGGTATATCTAGCAGAAAATTTTTTTTTTAATTAACTGGTGGGGTGCAGTGGCTCATGCCTGTAATCCCAGCACTTTGGGAGGCCAAGGCGGGTGGATCATGAGGTCAAGAGATCGAGACCATTCTGGCCAACATGGTGAAACCCCATCTCTACTAAAAGTACAAAAATTAGCTGGGCATGGTGGCGCACGCCTGTAGTCCCAGCTACTCCAGAGGCTGAGGCAGGAGAATCGCTTGAACCTGGCAGGCGGAGGTTGCAGTGAGCCGAGATTGCAACACTTTACTCCAGCCCGGCAACAGAGCCAGACTCCGTCTAAAAAATAAAAAAATAAAAATAAATAAAAACCAAGGCAATTACAAAGAAAACTATAAAAGCTTATAGTTTTTTTTGTTTTTGTTTTTGTTTTGTTTTGTTTTGTTTTGAGCCAGAGTCTCGCTGTGTCACCCAGGCTGGAGTGCAATGGCACGATTTCAGCTCACTGCAACCTCCACCTTCCGGGTTCAAGTGATTCTGCCTGCCTCAGCCTCCCGAGTAGCTGGGATTACAGGCACCTGCCATCATGTCTGGCTGATTTTTGTATTTTAGTAGAGACGAGGTTTCACCATGTTGGCCAGGCTTGTCTTGAACTCCTCACCTCAGGAGATCCGCCCACCTTGGCCTCCCAAAGTGTTGGGATTACAGGTGTGAACCACCGCACCTGGCCTAGAAAAATATTAAGAAAGACTCAAATAAACAAAAGATCATATGACATTCAAGGTAAGTAGAACCAATATGGCAAAGTTGTCAATTTTCCCCAAATTAATCTACACAATCAAGTCATGCCAATCTATAACTAACCTGGGTGTTTCATGAAATTTGGCAAGCTAATTTGAAAATTCATATGGGCTTGAAAAAGGCCAAGAGGAGTCAAGATAATTTTGAAGAAGGAAATGGCTGGGGGATTTGGTGTACTAGAACTTAAGATGTATTTTCAAGTTATTTTAAAGCTTAATAGTTAAGGCCACATAGTATTGTTTATGGGTAGGCCAAGACACAATTGAAACAAAATAGCACAGACCAAGGCCAGTGCCCCTGAGAAACCTAGCATACAACATAGCTGAGAAAGAAGATTGTTCAATAACTGGTGCTGAGTCAACTAGTTAACCATATGCAGACAAATAAACCTGAATCCTTTTTTACGCCATGTAGAAAAAGCAATTTCAGTTGGGTTATGTTACTAAATATGACAAAACAGTATTAGCAGTGTGTTTTTATAACCACAAAGTAATGAAAGTTTTCTTAAAGAAGACACAGAAAAAAAGAAAAATGCAAACGAGTTAGAAAAAATTTAAATTAACTAATTATTTTAAAAATATTTTGTTGTTAAAAGGTACCATAGAATTGCAAAAATAAGCCATGAACTAGGAGAAGATGTTTGATACATGCTTAACCAACAAAAGATTATTATGCAAAATATATTAATAATTTTGACTAATTAAAAAGAAAAGATGGACCACCCAATTGAAGATAAGTAGAGAAATGGGTAGGCATTCCACGAAAGAAAAAAATACAAATGACAATTAAATATATTAAAATGAGACCTTACTGGTTTGAAAATTAAAATCAAAATTATTATCTCACATTCATCAGATAGTCAAATATTAAAATCCAACAATATCAAGTAACGCTGAGGATATGGAGCGGTGGAAACTCATATACTGCTGAGCAAATTGGAAATGCCTGCTATTGACCATAAGAACATTTTCTCTGAGGTGTGTCCCCTGAGAAACTTTCACTCATGGAACCTAATGGTCATGACAACATTGTTTGCAATAACATGGAACTGATTCCTAAAAATCATAGATTTCTGTGAGTTAAGAATTATAATTTCTTTCTCATCTATTAATATATTAAACAAAGTATTTGACCAATGAGCATGACTTATATCAGTATATATTTTGCACAAGGCAAACCATTCTGTTTTTGTTTCTGCAGCTCTACCTCTGGAGAGGTCTTTAAATTTAGTATAAGCTTTCTCCAACTTCAAATTATTGATGCTAATTCCTCCAACTTCACATATTCTAGGTTTAATTCCTTGCCTACATTTAAAGTGTTCTATATCAATTCTGGCAAAAAGTAACCCTGTACTTACATACAGAGTTTGATGCTATATTGAATTCTGGCTATTGATTTCATTCAATATGTTCTAGTGTCCTTTTCTACCTTAAAATTCATGCTGAGAACATAACATGATATTCTAAGCATGCACCTAAGGCTACAAAAGTAGGGAGTGTCAATCACATATTTTGCTCTAGATAATACATTTCTATAAACGTACCCTTACTAATGAATATTAGGTCTGAATAGCCTATAGTAGCTGTGTTACCTTGTCAGTGTTATAATCCATTTTTGTCTTAATAACCTCACCCTGCTACAAGACACAGCTCAAACAGCCAATGATATATTACAGTCACCACTCCCAACTGTGAGAGGAGAATTGATCTCACTTTGTAGTCTTGGTATCTCTTGTCCCTAGTGGGTATTTTCCCCTCTGTTTACTCCTATGTACCTGCAAGTACCCAGTAACAACTTATCCTCAATTATTCCACTCTATAATTTCCTGGCCCAATAATTCACCTCTGTAGGCCCTGATTTGCACCCTTGTACCTTAGAGGAAATGGGACTCCCACTAACTTCTTCAGCTGGGGCTCTAACATTCTGTCTATCCTTTGCTAATCTCTTTCTCCATGTGGGCTGGAGTGTGAACTTCACGGAATACCCTAATAGAATCCTAGTTCATACCACTGGGAGTCGGTGAAACAAAAAATCTTGTTCCTGCCTCAATAATCCATCTCATCAACTTAATCAGTCCCCTTGGATAGTGACAGTGTCACCACAGGACATATCTTCTGTGGCCTAGTGGATATTGCAAAGCTTTATGAGTAATTTAGTGCCCTAGAATGAATCACCTAACTCCTGAATTCCCATCTTATCTCTGCTTCTGGTTATTTTTTCATTTTTTATACTTGCTCATTAATATCTTAACTCATTGGCCAACAGGCTGTACAACTACATAAGCCTCTTCAAATAGAGGCATTTTTTTTTCCTTAGTAAGGTCATATATTAGGCTATCTTCAGAATTTCATTTTGAGAGCCTCCCATCATTCGTGAATCATTTTCCCTTATAAAGTCTCCTGCTGTTGGAACATACCTACATTTGTTCTTTGAAGTTTAGAGAGACTCTAAATTTTGTCATTACATTTGATTCAAAGTTTACTGTTGATACAAAAATGAACAATACTTTGTCCTTTGAGAACTCATGACCCAGTTTGGTTAGATAATGTTGTACAAGATAAATTGGTAAAGGCTCTAATAGATGGTCTTAGTGAATATTTAAGGGCCAGAGGAGAGACTAGAACAATCTGCAGAAGTTCTGAAATATGAGTAGGGATTTTTCCAGTACATGAAAATGATAGAGCATTTCTCACAAATGGTAGCAGCATATGTGCAGGCACTGTTGTGTGAAACAGCATATTTGTCCAGAGAACAGGAAAGACATCATTATGGTTGAATGATGGTGTATGACAGGGGAGTGATTAGAAAAAAACAGCAGGAGTAAGATTAGCAGGAGTAAGATTATGAAGAATATCGGTCAGGTTTCCTGCTAGAATATGAATCTCGTCATGTACTATGAAGTATCCACATAAGATGATTCAACAAAGAAATACTAAAATTTATGTTCTTAAAAAATAACTCTAAAATATTATTATTAGTTTGGGTAATGCAAATTTTCACTTCCATATTAGTCTTTTCTACACTGCCATAAAGAACTGCAATTTATAAAGAAACTGTAATTTATAAAGAAAAGAGGTTTAATTGACTCATAGTTCTGCATGGCTGGGAAGGCTTCAGAAAATTTACAATCATGGTGGAAGGGGAAGCAGGCACATCTTACATGGCAGCAGGCAAGAGGGAGCCTCTGAAGGAGGAACTGTTGAACACTTACTTAGAAGACCATCAGATCTCATGAGAACTCACTCACTATCACGAGAACAGCATGGGGGAAACTGCTCCTATGATTCACTCACCTCTCACCTGGTCCCTCCCTCGACAGGTGGGGATTATGGGAATTACAATTTGAGATGAGATTTGGGTGAGGTCACAGAGCAAAACTATATCAACTTCTGTAGGATTGACCTAACTGTTTTAGGTAAGAACTTAAACTCATGGAAGTGGTGGTCAGGTTCACATATGTTCATGTATGTTGGGTATTACAGTTTACATAGTCAATGAGTTCTATGCACTTATGATTTCCTACCTCTTCTTGAATATTTCCCATTTCCATAGTTACATTCCAAGTTTAGCCTTGAGTAGCATTTTGATGGACAGTGACCGAAATTGCATTTTACAACTTATTTTGAAACCATGGGGAGAAATAAGGTTGAACATCTTCTCAATTTTCTAAGAGGTTCCTAGATTATCGCAGCATAATTTTCTGTGTTCCTTATATCTTACACAAGATATGTTGTCTGTAAGATTTGAACTCAGGAGCTCATTTGTTCATGACTGTATCACAAAGAGATTTCACAGGGCCTAGAATCTAGTAGACATTCAATAATATTTACTAAATGAATGGAACAAATAAACAATGACAACAACAAAAAGCAGTCTAATTGAACCATGCTACATCCTTGGCAGGGAGTTGGTGAGAGGTCAAATATGGAATTGTAAAACCAATATAAGATTCAAATAAGATTGTGTCAAGCTGGCATGTGGTGGAGGCCTGAGTCATACTCAGCCCCTGATCTTGATACATGCAGCTCATCTTTCTTGCATGTATTGTCAGAGACAAAAGGAATCGCATTTCAGGTAGAGAATTTCTCTAAGTATATAAACCAATTTAAAGATGAAACACATGTTTAAAGATTCAGAACTTTTTAATAAAAAACAACTTTCTACTTGTTTTTTTAATTTCCTTTATTCTTGGATACTTTTATTTGTGTACAAACATATATCTTCTCGATCTCCCTGAAAAATGGAATACATAAACATCTACAGTGACTGAGACTATAAAATGAAAATATAATGTGACTGTAAATGAATTGTACAGTTCATCTACATAGTTCGTGTACATGGGCATAGTACAGCACAGAAAGACAGACATATTTACCTGTCGCTGGATGTCTGCATTTTTTGTGAGTCATATCCATCTTTAAAACACTTAATGTCTCATCTCCTCCTCTTTTGTTCATATGCAGGACTCAACATGAATTTAGCAGCTCTTATTTGCCATAAGCTATGCCTGGGGTTGAATGAGGTTCATTTTCTTGTTATGCGTATGTTTTACCTTCAAATTTGGATCTTCCACAGGACCCATCAACTTAGCTCATCATAATTATTACACAGCATTTTTTACTGGCAGATCTTCTATAGAGCCATAGAAAACATGTAGGGGGTGGAAAAATTAAGCTTGAGTTCATTCTTTCCATTGTGGTTATAGCATTGTGTCAACTCAAGTGCCGTCTCTCCTCTCACCTTGTATAAAAGGAGTGAGGCGGCTGCATGCCATTCACAGTTTAGGAACTCAGACAATGTATCACTAGAAAAGCACTGAAAAGGATATGTAGGCTTCTCTTATATTTTAATTATGAGAAACAGAGATTGAGAGAACTTATAATGACATACTGCAACCACAGATATCAAAGTTAGGATAAGAAGACCGGTGTGGTCTTTCTGCAATTGTTTGTAACGGTTAGTGTTAAATAAGCATTATAATATGCAGAACATATGTTTTCTGTGGCATCTACTATCAGAGTAGTAATTCATCACATGACTTCAACATTAATAATTCTAACAGCCATTCTTTAGGTACTTTTCATGTGCAGGGTGCTTTATGTTCATATCTGGCCTAATCTCCATGGCACATTCATATGATAGATACTATCATCCATATTTTATAGATAAAGGCAATGGAAAGTTAGTACCTTTAACCCTGGCCATCCTACAATTCATCATAGAATTAAAACCCCAACCCAAATTTTATTGGATGAAAAATTCCATGCTCTAACAACTAAGGTATACTCTGCAGTCAGGCTTAGCTTTGAAATAAATTGATGAGACTAGTCCATGTCTAAGCTTCCTCTCAACTACAATAATCAATGATTTGATTCTAAGTTTGTCTCTTAAAAAGAATCATGAACTAACTCTACGTTTAAGATACTGACAATCCAGTTTTCTTGAAAGTTTTACTTTTTTTCCCCTGAGAAAACTACAGTGAACTGGTCTCAAAGCTTTGCAGGCCATTTTAGAAATCTCCTTGGGGCTGGCGCAGTGGCTCACGCCTGTAATCTAGCACTTTGGGAGGCTGAAGTAGGCAGATCACCTGAGGTCAGGGGTTCAAGACCAGCATGGCCAGCATGGTGAAACCCCATCTCTAATAAAAATACAAAAATTAGCCAGGCGTAATGGTGGGCGCCTGTAATCCCAGCTGCTCGGGAGGCTGAGGCAGGAGAATTGCTTGAATCCGGGAGGTGGAGGTTGCAGTGAGCCGAGATCACACCACTGCACTCCAGCGTGGGCAACAGAGTGAGATTCTGTCTGAAAAAAATAAATAAATAAATAAATAAAAAAATAAAACCACCACCACCAACAACAACAGCAAAGAAATCTCCTTGGTATTAAATATAACTTTTCAGTTGTCATATAGAGACCAGGGGTGTGCTGCAGTGGGGGTGGCCTGCTGGTTGACCCTGATCGTTTGCCCATTAACATTTTTACCTGTTTTTAATTGAAAGGATTGTACACTTAACAATTTTCCTTTTATATTGTACAAGTATCATGCCGACGAACACTAACCTTTTCCAAAATGCCATAAATGTATAACTTTTAAAAATATTCTGCCTTATTATTTTAGTGGGATCATCAGCTCTCTTTGCAGGGGAACAGGGCAACCAGTTAGTTCATTTTCAGTGCCCTGGGGTTTCTGTATCTCCTTCTTGTTCTCTTCTCATTGAACATGTTTTGCTCATTAGCATCATCATTGCACAATGAGGAAAGGCAGAATGGAGAGAGGGTATTTTTTCCTGCCCATTCCAAAGCGGCTGAGTGGGCAAATAAATCAAACAAGAATCTGAGAAAGTGTCTGATGTTCCTATATATTTACGCTGTTTCTCATCTACATCAATTTTGAAAATCCCCAGCTGAATATTTAGCTATATCTTCTGCAGGCTATATTTTCCATCAGAAAATCGGAGTGTAGCTAGCAATAGATAGTAGGATTATTTAGAATCTTGATGCTTCTTCCACTGGTTTCTAATTTTAAGTTTCTCAACAGAAGAAATGTATTTCGAGTGCTCACTTAGAAAAAGACTTAATATTTTTATTGCCTATTATGCTCAGAATTCAGTATTTCTCAAACTGTGGTCTACAATCCCCTGCCAGCCCAGAAAACATTCTCAGAGGCCTTCAGGCTTTTCCATAGTTTTACATGAAGTGTTTTGACTTTGTCTTTAATTAAACATTCAATGTAAATATATTGTGGATCATCTACATTGCCGCCTGTAACTGAATCTTGTTTCTATTTCTGCTCCAATAATTACCTTTCCATTTAACTTCATTCCATGTAAAGACCAAATGTAAATATTTGTGGTACATTGTAGGAATGAAGGTTTTGCAATAATTCGAGCAAAGTGGTGGAGGAATTGAGCAGTAACGCATCTCTCACTGGTAAGGGTAGGTAAGCTCGAAACAACCTCTGCCACAGCAGACATTGCCACGTTCATATTGACAGCAGGCATGTCACCTGGTTCCTTTGCTTATAGATATTAATTTGCAACTGTTCATTGCCAATAAAGACGTTTTCTGCTCCAGATAGTGGCAGTGATTGTACCATACACTCATGCAATGCAGAATTCAGTAAAGCAAACTTTATATGTAAGTAGACAAGACAACAGTACAGAATAAGTGACTTCTAATTTAAATTGGCATTAGAGAAATTCCTATGCCAGAGTTTCATTAATTAGCTCACTGAATCAAGTCTTAATATTATTAATATTTTATAACACATACCAATGCATGTAGACATTTTTCTATAATTATAGTATATTTAATTCAACATAGGAGAAAACTTTAAAATAGAAACAGGTGCTGGGCTAAATGTTCCTTATGATCAAACACATATGCTTTATTATTAAAGCCACCATTTGTAATTTAATTTCAACAAAACAATCTAGTTGAATAAATGTTATTGATTTGAAATTAACTTACTTTTCTAGTTTTTTCCACTTATTTTATATATTTTTTAAATTTCATAGGTGCATTGAACTGTTAAGAAATTTATACCAGGTTGTGTGGATTTAAGTCGCTATGAAATTAAAACACCAGAGAATTTTTATTTCCTGTAAAAGGAGACTATGTATCGTAAAACTTTGAGAATATATTGCTCCATGCTGTATAAATGGTAACAACTTGGTAGAAATTTTTCAATATATTGGGATCACAGAGCTGGAAGAGACTCTATATATCATCTAGCCTAATTCCCTTGTTTAGGTAAAATGTGGACTCAGGTAGTTGATCAAGATCATATAGCAAATTCGGTCATTCAAGCAACAAATATTTCTCTGCACATACTCCTATGTGCTAAGAATACAATGTACACATACACGTAGTTAACTGGCAGAGCCTTACCTAGAAACTTCTTTCTATAAGCAAGTCTAGGGTATTTTTATTTCACTATGGTGACTTTCTAAGCCTATGCACTGGCCAGGATGAAACTTGATCCCTTAAGCAGGAATTAAACAGATCATAGTAGCCGCTTCCATTTGGGGATCTAATTCCAATGATATCACAATTGATTTTGGAGTAAGTTGAGGAGATTGAGATTTTAGTCTTACTTATAGAGAAGGAGAGGCAAAGGAATAAGTCACAGTAATTTATACTGACCATGGGCTAGCATATAAAATGAACTGTAGTTTTTTCTTAATCAAAGACCACGTTTTACTATTTTGATGGGGAAGGCAAAGCTTTAATTTCTTCCTTCTGCCTTTCCAACTATAATGACAAATGACAGAAATTAATGTGGAATATTTGTACATTATTGCAGATATCCACTATAGGCTCAGTCACAGGAAAAACAATTACAAGGAGAGCTTGGCATGCCACGGGGCTCTCAGCATAAATGTCATACTACATTTACCATCAGCTCTTTCTAAGCTCTGTTCTTATAGACAGCCAGGCCTTGGGGAGGATGAGAACAAAACAGCTGAGATATGAGCAGCAAAACTCCTGAACCTCTATCTTGGTTATTGGTTCTGAGCCGTGAATCAAACCTGGTTATACCACGAATCATCTACAGAACTTTTCAATAGCACTACTGCAGAAAATAAGGAAGACTTGAAGCATGAAATAAAGTATCAAGTGGGTTAAATTAACAACAAATACAAGGAAAGTATTTTCAAGTCTAAATCTGGCACCTCATATCTAGAACGTGCCAAGAATTGCTGGAAATTAACACTAAATCAAAGGCAACACTTATATAAAAAAATAAGCAAGGCTATAAAGGAGCAATCTCTAACAAAAAAAGCTAAAATTAACAAACATAAAAACATCTTTGGAATAACTGATAAACATGGAGACGAAGACTTAAATGAAATTATCCCTTTTACAATTTTAGAATGACAATTAATTAACAAGTTGGGTATTACCAAGGGTTAGTGAGGATGTGAGCATTTATAAAACTTCATGCCTTGTTATTGGGTGTGTGAATTGGCATAGCCATGTGGAAGAGCAATCTGTCATTATTTAGCCAAATTATTCGCATAGCACCATAATTCCTTTCTTAGCCATATACCCCAAAGACATTCTCACATATGTCCCTAAGGGAACATGTTTAAGAATATTCATTGTGGCTCATGCCTGTAATCCCAGCACTTTGGGAGACCGAGGCAGAAGGATCACCTGAGGTCAGGAGTTCGAGACCAGCCTGGCCAACATGGCGAAACCCCGTTTCTACTACAAATACAAGAATTAGCCAGGCGTGGTGGCACGCATCTGTAATCCCAGCTACTCAGGAGGCTGAGGCAGGAGAATCGCTTGAACCTGGGAAGTGGAGGTTGCAGTGAGCCGAGATCCTGCCACAGCACTCCAGCCTGGGCAACAGAGTGAGACTGTCTCAAAACAAAACAAAAAAAGAATATTCATTGCAGAGATATTTGTGTTACAGTGAGTTGATTTCAAATTGGCTGTCCATCCATGTGAGAAAGGACAGTCAAATTTGGAGGAATACACCAAGAAGTATTGTGCAGCAGTTAGAAACAATGGGTTGGATACGCATACATAGCAACACGCATAGATCTTAAAAGCATTTGCTTACTGAAGAAAGAAACAATGCAACATATTTAGCACAATCCCATTAAGAGGATTTAAAATGCATACACACAGGATAAAAAATATATACATTTTAAAGAAGAATATATTAAGCAGAATAGTTTCCGATGAAGTAGGGAAAGACAGAGTGTTTTTTATAATGTATGAAACACTCTAATTGTGTGTGTGTGTGTGTGTTTATATATATGTATGTATGTATGTATATATGTATTAGAATATTCATTGCAGAATATTTTACATATATGATTTTAGTATTACTTATAGAGAAGAAGCAGCAAGGGAAAAAGTCACAGAAATGTATGCTGACCTCAGGCTAGCCATTGAAAATGAACTGTAGCTCTTTCTTAAAGATCTTGTTTTACTGTTTTCATGGGGAGAGCAATATATACTTACAAAAATAAAAACTAATGGTTGTGCTTCTTCCTGGGACAATTACGTCAGCATTCCAATGCTGAACTTGGTACGTTTTGTCTCCTCTCCCTTCCCTTTCTCTTCCCTTTCTTTCTCCTCTTCCTCCCCCCTCCTTCTCCTTCCTTTCTTTCTCTCTCTCTCTTTCCACATTTTTTTCTTGGGGTGCTCTCCAAGTAATTACAAAATGCAGTAAGAACTACTACTCAACAAAAGATAAAATTTTTAAAAAAGAATAGAAAGTTATGAGTCTTCATACAAGATTCCGATTCCCATGTGATGGAATCTAATTATCTTGGTGTGGGTGTTGTCTCTACCCCTGGGTTCCTGAGCTTAGAGCCCTGGCTGACTTGTGTAAGGAGAGAGGAGCTGTTTCTGAAAGGAAGGGATGCCGGATAGTCCAAAATCTCAGATAGGCACTACCGTTGCCAACACTAATTAGAGTAGATGTATGGAAGTTTCTGATTTAAATATTTGTTATATTTATTTTATTTGTTATATTTATTTCTGACATAAATATTTGTTATATTTATTTTAATGGTTTCTTTGTTTAAATTTATGATGGACACATAATGATCGTACATATTTACGGGATATAATGATCATACATATTTATGGGATATAATGTGATTTTTTAATACATACATAAATTATATAATGATCAAATCAGGATAATTAGCATATCCAGCACCTTAAATATTTATCACTTCTTCGTGATGAGAACATTCGCAAACCTCTCTTGCAACTATTTTGAAACACACATTATTGTTAACTCTAGTCCTATATTATGTAATAGAGCACCAGCATTTATTCCTCTCATCTCACAGTAGCTTTGTACTCATTGACCAATGTCTCACTATCCTCCTGTCCCCGCCAACTCTCCTAATCCTCTGGTAACCACCATTCTACTCTTCTATGAGAACAACTCTTCAGATTCCACATATGAGTGAGATCATGTAGTATTTGTCTTTCTGTGCCTGGCTTATTTCACTTACCATAATGTCCTCCAGGTGCAGTCATGTTGCCACAAATGACAATATTTCATTCTTTTTTTAATGGCTGAATAGTATTCTGTTTTGTACATATAACACACTTTCTTTATGCATTCATCCACTGATGGACATTTAGATTGATTACATATTCTGGCTATTGTGAATAGTGCTGCAATAAACATAGGTACACATAGGAATGCTGACATCTCCTCAACCTACTGATTTCATTTCCTTTGGCTGTATACCCAGCAGTGGGATTGCTGGATCATAGGGTAGTTCTTTTTTACATTTTTTATGAACTTCCGTATTGTCTCCCATAATTGCTACACACCAGCAGTGTGTAGGGGTTCCTTTTTCTTCCCATCCTTGTCAACACTTATATTTTGATGTTTTGATTGTAGCCATTCTGATTGGAGTGAGGTCATATCTCAGTGTTGTTTTGATTTGCATTTTCCTGATGATTGGTGATGCTGAGCATTTATTCATATATTTGTCGGCCATTTACATGTCATCTTTTGAGAAATGTCTATTCAAGTCTTTTGCCCATTTTCAAATCAGGTTATTTGGGGTTTTTGTTGTTAAGTTGTCTGAGTTTCTTTAAAATGTTGGATATTAACCCCTTATCAGATATCTAGTTTGCAAATATATTCTCCCATTCTCTAAAACAGATGTTGTCACTCTGCTCTGCTGATTGTTTCCTTTGTTGTGCTTTTTAGTTCAACGCAATCCCATTAGTTTCTACAGTGTTTGTTTTTGTTGTCCATGCTTTTAAGGTTTTGTTCAAAAAATCTTTGCCTATGCCAATGTTATGGAGCTTTTCCCCTATGTTTTCTTCTAGTACTTTCTCCATTTCAGGTCTTATATTTAAGTCTTTAATCCATTTTAACTTTCATATATGGTGTCCAAAGATATTTAAGATGAGATCTTTGATTTTGTAATAATAAAGATTAATTAGTACATTCACAATTAATCCTTGTAAATACATAAGTCAATTTATTTCATTTAAAGAAATATTGTAATTGAGTAACATTGAGTGTTTAACTTGTACTACACTCAGTGCAGAGGACAAAAAAGAACATATTTTTGATCTTGTGTAAGAAACTCCCAGTTAGATGAATCTTTCTTTGTCTGTATGCTACATATTGTCTAAAAATAAGATCTTTATTTGATTTTTTAAAATATTAGTAAAACAGATATTGTTTCCCAATGGGAATGATTTGGACAGGGATTTTAGGCAAATCCCCCAACATTTGCTCTAAGCTTTCCTGACTATGATCTTGAATTTCCAATATTGGAAGGGACTCAGTTCTACATGTCCTTCTCTGCCACCTACTCAAACAACAATTTATTGATCATGGCATTGTGAAAAACTCCATTTTAATTATTGTACATATGTTCTAGCAATAGAAAAATCTTTAGATTTGTGAATGATCCTGGATTCATAATATCCACAGTTTTTATTTTATACAAAAAAAAAAAACTTAAGTATAGAGAATTGAAGTCACTGTAGCTAGAAAGTGTGAGAGCTACGATCTCATGACATGTCTTCTGGCTTTCAGTCTGGTGTTAGAACAATCTATGGGTTCTTTCCAGATTTGTCTTCCCTGGCAGATGATGTCTTTCTGTGCATTAATAGTAGATGATATACAGTGGTCCAGAATCTTGATGACTGTGCAACAAATGGTATCCTGCTCTCACTGTATTTTTACAGTTTAGCTGCTTAAAATCTGATGTCCCAAATGATCCAGTGTTTTCATTCATAAATGATATGGTACTATTGAGTCATCAAATGCATTGGTTCTAATTTTTTATACATATATATTCACATCTATGTTTGTGTATGTGTGTGTATATATGTTACATATACATGTATATGTTAAATATATGAAGATATATACACACATACATACATAAATGTATACATACATATATAACAAACATCTATATACATAACCTTCAATATTCAAGGAACTTTTCTAAACATAGGGAAGATGAAAGAAACAGATATAATTCATGCCCTCAAGGAGTTACAGTTCAGGGAAGAATATTTTTATAAAAGACAAGCAAACAGACAAAGCAAATACCCATCAGGACTTGATGGCATTGAGCAGAAGTGTTTTGTGCTCACACTGTGTGTGTGTGTGTGTGTGTGTGTGTGTGTGTGTGTTTGAAGGAAGAAATGGGAAGTGAGAAACAGAAAAAAAAATTATATGTTTGTTCTGTAAAGGTCTCAGAAATTTGAAGGAAATTATATTTGTTTGAGTGTACTTACATGAATTTTTCACCTGAATACTTTTCAACCGCTGAAAAGGATTGTGATGAGTATGAGGAGAGCTGCCTTTTTTCCATTCCAAGATTTCTCACTTTAACATAGAGCATGATTTACCAACTGACTTTACTAGCTTTGTATTTTATGAGTTTTTATCTTTTCAGTTTCTCATATGAAAATATTTTCTAATTTTTTCTAAATGTGTGAGTGTTTTGTGGATGAGCACAGAAAGGTTTGGTAAAATACAGCTTTCTGATTGTAACATGTTCGTTAGTACACATTACACTTTGTACACAGGGAAACGGATTACTTAGGTGATTTTTCTCACTTGACTTCTCCCCAAGTTGTCCTGAAATCTGTGCTTCATTCTGCCTTGAACTATCACATCCCCATGACTCCAACCAGCCTTTTATGCAAATAATTCCCACTTCCACATCCTAAATCTTGAGCCATTTTCTGAGAATGAGTGTTATTGTCCAGAGGCAAGGAACATTGCTGCCCGGCTTTTGCACAGCAATATATTAGTTTTCTTGAAAGTTAACTGTCCTGTCTTTGTTTCTGTTGAAGGAGATAATGTACACAGTGGTCCATTTCCAAGACAAAGTGCCTTGAATCTCCTTAGGTCAGCAAACTACAGAAGAAACAGGATATACTAGACCCCTGCTTGGATAGCCGATGCCTGCTTGTTGGCCTCCCCCTTCCCCCACCTTTCCCCACCTCTTAGGTGCTCTCACCAGAACTAAAAAAGTTTAGTCTAAAATGAAAGTTTACTAGCCTACAAAATAGCTCATTTTGTCTGTTCTTATCAGCCTGCTCAGCTACTTAGATCATAAGTCAAATGCTTGAAAAGCCCCTAAGCTAACTACAATTGCAATGCATTGTGGGCTGCAACAAAATGCAGCAATATAACCACCGCATCCCACCCCAAAAAAATAAAAAATAAAAATAGAAACACCTACGGCCCCTATCCAACAATCTGTAGGCGATGTTCTGGAAGACTGTGACCCCATAGTACTCAGCCTATGAGGAAGGGGGGAGGGACCTGCGCACTAGGGGATCGTTTGCTTGTTAAAACTGCGCTGGGTGTGCCTGCTCATCAAACACCCGATCTTGCAAGACCATTATTGAAAGTCTCGCTTTTGCTGTTCTTGGATCTCTGAGTCCATTCTTTGCATTTGGATGGGTAAGTCTGTTTCTCACAGTAGCAATGCTAGGACATTTCTTTAACCATACAGATCTGAGAACTTAAAATAATTTTAACTGATTGAGAAGCTTTAAAAGTAAAATCTTGCACTTTTTACTTCTTATATCTGTTCAGTCACCAAATACTTCTGATTCCTTCTTTGCTATCCTTCTTCCTAATATGTAAAATAAATCAGGAAGTAAATTCATAGTGTTAACCTAAGAGGGGATTTGTAGGTTAAGAGAGCTATATGGGCATACCACTGAAAAGAATTTTGACTGTGATCACTTGTACACAAGAAAGTTTTGCATGTTTTGTTATGGTTACAGTCTTTTGGACTAGGCTGGAAAAGTAACCAACTTTTCTGTGATCTGAAAAATATTTTTGAATTTCCAAATGTGTAAATGTGGTTTGGTGGATATTTTGCTATAAATTTGCTGTACTTGTAACAAATCTTTGGAAACCATTTGAACTTTATCTTAGTAGGCAGGGGTCAGCTTTTTTCTTCGATTGGCACTGATTAACCACCACCATTTCAGGCAAAGGTGCACACCTGAAAGAACTCTTCAGCTACCGGATATGAACATGAAGGACTGCTGGTACCCACACTCAGTCAATGACTCACAGGAGCCTTGTTACTTTGGCAAGAATTCTATGTTCATTTAATAAGTTTGCAGAGACGGACGGAAATCTGCTTTATTACTCTCATCCCTCAGCCTGGAAAGCCAAATCCTTTATCAGTACAGCTGCTGCTTCATTCCACATGTCTGAGGACACCGCTGTCTCCTCAATCAGCAGCTTTGGCAGAGAGTCAGGTTTGCAAAAAAATGCATTATAAAGTCTCTGTTACACTGCCTCTTCTTCCTCTTTTCCTCTAAGCAGCTATTTCCACAAGGGTTGGAGAGGTAAGGGAACAGGTGGTCTTACAAGAACCATGATGGAGTTGAACCACAGAAGAGATAGTGACAGCCAAGGGTGCAACCTGCTGCAGTAACAGGCAGGAAAAAAGCTTCCGATTTCTCCCTTCCTGCTACTTTCCATTCTCCTGCCAGGGCCTCCTTTTACTGGAATCTAGTGAGAAGCCAGCTAGAGAGGAAGGCTGGGAAACTTGGTTTGCAGAATATAGACCCTGGGGAAGGGCAGGGCATGGCTTTTGGGTCAACAGGCCAAGAACAGCACAGGCAGAATACTTTCTGAGCTTTGCAATTCCAAGAGTATCTTTATTTTGCACTAATATACGAATCTATATTGGTTTGGCCCAGAATTCTTGGTTCTATTCCTGGTCTCCCTAAAGTTTGTAACATTGCTCGCTCTGTTACCATCTAGCTACTGGGATTTTCCATAAATAATTGGATTTCATTTTTATTCTCTCATTTTATTTTTCCCATTGCAATATGTGTGCTGTCTTTTCTTTATTCTTGGAATTCAGAGATTATACCAGATAGATTTCAAAATTATCCTGGGATGTTAGGATGCCTTTCAAATGACAGATTCAAGGTGTTCTTTTACTTCTGGCTAGTTTTCTGTATTATTTGGGGCTTTCTTCTGCTACAATTTTCATTAGTCATGCCTTATCTCTTCACTGTCTGTCTTCCAAGCTGCTCTCTTCCAATAATTTTCCTCACAGTTTCTTTTACTATGTTTTGCACTAGAAATTTTTCCACCTGTTTTCCAAAACAAGTAATAGAGTTTCTGAACTAAGATTATTTATGAGGTTATGGTTTCTTTGTAGATTCAAACACAGTGCTTAACTAATAGCAGATGCTTAGTAAAGGCGTGTTGAATAAGAGTATATAAACTAGTCAATCATAACTATTTTCAGTTTACAGATTATTAAATATATGAACAATAGTATAGATGTATACAGATATGGGTATATATGTGAATGACTGTTTAAATACGAAAACAATGCTGCAAACATAAAGATGTGCATCTCTAAGAGTTACTACAGAATACATAAACTAGGAGTTTTCTGCATAAAGGAAATCATGGAATAATGTACAAGACAAATGCAGTTTTTCTATGCACTTTATCTCTAATTTCCTTTTTAAAAATTCAAATCAGGAAGCAATGGTGTCCATACATTTCTTGAACATTATGCTTGTAGAAATATGTTTGTTGCATGCCTCAAGTAATAACAGAACACAACTCTTTGAGTTCTAGTCTATATTAAACGACTTAAATGTTACTCACTTCATTTTCTCAAAGAGGAATAAGTATAACAATACTGTTCCCAGAAACAGTTTTTAAAAATGATATAAATGAGACTGAAATTTTAGAAGAGGAGCTATGTAACACTTTTACCATAGTACTATTAAAATCTCTCTTAGAAAGCACCTAGCAACAGAGAACCTACTTAAAATGAAAACGAAAATAGATGCTATTACCTAAATATTGCATATGAATTATTTGAATTATAAATTAATGTGTATATGCAGTACTTAATCTTTTATTTCTTAACTTGAATTTAGAAATAAAAGATATCAAGAGAAACCACTGTGCATGTCTCTTCCTTCTGAATTTCTTCTATCCTTATGTTGATTGGTAGACTGTGATATAGCAGACTACTGAAAGACTAATTATAAATTGCATCTTAACTATTGAAGATAATTTAACTGAGTCATTGAGGTATTTAAATGAAGTGATTTATTTAGGATTTACGTGGAATAAATAATAAAGTGCATTCCCATCGATGAGTTTTCATCTGAGTAATCAACACACAAAATAAGATTTAGAACATTTCCATCATCCTCTGAAACTCACTTATAGAACCCCAAAATGCTCCACCCTATTTAGTATTAGGTACGGTAGTGCCCATCTGGATTTTGGTCTGACAAGCTTTCCTTTCTTTGGGAAACCATTCCTCTGTCCCCTAACATGGTCAGTGGAATTCTAATCTTAGCATGGAGATTAGACATTATTCATACCAACGAAAAAAGCTTCTCTCACATAGGAATCAGAGCCTTGTGTGAAGACCTAGAAAAAAGTTAATACTATGGGATATTTTCATCTAATGGCAATGCCAGAAAGCGGTTGTTCTCACCCCTGGCTTCTCATTAGACCTGCCAGGAGCTATCAAGAAAGATCAATGCCCCTTCCTTCATTCTCAGGCTTATAGACCTCAGGTTCTTTGCTATTTCATTTCTGAGCAATTTTCTCAAGGGAAAAAATACTCAGACTCTTGCTTACTAGAAGAGGAAAGGGAAGGGAAACAATACTAGCACAATAAATACCATTTATCAAAATTTTAAAAGTGTTCCTTGCACTGTGCCAAGCAATTTAAACACATTTTTCCCTTCACAAGTACCATCTAATGTAAATATTAACATTGTTATCTCTATTTAACATATAAGAAAATTGAGCCTTAAGGGTGGTAGGTAACTTACTCAGACTCATCATTTACCCACTGGTGGGTGGAAACAGGCTTGAACTTAGTTCTGTTTGACTCCAAATATCATGCTCTAAATGACTTAGCTGTACTGCCACTCACATGTTACAACTGGTTTACATGACAATGTTAGGTTTATTCCAACCATTCTTACTTCATCTTGATGGGGAGAAAAACAAACGAAAATGACTGTTTTTCTCTTGTAAAAAGACTGAATTACACCTAATTATACACAGAATAAAAGTATTATTAAAAACCACATTTTGTTAACATAAGTGAAACCTTGGATTTTTTTTAAGGCTTTAGATTTCTAAATATAGCCCCATAAAAAAGGGCTGCTCCTAATAACAGAATGAGTCATGGCATAATACTTTATTTAATACAAATGTAGGCCACTATGTTTAATTTCCACATATAAATATCTCTAATTTGCCACATTCGTCTTAATGTCAATTATAATATTCATGACAACAACAGCAAGAAAGAATTGATTTTGTGTCAGGCATTTTTCCGAGCAAGGTACATCTAAATCTCAATCTCTCTCTATTACTCACAACCCCTAGAAGAGATGTGTGTGTGTGTGTACATTGTGTGTTTTGTGAGTTAAAGTTTATGAAACTTAGAAAACTAAGTTTAGAATTATACCTGGCAAGTCAGTGTTAAGGAGAAGTAAGTGTCCCACACTGCTATCTCTAGGATTTCCTCCCTAGCCAGGATGGTGAACTACAAGGCATGAAACATCTCCACGGATGATGCAGCGTTGATTTGGTCCCTTGTGGAGGCCTTTCAGAGCCGACACACTGGCCCAGTGCACACACCCCTACCCACAGCCCAGGCCCCGAGCCATCCATCTCAACCCCAGGTTCCTGCACACATGGCTCCCGAAATCCAGTCTGTAATTCATCATGGTTGGGAATGGGAAGTTGCCAAAATTACAGTCATTGTCTCTTTGTCATTTTTATTTGGTTTCCATATGTCTGAAAACTGCATTAACCAGATATGTTTTCTTAAAGGATTCAGTGATTTTTGTTATTCTACTGATTCATATTTCTCCAAAATAATTCCAATAAAATATTGCCCATTGTGCATTAACACACACACAATGTTTTTCTCTTACAAAATTTACAAGATTTTCCACAGATAAACCTAGAATGTCTCTCTATTTTAATGCAATAATTGTTCCTCATGATCAGAATTTTCCATCAAAATCTACCCTTTATTCTAGGCCAATTCTATTCACATCAAATCTTACAAATAATGCTGTATTTTTTCTTAATAATTTGTATTTTGGTAACTAAATAATGATCCAATTTTCACTTTTTGTCCAGTCCATCAATCTCCATGCTCTTTCCTGGGAGTTCATACAAACAAACATTCCACATGTTAGCTAACTTAAATATTTTAGTACATAGGTGGCAATTTGATTTTAGCTTGAAGTCCACATAACTGATGACCTACGTGGGACAGAGAGAAACCAAAAGCTTCTAAGAACTCTCCAACCCATAATGAATAACTCATTAACTCTAACCTACTCTAGAGCTCATTTCCTGAGTCACAATTCCCAGGTATGCATGCCCTAAATTAATTAACTAATTAATAAGAGCTATGAGTGGGTGATGTATTTGTTCAGGCTATAAAAATATAAATATTTTTATATTTATATAAAATAGCAGTGCTTTACATTAAAAAAAAAACATATTTTTCCGTGATAAAACTAGCCTAACATTAGCAGCATGAAAACCAGGCAGATACTTGAAGGATGTAATGACTACAGGAAAATGGCAATTAAAGGAGGGCACCGTGGGGACACAGAGGGAAACCTTCCCCTTCTCCCTCCGAAGGCTTGCAGAAAATGAACCAACAAAAGGCAGATTCATAGGAGAAACGGCCGTACAGATTAGTGAACATGCATAGCACAGGGGAGTCTCAGGCAGTGACTGTCCAACAATGCAAGGAGGTCCAGGTGCTTATACATTCTTTTTCATGAGGGAAGGGAAGATGAGGGAGAGTAGGAGTAGAACTTTAGGAGAGATACAGAGCCAATGTTTAGATCATGGTTAATAAATAATTCTCTTTGGGAATTAAATGGGACCAGAGAACAGACAGTAGTTTGGGATGCAGTTCTCCTGGGCTCTAGGTGTGGTGTTCAGTTTTCAATCTCTTCCTCTTTGATATGAGTTCTAATCTTCTCTGGATAACGAAATGTCAGGGAAGGGATTGAAGGCAATTGCGTTTCTCTCTGGGGGCCTGGTTTTAGGTGCATAAGGGAATTTCAGAGAACAGCCTCATCTTGTGGCTTGGGAGAGGAAGAGGATTGAGAGAGAAAATTGGGAGGATGTCAGAGAGACCTTGAAGCTGCTACTTTAGTTCAGCACATCAAAGCACCATATTTTCGGGGCTCATTTTTTGAGCCCTAACAGCCAAAATAACCCATTTTATACTTGACCTTTATCACACTTTTAAATCTTTATAAAGGTTAAAGGTTAAGCATGTCATGAAATAAACTATGAAAAAGAAACAAACATCACAATGAGAGTAATGAGAAATTTATTATATGCTTAAATTTCAAATGATTTGCTTATTGTAAGGAAGTAAATTAGATTGAATCCATCACTTTTGTATTAATGCTGTTTGTGAGACTAAAACATGCAGTCTGACATAAGCCAATAGAAATAAGACTCGCTGGTGAAGTTTTCTCTAAAATTAAAATAAAACAACACATTTAAACTCTGATTTTATGATAAATTCGTTTTGCACAATTGTAATAGATTTAAAAGAATTGACTTGGGTTTATGTTTTCCTGTGTCATAATTGAATTTCTATGAATTTTGTGAGCAAAGAATATATTCATTTGTATCAGTGATCCCTGCACTTTTCTATCTGCAGGAAAATAGTGATGTATTAAACTTCCTCTGTTAGGTGAAGATCTTTGGCACTAAGAAAGCCAATCATGTCATGAGCTGGAATATTTTCATTTAAAAAGCACAGTCGGACATTAAAAATGTGATAATGTTTATATCTTTAAACACTTTTTTGTAGGTAACCTTGGTGTGTATAATGGCAATAGAAGAGAATGAGATAGCGCTGGTCTACACTGAAATTACTCAGAAACAAACTATTTTGAGGCTCCTGAATCTAAATTGGTGACTATCTAATAGTAGTTACCACCGTGAAGGATCTCAGGGCTGCTTATTGCAAATATAAAAGGGCATAAATGTATATAAAACAGTAGACAATAGAAACTAAGAAAGCAAAAAAAAAAAAAAAAAAAAAAACTGTTCTCCAATTTTTCTCTCTAAATATCCAAGTCTCTATGACCAGTGAAAACTCTGGATCAGAGGATTTCAAATTCTTCATGATTAAGGGACTAAAAACGTGGTACTATCATAAGGGTAATAGAATAAGGTCATCTGCAGAGAAGCTTCCAGCAAGGCATGACTTTTGTGTATTTCTGTTACATCCAGAACATTGCCACCAAGAAACCATTTGTGGATGAAAAGCTTGGCTGAAAGGAGAGCCAAGACTCGCAGCCAAGTAACAGAGCCAGAGCCTAAGAGCTGGGAGAGTTGCCCATTGGTAGAGGTGGCTAGATTCCACAAAGTGGAGTCAGGGACATGTTTTACAAAGACTCTCGAAGGGAAACCAAGCTTGGAGCAAGGTTCGGTTAAGAAATGAAGAGATGGAGCAGGAAGCCACTGGGCTTAAGTCAACAGTGAGAGTCAACTTAACAAGGTCTCGCTTTTTATGCACAGCCTGACTTTTCCTTCATTGGAAAGGGACTGTGTCTTAGTTTGAGCAACTGATTTTGCATAAGAGACAGAAAATTGTTTCAACATCAGTCACTCTGTAATTTGATTTGGATTGATAACACCTATAGGCTTTTATATAGAAGAAAACTATGTTTAATCACAAAAGTAAATATTAGCTATGAGAAGAAGTTGCAGCATGAATCCGATTATAACCAACCTTTCCCACCCCATGAAAACATTGTTTTCAGCCGGGCGTGGTGGCTCACTCCTGTAATCCCAGCACTTTGGAAGGCTGAGGCGGGAGGATTGCCTGAGGTCAGGAGTTCGAGACCATCCTGGCTAACATGGTGAAACCCCGTATCCACTAAAAATAAAAAATAAAAAAACACCACACCTGTAGTCCCAACTACTGGGGAGGCTGAGGCAGGAGAATCTCTTTAACCCAGGAAGCAGAGGTTGCAGTGAGCCAAGATAGTGCCACTGCACTCCAGTCTGGGCAACTGAAGGAGACTGTCAAAAAAAAAAAAAAAAAATCACCATTATCTTCAGTCAATTTCCTAAGCACGTAATCAAAACACAGTGTTAGCACACTGCGTTTGCTTTTAAATACAAATTAGTTTTTGGCCATATTTACTAACATGTTGCTTCCAAAGTGTATCTCCAATTTTTGTACATAAATCCAGAGGGAATCTAATAGGATTGCTCAAATATTATATGGGAAAGTGATCTGAAACTTCTAAAGCAGAGTATCAATGTAAATAATTGTTTCTATAATTACAGTAAAGAAAACTCTTTTTCCAGGTTTCATTGTAATGTGCAGTTTTAAAGTAGTGTCATCCCCCTGTTAAACCTTCTTTTCCGTACCTTTTACTTTTTTTAATTCAAGAAACTCTCAATGCCAGCGTCCTCTCCAGGGTACTTCCTGGCTTCTCTAGGCCACACTGACTCCTTCCTTTCTGAATTCTTTTTCACGTGTGGTCCAAACAACAGAATTCTGCACATAATTTCTTTGGTATTGTTTTATATACATCCTCACTTAATCTAAATTTTTTGAGGACTGAGAGCAGATTGTAATAATTAGAAAATCTCTCAGAGGATGGCCATGGCAGATTCACTGTGAACATGGCACTTGACATTTTTAGGTATGAATAAGTGACTCGGGATGAAATATGGCTGCAGAGGTTAGATACTGCCTTTTCTGCTGAAAACAACACAAAAGCAAAAAGGAGAATGAGAAAAACAGACCTCTACTCCTGTCAAGACCACAGATCTCAAAACATTTTTAAGAGCTGCTAAAAGCAGCTAAGATTGGGCAGAAGCCACAGGAAGAGATTGAAAGCAGAACAAAGAAGAGTTCAGAAAGCCTAAGCAAAAGCACGTTTCCTGAAGATGAAGGACTCACCTGAAGTTCACATGCTATGCCTCTTCTTTATGCCAATGGAAATCAAACCTAAAATGAGCAGAGCTAGGAGAAAATGTTCTCCTAAGCCTTGTTTAGTTCAGTGGTACTGCGGAGATGGGCCGTACTAACTCACCGAGGTAAACTATAGTGGCTGGAGGCATCTATTTTGGCAGAGCTATTTCAGCACCATGACACCTGTTCTCTCCCTGGATGCTTTTTCCCCAATAATCTTTAGGAGGGCCCAAGGAGAAGGTGGGGCTGAAATGTCTGTTAGGAAGTTATTACTACTTGAACAATGAACAGTGACTGTCATCCACAAATCAGATACCTCACTCAACTTCCTTGACAAGAGGCCTGGAAGGATTAGGGGAAAGATTTTTCTCTTGAAAACCAAAACAGTGGGAAATTATCAACCCCTATAATAATTATCATTACTCTGATTTTACTATACTACTTTATTGCTTGAACAATAAACAGTGACTGTCATCCGCAAATCAGATACCTCACTCAGCCTCCTTGACAAGAGTCCTGGAAGGATTGGGGGAAAGATTTTTCTCTTGAAATCCAAAACAGTGGGAAATTATCAACCCCTATAATAATTATCATTACTCTTATTTTACTATACTACTTTATTGCTATTAAAATTATCCAAGTATATATTTTTCTTAAATCATGAGGAAAAGGGAACTATTATATATTGAAAGCCTACTATAGTCAAAATACTTTCATATGTCTCATTTAATTTTCATTCAACTTCATCTATATTATGATAAAAATGTATAAGCAAGTTTTACTTATAAAAATTCTAATCAAGTGCTAATGCAAGAATTGAACCTGTGGCTTCTGCTCCTGAAATGCTTTATTAATCATACTTTTTTGTTTCCTTCTAAACAGTGTGAATGAGTGGAGGTAAGGAAAGTCTTAATAACATAATATTTAATGAAAACTAAAATGATATTATTTAAAAATTACTCTATTATGTTATACACCACCAAGAAAGAAAAGGCACTGCCAATTAAACTGTGATATGGAGAGCTTGCATGTCCATGATAGAAAGCACCTGATTATCAGTGATATTAAATGCTACTATGCATCTATCACAGATGCTAAAATGTAAAAACAAGGATTAGAATTGATGAAAATTAGAAAATTAAAACTTGAAAAATAAATTCCACAGTTTTATAATTGTGACAAACGACTGGACTTGAGTTAAATTTGATTTGTAAAAATGGTGTGATTCAGTCTAGCCTTTTGATAATAACCACTCAAAGGATAGTTTATTCCTGGTTGCTATTATCTAGTGTGACTCAGTTTTGGTTAACACTTCAAAGTGGTTGTGTCATTTTTGTTTGTGTATGATAAGAATGAAATAAAAGTTAAACATATAATTCTCTTTTATCAGTTACACACTTCCAGATATGGAAGGGTGCTTAAAGCTAAATTCTCACTGTCAACCAATGTATTTTGAAATTTTGTGGTTCTTGATTTTTGACTCAATCACCTACTATTAAGTTTCTTTTTGTTTACTAAGTTAACCTGATGCATTTTTACTTATAGCTTTCCAAAAATAATCAATAAAACACTTATGCTTGAGTCAAGAATAAGGATCTTTGTTAAAATAGCAACTACCAGAATATATATTTCGGGCATGGGAATGAATATACTTTACTCAAATTTTCATGATATAAGCAAGAGAAGAGATGTCTACGGAGGAAAATCAGGAGTTTCCATTTACATAATTTATTAAATTCTCTACGAATATCTCATAAAATAGGAAAATAATTAGTGAATTACTCTTGATTTTTTTGTTTGAACATTAAATATCTATGCCATTTTGCAATTGATATTGCCCAAAAAACCTACCTTTTTCTTTTAAAGAACATTTATGCTTATCCCATGGTTTGGAAAATGCAGCGTTTAAAGAAAACTGTGTAGTTTTCTTGATAATAGTCATAAATTAATTTCTGAGGAACAAGAATTTTTAATCACTTTCTTCTTCATCTGGTATCACCTCTCTAAAAAGAATCACAGAAGGAGAGTTTTAACTATCTCTGGGATTTAGAATTATATTTAAATAAACTTAATTTTAACATTATTTGCTGTTAAGGTGTATTAGGTTTAATAAATGCAGTCCCTAATACATAGAACATATAATCGTTATAAAATAGTCTTTCCTTTAAGATAACCTTGACTCCACGGATATTTTTAAAGGACACTAATATATTATAAAGCAGGCTGTGTAAAGAAACTAAGGGTTATTCCAGGTGGTAGCACTTTAAAATAACATACAACTCCTACCTGTTGTCTGTCTGTCTGCCTGTCTGTCTATCTATCTACCTATCTATCCATCCAGCTATCTTCCTCCATCCATATGCCAACAGAACCTTGTTCTCAAAAGAGCTAGATTTTAACTAGCATAAATTGTGTAAAAGGGGGTTTGTCTCAATTACACTGCTAACTCTTTTAAAATTTTTTTTCTTTTTTTCCTACATTACTCTCATCAACTTGGTAACATTCTGCTTCCTCTACCTGTATGAGCAGAAGGGGGATGGAGGGCAGGCCACACACCCAACAGTGCCATCCAAGCTTCCATGTGTCTTGGGCTCTACCGCAGTGGCAGAAAGAGCAAGGAGATTCCTCAGAGAAAGTTAAAATAGCAGTGGAGAAAAAATTTTAATGTATGACCCATATAATAGCCTCTGTATTTTAAGAGAAGCAACTTAAAATCTTAATTCCTTCACTCAAGTTATTTAAATATATTTGCACCTGCAGGCATTTTTATATGAGAGAGATGAATTCGATATTTAATGAGTAACTATTTTGCAAAGGGTAGTTTGCGAACAAGAAAATATGTCTTTGGTGGCTATTTTCATTCAAAAAGGTTAAGACAGCTTTTTTGAGTTTTATGGAAAACATGGAATATGTTTATAACAGACTCATTATATTTATTACAATATTAATTGTAAAAATTTATACAATAATGTTAGTATCTAGGCATCATTTGCTAGTGGAAACAAATAATTAGTTCTAAAAACTTGTCGTTCAGCAGGCCACCAGGAGAGGCAAGTTGAGCTACCCAACTCTTAGGCAGCAGGCATTCATCATTGACTTTCACGGCCCGTAAGCATCCTTCTAATGCCTGTATTGCTCAAAATGTTAAAGTAGGATCCAGAACCTTTTATTTCTTTTTCTATTTTCTGAAACGACTATATTTGATGTTTTTGAAAGACATTTCTTAGATCTTTATATGTAAGTCTCTAATGACTTCCCACCATGGTGAACTGAGATCATTCTCCTCCAGAACTTTAGCCTCTCCATTTTTGTTTTTAAGCAAAGACCAGAGTCTGAACTGCAGAATAAATACTATTTCTTATTTTATATCAGGCAACTTTTCTTCCTTATGTGAACTCTCAGGTAATGAGCTCTCTATTCTGCTTTACACTCTGAAATGTCTGCGTAGAAGAGATGGTGACTCTTCATCCCCATGTACCTGGGAAGTGTTCTACTGGAACGAAAATTCTGCCTCAAAGCTGAGTTAACCTCGCAGTAACATGAGTGCAGAAGAAAATTCCTGTTCCTATGTCTGTCAGGTTTTCTCCTTTCCAAATGCAAAGGGAACTATTGGAACACTCAATGATTCTCATACTTATGCATTAAAACCTGACTACCTTTGATACACGAACACTTAGGGTATATCTGTTTTCTCAGAATCCGTTAGGTATCCTAAATTTGATACCTATTATTGGCAATAGACAATAGTGCTATCAGGGGAAAAGAAGGAAGACAGAGCATATAGAAGAAAAGGAAACAAAGACTTAAAGAAAGGAAGAAAATGGATGTAAAATATGAGTGTACCCAGAACATCAGTCAATCCAAGTCTGTTGTCCAAAGCCTTCCACAACTTAATGTCATGCTCAAGTGAAAGATACCTCTTCTCTGGAGAAGTTTAATAAGTCCCCAGATATTCACATCCCAAAAAAATGTATCACTATTTATGGCCATTTTTGAAAATGTGCATTTAATCCATATTTATGAGAAAGGTAAACTTGTAGTAATTTTCATCTATTGTGATTACTGATGTATTGATTTATTTTCACATTTTTTCTTGTGATTTATTGTTTTTCCCCTTTTACCCCATTTCTTCTTTCAAATTAATTGAGGGTTTGTTGTTTATTTGTTTAGTTTTCACATTTCATTTTTCATCTATTAGTATGAAGGTTATACTCTCCTTGTTATTTTTTAACTAGTTACCATAGGTGGTATAACATGCCTATTTAATTAAAATTATGAAAATTAACCTCCATAGAAATAACAGATAACATTAACTCCTTTCGCCTTTTCTCACATTCTTGTTAATTTTGTCCAGTGTCTTGGTTCTATATTGCCTATTTTTTAATCACAAATTAGAAATTACTATGATTGCTTTAGTGATTCCATAAATTCCCAGATTTACTCACCCATTTTCTAACATTTTTGCTTTCTATTCTTTTCTGTATCTCAGATTTGCTCTCTACAGTAATTTCACTTCTCTCTGAATTTTACCTTCTATGATTTCTTTTAGGAAAGATTGGCAGTAGATTTCATAGTTATTTGTCTTTATTTTACCCTTGTCCTTGAAAGACATTTTCACACAGTTTAGAATTTAGTGATTTTTGTCCACACTTCAGATGTTCAGTTTTGCTTAGAATATTCTCATCACTGACTGCCCATCATGCATCTACAATCTCAGCCTCGTTCATTTCAGGAGACCCTTACAGAATGGCCTTTTAAAAACATCTTCCTAAGTTCTAGGTAAAATATTTGAAAAGAAATTGCAAGATTATGCACTTAGATAATTGTACTCAGTGAATCTTTTTTGTTATAATTTTTGACTCCTGCAAATACCAGACCCTGAGAGAAGTGATTTCATAATTTTATATAGGTTTTCTGTTAAAAATGCATCAACTACTTAAAGATGTGCATTAGTTTCCTAGGGCTGTGGTAATAAATTACTACAAACAGGGTAGCTTCAAACAAGAGAAATGTATTATCTCTCTCAGTTCTGGAGGCTAGAAGTACAAAAGAAACCAAAGCATGAGCAGAACCTCAGTGCCCCTGAAGGCTCCAGGAAAGTGTCCTTCCTTGCCTCTCCTGGCTTCCTGTGGCTCCAAGTGTTCCTTCATTTGGGACTGCATGACTTCAGTTTCTACTTCACACTGTCTTCTTCTTATGTCTCAGCATCTCTTCCTTCCTGTCTCTTATAAAGGCCCATGCTAATCCAGGATGACCTCACCTTAAGATCCTTACCTTAATTACACCTATAAAGACTGTCATTCCAAATAAGGTCACATTCTGAGGTCCCGAACAGATAGGCCTTTTGGTGGCCACACTTCAAGCCACCACAAGATGCCTCTGCATTTGAAGAAAACTTTGTAGAAAAACTGTGCTTGAGAATACATTCAATTTTGGAATTTTAGAGTAAAATTATAAAATGTGGCAGTAGAAAAACTAGACTTTTAACTAGGATTTAGGGTTTTCTAGCTTTTTAATAAATTTCTTAATTTTGTTAATGAAACGTTGAAATAAGTGATACATTGTACCAACTCATGGGGACTCAGCTGATAGACTTTGCTGTTCTCTCATCTACGTGGCTTCTGGAGTCAGCACTAAGGATGACATGAGCCCATTGTTACCTTTTGTGTGATAATTACATCTGTTAGGCATTGCCAGATTTGGCTGGTGTGCAGATCTCCATACTAGATCTATAACTTGCAAGGATACTTGAAACCATTAAGAAATTGTTGTACTTTCTAGAGAAGTTATGTTAAATACAGTTCCAAAGATTCCATTTCCTATAGAGAACACTATGGGAGAATAAGATGAAACAGAGTTTTGAAAGATGCTGGAGTCAAACTTTTTCCAACTCTTGTGATCTCCTTCTATTATAAGGAATTTTGGTGAATGCAGTCTGGGAAGTATGTGTTGTCAACCTTCTCTCTTCTATCATTTCTCAGCAGAGTGGAGTCATCCTTAAACTGTCATCTCTCTTTTATAGAGTTGAAACAATTGTGAAAGAACGTGTAGGTTTCACGTGATTTTGTCACAGTCAGCATGCCACTGGGCATGTCCAGAGTTAAAACCATTAAAGTGAATTTAATGCTTGTGAAAGTTGCTGATGTAGGGAAGACCATGTTTTATTTTGTTTTGTTATGTTTAATTCACTTGTCTGTACAGAGAGCATCAGATTCTCTTTTTTTATTTTTGACGATTGATTTTACTTATAAAGGGGCTAACTGCTTGAGCTCCAAGAAAATTATCCTTTCTTTAATGCCAACAAAACCACTTATAGAATTCGTATACAGAACTCGAAAGGCTCTTAACTAATTCATTTGTATTACATGTACAGTAGGTCTAGGCTATCTTATGAACAGAATGTGTTAGGTTCAGGGAGTTGATTCAAAGGCTATATGGCTGCATTTTAAGCAAATAACTGAGCGGACTTTCCCCCCGTGTGTAGTTCCCTTCTGAAGACATTCTGGCATGTGGCCCCTCTATTTGATAGCCCCTCAAGGGACTTTCAAGTGTCTAGATTGTTTAAAAGTATGTGCCCATTTACAGAAGTGACTTAGGCCTTCCTTCAATCATTTCATATCTTACAAATAAATATACTAAAAAGTTGCCTTTGTGCCTAATTTGGGGAAAAATATACAGAATAGAATACAGAATAGATATATAATAGAATTTTATATCCAGAAAATATCCTAAAGATGATGTAGCTCTAGTTCAGACACTCTGCATGTTCACCCAAGGGCAGCGTTCACCATTCTGCTCATCATATATAATATGATGCTGGTCTTGAGCCAGACTGTTTATGCAGTGAAGCAAAGACAAAGTTCCAAGATGCCATCCCACTGAGAAGGTCCCTTTCAAATGCTACCCTGGGAGGCATTAACAGTATTTCGTAATACCAATAGTAATCAGAAAAGCTATAAAACTTAAAACTAGCCACTGTTGGTTATCTCGTCCTCCCAGGAATAGCAGAAACGCTGTTAAGAGAATTCTTGAGAGTCCTCTGAGCTCATCTGATATCCCTGGCAAGCCTGTGGAAGTCAGCTATTTTCAGCCCATGTTTCAAACCCTTCTGCCAGAGTGCCAGCCCTGGCCCCAGAGTCAGGATCCAGAAATATACAACTCTAAGAATGTTTTTCTCTTCAAATCAAGGGAGATATTAAACTCTGTAGGGCAGATTTAAAGCATTCAGCAGAAGGGCTTTTATATACAAACACTAACCCATAGGAGTCTTGGATAGAATAATCCATTGGGGTTTTAAAAGTCAGATGAAAAATCTGAACCTTAAATGCTGAGTTAGACTTCATCTACCAGGGGAACTAATCTAAAATCTCTCTGATTTCTTCAGTTAGAATCTATCTTGTCTGTTTTTACAGGAAAGAACACTGAACCATTCAGTAGAATACAGAGGATGCTACAGGGAACTCAAGCTAACATAAAATATTGCACCTGTCTCTAAAACACTTAAATGACTATTTACAGATCAGAAAATTGAAAACAATAAACAAAGCAGGAAGTAGTCCCTCTCTATATATATATACAAGGGTCTTGGGCCATTTTTGCTGAGACCCTGGAACAGGGGTAAATTGCAGTCAGATTGTGGACTGGCATCAGAATGGCAAGATTGGTAAAAAGAAACAGACACAGCCAATATAAATTGAGGATGGGAGCAGTGGAGACCAGGATCAAGTTGCTGAAGCAATGGGCTTGAACATAACGTATCTGCCTTCTCTTGATTGTCCCTATTCTTCAGGAGTCTGTGTCAAAGGCTGTGAGCTCCAGCAGCCTCCCCAGAGGTAATAACGATGTAGTGGTCGGTGGTGGCTACACTCAGGTAGACCACAGGTTGTGTCTTATGGAGACTCCATACCCCTTCTGGTAACAAACGAGCCTTTGTGTAGAACTGTTTTCCCATGGCTTAGAAAGTTCTGACTCTTTTCTCTCTCTTGCACCAGAGTTGGGAAAAACTGGGAAAAGCTCACAAAAGTTTGCCTGGGGTACAGTAAGTAGCCAGTGGATTAGCACTGACCCAAGCAGGGCCAATCAAAATGCTCCGAGGTCATTGCTGGAACCATCAAGAGGAATGTGATTTTGATTTCCTTGGGCTTGTTAGCCAGAAGAATGAAGAGAGCAGGAACTTCTTGTCTCCATCTTGGCCACCACTTAAGGGCAGCCTTCTGGAGAACAAGACTGGTTCAACTTCTGGGTCCCACGGAGCTCCTGGACTGCCAGCTACATGTCATGAAATTTGCTTTACTTTGTGAATATGTCATCTGAAACTAAAGGAGCCCTAACTCAGAAAATTAAAACAGCTTTATTCACAACAGCTACATAACCTTGATATTCACTTTACCTTCTATGTTTCGTGCAACTTCCTCTTCTTTAACTAGTTTGCTACTAGTTTTGAGGAAGGATTTCTGCTTTGCTCCTATTGTCTGGCTATGATGTGACCATTGACCCTGTCCTATATTTAAATCTAACTCTGTATGCCAAGTGTCTTAAGTTTTCTTAATAAAAGGAAATGGACTAAAACTTTATGATGTGAATTAATTAACATAATAACATGGAGAAATCAGTCTGATCATTCCCACTCTTAAAAGTGGTCATTCATATATATCCTGATTGCATACCACCCACATAACATTTATACTTCTTAGCTCCCTTGTACAAGAATTTATAAGTGTCTCATTAATAACATGAACAACAAGGAAAATCAAGGGAACACCCAAACACCATTTCATAAAAGCACAATGAGTTGCAAGAATGCTATACAAACAGACTTGAAGAATGCAAGTTTATTTTTTACCTCTGGAGTGGTTAAGTGTTTTCTCATTTTAGAACCATTAAATACAAAATAATAACACAGACTTGTTGGAAATGTGATATCGTGTAGAGCAAAGCCACACAATATCAAAAATAACCTCTTGAAAGAACCAGCTGTCACAAAACTGAATAACAAAAGCCAATTGATAAAACCCAGTTGATTAGCTAAATGCAATGATTTCTTAGGGCTTATTTCACTGTTGGTTTGCAACAAATCATTTGTCAATCATAATGCTCCTTGCCATAATTATTCCTAGTCCCCATCCCTAGTTCCAAATCAGGACCACTGATGGACAGAATTTATAACTCACTTCATTTTGTAAAATATTTATGATGAGACTATGTGAGACCTTCAGAGCTTTGAAGAAAAAGTTGCATAATGCTTTTCTTTTCTTTTTTTGGATGTTTCTTTGGGTCTTTGCCAAACTCAAGTCTACAAACACAAATGGTCACTTTGCATAAGGCATTGCATTGGCTGCGTCAAACAAACCTGAACAAAAATAGCCTCTGCTCACAGGAAGTCTGTGATTTGATTGAGAAGAGATGTACAGTATAATGCAAACTGTTATCCACACACATATATTCCACACACTGTTTAAGGAACACCCTGGACTGACATTTCAATACTGTGAGAGTTTCCATGTAAATCTGGGTTTGCAACTTCTGTTGACTCCCATTGTAAGCAACCCTTAGTGTCAGTGGAGAAATTGATGCAAGATTTTTTTCTCCTTAGCTCAGCCAGGGCTGGGTTCTTGTTTCATTGCCAGGAAGAAATGGGCATGTGGACATCAAAGAGTGACTGGAGTAGAATTTATTAAGCGAAAAGGAAAGTTCTCAGCAAAGACAGGGGTCCTGAAAGCAGGTTCCCGGTTGCCCCCTTTACAGTAGAATACCAGGGCTTTTTTATATATAAGCTGATGGGGCTGGGTTCCCTATTTGTGTAAGGTGTGAATTCTTGGTAGCTCCACCCCATTCCCCCAGTGTACATGTGGGCCCTTAGTCCACTGTGGGCATATTTAGGCAAGCCCCCTTTGCAAGTTGCCTTATGTGAAGAAAACATCTGGTGCAAGCACCTGAGAGGTGGGGCGGAGGCTCTCCAGGGGCCCTCCCTTTGCAGTGTGCCTGAAGCAAGCTGGCTAACTCCTTTCAAAATCCTGAATGTTCCAGATGCATGGCCTCTCACTGGCAGTCTTGTAGTCCCCAGAGGGCATGCTCCAGGCTGCGTTGTGTTTCTATGACAAGATTGTAGAGCTTATGACAATCATTTAAGTGGTTCAAATGAGTTTCTCCAATTCAAGATCATGGGACAAAAGCATATAGAACCTCTTGTTATAAATAAAGTATTGGTGCCACAAAAGAAATAGCACTTGAATATAAAATTTTGTTTTTAATTCTCAGCAAGGCAATGTACTTCTATAGAAGGGTGCACCCTTACAGATGGAGCAATTGTGTCCGCACACTTGGACGAGGGAGGGGAAGGCGTTCTTGTCCCTGACGCACATGGCCCCTGCTGCAGTGTAGTTCCCCTATTGGCTAGGGTTAGACTGTACAGGCTAAACTAATTCCAACTGGCTAATTTAAAGAGAGTGACGGGGTGAGTGGTTTGGCAGGAAAAATGGTTATGACAGAGCAGTTAATCGGAATGAGTCAGGGTGGAGCAGGTAATCGAAAATGGTTGCTTTATGAGGAAGTTAAGTTTAAAAGTAGAAGGCAAAGAATTGAACATACTGACATATTGATTCTTTGAAGAGAAATTTAGAACTCATATCTAACACTCTTACTGAGGCTTTGATTTATTTCAACTTGTTTTCACAGTATTAGGCACAAAGAACAAATGTAAAAATACAGGAGTTGAAGGTATCACCTGAGTTGTTAAGAGGGTAAGTTTATGTTATGTGGATGTGAGTTTGTTTTTTTTTAACTACAATTTAAAAATATATGTGGTTATATATATCACCTTGGGCACAGCTAATTACACATGGCAAATTATATAAACATTTTTTATTTGACAAGTAAAAAATTGTATATATTTATGGCGTACAACATGATGTTTTGATGTATGTATAAGTTGTGGAATGGCTTAACCAAGCTATTTAACATATGTACAAATTATGACATCATAAATACAAAATGTTGGGGAGTGTGGAGTAAACAGCACAGAATTATTTTGTGTGATAAAAGTTAAGGTGTCATCAGCTTAAAATAGATTGCTATAACTTTAAGATATTTTATGTAAGCCTAATGGTGTCTATAAACCAGAAAGCTATAGTAGTTATAAGTATTAGTTTTAAAGTACTCATGTGATCTTAATTGGTAGCCCTAGCACAGAAAGAAATGGCTAGGGTTAAAACAACAGGTTATTTTTGGCAGGCGACGTTATTGCTCAAAATTAGAGAGTAGGAGTATGGATAAGCACATACTTGCAACCTTATTTCTAAGTTCAATAAAATAATGAAATTAATTGGAGATACTGAACTGTCATAACCTCTTTAGTTCTCAATCATTTTGACAGCTTCCCATCACACAGGAACTTTGCCAAGAACCTTTGACTAATTCTTTTTTCCAAATTACTTTGACTTAGAATGCCTGTTTCTTCATGACGTCTGAACATCAGTCTTTTTTTTCTTTTGCATCTTAAGTACTTAGCTCTTATGGGACATTGCAAAAAGCATTTGCAAATGACCAAGTATCTTAAAGTTAAGTTTCAAGCTTAATTTTCTTTCATATTAAGTAAATTAGTGAACCAATGAAAAAGCCCCTTTTATCAGATATTCTTTTTATGCCTACCAACCAGCCCTGGGAAAATGGTCTGTGGGTTGAAAAATGCTATATTATGCCATGCTAGACTAGTAGCTCACATTCCTAGGATCTTTTGAAACTCAAGTAATGAGAGAACAAAAGCCCTGCCAAGCATAAATTGCCACTGTAAATGAAGAATGCTTCTATTCACATTAAAATGACTCATTATTGAAGTTCTGTTCTGCTATGATTTACCTACCTGTGTTTAAACCCGACTCTGGGAAAGAACAATGGCATTTTCCTCTTAAAACAAACAAGTTTCTCAGAGCTGAGAAGCTGACCATCTTCCTCTTGCTTTTTACTTTGCATTACAGTATCTGGATTTCCTTTAAAATTTTCTAGGTGACTTAAGGATTCTATTAGAATGGTGACAATAAATTGAAATGTAGTAGAGAAAGCAGTCCATATTTTGAGGGCCTTTTGGGCCATATTGTTGACTGATGAGGTATATTGACATTAAAATAAAAAACAAAAAGTTTTGGTAGCAATATAGAGAAAACAATAGTGCAAATAAATGGCTTTTTACTTTTTGTTTCGTATTTCTTCATTCTCGCTTGCTTGCTTGTTTGCTTGCATTTTTGTTTTCTTTCTTTCTTACTTACCTTCCTTCTTTTTTGTTTTTTGCGGGGTTGAGGGGGCAGTATTGGCAGGAAATAAACCCTATACTTTAGGAGAAGTTAAGTTCCACCTCTGAAATGGAGAGTAACTACATATGCTATTTGAAATTCCTCTGTAATGAAGTTTTGCCCCTGGTTACCCATTTACCTGTATTAGTATAAACGCCTGTGGTTTTTTAAAATAAAAATACGTACTTTTCTATATAAACCCATTTTACATTGTTTTTTTTGTTGTTGCTTAAATTGTTTCAGCTTTGTCCATTGGGAGCTGTTTCAGACTGGCTCTTGTGTTCTTTTGACGCAGCCCTGTCTTTTTGTTTGTTTGGTTGGTTTTCAGCCTTTACTTTATGGGATTCCAAAATGCTCTAGGATCATCTTATACTTCCCCTGCCCCACCCCTCCATCAGCCATTTCTCCAAGGTGTCTTCATTCCTTTTTCGTAGAGAATGATATTTAGAAACCAAGAACTGGTTGCTGAGTATATTCACTATACTGGGCTTTGCTGCCTCTAGGGTCTCTCAGTGGACAGAGCTAGGAAATAGATGCATGCTTTCTAACCTATGCATACACACATATCCATAATTATTTCTGCATTTATCGTATATACGTATAAAAGTAAACCTGAGTTCGTACTGATGTCTCTGAATCTGATCTTGTGCCACACTGTTTAATATAGCCTTCTCCTCCTTGCTTTACTACAGCTTCTTTCTCCGACAGTAAAAAAAAAAAAAAAAAAGTTGAATCTCATTATTAGTATTTTTTTAACCAATAGAAACTTAATGGATCTCTGCAATAGTTTGAAAGAATAAAACTTATGTTTATGCAAATTCTGCCAATTATCCCAGAGACTGACCTATGAGATCATAACCATCAAGTCATCTCGTCTCAGGACTTAATGTGTCTAGTTCCTTTAAATGTAACTTATAGGGCATAGCATCCAATTCCTTTGCCAAACACATTGCAATAGTGCTACTATTTGGTGCTTAGAAATAGGGGGAAAATATAATTGTGCTTGATACTTGGTCCACTGTTTAATGCCTGTGACCTTGGGAAAGTTATTTAACTTCTCCAACATGCAATGTCTTCATCTATGAAATGGGCTTAGTATCAAATTTCTCTAAAAGTTCTGATAGAATTATCTGTAAAGCTATCTAAAATATACAGCACAAAGCTTGGCAGATATTTAACACATGTTGACTCTACTTACAATTTTTGAAATATTAATGCATAGTAAAGTAATATCTTTCTTATTACACACATTATTTTGAATTAAAATAAACATTGCAATAACCAAAAATACTTCTAATTTGGAAATCTTTACTAAACATATCTCCATTTCTTGCCTAATGTTTCTGACATTTCTATACAGTAATTATCAATACTATTCATATTTATACGAGAGGCAAGGTCCTACAAGATGTTGGTGACTTTGTTAATCATCAGAAAAAAAATTATCATAGTTTATATAGACTTAATGAAAGTTATTTATTGCACAATATTTCCAAATGGTTTTTTTAAAAAAAATATTTAAAGACTTATGGGCAATATACAAGAATGGTTCAAATAATTGCTGGATATCCTTTACAGAATCCTCAAATATTAATAATTTACTGCATTTAAAAATTTTTTCTCAATTATTTTAGAGGCAAGAATAATGTTTCTTTGTTTGTAAATACTCCAGTGAATATTTCCTAATAATGGACAATCTAGCATACTTTGTCCTGTTTCATTTATTTATTTTTTGTATGAGAAATAACATTAACTTCAGAGACAGAAAAACTGCTTAAGTGGATAACTAAAATGGCTGTGACTATTATCTTGGGAAAATTACATTACCTCTCATAGGTAAAATAAAGTAGATAAAGATGATTACTAACTCTTTGTTCAGAACTAAGACAGTAATGATAATGATGGTGATCATGATAGTGATGATAATAAAAAAGCAATATTACGAGATATTAATAGTTGGTCAGTAAGATCATTAAAAGAGCCATACAAATTACTATTAGGACAAAACAGTACTAGTTAATATCTGTAGTTAATAGTGAATCAATAACCTTTCTGTAAAGAAGAGCTTATTGTTTTTGATAATGCTGAAATAATGATAATGTTTGTTTTATATACAAATTAAATACCAAGTGTTTCTTTAAATGAACCTTACACACTTCGATTAGGATTTTTCCTGAACCACCATATTTTAAAATCCTGCTTCAATTCCTCCTTTCCATTTTAGTTAGAGTTTTAAAATTTTTGCTAGACATAATAAAAATCTTATGTAACTGTTGCTGATATAGTGGCACATTTTCTTTTTCAAACTAGGATACTAACATATGAATTTGGAGTGTGCTAGCAGCTCAAGACTCTCTTTTTTTTTCCAGAAGGCATTAGCATTCTTAAACAGGGTACCTATTAATCATGGCTTATACTTTTTTTATATATCAAAGAGAGAGCAGTGTCTCATTTATAAAACAGCAAGCTAAACGCACATCCCAGGCCTGGCACTTGAGGAAGCTCAGCCTGTCCATTGGTTGAGAGTAGTTAGTGGTGGGTGGTTTGGCATTTTTGGCCCTGTCACTACCTCAGTTGGAATTTGGAGACATGGGTGCTGCTCTTCATTTTTTAAGAAATTTCCCAGATTTTGAAGATGGAAAATTTGCTCTATTCTTACACAGTGAGTCCAGGTATAAAAATGTCACTTCTTGGCCGGGCATAGTGGCTCACACCTGTAATTCCCAACACTTTGGGAGGCCAAGGAGGGTAGACCATGAGGTCAAGAGTTGAGACCAGCCTGGTCAACATAGTGAAACCCCATCTCTACTAAAAATACCAAAAAATTAGCCAGACGTGGTGGTAGGCACCTATAATCACAGCTACTAGGGAGGCTGAGGCAGGAAAATCAGTTGAACCCAGGAGGCGGAGGTTGCAGTGAGCCAAGATCGCGCCACTGCACTCCAGCCAGGGCAACAGTGCGAGACTCCGTTTTTGTTTTTTTTTTTAAGTCACTTCTTAATAATCATCACTTACATTTATAGAGTTTCTTTGCTCCTTAATGCTGGAATCTCATCTTTTTGGATTACAAGCCACTTTTGATTCAGGATTTAATTCTAGGCCTTAGGGTTGTCATTATAAGTCTCTCCATCATACAAAGGTGCTGAAATGTTGTAGTATTTTTTATGGGACCTATTAGATAAAATTGAAAATCTCTAAGCAGTGGTGGAGCAGGGATTTCAAAGATATGCTTTAAGTATTTCTAGGAGATATTTGTACTTTATGGAATTGTTCAGATTTCTAGGCTTCTGAAAGGTTTCATCAATGTCATTAAGCAGTTCGTCAAGATTGAGACAGTCAATTCCAGAAACTTCTCAGAAGAAAAAAAGATAAAAATAGATTGGGACAGATCATACATATATAATTGATCACATCTGAATTGCTATAGGACTTTTGGGGAGATATACAAATATATATGATGTTCATTTGCCTAATGATATGATTCAGTCTTCATGCATCATTTTATTTATTTGAAAGGGACTGTGCTTGTCTTTGGGGGCAGTGTTGTATAGTAGAGAAAGCATGAAATTTGAGAACAAGCAAATGAGGAAGCAGAATCAAGTTCATGTTCTGGCTCCATATTTCAAGGTTGAAGTAGTTTTATCACTGTAAACTGTGGAAGAGTAACACTACCTTGTGAAAATTAGCTTTAACAAATGCCAAGAATATAATGTATGATAGTGTGTCACTCTGGGTTCTCCAAGAAGTAGATGCCATGATGGGATTAGATATGGAAAAAGTTTATTAGGAGAAATGTCTGTGAAGGATAAAAGGGGAGGACTCAGTTGGGAACAGGCAGGAAAAGTCTTCAGATCATGATGCAGATGACTGTGAAAGGAGCGGGAGAGCAAATTAGAAAGAAGAGTGTGTGACCATGGTGGAGTCCTGAGGAAATTTCACAGGCAAATGAGGAGTTTCCAAGCAAAGGCTGCCTGTGGAAAGGATCCCACGTCAGTTAGATATGGGCAACACCAGTGCCACCACCATGGTCATTGCCTGGTAGTAACCCAGAGGGGCCGTGACATCAGTGGAAATGCAGCATGGACTCAAGCATCAATGGCTGAAGCTGGTCAGTGATGCTCCCCACAGCGGGCTCTCTTGAAGGAGATTTGAGCAGTGAACTTCTCTGGCCATCAGTGGTCAGGTCTCTGGCCATCGGTGGTCAGGAAACACAATAAAGAATAACTCATATTGTAAGGTAATCTTAATCAGAAAGAAAATGTTGGATTTTTCAAGGAAAATTCTGATAGATTTAGTTAGTAGTTTCATAATGTATTAAGTCAGCATATTAAAGAAAGATATACTGGTCAACAAAGCAATGTAGAGAAACAGATTAGGAGTAATACATTGTAGAATATAGTTTAATTCGATGGACTTGGGGCTTACCTGTCAACTAAGCATGACTTTTCTCTTCATCACAATGGTTTTATTATGAGAAAGATAGTGTGCAAGTAATGCAATTGTAGCTAGAATGGAGAAAAATATGTGACTAAACTGCTTCATCTGAAGAGGAGATTGCCCTGGAGTTTACAAAATACACTTTCAAATAATCTAAGTTCACCTGGAAATATTATACCTCATCAAGTGTAGTGTAAGGATCCTATATCGGTACAGACAGTCTCCAACTTACAATGGTTTGACTCATAATTTTTCAACTTTACAATGCTGCAAATGCAAAATGAATTTAGTAAGTTTCTTGACTTAAGTTGATGGAGTTACTTTTGTCCAGATATAACTTATGATGAGGTTACATCTTGATAGAAGTGCCCCCATCGCAAGTCCAGCAGCATCCACATATTCCTCGTTCCTCCCCACATTGCCTATGCCAATTTTGTCTTATATTTCACTTTTACTTATGCTACAATCACACAATACATTGTTAATATTATACCTTTAAAATATTATTTTTCTTTGAGAGCAATTATAACATGATAAAATATTTTATTTTCCTTCATTTGTTCCATTTCAAATACTCTTCATTGCTTCGTGTAGATCTGGGTTTCTAATAACCTTTATCATCTTCTTTCAGCTTGAAGGACTTCTTTAACATTTCTTGTAGAGGTGTGCTGCCAATGAATCTCCTCAGTTTTTTTCTGCCTAAGAAAGTTTTTATTTCTCTTCATTTTGGGAAAATATTGTTACTAGATATGGAAATCTAGGTTGACAGATCTATTCTTTCAACTCTTCAAATATGTCATTCCATTGTCTTCCAGCTTGCGTGGTTTCTGGTGAGAAGTATGTCATCATTCTTATCCTGGTTTCTCTGCAGGAAAAGTGTTGTTTTCTCTTAGCTACCTTCAAGATTCTCTCTTTATCTTTGGTTCAGGGATTTGAATATGATATGCTTAGAGGGGTGTGTGTGTATTGTTATTGTTATTATTGTTGTTGTTTATCATATTTGGTCATTTCTGAGTTTCTGAAATCTGTGGTTTGGTTACTGTTAGTAATAATAAAAAATTCTAAAATTCTCAGCCACTGTTTCTTTGACTATTTCTTCCATCCTGTTTTCCCTGTCATCTCCTACTGGTATTCAAATTATATGTATGTTAGAAGGTCTGATATTGTGCCACAGCCCTTGAATGATGTGTTGTGTTCTTATCAATATACTTTTTTCTTTCGCATTTTAGTTTGGGTAACTTATGTTGACCTGTTTTCAAGTGTACTTATTTCCTCAGCTGTGTCATATCTACTAATGAGACTTGTATAGTTTCTGTTGCTGTGGGTTTTTTTTCATTTGTTTCTAATATTTTCATTTTACTATTTTTGTAGTAGCCTTCTGTGCTGCACATTGGCTTCTGTTCTTGCATGTTATCTACTTTTTCTATTAGAATCTTTAACATACTAATTATTATTATTTTGTATTCCCTGTCTGATATATCCAACATCTGTGTTAGGACTGATTTTGGTTATAATGATTACTTTGACTCTTCAAGACTGTATTTATTTTTATTTATTTATTTATTTATTTTGCTTTCTGGTATGCCCTATACTTTTGTATTGAAAGGTAGATGTATTGTATGTGACAAGAGATGTCAAGGCAAGTATTTATTATATGCCTTCTGCTATGCATTTAGTATGGCATTTGTTTTAATTTTGTCAGGATTTGGGCTGACTTTGAAGTGTTCCGTTGCTCTATTTACCAGAGTTGGAATTAGTTGTTGTTATGGGCACAGGAGACTTGCAATTTCTCTAGTGATATTTTGGATTTTTTCTCTCTGGTTGGCTTTGCATCTTTAATTTGTGTTTCTCCCTGGAGAGAGTTTTCCTTTTGCAGTTCTCTAGATGTTTCCTCTGTTATTGTTTACTTGAAGCTTGTTAGCATGGTTATGAGGTGGGGTGGAAGGAGCGAGCGGGTTCACTATAATATTCTCATTAGGTTTTAGACTTAGGGAAGCCCTTGGGTGTGTGGCCTTCTCAAGATTTTCTGTGGCTCCAATAGGTGTAGCACCTCTTACTCCACCATTTGTCTTCAGCCAGCTGCAGTGTCCTCAAACAATGCTTCTATCATTCCTCTTCTGCAGATCAGCCTTTTCATGCTTAGGAGAAATAGAAGCAAATGAGTCTCGGTAGGGCCTCTTCCTCTGGCTTCTCTGTGATTTATCAGAGTAAGTGTCCCAGCAGAAAGGCCTGTAGAAGCATGAGACCTCTATGTCAGTGCCCTTCTCAGCTTCACACTCTGACATTAGTTCATATTCAGCCTTTAGCAATTGGTTACAAGTTACTAGTTTAAATTTCCTTCCAGATTATATCTCATCCAGTGATGCCTGCCCCTAAGCAAATGCTTAGGTTTTCTTTCTTTCTGCAAGCTTATGTGTCTCTTCAGAATTCAGGAGAATTGAATGTCTTGTGTCTTCAATTCTCTGGTAGGTTCAATGAAAGTCATTAATTTTCAGTTTGTCTTGCCTTTTCCCTTGTTGTAGAATGTGACATTCTTTTTAGATCTCGACATTTCTAAGATATCTTTTAGTTATTGATGACATGGAGGGGTTTATTTTTAAATGTTTTATTGTCCTTTTGATTACATAGGCAAATAGGGCTGCCTCTAAGGCATCCATAGTTCTGTCTTAATCAAAAGTCCAAGTTTTTTCTGACAAACTTTTTGATTTTTCATTCCCAAATGGAATCCTAAACATAGAAAAATGTAATATAATTTTCAGGGTATATTTTAAATCTAAAAGTAGCTTTGGGTTTTCCTGGAGGGTTCTTAATCACCGAGACTTGCTAATTCATCTTATAAAAGGAGAAGTGCTGGGAATAATTAGATTCATTTGATTTGATCTGTTACTATTATGGTTGCCTGGGAAGACTTGTCAAATCAGAAGAGATACTCAGCCTTATAGGAGAAAAATGTTATTACTATAAATATTTCAGAAATGGTATGCTTTATAGCAAGTTCCTGGATATTTATCAGTATTCTCACTGTCTGTTATACATTTCCACTTATTAAGAGTCCTGTTGGTACTTTGCCTGGTATTAAGGGACAACAGTAGTATCATTTCAGTCATAAATTTAGTTGTTATTTAAAATTCTTTTTGGCCACAGCCTTACTTATTTAATTTGAATCTAACATCTAGGCCATATATTCTCAATTGCTGATGCATGCCAAACTTATCCATGGAGTTTTATAAAAATATAGGTGGTAGATTCTACTGTAGACTTGCTAAATCTCTTAACATGATATTCTTGGAACATTTTGTATATGAAATGTCGAAATTATTATAACCTATATATCTAAACTTTTCCTCAATAAAAAGTATGTTTAACTAGATTTATAAATCAGATGTAAAACTCACTACCTTTTCTCAAAATAGTCTTAACAATTGTACCTAGAGATTGTGATGATTGGTATTAGGTATCAACTTGATTGCATTGAAGAATGCTGATATGATTTGTCTGTGTCCCCACCCAAATCTCATCTTAAACTATAGTTCCCATAATCCCCACATGTTGTGGGAGGGACCCAGTAGGAGGTAATTGAATCATGGGGACGGTTACCCTCATGCTGTTCTTGGGATAATGAGTGAGTTCTCATGAGATCTAAAGATTTTATAAGGGGTTTTTTACTCTTTTGCTCAACATTTCCCCTTGTGGCCACCATGTGAAGAAGGATGTGTTCGCTTCCCCTTCCACCATGATTGTAAGTTTCCTGAGGCCTCCCCAGCCATGCTGAACTGTGAGTCAATCAAACCTCTTTCCTTTATAAATTACCCAGTCTTGGGTATGTCTATTAGCAGTGTGAGAATGGACTAATACAGATGCCAAGGTGGCTGGTGAAGCATTGTTTCTGGGAGTGTCTGTGACGGTGTTGGCAGAAGAGATTGACATTTGAGTAGGTGGACTGGGAGAGGAAGACCCACCCTCTCTGTGGTGGGCACCATCCAATCAGCTGCCAGCATGGCTAGAACAAAGCAGGAAGAAGAATGTGGGATACGTTTGCTTGCTGAGTCTTCTGGCTCTCTTTCTTCTTCTCGTGCCTAATGTTTTCTTCCACTCATCTTAGCCTTGGACGTTAGATTCCAGGTTCTTTGGCCTTTGGACTCTGGGACTTGCACCAGAAGCTTCCCAGGGGCTTTTGGGCCTCTGACCAGAGACTGAGGGCTGCTTGCTGGTTTTGAGGCTTTCAGACTTTACCAAGCCATGCTACTGACTTCTGTCTTTCCCCAGCTTGCAGGCAACCTATCCTGGGATTTTGCTTTGTAATTGTGTGAGCTAATTCTTCCAAATAAACTCCCTTTCCAATATACACATATCCGATTGGTTCTGTCCCTCTGGAGAACCTTGACTAATGCAGAGACATTTTTGTCTTATTTTTTGAAATGACTTATTTTTGTCTGTCACATTGTTAGAAAACTCTTTCTTTTTGGAAACAAAAATCTGACTCCCTGTAACCCCCACTATTCGTTTACTCCTACCATGTGATACATCTTGTACCTATTTGAAAGTAAAGAACTTATTTTTCTTGTATTCTTTTTCTACCCTTTTCATCCTGTTAAATGAGATAATGAATTAAAAAAAAACACTTTGCCTACCCCCTGGCACTTACTCAGCAGTGTCTGTAAGAGCATGCATCATCCAAAATTGTCAAGAGCATTTCAAATGTGCTTATCCATTTTACTGCTTTTTAAATTTTCTCATTGAATTTTATTCCTCCTTTAGAAATCATTGTCAACTTTTTGTTTTCCCTAAGCACATCGACTACTTTGTTATTACATTTAAAGCATTGGTTTAAAATAATTCTTACAACTATCTCTTCTATACATACCCATAATACACATAGACACAAACCTAGAGACACAGACATGTGTATGCACACACACACACACACACACACACATGCGTTTCTGATGGAAATAAATGATATTGTAACTATAGTTACAAATGTTTGAAAATATTATTGAATTTGTAGTACAATGTTATCATTACATGTCTTCAACTAACAAGCATTAAAACATAACTTCTATCACTAAAGTCTGAAATTATTTTTGATGGCAATAAGAAATAATGTTCTTATAGTGACAAAGGTAGAAATGAATCTAAAAGCCTATTGCTATGGTTAATGTTAAGTGTCAACTTGATTGAATTGAAGGATGCAAAGTATTGTTCCTGAGTGTGTCTGGGAGGGTGTCACCAAAGGATATTAACAATTGAGTCAGTGGACTGGGAGAGGCAGACCCACCCTCAATGTGGGTTGCCACCATCCAATCAACTGCCAGCATGGCTAGAATAAAGCAGGCAGAAGAAGGTGGGATAAGCCAACTTGCTGAGTTTTCCAGCCTTCATCTTTCTCCCGTGCTGCTTGCTACCTGCCCTGGAACATCAGACTCCAAGTTCTTCAGCTTTTGGACTCTTAGACTTACTCCAGTGGCTCTCAGGCCTTCTGTCACAGACTGAAGCCTGCACTGTCGGCTTCCCTACTTTTGAGGTTTTGGGACTTGGACTGGGCCGCTGCTGGCTTCCTTGCTCCTCAGCTTGCAGACGGCCTGTCGTGGGACTTCACCTTGTGATTGTGTGAGTCAATTCTCTTAATAAACTCCCTTTCATGCATATATATATCCTATTAGTTCTGTGCCTATAGAGAATCCTGACTAATACACTTATTTTGAGTAATTTTTGGGTTTACTATCAGAATCTGCTCTTCTGTGTTGGGTTCAATTTCTCCACATCCTCGCCAACACTTATTGTATTGTTATATTACATTATATGATAATAGCCACCCTAGAAGGTATGAAGTGATGTCTTGTGGTTTTGATTTACACGTAACTAATGACTGATGATGTTTAGCATCTTTTCATGTGTCTATTGGCCATTTGTATTTTTTCTTTAGGAACTGCTTTAGTTTTGAATTAACAATTAAATGCAAAAATGCAAATATATTTTGACCTCACAATTATCAATGTGTCAAATGTATAATAGGAGTTTATGGAGACTATTTAAGAAACATGAGTAATTAAATCTTCCAAAGTATAACAAAGTAGTATAAGGATTATTTTGTTGAATTTTTATAGCACATGAGTTCGGTTTATTTGTTTTTCTACTTAAAAAACAAATAAAAATCAAATGCATAATAGAATGCCTGACCTTACATGAAACTGCTATGAGGAATTAGACCCAAATGACATTTATTGTATATAATTTTTAGCTTGATCTCACCACAATTAGTAGAAGTACCTAATAACTGTAGTTCAGGTCTACCAGGAGTGAATTTATAATCAAAGTCTATTTTATTCTTTTTATTTAGTCAAGGAGTATTCACACCATTTAAATGTTCACACCAACAAAATGTTAACTTCTCAATGTTTTAATTTTTAAAAGTTTGCATTTGAACAAAAATGTGAAAGACAATTCACTATCCACAGACAAATGGATCTATCCTGCTGGATTCTTGGATGGGTTACAAAAGTGGTGAGTAGTTAGACAAGGAAGCAGTTGGTCACCAGGACCCATCATGGGTTGGGAGGAGAGTCAGCTTCAGGCAGTCGGCCTTTCCTTGCTGTCCTAGCTCAGCCACCCATTCACATCTTTGTGCTGATACTTACCACATTATATTGGCACGTGCTTTTATTACTGATGGATGGTGCGTTCCCAGGGTAGGCGCTGGTTCTTATGTGCCTCTGGATCCTCAGTGCCTAGAACAAATCAGATATTTCCATTCTGAGCTAGTTCAAAACAAAAGAGAATTGCTATAAGCATAGTATATACGTTTTTCTTGTATTCTTTTTCTTATATGATTTTATATAAATCATATAAAATTTTGACAAGGTTTCTCACTAGATCCCCATGGCATAATGAGAAAATATACTCTTTATAGCATGCACACCTGCCCCCCTCAACTTCCCACACAGTATTAAACCCTGAATAAAATCCCTCAACCACTCTCCAGAGCTTTCTGAAATAAGACAAATGACCTTTCTGCGAATTCTGTAGAATCAGAGCAGTGCCTGTTCCCTGGCCCCACAGGATGTCTGCGTTTGGGAGACTTCGCTGGCCTCTCCTGATGTTTGGCTTCCAAGCAGCCACTGTGAACTACTGGCATCCTGGCTGGAATCATTCACCACGGAGCCCTCCCTGCTTCTGCACATCCCATTTCCTCTGTCCCTCTCCCTGATTCATCTTGGTTCCCTCCCCTTCATTCTTTCTAATTCTGATTAAGCTTCACTTCTTCCTGACGACTTCCCCTCCTCTCCTGGCCTCTCTTCTTCATCCTGCCATTGCACTTTCCACGTTGTCCTGTAAATCTTGATTTACTTTTCTCCCTTTTCCACTAGGTACAATGATCTTTGAAAGCAGAGGCTGTGTTTTGTTTGACTCTGTGTCACCAGCACTTATTTTAGTTTTCAGCAGCAATATTTGTAGAATTAATGAATTATTTATGAGTGAATAAAGGCAAGTAAGAAGTAAATTTGACTTAGAAATCTCTTGCTTCTGTGTCGGGGAGGATAATAATAAGATTAAGACAGGATACGTGGGTGGAGAAATGCTGAACTCAGTTCAGACTATGTTGAACATGAGTCACTGGAGGTGGGCAAGGTGGCGGTGGCGGGGGGAGCATTTAAACAGATAATAAATAACATGAATAACATTTAACAAATATTTGTTTAGAGCCTGCTAATTGCCAGGCAGAACATTGTGCAGTAAAATGGCAGTCACCTTGCCCAGAAGATTATGCCCTTAAGGCCTCCCTGAGGCAAGCAGTTGGTCAATAGGTAAAAGACAGGGGTGCTGAAAGTCGGATGGCTTTAGAATGATCTCCAGAGAAAGCCAGGCCCCAGCGCTTCCCTGGGAACACAGGGAAGCCAGTTTACAGGTGAGACTGAATCCTGGCTTAGATTCCCCCTGACCTAAACTGCTTCCCTTGTTCCATGTCTCCTAAACAAGGACTCCTCTTCAAGGATCAACTTCTAAAGACTAGGCCTACGACAGTAGCCTTCAGTGTAGGACTTAATCGGGTGGTAACTGAATTCTCACTACATGGGTGATACTTTAACTAGAGTCTGCGCCCAGCCGAACTCTTTTCTTCTAATATCTGACTGTTATCTATCCCATGGAGGGAAGTGCTTCTGTCTTTTCTTTCCCTGTGGGTACTCACATCTCCTTATATTTTGGGCCAGTTGATTGCCTTGTGACCTTTGTGAGGTACAGTGAGTTTCTCTTCAAAGAGTCAGCTTGTTCAGCTTCCTTGTTCTTTGATCTCAGTTTTCAAAGTCTAACTTCCTCGTTCTTTGTGCCTCCTTGCCCCTAGTTAGAGTAAACAACCTTCCTGCCAGTCCTACTCTAAAACTCACATCTACTCCCTTGGTTACCCACTCTGTAACTGACCTTCCCCCTAGAACTATCCTTCCTGCCTTTACTGCACCCTAAAACTGTAACGGACAGCCTCTCCCATCCCACCTAGTTAACTCTATTCAATTTTAAACAGTAGCAAATTGGGTCAGCTTAGATTGTGCAGTCCAACTACAGCCAAAGGAGAAAGGGACACAGCTACAGGAGCTGCTGTGTTTGGAATAAAACCTCTTCCCCACCCCACTTGATGTGCTCTTGCAACGACACCAGGCACAAGTGGCACTCTTCTGCAGAAGTAAATCGCCTTGCTGAGAAAGCTTTTTGCCAGAGTGCTGATTTTTCTTTGCAGCACCGAGCATTTGTTTCTAACACCTTAGGTCTCTGTTAGGTTAAAATTGAATTTCTTTTTTTAATTTTTCACAGTGGACATGAACTTCCTTCAGCTCTCCTCTATAATCCTAAGCTCAACGGAACTTGATTTGGGGTTTTTTAAATTTGCATATTTTCATTCGTCAAAGGTATACACACATAACTATTTTAAGAAGCCACTGTAAAAAGTTTCCCTATCCTTTAGGAGTTTATATGCTAAAGACAAACACACACACACACACACACACACACACCATAAAATACATGTATAATGAAACTCACAAACAAGTTTGTTCAGAATAAGCTGAGCATTTACACAAATTTGGTTTAATTTTAAAAGACAAGGAGGGTTTTAAGGTGTGGACAAAAAGAGTAAAACTCTGTAAAATATTTGAGAAGATTTATTCTGAGCCAAATATGAGTGACCATGGCCCATGACACAGCCCTGAGGAGATCCCAAGAAACGTATGTCCAAGGTGTTTGGGGTACAGCTCGGTTTTATATATTTTAGGGAGGCATGAGACATCAATCAAATACATTTAAGAAACACATTGGTTTGGTTCAGAAAGGCAGGACAACTCAAAGTGGGTTGGGGGGTGAGGGGGTTGGGGGGAGGGGCTTCCAGTCTATAGGTAAATTTAAACGTTTTCTGGTTGACAATTGGTTGAGTTTGTCTAAAGACCTGGGATCCATAGAAAGGAAATATTCAGGTTAAGAGAAAAGACTGTGGAGGCCAAGGTTCTTTTGAAGTCTTATAGTGGCTGCCCTTAGAGACAATAGATGACAAATGTTTCCTATTCAGATCTTTAAAAGGTGCTAGACTTTTAGTTAATCTCTTCAGAATTGGGAGGACCTGGAACAAAAAGATCTGTAGGACATCAGTCAGAGTGGTGGGAAAAGTTATAAGAAAAAATTTTAGGGAAAGACGCAAATCTCCTTGGAAGGCCGGGAGGTTTGGCAAAAGCTTTCAGCTAAATTCTGCCATCAGCTAAATTCTCTTAAGGGTAAAGGGTAGATAACAAGGGAATGTAAAGGAACTTAGCTAGATAAATTGGTTTACTTATGTCCCTGGAAACCAGCCTTTGATCATTCGCACTCAGGACTGCTCTCTAACTTGGGGGGTCGACAGTGTTATTTACCCACAAATTGTGTTTGCTCCAGGCCTTTGTCATTAAATCTGTACTAAATAAATACAAATGGCTCCAGCTTATCAGGGCTGCACTCTTGTCAATGGTGCTATGCTGTGCAGTCCCCTAGCCACGCTCTCAGGCAAAATACCTGTGTCTGTGCACTCCTTTCATCTGTCTCTCTGCCAGGGTTGGTGGGACAGACCTGGCAATGATCTATGTTAATAGAGATTCTTTATAGATGCAGATTTTCCTCCACAAAGAATGGCTTTGCAGGGCCATTTCAAGATATAGCAGAGAAACATGTTTCGGAGTAAAGTATTTTGATTTTGTTTTTTTGTTGTTGTTGTTGTTTGTTTGTTTTTTGTTTTTTTGAGACCGTATCTCTTTCTGTTGCCCAGGCTGGAGTGCAGTGGCGCAATCTTGGCTCACTGCAACCTCCCTCTTCTGAGTTCAAGAAATTCTCCTGCTTCAGCCTCCCAAGTGGCTGGGACTACAGGCATGCACCACCACACCTGGCTAATTTTTTCTCTTTTAGTAGAGACAGGGTTTCACTGTGTTGCCCAGGCTGGGCTCAAACTCCTGAGCTCCAGAAATCCACCTGCCTCGGCCTCCCAAAGTGCTAGGATTATAGGCATGAACCACTATGCCCAGCCCAGTATTTTGAGTTTCTTCCTTGTCTCGTAATGTTATGGCAGAGTCAGATTGGAAAGTAAGTCACAATATATAGGGTTAAATAAAACCCATCTGATGAGAATTTATGGTTTGTAGGGTGTGACTCCCCAGGTCACTCAGATAGAAATCTGGACAAGAAAAAAAAATCAGAGATTAGTCCTCAGAGGTATTTGTGTGTATCTCAGTATTGTTATTTGAAGAAAGTAATTTAGAATTATGATAGCACTTCATTATGTGTAATATGATTCATATTTTCACATTTCTTATCATCATTTGAATTTAAAAAATTCAAATGTGATTTATTTTTAAAAATTATTATTTGCTTTTCATTAGCTAAGGAAATAACAAATATTTGCTATTTGTTTATTGGGGCACATGAAGTGAATTATGAAACTGATTGCATTCTCTTATAATTGACTTCCACTCCTCTGACACCAGTCTTATCTCCCGTTTACTACAACACTGAATTTCCTACACAATTTATATATCTATTTTTTTCTTTCCTTTACATATGACATGTACTATTATCCTGCTCTCTAGGAAGAGCCTTATTTTGAACCACCATAGAATACATTTGAGAATTATTTCCAAAGACAATATTTGTGATATTCTCTTATTTTCACATTCATTCACATGAGAAAGAAGGAATAACTCTTCTAGATATCTTTATCTACCCACTCTTTCATTGAGTTTATGAACTAATTAGGTGGAAAGGAAATGCATTATTTTCAATATATCATATTCTTTCACATTTATCTTTTCAGTAAAACAGTAAATAATAATTTTGAATTTTGAAAGTTGTATACTATCTCAACAATGAAACTTCCAATGTAGCTCAATATAGCAAAAAATTTGCTAGTCTTGAGATATGAAGACTTAGGTGTTTTTCTTTCATTATAACCTTAGACAAATAATTAACTCTATAGAGACCAATTGCATCATCTGTAAAATGCATGTAGTATTATCTATATCAAAGGATTGGTGTGAGAATAAAATGAAATACATGTAACGGGGTCAAGCATCAGGTATGCATCCAACAATATCTGCATTGGTTTCTTCCTAATCATGCTGTGTGTCCATTACTGCCTCTGGAAATAACCTTAATGGCTTGGCAAAACTACAAATATTAATATTATATAGACACAACTGATTATTAAATATCAAAGATTTTATCCCCATTACTCTAGATATTTAGTAGTAATTCTTTGGCTTTATATTTATGCTGTTTAGTCATACAAATACTTATCAATGAACATAGAATAAAGGATATAGTCCCAGTAAATGCTTAAAAATGTAATAAACTGATAGATCAATATTGTCTCCCTCTGTCCCTCTCTCCATCCCTCCCTTCTCTCTCTTTCTCTCTCTAGTGTATTGGGTTCTTTGAGTAGATGTTAGTAGATGCATGTACTACTAGAGAGATCAGTGGTGTTTAATTCTATTTTTTTTTAAGCAAAGACTTAGGTGGTTTATTTTAACTCTGCATTTGTTTAGCACATTTACAAAAATAAGTTCACATGGAAACATTAGGAATAAAATTCACGAGTTTACAGGAAGAGAAGGAAGATTTTTAAAAAATATCTTTCTCCCTTTAAAGGTCTTGGTAATTAGATTGTTTTTCTCATTTTATCTAGTTCCATTGCTGGATAGTTTTAATTAAAGTTTTATTAAATACAGATGATTTGTGACTCTTGAATAAATTATCTTTTTAAACTAATAAATATATTAATAACAGCTAGTTTTGTTTTGCTCTTATATATAATTTTTATTATGATCTTAATATGATTTTGATGAGACAAAGTTTTAAAAAGGACACCTATAACCTAACCACCCTTACATAAGCTTCATTAATATGTTTTTAATTATAGGAACAAATATGCTCCTTTCACTGATTTGGTCTTAGGTGGACATTTTGCCTGTTGTTTTAATATATCATATCTTCTTAACCGTCTGAGCTTCTTAACTATCATTTCAAATGTTATCATAAGGTCCTACTGAATACAGATAATTTCTTTCTGTGTTTTATATTATTGAACAATCATTTTGTTTCTGGTTTTAATTATGTTAAAAATGTTGAAAAACCATCTTTCTGAATGTATTTATTTTCCATATTTAATAGTGCTTCTTTTGAATTAATGACAAGATACGAGATTACTAATCAAATAGCAGGAACATTATGGTGACTCTTAATGCATGTGGTCCTAGCGTTTAAAATTATTTTTATGATTTTATAACATTATTTAGCAAAGTTTGAGACAACCAGGATCACCACAGATCTGCAAACATTAGGCATTTAAATTTTTGTAAATGCCTTGCCAATATGTTGAAAGTTTACTTCAATTCAATTATAATTTACATTTGTCTTTTTTAAGTATTTGAGGCCGGGCGCGGTGGCTCACGCCTGTAATCCCAGCACTTTGGGAGGCCGAGGCGGGCGGATCACGAGGTCAGGAAATCGAGACCATCCTGGCTAACACGGTGAAACCCCGTCTCTACTAAAAATACAAAAAATTAGCCGGGCGTGGTAGCGGGCGCCTGTAGTCCCGGCTACTCGGGAGGCTGAGGCAGGAGAATGGCGTGAACCCGGGAGGCGGAGCTTGCAGTGAGCTGAGATGGCGCCACTGCACTCCAGCCTGGGCGACAGAGCGAGACTCCGTCTCAAAAAAAAAAAAAAAAAAAAAAGTATTTGAGAATTTTCCCATAAGTTTACATATTATTTTTCCTTTTACATAAATTGTATCATCACAAACCTTATGAATTAATCTTTTGAAACTATATTAGCATTTCTTATCCATTAAAAATATCTCCCTATGTACTCAACCTTCATTTATATTTGTGACATTCATATTTTCTTCATAGTGTTTTCCATTTTACTAGGGTTATATATACCTGTTTCATGTGTGAATATTTAAAAAAGTGATATATCAAGATTGTCTCCTTTCTCCCATAGAGATCTCTTCTGTAGTATCTAAATTAAAAAAAAACACATTTTTTACTTTTTATTTTTTATTTTTATAGGTACATACTAGGTGTATATATTTATGGGTTACATGAGATATTTTCATACAGACATACAATAAGTAACAATCACATCAAAGTAAATGGGATTTCCATCACCTCAAACATTCATTGTTTCTTTGTATTAAAAAAATCCAATATTTTTAGTTATTTTAAAATGTACAATAAACTATTATTGACTGTATTCATTCAGTTGTGCTATGAAACATTGAATGTTATTCATTCCAACTAACTTTATTTTTGTGTCCATTAACTGTCCCCACACCCCCCACCTCACCACCCTTCCCAGCCTCTGGTAACCATAATTCTGCTTTCTGTCTCTGTCAGTTCAATTTTTAGCTCTACAAATGAGTGAGAATATGTGATTTTTGTCTATTTGTGTCTGGCTTATTTCACTTAACGTAATGCCCTCCAGTTTCATCCATGTTGCAAATGACAGAATCTTATTCTTTTTTATGGCTGAATAGTACTCCATTGTGTATATGTACCACATTTTCTTTATCCATTCATCTGTTGATGGACACTTAAGTTGCTTCAAAATCTTGGCTGTCTTTAATAATGCTGCAGTAAATATGGGAGTGCAGATATCTCTTCAATATACTGATTTTCTTTTTGGGAATATACCTAACAGTGGTATATGCAGTGTATAACATAAGATCATATGGTAGTTCTATTTTTAGATTTTTGATGAACCTCCATACTATTCTCCACAGTGATTGTACTAATTTACATTCTCCCTAATGCTATATGAGAGTTCCCTTTTCTCCACATCCTTGCCTGCATTTGGATAAAAGCCATTTTAACTGGAGTGAAATGATATCTCATTGTAGCTTTGATTTGTATTTCTCTGATGATCAGTGATGTTGACCACCTTTTCATATATCTGTTTGCCATTTACCATTGCCTTCTTTTGAGAAAGGTCTATTCAGATCTTTTGTTCATTTTATAAGTAGATTATTAGATTTTTTCCTGTAGAGCTGTTTGAGCTCCTCATATATTCTGATTATTAATCCTTTGTCAGATGGATAATTTGCAAATATTTTCTCCCATTCTGTGTGTGGTCACTTCACTTTGTTGATCGTTTCCCTTGTTGTGCAGAAGTTTTTTAACTTGATGTGATCCCATTTGTCAATTTTTGCCTTGGTTGCTTGTGCTTGTGGGGTATTACTCAAAATCTTTTTGCCCAGTCCAGTGTCCTGGAGGGTTTCTCCAGTGTCTTCACAGTTTGAGATCTTAGATTTAATTATATGTTCCACTTGGATTTGATTTTTGTATGTGATGAGAGTCAGGGGTCTAGTTTCATTCTTCTACATATAGATATTTAGCTTTCCCAACACTATTTATTGAAGAGACTCTCCTTTCCCCAGCATATGTTCTTGGCATCTTTGTCAAAAATGAGTTCACTGTAAATGTATGGATATGTGTTTGGGTTCTCTTTGCTGTTCCATTGGTCTATGTGTGTTTCTTGTAGGCAACAGGTCATTAGCTTTTGTTTTGATTTGTTATCCATTTGGGCACTTTATGTGTTTTGATAGGATAGTTTAGTCCATTTAGTCAATGTTATTATTTTCAAGTAAGTGCTTACTTCCACCGTTCTGTTATTTGCTTACTGGTTGTTTTGTGGTCTTTTCCTCCTTCATTCTTTCTTTCCTGTCTTCCTTTTTGTGAAGGACCCTTTTGTCTTTGGTCCTGAGACAGCCAGGTGGGAGGGGCTTCCCAGAAAAAACCCCAACTGGCCTGCGCACTGAGGTGGAGCCGCAGAGGTTCCTGCCCTTTGCAGCAGGGAGGAACCTGGGCCCTCCTCTTCCTGTGTGGTATCTGGGATTTGAATGGCAGGTGGGAAGTGCTCTAGCAGGGACTCTGGCCTAGCAAGAGTCCCTGTTTCCCCCTTTCCTTCCTTTTCACCCAACAAAACTCTGTCTCACTTACCATTCAAACTGTCTGCAAGCCTGAATTTTCATGGCCATGGGACAAAGAACCCTGTTTTTAGCTGAACTAGGGAAAAGTCCTGCAACAGTACTATGTTTTAATTTTTTTGCATTTCATTTTTTGTGTATCTGTTGCATTTTTTTTATTTTAAGTTACCATGAGGGTTGCAAATAACATATTATAACCCATATTTTAAACTGATGACAACTTAACACTGATTGCAAGAAGAAACACAAACTATCAAACAAGCAAAGAGAAAACTAATACAAATTCCACACTTTAACATCATCTCTCCTGCTTTTTAAATTTTTGTGGTTCTATTTATGTCTTATTATGTTGTCTATATCTTGAAAAGTTTTTGTAATTATTTTTGATAGATTTATCTTTTAGTCTTTCTACTCAAGATACGCATGTTTGCACACCACAATTACAGTGTTTTAATATTCAGTGCTTGTCTGTGTACTTAGTATTTACCAGTGAGTTTTATACCTTCACATGATTTCCTATTGTTCCTTAATGTCGTTTTCTTTTAAATTGATGAATTCCCTTTAGTCCTGACCTTTTGGAGTTTGATTATAAATGTCCTGAAGTAGCCTTACTTGAGGTAAATTTTCTTGGTGTTTTACTAATATAACTTCTTTGTCCTTGAATATCGATATCGTTCTCCAGATTTGGAAAGTTCTCCATTATTATCCATTTGAATAAACCTTCTACCACTCTGTCTCTCTCTACATCCTCTTTATGGCCAATAATTCTTAGATTTGCCCTTTTGAGGCTATTTTCTAGATCCTTAGGTATGCTTCATTTTTTAAAATTCTTTTTTCTTTTGTGTCCTCTGGCTGTGTATTTTCAAGCAGCCTATCTTCAAGCTCACTAATTCTTTCTTCTGCTTGATCAGTTCTGCTGTTGAGAGACTGTGATGCATTCTTCAGCATGTCAATTAAAGTTTTCAGTTCCAAAATTTCTGCTTGGTTTTTAAGAATTATTTCAATCTATTTGTTAAATTTATCTGATAGGATTCTGAATTCCTTCTCTGTGTTATCTTGGATTTCACTGAGCTTCCTCAAAACAGGTATTTTGAATTCTCTGTCTGAACTGTCACATACCTTTGTCATTTCAGGATTGGTCATGGGTGCTTTACTTAGTTTGTTTGGTGAGGTCATGTTTTCTATGGTCTTGATGCTTGCAAATGCTCATTGCTGTTTGGGCATTGAAGAGTTAGGTATTTATTGTAGTCTTTGCAGTCTGGGCTTGTTTGTACCTATCCTATTTAGGAAGGCTTTCCAAGTATTCAAAGTAAATTGAGTGTTGTCATCTAATTATTTGGTCACTGTGGCCTTATCTGCTCCAAGTCCAGTAACACTGTGACTCTTGCAGACTTGTGAAGGTACTGCCTCAGTAGTTTTGGGTAAGACCTTAGAGAATTACCAGGATTTCCAGGCAGAGACTCTTGTTATCTCCCCTTACTTTACCCCCAAACAAACAGAGTTTCTCTCTTTCTCTCTCTCTGTGCTGAGCTCCCTGAACCTGGGGGATGAGTGACATAAGCAGCTCTGTGGTCACCACCACTGGGACTGTACTGGGTTAAACCAGAAGCCAGCACAGCACTGAGTCCCACCCAAAGCCTAAAACCTGCAGCAACCCACTGCCTGGCCACCATTGAACATCAATCAAGGCACAAGTGCTCTTCAGTCAGCAGGTGGTGAGTCCAGCAGGCTTATGTCCTTCCCTTCAGAGTGATGAGCTCCTACTACAACCCAGGTTAGGTTCAGAAATGCCATCCGGGAGCCAGGACCTGGAGTTAGAGCCTTAGGAATCTATCTGGTACTCTATTCTACTGCAGCCGAGCTGGCACTGACTCACAAAATAAAGTCCTTTCCACTATTTCCTCTTTTCTTAAAGCAGAAAGAGTCTCTCCCCATGGCCACTGCCACCCCAGGCACATAGTGAATGCTGCCTTTCTACGACCAATGTTCACTCAAGGCCCAAGGGTTGTTCAATCAGCTTGTGGTAAATGCTACCAGGCCTGAATCTCTTCTCTCAGGGCAGGGACTCCCCTCTGGCCCAGGGTGGGTCCAAAAATGCATTCAAGGAGCCAAAGCCTGGAATTAAAGACCCGAGGAGCCTGGTTGCTGCTCTCTACTACTGTGCCCGAGCATGGACCTAAGCTGCAAAACAAAGTCCCTTTTACTCTTTCCTATCCTTTCCCCGAGTAGAAGGAGTCTCTTCTAGCCACCATAGCTGGGAAGGTGCTGGATTACACCTGAAGCCAGCACAGCACCAGCTCTCACCCAAGGTCGATGGTGTGTACTGTCTGGCTGCTATTGATGTTTATTCAAGGTCCAAGCACTCTCTAGTCAGCAGGTGATAAATCCTGCCACAGCTGGGCCCTTCCATTCAAGGTAATAGATTTCCTTCTGTCCAGGGTGTGTCCAGAAGTATTGTCTGGGAGCTAAGGCCTGGAGGAAAAATACCCCATTTTCTGAGGCAAGGCTGGTATCCAAGTTGCAAGAAAATCTTCTTTACCCTCCTCTCTCCCTGAGCAGAAGGAAGGAGTCTGCAGGAGCTGCAAGCTCTGTTGCCTGGTGTTGGAGGAGGGGTGATGTGAACCCTTGCTTGGCTGCACCAGCTGATGTCTCACTGGGTCTCGTGCACCTCAAGTCCACTGGCTCCAAGTCCAGCAAAACACCAGGAGATGCCTGGGAATCACGATCCTTGTGGCCTAGCCTAGACTGCCTTTTAAGTTTATTTAGGACCCCAGAGCATTTTAGCTTATATTGGTGAGGCTTCCCAGAACTCAGGTTCCCACTACTGGAATGGATGAATTCCCTGTGTCTAGGACTGGTCTAAATGCTTTTCATGTGCCAGGGGCTGGTCTATATGCTCCCTCTGTGGGCGACGGCTGAATTCTGCCCTGTGTTGCTTCCATTGTGATAGGCAGCACTGAGTTCCAGCGTAAAGTCCTACAGTCACTTCACTCTCGGTATCTAAATTTTTTAAGTGTTTCCTAGTGAATTGGTAGGAATGTAATCTTCATTTCTATTGTCAAACATCTATTTCATATGCTCTCAGTTTTATTTTTTAAAATTTAAAAATGGTAACACTTTTATTTTGACTGATAAAAAATGTTTTAAATATGAATTCAAAAAAGTAAATATTTTAAATTAATTTAAGAATGTTTAGTCATTTTGTCTAAGTCATCATTATATTTTCTTTACCTAAAGGTACAACAGCAGTCTTTAATTAAAATCCATGAACATTTCAACAGATATATTTTAATTCTCTTAGGGAATATTTTCAGGCTTTGACATGAGTAATTGAAAATTGAAACAAAAATATTTCAAGAAAAAAAAGGTGCTCTATTAATATGTATGTAACTTATTAAAAATTATGTATTTCTTAATGTAAGTCCAATCATTCATTGGATTAATTCACTCTTTCTCACTGCAATATAGATTTTATGCAGCACATGTTTCCTTAATTTGATAGATTCTTTACTCAGATTTTGTTATTGCAGATTATGGAATATTAAAGTGAAAGTAAACAAAAAGAGAGAAGCTTAGAAAAATTCTATGTCATGAGATCAGCCTTCCAAATATCAATTCAAATGACAGAAGAACTGGGAGGTATATAATGATATGCCCTAGTGATCGGAGATCTTTCCCAGGAAATATGGTGTAGTGAGTGTTATTAAAAATATTTTGACTTGAGAATGATGAAGGGTGAAAAAATATAAAGCCAGTAGAATCTCTATTCAAGTATAGTCAAATTTAAATATAAAAAACACAAATTTATTTTTGAAATGTGTTTTTGTTAAAATATTTAACCCAATTCGCTCCTAGAACTTCAATTTCACATTAGGAATAGAGGTTAGTAAACTGAAGAATATTAGTGAGATTTATATATTTTATATTTTATGCATATATAATTTACATACAATAAAAGACAAAGCTTTTAACTGTATAGTTTGGTGAGTTTTGACCAAAATATACACCTATATGATTGTCATTCCAGTTAAGTTCCTTCACGCCCAGTCTTCAATTTGGTTATTTGTCTTTTTATTATTGAGTTGTAAGACCTTAAAAATATGATCTGGACACCTTGCTTTGTTAGACACACGTATTATAAATATTTTCTCTTTGTTTTGGCTTGCCTTTTTATTTCATTAATTGTCTTTCCTGAAGAATTTTCCATTTTGATGAAGTCCAATTTATTTATTTATTTTTTTCCTTCGCTTTATAGTGCTACTTGAATCCTGAGAAATCTTTGCCTATCACGGGGCCACAAAGATGTTCTCTCAGGACTGTTTTTAGATCTGTTTGTATGGATTATCTTTTATTTTTTATTGTCTAGTTTGAGCCTTGATTGACTTCATTCCTTCTTGGTTTCCTTCCCTCTTTCCTCCCTGCCTCCCTTTCTTTCTCCCTTCCTTCCATTTTCTTTTCTTCTCAACTTTTCTTATAGCACCATTTGTTGAAAAGACTATCCTTTCCTGCATTGAATTTAGAGCTTTTGTCAAAAAAAAAAAAGCAATATATTTTTAGGTATATTTCTAGACTTTCAACTCTTTTCCACTGGTGTCTGTCCTTAGGCTAATACTAAATATCTTACTGTTAAATCCAAGTTCTGGCATCAATAATTACACCATTTTTATTTTATTTATTTTATTTTATTTATTTATTTTTTTTGAGATGGAGTCTTGCTCTGTTGTCCAGGCTGGAGAGCAATGGCATGATCTCAGCTCAATGCAACCTCCACCTTCCGGGTTCAAGCAATTCTCCTGCCTCATCCTCCCTAGTAGCTGGGATTACAGGCGCCCTCCATCATGCAGGGCTAATTTTTGTATTTTTAGTAGAGACAGGGTTTCACCATGTTGATCAAGCTGGTCTTGAACTCCTGACCTCAGATGATCCACCCACCTTGGCCACCCAAAGTGCTGGGATTCCAGGCATCAGCCACAGCGCCTGGCCGTTTGCACCATTATATTGGTTTTCATTACTACATTTCTAGCTATGTCCCTGAAGATATTAGTTTTACATCATTTTAAATATAATAGCTTAATGTAATGGCCTAGTCTAACACCCAGATATAAACTATTCCAAGAAATGTGCTTTTCTATTGCATTATGGCTGAAAGCATTTTGAAAACTGGGAAGCACTGCAAATATAAAATCTTTCAATGTAGCACTTATTTTGGTATAGGAAGGCCAGAATTTATGGTTGTATATTTCCATTTCAAAAGAAGTAAGTACAAAAGATGAACTCAAGCTCTGGAAAGAGGGTTCATGTTTAGTTGCCTTGAGACACTATGTAAAATCAATATGCTTTTCACCTAGCACCAGCCCCTAATCCTCCTCAGTTTTTAGAAAATGGAAAAATAAAGTAGAAAAAACTGGCTTGTTATTTTACTCAGCTAAAAACATAGGTTTTTCCCTAAACCTAAATTGGGAAAGACCCAGGAAGATCCACTTTTTTGACTACAATGCAGATAATCTCCTTCATCCTCCTAATCAGACTCCATTAGAAATATGGCAGGTACAGTCACTTCGTATGAAGGATCTACAGATTTTCAGGATGACCCACTATTTGTTGTATGGAAAGGAGGGGAAAATAGCCCTTTTTGTTGCTACTCATATTTTATTAACATGTTTTGATAAGGCAAGCCACTGAAACTGTAAACTCTAACATGCATTCACAAAGCTGGTCATTGATAACACTACACGGGTATAGACAAACATACAGCTGCACAAAAACATCACCCTACTCATAATTAGCAAATTATTAACTCTATTATATTTCTCCTTCTCAAATTGTGATACTCTGGTGAGACGAAAGATGGGCCAAGAAAGCACCAAGAGATCTTAAAAAGCTCATTTCTGGTGAGAAAGTTCAGTGCACCATCATCTCATGTTTTCATTGGACACATTTGCTTTTAGTTATAGACAAGACACTGGGTCTCAGAGTGGAGAACCATTCAGAGTAAAATTCCAATAGATGAGGTTAAACTCGTCATCTCTTTACATCTCTTTACTCTAAACTACATTATTAGAGAACCAGAAAGCCTAGGGAAAATATACCATTGCTCTGTGCCTGTATCTCCAAACACATACATATTTGTAAAGACATTGATGTTTGGTTGAGTGCTTCCTAGGTACTGGGCACTATTTTTCAAACATTGTCTTCTCACAAAAGATTTTTGGAGTAGATACTGTTATTATGCCTCATGGTAAACAATAAGGCAACTGAGGCAACAGAAGGGTTAATTGTCCAAGGATTTGAACTCACCCTGCGTATCCCAAAGCACACACTTCTAACCACAGTGCTATGCTGCTTTCCTATGTCACAGATGATTAGAATTTATGACATTATGACAGAGAAAAGCAAACTCCTCAAGTTTTGCTATTTTAGGATAGAAAATGTCAAATATTTTCACCAGGCTAGGGGAAAAAGGGGGAAAAAAGGGGGGAAAGGTAGAAAAAAGCCAGAATTACTTTTTCTGAAACAGACAATGGTTGGACAGTTATTTGTTAGCTAAAATCCTATTGAAATTATTGTTTAATCAAACTTGTCCTGAACACATAAAATTGCCGGCATAAATTCAAGCCAAAGAACCATCTGTTTTCTTCCTTTTTAATGACATTGCCAGCATGCATTTTTCCAACATTTGTGCAGAATTCCCAAGAGTCTTGTAGAGACATGCTAAACACCCCCAGGGGTTGCATTTGGAGCACAAGGTAATATTTCATGTTCTGATTACTGTGAAGGAAGCAGGATGCTTTTAATTGTGTTACAAAGAAGAAAGATGAATATAAAAAACAGCACACGGTTTTGGAATCTCATGTAAAATGGAGTCTACTTGACATTACAGTGCTCTAAAATTGGGTGCAAACATGACATCTTGCAATCTTTGGTTTCAACAGAAAAACACAAGGCAAAATGACGTGGTATTTCTATAAAGTTTTTTGGGGAAAAAATGTAATATTCTGCCAGGTGAGCTGGTTTCTGTGTTTCTATCTATTTTTGAGCTACTTCTTATAGCATTCACCAAACACTTCTTATTCTTAGAAATGTGCAGGGCTTTGAAAGGTTAACTATTATAAGGAAAGTGGTCTTTGCTATTTGGATTAAATCAATTAAATACTCATAGAACTTTATACCCGGAAAGATTTTTAAAAATTATACTTGCAGTCTTTACTTTACTACCTTCGTATTTCTGTTTTTCCAGATCTACACTGTACTTTGAATCAAATAAATGTGAGAAGAGTCTGGCTTGTTATAAGAAAACGCAGAACAACATAACGGGCAGTCGGCAACCTGGATCTTACTGCTAGAGGAGCATGTCCAGGCCCCCAGCTAGGGCCACGTGCCTTTTTGTTGGCCCTATCATTACTTGTGCAAGCCCAACCTTTTCACTGTGTTTGTAGGGATACATAAGTTTTGGCACACATAAACACACCTATAAATGTAAACACAGCCATTTCTATATACAAATGGGTGTGGCTATACTGTGGACATGGTTGGTTTGACTTCTTCAAATCTCCTGTTGAAATTGGATCCCCAGTGTTGGAGGTGGGTTCTAATGGGAGGTGTCTGGGTCATGAGGAAGGATCCCTCATGAATAAATTAATCCCCCCTCTGGGAAGCACAAGTGAGCAAGTTCTCACTATGTTAATTCCCTCCAGAGCTGGTTATTGAGTTGAGTGTGGCAGCTTCCCCATCTCTTTAGCTTCCTCTCTCATCATGTGATCTCTGTGCATGCCAGCCCCTCTTCTCCTTGCACCATAAATGGAAGCAGCCTGGGGCCTTCACCAGAGGCCTAATCTTCCAAACAGCAGAGTTGTGAGCCAAATAGATGTTTTGCTTTATAATTTACCCAGTCTCAGACATTCCTTCACAACAACACAGGTGGACGTGTGCAATCATTTATATGGTACTCTCTACAATACAATTGGCTAATATGGTTATGAGTAAATATATTTTACTGACACTGAAGAATAGTCTGTTAAATGACTAAAATAATCTCTAAGTCATTCAATATTTTAGAATGTAAATATGGTGCCACAGCATCAAACTAATGGATTTTTAAAAGTCAGTTTGTATAGACTCAGGTGTAAAAACCATATCATAGAGTTCCCTGTGAAACTACTCACAACCATAGTCGTAGCTTATAGTTTGTCATTACCAATAATATTCTCCCTTTTTAATTTGATTAAAGCTACTCTTGAAAGAAAGTGGTGATTGGGTTTATATCACACTTTATCCTCTTGTTCTTGGGGAGCTGAAAGCTAAGAGTGCAGGTTCTGGAGCTGAGCTACTTACTGGAATCCAATCTAGGCTCTACTTCTTTTAGGGCAAGTTACTAATGTCTCTGTGCTTCAATCACTCCTTGTGCAAGCTGGGGTTAATAAGAGTCACCTACAGACTTCTGGTTTACTCCTTCTTACATAGAGATTCTAACACTTGACTCATGGTTATTCTATCCTGTATTATTTTTGGTGTTTTCTATACTCATGTATATTATCCCAGTAAAATCCCAGCCTCTTATTCTCTTGACTTCCTCTCAATTTAAATTACTCACTATCATAGTCATAGCTTACATACATACTGTCATTATCAATACTACTTGTCCCTTTTTAATTTCAATTTTAAGCATCTTACTCTCAAATCAGCACTGCCAGCTAATTCTAATATCTCAAACACAACAACGTTTTGTCTCTGTGAGGTCTATGATCCATTGTTCACTATTCCTTGTTCCAGCCCCTCATCTTCTTTATGATCTTACTTCCCTCTTTATTGAGCTTGGATGTTGTATGCTTTTGCATGAGCATCTTTCATCACTTTGCTTATGAAAATCTAAAGGCTACTTAAATTTTGCATCTTTATCTGCTTCAAATGAGTATTCTCATACTTGAATGTGGATAGCAAAACACATACTTACATTTAAATTCTTTCAATTTGTGACAATCTTAGTTGGATTATTAGAACCATCTAGCAATCATATCTCATTTCCCAGGTCTATTTATTCTCCTACTCTTCTAGATGACTTTTTGGTGACAGATCATTTTATTCAATGATGGCAGCAACAATATATCCCATCATATTTTCTTCTTGAAATGTGTACTTTATACCCTTCCAATACAATTGGGGATGGAATTGAACCTTCCTTTGAACCTAGGTGAAACTTTATGACTGCCTTAATCAATAGATGGTGGACAAATTGATGTCATGCGACATCCCAGACTAAGCCATTAGAGGTGATGCAGGCTCTGTCTGCTCTTCTTGGGATGCTTGCTCTTAGCATCTAGCTGTTATGACTCAGAGAAACCCAAGCAGCTATGGAGAGGCTCATGTACATCAGAGCTAAGGCCTGGGGCACACATCTTGGCTGGGCACCTGACTCATTGACAGCTCCGATACCCACTTATGCACCATGTGAGCAAGCCACCTTGACATTGGGTCCTCTAGTCTCTAATCTAGCATCCCCAGCTGATAGCGTATGAAACAGAGACAATGAGCTTGTTAACTAAAGTGGAATTCATCATCTTTTTAAAGCCATTGGGTTTTAAGGTGGTTTTTTAGGTGACAACAGATGACTGATGCACTACACACTATTTCATACTTATTCTAATTTTATTCAAATCTCTCATACATCCTTCCCAATCTTCATTCTCAGCTGCTGCAGAAAATAGAAAATTTCAGAATAAATTCTCCACTCATTCTCACCACGATGTATACCAATATCTCTGCATGTAGGCAAATACACTGCACATTCCAAGGACTGACTGTCGGTGCCCCTCTAAGGACAACCTTTCATTTGTACACCTTAGTAACTATAATTAACTCCTCGGTCCATCTACAGCTATAACTTTGTCTTCATGTTCCATCTCGTTAGTGATGTTTGTCAAAAGACTTGTCAATATTACATGTCTCCAGTTCCCTTCCAAGTATGCTTTCACTTCCATAGCTTCACCCAAAGAGTTGTTACAGATGTTATCAATAATCTCATTGTGCCAAAGCCAATGATCAATTCTTGGTCTGGTTTTTTGTTTTGTTTTTGTTTGTTTGTTTTTTTAATTTAAGCCATCATCAGCATATGACCATTAATCACTTCTTGCAAACCTCTCCTCATTGGACTTTCAGATGATCAGTCTCCCTTGGATTTCTTTCTCATTATCTAACATCTTAAAGTTGTAGAGTCTAAGGGCTCAATTTTCTGACTTCTTTTCCCTCTCTAGACTCATATCCTGGCTCATCTCATCCAGTCTTCGAACTTCGAATTCCATCTATATTTTAATGATATCTAAATGTATATCTCTGGTCCAGAGCTTTCCTCTAAATTCCAAACATTGTATCCAACTGACCTCTCAACATTTCCCCTTGATATTAAATGGACATCTTGAACCTAAACAACTCAAAACTAAAATCCTGATTTTTCTTCCCAACCTGTCCTTCACATGGCCTTCCTCATCTCAGTAAATGATAACTATGTTCTTTCTGTTGCTCAAGAAAAGTTATTGGATTCATCCCCAACAAATCTCTTTCTCTCACCTCTTCCATATAATGCTATCAGTAAACCACCTTCAATGTACATACAAAATCTGTCTATTTAATTCTACATTCACTGCTACCATCCTAGTCAAGCCATGATCATCTCTCAGTTCTATTATTGTAACAGCCTCTGAACTTTTCAGCAGCAAATTCCATTGCCTGTCTTCAGAGCAGACCTGTTCACACCACGCCTCTCCTCAAAACCCTCCTGTGGTTTCAGTTATTAGAGTGAAACCAAAAGACCTTATGGAAAGAACATAAAGAGGTTCAGAGCTAGAAACTGGAGATTTTTAGGTGCCTTACCATAGATGCTTACATTTTCCTTGATGAGAAAAGTTACCAAATGCTTGTGAGTTGATTTCTAGGGTCACTTTGTTTTTTAATCTGTAGCCAGCCATATTCAATGTAGGTTAAGGAAAATAGTAAAATGTTTGTCTTGAATAACATTTGTATATATAAATTATCAGAGGAAACCTTTTCTCAAAATCCCATTTGTCTTAAGGTCAGCATACCTTCTCTGTAGGCAAGAAAACCATAACCACAGCTATATCCACATCCAAATGTTACACTTATTATGATGTAGGCACATAGTACATGTTCTATTTTAATTGAAGAAATTAATCTTTCTTGTTTTCAGGTCTCCTGATTTATTTCTGAAATTAAAACCGAATTTATTTTTGTCTTTCAAACATTTTGCCTATCTTTCAAACTAATAAATTCATTTCAATTATCTCAAAGAGATTTGCTCTACTCAAAGTTTTTTCAACTTTTCCAGTGCCTACAGTAATCCAGGCATCCTAACTATCCCAAGGACAAAACCGTTGCTGAGTCATCCTGGTCACATTAGAAATCTTATTGTAATATCAGGTAAAAAAATTATTATGTCAAGCCATATAGATGTGAGAGGCACACCATTTGGTCTTGCATATTTGGGGATATAAGTGCATACTATATTTTGTTTGTAAAAATAGAATACCTGAGTCATTAGAGATGGTGGAAAAGACTCACTCAACAAGATACTTTTAAATGTGAAAATGATGCAGTGATTGAAAGGAATGAATTTGTGATTTTGCAACCACAAGAGAAGGAAGAATTGAGGCACATTTCTGGAGGATTCATGTAGAGAAAAATGCCTGAACTAATGAGGAAATGGTCTGCAAGAAAGATAAACAGAAATGTATTGAACTTGGAGATTTCTTAAGATTCTCTTGGGCACGGCTTTTGCTGGTCATTTTTTTTTTCTTGCTGCATGGTCCCAGCAAAGAGATCATTGTAAAAAATAAAAAAACTTATGCATCATCTTGGCTCCACTGTTCTCTCTATAGCATGCTGCTGTTGTCTGGAAAGATGCTGTGGGAGAAGGACAAGAGAGTAGTCAACCATCAAAATATGTGTCTTTTTGTATTGTTGAGTAAACAAAGAAAAATCTAATTGGCCACAGAAAGAAATAAGAGCATATGCCAAGAACAGAGGAGAAATGCATATTTCTGAAATTGACTTTAATGTAGTTTCTTCATGTTCTCAGTAAGGAAAATTATCTGTGATAAAAGTGTAGGTCATTATAAAGACTGTAAAAGTAAAAAGCAAAATTGAGAATAGCTGGCGTGAAAAATGTTGGCAATGGTAAAAAACCAAGCCAAAAAAAAAAAAAAAAAAAAGTGGAAAGCTTTAAAGAACAGGTCTGACATATCAAAAATTGAATTAGTTATCTAAAGAACATATTTGTGAACCAATCACAAAAAGGAGAGAAAAGAATAAGTAGATGAAAGTTGTAAGACAGGAGAAAAGATCTTGGATGTATAATTTATCCTTCTATGATATACAAGGTAAAAATGAAACAACTGAAGGAAAAGATGTAATCAATCAAGTATATGGAGGAACCAAAGGATTTTATGATGAGAAAAACATTACCTTCTGAATTTTTAGAAGCAGGGGGCTTATCAAGGTTGAAGACAAAATAAAGAAATTATTTGCACCTGGTTGTAATTGGGTGATCATTTTACTGGCATTCATATTTAAAAAAATAGAACCCACAGAGTGGTACAAATTTCAAGTGGCTATAGATTTCTTCATAGTTATGTAACAGATCAGAAAGATAATGTGATATCCACAGTTGCGGAGTGGAAAATATTTGACCCCAAATGTCCATGCCCATCACAGATATTTAGGATTCATAAAACTTAGCTTCTAGGGGTAGTTCTTGAAAATAGTACTTGAAGTCTGAGCTATCTGAAAGGTGTCAAAATTACTAATATAATACAAGAAAACAGATCAGTCATGGCTGTGGAAATCATAAATATCAAAGTTTTTCTCATCAATTATAATGACAAAATAGAATGGCGAAAGGCAACAATCTTAACAAAATCATTCATGTTGTTATCACAATTGTATAGTTTACAATTCTAGATAAAATCGACAATGTCATTTTAGATGTAGGTTTAGAAAATGAAGGTAGAGTAAGATAAGCCATTCATTTTCTATGAAAGGAAAATATCCAGATTGACAGCATAAAATTTTTGATTCAGTAATTCTTCAGAATGCTGAAATGAAGACATTCAATTAGCAAACTAAATACATTATCTTTAAGGAGAAAATCAATGAGCTAAAGAGCAAAAAATATTAAACCGATGGATAAAACCAGAAAATATATGTAAGTTATTCTTTGTCTTTGATTGTATTAAAAATATGTCATGATTTTTACTTTTCTGTCTGTAATTCATTGGGCTTTTTGAACCTGCAGATTTGTTTATTTCAAAGATCTGGAAAACTCTCAATTTTATATATGTATAAAGTTATATAATTAATTATGTATGATAATATATATTTATGTTAATTATATTTATATAATTAAAATAAAATTGAGAGTGAGAGAGAAACAGAGCGAGAGATAGAAAGAGGGAGCTGAGAGGATGACTTTATTATAGGAATTAGCTCATGCAATTATGGAGGCCAAATCTCATAATATGCTGTCTGCAAGCTGGAGACCTTGGAAAGCTGGTAATATAATTTAGTTCGAGTTTAAAAGCCTGAGAACCAGAGGACACAATATCCCAGGGCAGGAGAAGATGATGTCTCAGCTCAAGAAGAGAGAGAAAATTCACCTTTCTTCTCCCTTTTTGTTCTATCTGGGCCCTCAATGGACTGGACAGTCCCACCCACATTCGTGACGGTGTGTAAATCTCTTCCAGAAACACTCTCACAGACACACCCGGAAATCATGTTTTACCAGCAGTCAGACAGCCTTAGCCTAGTCAAGTTGAAACATAAGATTAAATCTCACAGTTGGAATGTGACTTTATTTATTTATTTTTTTTGGTAATTTTTGCTTTTTGCAGGGATTCCCTCAATCCCTGTACACAATGAAGTCAGATAGGACAAAAAAATATTGTGTAAGTTTTGTCTTCTGAGATCAGTTAAAAATTATTGACCTTCCAATAATAAATAAAATAATTTAAAATGTAACTGAAAAAGGTATAAGATTTTCTATTTAAAAATAGAAACTTTTTTTTAAGATTAAAAAGTATCCAAAAATGATGTATTGAATTTCTGACCCTCAGTATCTCACAATGCAACCTTATTTGGAAATAGGGTCTTTCCAGAGGCCATCACATTAAAATGAGGTCATTAGGTTGGGCCCTAATCCACTATGACTGGCATCCTAACAGAGGGAAAATTTAGACACAGAGGCAGACACACACAGGGAAGGCAAAGTAAGACACAGAGGGAAGAGATGGCCATGTGACTAGAGAGCTGCATCTACAAGCCAAGGTTGATGGCCACCACTGGGAATTAGGGGAGGTGAGGAAGGATTCTCTTTTAGAGGCTTCAGAGAGAGCATGGCCCTGTTGACACTCTGAATTCAGACACCTGGTCTCCAGAACTATGAGAAAATATAGTTAGTGTTTTAAGCCACCTGGTGTTTGATACTGTGCTACAGCAGCCCTGAGGAACTAATACATTTAGAGATTTAGATTCCCTCACCCCAGACCTGTTTGGAAATTCTCTATGTGGTGTTTCATTGGGTTGGCTTTATGTGTTATATCACCTTCAGTGAGGTGGGCAGAATTTTCTGTTCAAAGATGATGACCATGTTTAGACTACTGGAAAGGAAACCCAGAGTGACAGTATTTTATTTTGCTTACATCTTTTAAAAATTTTTTTTAATTTTTAACTTTTGTGGATAAAAACCTACCAATGAACAAACCAGACACAAAGATTGCCAAATGCTATTTGAGGTTAATACCATCACCAGTGGAGAATTACTGGGGTAAAATGTATTACAATTACCTTACATTGGGCAGCATCATTACCCAATGTAAGGGGTGGCTGTCATGTGTGTGTACCAGTCTGGGAGCTGAGGAACGGGTGATCTATTTTGGGGGAAAGGAAGTGCGTCAGGGAAGGAATACATGTTTGTGTGACACATGGTCAAAAGCAAACTATTTGTATTATAGAAAACATACATATACAATATAAAGCATTCTCATATCCCTTCCTCATTTCAAGCTTAGAGATTCAAATTCTGAATGGCATTTTGGATCTGGAACTATAGGTTGATGTGAAGGAACCAGGCAGGAGTCTACAGATAGAATCCAAGGAAGATAGACAGGCTAAAGGGAGGCTTAGAGAGTGATTATAAAATGTAGCAAAGCGTAGTGAGGTTTGAGATGAGGGTGGCAGTAAGAGCACCTGAAGCAGCTGTCCCCTGTGGGAAGATGGTGAGCTGGGCTGCAAAAGAAGAGAAGATTTAAACACTTCCAGCAACAGGCACATACCCCTCCCTCCTTGGTAGTCTTATATAGAGAAATTGAATAAAAGACCGAAATGCTTCTAATATCATTCTGATTGATGTGCGTGATTTGTTGTGTGTCAGGGAAAAGCTATACCAAGACTCAGCTTCAAGGATACTTGGTAAGTAAACGATTGCTGTTAAGAACATGAATGCCATTTTCATCAAGATGACTTATATTTTTGAAGACACATCTCTGTACTAGAAAACCTCATATTAGGGACATGACATTTTTATAGTTTCACCTTTATTGGCTGTCCGTTCAAATGAAAACACATAAGGAAAAATTTTATTTGAGCATTTTCCATACAGGCAACACAATATATCTTGTAGGCAGAATAATTACTATTAAGTATTTGAAACCTATGAAAATTACTTTGAAGCTGACTTGACCATTTCAGAAAAATGATTATGTTAGATCCAAAATGAAAGCAGATACTAGAATTTTATTGTATGCTTTATTTCTGTATATCACAAATAAATATTTTACTTATCTGATATAAAATTATACATTTAAAATTATGTCATAGTAAGTTAGAAGCAGGCATTCCATTAACATAAAATATTCAGAAATATTGCTTGGCACATGCCCTCATATTTATATGAATATTAAAATATTTATTTTCTGTTTTTGTGTATATTAAGGTTCTGGGCTGTTGTCTCTCACTGTGTGTACTGCTGTGATTGATTTAGTAATGTGCCTGGAAATAGCACTAATAATTCCCTTAGCATATTATAAGGTGGTTATAGAATGAAGATCAAAATATATTGTATTTACATGGCATTTAGAATGGAAATTTTTTAGCTGGGATCATATTGAAAATGACCTTTAACTTGCAAACTGGTTGGTATTAAGAAGCCCTATCTCAATTTTGGTTATATTATTAAAACTTAATTCAAAATGTGTACACTCTAAAATTAAACTTTATTATCCTTTACCTAAATGCACTGACACTTGTTTTTTAGTAAAGCATGGATCATTTCCCAAAAACTGGGTCTTAGATGTTATGTTAAAAAGTAAAATGACTTTTGTGTTTGCATATAAACGTATAGTCATCACTCTGTAAGGTTCTAAAGAAGAAGGTGTTTGTCTTTTAATTTGTATAGGACTGCTGAGATCTCTCTAGGAGAAAATCACCAGCTTTTCAGAAAGCAGTAGCTTCCCCTTGTTAGGCTTGTTAGGTTTGCACTGTGTCAAAGCAGCTCTGTGAAATCACTGGGCAGGAGCAGGGTGCTTGTGGTCTCGCAACATTGAAATTCCATCTTTTCTCTAAATCTTTATGACAGGTTCTGGCAGGGGTGATGTAGAATGGAGAGAGGTATTTGCTTACAGCGGGTGAAAAATGTTTAAGAGAAAAAAAGGAAAACTTTAAACAGTGTCAAGTCCAATAAAAGAGAGAGGACATCGGGGGCCATCCAACTGCCCACAATCTGCTCACAGGTGGGCAACCAGGGGCAACCTGCGTGCAACGGGAGACACACGTTGGGCCACACAGTCCACGCAGCCAGGATCGAGGTAGCATGCAAGGAAGATGTGAACACAAACAAGCTGCCCCTGGGTCATCCTTAGTTGCCTACTAAAGCAGCAAACACACTTAGGATGACCCAGAGCTTTACCCGAGACGAACTTATATTGTTATGGTAAGAGGGAAATGCTGAAAAAATTTGCCCTGGAAGAAGTAAAATAAATTAAATGGTCTGGAAATGTGAGAACAGTTTCAAATCTTGTAAATGCATATATTTTCAACTTGCTTTGATTTTCCCCTTACGTAGGTAAATGGGTCCTAATTTTCTACCTTATTGATGTAACCTATCCTACATAATAAAAAGTACCTATCATATCAAGACACTAATTCAAAACTATTCAAAATTGTATTTTGGGAAGTAAAGTTTATTATATGTTTTCTGAGGCCTAAACTGCATATGAATTAGCAGGCAAGAGAACATGGCTAGGATAACTCAAGCTTTAGAACTTTTTGTGTAGTAAACATATAAGAATATTTTCCCAAGGATTATTTTCACAAAGGCTAAATCTGGTGTCCGATTCTTAAAGTAAATCACTCTAGGATACTAGAATATCTTAGAAAACCAAATTCCTATTGAATGACTTTTGTTATTGACAAGGTCATAAAATCCATTAGTATTTAATCCAACTACCACTATTTTTCAGGTAAAGAAAGAAATGGAAATTTGTCATTAACAGAGGATAAAAACAGAGGGTGGAAGGAGGAAATTGAAGCACATTCTTGGACAAGAATAAAATCATTAAAATGTTAATAAAAGGTAAGAGAAAACATTGATTAGTAGATTATATTGGAACAGCTGATCCAAGAAACCCTCTGATACAAGATTTAGGAATGAAATACCACAAAAATTCAGCATCAGAACCTAACCAGAGTTCTGATACACTTCTATGTATTTATGCTAGAAATAATTAGATTGGCAGAGTCTGGAAATGGGATTAGAGATGTTTCAGCCAGGGAGGAAAATAACTTCAGTGTGAAAGGCAGGTAGTTTATTCCTGTAAGTGGAGTAGCTTGTCACCAAAAGCCTGTTTGTACCAATTATTCCAGTTCACGTGAGCCAGTCTCTGCTGAGGATGCTACTTCACCACCAATTTACCGCACCTTGCAGTGGGTCTGAGAGGTGTCCCAGCTGCCACCAGGCCCCTCCCTGGGCTGACAGCTGTTAACAGCTCAGAGCTTCAGTGATAAACAAAACATGAGGGAGCACTGTGACCTGCTGTTCTGTGTTCCCTTCTCCATATCCACAAGATGCAGTGCTGCTTCAGACAACTGCAAAATCCAAGCAGAAAGTGATATAAATGTTGAGAATGGATTCATTAAGTTGTTGGTTTTAGTTTCACACTGGCTGCAACCCTGTATGACTACATAAGTCTCAGAGAATATAGAAAGTCTCACCTTAACGCTTGTTGTTGGTGATGGATGTATTGCAATCTTGTAAAATTCTTGTGGATTTCTCATAATTATTTTTGTAATTATAAATTGTTATAGGAGTCATGGTTTTAAAGCCAAGCCCCTAACGATGTGATAGAAATCAGTTTTGGGGTTTTCAAGAAGACCAATGATCTGTTACTATAAACATTATAAAACTTGTTTCAGTTGGCAGAGAATGGAGATTACCTGGTTAAAATATTATGCATTGTTAGGTAAGACATCTTAAACTCCTCATTTTCTCATCATTTAAATACTAGAAACAAAATTCATCTTTCTTTATAAACTCACTTCATGAAATTTTCTCCATCATAAATGCTCCAAAATTAAGCAACATTAACTAACAAACTCATGTGTGTTAAAACTAAAAAAAGCAATAGTGGCAAATATGATTAATAAAAACAAATGCAAACTCAGACCCTGAAGTCTCATGTGGTTCTCAGAAACACATTTGAAATCCAGATTAACATTTTCAGTGCTCACTTAAGTAATAGTTAAAAAAAAATCCTAACCCACTGATGTTGAATCACTCCAGTTAGAGAAACACTTACCTCAAAGGTGTCTCAAGGTTCTCACATCAGAGATTTATTTTTCAATGTTTATATTAGTATAATACATACAATTGAAGCATGTGATGAATGATGGGATTCAACTTTACTGGCTCTTATAACTCTGATAATCTAGAATAGAGAGAACTGATACATTTTTGAGGACTCCACACAAAAAATGAAACTTTAAAGACTGCACACACACAACGTAAAGACGTTCTCTGAGGCTAGGGAGGAGACATGAGCGGTATCTCTGTGTGTCCAGACAGAGCCATGGAGAGAAGTGCCCCAGTGGAAGGTCCATGGCTCTCTCCGGCTGCCTCATTAGAGACTTCTGTGGCCCAAGAGCACTGCAGGGAGCTTGAGTGGGCCACACCACCAGGCACTACAGACCTCTTTGGTAATCTGTGGACCAACAATTGAGCACATTTTCTGACTGTCATGTTTGGTGCTAGAGTTTGGATGTTTGTCCCCTGCAAACCTCATGTTGAAATTTGACCCTCGTTGTTGAAGGTGGTGCCTTATGGGAGGTGTTTGGGTCCTAGGGGTGGATCTTTCAGGAATACATTAATGCCCTCCCAAGGGTGAGGTGAGTTAGTTTTCACTCTGTGAGTTCTCAAGAGAGAGCTTCTTGTTATAAAAAGCCTGGCATCTCTGTTGTTCCTCCCCCACTTTTTCTCACTCGCTCTTTCTCTCTTTCTCTATACACACTAACTCCTTTTTGCTTTTTACCATGAGTGGAAGCAGCCTCAGGCCCTCATGAGATGGCCAGTCTTGAACTTCTCCAGACATCAGAATTGTGAGCCAAATAAACATTTTCTTTATAAGTTACCCAGCTTCAGGTCATCCTCTACAGCAACACAAAATGGACTAAGATGCTTGGCATTAACAAGATATTTGGAATGTGTCACAATCCTATGGGGTAAGAATCAGGAACAACTGAAGGTGGAGTCAGAAATTAAGTTGAATGATAAAAAATAAAGCTCTGTGTGCTGTAGACATAATATTTATCGGAGGAACCCACCCCTAATATTTCAACGTGGGTTCTATTTTCCGTAAGTGTCAGCCAGCTGAGAAATAAATAGAAAGAGTACAAAGAGAGGAATTTTACAGCTGGGCTGCCGGGGGTGACATCACATATCAGTAGGACCGTGATATCCACCTGAGCCTCAAACCAGCAAGTTTTTTATTAAGTGTTTCAAAAGGGGAGGGGGTGTAATAACAGAGAGTACATACAAAGATCACAGGCTTCAAAGGGCAAAAAGCAGATCAAAGATCACATGCTTCTGAGGGGACAGGACAAACGGCAAAAGCAGAACTACTGATAAGGGTCCAACAAAGACCACAAGGCAAAGGGCAAAAGCAGAGCTACTGATAAGGGTCTATGTTCAGCGGTGCACATAGACCTCCCCCCAGGAATGCATTCCTTTCCTGGGGTATTAATGTTAATATTCCTTGCTAGGAAAAGAATTTAGCGATATCTTTCCTACCTGCACGTCTGTTTATAGGCTCTGTGCAAGAAGAAAAATATGGCTCTTTTTGCCCTACCCTGCAGGCAGTCAGACATTATGGTTGTCTTCCTTTGTTCCCTAAAAATTGCTGTTATTCTGTTTTTTTTCAAGGTGCACTGATTTCATATTGTTCAAACACACGTTTTACAATTAATTTGTACAGCTAACACAATTATCACAGTGGTCCTCAGGTGATGTAAATCCTCATCTTATGAAGATAACAGGATTAAGAGATTAAAGTAAGACAGGCGTAAGAAATTATAAAAGTATTATTTGGGAACTGATAAATGTCCATATTAAAATAAAATCTTCACAATTTATGCTCCTCTGCCATGGCTCCAGCCTGTCCCTCCGTTCGGAGTCCCTGACTTCCCACAACAAATATTATCAATACAAAGCTGTCTAAATATTCTCCTCAGAATATAAAGAACTTGGAGGGATGGGACAACCAGTACAGTAATGTCAATGGAGAAAAATGATAAGACAAGTCTCAATCATTTTAGGAGATTTATTTGACAAAGTAAAGGATGCACCTGGGAGACAGGTCTACGCCTTTCTCCAAAGATGATTTTGAGGGCTCCAAATTTAAACAGGAAAGGACGGGATATTGACAAGTTTTATGTGGGATGGGGGTAGAGAAAATAGTCATTCATGCCTTTGTCTGGCTCAGTGAATCTGCATTTTTACATAAGATAACATAGACAAAATGGGGCAGGGGAATAATCAGATATGCATTTGTGTCTGGTGGGCCAGGGGTGACTGCACCTGTAAAGATGAGCTATCAATTTGCATTGCCATGGTGAAATTTTAACAGCTCAATAGGCATTTCCTTGTGGGCAAAATATGGGGGAGTCCTGTAGCTTTTCATTTTGTAGCCATCTTATTTAGGAACTAAAAGCAGGAGGCAGGTTTTCATGACCCAGTTTCCAGCTTGACTTTTCCCTCTGGCTAAATGAGTTTGGGGTCCCAAAATTTAATTTTCTTTCACAGTAACATAGATTCATTTCAATGAGTCACTAACTTAGAGCACACTCATTCATTTCCAGGAAACTCAACTTGGTCATCTCATGATCCTATTCCTTTAGATCCCTGAGTTCAGCACTCCTAGCTTTCATTATTCTTTGAAGTAATGGTCTAATGAATAGACACTTCTCAAAAGAAGACATTCATGCAGCCAACAAACATGAAAAAAGGCTCAACATCACTGATCATTAGAGAAATGCAAATCAAAACCACAATGCTATAAGATTTCATGCCAGCCAAAATGGTGGTTATTTAAAAGTCAAGAAACAACAGATGCTGGCAAGGTTGTGGAGAAAAAGGAACACTTTTACACTGTTGGTGGGAATGTAAATTAGTTAAACCATTGTGGAAGACAGTGTGACAATTCCTCAAAGACTTAGAAGCAGAAATACCATTTGACCCAGCAATCCCATTACTGAGTATATATCCCCAAAAATATAAATCATTCTATTATAAAGATACATGCACACATGTTCATTGCAGCTCTATCCATAATAGCAAAGACATGGAATCTACTCAAATAACCATCAATGATAGATAGAATAAAGAAAATGTGGTACATATACAACATGGAATATGATGCAGCCATAAAAAGGAATGAGATTCATATCTTTTGCAGGGACATGGATGATGCTGGAAGCCATTATCTTCAGCAAACTAATGCAGGAACAGAAAACCAAACACTGCATGTTCTCACTTATAAGTGGGAGCTGAATGATAAGAACATATGGAAACATCGGGAGTTGGGGGGATCAACACACTGGGGCCTGTCGGGGGTGCATGGGGAGGCAGAGCCTCAGGAATAATAGCTAATGGAGGCTGGGCTTAACACCTAGGTGATGAGTTGATCTGTGCAGCAAATCACCATGGCACACATTTACCTATGTAACACATCTGCACATCCTGCACATATACCCTGGAACTTAAAATTTGATGAAAAAAAAAAAAGTAAATTCGGATGGTACTGAATTTAGGTAACATCTCACTGTTTTTCCTTTTTAAAAACTCAATATAATATCAAACTTACATTATTGTTAGAAATCTATGTGGTTCTAAGAAAAAAAGTGAATCATCCATCTGATGTCCACAATCCAAGAACAAGTTCATCTGCTGACCCATAATTTCTACTAACATAATTGCCCAAGGAATAGGGAATATCATAGGGCTCAGTTTAATTTCCAAAGAGAATACTGGAAAAAATTATGATGTATTTTAGTGTCAGTAAGGTCAATTCAGTACAACTGAGCTGTGTTTCTGATTAAATATTGCTTTAACGAATGAGCTTTCATACTGGAGCTTGCAGTCAAAATCAAGTTTCTGTTTTCCACAGCAAGCAAAATAGGTGTTTTGTTTTGTTTTGTTTTGTTTTGTTTTGTTTTTTTTAACCAGAGAGAATTTAATACAGGATATTGGTTAAACAGGTATGAGAGGACCAGAAGACTTAAAGGAACTGGTGAGGAGCCACAGAGACATTACTCCAAGAGCTGGGAAAAGAGGGGTGAAGTTGGGATTAGAACCTACAGCACTGGCTGAGGAGTCCTATGAACTGAATCTGAGATGTCCTAGGTGAGATACTGTCTGGCTGGGGCTGGAACGTTTTGAGCTTGGAGAAGGCTTTGCTGAGCTGGGACCTAGACCTCTGAGGAGAAGTGCTTCTTAACAGCTTTTGGAGCCTCAGTCTCTCAGACAAGGGATCACAGAACTGGGACCCAGAATTCTGAGGAAAGAGCGGTGCCTCTAGGCTGGTGCTGGTATTTCTGAAAATCACGTAGAAGCCAATTATGGTATTAAGGAAGATATCTGGAAATAGAACCAGCTGCTATTAAAACCCAAAAATCCTTCCAAAGGGAAGGGTCCTTACTGGGACAAACCTGGTAGGACAAATAAGATCTAGGAAGCAACAAGCCCTTCTAAGCCTCCTGCCTTCCACTGTCTCCCTAGCACCCCCTGTCAGCATAAATTGACAGAAAGCTTGCTGGCAACCAAGTGTAGTTTGCAGTTCACCCCCAGCATCACAGAGCAGAGAATAGAGAGGTAGTTTGTGGAGGAGAATGTAATTACCCATCAGGTCCTTCCTGCCTGCTGCACAAAATCAATTCACTGAGACTATGGCATTGCAGTAAAGGAAGAGTTTAATTGATGCACGGCCTGCCACATTACCTGGAATGTGGAGTTAATACTCAAGTTAATCCCACTGAAAATTCAGAGGCTAAGATTTTTCAAGGATAGTTTGATGGGCAGGAGACTAGGGAAGGAAGAATGCTGATTGGTTGGGGGTGCAATCGTAGGGGTGTGAAAACCAGTCCTTGTGTGCTGAGTGAGCTCCTAAGTAGGAACCACCAGAGGAGTTGCTGGTCCCAGCGGGGCCACCTGGTAGGCAGAAATGCAAAGGCCTGAAAAGACATCTCAAATGGCCAATCTTAGGTTCTACAATAGTGATGTTTTTGACAGGTGTAATTGGGGAAGTTGCAAATCTTGTGACCTCTGGAACAATGGCAGCAGTAGTTTCCCTCTCATCCTCCTAACCCGGTGGCCTCTCATTAGTTTTAAAAGGATGGTTTAGTTTTGGGGAAGGGCTGTTATTATTTAAACTACAGACTAAATTTCTTTCAAAGTTTACTTGGCCCACGCCTAGGAATGACCAAGGAAAGTGTGGAGGTTAGAAGCAAGATGAAGTCAACTATGTCAGGTTTCTCTTGTGATTTTGCTTAGGTGGTTTCAAGGATAATAGCATAATATCCCAATACTCAGTACAATCCACCATTTTTTCACACTCAGCATCCATATTTAACTTTCCACATATATTTTCAATTCCATGCAACAATTAAAACAATTGCATTCTTTTGCCTAATAAGATGAAAATATCTTTTGTACAAATGACCATTTTCTTCCCCTCTCTCAAAAAAAAAAAAAAAATTGGGGGGAGGAGGTAGAAAAAAAACCAAAACAGGTTGCTGCTACACAATGTGGGCAAGAAGGAGGAATGTGTCTAAGATTCAGGGACTCTCTGGAACACCTCTCAAACTACCATGTCATGTAGGAAAAGTTCATGGAAAGCTACAGCAGGCAAAGCAAGGCAGAGCCTCTGAGGATCCAGACTCTCCAGTCATTGCACTGGGTATAGAAACCCATGATCTGAGGTGCCAGGAGGGGGCAGAGGACACATGGAATGGGTAGAGGAAGAAGGAAGTTATAAGTACTCAGTTACAGAGGCTAGGAGTGAAGCACCTACTATGAATCGTTTCTTGCTTGATGCAGGCGTATTTGTGTGTGTACCAATTTCTTACTTGTTTTCTCTTTATGTATGTGCCTGAGTATATGGGTGCATATCTATCGTTTATCTCTATGTCTATATCAATCTATCTACCTATCATCTATCAATCTAATCTATCATCTATCTACTTGTCATCTATACACCAAGTTTTTCTACTTCTTTCCCCTTATCAATTTACATAAGGGTTACGGGTAACTTATTATTAGGTAACTTTATAATTTAGTTGTTAAGTTAAAGAGTAACTAAAATTAGCAAATGCTTCAACAGCTAGAGTTTGCAATAGGCTCTAGAGGTAGTTTCTAAGGAACATGATTCATCTAATGAATTTCAGGTGATTTTTTAAAATAATAAAGTGAATTAAATGGAAGTCGAAATAAATACTATTTTGTCCTTTGAAGCATCCCTAACATGTAACAGGTCTCTGATGCCTGGTGGCCCCCAATCAGTAGACGGTGAGTAAAGAAATGAACGTGGCACTACTTTAACTAAACACATTTTAGGCTGAATCTACGTGACGCTACATTTTCTCAAATGACAGCCAACTGAATTTTTCTGTTTTTATCAAGGCTCTTAAATTGATGTAAATACTGTTTAAGTGTGTTTCCCTGAAATTTTTGAATTCTGATAATACCAGTCTTCATAATCTATTTCTGTATGTAAATGTCTAAAATAAAATGAATTATAAATCTTCTACTTTACTAACTGTGTAAATTGACATATAACCACACCACACCTATGGATAAGGGGTCTGCATTTTTCCAAACAAAAAATCAGGAATTAAAATATTTGATCCCACATTTGAATGTTTTATGGAGGAAAGCAAACAAAATGTTTGAAATAAAGGCTTCTTCTGAAAACCAAGATTCTTATATGTCATCTTTTTTTTTTTTTTTATTGAGACAGGATCTCACTCTGTTACTCAAGCTGGAATGCAGTGGTGCAATCATAGCTCACTACAGCCTCAACCTCCTGGGCCCAAACAATCCTCCCACCTCAGCCAGCTGAGTAGCTGGGATCACAAGTGTGCACCACCAAGCCTGGCTAATCATTTTATTTTTTGTAGAGATGAGGTCTCCCTGTGTTGCCCAGGCTGGCCCTGAACATCTAGGCTCAAGTCATCCTCCTGTCTTGGCCTTCCAAAGTGCTAGTATTACAGGCACAGACCAGTGTGCCCAACCTATTTGTCATACACTTAAGTGACTTCTTTTTTGTGTTTGTGTTAATTATCCCTAATGTAAATTTAGTATTTTAGCTGAACTGTTAACACATTCAAGCTAAATAATACTGTATGTGACCTTCAGCTTAGACATCCTCAGCTGGCTGAGACAATTTAATACTTAGCAGCTGCAAAACGAGAATGACAAAACAAAGTCCAAAGAATTCATTTAAGTTATTTTGGGACTAAACATTTTTTTAAAAGGCAGTCAGGGAAAGGAACTGAAAGAGAGAGAGAGAAAGAAACAAAGAGATAGAGAGGGGAAATAATAAATATAGACAAGTTAAGTGTTTTGGAAGACTGAATTCACCAAATTCCCAGGAACCAAGAGTGCCCCCTCCGTCCTCAACTGTGGAGCTTGACTTCAGATTTTTTTTAAGTTTCTACTCAATAAGTGAATGTGATCTTACACTCTATATATTCAACTCTGTGTATCAGGTGACCTAATTGCTGGTTTGTTTTCTACCTCAATTATTTAACTCTGAACTTTACAAATGAACTATTCATTTGATAGCCTGATGTTTAAACCATCACGCTCTCTTGTTCTTCTTAGTTGCTGCCTGTTTTGAAAATGCGCACTGTACAGTGTGTTATCCACTAACCACACGTGGTGCTGAAGTAAATTAAAATGCAGTCACATTTAGAAATCAGTTTGGTGGCTACAGTACTAGGCAGCACAGATATAGAATGTTTTTGTCATTTCAGCAAATTCTACTGGACAAGACTTACTTAATTTCACCAAGAAATGACTTGGCTAAAGACAGAGTAATGAGAGGTCAGCAATGCAAAAACTGGGGAAAAGCTTTCCCTGCAGAAAGAACAGCCGATGTGAATTTTATTTAACAATCTCTATATGGTAGGGATTATCATGTTCATATTGAAAAGAAGTTCATTGAAATTTAGAGAATTAAATAATTTGCTAAGGATTATGAGGCTATTTGATAGTGAATCTAGGACTTGAGCTTATCTAATTCAGTGCTATCACTGTACTAGGACATGTTTTCCTGGAAGAGAGGAAACATTGATGCTGATAGGAAGATCTAGACTTTTGAGTGTGGGTGTGGAATGGGGAAAGGTATGGGAAGGAGCTGTGGTGATTCACGAGTTCAGGCATCTTTTGGTTGTGCTATTTACATATTTAGAAATTCCATTAGGGTTCCAAAGAAAGTAAATTTTCAATAGCTGCTGAGGTGGTGGTATGAATGTGCATAAGTGTTGTCCAAAATGTTGAAATACAGCAAAAAAAAAAAAAAAAAAAAAGTGTGTGGTACATTCGTTTAATGTCACATGAAGCTGAAGGCCAGGGGAATGTGCACAGTTCAGTTCACTGTTTTTTATTGATTAAAGGTCTTGCACTAAGTTACATCTCATCTTGTAGAGTTTTCTCTGATAGAGATAAAAATGATTTCTCTCTGGAGATAACCTTGAAGGTTATATATATGGCCTTTTGGGGGCATTAATCAGTTCTGTATCTGACCCAATAATTTTATCCTATCATTGCCTATTTATACCTAGTTTCTCAACTACTTTTTAAACTGGTCATAATATCTTACTAGTGCCCTTAATTAATGTGTTTAATAAATTTTTGACATATATTTATCTTCTTTTTTCACTCACATGATATTCTATTGGATCATCTTATTTTTATAAATGTCATTTTTAAAGCATATTTTAAAATTACACATTAATAGTTTTAGAATTTCAACGAAGAAGCCCATGGGACTCATCTGATGGAACTAAGCAAACCACATTTCTTAGGAAGTGCTTCTCATGGGCTGTTTAAGCTCAAGCACATTTTTTCTTACGCCCACTAAAAAGTGACTTTATCTTTGGGTCATATTACTAAACATGGTGTAAACCTGATATCCGTAGGTGTAGAGGGTTGCATAATCAGTGTCAGAAGTTTTGCTAGTCTGTAAAATGATAGCCTTGTTGCCCGATGTCTTGCCTATGTGACATAGTTGAATTTCTACCCTGCCTATCTTTAAGAAACAGGACACCTGTGATAAAAAGTTCCCTTTGTAACCAAACTAGCTGAGACACACTAGAATCAAGAGAGCTGACCAAACAACTTCAAGAAGACCTCAGGATTCATGATAATCCCATTTCCATGCTTAGTAGCACCCCCACCGGTGTCATCACAGTTGACAATCACCATGACAATGACGGGAAGAAGCCATAAAAGGGCAAAAAGGAAGGCAGCACCCTAGTTCTGAGAAGTTCACCACCCATTTCCAGAAAAGACATGAATATGCTTTCTCTTGCTTTTAACGTCCAACTCCTTCATTAGAGAAACCCTACATTGTAACCCCCTTACCTCTCACTAGTCGAGATGCTGATTTGTGAGCCATGGCTCCCTTCTCATTTCCATGGCCATCAAATAAAGCCTACACTTCTTGACACTCACTTCTGGTTTTGTGTATTGGCTTTGTGACACCAAACAGGTGTCCCCCAACTTTTTGGGGACCAGCTTTGTTGGTAACAGTATATTACAGAAAGTGCTTAATTATGCAAGTACCAATTTTATATTGTAAACTATAAGTGACTTATTTTGGGTAAAAGTTATAATTATTATTGATGGTTGAGACTATATTAGAAGCTGTAGTGACAGAGACATATAGTTGTGTATGCAATCTATTAAGATGGGTTTTGTTCTTCAAAAGAGAAAAGTGTACTTTTGTCATAAGGTTTGGTGTTCCCAGAATAAAGCAGGGTGGTGACAAAGACCGAATGGATAAAGAAGTTGCAGAAGGTACACAGACAGGAAATGTTTATTTGCTTTCATTTATAACTTTAAATAATGAAACTGAAAAGAAGAAATGACATGAGTTAAATGTTGCCAAAGTTGACTCAGTTATTCATAAAAAATAAAATGTTTGTGAAACTTTGTTACCAAATATGTTACTAATGCAAAACCAGAATTTAGTTTTTTTATTTTGCCTTGTTAAAACTGTAAGCTGAGCTCAGAGTTCTTAACAATGAGTAATAAAGGTTATTAATTACCTTTTACGTAATCTTCCTAGGTAGCAGAGATTTCATATCTCACCAGAATATTTCATCTGTTTAGCATTAACTGTATTGTGTCACCAATTATTAAAAGGAAAAAAACTAATTAGCTTTCTCTTTTTTAAATGAACTAAGGTATCTTACAATCATACCCTCTGTTTCTTTGCTGCTTTCCATTGCTGAATGGTATTCTATTGTTTGGCTATGCCACAGTTGTTACCCATTCAGCAGCTCAAGGACATTTGTTTCCAGTTGTTGGCAATTATGAATGAAACCACTATAGACATGCATGTATAGACTATTTGTGAAAATCATGTTTCATCTTTCTTGGATAAATAAATATACAGGAGTAAGATTGCTGACTCATATGGTGGATTAGTTTTCTGCTGTTGCCATAACACATGAACACAAACTTGGTAGTTTAAGTAACACCTATCTATTATCTTACAGTTCTCTAAGTTAGAAGTCCAACATGGATTTCACTGAGCTAAATCAAGGAGTCAGCAGGACTGTGTTTCTTTTTGTAGAATGTAGGGGAGAATCTGTTTCCTTGTTTATTGAATTGTGGGCAGAACTCAATTCCTTGCAATTATGTGACTGAGATCCCCAAGTCCTTTCTGGCTGACAGTTGAGGGTCATTCCCAGCTTCTAGAAGCATTTCTTGGCTTGTGAGGGAAATATTATGCCAGCCACAGTATTATAGCTTTAGATTTTTTGTTTTGATCTATGATGAATTTTAGTTAATTTTGTTCCTGGTCTGAAGTATTGATTGAAATTATTGTTGATGTGGATATTGAATTGTTCTAGCACCATTCATTGAAAAGACACCAAATAGATAAGCAACACCAAGTGCTGATGAGGGTGTGGAGAAATTGAAATTCTTGTGCATATATGGTGGGAATGTAAAATGGTGTAGCCTCTATAGAAAACAATTTGGCAGCTCCTAAAAAATTTAAACATAGAATTACCACATAATCCAGCAATTTCACTGTGGGGCATATACCCCCAAAAAACTGAAAGCAGGGGCTCAAACAAATATTTGTACACTCATGTTCACAGCAGCATTGTGCACAACCAAAAGGTAGAAACAACCCAGGTTTCCATGAACAGATGAATAGATAACCCAAACGTGCTATGTACAAACACTGGAATGATATTCAATCTTAAAAAATGAATGACATTCTGATGCAAGTTACAGTATGTGTGAACCTTGAAGAAACTATGCCAAGTAAAATAAGCCAGACACAAAAGGATAAATATTGTATGATTACACTTATCTGAGATGCCCATAATAGTCAAATTCACAGATAGAAAGTAGAATAGTGGTTAACAGGGGGTAGGGAGATAAGAAGAATGAAGTATTCCTGTTTTAGTTGGGGATGCTGAAAAAGTTATGGAGATAAACAGAGGTCATAGTTGCACAACGATGTGTAAATAATGCCACCCCACCGTATACTTAAAAAGGATTAAAATGGGAAAAATCATTGTCTTTTCTGTCTGTGTTTCATTTTAGTTAATTTCTGTCACTAGCTATTAAGTTCTCTAATCGTTTTGTTTACAGTGTCTAATCTGTCCTTGGTATAATGCGATGCATTTTGTATCTTAGACATTGCAGTCTGTAGAAATATTGCTTTGGCTTTTTTCATACCTTTTCTGTCTGCACTTAACTTTCATAACACATAGAATTCAGTTACAATAACTGTTTTAATGTCTGTTAATTTTCACATCTGTCAAGATTGAGAGATTTTCCCTCCATTATGAGCCATATTTTTCTGTTTCTTTACATGTTTGCTGATTTTTTACTGGATCCCAGAAGTTGTGAGTTTTACCTTACTCAGTGCTGGAGGATTTTAAACTCCTATCATTGACCTGTGTTCTGGGACATAAGTTGCTTATAAACAGTTTGATCCTTTCAGATATTGGTTTTAATACCTGTTAGGCAGGAGCAAGACAGTGCTGAGTCTAAAGCCAACTTTTTTCTATTAGTGAGGCAAGACCCTTCTGCAAACTCAACGCAGTGTCCCATGAACCATGGGATTTCCATTCTGGCTGGCGTGAACAGGCACTATTGACGGCACTGTGGAAGTGCAGGGCTCTATTACCCTTCCTAATTCTCTTCCTAGTGGCTTGTTTCTCTGGCCACAAGTCCTTTTCCCATATGCATTTGCTGAATAGATGAATACTCAACCGAATCCTCTGTAGCTGTCTGGAATTCTCCCCCTCTGGCTCTTTCTTCCTCTGCATTGTTTTCTGTAACACCTGGACACTGTGTCTCCTTGGTCTCTCAGTTCTCGCTCGTCAACTCAGTGTGTTTGCTGGGCTTCCGCTTCCTACACCACTGCCTGGAAGCTTTCGCAAAACGCAAATAGAAAGGACTCATAGGATTTCTTCAGTTTGTTTCTTGTCTGTCAGAGTTAATGTCCTTTTCACCTGCTGTCCAATGTGTTGAAAACAGTTACTGTATTCTGACCTGAAATGCAGGTCTCCATAAATTCTTTTAAAATTCTTGAATATGTAGCAGAAGAACTACCAAATCTCCAGCCACTGTTTCTTAAAGTGTATAGCTTGTTTCTTTTTATTTATTCATACTCCTTCTCTTCTCCCCACCTTTATTCCTTCTTTTCTTTCTTTAATTAGTATCAGTCAATGTTGGCCGAACCAACTATTTCTAAACAAGTCAAGATCCTGCTGTTACAAAAGTTTCACTGAAAGTAACTGTCTGGAAAACACAAATGCTGTGAAACTACTAATAGAAAATTGCAATGTAAAGCTTTCTGTCTGCCACATCAATTCACCACTGGAGTAAGGTAGATTTTAACATTTCTGGTTAAAACGAAGTGAAATTTCTTAATTATTTTATTCATCAAAAATTAATGGATAATCAAACAACAATTTTCAGAACAGAAAAAAGCTACCAGAAACCAGAAAATTGATTCATTTTCATTAGTAAAACTAGAGGTTGTGGGCAACTATTTTATTTTATTTTCAATTTCTCCTAAAGGACAAAACTCTGAAAAATACATTTTAAAATGTGTTGTTTTCTATTCATTTATTTAATTAGGGGAGGAAGAAAACTCCACAATCAAATGAAGTAAATTAGAGACTCCAAAACAAATGGCATTTTACCAAATGTATAATTCATTTCCCTCCCCAGAACTTGATCCTGTTAAAGTCCCAGAGATGAAGCATGGCAGAATTATTTAGCATAGTTTTTATCTTTTCTGAAAAGAAAAATCAGTCATGTTTAATTCACAGATTTAAAACTCTAGTGAATCTAGCTGACAGGAGAAATAAATGAATGCTTTCTGGGAAGGTATCACAGAAAAACCAGAAGAGACTTCAAGGGAGGAGTCCCCTGAGTCCAGGGTTGACAGCAGGCATCTGATACTTGACACATCATTTGGGAGGCTCAGGGTTCACCTGAGGACTATTTCTCTCAACTACTGCTCGTATTTAAAAGCCCGTATATTATAATGCATGGGAAAAAGAAAAAGGATCATATAGACTAATATAAACAAAATAGGACAATGGAATTTTTTCCTTTTATATGAGAGAAATGAAATAGAAAAAATGCCTACTGATATGGTTTGGCTGTGTCCCCACACAAATCTCATCTTGAATTCCTACGTGTTGTGGGAGGGACTGGGTGGGAAGTAATTGAATCATGGGGGCAGGTCTTTCCTGTGCTGTTCTCGTGATAGTGAATAAGTCTCATGAGATCTGACGGTTTTAAAAAGAGGAGTTGCTCTGCACAAGGTCTTTTCTCTCTTTGCCTGCTACCATCCATTTAAGGCGTGACTTGCTCCTCCTTGCCTTCCACCGTGATTGTGAGGCCTCCCCAGCCCTGTGAACCTGTAAGTCCATTAAACCTCTTTCTTTTGTAAATTTCCCTGTCTGGGGTATGTCTTTATCAGCAGTGTGAAAATGGACTAACACACCTACAAACTCTTCAGAGGGACCCCTTTTGACCATGTCAACAACTTTAATTTTGACTTGAAATCCAAACTGAAATCTGCATGAAAGCATAACTCCTCTCTGGTGGTGGACTTCTTTCTTATCATTGATTCAATTATGGAAAAGTGTTCATTTGGGTTCTGTCTGGTACACAATATGTAAACTTTGAATAATGATTCTCAGTTTATGCAAATTCACTTTTTCCTTGAAAATAAAAGTCAAAAAAACAAGGATTTTAAAAAAATTTTGGAATAATTTTAGATTTGCAGGAAAGCTGCAAAGATAGTGCCATGAGTTTCCATATATTGCACACCCAGTTTCACCTGTTATTGACATCTTTCATTAGTCTGATGCATTTGCCACAACTAATAAACCAATATTGATACATTATTATAATGATTGATTATTAGTGATTAGTATTACTACTTTAATTGAGTATTGAGATAGTTATTTTGAAATACATTTTACATAATACATTATTTATTTAACTCTCCTATTTTCCTTGTTTAACAAACTAAACTCAAGAAATACTAGTCATCTCTCTGTGTGACATTCTGAGGGCTAGGATTGCATTAGGTAACATGCTGAAGTCTGGGGGGTCATGCCAAATCTCTCTAATGTCACAATTCTTGGTATTTCTTTCCACTCCTGTTTCTTTCTACTTCAGGCCAAGGAGTAGAAAGGCCTGAAGTAGAAAAGACTGAAAGTAGAAAGGTCTGAAGTAGAAAGAAGTAGAAGCGCCAACGAGCAGAAAGGACAGAATGGCCTTTTCACCATTTAGTCAGCTAACGTACTACATTCTTTTTCTGGAGAAAAGTTCAAAATAGGAGAAAAGAAGAAAAGGGAGTCTTTTCATAGGTTTGAGATAATATGTGCACATTTTTTCACCACCCCACCCCCAACCCATTTAATGATTCTCTGGGCTGATGGAAGGGAGAGAATCAGCGACCAATGGGAATTGTGTAGAACTGGTGGAGTCCTGAAAAACAGCGCCCTGAAGTGGAGGTGGGGAGTAAGGAGAGCTGGAAAGGACAAAAAGGTTTGTGAGATCTGAGAACGGAGGGTGTTTATGTGTGTAACGCCTTGGATGGAGTCCTGGGGAGGTGAACAGTTTACAGAGGAATGGCATGGGCTTATATTCAGAAAGATGGACCAAAAGCAGGCCTGAAATATTCTACCTTAACCTAGCAGTGTACAAGAGCAACAAAATAGTTTTCATAGCTTAAAGTAGAGTCCAATTAAGTAAGAGTCAGAAAGATGGACAAAATTTCCTGGTTGCAGTGTGGCATGAAATTATGAAATAACACTCTCTCCTCAGAGGCATAAGGAGTCACAGATCCTCAAGAGATCATAAGTCCACTCTGAATGATAAATGGCCAAATCCTAAAAGAAGCCAATGGCTGTCTCAGTAGATGCCAGCTGGGCCCTGTGACATCAAGGACAAGAAACCCTCCCACTTCTACCTCTGCATTGTCCTAGCATTGGGTTTGGCCCCGCTACCAGCCAAGATTCAATCCTCGAGGGGAAAAAATGGTATTCCCCATAGGACTAAGATTGCATTTAGAAGCCCAGTTGTAGAATTGAAGACTGAGTTTTATTTTACTTCATATGCCTAAGTTAGAACTGTACTGAATATTTTATTTACAAATAAAAATTGAGGATTTTTTTTTGGTGTAGCTGTAATTATCTATATTCAGACCCAAAGTTCTTTTAATTGTTCATTTGTTTAAGTTATCTTTTATCACTTTCAAAGGCATGGGGTATTTAAAGAAGTGTTTAAATTTATCGTGGAACCATTTTTAGATGTTAAAATGTTCTGATTGCTAATGTGATTTCTTTCTGTGTTTAAACAACAGCTGTGCATGACTGTCCCATATTTTCCCTTTGTACTTTAATGATTTGAGCTACATCTTAAGAAAACGTTGGTACTATTCTTGCTGGCATCTGTTATTGATATAAACAATGGTAACATGAAGGTCTGAAATTCAGTTAACTTGCGTTCGATATCTCTATACCTGTAAACATTGAAACTGGCAATTCAATGACCCATGTCACAGTCCCACAGAGAAGCGCCCAGGTTTGTGAAAATAAGTGAATAAAAATGACTCTCTAGATCAATGGTAGACTCATAGCCATTTTTCTAAGAGTCCTCATGAATGCATTCTGAAATGATATAAAGAATGTGGACAACTTTTAGTAATCCTGTCATTGTTTTCCAATTTTCTATCAGGTGTACTGTGACATAGCACCTGGAAGATGGCTTTTCACTCACAGGAGCTTAAAAGAAGCCAGTTGTAAGAGTAGAAAACCATAATTGAGCACTTAATGTGTACCACTATGATAACATTGTCATGTATCAGAATATTTAATCATCACAGCCAACTGTTAGGTTTTTAATATTCACCTTTATTGATTCTGTCCTAAATGCACCCACAAAGTTTTTGGAGCAGAGACAGATTTTTTTATGATTTACAGCAAAAAACAAGCGTGTGATTCCCCCGTGCTTTCGTTCTTATGCCAGGGCCATTGTGATGAAAGCCAGGTCAAATATCTTAAACACACCAAGTCTATATGGTAATCAAGGAATGGAAAAATATGAATTGTATCTGCTTATAGTGGGGAGTAAGGCAACTGTCTCTCTTCTCCCTTCTGAGAAAGTCTGTTTTGGAAACACGGTAAGTCCTATGTCTTCAGTTTCACAATTAAGAGATGCCTCCATGGTCCTGGGCCTCAGTATTGCACCCCCTGCCACCTCCCTCAAAATGTCCATGCATAACTCAGGAGGTGGGTGAGCCTCTCTGAAGTTCTCATTATCTTTAGAGTTGTAAATTAACTTCTAAGGCTGGTTTTTAATTCAGATCTCAAGTTTCAGTAAAATCTGTGTAGAAAGGGATAGATGTGTCAAAACATAGAAATACTTTCTCTATGACTTACACACACACACACACACACACACATAAAACACTATGTCATTTTACTGATATGGCAACTTAATTTAAAGGACTTATCCAGGGTCAAATTTTTAGTTATCAATAAAGCCAAGATTTTGCCCCCCATGTAACTTAAAAGCTCACATTCCTAAAGATTACAATGCCTTGGTTATTTATTGGTTAATAAATGACTGCATGAGTAAAGCAGCCATTCTAGCTGCCACAAATCAGCTTTTACTTCACATTCTTTTTCAGATTTCTCTCATGATTATGTAAAGCGGTAGTTGTAAACTATGGAGGAGTTTAATATAATTTTTTCATTCCAGAGAATGAACTCAGGGTTAGGAAGGAAATTTTTAAAAACTGAGTGAGGACATGTAAGAATCACTAAAAAAAAAAAAAAGAAAACTCAAGTAGACAGTTCAGGGAATCTACATAGGAGCAATAGAGCTAGAAAAATAGTATTTCCTGATCCCTCAAGTGGGGGATGTGATTTAATAGGTCAACTGACAAGCACAGTGTCTAGCATTTGTTTCACATAGCATAGATGTCCATAATTAACACATGAATGAGAAAATGAATACAAAAGTGGGGCTTGCATACTAAATGCAAATGTTTTACCTGTTTAATTTTTAAATGTCCTCTTCTCAAGGACAATTTTAAGCAAAAAGGAACAAAGTAGATAAAAAACAAATGATATGTTTAAATGAATTATTGGTTTTGTATAATAGAAGATCTCCTATAAAATTTATTTACCCATTTTATGATGCTTTATGCAGCTTGTATCAGAGAAGACTAATATTTTCATAGTTTGCAGGATACTTTTGATTGACAGCATTGTTTTCTAAGGCTAAAAAGTAGGAAAAAAACAGATATTTAACTGATACCAGAGGTAGATCCTGGTTTTATGGGGCCTGCAGCTTAATTAATTTATACAACCAACTTTGAGAAAAAAAAAATTAACAATGAAAACACAGGTAAAGGGACTTGAAAGGAACCTGAATAAATGTGTGGCCCAGAAGCTTGCACACATTAACATTTGACTCAGACAATTTAAAGATTATGTTTTATTCTAACAAAATCTTTTATTTCCAGGCAAATAGCACTTTAACCTACCTTTGTCTGCAATCCATATTGCTCTGAGACACCTAACACTCAGGTTTGAAGAACTGCAATCTCCAGTCTGCTGACATGGGTAGAATCTCGTTTGTCACCTGTATATGACAGCACCAATGAAATGGTGATTTGGCATTCTTGGCTTGTCAGTGTATGAAATACCACGTAGCAAAACAAAACTATATTTCCAAAGGTATGAGTTACAACACAATTTATTAAACATTTTTAAATAGTTTATGCTATATAGTTTCTATAAATAAAAAGTATCTGTATTTATTTGATGATAACAGTTGAGGCTTATTTCATTGTGTTTTTTTTCCGCATTTTTTACTTTCTAGCTTTTAATTTTTACTTTTTTTTAACATTTTCTAAATTTTCTACCATAAGCAAGCATTAATTTTATAAGTAGGAAGTTTATTTTGTTATTGAAACAACAGTGAAATGTGAGATAAATGTTAAAATCCATTAACTCAAAATAAATGAAGAACAATTATTTTGGTGAAATGATATAACTAGACTATATGGTCAAATCAACAGTGAATTACAACCTTGAAAGAATGTGATATCATGTCTTCTGCACAAATAAAATCTTGATAGCATATGTGAAAGAATTTATATATGTGAACCCATTTCCCATTCTTGATATGAAAAAAATTACAACTGCCCTATTTTTATTGCTTCTTCTTTGTAATAAACATATGACTTCTTTGCAATTGACTAAATCATATAAATTCACTGCATGTTAGAAGAGATTAAATCAGAATCCGTTCTGCCTTCATTGCATAACCTTCCAGTTACATGATCCCACAGAAAAGATTTCCAATCAGTTGCATAAATTTGAAAATATATTTTTTACACCATATAACCTCAACTTAGTACTAGCAATCTGTTACATGAGTTTCTAGTTTATATGGTGGTTTGATTTGTCAAGAAATACAATCACAGGTTTTTGTTTTTCATTTTTTGTTTTTTGTTTTGAGACAGAGTTTTGTTGTTGTCGCCCAGGCTGGAGTGCAATGGCGTGATCTCGGCTCACTGCAACCTCCTCCTTGTGTGTTCAAGCGATTCTCCTGCCTCCGCTTCCTGAGTAGCTGGGATTGCAGATGCCTGCCACCACGCCCAGCTAATGTTTGTATTTTTAGTAGAGACGGGGTTTCACCATGTTGACCAGGCTGGTCTCAAACTCCTGACCTCAGATGATCCACCTGCCTGGGCCTCCCAAAGTGCTAAGATTACAGGTGTGAGCCACTGCGCCGGGCCACAAGTTGTTTCTTATATCCTATATATCCTAATAAAGAATATAACTGCCAAGAAGACATTTGAGGGAGAAAATAAACATTGACTCTTTGTATGATAGTTATACTGCTTCATCTCAAATCCTAACGAGTTATTAACGTTTGTATTTTTAGTAAACGTAACTAGATGAAAACTACTAAAGTGGGCAAATAAGAAATGTTAGTTTAAAAAAATAGAATGGAAGAAGATGTTTGAAAACTATAGCATTTATTAAATAGTAAATATTAAAATACAAAGTTTGAAAATATAGTCTATATGATTAAAGAAAAATAATAAAGCACTATCAAGATATTATCTCTTTTTTCACCCTGTTTGTTAAATGTATTATAAAAATGTGAAGTCATATCAAAGTTTATTAATAAAATTTAAAAATGGAATGATATGAAATTTGACAATATCACTTTAACCCCTTTCACAAGTTAAAATACAATAAATATTTTAAAACAAAATGTTAAAAAATGTAGTGATAATATGCCAGTTAGAATTGTGATCATTAAAGAGTCTAGAAACAACAGATGCTGGCGAGGGTGTGGAGAAATAGGAATGCTTTTACACTGTTGGTGGGAGTATAAATTAGTTCAACCATTGTGAAAGACAGTATGGTGATTCCTTAAGGATCTAGAACCAGAAATACCATTTTACTCAGTAATCCCATTACTGGGTATATACCCAAAGGATTATAAATCATGCTACTATAAAGACACATGCACACATATGTTTATTGCAGCACTATTCACAATACGAAAGACTTGGAACCAACCCAAATGCCCATCAGTGATAGACCAGGTAAAGAAAATGTGGCACATATATACCATGGAATACTATGCAGCCATAAAAAAGAATGAGTTCACATCCTTTGCAGGGACATAGATGAAGCTGGAAACCATCATTCTCAGCAAACTAACACAGGAACAGAAAACCAAACATGGCATGTTCTCACTCATAAGTGGGAGTTGAACAATGAGAACACATAGACACAGGGAGGGGAACATCACACACCAGGGCCTGTCGGTGGAGTGGGGGTAAGGGGAAGGGGAGCATTAGGACAAATACCTAATGCATGTGGGGCTTAAAACCTAGATGATGGATTGATAAGTGCAGCAAAGCACCATGGCACATGTTTACCTGTGTAACAAACCTGCACGTCTGAACTTGTGTCCCAGAACTTAAAGTAAAATTTTAAAAAGTAGTGATAGTAAACTGTTAATTTCTGTAATATCAAAAGTATTCTTGGAGAATGAAAGGAAAAAATTAAAATCAGATTGAAAATCTAAATCTGCACAGTCCACTATGGTGGACAAAGTGTAGCCACTTAAAACATTAAAAAAAATTTCTACTTACTTTGAAAATTCTATGAAATATTCCTGCTCTATATTGCCAGTTTACAGAAGAGCAAATACAAATGCTCAATAAATAAACAAAAAAAAGTCCAGTTTCACTAGTAGTTGGAGAAACAGTGATTACAGTAACAAAGAGTATTACTTTACAATCACTGAATTGGCAAAACTTGAAAACAGTATTATTTTCTTTTCACACACATTTATTCACATATATGGATCAGATTACTGTATCCTCAGCCTTACCACAGAACTACAAATCATCCTACTATTTTTAAATGCAAAAGAACAATCTTTATTTAATACCATTTTATAATGTGTGTGCATGTATGCATTAGATATAAATCTGTTCACAGTGATATCATTCCTGGAAACATCTCCCATAGGAATAAAAGTCCAATTACAAAATAACATGGATATGGGGGTATTTATGAATGTCTTGGTTGTAATAGCAAAAAATAAAATAACGATGAAAGAAAAGAAAAAAAGGACCCCCCAAAAAACCTCCAGAAACAATATAATTGCTTATCAATAGAGGGACACTTGAATATATTACCGTTACATTGTACTCGCACCTTGGAATACTCGGCAGCCATTAAAAACAATAAATTCAAGTATTTCAAGTTGACTTGGAATGATGTCAACAAGAAAGTATGAGTGGAAAGTGAAAGATTAAGAAAAGTATGCATGATAAAAACCCATTTATTGCAAAGCAAAATGGCAAGTGTATATGCACATATATAAACAAATATATGCATACATTATATGAAAATATATGCATATACATATATATAATTAGTTGAGCATGAAAAGATATGATGATTACATATTAGCTTGTCCATTTTGCTAACATGCTGTGAAGATGACGATAAAGATAGGCTGATGAAGATAGGAACATTGAAGCATAAAAGCACTTAAAAGATAAATAATTTGATTATTCATGCAATTATGTATAATTATATATACTTGTTTAAAGACAAATATGTATAATGGCATTAAAATAATTTAAAAGAAAATTAAATTTAAATCGTTCAGATTTAATTTTCTCTAATCAAAAATTTATTGTTTATTTATTTTTAAAACAACAATTTTATTTAGTTCATGGTTCCGTGTGTTGGTTGAGGAGATCTTCTGTATGAACCAGGTTGACTGAGAGCCGCTGTACTTGCTCAGGTGTCTATGGTCAACTGGAAGATTAGCTGGAGTGAAGCCAGGATATCTTCACTTACAGTGATGGCAGCTAGCAGCCTGTTGGCTGGGGCTAAACTGACTGACTTTAGGTTGGGGTACCCGGGTTCTCTTCCCCATGGCCTCTCATCCTCCAACAGGCTAACTCAGGTGCAATTAGGGGGTGATGGAAGGTAAGACGAGAAAGAGAGAAAAAGTCCCAGTGCACAAATAACCTTTCAAATCTCATCGTTCTTCAAATTGCTGTTGTTTGTTGATTAAAACCAATCACATGGCACTGAGCACCAGCACTGTTGGCATCATCTACCGCTTGTTAGAAATAAAGAATCTCAGGCCCCAGTCAAGATATACTGTGTTGAATAAGAGTCTACATTTTTACAAGACCCCCAAGTGATTCATAAGCCCAATAAGGTTATAGAAGCACTGTAGCTTTCTATTATTTTTAACAAAAGATTTTTCTGCATCTATTGAGATGACCACATGCACATGGTTTTTGTTTTTCATTCTGTTTATGTGGTGAATCACATTTATTGTTTTACCTATGTTGAAACAAGCTTGAATCCCAGGAATTAAGCCTACTTCATTGTGGCGAATTAGCTTTTCGATGTGCTGTTGAATTCAGTTTGCTAGTATTTTGTTGAGGATTTTTGTATCTTTGTTCATTACAAATATTGGCCTATAGTTTTCTGTTTTCATTGGGTCTTAGCTAGGTTTTGGTATCAAGATGCTGTTGGCTTCATAGAATGAATTAGGGAGGAGTTACTCCTCATTTTTTTGATACAGTCTCAGTAGCAATGGTACCAGTTCCTCTTTGTACATCTAGTAGCATTTGGCTGTAAATCTATCTGGTCCAAGGCTTGTTTTGATTGGTAGATTTTAATTACCAATTCAATTTTGAACTCAGTATTAGTTGGCTCAGAGTTTCAATTTCTTCCTGACTGAATCTTGGGAAATTGTGTGTTAATTTATCCATTTCCTCTAGATTTTCTAATTTGTGTGTGTAGAGATATCGTAACAGTCTCTGAAAATCTTTAGTATTTCTGTGGGATCTAATGTAATGTTATTTTTGTCATTTCTGATTGTGTTTATTTGGATTTTATCTTTTTTCTTTATTAACTTAGCTAGTGGTCTATCAATCTTATTTAAGCTTTCAAAGAACAAGCTTTTGGTCTTATTTATTTTTATGTAAATTTTGGGGTCTAGATTTCATTCAGTTGTTCTCTAATTTTGTTATTTCTTTTTTTCTGGTAGCTTTGGGGTTAGCTTGTTCTTATTTTTCCAGTTCTTCCATATGTGATGTTAGATTGTTAATCTGAGAACTTTCTAACTTTTTGAGGTAGGTGTTTAGCACTATAACCTTTCCTCTTAACTTTGCTTTCCTGAATCCCAGAGATTATGGAATGTTGTATCCCTGTTTTCATTTCAAATAACTTTTTGATTTCTGCCTTAATTTTATATTTTCCCAAAAGTCATTCAGGAGGAAGTTGTTTAATTTCCATGTAATTGTGTGGTTTTGAGAGATCATGATATTGATTTCTATTTTTATTCCATCATGGTCCAAGAGTACGGTTGATATGATTTTGATTTTTAAAAAAGTTACTGATACTTGCTTTATGTGCAATCAGGTGGTCAATCTTGGAGTGTGTTCTATGTGCAGATGAGAAGAATGTATATTCTGTGGTTGATGGGTGGACTATTTGTACACGTATGTTAGGTCCAGTTGGTCAAGTGTCAAGTTTAAGTCCAGAATTTGTTAGTTTTATGCCTCAACGATCTGTCTAATACTGACAGTGGGATATTAACATTTTCCACTATAATTTTGTGGTTGTCTAAGTCTTCTGTAGTTCTAGAAGCACTTGTTTTATGAATCTGGGTTCTCCAATGTTGAGTGCATATATATTTAAAATAGTTATGTCTTCTTACTGAATTGAACCATTTGTCACTATGTAATGCCCTTCTTTGTCCTTTTTTTTTTCCTGTTGTTGGTTTGAAGTCTGTTTTATCTGATACAAGAATAGTGACCCTTGCTCTTTTCTGTTTTCTGTTCGTGTGATAGACCTTTCTACAACTCTTTACTTTGAGCCTATGGGTGCCATTATGTGTGAGATGGGTTTCTTGAAAACAATGGCTGGATGAGTCTTGGAGCAGAAAGGGCCCCCCTGCACCAAGATCCCTGCACAAGAGGTATGGGGAAACTCAGGCTGCTGAACCAGTCAAGCAAGTACTCTGACCGCCTGGAGATCAGCCTGGGTGTGGAGCAGAGCAGGTCTCGTTGCCATGATTTATGTCCAGGAAGGGTGGGATGGCTCAGGCTGCTGAACCAGGTGAATGGGTCCTCCAAATCCTTTGAGAGCTGCCCAGATGTGGAGCAGAGATAGCCCTGCTGCACAGTGATCTATGTGGTGGCTCAGTGATCTAGGGTGGCTCAGGCTGCTAGTCCAGGAAAGCAGGTTCATATACCTGGATTTCTACTTTTATCAGCCAGGCACCATCATGGGGGCTGTTTGCCAGTGTTCTCCTCCATAGCATCTGGGTGTACTTCATGATTCCTCTTTATTCCCATTTTTCTTCCTGAATTGAATCTCACAGAGTTGATCTTTATGCATTATCTTGCTATTTCCAAGTGGATAAAGCATGCTAAAAGCCTCTAATCTGCCATCTTGGGGAAAAAATCTAATCAAAAGTTTAATTCCATTTCTATTTTAAAACACCCAACTAAGATTATTCTTTCAGCATTTTGCTTAATTGCTTTATTTAAGTGTCAGTTATGCTTTTTCTTGTTTGCATAAAGGATTATCCAACACATCCCAGCAAAGGCATGATTTTATTTAGGTAACATGGTTAGAAGAATTAATATATTAGAACAGAACTATCTAGTAGAATAATAATGCAAATTGTAAAGGAGTGCCACATGTGTAATTTGAAATTTTTTGATAGATATATTTAAGATAGTAAAAGAAAAACATAAAAGTAATTTTAGTACCATACTTTATTTAGCCCCAAATATCTAAAACATTATTACGCCAACAAATAGACACCATAAATATTATTGAAATATTCCACATGACTTTTTTATACTAAGCCTTTGAAAACCAGTATATATTTCACATCTTCAGCACATCTCAGTTTTACTGGCCACATAATAGTGTTCAATTGCTACTGTATTGGACAGAGTAGCACTAGAAAATTGAAAAAAGTTCAGCTGATTTTAAAAAGGTGCTGTAGTAAAGAGAATTGTTTGTGAAATACAGAGTAATAGAGAACTGTTAAATCTTGTTTTCTGTTCAGTGAGACACTGCATATATGTGTTAAACCTAAATAATTAACATAAAGGCTCTTAAAAAGAAAATAATGTTTATTCAGTATTGAACGTTACAATGAAATATGCGAATGTATTCAGGGAGGTAAAGCAAGAGGAAGGTTTTCAAGTGAAACAATTATCCTTGGCCACAAGGATCAATAATAAGGGAGATGTCAGTTCAAGGTTTGATAGACAGTTGCTGGGCAGATGTTTTTACAAAAGTTTTAGAGCTCTTGCTTCCATTTTTTGGTCTGAGAGCATAACAATGCCTAAGTTACACAGGAATTTCTGCTGCATTTTAGTGTTTATCTTATTCTACATTTTTTATTCCATTCTTATTTTCTGTTGTTGAGTATAAACTTTCTTACCAAAAACTGATCCACAACAGATTTGCAACACATGTAATTCAACAAAGAAAAAAAATTGAGAAGTATTAATGTGTCTTTGTGAAATGTCTTTACTAATACATCACTTTAAGCTTAGTTGCCCCAGGCGGTTCATTTGCCTGCAGAGAAGATTAGTAATGTTATAGAAGGAATACAAATAAAAAGTTTCTTCTGTGCAAAATGGAATTTGCAGCAAAACAATTAGCTGTGCAAGCTCATGTATTGTGTGGATAAAGACTGCCATTTTTCTTTGCCTATTCATCAACTTTGTGAATCAACAACCATGCTGAATGATATATGCCCTTAGAATTCTCTCACATTGTAGAGAGACAGCATAGCAGTAGCGGGTATAACATGGATAGAATTTTTTAAAAAACTGAGAGGCCATGAAAGTGAATAAGGAAGGGAGGAGAGGGAGGAAGTTCAATTTCCTGATGCCCAGAGAGAGGGAAATACGTTGTACAATTGAGGTTTACATTTTAGACCTTGGGTTAGTGGTTTCTTCAATGGCAATCATATACCAACCTGGGGAACAATCTCTGCAAAGTACACGAGGCACTGTAACATGGACAAGGAGAGGGAGATTTGGGGTATGTCTTTCCATATTGCCCCTAGTTCCTATGTGGAATGTACAGGGGTTACACTTTACTGACTGCAGTAAGATGACTGTAGTTAGGGATGGGAACTGTGCTGCTTGGACAGGGACAGAATCGAAGTCACATCCAGAATCCAGAGGAAGGCACAACACCTGTGTGAAGTCAAGTGTGAGCCAGGGTATTGGGGGAACCCACCCCCGGTATTTCAACATAGGTTTTTTTCTATTTTCCATAAGTGTCGGCCAGCTGAGGAATAAGGAGAGACAGTAAAAAGAGAGGAATTTTACAGCTGGGCCACCAGGGATGACGTCACATATCGGTAGGACCGTGATGCCCGCCTGAGCCTCAAAACCAGCAAGTTTTTATTAAGGGTTTCAAAAGGGGAGGGGGTGTAAGAACAGAGAGTAGGTACAAAGATCACATGCTTCAAAGGGCAAAAGCAGAACTACTGATAAGGGTCCAACAAAGATTACAAGGCAAAGGGCAAAAGCAGAACTATTGATAAGGGTCTATGTTCAGCGGTGCACATATTGTCTTGATAAACATCTTAAATAACAGAAAACAGGTTTCAAGAGCAGAGAACCGGTCTGACCACAGATTCACCAGGGCGGAGTTTTTCCCAATCCTAGTAAGCCTGAGGGTACTGCAGGAGACCAGGGTGTATCTCAGTCCTTATCTGAACCGCATAAGACAGACATTCTCAGAGCGGCCAATTATAGACCTCCCCCCAGGAATGCATTCCTTTCCCAGGGTATTAATACTAATATTCCTTGCTAGGAAAAGAATTTAGCGATATGTTCCCTACTTGCACATACATCTATAGGCTCTCTGCAAGAAGAAAAATATGGCTCTTTTTGCCCGACCCCACAGGCAGTCAGACCTTATGGTTGTCTTCCCTTGTTCCCTAAAAATCACTGTTATTCTGCTCTTTTTCAAGGTGCACGGATTTCATATTGTTCAAACACACATGTTTTACAATCAATTTGTACAGTTTACACAGTTATCACAGTGGTCCTGAGGTGAGGTACATCCTCAGCTCACAAAGATAACAGGATTAAGAGATTAAAGTAAAGACAGGCAAAAGAAATTATAAAAGTATTTGTGAACTGATAAATGTCCATGAAATCTTCACAATTTATGTTCCTCTGCCACAGCTCTACCCGGTCCCTCCATTCGGGGTCCCTGACTTCCTGCAACACCAGGGAAGCCAAAGAGCACACCTGGAGCATTCTCCAAATTGAAAGGAGGCAGCTCACGAGTGGCACCAAACATAGATAACTGTCAAGAATGACTCCTGCACAAGCCACACCCAGGAGGCAGGAGGAGGATTATACTTAGTTAATAACATGTAGGAAAAGAATGCTACCTGGAAATGAGGAAGTGTCATAAAATCTGAACCCACCAGTCATATCAGCCACGCACCTCCTTTCTTGCAACCAGCTACCACCTACATGAAACAATCAGAGTGCAAGAATGCTCATCCACTGGAGACAAACTGCCTAACGATCAGATTAGAATATACTTTAAACCAAGTTTGACCTTTAATTATGTTTTGCCTGCTCAGAAGGAAAGCCAGGTTACTGAAATAAAAATCCAAGGTAGTTCTTCTCCCTATTCTTTTTGTAATGAGAGTTAATTTTGCACTCAAACAAATAGTAAAAGATATGAATGATTTGATGAAACAATAATCATATAATGTGAAATGTGCTGAAGGAAAGGTATGAGCTGCAAAACAAATGTTTGGCTATTTTTTAAGTGTAAAATGCCCTATTCCACAAGTTTTAACAAACATATGGAAAAGCACTTATGCAGTATAATTAAATAGCAAGATATAAAGTAAAATATAATTATGGGAAATAAAGTGTGTTAATTCCTATAGGACACTGTTACTAGTCAATGTGTACCAAGGAAATAATGTAATACAGAACCAATTACTGAGGCTTCATTGAGATACACTTCATTCCTGAGCAGCTCAATCTATGTCCAGTAATACAGAGTGCCTACTTAGACGAGAACATAATCTACTCAACATTCAGTATATTTGGTAATCTACTCATTTTCAGTATATTTGGTAATCTACTCATTTTCTACTAAGTTTAAGGATAATTATTGCCATAGAAAAATTGATGTCTAGTCATTTTTATAAGTTGCATAAGTGATATTTTCACTAAAATCGTATATCTATTTGGTAATGACTTAATCTTGTAGTTCTTCAATAAAGTCTAAGATCAAAAGATTAAAAAGTTAAGGAACAGTCTGGCTCTACTTTTCAGGGCTTAATCTTGGATAATTACAATTTTTAATATGTTTTATATTCAAGCTCTTTTCAGATTTGTATATAAAAGTTCATATTTATCAAATGTTTTTAGCTGTTTAGAATGTTTATTTTCATCAATAATCACTAAGCACTCTGCCAGATACTATATTAGATGATGAATAGACTGAAGATGATTCATTCTATTTACTAAATGGAAAAGGAATTCCCTTCTGTATATTCCAAAGCATGGACTCATAGTAGGATTTCAGAAGTGTTATTTATTTGTAACCATTTATTATGGAAATTTAAAATTTATTTCATGAAGGAGAAAGAAAAATACAACGAATCCCCACGTACCCATCACCCACCTTTGACCATGACCCATTCACTCTGTCCACTCTGGTTTCATCCACATTTCATCCACTTTCTCCATACTCAAAAAATTTTGAGACAAATCTTAGAGGTTATATAATTTCATCCAATAAAAATTTTTGATGTAGGGGGAAAGAACTAAATGCAGAGGACTCAGCATCCACAATCACAATTGTTAAATTTTATGATTAGAAGAGAAAGACTTCAGAAACTACTTCAGAATGTTTCTCATTCTACTTTGGCTTGAAACACATAAACTTGGAGATATTTCTAGCATGTCAGTGGACTACATTCCATAAAATCTTCTTGTTTAGAATAATAAAACATCAGGGCAAAATATTGAAGAATGTCCTTTTGTAAGCATAGATGTGTCAAGAAAATAAAGAAATATTCTGGGGTCATAAACAACATGAAAGTGAGAATTTAGTAAGAAAAACAGACACTAAAACTGCTGTTTGCTTGTGGTGGCATCTCCCAACCTAATGACCCAGAACTTTTGTCTTCATAGGATTCCATGAAACACACGTAGTGTAGAACCTAGGGCCAGCACAAAGTGGGCAGCTTGATCAGACATTCTCACAGAAAGCTGAGACACATGAGAAAAGACACAGCCAACACTGTTAACAACAGCAACATAAAAACAACAAAACCACCACAACAAAAACATCCTCTTTGTAGACGGTGGAGATAGCTACCTTTCTCAATCATAGTTCTGAAGGAAAATGTCTTTCTGAAAGTTTCTAACCACAATCCAAGCCCACTTTTGTGAAGGTTTGAAATGTCAATCAAAAAAATCTTTGTGGATTCCCCTCTAGAAAAACCCAAACTAAAATATAAGCTAATGCTAGGTTGATCTGTACTCATAAATATTGAAAAGAAGCAAATATAATTCCTGTGAGGCATAACTAAATTCAAGCCTAGGTTTCAAAACGTTGGCACAGATAAGGTTCCAAAAATCAGAGGCTTCAAGAAAATAACAAAATAGCAAAATGCTAGAATAAATGCAAAACCATAAGTGGGACTGTTTTGAAACACAAACTGGATAACCAGATTTTCAGACTACAATGTCAGAATTAACATTGAATTAAATGAAATTTCATTTACTTAGTATGTTTGAAGAGCTAAAAAATAAAATTGTCAGTAGTATTTCAAAAAAAGAGACAGCGAGGATGAGACTATGAAAATGACCATGTAGGCCAGCTGTGGCGGCTCATGCCTGTAATCCTAGCACTTTGGGAGGCCAAGGCAGCAGAATTGCTTATGCCTAGGGGTTTGAGACTACCCTAGGCAACATAGCGAAACTACTGTCTCTACAAAAAATACAGAAATTATCCAGGTATGGTGGCTCGTGCCTGTAGTCCCAGCTACTAAGGAAACTGAGGTGGGAGGCTTGCTTAAACCCAGAAGTTCAGGGCTGCAATGAGCTATGCTCCAGTCTGGACAACAGAGAAATTCATTCTCTCTCTCCACATCTATCTATCTATCTATCTATCTATCTATCTATCTATCTATCTGTATTTATTTACCTATGTAGATGTGTATATCTAATCTATCTAGATATTTATCTATCTATCCACATACATACATATGGTGGATTCTATAGAGAAAAAAGAAAAAAGATTAGAACTCTAGAAAATGTAAACATACAAAAAATTGGGTGAATATTTTAAAGAGCACATTAGATACCTGTAAAGAGAACATTAGTAAAAACATCAGAATAAACTATACAGAACTCAGAGCAAAGATACAAAAACATTAAATAACAGATTTTAGCAAATTGTAGGACAAAGGTGAAGACATAACATTTATTAAACCAATTTCAAGAATAAAGCATGGAGAGAATCAGGTAGAAAAACTTTGCAGAGAAAATAGTTGAGACTTTCCAGAACTGATGAAGGATACTGTATTAACTTTCTTTGTTTCTGAATGACTATTCTCATTTCCAAATTACCACAAACTTAGAAACTTAACAGGCATTTATTATCTTAAAGTTCTGGAGGTTGGAAGCCAAAAAGGGGCTTCACGGGGTTTCACGGGGCTTCACAGGGCTTGACGGGATTTCACGGGGCTTCACGGGGCTTCAGGGGGGTTTTCCGGGGCTTCACAGGGTTTCACGGGATTTCACAGTATTTCAAGGGGCTTCACGGGATTTCACGTGGCTTCACGGGGCTTCACGAGGCTTCATGGGGCTGAAACTGAGCTGTCTGCAGGGCTGTGTTCTTTCTGGAGGCTCTAGGAAAGAATGTTTCCTTTCCTCTCCCAGCTTTCAGAGATTGCCCACGTACCTTGACTCACTGTTTCCTTTTCCATCTTCAACACAAGCAGCATAGCTCTTTTCGACCCTGACATTGACTCTCCTGCCTTCATCTTTCAATTTAAAAGATCCTGGCCTTTACCTTGGGCCCCCACAATTAACCCAGGATAATCTTCACATCTCAAGGATTAGCAACCTTAATTCCATCTGCAACTTCAGTTTTCTTTTGTCATGTCATATAAAACATTTACAGTTTCTGGAAATTAAGACAGGGGCATCTTTTGGGGACCATTATTCTGCCTACTTAAGATACCAAACTTGTCATTCAGATATCCTAACAAATCATAAGGAGAATAACAGGCTACAAGTAGACACAGGATTTTCAAAGCAATAACGGAAGCCAGTTCAAAACCAGTAAAATTATAACTCCAGTATAAAACAACTGTCATCCTAGAATTTCATACCAAGGAAACTCTATTTCCAGAATATGGAGAACACAGGGAAATAATCAGAAAAATAAAACCTTAATTGCCATAAGTCTGTCGTTAAAGAAATACCAAAAAAATAGTTTCAAAAGGAGGAAAAGGTGCAAGAAGCAAGGTCTGACATGCAAGAAAGCATAACACAAACCAAGAAAGAAGCAAACTGTGATTAAGTCTAATAAAATTGGCTGTATAAAACAAAATAGAGGAATGATCAAATCCATCATTATATTGGTATATTTTAAATTCGTTTCTCACAGTAATTGAGACTATGGACAATATAAATCAGTTCACAAAAAATGAGTAAACTTTCTCTTCAGAACACTTATAAAATGAGAATTACAAAAAGAAACAAGTATAAAAAATGACCACATGCTATGGCATAAATTATGTCTTAAACATTTCAAATGAGCTACATATCATGTTGTATTAGTGCGTTTTCACGCTGCTGAGAAATACATACCTGAGACTGGGTAATTTATAAAGGAAAGAGGTTTAATGGAGTCACAGTTCCACTTGGCTGGGGAGGCCTCACAATCATGGTGGAAGGCAAAAGGCACATCTTACATGAGGGCAGGCAAAAAGAGAATGAGAACCAAGTAAAAGGGATTTCCCTTTATAAAATCATCAGATCTTATGAGACTTAATCACTACCACGAGAATAGTATGGAGGAAACCGCCCCCATGATTTAATTCTCTCGCACCGGCTCTCTCCCACAACACGTGGGAATTATGGGAGCTACAATTCAAGATGAGATTTGGGTGGGGATACAGCCAAAACATATCACATACATAATTTATTCACCCACCAAAATGAAATGAAGACAGAATTACTAATAAAAATATAACTGTATAATTCTCATTTAATTGAAAAATTTTTTAAATTCTAACAATGAAAAAGAGACCTACATAGATATGTAAAAATACATTGTGTAAAACAATCATAAAATCATAAAAATTTATGAAATATAAATACATCTTAATCTTAAGAAGATATTGTGTTTTTTAAGAAAAGAAGAAAATTAATGAAGTATAATCAACATAAAATGTTAGAAAAAGAATCACAAAATAAAAGCAAAGAAAAGAAAGGTAGATAAAGAATAGGTCTGCAATCCCAGCACTTTGGGAGCCCAAGGTGGGTGGATCACCTGAGGTCAGGAGTTCAAGACCAGCCTGGCCAACGTGGTAAAACCTTGTCTCTACTAAAAATACAAAAAAATTAGCCAGGCATGGTGGTGGGTGTCTTTAATCCCAGCTACTTGTAAGGCTGAGGCAGGAGAATCTCTTGAACCCAGGAGGCGGAGGTTGCAGTGAGCCAAGATCTTGCCATTGCACTCTAGCCCGGGTGACAAGAGTGAAACGTCATCTCAAGTAATAATAATAATAAAGATTAATAAAATGGAAACCAAAACAAACAAAAACCAGAGAAACAATAAAACATAAACCAGTGTCTTTGAAAAGACTATTAAAATGAAATATGTTTTATGATTAATCAAGAAAAATGTGAAAGTGGCCAGGTGAGGTGGTTCATGTAAAATGTTAGAAAAGGAATCACAAAATAAAGACAAAGAAAAGAAAGGTAGATAAAGAATAGGCCAGGCACGGTGGCTCATGCCTGTAATTCCAGGACTTTGGGAGGCTGAGGCGGGAGGATCACTTGAGGTCAGGAGTTTGAGACCAGCCAGACCAACATGGTGAAATCCCGTCTCTACTAAAAATACAAAAATATTATCTGGGTATAGTGGCTTATGCCTGTAATCCCAGCTACTTGGGAGGTTTAGACAGGAGAATCACTTGAACCCAGGAGGCAGGAGGTTGCAGTGAGCCATCACTGCACTCCAGCCTGAGCAACAGAGTGAGACTCTGTCAAAAACAGCAACAACAACAAACCCACCACCAACAAAAAAAAAAGTGAAAGAAAAAGTAAAATAATTAATATTAGTAATATAAAAAGGAACAAAATTATAGATCCTGAGTAACTTGAACAGATAATAAGAAAATATTAGAAGAAATGCCTTTATGCCAATATATTTAGAAACAAGAAAAAAATGGAAAAAATTCTAGAAAAATATGTGTCAAAGCATTCAAGAACAAATAAAAATGGTACCTTTAACCTTTAGGAAAATTGCATCAGTAGTTTAAAATATTTCTATAAATGAAGGAGCAGTAATACAAAGGTTTTATAGCCAAGTTCTTTCCAAAATGTAAAAAAAAAAAAGATAGTTCTTATACAAAGACTTTCAAAATATATAAAAAGACCACTGAAACTCATTAACTTAGTATAATATTAACATAAAAGTCTGACAAAATTTTTACAAAAAGACAAAATATAGGCTAATTGCAAACATGCATATATAAATACTAAACAAAATAATGGCAAGCTGAATTCAGATATGGGTACAAATTATATCAGAATTGGATTAATTCCTGAAGTGAAAAATTAGTTCATCATTAAAATACATATAAATGTATTAACTGATGCATAATTATTTCAACGATTATAGTAACAGCATTTGACAAAGCAACATATCAATTTATAATACTTATTCAGAGCTAAAATAATACTTGGGCTACTTTTTACCTCAAAAAAGATGTCTACAAAAATGCCAATAGTTCATAATAGACTAAATGGTAAAATTTAAAAATATTTCCTTTGATATCAGTAATGAGTCAAGACAACCAGCTCTCACCCTTTCTATTTAACATTGTGCTGTAAATACTAGCTAGCGAAATAAGACAAGAAAAATAGATGAAAATGAGAAGAACTGTAAGGTAAAAGGGAATTCATCATTATTCAAAGTTGCTATACTTGGTACATATGGAAATAAATACAAAGAAAGATGATAGGACTTTGGGTTTCAGCTTTAACATATAGAGTTTAAAGTCATCACTCTCATTCTAGCAATGAGAAAAAGCTAAGAAGACTGAAATTCAATGACTTTTCTTCAATCTTTCAGAATTCAGGTCACCACAAAGTCTACAGAGACAGATCAATAAGGGAATTACAGCTAAGATCAGCTTACCAAAAGCAGAAGTCGCTAGAGCCACAAACTAGTCAGAATGTGTGTATGGTGCCTCTGAAGAATTCTTAGAGAAGAAGTGGGCTAGCCTGAAAGTGAGATACTCCTGGGGGCTAAAGTTTTATGGGGGCCCCCACGCTTCATGGATTTTAGCTCCAGAATGTTCTCCCTCATCTCCCAACCAGGTACTCATTAAAATAAACCAAAAGAAGTTTGTACTAGGAACTATCACAGTTAAACTTCTAAAAACTAAAGACCAAAAGTCTTGAGAGCAGCCTGAGATAAATACCCATATTACCTAGAGGTAACACTGATTTTAAAAACAGTGGACTTCTCATGTGAATCTGTGGAGACCAGAAGGAAGTGGCACAACATTTTTCAAACACTGAAAGCAGAGAACTACCAACCATGGATTGTATATCAGCTACAACTATCCAGCAAGAATGAAGTAGAAATAAAGACATTTTCAGACAAAAAGAATGTAAAATAATTTGTCAATTGCAGATCTATCCTTAAAGAATGCTTACAGAAAATTATTTAAAAGGAAAGGAAATGATGAAAGAAGAAGTCTGGAAACATCAGGAAGAGAAAAAAAAAACAGCAACAGAAGGAGCAGAACTGTGGGTAAATACATAGATTATCCTCATCATAGGTTTTCTAAATCATATGCAGTGATTAAAACAAAAATTATACCATGATCTAAAATGTATGTGATGATTGAAATAAAAATTTTAACGCAGTCTAAGAAATTATAATTTTCAAGACAAAGCAGGAAGGTAAAATAGCCTCAATAGAAGCAAGTCCTAAATACTTCACTCAAAGTCATAAAACTTGAATATGTAGGCTGTGATAAATTATATATTTATATTGTAATAATATTGTAATACTCAGAATAACCACCAAGAAACCTACACAAAGGGATAAACATTATTTACAAAGTCAAGATGAAATTTTAAAAATATGTTCCAGTAGCACAAAAGGATGAAAGAAAAGAAAACAGAGGAACAAGAAAAAGAGAAAGCAAGCAGAAAACAATTTTTAAAATCTTCAAACTTTTTCTGGAAGAAAATATTGCATTTACATATCCAAAAAGGGATTGGTATCTGGAATACATAAAGAACTCTCAAAACTCTACATTAAAAAATCCAGTAGCCCATCCAGAAAATAGGCCAAAGTCCTGAAGAGACATTTCAATTAAGAGGATATAAACATGTCAAAGGAGCACATGAAATGATGTTCAACATCATGAATGACAGAGAAATACAAATTAAAGCCAAGATGAAGGCCAGGAGCAGTGGTTCACTCCTGTAATCCCAGCACTTCGGGAGGCTGAGGTGGGTGGATCACCTGAGGTCAGAAGTTCAAGACCAGCCTGACCAACATGGTGAAACCCTGTCTCTACTAAAAACACAAAAATTAGCCAGGCCTGGTGGTGCGTGCCTGTAGTCCCAGCTTCTTGGGAGGCTAAGGCAGGAGAATTGCTTGAATCTAGGAGGCAGAGGTTGCAGTGAGCCGAGATCGTGCCATTGCACTCCAGCCTGGGCAACATAGCGAGACTCCTTCTCAAAAAAAAAAAAAAAAGATGAACTATCACTGTATAACTGTCAGAATGGTTAAAATCTGAAAAAAAAAAGAAGAAGAAAACACAAAAATCTGACAAGAAAGCAGAGACACTAGATAAATAATATATTGCTAGTAGGAATATAAAATATTATGGCCACAATGAAAACAGTTTGTCAGTTTCTTAATAAAAATTAAATAGACCAGATGCAGTGGCTCACGCCTGTTATCCCAGCACTTTGGGAGGCTGAGTCAGGTGGATCACCTGAGGTCAGGAGTTCAAGACCAGCCTGGCCAACATGGTGAAACCCTGTCTCTACTAAAAATACAAAAATTCGCCAGGTGTGGTAGTGCATGCCTGTAGTCCCAGCTACTCTGGAGGATAAGGTACAGAATCGCTTGAACCCACGAGGTAGAGGTTGCAGTGAGCTGAGGTCGTGCCACTGCACTCCAGCCTGAGTGATGAGCAAAACTCCGTCTCAAAAAAAAAAAATTAAATATGCTGCTATCATAAAACTCAGTTATCACATTCTTGGACATTTATCTTTTATCCCAGAGCAGTAAAAACACAGGTTCTCAGGTTCACACAAAAACCTGTACTGAAATGTTAATAGTAGCTTTATTTATATTAATCAAAAACTAGAAAAAAAACCCAGAGAACCTTCAATGGATGAATGGTTAAACAAATAAGATAGATCCATTCGACAGAACACTACTCAATAATAAAACAGAATGAGCTCCTAATACACACAAAAACTTAATGAGCCTACAGGTAATTATGCTGAGTGACAAAAGCCAATTCAGAAGGCTACATGCAGCACTATCCTCTTTATATAACATTCTTGAAATGACAGAATTATAGGAATTGAGAAAAGACCGCTAGTTGCCAGGGATTAAAAAGGGGATGGGGCAAGTGGGAACTGGATGTGGTTTCAAAAGAACATGAAGAATCCATGTGTTGATGGAAATGTTCTGTATCTTGACTGTATCAATGTCAATACCTTGGTTATGATATTGTAGTATATTTTTGCAAGATGTTACCATAAAGGGGAATTAGGGAAATGGTATGCAAGATCTCTCTGTATTATTTCCCTCAAGTGAAGGTCAATCCACACTGAGTTCAAATTAAAATTTAATTAAGAAAACAAGACAAAACACTACTCACGCCCGAGTAGAAGAGCCTGCTGCATATGGGACTGCAGAAAGTTTAATATCTATGATATAAAGAATTATAATAATCGGCCAGGTGCAGTGGCTTATGCCTCTAAGCCCAGCACTTTGGGAGGCAGAGGCCAGGATCACGAGGTCAGAAGATCGAGATCATCCTAGCTAACACAGTGAAACCCTGTCTCTACTAAAAATACAAAAAATTAGCCAGTGAGGTGGCATGCGCCTGTAGTCCCAGCCACTCGGGAGGCTGTGGCAGGAGAATTGCTTAAACCTGGGAGGCGGAGCTTTCAGTGAGCCGAGATCACGCCACTGCTGCACTCCAGCCTGGGTGACAGAACAAGGTTCTGTCTCAAAAAAAAGAATTATGATAATCGTTGAGGAAAAAATTAACAACTCAATAGAAAAAATGGGTAAAAATGTAAATAAGCATTTGGCTATCCTCAAATGTAAAAAAAAAAAGAAAATTATATGAAAAGATTTTTTAAAATATTTAATTCCAATAATATAAAAATGAAAAACAGTGACACATTTTTTTCCACACCTACCAAATTAGTCAATTATAAAAAGTCTTTTAAAGCCAAGTGTTTGTGAGGATATGAAATAAATAAAACTATTTTTCTGTTTCTGAAATTGTATACTGCTTCTCCCAAATTTTCAGTTTTGCATTAATGTGTGGCTAAAGTTGGACATATTCTATGACCTTGCAATTCCAATAATCTGTATATTCACCAAAGCACTGTTACAGATGTGTACAAGGTGACATCTACTAGAATGTTCTCAGCAGCATGGTTTACAGTAAAAATGGAAAGAAAAAAGTAAACAATCCAAATGTTCAAGAATGCATAAATTGTATCTTCAGAAAATGGAGTACAATATGACGATGAAAATAGATAAAGCACTTATATCACTTAAAAACCGATCCAGGTGTAGAATATGCAGTTTAAGGATTAAACATTTGGTGAAATATAAAATAGGAAAAAATGACTAAAACAAAACTGAAGCTATTTGTTACATTGAGTGAAGAAAGAGTGAATGCAATTTCAATATTCAGGAGTCTTCAAAAACACAGATAATTTTTAATTTCTTAAACCGAGTGGCAGGTACAAATATATCAATTAATATTATTCTTTAAGTATATGCATATACATGCTATGATATGTCATACAAATATAACACATGTATGACATTTTGTAAATACATATATACTTTTATAACATCAAAAAATATTAACATAAAGATTACAGACTTCAAATTATTACAAATCTGAAATTGAATTTCAATTCTGTTACATTTCAGGCATGTGATCTTGGGCCCTTATTAACCATTGTGAGTTCCTTTTTCCAAATTTCTTAATGACAAGTATATTTAATTCAAAACGTAAAGAATTACTGAAAAAAATCTATAGTCCCTGGAGAAATGTTAATTTTTTCCACTTTCATTCATTCTGCCAATAATTCCTGGGAGGAGGTTCAGTGAGTAGGAAATATTCAACTAAAACACTTTTCTTTTCTAATATTCCTATTTTGTTAAAAACTTTAACATAAAGAAATCAGGCTTGGCAGCACACTGATAAAAAATCCCGAAGGGTTAACTTCCTTCCTAGCGCCTGGGTTTTATGAACAGTACTGAACAGCTGAGGCGGAGGTGGGTGCTGCATGGCAGATATTGGCTCTAGACACCACTTCCAAAATAGTACTCCCAAAGACTTTGTAATCAAACTATTGTTCCCTTTGCAGTAATTTAAGCTTTGTTGTTCTTGTTATTTTGAAAGGAATTTAATTTAGATGGAAATTTAGTCTTTTAAGCAATTTGCCTTACACTGGCCCCTAAATTAAGACCTTAGAAGAAGTCTTTTAAAGTACAAACCACATTTCTTAATATTTCTACCACATATCTATAGCAATCTGTTCTTTAAATGCTTGAAATAAAATTAAATAGACGCACAGGCTTTGCCAAAGCAAAATATAAAAATTAGATTCTGTTCACTTACAGAATGTAAAGATAATATTTCTTAATACATTGTCATATAAGGGGGTGAACACTTTAAACTTTCTGATTCACTAGATATTAAATAGTTATTCTTATACAATAAAATAATTTTTTTTCCTAATTTCTGTGACTTTTCACTTTTTTCTTTTTATCTTCTACAGTACCTGACTTCAACTATTTCATGATGCAAATATTTGAACTTCTCAAAGCTCTATGTTTTTTGTAAACTAACAGCAGGTGATATTACTTTGCCTTGCCCTTCAGACTAAAAAGCCTACGCTAGTGTTTAAATGTGTTCCTGCCCGTTGTGAATAATTACCCAATTTACAAATTTCAGTGCACTTAATAGGCTGTGTCCTCCTTATTTACCTTCAAAATTACAGGTTCTTCTATAATATTGTCCTTTTTACTCAAATGATATAGTAACATGTATTTGTATGTGTGCTGAGGCGCAGAAACCAGTGAGCAACGATCCTACCCTTCCATGATATATAAGCACACTTTAGATTATAGTCACAGTTTTATTTATAAAATTCTATTTTGCAGTGACTCTGCTGTATGAAAGCCAACAATTGGGGAAAAAAACCTCTAAGACTAACAATAAATTAGTTGAATATATGTCACTAAGAAAGCAGGAGAAAACTATTTAGCTTAACACCAAAAATATAGTGGCAACAATATGAGATAATTTGAGTATACAGTCAATAACCTATGGTCATATGGTTGCTGATAAATCCTGGATTGGGAATTCCTAGCAGAGAGGGTGGAGCAAGATGGCTGAATAGAAGGCTCCACTGATCGTCCCACCTGCAGGAACACCAGCTTTAACAACAATCTACACACAAAGAAGCACCTTCGTAAGAACCAAAAGTGAAGTGGGCACTCACCATACCTTGTTTTAACTTCATATCACAGAAAGAGGCACTGAAGGCGTAGGAAAGATAGTCTTTGGTTACTGATGCCGCTCCTCCCTCAATCCACAGCAGCAGCCGCATGACACACAGAGAGAATCTGTACACTTGGGAGAGGAAGAATGCAGTGATGTGAGACTTTACATTGAACTCAGGGCTACCCTGTCACAGCGAAAAGCAAAACTAGGCTGAACTCCGCAGACACCTGTCCACAGAGGGAGCATGTAGGGCAGCCCTAACTAAAAGGAAATTGCACATCCCAGCAGTGGGAACTTGAGTTCTGGCAAGTCTTGCCACTGTGTGCTAAAGTGCCCTGGGGCCATAAATAAACCTGAAAGGCAATCTAGGACACAAGGATTGCAACTCCCAGACAAATCCTTGTGCTGAGCTGGGCTCAGAGCCAGTGAAGTTGGAGGGCACATGACCTACTGAGACACTAGCCTGCAGGCTAAGGGAGTGCTTGCACACCTGCTTCCACAGCTCCAGGCAGCGCAGCTCATGACTCCAAAAGAGACCCCTTGCTTCCACTTGAGGAGAAGAAAGGAAAGATTAAAGAAGACTTTGTCTTACATCTTGGATACTAGCTCATCCACAGTGAAATAAGACACCAGTCAAAGTTGTGAGGCCCCCATTCCAGGCTCCAGCTCCCAGATAAAATTCCTAGACATACCCTGGACCAGAAGGGAACCTGCTGCCTTGAAGAGAAGGGTGAAACTCTGACATGCTGGCCTCAGGTGAGACCCAGACCATCGTGAGCTGCGTTGGCTACGGTGAGAGACTTCTGCTTGAGAAAAGTGAAGGGAAAAGTAAAGTAGACTTTGTCTTGCACTTCAGGCACCAGTTTGGCCACGTGGTTTAGAGCACTAAGTGGGCTTCTGGTGTCCCCAGTTATAGGCTTTGGCTCTTAGATAGCATTTCTGAATCTTCCCTGGGCCAAAAGGGAGCCCCACTGCACTGAAGGGTGAGTCCCAGACCAGGCAATAGTCTCCACAAGCTAACTGAAGAGAGCTTGGATCCTAAAGGAACATCAGTGGTGGCCTGGTAGTACTTCCTATGGGTCTGTGGTGGCAGTGGCCGTGGGGTGAGGATCCTCTGGCTGTGGAAAGGGGAGGAAAGAGTGGGAAGGACTTTGTCTCATGGTGTGAGTGCCTAGCTCAGCCTCAGTACAATGGAACAACACGCAGATTGCTAAGGCTTGTGACTCTAGTATTTAGCTCCTGGCTGGTATCTCTGAACCAACCCTGCCTGGACCAACCTGTTACCTGAAGGGAAGGACACATGTATGGCTGGCTTTGCCATCTGCAGATTGTAGAGCCCTTTGAGCTTTCAGTGAACATAGGCAGTAGTCAGCCAATAGTCACTGCAGGCTGAGGATGAGAACCAGGACTCTTCTGGTTTTGGTTCCGACCCAGTAAAGTCCCACTGGTGGTGGCCACAGGGGTGCTTATGTCACTCTACCCCTAGCTCCAGGTAGTTTAGCACTGACAGATAGACTCTGGGAGAAAGTGGAGGAAGAGAATAAAAGTCTTTGTCTGGTAATCTAGAAAATTCTTTTGTTTCTTAACCAAGACCACTGTATTAGTCCATTTTCACACTGCTGATAAAGAACATACCTGAGACTGGGCAATTTACAAAAGAAAGAGGGTTAATGGACTCACAATTCCACCTGCCTGGGGAGGACTCAAAATTATGGCCAAAGGTGAAAGGCACATGTCACATGGTAGCAGACAAGAGAAGACAACATGTGCAGGAAAACTCCCTTTATAAAACCATCAGATCTTGTGGAACTTATTCACTGTCACAAGAATAGCACAGGAAAGACCCATCCCCAAGATTCAATTACTTCTTACTAGGTCACTCCCACAACACATGGGAACTGTGGGAGCTACAATTCAAGATGATATTTGGGTGGGGACACAGCCAAACCATATCATTCCACCCCTGGCCCCTCCCAAATCTCATGTTCTCATATCTTAAAACCAACCATGTCTTCCCAACAGACCTCCAAAGTCTTAAGTCATTTCAGCATTAACTCAAAAGTCCACAATCCAAAGTCTCATCTGAGACAAGGCAAGTGCCTTCCGCCTACGAGCCTGTAAAATCAAAAGCAAGTTAGTTACTTCCTAGATACAACAGGGGTACAGGCATTAGATAAATACACCCATTCCAAATGGAAAAAATTGGCCACAATGAAGGGCCTAAAGGCCCCATGCAAGTCTGAAATCCAGTGGGGCAGTCAATTATGAAAGCTCCAAAATCATTTCCTTTGACTCCATTTCTCACCATCCAGGTCACACTGATGCAAGAGGTGGGTTCCCATGGTCTTGGGCAGCTCCACCCCTGTGGCTTTGCAGGGTATAGCCTCCCTCCTGGCTGCTTTCACAAGCTGGGCTTGAGTGTTTGTGGCTTTTCTGGGCACATGGTACAAGCTGTCGATGGATCTACCATTCTGGGGTCTGGAGGATGGTGGTCCTTTTCTCACAGCTCCACTAGGCAGCAGCCCAGTGGGGACTGTATGTGGGGGTGCCCATCCCACATTTCCCTTCCTCACTTTCCTAGCAGAGGTTCCCCATGAATGCCCCGTCCCTGCAGCAAACTTCTGACTGGACATCCAGGCATTTCCATTCATCCTCTGAAATCTAGGCAGAGGTTCACAAACCTCAGTTTTTTTTCTTTTAAATGAAGTCTCATTCTGTTGTCCAGGCTGGAGTGCAGTGGTGCGATCTCAGTTCACTGCAACCTCTACCTCCCATGTTCAAGTGATTCTCCTGCCCTAGCCTCCCGAGTAGCTGGGATTACAGGGTACTGCAACCATGCCCAGCTGATTTTTGTATTTTTAGTAGAGATGGGGTTTCACCATGTTGGCCAGGCTGGTCTAGAAATCCTGACTCAGTGATCTGCCTGCCTCAGCCTCCCAAACTATTGGGATTACAGGTGTGAGCCACCATGCCCGGCCCCAAACCTCAATTCTTGACTTCTGTGCACCCGCAGGCTCAACACCACGTGGAAGCTACCAAGGCTTGGGGCTTGTACTCTCTGAAGCCATGGCCAGAGCTGTACCTTGGCATCTTTTAGTAATGGCTAGTATGGCTGGGACACAGGGCACCAAGTCTCTAGACTGGATACAACAGAGTGACCCTGGGCCCGGCCCATGAAACCATTTTTTTTCCTGTGATGGAAGCGGCTGCCACAAAGATCTCTGACATGCCATGGAGACATTTGCCCTATTTTCTTGGTGATTAACATTTGGCTCCTTGTTTACGTATGCAAATTTCTGTAGCTGGCTTGAATTTCTCCTCAGAAAATGGTATTTTCTTTTCTATCACATTGCCAGACTGCAAATTTTCCAAACTTTTATGCTGTTTCTCTTTTAAAACAGAATGCCTTTAACAGCACCCAAATCACCTCTTGAATGCTTTGCTGCTTAGAAATTCTTCTGCCAGATACCCTAAATCATCTCTCTCAAGTTTAAAGTTCCACAAATCTCTAGGGCAGAGGCAAAATGCTGCCAGTCCCTTTGTTAAAACATAACAAGTGTCATCTTTGCTCAAGTTTCCAACAAGTTCTTCATCTCCATCTGAGACCACCTCAGCCTGGACCTTACTGTTCATGTCACTATCAGCATTTTGGTCAATGCCATTCAACATGTCCCTAGGGAGTTCCAAACCTTCCCACATTATCTTGTCTTCTTCTGAGCCCTCCAAACTGTTCCAACTTCTGCATGTTACCGAGTTCCAAAGTAGCTTCCACATTTTTGAATATCTTTTTTTTTTTTTTTTTTTTTTTTTTTTTGAGATGGACTCTCGCTCTGTCACCCAGGCTGGAGTGCAGTGGCGCGATCTCGGCTCACTGCAAGCTCCACCTCCCGGGTTCACACCATTCTCCTGCCTCAGCCTCCCAAGGAGCTGGGACTACAGGCGCCCACCTCCACGCCTGGCTAATTTTTTTTTTTTGCATTTTTAGTAGAGACAGGGTTTCACCGTGTTAGCCAGGATGGTCTCGAAGTCCTGACCTCGTGATCCACCCGCCTCGGCCTCCCAGAGTGCTGGGTTTACAGGCATGAGCCACTGCGCCCGGCCATTTTTGGATATCTTTACAGCAGCACCCCACTCTACCAGTACCAATTTACTTTAGTAGTCCATTTTCACCCTGCTGATAAAGACACACCCAAGATTGGGGAATTTACAAAAGAAAGAGGTTTAATGACTCACAGTTCCACATGGCTGAGGAGGCTTCACAATCACGGTGGAAGAGCAAAGAAAGTCTTACAGGATGACAGACAAGAGAAGTTGTGTAGGGAAACTCCACTTTATAAAACCATCAGATTTCCTGATACTTATTCACTATCACAAGAATAGCACAGGAAAGACCAGTTCCCATGATTCAATTACCTCCCACCAGGTCCCTCCCACAACATGTGAGAATTGTGGGTGCTACAATTCAAGATGAGATTTGGGTGGGGATACAGCAAACCATATCAACCACCAAGGTGGTATATCTATGGATCTGCAAGAACCACAGTGTTACTGGGCTTGGGATGTCCCCTGATGCAGATATTGCTTAGATCACAACACACAAGTTCTTTGAAATACCCTAGAAGCCATCTGAAGAATGATAGGTACAAATAAGTCCAGAATACAAAGACTAAAATAAGGTGTGGTGACTCATGCCTGTAATCCCAGCAGTTTGGGAGGCTGAAGTGGGCAGATTGCTTGAGCTCAAGAATTTGAGACCAGGCTGGACAAGATGGCAAACCCTGTCTTTACAAAAAATACAAAAGTTAGCTGGGCATGTTGGTGTATGCCTGCAGTGCCAGCTACTCAGGAGGCTGAGGTGAAAGGATTGCTAAAGCCCAGGAGGTCGAGGCTAGAGTGAGCCATGATCACACCATTGCATTCCAGCCTGGGTGACAAAGCAGAACTTGTCTAAAAATAAAATAAAATAGAATAAAACCCTAACTTCCAATGCCCAGGCACCAACAACATTCACAAGCATCAAGACCATCCAGAAAATCATGACCTCACGAAGCAAACTAAATATATCGCCGGGGCCAATCCTTCAGAAACAGAAACGTGTAACCTTTCAGACAGTAAATTCAAAATAACTGTTTTGAGGAAACTCAAAGAATTTCAAGATATCACAGAGGAGAAATTCAGAATTCTATCAGATAAATTGAAGAAAGGAATTATTAAAAAGAGTCAAGCAAAAATTCTGGAGTTGAAACATACAATTGACATGCTAAAGAAGGAATCCATCTCTTAATTGCAGAATCAATCAAGCAGAAGAAAGAATTAGTGAGCTTGAAGATAGCTATTTGAAAGTACACAGTCAGAGGAGACAAAAGAAAAAAGAATAAAAAATAATGAAACACATCTACAAGATCTAGAAAATAGCCTCAAAAGGGAAAATCTAAGTTATTGGTCTTATAGAGGAGGTAGAGAAAGAGTGTGGGGTAGGAAATTTATTCAAAAAGATAATAACAGAGAACTCTCCATATTAGAGAAATATATCAAATTTCAAGTACAAGAAAGCTATAGAACCCCAAGCAGATTTAACCCAAATAAGACTATCTTAAGACATTTAATAATCCAACCCCAGAAGGTCAAAGATAAAAGATTCTAAAAGCAGCAAGAGAAGATAAACAAATAACAAACAAAGAAACTCCAATATGTCTGGCAGCACACTTCCTAGTGGAAACCTTGTAAGTCAGGAGAGAATGGAATGACATATTTAACATGTGGAAGGAAAGTAACTTTTACCTAGAATAGTATATTTAATAAAAATATATTTCAAACATGAGGAAATACTTTCCCAGACAAACAAAAGCTGAGTGATTTTGTCAACACTGTACCTGTCCTATAAGAAATGCTAAAGGGAGTATTTTAATAAGAAAGAAAAGAACGTTAATGAGCAATGAGAAATCATCTGAAGGTACAAAACTCACTGATAATAGTAAGTACGCAGAAAATCACAGATTGTTATAACTTATCTTACATAGAAAAATTAAAAGATGATCCAATCAAAAATAACAACTACAACAACTGTTCAAGACATATACAGTAAGATATAAATAGAAACAACAAAAGGTTAACAAGAAGGAGAAGAAGTCAAGGTGCATAGTTTTTTATTTCTTTTCTTTTTGCTTGTTTGTATCTTTATACAAACAGTGTTAAGTTGTTATCAGCTTAAGATAATGGGTTATGAGACAGTATTTGCAAGTTTCATGGTAAGGTCAAACCCAGAAACACTTACACACAAAAAATACAGTTAGAAATTAAATCATACCACCAGAGAACAGCAGCTTCGCTTACAGGAAGACAGGAAGGAAGAAAAATGTAAGAGAAGACCACAAAACAACCAGAAAACAAATAACAAAATGACAGAAGTAAGTCCTAACTTCAAAATAACTTTGAAAGTAAATGAGCTAAATTCCTCAATCAAAAGATGCAGAGTAGCTGAATGATAAAGAGCAAGATCCAATAATCTATTGCCTATAAGAAATACACTTCACCTATAAAGACAAACAGGTTGAAAACAAAGGGATGAAAAAAGATATTCTATTCCAATGAAACCCAAACAGGCCAGGAGTGGGTATACATATAGCAGACAGAGTAGATTTCAAGACAAAAAACCATAAGAGATGAATTAGGTCACCATATATTAATGGAATCAATTCAGCAAAATGAAATAACAATTATAAATATATGTGCACCCAACACTAAAGCTAAACAGATAGATAGACCTCAATACAATAATATCTTGTGAGTTTAACACCACACTTTTAGCATTGGATAGATCATCCAGACAGAAAATCAACAAAGAAATATCAGACTTAATCTGCACTATAGACCAAATGGATCTAGCAGATGTTTACAGAATATTTCATCCAACTACTGCAGAATACACATTATTTTCATCAGAACATAGTCATTCTCAAGGATAGACCATATTTTAGGTTGCAAAACAAGTTGTAAAACATTTGAAATAATATCAAGCATTTTCTATGACCACATGGGATAAAACTTTAAATCAATAAGAAGAGGAAATTTGGAAACTATACAAACACAGGGAAATTAAACAATATGCTCTTGAATGACCAGTGGATCAAGGAAAAAATTAAGAAGAAAATTGAAAAATTTCTTGAAACAAATGAAAATGGAAACGCAACATAACAAAACCTAAGGGAGGGAAACAGCAAAAAAGTACTAAAAGGGAAATTTATTATGGTAAGAGCCTACATCAGAAAAGAAGAAAAACTTCATATAAACAACCTAATGATGCATCTTAAAGAACTAGAAAAACAAGAAAAAAACAAATCTAAAGTTAGTAGAAGAAAAGAAATAATAAAGATCAGGGCAAAAATAAATAAAAGTGAAACAAATAAATAATACTAAAGATCAACAAAACGAAAAGTTTGTGTTTTGAAAAGTTAAACAATATTGACGGCTTCTAGCTAGAGAAACTATGAAGAAAAGAGATAAGGCCCAAATAAACAAAATTGGAGATGAAAAGGAGACATCACAACTGATACCACAGAAATTCAAGGGATCGTTAGTGGCTAATATGAGTAACTATATGCCAATAAGTTAGAAAATCTAGAAGAAATGGATAAATTGCTAGATGCATACAACCTATCCCAATGGAACCACGAAGAAATTTAAAACCTAAACAGACCAGTAATAACTAAGATGATCAAAACTGTAATAAAAAGGCTCCCAGTAAAGAAAATCCAAGAACCTGATGGTTTTACTGCTGAATTCTAGCACACATTTGAGGAAGTGCTAATACCAATCCTACTGCAACTCTTCTGAAAAATATTGTTTTTCAGAACAATATTCAGAGGAGGGAGTGTTTCCAAACTCATTCTATGAGGCCAGTATTACCCTGATAACAAAACCAGACAAAGGCACATCAAAAACAAAAGAAAACTACATGCCAATATCTATAATAAATATTGACGCAAAAATTCTCAACAAAATAATAGCAAACTGAATTCAACAATACATTAGAAAGATCCTTCATCATGACCAAGTGGGATTTATCTCACTTATGCAAGTATGGTGTAAATCAATCGATGTGATACATTATATCAACAGAATGAAGGGCAAAAACTGAATGATCATTTCAATTGATGCTGAAAAAGCATTTGATAAAATTCAACATCCCTTCATGATAAAATATCCTAAAACAACTGGATATAGAAGAAACACACCTCAACATAATAAAAGCTGTATATGACAGACCCACAGTGAGTATCATACTGAATAGTTAAAATCTGAAAGCCTTTCTAGGATCTAAAACATGACAATGATGCCTGTAGTCACCACTGTTAGTCTACATAGTACTGAAAGTCCCTAGTAGAGCAATAAGACAAGATCCTAGAGCAATAAGACAAGATGCTGGAGCAATAAGACAAGATGCTTGATGCTATACCAGGGCAATTAATAAGGCCTTTTGTACATCCACTAGATGTTGGTCTTGGCATAAGCATTAAATATAGGGAAAGTTAACCCATCTCCACAATACAAGTTTATTCCAATGAGGACAAAATACTACCTTCTAATTGCTGGAAAGTCCAATATAATCAACTTGCTAAAAAATGAGTGGCTAGCCCTTCTAGACATGAGGTTATACTGGGGACCAAAAAAATTTGTCTCTGCTGTTGGCCCATTAACGATTGAACAGAACAGAGGCGGTCTTCAGAGCAGCCTCAGTGAAGGTGAGTCAATGTATGGAGTCTATAAATAGTACCCATTTCTGCTATCATAGACATTTTGTACTTTGGCCCATTGGTTACATACTGGGTGGCTGGGGACAGAAGCTGGGTGAGAGCTCCTGGGCATTTTTTTTTTTTTTTACACCTGAGTAGACAAATGCCCTTTGATGAACAGTCTTCCCACTCTGTACTTCATCTGGCAGGTCCATTGACATACACCTTTCCCATATTTCCTCATGGCAGTCATGAAATTTCGTTCTTCCTAAATTCCTAACTATTCAGCCAATAGCCATTGACCACGAATCAATATGGAGTTATAACTCTTGCCACTTTTCAATCCACAGAAAATGAACAATTAACTATGCAGCTAGAAATTCTGCCCACCGGGAAGATTTGTCCTCACCATTACTTTTCAGGTACATTATTGAGAGGGCTATAATGTGCAGCAGTCTACATCACATTGAGTGTTTACTATTCTGCAGAGGCGCACATTTTTATTCCTCAGTCAGATGCTCATATGGAAATCCACAGAAGGCCACATGGCTAGATTGAAAGCGAGGAGAAACACATTCAAGCCAGAAGTTCATGCACACTAATTTGGACCTCCTAGATCTGCTCAAGCCTGGTCTCCTTAATATTATTTCCACATGATGATGGATTGCTGTTGAGTATACCCAGTCTCATGGTATCATCCTCTCATGATAGGCAACAGTTACTTAAAGTCCTATGGGACTTGCACTGAACCTCTAGTAGAACTCAGGAACATGGGTATATGCAAAAAAGGAGATGACTGTTTTGCCAAACATCTAGGGGTCTGTACTGGTATGATCCTATCCTATTGGAGTTTGCTGGAGGCTCTGAAGAGAATCCCATTTGCCATAAGTGCTTCGGTTACCATGGGATATTGTGGGTTTCAAGGCCCAGATGTAAAAGAAGCTTTACCAACCTGGGCCTAATGCAGAGCCTTTTCTTGTTCTATGTCTCACTCAAAATTGCAGCCTAAGGAGATAAATGGCAAATTGATTGGGTGGGCTCCCAGAACATGTTATATGTTGTCTACAATTTTTTTAAAAATCTACCTATACTGTGCTATATTTTAGTAACAGGAGATACAACATGCAGTACCTTATCTTCCACTTTGGAGGGTGCTATTATCTGAATGTTTGTGTCCTCCACCCCCAAAATGCATATGTTGAAATCTTAACCCCCAGTGTGATGTACTGGGAGATGAGTCTTTGGGAATTGATTAGGTCATGAGGGCATAACCTTCATAAATGGAATTAGTGTCCTTATAAAAGAGGCCCAAGGGAGCATGCAGTTGTCTTTTTTGCTATGTAAAAACACAGCAAGACAATGCCACCTATGAATCAGAAACCAAGCCCTAATCAGGTGCTGATGCTGCCAGTGTCTTTATCTTGGACTTCCCAGCCTCCAGAACTTGGAGAAATAAATTTCTATTGTTGGTAAGCTTCTCAGTTTACAGTATTTTGTTATAGCACCCCAAATGGACTAAGACAGAGGGGTAGATTAAATATACCTCAGATGCCTGGATACTCACATTTCTACAAGCTGCTGGGCTTTTGAATTTTCACAGGGTTTATCCCCACCTCGACATTGGCATTTATATTTTCTGCTAAGGCATTTTAAGCCTTCTTTACTTCCTGCTCACCAGGTTCAATTAACGTGACATCATTAATGAAGTAGAGCAGTGAAATACTCTGTAGTGAAAACTTTTACAGCCTAGCCTAGGGCTGTTTCTGTGGGTTCTTGTAAATTAGTCAGGGGGAAAATGAATATTTTCCAGATTAAATGCAAGGTTAAGGACCTATGCTGATTTTCTCCATTAAGATACCACATCTGAAACAACAACTAATATTGGAATAATCTCTGGTTACTTTAATTATATGTGCAGTTAGAATCTCTAAGATCATTATTTACTGCAAAGGAAAGCAGGAAAATTAGATAGAATTCTGAGATGAATCACCATTCTCTTGCATTTTTAACCCTTCATTGTGGTCACAGTCTCTGTGGTTTGTCCAGAGCCACAGTACTGCTCTCTGTGTACAATACTTAGAGCAGAGTCATTTCATGCCATTGACTTTTCTCTCCCTACTGTGACAGTCTTCACTCCTTGGTTCAGAGAGTCAGTACAGGGGTTCTGTCAGTTACCAAGTACAGCTACTCAAATTATATTTAGGAACTGAGGAAATAACCACTGTGATCCAAACCTCTGCCAAAACTCCATTCTTCACCTGACGACCTGGTGTGATTAGGCTTTGTGTCCCCACCCAAATCTTATCTTGAATTGTGATCCCCAAAATTCCCAGGTGTCAAGGGAGAGACCAGGTGGAGGTAATTGAATCATGGGAGTGGTTCCCCCATGCTGTTCTCATGATAGTGAGTGAGTGCTCATGAGATCTAATGGTTTGTTAGAGGCTCTTCCCCCTTCACTTGGCACTTCTCCCTGCCACCTTGTGAGGAAGGTGCCTTGCTTCCCCTTCATCTTCTGCCATGATTGTAAGTTTCCTGAGGCCTCCCCAGCAATGCTGAACTGTGAGGCAATGAAGCCTTTTTCCTTTATAAATTACCCAGTCTCAGACAGTTTTTACAGCAGTATGAAAATGGACTAATACACCACCTTTGTGCTCCACCGTGACTGTCATACCACAGGGGTGCCTTTGTTTACCTGGAGCCAGTGCACCTACAGCCAGTGTCTCGTGTCCCTGGAATGCCCAGATAGTTCCCTTCCCCACAGCACAGTAAGCTGACTAACTGAATCCACACCTCTTTTGAGCAATGCTTAAAGAGTATTTATAAAGTGTACTTTGGCTGTGTCACATGATTCTTTCACAAGGGGATGTGGCCTACATTTCAATCAGGAGCTCTGTTCTGAGAATCAATCTGGTAACGATTAGAAGCTATGACTCTACAAAATTGTAACTTACATCAAGATCCAGGTTTTTGGTCTCCAGATTTAAACATTTTGCTGTTACATTTATCAACTTTATTTTAGTAGCATGTTGATTTATTTTTTTCTTGCTGGAGATACTGTAATCAATTAGCTAATTCTCTTAAATTGAAGCATTCTGATGAAGCTTCCACTTCTGGCAAAAATGGAGTAATGAAAACAAGATTTATCCTCCTAATTGACACAGCCAAAAAGTGGACAAAATATTTGCAATATATTATTTTCACAGCTGAAATCTAGACTGTTCTTGTTATTTTCTTTGGCCAAAATAACATTCACTATAAACTTAACTAAAAGAAAACCACAAACTCTTGTAAAGTAGAAGTAGTACTGACATTATTCTCTGGTGTGAAAAACTAATAATAAAATCAGAAAATAATTCTGTGAGAAAATTTTAAAAAGAAAAAAATATTGTGGTATGAGAGTTGTTCAACTTAATAATAAAATTACCATTAATATGGAGACCTTTGTGAAATAGCACAAGTATTCTTTGAAAAGTTTGTATGAAAATGCCTATATATATTACATATACACACACAATTATAATATACATATATTTTACATAACATTTTATATAACACAAATATATGTAACATTAACAAATTATATATTTGACTCAAAATTTTGGAGAATGAGCAATAAAATAAAGGAAAGGAAATGAGAATGCAAGAATAGATATTGATAAAATTTAATGAGTTATCTAGTGAATTATCTCTATTTTCTAATGCAGAATAAATGGGAAGAATAAATAAATCTAAAAGCTGAATTTTTGAAAAATTCATTCACAAAACATAGCATTTCTACCTAATTTAATTTTAAAAAATCAGGTTTAAACTATTAAGTACTGAAGAAAGAAAAAAATAGGATAGCAGGAAATCCCTAGAATAAGTTTAAAAAATCATAGTAGAATAATTTTCTTAATATGTTACTAATATATGTTTATACTGGATGAAATAAATACAGAATACGTTATTGGAAAAATTTGAGTTTCTAAAATGATCCTAGTAATGATAGAAAATCTAACCAGCTTCATTTTATATGAGAAAATGTCAATGTTTTACCTTAATACAAAGCACCTGGCCAAAACAAGATTTCTATCAACATCTCTTTCAAAGCAAGATGATTTCAATACAGGATATTAAAAAATAGAAAGAAATCAAATATACAAGCATTTGACCAATTTTCCAACAATTTTTCTTTAAAGAAAAACTCAATGAAATAAGAATCAATGACTACTTTCTTTCAATGTGACAAGATACATTAAATTAAATGTTTTGAAATTCATACAATGATTTATTATATAGCAGTAAAACAAACAAGAAAGTTCTTTAGACTCTAATGGGCAAGTTCCCGGGTTTTGATTACTAAAAACAATATAGTTTAAGTGAATATCATTTATAAAGAGTATTTCCAAATTTTGGGAAAAATACATCAAACTTCAAAAGCTTACTAATTTGTACATCAAAAAAACCCTGGTATCTCACTATGGTTTCATTTTACATTTCTTATGTAACAAGGAAAATTGAAGTTTTCCTATGTTAAAGAATAATGTGTCTCCCTTTTTCAAAAACTCTCTCTAGATTTTCAGCCCTTATCCATGTTTCTATGGGGATGTTGGTATTTTTATTGATTTATCAGCACTTTTTACGTGTTAGGAATATTTACCCTGTTGTATCTGTTCAAAACATTAAAATTTTTCTGGCTGGGTGTGGTGGCTCACGCCTGTAATCCCAGCACTTTGGGAGGCCCAGGTGGGTGGATCACGAGGTCAGGAGATCGAGACCATCCTGGCTAACATGGTGAAACCCTGTCTCTACTAAAAATACAAAAAATTAGCCAGACGTGATGGCGGGTGCCTGTAGTCCCAGCTACTTGGGAGGCTGAGGCAGGAGAATGGCGTGAACCCGGGAGGCGGAGCTTGCAGTGAGCCAAGATCGCACCACTGCACTCCAGCCTGGGCTTCAAAGCAAGACTCCGTCTCAAAAAAATAAAATAAAAATAAAATTAAAAAATTAAAAAAACTTTCTTTATATTTTTAAGTTTTCTTCACTATTTTTGAGTTCATTCCTTGGTTTTGTTGTTGTTTGCTATTTTAAATAGGACCTTAACTTGACTTTTGTCTTCAAAAATTTTTTTGTGTTAATGAAGGCTATTAATTTCTGAATATTATTGTTTTCACTTAGCCCATTTACTGATTTCTACTTATAATTTGTTTTTCTGCTTTTCAGTAATGAAATTATGTTGTCTTAGAATAATAATAATTCTACCTCTTTTTTTATAACTCTATGCTTCTAATTTTTCCCCTCATCAGACTGCAGTGATTGTGACCAGAGCAGTATTAAATAGTACTCTGTACAAGGTTAAATAGTACATTTAGCCTTTTCCTGATGTATTTAATGTTTAATTTAAATTTGCAACTGTTGCTTTTAATCTTATTGTATATTATATTAAAAACATATCTACTTCTATTTTATCATCACACATTTTTACAAAGAATATTTTGAACTTTAGAATACTACTTCAGTATGAATGAAGATCATTTAATTTTTACTATAAGGCTATGAATATGATGAATTATATTACTAGATTCCCTGATGTGGTTTGGCTCTGTGTCCCCACCCTAATCTCTCCTTGGATTGTAATAATCCCCATGTGTCAAGGGTGGGACCAGGTCAAGATAATTGCATCACGGGTCAGTTTCCCCCATGCTGTTCTTGTGATAGTGAGTTCTCTTAAGATCTGATGATTTTATAAAGGGCTTCTTCCTTCGCTCAGCAATCATTCTCTCTCTTGCCACCTTGTGAAAAGATGCCTTTTGCCATGATTATAAGTTTCCTGAGGCCTTCTCAGTCATGCAGAATTGTGAGTCTTTTGTTTATGAATTACCCAGTCTCGGGTATTTCCTCATAGTAGTGTGACAATGGACTAATATATTCCCTAATTCCAAAAAATTCTTGCATTGTTCAATTCACCTCAATTTTGTCATGTTTTATTAATGTTTAAAAGTATTGCTGGATTCTATCTGCTAATAGAATTTTGTTTACTATTTATAAAAAATTGGTCTGAAAGGTATTTTTGGATTAATTTTTTATTTTTATTTTCTTTTATTTTTCTTCATATAAGTTAGATTTCATTCTCTTATATGAACTAGAATAGTGTAACTGCCATTAAAATGTTATTCTTTTTATAAGCAAATAATGAGGGAGTTCATTACCACCATACCTGCCTTACAAGAGATCTTGAAAGGAGCACTAAATAGAGAAAGGAAAGACCACTAGCAGCTAACACAAAAACTTAAATATATAGACCAGTGACACTAAAGCAACCAAACGAATAAGCCAGCATAATAACCAGCTAACAACACAATGGTGTCATCAAATCCACACATGTCAATACTAACCTTGGATGCAAAAGGGTTAATGTTCCACTTAAAAGGTACAGCATGGCAAGCTGGATGAAGAAGCAAGATGCAATGTTGTGCTGTCTTCAGGAGACCCAACTCACATGTAATGACACCCATAGGCTCAAAATAAAGGGATAGAGGAAAATCTACCCAGTAAATGGAAATAATAAAAAAGCAGGAATTCCAATCTTAATTTCAGACAAAACAGACTTTGTATCAACAAAGATCAAAAGACACAAAGAAAGGCATTACACAATGGTGAAGGGCTCAATTCAACAAGAAGATCTAACTATTCTAAATATATGTACACCCAACACAGGAGCACCAAGATTCATAAAGTGAGTTCTTAGAGACATACAAAGAGATGTAGACTCCCACACAATAATATTGGGAAACTTCAACACTTCACTGACAGTATGAAACAGATCATCAAGGCAGAAAATTTACAAAGATATTTAGGACCTGAATTCAACATTGAACCAAATGAATCTGATAGACCTCTACAGAACTCTCCACCCCAAACCAATAGAATATACATTCTTCTCATTGCCCCATGGCACATACTCTAAAATCAACCAACTGAAATCATAGCAAACACACACTTGGATCATAACACAATAAAAATAGAAGTCAAGATTAAGAAAATCACTCAAACCATGCAATTACGTAGAAATTAAGCAAATATTCTGAATGACATTTGAGTAAATAATGAAATTATGGCAGAAATCAAGACGTTCTTTGAAACTAATGAGGAGAAAGATACAACATACCAGAATCTCTAGGACACAAGTAAGGCATTGTTAAGAGGAAAATGTATAGCACTAAATGCCAACATCAAAAAGTTAGAAAGATCTCTAATTAGCAACTTAACATCACAACTGAAAGAATTAGAGAAGTAAGAACAAATCAATCCCAAAGCTAGCAGAAGACAAGAAATAAGCAAACTCAGAGCTGAACTGAAGGAAATTGAGACACACACAAAAAAATGACTTAAAAGATCAATGAATCCAGGAGTTGTTTGTTTGAAAAAGTTAATAAGATAGATAGGTCACTAGCTAGACTAATAAAGAAGAAGAGAGAAAGGAGCCAAATAAACACAATTAGAAATTATGAAGGGGATGCTACCACTGACCCCATAGAAATAAAAATAACCATCAGAAACTACTACAAACACCTCTATGCACACAGACTAGAAAACCTAGAAGAGATGGATAAATTCCTGGACACAAACATTCTCCCAAAACTGAACAAAGAAAACTATTGATTTCCTGAACAAACCAATAATGAACACTGAAATTGAATAAGTAATAGCCTACCAATTAAAAAAAAAGCCTAGGACCAGAAGGATTCACAGCTGAATTCTACCAGATGTACAAAGAAGAGCTGGTACCATTCCTACTAAAATTATGCCAAACAATTGAGGAGGAGGGGAGGACGCTTCCCTAACTCATCCTATGAGGCCACTATCATTCTGATATCAAAACTTGCCAGAGACATAACAAAACAGAAAACTTCAGGCCAATATTCTTGGTGAACATTCATGGAAAAATCTTCAACAAAATACTGGCAAACTGAATCCAGCAGCATATCAAAAAGCTAATCCACCAAAATCCAGTTGGCTTCAGCCTCAGGATGCAAGGTTGTCTCAACATACACCAATCAATAAATGTGATTCCTCATATAAACAGAACTAGAGACAAAAACCACATGATTATCTCAATAGATGCAGAAAAGGCTTTCAATAAAATTCAACATCCATTCACGTTTGAAGCACTCAATAAACTAGGTACTGAAGGAAAAATACCTCAAAATAGTAACAGCCATATAAGACAAACCCACAGCCAACATCATACTGAATAGGAAAAAGCTGGAAGCATTCCCCTTGAAAACTGGCACAGGACAAGGATGCACTCTCTTGCCACTCCTATTCAACATAGTATTGGAAGTTCTTGCCAGGGCAATTAGGCAAGAGAAAGAAATAAAGTGCATTCAAATAGGAAAAGAGGAAGTCAAACTATCCCTTTTTTCAGATGACATGATCCTATATATCTAGAAAACCCCATAGTCTCAGCCCAAAAGTTTCTGAAGCTGATAAACAACTTCAGCAAAGTCTCAGGATACAAAATCAATGTGCAAAAATCACTGGCATTCCTATACATTAACAAGAGTCAAGCCAAGAGTCAAATCACAAATGAACTTCCATGTACAATTGTCACAAAAAGAATAAAATACCTAGGAATACAGCTAACCAGAGAGAGTAAAGATCCCTACAGTGAAAATTACAAAACACTGCTCAAAGAAATCAGGGAAGACACAAACAAATGGGAAAATATCCTGTACTCATGGATAGAAAGAATCAGTATCATTAAAATTGCCATACTGCCCAAAACAATTTATAGATTAAATGCTATTCCTACCAAACTACCAACAACATTTTTCACAGAACTAGAAAATACTATTTTAAAATTCTTATGGAACCTAAAAAGAGTCTGAGTAACTAAGGCAATCTGAAGCAAAAGGAACAAAGCTTGAGGCATCATACTACCTGACTTCAAACTATACTACAGGGCTTCAGTAATCAAAACAGCAGGATACTGGTACAAAAACAGACACATAGACCAATGGAAAAGAATAGAGAGCCCCAAAATAAGGCCACACACCTACAATCATCCAATCTTTGACAAAGCTGACAAAAACAGGCGATATGGAAAAGACTCACTATTCAATAAATGGTGCTGGGCTAACTAGCTAGCCATATGCAGAAGACCGAAAGTGGATCCTTTCCTTACACCATATCTGTAAATCAACTCAAGATGAATTAAAGACTTAAATATAAAACCCAAGTCTATAAAATCCCTGGAAGACAATGTAGGCAATACCACCCTGGACATAGGAACAGACAAAGATTTCATGACAAAGATGCCAAAAGCATCATAACAAAAGCAAAAATTGACAAATGGGATCTATTAAACTAAAGAGTTACTTGCACAGTGAAAGAAACTATCACAGAGTTAACAGACAATCTACAGAATGGAGGAAAAGTTTTGCAAACCATGCATGTGACAAAGTTCTAATATCCAGCATCTATAAGAAACTTGAATTTACAAGAGAAAAACAACCTCTTTAAAAAGTGAGCAAAGAACATGAACAGATAGTTTTCAAAAGAAGACATACATGCGGCCACCAAGCATAAGAAAAAAAGCTTAATATAACTGATTATTAGAGAAATGCAAATCAAAACCACAATGAGATACCATCTCTCACCAGTCAGAATGGCTATTATTAAAAAGTCAAAAAATAACAGATGTTGGCGAGGTTGTGGAGGAAAGGGAATGCTTATACACTGTTGGTGGGAATGTAAATCCGTTCATCCATTGTGGAAAGCATTATGGAGATTCCTCAAAGAGCTAGAAGCAGAATTACCATTCAATCCAGCAATTCCATTACTGGGTATATACCCAAAGGAATATAAAGCATTCTGCCATAAAGACACATGCATGTATATATTCATCACAGCACTATTCACAATGGCAAAGACATGGAATCAACCTAAATGCCCATCAATGACAGATTGGATAAAGAAAATGTGGTACATATACATCATGGAATACTAGATAGCCATAAAAAAGTATGAGGAACATGGTTGGAGCTGGAGAGTATTATCCTTAGCTAACTAGCGCAGGAATAGAAAACCAAATATCATATGTTCTCATTTATAAGTGGGAACTAAATGATAAGAATTCATAATGCAAAGAAGGGAACAACGTACACTGTGGACAATTGGAGGGTGGAGGCTGGGAGAAGGGACAGGAGCAGAAAAAATAACTATTGGGTACTAGGCTTAGTACCTGGGTGCTGAAATAATCTATACAACGAATTCCCATGACACAAGTTTACCTATATAACAAACCTGCACATGTACCTCTGAACCTAAAATAAAAGTTTTAAAAATCAAAATAATAAATAAAATATCTTTTAAACAAATTTTATAGACATTACCTTAAAACAATCTAGATCTGATACTCTTGATAAAGATGCCATTAACAACTCTTCCTATGAAAATTGACCTATTTAAATTTCTAATTAGTCTAGAGTCAATTTTGTTTAATTATATTATCCTAGAAACATTTTATAATTTTTAAATACATTGTTTTTAAGTATGTTACATATTCTCAGGCAATGTAGGCTCTTATGAACCTCTTAGTAGCACCTGACTAGGACTTTAATATGGTGTGAATAAAATGGTGATGGTGGACTTTACCTTGTTCCTGACTATGCACAGAGGGTGTTAAATATTTCACCATAAACAAGAGTGTTCATTTATAGGATTTTTACAGATAACTTACATTGAAGGCAAGGACCAAACCAAAGTCTATCTAGCTTCAAAGTATACTCCTTTTTTTCACACAAGTTCATTCTTCCACTGTCTGAAACATACATGGGAATGTTCTAAAAAATAAGTCTATTTGGATACAGCTATTTCTAGAAACTTGCTATTCTGCTGTAAGACACAGAATGTCTCATTGAAATGAATTAAAAACAGACCATAATTTTCACATTACAAATATTAAAGGAAGTTCAATATCAAAGATCAAGTTTCATGAAGACCCTTTGATTGTAACTGGTTCACCCTCATCTAATCTTATATGCAAGAAAAGTTAGTTACTTCTCCAAGTACACAGTCACAGAATTTGTTCTAAAACTTGCAACAAAAATACTATACCCAGGATTAGCTACGAAATTTGTAAGATCCAGTGCAAAATGAAAATATGTGTGTGGGGAGAAGGGTTGTTTGAAAATTATTAGAAATTTTGAAACGACAACACCAGAGCATTATACTAAGCATGGTGCTCTTCTAAGTGCAGAGCCTTATGTGGTTTCTCAGGTTACACACCCGTGAAACCATCACTGACCACCCTACACATCTCTTTTATAAAACCACAAGATGTTACAGCTCACAGGGGCCTCAGCGATTAATCTTGACTTCATCGAAGTTTGAAATAAATATCTTAGGTTATACTTTCAAAATGTCTTGTTTTGGTACATTAGGTGGGGTGGGAGATGGGGGGGTGGGTGACCAGGGCAATTGACAGCAGTCCTAAACGTTCTAGATTCACATTGTAATCTGGGGTCTGCTGTGTCTAATTTTGTTTTTGCCTCACTCTCAGTTTGCCACACATCCCTGATTGGCTTGCTTGTACATTTGGGGAAGACTGTTCAGCAGTCGCTCTGTTCTTCATGCTGCATGAACTCCGAAGATGCTTATGTTCTCTTCCCCACTTGAGTTGTTTATACAATCTCTACAATTAAGCTGTTTTCATACCATACGGATCTTAGTTTTGGCACCAGCTATCATTGAAAAAATTACCACATAGATGTTCTTACAAAGTAAGAACAAAGATTTCCACGCACATTAATAGTTTAAAGCCAGTAAGTAGAAAAGGGCAGGTGGGTTGTTGGGGCAAGCTTAGTAACGGCACCTAACCCATGAGCTACAGAATGGAAGCTACTAAAAAATGGTAAAATTATATTGTTTGTTTCAGCAAAAATGGCTGGCCTCAATAGGCATTTTACAAGGAGGGTAGTGGTTTACTACTGGTTAGCAAATTTTTGTCAACTAGCTTCTTATTTATTATGCAGAACCATTGCATAAATGTCCACCATGCAGTATCTAAAGACTGTACATCAAGATTGGTGTCACTGAAAAACACTGACTTTAAATACTTTCATTTAGCCCTCTGAACCGATTAAGCCTCATTTTTACTTTGAGTGGTGGTAGGACACGTTGTCCTTGATGAATAATTGTCATTTGGATTCTAAAACCATTTTAAATCACTAAACATATGAAACTGCTTATGGAAATAACCAGCACTTACTCTTCTATTGAAAAAGACAGAGAAATCGTGGTATAAACCCATTAAATCCTTTCTCTACATTCAAAATCAAGTACCAGTGTTCTAACGTGCCACATAGGCCTCCTTTCTATCTGCAATAGAAATTATCTATGATATTTTTAAAATTTGCAACAGTTTAGTTTTCAGTTTACTTTTATAATTACATTGTCTGAACTTTTTGCATATATTAGGATCATACAATGATAAATACTATGATATAAATATCATACAATGATAAAATACTATGATAAAATTATCTTTATCCATGGTTCCACATTTCAACTCAGACTGAATAATGGAAATGCATCTATTCTTTTTCAAAACGAAGACACCATTTTCAGCTTAGGTTTGAATGAAATTAGTACAAGCACATATATTTCATGTATCTGTCCATTGTTACACTGGCGGCTTGAAGGCTTGAAGTCGAAATAGAACTACCTCCTCTTTTTATGATTAGAGAAAGTGAAGCCCCCAAATTGAAGTAACCTACTCAAGGGCATGCAATTGGTACCTGGCAAAGTATTAGGATTTCTGACTTTAAGTAATTGCTATAATATAGTGCCATCTTGATATCATGCAAAATAACAACAATAATAATACATCAAAGTAACTTGTTCTATTTATTCACTGATTTATTGGAAGTTACAATAATGTGATTTAATCATCTGATTGCTTTAGCCAAAATATAGGTAGAGCCCCAATTATCTTAAAACACTAGGTTATAACTGAAAAGTTCAAAAACTATATATAAGGAAGAGCATGTACAATATTTTTTAAATGGTGTTGAATTCTGGATAATAAAAACGCAGGTGCTTTTCTTTTCTTTTTGGTTCTTTTCTGGACTTTTATATACCTTGCTATCACTTTCAGAAAATCATAAGGGCTTGGGAAGGCCAGTGTGTTTGGCAGAGCTTCTCCCCACAAGAGGGGTGTTGGGGGAGATGGGCTGCCTCTGTGCGTTGCTCACATTGGGAAATGTGGGCTCCCCAAGGCAAGGAGACAGCAAAACTGCAGATGTTTTTGTGATCTGTGAGTCAAGCTTTCCCTGAATCTTCCTGAATCTTCATGGAAGTTATTAAATTCATGAAAACATGAGTGTGATTGGGTTTTTAACATAGTAAAATAGTATCAGAGCCCAGATCTGCATATCAATCAGCACAAAGCTGAATTAAATCATTGTACACAGATGCAGAAGTGGAGACCAAGACCAAGCACTCAGAGAAAACATTGGGGGAAGATGCTGAAGTCACAAAAGCTGGGAAATTGAGCATTTACCTTTCACTCTAAGGAGTTAGGGCGCCCCAAATTGCATCTGGGTTATATCTGGAGGTCAGAGGAGAGGAAAACTGGAAGGCATATTGAGAAGACTAGAGATGGACTCAGAGGAGGTAGTATTGATCCTTGGAATACTGTTTCCAAATCAGAGGTAAGATGTGAAATACGAGGTTGGTGTCCCAGTTTTTGAAAGGATGTACTGTTCAAGAGCAGTTATTTTAGACAGAGGGCCTGATATGAACTCACTAGAGTGATGAAATTGAGTTGGAAAGGGAGTAAAGAAAAAGAAGAAAGGATGCAGTTAAGGAAAGAAAAAAGGAACGTGGAAAGAAGTGTAACATCACGCCCTTTACAAGTGAAGAAATGAGAGTAATTAGAGAGTAAGCAACCTACTCATGCTCTCACAAATAGTGTGTGGTGAACTAGGATTGGAATCTAGAACTCGCGCGCTTAACCACTAAGCTCTTTAGCCTGCCCAGAAAATATCTGTAGAAAAGATGGCAAAAAATAAAACTGGAATTGTTCAACATCACAGCCTTGGCTGACCTGCATATGTATAGCGAGATGGAACCAGAGAACTACAGTGGATGCAGATATGACTCAACTGCCTGATATGGTAGCTTCCAGTGACTCTTGTATTATAACTGTGTTTCCCACAGTGAATATTTGTTGCTCAAAAAAGTACAAAAGAGAAATAACAGGGTTTAAAAGAAATTTCTGCTCCTGTTGAAATACAGTCATGTATTGCTTCTTGATGGGGATACATTCTGAGAAATGCATCATTAGGTGACATCGTCATTGTGCGAGTATCACAGAATGTACCTACACAAGCCTAGATGGTATTGCCTACTACACACATAGGCTACACACCTGGTATAGCATACTGCTCATAGGACACAAACCCGTGCAGCATGCTACTGTATCAAATACTGTAGGCAATTGCAACACAATGATAAGTATTTGTGTATGTAAACCTATCTGCACATTGAAAAGGCACAATAAAAATACAGTATAAAAGATTTAAAAATGATACACCTGTATCAGGCACTTGCCACAAATGGAGCTTGCAAGACTGGAAATTGCTCTAGTTGAGTCAGTGAGTGACTGATGAGTAAATGTGAAGGTGTATGACATCACAGTACATTCTTATATGACTGGCAGTGCAGTAGGTTTGTTTACACCAGCATCACCACAAACACAAGAGTAATGCATTGCACTAGGATGTTAGGATGGCCAAGACATCACTAGGAGATAGGAATTTTTCTGCTACATTATAAACTTATGGGACCACTGTTGTATATGCAGTCTATCATTGATCAAAAACTTATGCAGTGCACAACTGTACATTAAAAAAGTGATATATGCATACAAGCGATGAACAATCCAAAGAAGAAATTTAGAATAAAATTCCATTCATAATAGTATCAAAACAAATGCTAATAATTAAGTCTAACAGAAAGAAGTGAAGACTTCTACATTAAAAATCACAAAACTCTGTTGAGAGAAATCAAAGAAGATATAAATAAGTGAATATACATTCCATGCTCATGAATTGAAAGGTTCAATATTGTTAAGTGGCATTTCTTCCCAAATTAATCTGAAGTTTCAATTCAATCCCTTTCAAAATTCCAACAGGCTTCCCCCACCAGCTATACACAAACAAATCTAAAAATTTATATGGAGATGAAAAACATATAGAATCGCCAAAGTAATTTGGAAAATGAAAAAGTTGGAGGGCTTTATGTAACAATTTCACAACTTAATATAAATCTCCAATTATCAAGATGGTAAGGATAGACATATCAAAAATGGAAAAGAATTGAGAATCCAGAAATACATATTTATATTTATAGTCAATTTATTTTTGACCAAGTTGCCAAAAATATTTGCTGGAGAAAGGACAGTCTGTTCAACAGATGGTGCAGGGACAATTGGATATCCATATCCAAAAAGATGAACTTAGACCTACACCTCACAACACCCACAAATTAACTCCAAATGAATCATGAACTTAAATGAAGTAGCTAAAACAGTGAAACTTGTAGAAAAAAAATAGGAAAAAAATGTTGAGAGCTTGGGTTAGGCAACAATTTCTTAGATATGACACTAAAAACATAGTTCATAAAAGAAAAAAATAACCTCACCAAACTTCAAAGTTCAAATTTTACCTTTTAAAAATGACCATGAAGAAAATAAGAAGATGAGTAACAGACTGGGGGAAAATGTTTGCAAAACATTTGTCCAATAAAGGATCTGCAGTGCGAATTTGCAAAGAACACTTACAAATCAAGAAGAAACATAAAGAAAAATAAAATGGGAAGAAAATGGGAACTGACATACAGAAGAAGGTATACGAATGTCTAATAAGTATATGAAATGAAGTTCAATATTATTACCCATTAGGAAAATGCAGATCAAAACCACAATGAGATACAACTTCATGCCTACAAGAATGGATATCCTGACTTGATCAGTATGCACTCTGTATACATAAATACCTTCTCATGTACCCCATAAATTTGCACAAATAAAAAAATAGAAATCAAAGAAAGAGCAGTTATAATAAGTGAGACAGACTAAAATAAATATTGGCAAGAATGTGGAGAAACAAATGTCCTCATATATATTTTTCTGGGAATGTAAAATGGTGTAGCCACTTTAGAAAACAGTTTAGCAATTTCTCAACAAGTTAAACATAAAGCTACCATATGGCCCAGCAATTCCACTGCTAGGTGTCTACCCTAGTGAAATGAAAATGTGTGTCCATATTAAGAACTTGCATGTGAGTATTCATATCACCGTTATTTTTAATACCCACAAACTGAAAATAACTGAAATGCTCATCATCTGGGAGTAGATAGACAGATGTGACACATACACATAGTAGAATACTATTCAACAGTAAAAGAACAACAATCTACTCACATATGCTGCATCATAGATGAACCTCAAAAATGTTGGCCAGGTTAAAAAAAATAGACACAAGAGAACACAAAGTATATGATTCCATTTACATGAAATGTCCAGAATAGATAACTCTATAGAAACAGGAAATAGATGAGAGGTTTTCTGGGCTGAAGGTGGGAATGGAGAATTATTATAAATAGGAATGGGGGGTGTTATATAGGTAAACATTCTAAAACTGACTTTTGATGATAACTTCACCATTTGGTGACGTTATTAAAGTTCATTTAATTGTACATACTTAAAATGTTTTGATATATAAAAACATATCTCAGTGAAATTGTTAAGGAAAATGATATATGCATGGTAGATTAATTAATTTTGATATTAATTGCTGTCTTTTTCTCAATAAATAGAATCAGAATTTTTTATGCCACAAATGATCAGTGTTATTAGTTAGATCTGCAGAAGCCCAAATCTGCATATTAATGAACACAAAGCTGATATATTGAAACACATTTGGTTTGGAAAATTTTACTTCCTGTGCTCTTAAGATTTTTAATATTTTAATAACTGGGGAGATTATTTCTCTACTTAGCAATGCTGAGCTCAGAATGGTAAATCAATGAAAAAATGGTGTTTAATACAAAGTAACTTTGGAATTATTGTCTAATATACTATTACTAAAGAGTTATCTAAAAATAGATATTAATTTTCAAGTAATTTTAAATAAAATTAAATTATTTATTTAATTTTTGGAGACAAGGTCTTGTGATGTCACCCAGGCTAAGTACACTGGCATGTTCTCAGCTCACTGCAACCTGGACCTCCTGGGCTCAAGCGATCCTCTGCCCTTAGCCTCTTTAGTAGCTGGAACTACAGGAGTCAGGAGTGTGCCACCACACCCAGGTAATCAAGTAATTTATGATTTTTTTCTAACTCACAGAATTCTGAATTTTATGCCTAGAAAGAATTTGATGATCTGTCAATTGTAGATAAAATCAAAACTGTATAACATTTATTTTGTCACTTTCAAGTAAGACTGAAAAAATAGAAGAAAAGTTCTTCCATCATAAGATAAAAAAGAGAATAGATAACTGGTAAAGGAAAATGCTACATCTAATTATGATGAAATAAACACGTAACATGGCAGAATCAAACCGTGAAGGCAGTGCTGGCTTTGTGGGCACAGGACTTGTGCAGTCACAGAAGGCCCATACTCAAAAGGGCTCCTACTTGGTTTAATGCTCTGCTCTTGCCATCTTGATATTCTTAATAGCTTTTGAGCAGGAACCCCATATTTTCATGTTTGCACTGGGCCCCGCAAATTAGGTGGCCAGTACTACACGAAGACCGTAGGTACCTGAAGTAAGGTGGCTCTTTTCCAGGTTAGTTCTGCTTTAATTGTTCTGTATTGAAATGTTTGTCTCTCTGCTTAGAGTTAGATGACTATAGATAAAAATGTGTGCCTTTCTATGGCTGTACTTAAATGGCTGAAAGAATCTGTGCAGCCCTCTAGCTCAGAATTGCCATTATGTTCATTTTACTGAATATTTTGCAGATATTAGAGGATACTAATCAATTTCTTATTAAAACATTTATTATCACAGCAAATGTTTGACCATGGCATTCACCCAGCACTGCATCCGCTTTGCTGAGAGCAGCCAGGAGCGACACAACAGCAGGTGGCTTTGCTGAGTAGGAAAGGGAAGAACAGCCGTCCATAGTTCTCCTGGCTGGAGGCTACTCAGCTCACAGTCAACACTTTGTGACAGAGAAGAAGGAGGAAGAGGTGCCAGACAGGATAAGCGGTACTTATTTTGAAACTAAAATCCATAAATTATACTATATTAAACACACTTGTGAAAGCAAGCTGGCATCATCGGCTAATGATGGTTTAGCTGCTGTAGAATTGCATGAAGGCTATCAAAAGCTCCTTGTACATGAATAAACAGTATTTTGGAGAGTATTTTCTAAAAGGTAAAACATTCATTTTCTCTCCGCTTCATTTGAAACAATGCCTCTTTTCTTTCTCCATCTTTTCACATTCTTGAAACCTTTACCCAGTCCTTCTCTTTTGCCCTTCTGAAGGAATCTACAGTTGCAAGACATGCACATCCCCTTTTTACTGACATAAACGTAACACACACACACACACACACACTTACACACACACAAATGCAGGCCACCCCTGATTAACTGCATCGGTACTGAGATGAGAACTTTTATTCACTTCTTAGCAGGAAAGCAATTTGTGATTCATTAGTGATGTCTTCCCGTAGATGGAGCATGTTGAGATTGGTGGGATCTAGGATATAGGGAGGAAGTTCAGGGAGGTATTTCATGCATTTGCTGATCTTAAAGGAGGATCTGTTTCGCTGCTTCCAACCAGCCAAACGCCCTCATGTTCACAATTCTTTTTATTTCTTGCAGAAGCTTTCATTTGAGAAAACACTCATTCAAACAACATGTTGCTATTTTGTAGCCATTAACAAACGCTTTTGATGTTCCAAAGGTGAAACCTGGAAATAAGACTATAACCCACACTGAAACCCTGGGCAGTGCAGAGCATGATGAGCCAAAAGCCAATTGGAGGAATATTTAGGCCTCCATATGTTTTTCACGTGTTTTCTTCCTCTAGAATACTCTTGTTCGTGGAATGATTTCATTCATTCTTAAAGTTTATCTCAGAAATGATCTTAAGTAAGCTATCACTGCCTTTTCCAAATCAGGTCGTTGTACTCTTACCTTTGCTAAATTCACCTCCCATATGCTTTTATTTTTGCTCTTTTTGCTGTCAATAAGAATGTGCTTGTTTACTGTGGGGAAAATGTGTGATCTGCAATTTAAGATGAGAGGAACCAACTCTAACAATGGAAGCAGGTGTGATAGCTGGTAACTTCCTTTACCTGGGTGCATCCTTTGTGCTAGCACATTCATTTCTAAGGGAACAAAATGAAGGACTGACTTCCATTCTCAATGTGAGGCTCACTGAGTAAGACCTATAACAGGGTTCAGGAAAATGCATTTATCAAAAAAAAACCTGTTAAGAGAAGGGTCTAATTTGACCTCTCAACATGAATCTCAAAGACCTTTGATATTAAGTTACCAATATAACTTTATTATAGATAACAGGGCATTAATAAGAAGTATTAAAACATTCAGTAGTATGTTGGTGAGATTCAGAAAGATACTTCAATATACCGATATTCTCTAGATTAATCTTCTTGAATATATCGCATAACGTTTCAATTTGGTAGATGTTTACTAATGATTTATGAATGACTTTGTATTAATTTCCTAGTATCATTATAACAAAGTACCACAAACTGCGTGGCTTAAAATAACAGAAATGTATTATCTCACAGTTCTGTAGGTGGGAAGTGTGAAATTCAGGTATTGTCAAGGGCATGCTCCCTCTGAAACCTACAAGGGAATATACTTTCTTGTCTTTTCCACCTTCTGGTGGTTTGCTGGCACTCTTTAGTATTCCAAGGATGCATCCCTCCAATTCTCTCTCTTCACATAGTGATCTCCCTGTCTCCACATGGCCACTGTTTTATAAGGACAAGGTCACATTAAGTTAGGGACCCATCCCACTCTAATAAGACCTCGTCTTAATGTGATTCATATCTGCAAGACCCTATTTCTGGATAAGGTTACAATCTGAAATAGCAGGGTTTAGGTCTTCAATATATCTTTTTTGAGAAGATTATTTAATTCATAATTTTTTTAGTAATTTTATTTATATTCATCTTTATATAATATTTCTAAAATAATTCCTACTTTCAGCAAAGAACATGCCTTAAATTCTAAATGGAGGACTTGTTAATATTAATCAAAACCTCTAACTTGATCATATGAGTTTATTAGAGAAAATTACCTTATTTTATTTTTTTCTGAGTTTAAAAACATAGCTGGACTTTACTAAAATTCAACACATCTATCATGCATGCTTATAAGTCAGAATAATTTAGTACACATTGTCAATGATTACGTATTGTTATAAAGTCTTTCTGAATGAAGTCCCTTTAAAAAATAAATCCAGGTTTGCTGATGTTACTACTAGTAACATTAAACATTTGGGCAAAATTCACGCATCATGTTATTAAGAAAACCATCAAATATTCCACAGGATATTAATAAAATAAAAATGAATATTTTGAATAGTTTAAAATATACTCATGAATATTATTTCGGATATTGGATATTGCATTGCCTTGCCTTTATTATTTAAGTAATTACCTTGGTTTCTATTTTATATTTTGCATATTTATTACATTTTCTTTAACAAAATTCTAGTAGAGAGCACTACTTTTTTATTTTTGAAGACTCTTGAGTATAAGAAATGCTGAAATTCAAAGAACAGTCATCAGCAAAATAGCTGTATCATATTACTTGAATGATTCTGTGGCTAATAGCCATGCTGGCAATCACTGAAGCCTGGATACTCAGACAAAAATCAACAGGAGGGCTGATGATAATGTGCCGTTCCTTCTGCGACCAAGACAAGAATGAAAAATATGACAGTCACTCTGCCCCATATGGTATAGCCGCTATACCACTATGCTAGCTTAATATGGGGAAAATGTGTGATCTGTAATTTAAGATGAGAGGAACCAACCCTAACAATGGAAGCAGGTGTAACAGCTGATAACTTCCTTTACCTGGTTGCATCCTTTGTGCTAGCACATCCATATCTAAGGAAAAAAAATGAAAAGAGTAAACCAAGCTCCAAATTTAAGCATGGATTTGGAGGACCAAGCTCCAAATTGAAGTGTGAATCTATTTTATAAACAGTGAAAAAAGTTTGCAAAAAAGGTGTTTTAATTATTAGTATGTTAGCATGTCTTAGAGTTCTTAGAGATTTAAATTGAAAAAGCCTGTATATAGCAACCTCATCATCACATTGATCATTATGGTGACTATGATGACAGCTAATATTTTGTAGGTGTCAGTGTTAGTAACTTAACACCAGTGTCTGAAAGTTTCATCACTTCCCTTTCAAATGCCCTAGAACATGAGTAAACCTTCTTCCAAAATATTATTATGCTTTTTTTCCTGTCTGCCATCCTAGTCACAGGGTATTGGACGAAATGTAATCACCTACCCAATTGCAACAATTACAAGCTAATCAAGGCTCTGTAAGTTGCCCTAGAAAATGTGTGCACAATAAGGCACCCTACACTTGATGAAGACTGGCTGAAACAATCAAAGCCATCCCCAAAAGACAGTTTTAATTGGGAGGAAATGGAAACATTTGGTAGTGGTCAGAAGAACAGAGCCAATAAAAACAAACACAGAGAGTAACAGACCCAACATTATGACAGGACACTAATGTGGGAAGCAGGAGACACCCTCTGTAGAGGCAAAAGACATCGTTACCCCACCATGGCCAGACATCCATTACATTTGGAGAAATCCCATTTTTATTGAAGCTTGTCTGTGTCACTATTGAGGTTGTTTCCTGTCCTTTATTTATTCTTCACGTGGCTTTAAAATAGACCACATCAACTGAAGTCACTTTAGGTCATCTCTGATCTTTAAAATTGATACGTAATTATGTGATTTAGAGTTTCACCATCTCACATAGCTGCTAACATTAGAGTGGTATAGCATATTCCTTTTGAGAACAGAGGAAGTGAATTTCAAGAAACCTGCACAAAAATATTCTCCTAATTTTCATATATCTTTGCCACTACAATATTTGTCTTTCAAAATTCTGATAGATGTGGCCGTAAGAAGTCAAAGTTACTGAAAAACAAGTTAAATCCTGGAAAAAGCATGACCATTTCTAAATAAATATATTAAACTACAAATGCATAATTGAGTAATTACGAGTAAATTAACTTTAGATCTATTTAACAAAGTTTCACTTCCTTTTAAAAACTATACTTTATCAAAATTATATTCATTTTTCAAAAACATACATTGTCTTCATATATTGAGAGTCTCTGGTGATATATTTTCTTTACAGAATTATCTCAAGTATGCCATCACTAGCATACAGATGGTTTTCTCATAAAGTTTATATTGTAAAAGTGACACTTTGATTTACCTAGTTTTTGAGCCCACACAATTAATGGGTCACTCAATGTTTAGGGCACTTTCTATAGTGGTTGAAAATGTATTGAATAGTTCATAAGATCTGGATTTCAATCTTTTTTCTACCGAAATTAGTTGTAGGCTTTTGGCTAAATTACTAAACTAAAAAGAACTTGAAGTTACAGAGATGTTAAAAGATTTTTATTGGATTATTTCTCTAATCCCTAATAGTATTTAAAGCCTCTGATTCTATTATGTAAACTGTTCTACTAAATATATAAAAATTAAAGTACTTTCACTTTTATTATTATATTGTTTGATTAGGATTGTCTGCTTCATTATGCAAGCAAAGCATTATTAGTCAATCTATAAAAATGCAAGGCAATGGACTTTAAAATGTAACCACAGCATAAAAGATGGGAGCTCATTGTCATCCTTTGATCCCAGTATGAATTTTTTTGAACCTTGTAAGATTTTAGAGTCTTCTGCTATGATGTGTGACATTGATACCAAAGATATATTATGGTAGCCTTTTTCATGTCTACCCATTTAAAATACGATTATATATACAATTCAGTCTCAGCAGAATGTAAGGGCCTGATAGCAGGCATTGTTAAGGAATGTAGAAGCCCAGAACTTCTTGACATCATCCTAGCATTTAATCTATTTGAAGTGAAAATGGTGACTTGCCCAAATGCAGTTCACATCTAGAACTAATCAGTTACACTAACACCACAAGTAATAATATTCGTCTTCTTTATGTATAACTCACCATTATGGTAGGTAATTGCTCTCCTCCCAATGCTTGTACTCTTCCTCAAATGAAACATTTTACAAATGATTAATGTAATTACTGCTTATAAGTGATTTAGTGAGGTTACAAAGAAGTAAAAATTGTTTTATTTTTAAATAAATACAGTATTCTTTTTAAATAAACTCACTGAGAATTACAGCCCTTAGCATTCAAAATTGAGCAATACTATTTTGTTTTATAGTAACGGTTAATTGAAACTTCATCTTTGCCAACTATAATATCAAGTAAAATTCACTATTATTGTGTTAAAATACTGAAATCCCATTTAATATGATACAATCATCTATTGCATTGTTTTTTGAACTCATTAACTGTTATTTAATCTCAAGCAAAGCCAACAACATATGGGTCTTACTCAATTTGAGGATTCACATTGGAGTTAGTTCTCTTCAGCAACCTCACTAAATCACTTATAAGCAGTAATTACATTAATTACACATTGTAGTTACAACATGAGAATTATCTATCTATATTTAGGCTGGATCATGCAGAACCTCTTATCTCACATAGCAACAGTAAATAAATATACCTACAGAATGCCTTTTGCATCTTTAACAATATTATTAAATCATTTTTAAAACAAGTATTGTGACTAACTTCCTCAGGATTTAAGGATGTGGGAATAATTAGTACTTCCAAGAAAATGTGTTTCCTTATTCTAGAAGTTAGAGATACTCTGCAGTTTCCTAAGGAGGCTTGGGACATCAGAAGATGCTCGGGAGATAGAATAGTAAGGAGAGGAAAACATTTCTCATGGAACCAGGGGACGCGGGATGGAATCCTTTGACATGCTGGGAGCTTTATAAGACTCCTTCTTTCTTTCCTATAAAAGAAGAACAATGACATCTGCTTTGACAATTTCCTACAGCTACTGCTAAAATCTAATGAAATATTAGTTGTCAAATCAGTTTTGAAAATTTGGAAATGAAATGCATGTTTGAAGATCAAAGAAAGGCATACCAAAGAAAGATCCGATCCCAGTATTTCAGAGGTACTTTCAGAATAAAAATTACTTCATTAAGGATGAAATTAAATATTCCAAATTAAAGTAAAATGAATAATTAGAACATTGATTTATATTAATGTATTTGTATTATTAATATTGCTGGTTATTTTTGCCTATGGAGAGCTCAAAAGTAAGTCAGTGATTTTTCAGGAGCTTGTATGAATCAAGACTTTACGGAATTCTTGTCATGAGGCCACATTGTGACATCATCATCATCTCAATGACTTACACAGGAGCAGATTCCATGTTGTTGGTGTTTCTCCTTCTTTATGTATCAGTTTTCAACTGTAACAACCCATGTGCATAAAGATTAAATATGAGGTTAGGACCAAGAAGGGAAATTTATTTAATCTTTTAATGTTGAATATTTATAATTTTCCCAACGATGGTAAGGAAATTACCTACACTAAGTCTATCTTTTGGAGAAAAATAAAGGAGTATTGCTGTCAGATCTTCAGTATGTATGACACTGCCTAGCATATATTTTGCATAGAGCGTGAGGCCCACCTGAGATCAGTTCATAAGTGCTGATCTCATCAGTGTAGATAAAAAGCATCAGTGTAGATAAAAAGCCTAATTGCATCAGTGTAGATAGAAAGCCTAATTGCAAAAAGCAGTGTATTATTTCATTTTCACGCTGCTGATAAAGACATACCCAAAACTGGGAACAAAAAAGGTTTAATTGGACTTACAGTTCCACATGGCTGAAGAGGCCTCAGAATCATGGCAGGAGGCAAAAGGCACTTCTTACGTGATGGTGGCAAGAGAAAAAGCGGAACCCCTGATAAACCCATTATATCTCATGACACTTATTCACTATCATGAGAATAGCAGGGGAAAGACCTGCCCCCATGATTCAATTACCTCCCACTGGGTCCCTCCCACAACATGTGGGAATTCTGGGAGATACAATTCAAGTTGATATTTGGTGGGGACACAGCCAAACCATATCATTCTGCTCCTGGCCCCGCCCTCCAAATCTCATGTCCTCACATTTCAAAACCAGTCATGAGGTTTGGTCAGGAAACAGCCAAACCATATCAAGCAGCAAGGGGAATAGTCTGGATTCAGAACCATCAGTAACATTCCAAGTGTCAGGGCAGTGCTATGGTTATGGATTATGTAAATTCATCCAGATTGGGGCGGGAAAGTGAAAACAGCATCAACTCTTGGCAACCCTTGGATCCAGCCAAAGAGATTTTTTGGTTGGGATCTTATTAATATTTGGTCCACCTGTATTATGCCTAGACAACTTGACATTTTGTTGTCTTCTGACTTCAATTTTAATATAACTTATGCTTTATAACTGGGCCTTTTCAGAACTGTTTCCTAATAGACTGTACAAAATTCCAAAAAGTACACACCTCAGAGCTGTTAATTAAAAGGGCCTGCTGGTATAAATAAACACATATGCTGCTGATTAGCCACCCTTTAGGGGTCAACAGTGGGGAACTCCTGCTGGGCTTCTGTTAATTGTTGTCCAAAATTTTAACAGGAACTGTCTAATGATCTCATATGGCTTTGGCCATCTGGCCCTTTGAGTTAACTTGCCAGTAAACAGACAACCTTTAGAGAAAGAGAGAAATATCTCTTATAAGACGAATATCTTTTAAGATGTAACCTAGCTATCTGTGAGTTCTAAGAATTGATTTACCTTAATTTACAGTGCAAATTCTATATACCTAACTTGAATTATCCTTTAGATTTAGTCTGTCAACTGCTTTAATATTAGCTACAAAATAGGTATTTTTTCTTCTCTTACATAAACAGTGTTAGATGCAATTAGAACTTGTTAGTAACACATATTACATTTGGGGTCATAAACCATGAAGAATGCTTCTAATAATTAATATCTATAAACCACATCTGAGAATGTTAAGTAGTAGTATGTCTTGTTCTTTCAGTAAGGTACTGTGGATCTGGATGACCAGATGCAAAGCCTAGTTTTCACATATTTCAAAGTAGACAGGACTTTTGTTGTCATCAGTCCTCTAAATATTACAATGCTACACTTACCTTGCTTTTCACTACAACATCAACCCTCCCATTTTTAGCTGAATGTTACACAATGGAAATAACATATTTAAAGGAGCTAAAGTAGGAGGAGTTGTCATTCAAAGTAGGATATTATTTTAGAAAAATCTTTGTTTTATTTGCCTCATTTTCTAATGAAAGTGAATGTTTGTATGCAGGGGAAGAGCTCCTTCATCTCAAGGTGCATATGTGAAGTTTATTTCATAGATAATCGTGTTGAAGAGAAGACTATAACCAGCCACATTTACTTTTATGTTTACCTGCCAATATACTCACTATGAGAAAAGCTCAAACGGCACCCTGAACACTTTACTTGCACAATGAAATGGAAGTTAAAAGGGTAGTGCTATTTCATCTTATTGCCTTCTATTGAATAGATACTTTTCTTTCTAAGTCTTCAAACTATTTATTCTCTTGGATGACGTATTTTTCCCATAGGGCTTTGACTAATCATTGAACAGTATTTTAAAGAATGTTAAGTACAGACAGAATGCTGTGCTTCTCATTGTTCATGTTGGCACTTGCCTGATTGTGGAATAATCACAAGTGGTTAAATACAGCCATAACTGGACTGTCAGCTGTGTAAGATGAAAATGCTTTTTAGTTAAATGACCTGGATGCTGGAAAAATAAAAGCTGCATTCTTTCAGAGGTTTTAGAGTCTTTTGTGCTAGTTTTATTCCACTTCTCTTTCTCCCATGGCACCTGCTACCAGATCTGAGGATTGAATGGGTATGAGAAATCCATGAAATGAACGACCACATGCTTCTAGAACACTTTTCACTCCAAAAATCTCCATCAGGACACCTTAAAATCACAAAATAAATCAAACAGTTGTTTTTAAATATGTTTAAAACTCAAACAAAGAGAAAAACAAAAGAACTCCTGTGTGATTGGAAGCCTCTGAATCCCTCTGAAACCCAGAACCTGCCCTGCCTACTGTGCTACTTGTTATGTGCTCCTGACATATTCTGGTTACATTATTGTCAATCGTGTTGGAAAATGAATTTTCTCATGTCGTTTTCCTTCCACACATTTCTGTGACCCATAGTGATTTTCCAGGGTCTCTCTTTAGCATCCCCTAAATATTCAAAATTCATCAATTAATCTAGATAATATAGAAAGAAAAAAATACCGTTTTCAGGGAGTAAAATTCTTGCCACATATTCTTTGAAAAATATGTCTGCTTAGTAGGTTTCTGTAATAAAAGGTCAACTAAACTCATTTTCAAAAAATATTTACTGTAGCTGTTACAGCTTAACAAATGTATTTGCAAAGCCTGAAAACTGAAGTAATTTGTCAATATTAAAGTGATACTTCAAGTAGGCAAAAGAGGACAAAGTAATTACACAGTTTAGTACTAATTTATGCTACATTTATGTAAATATACAAAGGTAAGCTATTGTGGTAAGTGGATGGAAAAAAAGATGTAGATAATATAGGAAGTCACCTCAAATCAGTATTTAATTAGGTAAATAAGAAATCGTTAACATAATTTGTCAGCACTTCTGCCCTGCACTCCCATTGTCTTTTGAACTGTTTCTTTTTAATTGAGGTAAAACTTACATAACATAAAATTCACCACCGAAAACACTTTAAAGTGTACAGCTCGGTGGCTTTTCGTACCTGCACAATGTTGTGCAACTACCACCACTGCCTAATTTCATACCATTTTTGCCATTTCAAAGAGAAACCTTGTACTCCTTGAACAGAGGATCTCCATTCTTTGCCCCACCCTTAATCCCTGGCTACCATTAATCGGCTTTCTCATTTTATGGATTTTCCTATTCTGGGAGTTTCATATAAATGGAATAATAATCTATATGCCTAACCTTTTTGCTAGGCATATTGTCTTAAAGGTTTATTCATGTTGTAGTATGTACCAGTACTTTATGTGTTTTATGGCCAAATAATTTCCATTATATTGATGTATCACTTTTTGTATATCGGTTCATCACATGATAAATATTTGAGTTGATTCCACTTTTTAGTGATTATGAATAATTCTGCTAAGAACATTTGGTTACAAGTTTTTATACTTGCTTTCAATTCTGTTGGGTACGTATCTAAGAGTAAAATTGCTTATCCTGTGGTTATTCTGTTTAACAATTTCAGAAATCACAAAACGGTTTTCCAAAGTGAACTCACTGTTTTACATTCCTACCAGCAATGTATGGCAGGGCAGGAGGTGGTTCCAATGTCTTCACATCTTTGCCAGCACCAATTTACCTTTGTGGTTTTGATTTGTTTTTCCATGGTAAGACTATTAAATGTGCATATTTGACATATGTATATCTTTGTTAGAAAAATCTCTGTGTTCAAATATATATGCATTTTTAAATTGCTTTTTTTGTCTTTTTGTTGTTGAGTTGCACAATTATTTATATAATCTGGGTACTTGGTACTTATCAGATATATTATTTGCAAATATGTTCTCTCATACTGTGGATGGCTTTTTGACTTTTTAAATAGTGACCTTTAGAGCACAAACATTTTAGTTCTGATGAAGCCTAATGTATCTATTTTTCTTTTGTTACTTGTGCATTTGGTGTCATATTTAAGAAAGTGTTGCTTAATAAAAGGTCACAAAGATTTATATCTATATTTTCTTCTAAGTGTTTGATATTTTAGCTCTTAGATTTAGATGTTTGATCCATTTTAAGGCAATTTTTATCTATGGTGTGAGGTAGGGGTCCAAATTTATTCTTTTTCAGTTGGCTATTAAGTTGTCCTAGCACTGTTTGTTCAAATGATTATTCTTTTCCCATTAAGTGGTCTTGGCATTTTAATTTTTATTTCTTTTTATTTTTGTACAGTTTATTAAAATGCCCAGCTTCATTTTGATTTTAATAATCAAGTCTTTTCTCTTCCTTCCCAGGTTAGTCTACTTGAACGTTTGTGAATTTTGTTGATCTTTTAAAGAACCAGCTTTTGATAATGTCGATTTCTGATTATTGATTTTTTATTCTCTATTTTATTTATCTCCAGTCTAATTCTTATATTTTCATCCTACTACTTGCTTTGGGTTTAGTTTGCTTTACTTATCCTGTTCCTTATGGTAGAAGTTTAGGTAATTGATTTGTGATTTTTTTTTCCATCTGAATGTAGGTGTTTACAGCTCTAAATTCTTTTCTGAGCACTGCTTTTGATGCATCCCCAAAATTTTATTATATTTTCATTCTCATTTGTTTCACAGCCTTTTCTAATTCCTTTATGATTTATTATTTGACTCATTGGTGTTTTAAGGACAGATTGTTTAATCTCCAACTATTCTTTAATTTTCTATGTTTTCTTATGTTATTAATTTCTAATTTTATTCCACTGTGTTTGATGAAGATACTTTTGGGGATTTCAATGTTTTTAAATAATTGAAACTTGTTCTGTGGCCAAAGATATGATCTATCCTGGAGAACATTTCATGTGTACTTAAGAAAAATGTGTATTCTGCTGTGTTGAGTGTTCCGTGTATCTCTTTTAAATTTAATTGATTTATAGTGTGATCAAGTCCTCTTGTACCTTGTTGATCTTTTGTCCAGTTGGTTATCCGTTAATAAAAATGGGACATTGATGTATCAAACTATTATTGTTGAACTATTTGTCCCTTTAATTCTATCAAGATTTGCTTCATATATTTTGGGACCCTCTCATTTGGTGCACATTTGTTTACAATTGTTATAACTTCCTGTGAAATTGACACTTGTATCAATATATAATATCCTTCTTTGTCTCTTGTAACAATTTTTGACTTTTTTTTCAAATATTAATATAGCCACATCCCTTCTTTTTTGGCTACAATTTGATTTGAATATCTTTTTTTATTATTTTATTTTTAACTGACTTGTGTTTTGAAATGTGAAGTGAGTCTCTTCAGATAGCACATATTTGGATAAATTTATACATCCATTCTACCTATTCCCACCTTTTAATTGAAAAGATAAATTCATTTATAGTGACTTACTTTCCCATTTTTTAATATTTCTCATTTTTTTCTCATTTCCTCCATTACTTTCTTCTTTTGTGCTTAATTGATTGTTTTCAATGTACCATTTTGATTTCTTTCTCATTTTCTTTATTTTTTTGTAATTTTCTCAGCATTTATCCTAAGGATTACAATTAACATTTTAACATCTTAAATTTATAACGAACTAGTTTGAATTAATACCAACTTAGCTACGATAATATACAAAACTCCTGCCCATTTACAGCTCCATCTTTCTCTTTATTGTGGTTATTGTCACAAATTAAATCTTCATACATTACATACTTGTTAATGTAACTTATAATTATTATTGCCTGCATTTAAAAAATTCTCTTAGATGAGTTGTGTCTCCACCAAAGATATGTCGAAGTCTTAATCTCAAGTAGTTGTGAACATAGCTTTATCTGAAAATAGATTTTTTTGCAGATATAATCAAGTTACCACAAGGTCATTAAGGTTGGCCCTCATCCAATTTGACTGGCGTTCCTATAAGAGGGGGAAAATAGCTACGTAAAGACGTACACACAGGGAAACTATCATGTGATGTCAGAGACAGAGATTGAAGTGCTGGCAGCTGCAAGCCAAGGAACATCAGGGATTGCTGGCAAAGTACCAGAGGCTGGGAAGAGGCAACAAATGATTCCCTTCTATGGGCTTCAGAGGAAAGAGCTCTGCTGACACTTTATTTCCGACTTTAAGCCTCCAGAACTGTGAGGCAATAAATTTATTTATTCAGTTTATATATGTATCTTTACAGGCATTGTAAAGATTTGCATGACATTTCACAGTTCCTGCTCTCAACCTATGTAGCAATTGCTATAGCAAAAGGACATTTTTTCCTGGACCCAGATTATGCCTTGCGTGTAGGAGGAGATTAGTAGAAGGATAAACTAAGTTTCTAATGGAGTCAGGGAAATTTTGTCTGTGGATAAACCATTTTAGTTGTGAGTAAAATGTTGAAAAGTGGTGAATTAGACTGAGAAACAATGGAAAAGAGTTGTAGATGAGGGTTCTTGTGCCAAGTCATGAAAGTCCAAAGCAACATAAGTTGTTTTGGAAAATATAAGAATTTTCATATTACAGGATATTATTATTTGAGATGAGAATGAAAGGATGTACTAATAATGACTCTATCAGTTACAATTGTGAAAACTTGCTTCAACTAGATTTAAGAAGAAACAGAGGAAGACTTGTACTCATATAACTTAAAATATTATGGTTTCTGGCATAGCAATATCCAGGGATTCAAATCACACCATCTGGACTCTCTTTTTGTCTCCACCCCTTGCCTCTTCTTTCTTGTGTGTTGGCGTCATTCTCAGTAGAGTTGACAAAGATGGTAGCCAAAGCTGGTGACTCACATCCATCAACTTAGTTACCCTAGAGGATGAGAATTTTTGTTGCTATTGTTATTGTCATTGTTTTTTCCTAACACCATATGAAAAGTTCTGGATAGGTGATTGATTGGCTCATATTTGGTCATTTTATATTTCCTGGGGTGCTCTGAGTTGCTGAGTTTGATTTTACGTGCTTACCTCTAGGCATGGCAGGGGCAGTGCCAAACTCCTTCTCAGCAAATAAAATGAATTATTCAAATTCAGATTATTTTAAAATTACATAAGAATAACCTTCAAAATGGATTATGAGCAGTAAAAAGGACAGAAACAAAAGAAAATCAGAACCCAAACAATTATTTACACCTGAGGAAATAAAAATATGAGTATGATAAGTGGACAGAACCAGATCGTGATATGTAAGAAATGAAATCTGGTTTGTCCTGTAGAAAAGAGACATTGAGCACATTTGGTAAAAACAAGCAATGACATAACTATGTTTGCATATTAGAAAGAGGACTCTGAGGATTGTGTGGAAGATATATCAGAGATGGGTGAGTCTAAGGCAACTGACAAATAATGTATCTCAAGTACAAAGCTTTTTCCTTATCTGGATGCATTTTTCTAATATTTTTCATATTCTTCAGAGACCTTGGGACATGACATGAAAATAGTGTGCTTTGTTTAAGCCAGTTATGCAAATACGATTCCATTGTAAAATATAAATTTTATATATATAGTATTATATAATACTGGCTTGTACTTTTCAAATACTACATTTTAGAAAAATGCTAACAACTTTCTTCTGAATTAAATATGTCTTTCTCTAGAATATTTTTATTTCCTGTACACATTCATGTGTTTATGCATACATAATGACAACTGTACTATTCTGGTATACATACTCTTTATATAAGTATTATAAATGCTAAAGAAGATATTTTGAATAGTCAAATAATGAAATAATATCATTTAGAAAAGGGTAAAATCGACCAGAATGACTGAATATTCATTACAATTCAACATATGCTAATATCACGGATCACTTATTAAATTTAAATTCTTGACGATTTCTCCTTCCTTTAGTGTGTATTAAACATTAGCCTGCAGTGCTGGCTAATGCTCTTTTCATAATAAAGTTTACCCATATTCATGTAGGCACTCACGAATATTTATATTTATTTTAGATAAGTAATCTCATGTGTGCTTTGTGTAAAAACACACTGGAAAAAAAATACTTCCAAACCAGACATCTTGCAGCAGGGGGTAAACATGAAGATCAGAACTTTGAAATTCTTTTGTAAACAGAAGACTAGTATCACTGAAGCACAAAATATGTCAAGAGATTGTGCTTGCTTATTTACTTTCTGTTACATTGTATTGGCCCTTGTCCTAAGTTTGTATTTGCATAGTGTTAGGCATGCAGAGAAAAGAGTGTGTCTATTTGCATTTTTAACATTCAGTGTCTTTGGCATAAAAGAAGGTAGGCAGTTCGCTCTCATATTCCCTCAATACATTTCTTATCATGAAAATATCTCCCTACTGATTTATTAACATGGTGTGCAGAATGAGTCAGAATATTATGGAGGCAAACTTCAAGTATCAGTGAAAAGTTTAGACTCTTGGTTAAATCTGCATCTCAGATGTGATTTTTAAAAATACTGTTATGAGATTTAGTCATGCACTCTTTCCTCAGACATCCCATCAACCACCCCCAACCATTTTATGCATTTGTTGATACAGACTTTGCACTGACTCAAATATCTATTTCTAACCCTCAGGAGTGACATCACTTGGAATCTTAGAGTAGGCTAATAATAGGTTGATTCATTTCAACTAATCTTCTAATGTGTAGGACAGTCTTAATGCAAACAGAAGAAACAAACAAACAAATAGCAATGGCATGTTCTGAAAACAGCAGTCAGGTCTAGGGATTCAGATACAATTCATTTGAAGAAAGCACATATATAAAAGTTTCAGAGAACAGAGGGCTCAAATCCCAGCTTTAATGCTTATTCATTGGAGGAATATTGGTCAATTTCTAATGTATTCTTTTATTTTTCAATCACAAATCATTTTTTAAAATTAATACTTAATACAACCTATAGTGTATCAGGAATCTCATCTGCCTCAATTTCATGAGATTATACCTATCCCATAGCTTTGTTTTCAACCTTGTATTTAAAATGACATGTGAAGGGCTTAGCATAATGCCTCACACATTGTAGAGGAAGGGTATTCAATACACATTAGTGGAATGAATACATGGATTGAATAACATCCACCAAACCTCATGAAGATCATTCTAAAATAAAAGAACATCTTTCTAAGTATTCAAGATGGTCTCTTTAGCTATGAACACATTAGATTGCACAGGGCTGTTTCAAATTTCAAAGAAGAACCAAACAAGTAATAATTATTATTTCTTTACCACTCACAATATTTCAATTAAGTCTACTTTGGTTTCCAAAGTATTCGTATGCCTCACCTTGCAAATACTATGGTATTATCACAGTTTGGCAATCTTATACAATAATTTTTTTGTTCATATATACAAAACATCAAAAAGGCATTGCACCAACTGGTCAAACCCATTATAAGTTACGAATGTACACAACGTCTCAGAATAAAATAGCAATGCACCTCCATGAATGACATTTGCTATCATTAGCAATAATGAAAATGTTTCTTTAGCATGGAATTTCTTATTTATGAAAATTTATACTTGCTGACATGCATTAAGCAGAGAAAGTTCAGTAATTATATTTAGCATTAAAGGGGCAAAATGCATTAAAATGTGTTTGTAATACACATATAAAGTTAAAGAATAATAAAATGAACCTCATGAATCAACACTTTGCTAAAGAAAGAAGAAATTAGTACTTTGCAGAGCCTCACGGGACACTCCCTGATCTCATTTCCAACATTCCCTCACAACAAGTAACTTTTTTTCCTGTTTCTTTGTAGATTTATCACAGTAATAGATATCCCTAAATATTATGTACATATTTTAGTTTTGCTTTTTTTGTGAGCTTTATAATAATAGGCTGACATTGGGTTGATTCTTCTCTGACCTTCTCTTTATCCTTCAGCATTGATTTCAGATTTAGCAATGAGGATTTGTGTAGCCCTATTTCAATCATTTTCATTGCTCACAAGTGGTGACTCTCGAACCTTTTGATTTCAGCATCTTTTTATTGTTTTCTTAATGCATACTAAAATTATTTTCCCTTCAATCTGAGTTTATCATGCCCATGCCATCCCTCCATCCCCCAGCCCCCTGCAAAGATGAGTATGCTTCCCAGTTCTCACATTCAGGTTTCTTCCTCCACCCCCACGCATTCCACTCCTCCTTAGCCAATGCAGGGTAACAACATCTAGAACTGCAGATCTAATTTCTTACAGATATGTGTCTGCTGCTTGCTTTGCTTGTTTTGTTATGCTCCTCGTTTGTGTGAGAACATTAAATTTACTAAGTTATATGAAACCCTTATTTCCCTTGACTCCTATTACATGCTCTCTTCTTACTAAACTACTATCCCCAAGAGTGCTTATAAATTGGGTCTTGGTATGGCAAACCATCTCATGCCTTGACAGGCTGAAAACTTCTTTAACTACTTGATTCACAGATAATGGTGCTCCTTCCCTAGATCTAGCCCTCTTTCATTTTGGTCTGTGCTTTCCCCACACTATAAACCCAATCATTTCATATATATGTGTGTGTATATATATATTCACTCATATATATATGAAGTATTTATATATATTAGGAGACAGAAGCATATATATGTATATGCATATATATATACAGAAGCACACATATATATATGCATGCATGTGTGTGTGTGTGTGTGTGTGTGTATATATATATATGCTTCTGTCTCCTAATATATATATTAATACTTCTTACAGGTCTTTTGTTAGTTGCCAAACACATCCATCTCACTCCAGCTGTTTGGCATGGGGGTGGGCCTCCCTTTTGTCTCAACAATATGAGAAATACTAAGCCCATTGCTTGATAAGCTTGAGATAAATGGACTTTTTATCTTTTTATGTTCCCTTTCTCGATGATCGATGAAGAGGGGAGTTACGTTGGTTAATACTTGCATGCTCTCTTTTTCAGTACCTATTTTTTAATCTTATGACAATAGTAATAAGATACCTACATGCCATTCATTCAGTGCATTACACACTCAAACATTTGAGGTAGAAGATGATCCTATCTCAAGTGGCAAAGCAGCACTAGATAAAACCCTCCAGACACAGAGAAATCATTTGGGAACATTCCATAACACTGTGCCATCCAACTGGAGGTTTAAGAGAATGTGGTCAGAAATCCCAGCCGTGGGCAAACCCTAGGCTTACTTTTGGTAAAGTAAGATTTTTATTTCCATAGATAATCAATAAATAATTCCAATGGGAGAGTTAAAGGAAACTTTTGAAGAAGGGGAAGATAACATTAGCTCTTAAATAAATAGTTCAAAATTTGTTTTTTAGGGATTGTAAATGAGGTGTAAATATAAAATGTAATTAAGAGTGAGAATGGGAACTGATCGAAGAATTCCTAGGAACTGAGGTAAAACTCTCAGGTGACTCGAAAAATGTTGAGTTCAGCTCAAAGTTTGGTTCAGTGGATGTTGCATTTGTTGTGAAACTGTCCACCCCCCCCAAGTAGATTTGCATGTTTTGTTCAGAAGCCCAGCAATAAGGTCAGTACAGTGACCTTACTGGAAACTGGGGACTTCCAGGCTTGGCCTGATATAAACTCTGAGGTGTCTTTGATGAAAGGTCATGATTGGCATCCATGAAAACTACACTTCTCTCCAGTACAGAGGAGAAGGCTTGCAAGGTAGAAATGTTGATTACATAAATTAAAAGGTAGCATTACTCATTCTTTAAGTATGATAGATAAATTCAGACCAGGCATACACCTGCACACACACACATATGCACATGTACCTACACACAAAACACCATAAGAAAAACATATCAAAAATAAGAAAATGTGAAAAAATTCTCTAAGTGGGAGTGAATGAAATGATCATTTTCTTCTTAGCTTCCTATATTTTCTACAATTAGGAGTTGTTATATTTGTTATTGGAAAAATATTTGTAACAGGAAGAATATAAATTGGTCCATAATAGTTCTTTCTGTTTTCCTAGAAGCTGCCAGAGAAAGCCTGCCATAATTTCGTCTGAAGTTAATATCCTTTCTTTTATTAAGGCTAATGTTCAAAATAACTTATAGTGATAATATGGATGTTAATTTACAGTAAAGAAGGGCAGAGGAGGGATATACCACAATGAAATGGTCACATGGTAGGAAGAACACAACACCAGGCAATCTCTGGTACATGTTCAGCATAGCCCAGTTTTGGTCTATTCTTTTGCCAGTGCTCTAATGTGAAGAAACTGGATTTTGACATTCTCTGCATCCAATTTGTTTTCTTCTGCTGCAGACATGATTCTACATTTTAAGCACTCACCATTCCGGAAATAATCATCTAACAAAAGTGTCTTGGGGCAATGTACTGTCTAATTTTTTTAAACCGTAAGGAGACAACCACAAAAAAAGAACCCCAGATAATAAAGACTGGGTATACAGGCATATCACTTATTCACACAATCATATAAAAATATTAATTTGGTAATTTATTCAATGGTTGTTAATAATTATTGATAATTTTAGGTGACAAACTTTTCCGGTTAATGGACAGTCAGACAGTGTCCTTGACTTTTCACAACCATCACCCTAGTGGTAGAGGAAGATAATAAGCAAGTGTGCAAATAGCGACACTCAATCATAATTGCATGAATGATGCCTTGAGACACGACTTCTATCACCTAAGAGCATCATAAGAAGCACAAGATAATCTCAATAGTCAGCAACCCCAGAATATTATGGAGACATGGAAATATTATCACTTTTATATAATCAAGCCTCATTTTTTGTTTTATACTTTTTATTTATTTTAGATTATTTTTTATTTTGTGGGTACATAGTAAGTGTATATTTTGATATAGGCATGTGATATGAAATAAGTACATCATGAGGAATGGGGTATTCATCCCTTCAAGCATGAGGCTTGAAAATAGCTTAGAGTGTAATCAACCTTCATTTTGATTTTATCTTTTTTTCTGCCATGATGGAGCAGAAACCACTTAATCACCAGGCACACATACACACACACATACAGGAGCACACAATAGGGGACTGACATTCTTTTGATTCTGTTCTTCTCCTCCTTTCCACAGAGTTTGGTCCCAAGGGCATATCTTTTTTTTCCCAGCTTTTTTGAAGTATAATAGACAAATAGCATTGTATATATTTAAGGTGGATAAAGTGATGATTACATATATGTTTATATTATGAAATGATCACAATCAAGTGAGTTAACACGTCCATCATCTCACACAGTTTCCATTTGTGTGTGTGTGTGTGTGTGTGTGTGTGTGTGTGGTGAGCACATCTGAAATCTATTCTGTTAGCAAATTTCAAGTATATAATACAATACTGTTAGATGTAGTCACCATACTGTACATTAGATTTCCAGAAATTATTCATCTCATGGGCACATTCTTCCTGCTAAAAAACCTAAGCTGCAACACACAGGGAATTAGGTCATGGATACCGATTATCCCTTTGTAATTATTTGACATTGAATCAAGATGACCAGGCCTTTGCAATCTTGTATCAATTTGTCTTTGCATCTGGGTACCCAAGAAGGGGCGTGGCCTCTGGCAAGATGAATGGCAGCTGTAGCCAATGGGGTGCTCCTTTCTGGGTCCAGCTCACAATCTCAGCCAATTTTGACCAGCGGCTCTTGTTTCTTTCCCCCTCTTTCTTCCTGGGAACTGGTGGGTGTAAGATTGAAACCTGGTGTGTGGGGTTGCTGCAGGAGGGAAATAGGCAAAATGAGTCGAAGGTTTGGTTAAAGAACAGTCCTGAGTGTCTCTGGAACCATGAAGAAACCCTCTGAGTTATGTAGATGGAGGAGAGGAAGGAAGTACAAGGAAAGTGCTGCCCAGCCTCATAATGCCAGCCTGATCCAATCACAGAATGACTTGCAAACATGTTTATTAGTTGACTTTAGGGAAGAAGAGACTTGTCTTCATAACGGAATGATTATGTCCACCTCCATGTAATGAACATTTTCTTCTCTCATTATAAAATTAAAGATTGAAGTAAAATAATTAAAAATGGAATTTCACATATAAGTAAAAATAATTTAAGCACATATTGTAAATTTAAGTATCAAATTCTCCCCTATTTTGAAATGGGCAGGTCTTCTGAGGATGGCATTAATCACTAGAAGAAAAAAATGGAATTAAAAGAGCACAAAATATTTAAAACATAATTAACTGTGTGTTCAAACTATCTTCATTTTTATGGGAGTGCTTTTTTTTAAGTTGAAATGAAGTTAACAGGCATTTCCTGAATCCACACGTCTAATAAGATACTGTTTAAAAACACAAGGAGAAGAAGATAGGAAGGAGAGAGAATACTTCATGGCTTCAGAGCTGGATGTCTGTAGAATACATTATTATTTAATCTTTAATACCGTTATTTAAGGGTATCATTGAAGAAAACCATACATTAAAAAATTTTAATACAAGGTGGGGTATAAATTAACAACACAAAGAGTGCACAAATATTTATCATGTAATGTGGAGTTAAAGGTTCCATGAGTTTAGTGGGACATGAGAGGTGATCGGATAAGCTACACTGTTGGGACATGTGTGACAACGTTTAATGAATGAAATTATCTCGAGAACTGTGGAGAGCAGAATGGCTTACTTGTAAGTGCCAACAGGTTCAAAAAATATAAGGCACCAGAGCACATGCAGCCTCATTCTATTAAAATATATGTGTATGTTCTTAAAGATTGATAAGTGAGTCTGCAAGTCTAGTTTGAAAGCAAAGGTATTCATGATGGCTTTGAGCCAGGGACTAGTATCTCAGAACTATGCCTTAGAAACATTAATCTAGAATCAAGATTTGGGGCGAATTTAAGTGATTCAAGAGACTCATTTAACTGTGAGGAAAGATAGAACTGATGCAGTGCAGATGAGCCCCAGAGTGGGCTTCGCATGTGAGGGTTCTTGGCTTTGCCCAGGAAGGAATTCAAGGGTGAGCCAGTGGTAGGATAGAAGGAAACAGCTTTATTGAAGTGGCAGTGTTACAACTCCAGGGTGTCACAGCTCCATGACTGCTCCTGTAGGGCAGGGCTACCCCATAGACAGTGTGCTGAGAGTAGCAGCTCAGGGCAGTTTGCAGTCATATTTACACCTACATTTAATTACATATAGATTAGGGGATAGTTTATGCAGAAATTTCTAGGGAAGATGTAGTATCTTCTGAGTCATTGGGTCATTGCCATGGTAAGGGGTGGTAATTCCCAGGTGTTGCCATGGCTTAGTGGTGGGCATGTCTTATGGAAAGCTGCTTCCACCTCACCCCTATTTTAGTTAGTCCTCAATTTGGTCCAGTGTCTGAGCCCTACCTTTGGAGTCAGTTCCCACCTCCTAACCCAGAATGAGCATTGGAATGAGCGTGAAACTGCAAGATGACTCCTAACTTGTAAATTATGTGACCCCGGTCGAATTTCTCAGCTAGCGCAAATCTTAGTTTTCTTATGTCTATAAAAGGGAGCAGAATATCTACTATACAGAGTGTAGTAGATATTAAAGTTTGAAAAATATCTGAATGTACATTCCCAATAGTTCTATTTCTTCCTGTCTATGTATATGTCTATCAGCATCTAGGGTTCTATCAATTATTGTAGTCTAGGAGTAGAGCATTAGTTATGAGGATAAAAAGGAGAATAATAGAACACTTAAGTAGCCTATATCTATGATTTTACTCCCAATAGGAAATGATGAGTTAAAACAAATGGTCAATTATGACAAAACATTCTGAAACTTTTATTTTTCACTGAAAATGATTACTAAAATGGAGAAACCATGATAATTTTATAATTGGTAGATTAAAATCTTTGATGTGTTATGTCTTTTAACTTATTTCCTAATCATGGAAAATTTGTGGTTAAACATTGCAGTATGTGGAGTTGGATGATCTGAAGTGATGCCAAACTCAGGCCTCAAAATGAATTTTGAGAAGTATGGGGAAATTTGGTGACTCTGGCAACAAGAAACATTTTGAAAACATTTTGGCCCTGCATCAAATGGATCATTGCCGTGGTAAGGGGTGGTAATTCACCCCTTACCCTGGTAATTCATCACCAGGGGAATTTTGTTCTTTCTTTGAAAACAAAATTGGTCTTTGTTTATGAAATGTATCAAGTATAAAGAATTGCAAAAGAGGAGATCGTTTCTAAGTTGTCTTATTTCATTTGTCAGTGTTTTTCACATAATAAAAAACAAATTATCTCCTCTACTTCTTCCTTGAGCTGTTCCCAAAGGCTTACAAAAAGAGAGAGAAGAGAGCACTAGAAAGAGCAATGCCATTTAGAAACCACATGGCAGGATTATGTAAAAGAATAAAAATAATGTAAATATATATATATACATACATATATACACATACACAAACATATATGAGTGTGTATATGTACATCAAAAATGCTGTTTGAATCTGTACTTAAAACTGAGAATACATCAAAAAGATCCATAGGATTAATGGAGCCAAAAGCATAGAATAATAATAAATAACAACTTCCTTGAATTAGTAGTACTTGGTCCACAAAACTTTTTCTCTGAATTTAAGATTAATATTTTAATTAAATAAATTAAAATAAATATTTATTTATTTATTTATTGAGTCAGAGTCTGGCTCTGTCACCTAGGCTGGAATGCAGTGGTGTGATCTTGGCTCACTGGAACTGCCGCCTCCTGGGTTCAAGTGATTCTCCTACCTCAGTCACCCAAGTAGCTGGGTCCACAGGCACATGCCACCACACCTGGCTGATTTTTGTATTTTTTGTAGAGACAGAGATTCACCACGTTGGCCAGGCTAGTCTCGAACTCCTGACCTCAAGTGATCTGCCTGCCTCGGCCTCCCAAAGTGCTTGGATTACAGGTGTAAGCCATGGTGCCCAGACAAATATGTGTTTATTTTTTAACTTTGAAAAAATAAATTGAACTAATAAAATCCCCAATGAACTATTACCAAAGATATTCACCATGCAATATTGTGGTGTATATCTATTTTCCTTGAGTACATATAAAGATTCATATGAAAATAGCATATGATATGTATATGCATATATACGCATGTATATACATACACATATACTATACATAATTCTACCTTTATGATTTAACATTGAATCACCAGCATAACCATATATTCATATCTAGTTTATAAAAAATGTTTTATAGTAGCTTCAGGACATTTTGTTGGTTGACTACATTAGGGATTTTCTAGTACTCAGATGTTAGGATTGCTTTCAAATTTTAACTGTTATAAATAATAACATATAATTACACCGATACAAAAAAAAAAAACCTTTAATGAATGTGTTAAACTACCAAAAATTCCCTTTTAAAATAATAGAAAAGGAGAAAGATTGCGTTCCTTTATGCTAGGACTTAGTTTGGAAAGGGAAACAGAGTGTGTGGTTGCTGCTTATTCTCTGAGCAGTCACTGCGTAAAGGAAACCTATTCATACGGAAGAATGTATTAGTTTAGATTATTGCAAAGTGACTTCTGCAATGACTTCTTAGATAACATTATTACTTTTTTAATTTTTAATTTAGTGGGTACATAGTAGGTATATATGTGTATGGGGTACATATTTTGATACAAGCATGCAATATGAAATAAGCAACTTGAAGAATGGGGTATCCATCCTCCTCAAGCATTGTTCCATTGAGTTACACACAATCCAATTGCACTCTTTAAGTTATTTTAAAATGTACAGTTAAGTTATTGACTATAGTCACCTGGTTGTGTTATCAAACAGTAAGTCTTATTCATTTTTTCTATTTTTTTGTACCCATTAACCATTATCACTTCACTCCCCACCCTCCACTACACTTCCCAGACTCTGGTTACCATCTTTCTATTCTCTATGTCCATATTTTTAGAACCCACAAATAAATGAGAACAAGCATGTTTGTCTTCCTGTGCCTCGCTTATTTCAGCTAACATAATGATCTCCAGTTCCATTCATGTTGGTGCAAATGACTGGAACTCATTCTGTTTATGGCTGAATAGTACTCCGTTGTGTGTACGTACATTTTCTTTATCCATTTGTCTGTTGACTAACACTTAGGTTGCTTCCAAATCTTAGCTGTTGTAAACAGTGCTACAACACACATAGTAGTGCAGATGGCTCTTCAGTATACTGATTTCCTTTCTTTTAGGTATATATATCCAGCAGTGGGATGGCTGGATGATATGGTAGCTCAATTTTTAGTTTTTTGAGGAACCTCCAAACTGTTTTCCATAGTGCTTGCACAAATTTACGTTCCCACCAACAGTGTACAAGGATTCCCTTTTCTCCACATCCTTGCCAGGGTTTGTTATTGCCTGTCTTTTGGATATAAGCTATTTTCACTTCTGTGAAATGATAACTCATTGTAACTTTGATTTGCATTTCTCTGATGATCAGCGATGTGGAGCACTTTTTCATATGTCTGTTTGCCATTTGTATGTCTTTTTTTTGGGAAATGTCTGTTTAGACTTTTGCCCATCTTTTGATCAGATTATTAGAGTTTTTCCTATAGAGTTGTTTGAGCTCCTTGTATAGTGTGGTTATTAATCCCTTGTCAGATGGGTAGTTTGCCAATATTTTCTTCCATTATGTTGGTTGTCTCTTCTCTTTGTTGATTGTTTTCTTTGGTGTTCAGAAGCTTTTAAACTTGACGTGATCTCATTTGTCCATTTTTGCTTTGGTTGCCTGTGCTTGTGTGGTGTTACTGAAAAAAATCTTCGCCCAGTCCAATGTCCTGGATATTTTCCCCAACGTTTTCTTGTAGTAGTCTCATAGTTTGAGGTCTTAGATTTAAGTCTTTAATCCATTTTGATTTGATATTTGTGAATGGTGAGAGATAGGGGTCTAGTTGTATTCTTCTGCATGTGGATATCCAGTATTCCCAGCACCACTTATTGAAGAGACTTTCCTTCCCACTGCATGTCCTTGGCGCCTTTGTCAAAAATGAGTTCACTGTAAATATATGAATATGTTTTTGGGTTCCCTTTGCTGTTCTGTTGGTCTATGTGTCTTTCTTGAACCACATTTTCTTTATCCATTCATCTGTTGATGGACACTATTGAGAGGTGAAGCTGGCTGGGCTTCTGGGTTGAGTGGGGACTTGGAGAACTTTTCTGTGTAGCCTAAGGATTGTAAACACACCAATCAGCACTCTGTGTCTAGCTAAAGGTTTGTAAATGCGCCAATCAGCGCTCTGTAAAAATGCACCAATCAGCGCTTGTGTCTAGCTAAAGGTTTGTAAGTGCACTAGTCAGCACTCTGTAAAAACACACCAATCAGCACTCTGTAAAATGGACCAATCAGTGCTCTGTCAAATGGACCAATCAGCAGGACATGGGCGGGGCCAAATAAGGGTATAAAAGCTGGCCACCTGAGCCAGCAGTGACAACCCGGTTGGGTCCCCTTTCATAGTGTGGAAGCTTTGTTTTTTTGCTCTTCATAATAAATCCTGTTGCTGCTCACTCTTTGGGTCTGTACTATCTTTATGAGCAGTAACACTAGGTCTGTGGCTTCACTCCTGAAGTCAGCAAGACCACGAACCCACCGGAAGGAAGAAACTCCAGACACATCTGAACATCTGAAGGAACAAACTCCGGACACACCATCTTTAAGAACTGTAACACTCACCGCGACGGTCCGTGGCTTCATTCTTGAAGTCAGTGAGACCAAGAACCTACCAGAAGGAACCAATTCTGGACACACTACGGTTGCTTCAAAATCTTGATTCTTGTGAATAGTGTTGCAATAAACATAGGAATGCAGATATCTCTTTGATACACTGATTTCCTTCTAGGTAAATACCTAGCTGTTGGGTAGCTAGATCATAAGGCAGTTTTATTTTTAGTTTTTATGAGGAACCTCCAAACTGTTCACCATAGGGATTGTGCTAATGTACATTCCCACCAGCAGTGTATGAGTGTTCCCTTTTCCCCACATCCTTGCCAGCATTTGTCACTGCTTGTCTTTTGGATAAAAGCCATTTTAACTGGGTGAAATGATATCTCACTGTACTTTTGATTTCCATTTCTCTGATAATCAATGACGTGGAGCACTTTTTCATATGCCTGTTTACCATTTGTATGTCTTCTTTTGAGAAATATCTATTCAGACTTTTTGCCCATTTTAAAATTGGATTATTAGCTTTTTATCCTATTCAGCTGTTTGAGCTCCATATATATTTTGATTTTGACTCTCTTGTCAGATGGGTAGTTTAAAAATATCTTCTCCCATTCTGTGGGTTGTCTCTTCACTTTGTTCATTGTTTCTATAGAAGCTTTTAAACTTGATGTGATCCCATTTGTCCATTTTTTCTTTGGTTGCTTGTGCTTTAGGGGTATTATTCAAGAAATCTTTGCCTAGTCCAATGTCCTAGAGAGTTTCTTCAATGTCTTATTTTAGTGGTTTTATAGTTTGGGGTCTTAGATTTAAGTCTTTAATCTATTTTGATAAGGTTTTTGTATATGGTGAGAGACAGGGGTCTGGTTTCATTCTTCTGCATACGAACATCCAGTTTTCCCAGCACCATTTATTGAAGAGACTGTCCTCTCCTCAGTGCATGATCTTGTCCACTTTGCCAAAAATAAGTTCATTGTAAATGTATGAATTTGTTTATGGGTTCTCGATTCTGTTCCATTGGTCTGTATGTCTGTTTTCATGCCAGTACCATGCAGTGTTAGTTACTATAGCTGTGTAGTATAATCTGAAGTCAGGTAATGCAATTCCTCCAGTTTTGTTCTTTTTGCTCAGGGTAGCTTTGGCTATTCTGTGTCTTTTGTGGTTCCATATAAATTTTAGGATTGTTTTTTCTACTTCTGTGAAGAATGCTATTGGTATTTTGATAGGGATTGCATGAAATCCATAGATCGCTTTGGATAGTATATACATTTTAACAATATTGATTCTTCTAATCCATGAACATCGAATATCTTTCCTTTTTTTGTGTTCTCTTCAACTTATAGCATCAAATTTTATAGTTTTTATTTTAGAGATCTTTTACTTCTTGGTTAAGTTTATTTTTAGGTATTTTATTTTATTTGTAGCTATTGTAAATAGATATTATTTTCCTGATATCTTCTGTCAGAGTGTTCACTGTTGGTGTGTAGAAATGCTACTGATTTTTGTATATTGATTTTATGTCCTGAGACTTTACTGAACCTGTTTATTAATTCTAATAGTTTTTAGGTGGAGTCTTTAGTTTCTCCAAATATAAGATTATATCCTCTGCAAACAAAGATAATTTGATTTCTTCCTTTCCAATTGCATTCTCTTTATTTATTTATTTTTTCTGTTGTCTGATTACTGTAGCTCAGACTTCCAGGACTGTATTGAATAACAGCGGTGTATGTGGGCATTTTTGTCATGTTCCAGGTCTTAGAGGAAAGGCTTTCAGTTTTATCCCATTTTATCACAGATACTAGCTGTGAGTATGTCATATATGGCTTTTATTGTGTTGAGGTGTGTTCCTTTTATACCCAGTTGTTTGATGGTTTTTAAATCACAAAGGGATTTTGAACATTACCAATTAATTTTTCAGCATCAATTGAAATGATAATATGGTTTTTGTCCTTCATTCTGTTCATAGGGTATATCACAATGATTATTTTTGTGTATGTTGAAACTTCCTAAGTAAAATCCCACTTGGTCGTAATCAATGATCATTGTAATGTGTTTTTGAATTTGATTTGCTAGAGTTTTGTTGAGAGTTTATGCATCAATATTCATTAAAAATATTGGCCTGTAGGTTTTTTTCTTTTTTCTTTCCTTTTTTAAAATGTCTTTGTCTGGTTTTGGCTTCAGGGTAATACTAGCCTCATAGAAAGAGTTTTCAATTATTCTCTCCTCTATTTTTTAGAGTAGTTCAAGTAGGATGGTATTTGTTCTTCTTTAAATGCTTGGTAAAATTCAGCAGTGAATCCATCAGGTCCCAGGCTTTTCATTGCTGGAAGACCTTATTATGGCTTTAATCTCATTACTTGTTACTGGTCTGCTCGGGTTTTGGATTTCATCACAGTTCAGTCTTGGTAGGTTGTATATGTCCAGGAATTTATTCATTTCTTTCTAGGTTTTCCATTTTATTGGCATATAGTTTCTCAAAGTAGCTTCAAATTATCATTTTAATTTCTGTGGTATCAGTTGTAATGTCTTCTTTTTCATCAACGATTTTATTTATTTGGGTCTCTTTATTCTTCGTACCCTAGCTAAAAGTTTGTCACTTGCTTTATCTTTTCAAAAAACTAATCTTTTCTTTCATTGATCTTTTGTAATTTTGTTTGTTTCAATCTCATTTATTTCTTATCTTTATTGTTTCTTTTATTCTACTAATTTTGGGTTTGGCTTGCTCTTGCTTTCTTAATTATTTAAGATGCATGATTAGGTTGTTTATTTGAAGCTTTTCTACTTTTTTGATGTAGACACTTACAGCTTAAACTTTCCTCTTAGTACTGCTTTTCCTGTATCCCATAGGTTATGGTTTACTGTGTTTCCATATTTTCATGTTTTTTGTGGTTTTAAGAAATTGTTTAATTTCCTACATAATTTCTTCATTGACCCACTGATCATTCAGGAGCATATTGTTTAATTTCCATGTGTTTAGGTAGTTTCCAAAGCTCTTCTTGTTATTTATTTCTAGAGGTATAGCATTGTGGTCAGAAAATATACTTGATATAATTTCAACTTTTTTGAATGTTTTAAGACTTGTTTTTTGTGTAATATATATTGCCTATCCTTGAGAATGACCCATGTGCTGAGGAGAAGAGTGTGCATTCTGCAGCTGTTGGATGAAATGTTCCATAAATAGCTAATAAGTCCATTTGTGAGGATTAAGACTGATGTTTCCTCATTGACTTTCTCTCTGTGTTATCTGTCCAGTGGCAAAAATGGGGTCTGGAAGTCTCCAGCTCATATCATATCGGGGTCTATCTCTCTCTTTGGCTCTGTTAATAGTTGATCTGTATATCTAGGTGCTCCAGTGTTGGGTGCATATGTATTTACAATTGTCATATTCTCTTGCTGAATTGACCCCATTATCTTTATATAATAAACTTCTTTATCTCTTTTTACAGTGCTTGCCTTGAAATTTATTTTGTCTGATATAAGTATAGCTACTCCTGTTCTTTTTTGCTTTCCATTTGCATGGAAAATCTTTTCCCATCCTTTTATTTTCAGTTTCTATGTATCTTTATAGGTGAAGTGAATTTCAAGATCCCTGGGTCTTGTTTTTTAATCCATTCAGCCACTCTATGTCTTTTGAATAGTTTAGGCCATTTACTTTCAATGTTATTACTGATAAGTAAGTACTTACTCCCTCCATATTATTATTTGTTTTCTGGTTGATTTGTGGTCTGGTCTTGTCTTCTTTCCTTCTTGCTTTCTTATTAGTGAAAGTGATTTACTCTGGTGGCATGTTTTAATTCTTGCTTTTATTTTCGTGTATCTGTTGTGTTTTTTATTTGCAGTAACCATGAGGCTTGCAAATAATATCTTAATCCATTATTTTAAACTGATTATAACTTAACAGTGACTGTGAAACCACACTAACAAACAAGCAAAGAGAAAACTAATAAAAACTACACTTTAACTTCATTCCCCCAATTTTTAACTTTTGGTTGTTTCTATTTATATATTATTACACTTTTCTATGTCTTGAAAAGCTGTTGTAGTTATTATTTTTGGTAGGTTCTTTTTTTAGTCTTTCTACTCAAAACATGAATACACACCACAATTACAGTGTTTTAATAGTCTGTGTTTATCTATGAACTTACTATTACCAGTGAGTTTTGTACCTTCAAATAATTTCTTATTGCTTAATAAAGTCCTTTCTTTTCAGATTAAAGAATTCACTTTAGCATTTCTTGTAGGACATGTCTGGTATTGATGAAATCTCTCAACTTTTGTTTGTCTGGGAAAGTATTTAATTCTCCTTCATGTTTGACAGATATTTTCACTGAGTATACTATTTCAGGAAAAAAGAACTCTTCCTTTAGCACTTTAAATATGTCATGCCACTCTCTCCTGGCCTGTAAGGTTTCCACTGAGAAGTCTGCTGCCAGACATATTGGAGCTCCTTTGTATGTTACTTGTTTCTTTTCTCTTGTTGCTTTTAGAATCCAGCCATTATTCTTGACCTTTGGACTTTTGATTATTAAATGTGTTAATATTAAATAGGCTTATTTGGGTTGACTTTTTCTAATTTTTTGAAGAATTACATTGATAATTTGATAGGGATTGCTTTGAATCTATAAATTGCTTTGGGGCCAGGCGCGGCGGCTCACGCCTGTAATCCCAGCACTCTGGGAGGCCAAGGTGGGAGGATCACAAGGTCAAGAGTCTGAGACCAGCCTGCCCAACATGGTGAAACCCCTTCTCTACTAAAAAAAAAAATAAAAAATAAAAAAAAAATACAAAAATTAGCTGGGCCTGGTGGCGCATGCCTGTAATCCCAGCTACTCAGGATGCTGAGGCAGAATTGCTTGAACCCTGGAGGCGGAGGTTTCACTGAGCCGAGATCATGCAACTGCATGCCAGCCTGGGCAACAAGCAAGACTCTGTCTCAAAATAAATAAATAAATTGAATATATATATATATATATATATATATATATATATATTGCTTTGGACAGGGTAATCATTTTAATGATTTTGATTCTTCACATCAACATTATGAAATGAGCTTGGGATGTTTTTCTGTTTGTGTCACTGTCGAGTCATCTATGATTTCTTTTACCAGTGTTTTATAGTTCTTGTAAAGATATTTTATCCCCTTAGTTAAATGTATTCCTAGTTATTTATTTTCAATGTTTGTGGCTATTTTAAATGGAATTGAATTCTTGATTTTGTTCTCAGCTTGAATGTTATCAGTGTATAAAAATGCTACTGACGTCCGTACATTGATTTTGTACTCTGAAGCATTACTGAAGTTGTTTATCGAGTCTAGGAGTCTTTTGGAGATGTCTTTAGGGTTTTCTAGGCATAAGACTGTTTCATCAAGAGAGACAATTTGACTTCCCCTTTTCCAGTTTATACGCTTCTTATTTATTTGTCTTGACTGATTTCTCCGGCTAGCATTTCCAATACTTTGTTGAACAGGAATGGTGAGAGAGGACATCCTTGTTTTATTCTTTCTTAGGGGGAATGCTTTCAACTTTTTTCCAGTCAGTATGATGTTGACTGTAGCTTTGTCAATATGGCTCTTACACTGAGGTATGTTCCTTCAACACCTAGTTTGTTGTAGGTTTTTATCATAAAGAGTTGTTGTGTTTTATCAAATGCTTTTTCTACATCTATTGAAATGATCATATTGTTTTTGTTCTTAATTCTGTTTATTTGGTGAATCACATTTATTGATTTGTGCATGTTGAATCCTCTCTGCATCCTTAGAATAAAACCCACTTGATTGAGATGAATAATCATTTTGATATGCTGTTGGATTTGGTTTGCTAGTATTTCATTGAGGATTTTTGCTTTTATGTTCGCAGGGATATTGCCCTGTAGTTTTTTGTTTTTGTTGTATCCTCACCTGATTTTGGTGTCAAGCTGATGCTAATTTTATAGAATGAATTAGGGAGAAATACTTTCTCCTTAATTTTTTGAAATAGTTTCAGTAAGATTGGCACCAGCTCTTCTTTGTAAACTTGGTACGATTCAGCTGTGAATCCATCCGATTTGGGGCTTTTTTGTTTTAATATTTTTATTATCGATTCAATTTCATTACTCGTTATTGGTCTGTTTTGAATTTCTCTTTCTTCCTATTTCAATCTTGGGATGTTGTATGTTTCTAGAAATTTATCCATTTCCTCTAGGTTTTCTAGTTTGTGCACATAGAGATGAATCTCAAATAATCTTTTGCCTTTTTGTGGTATCAGTTATAATGTCACATTTATTATTTCTGATTGTGCTTATTTGAATGTTCTCTCCCTTTTTCTTGGTTAACCTAGCTAATGGTTTATTGATTTTGTTTATCCTTTCAAAGAAAACATTTTTCATTTTGTTGATATTTATTTTTTAGTCTCAGTCTTAATTTATTCAATCGTCTTTACATCGTGGTTATTTCTTTTTTTCCCTAGCTTTCAATTTGGTTTGTTCTTGCTTCCTAGTTCTTTCCGTTGCAACATTGATTGGTTAATTTGAAAGTTTCATCTTTTTGATGTGGGCCTTTAATGCTATAAATTCCCTCTTACCATTGCTTTTGCTATATCCCACAGGTTTTAATATGTTTTGTGTCTATTTTCATTTATTTCAAACACTTTTTTTATTTTTGCTGTCATGTTGTTGTTTTCCCAAAAGCCATGCAGTAGAAACTTGTTTCGTTTATATGTCCTTGCATAGTTTTGAGAGTTTCTCTTAGTATTGATTTCTAGTTTTATTTCACTGTGGTCCAGAAAGATACTTGATGTGATTTCAGTTTACGTTTTAAATTCATTAAGACTTGCTTTATGACCAAGCACATGGTCAGTTTTGGAGAATGTTCCAGGTGTGGGTGAGAAAAATGTATATTCTGCAATTGTCAGGTGGAACGTTCTGTAAATGTCTATTTGGTCCATTTGGTCTAGAGTCCAGTTTAAGTCCAGAGTTTCTTTGTTGACTTTCTACCTTGATGACCTGTCTAATGTTGTCAGTGTGATTTTGAAGTTCTGCAGTCTTATTGTATCGCTTGCAATCTATTTCCTATGTCTAGTAGTATTTGTTTTTTAAATCTGGGTGCTCCAGTGTTGAGTACATGTATAATCAGGATAGTTAAATCTTCTTCTTGTATTGAAAACTTTATCATTATATAATGCTTTCTCTGTATTTCTTTTTTACTGTTGTGGTTTAAAGTCTGTTTTAGCTGATATAAGAATAGCTACTTCTGCTCACTATTATCTTCCATTTGCATAATATGTCTTTATCCACTCCTTTACTTTGAGTGTGTGGATATCTTTAACCACTGGATGAGTCTCTTGTAGGCAGCAAAATGATAGTGTCTTAAAATCCAATTTACCCTCTATATCTTTAATGTAGAGCATTTAGGCCTTTAAATTTCAAGGTTAAAATTGATATGTGAGGTTTTATTCATGTCATAATTTTATTAGCTAGTTGCCTTGGAGTCTCAATTGTGGAATTATGTGATCTGTGAATTATAGGAATTTATAGGATCTGTGAACTTTCTCCTTATGTGTGTTTTAATTATGGCAAGTATTGTCCTTTTGTTTCTATGTTTAGAACTCCTTTGTGCATTTCTTGCAGGGCCAGTCTAGTCTTGACAAATTCCTTTAGTATCTGTTTATCTGGCAAAGAATCTATTTCTCCATTTATGAAGCTTAGCTTGGCAGGGTATGCGTTTCTTGGATGACATTTATTTTTTCTTTAAGGGGGCAAAAAATAGGTCCCCATTCTCTTCTGGCTTGGAAGATTTCTTTTGAGATGTCTGCTGTTACTCTGAAGTTATTTCCTGTATAGATAATTTTATGCTTCACTCTAGCTGATTTTAAGATTTGTTCTTTTACACTGAACTTGGATAGTCTGCTGGCTGTATGCATTGGTGGTGTTAGTCTTGTATAATATCTTACATGTATTCTCTGAATTTATTTTATTGTGTTAGTTGTCTACATCTCTATTAAGCTGAAAAAATTTCCCCTAATTATTCCCTCAAATATATTTCTAATCTTTTTACTTTTTCTTTTTCTCCCTCAGGAATGCCAATAAGTCTTCTGTTTGGTTGGCTTTACATAATCCTGTATTTCTTCAAGGCTTTGTTCATTTAAAAAAAATTTTTTTTTTTTTTTTTGGTCTAGGATAGTTCAAAACGCTAGTCTTTTAGCTCTGAAATTCCTTCTTCTGCTTAGTCTAGTCTGTTCTTGAAGCTTTCAACTCTGTTTTGAAGTTCATTCAGTGAATTCTTTCATTTCTCAAAATTCTGTTTTATATACGTATAATTGTCTTTCATCTTCTGGATTGTTTTCCTGGTTTCTTTTTGTTGGTTTTCAATTTTCTGTTGGCTCTCATTGAGCTTATTTACAATTCACATTTTGATTTTTTTAATCTGTCCTTTCAAAGTTTTTATTTTGGTTAAGATCTGTTGTTAGAGAACAAGTGCGGTCCTTTGGGGTTGTCACAACATTCTATTTCTTCTTGGTACTGGAGTCCTTTTGCTGGTTCCTTCTCATCTGTAGAAGATGTCACTTCTAATTTTTGGATTTACTTTCATTTGTTTGGGGTTTTTGTCTTCCTCCCTTAGGGGTGCAACTGTTGTGTGTGTTGGGTGGGACCCTTCAGGCTTTGTGTCTTTGTGCCTTTAGGAGACCAAGGCTCTGTATGATTTTCTTGGACGTGGCCTCCTTGTAGCAGTTTTCTCAATTGCTAGTTGTTTGCAGGTTGTAACGTTGTTGTGCTGTGCATGTGGTCAGGCTCACTGTCTCCTATAGAGATAAGGAGGTAGAAGTCTCAGGGGGCTTATCTCATTACCCAGCATTGTGCACTTCTGTCAGCAGGAATTACATTGGGTTGTGCCCAGACCATCACAACTGCTGACATCATTTTATAGTGCTCAACTGGTTCAGTGGGTGATACTTGTGAGCAAGAAGCTGAGCACTGTAGAAAGATGTCAGCAATTGTGATGGGCTGGAAAGTTTGACCTCCTGGCCAGTAGGTGGTCCTTGCAAGTGAGAGACAGTTGCAGTGCTAACAGTGGAATTCTTACTTGGCCTTTCTTGGTGGGAGAAGTATCTAGGTGTCCCTGGCAATGAGCAAGGTAAGGGGTTCTCAGGGTTTCTACCCCAGGCTGTGCTGTCAAGGTGGCTGGAGGGGATAAAACTGGTCATGGCTGGGCCTGGTGAGCAGCACCACCAGGCTCTCTGAGGCAGGTGCAAGCACTGAGCTTGTCAGGGTCTAGGGGTAGCTCTCAGCATGCTGGGCTACCCTGCAAGGAGGTGCCTCTTCTGTGCCATGGAGCCTGCTCAGGGGAAGAGGGGCAGCCCAGGTTCCCAGGTTTCCAGGTTTCCAGGCAAAAAGATGGCTGTGGGTCCCCCCAGCTTTCACACTCCAGACCCTAGGGGGAGAGGGTTTCGCCTGGTATCCTCATGGCAACAAGCCTGACTGGTTAGGTTAGTTCCAAGCCTCCCACACCCAGATTGCTGTGCCATTCTAGACATTCCAGACCTGCTGCAGAAACCAGTCACACTCTTCTGTGTTTTAACAGTGGGGGCTCCTCCCCTGCTGGAGATCAGGCCACATATCTCATCCCCATATTCGTGGGTGGTGTGCTCAAGTCCTGGGGAACTGAGACCAGGCCAGCAGATTTGTCCCCTGCCTCCTCAGGGTCAAGTACCAGCAGTGATGGGGTGTTGAACTGCTCTCAGGCAGTGAACAAACCACTGAGTCGGGCAATGGAAGCCATGCTTTCTACCCACTCCCTCCATGGTGGGAAAGGCCAAGCAGGCAGTCTTGGGAAGGACCAGCGGGCAAGGGGGCATGTGATCAGATGCCCCTTAGTCCCATGACAATGTCAGTGAGGCCTGTCTTAGGTATGTGGGCATGCCCTGGCCACACTCTCTCCCAACCTAACATACAGCAAGAGCTGCAGCTGTTCAGGGCAGGAGACAGAGACTTGGGAGGTGGGGCCCAGATTCACGTTTTGCTCCATCTGCCCAGCACACTGATTGATGCCTTTTAGGCTCCATGTAGGTTCAAGCAGTGCTCTGTGTGTTCCCCAGGAAACTTCCCATGCTAAATGTCTGGAGCGATCATGGGAACTCCTGTAGCTAGGATCTCAGAGGTCCATGATGGGAATGAGGTACACCAGGGTCCTTCACTCACCCCTTTTTTGGATCTAGTCTGGGCTAGGGGCTGGTCCTGGAGCGGGGTGAGGTGAGCAGGAAGCCTTGCTCCCTGCTTCAATCATGGTGTCTCCCATTGCTTCTCTATTGAATTTCAGTGTTTTTTTTTTTCTCAAAAGATAAGTTCAATGTGTGAAGGTTCACTTGACATTTGGGTTCTTCCCCATGAAAAAGGTACATCCCAGCTACATCTAGCCAGCCATCCTTGGGAGGGTATTTTGTTGCATCCTTCAAATTTTATATTTTTACTTAAATTTAAATGCACAGAATTTTGCTCCCAGTCATGATGGAGTGACAGGACTGAACTTAATCCACTGTCATTAAAAATTAAAAGAATAGAGAAAATACATGAAACAACTGTTTCAGGTAAAAGATGACAAACAGCCTGGGACTGTGATTGTGGGGACTGTGGGGAAACACACAAATGAAGTGAGTCCTGTGATCATAATTCAGATGTTTGCCTGAGAGAGTTTTTGGATCATGAGCATAAGGAGGGAGAACAGAGACTGAGCCCAGCATTCTCACTGGACTGACAAGATGGGGGAGGAAATTAAAGGGGTTGAGAGGGCTGGACGTTGTGGGACAGAGTTCTGGGAAAGGAGTCTCATGGTGAAAGAGCACTACTGATGAGTACAGAAATACCCTTGAGGCATTGCTGAATACTATCCCATCCTACATAGAGTAGGTAGATTTTTAAAAGGCTGGGCAAGGGATGGTTAAGTGGAACACTGCTCAGAGCTCACACAAGGTAAAAAGATGTCCAAATCACCACCAGACCCACTGGAGAATCCTTAATTCTCATTCACTGAGGGTTTTAGCAGAACCCCAGAATAGTCACACCGTGTAGAAGAGCACAACTTTCTCTGGAGTGAAAGCTGCTTCACGCCCACACTAGTGAAATGTGCAATTAGTCTGCAAAGGGGACACAGAAGATTTTCAGTAAAAATTTTTCACCGTAAGATTTTTTTTTAAATTTCTCATCCAGTTCTTTATACAATTTTGAGGAAAATAATTAAAATTACTTTCATTAATTAAACACAAGTGCACAAATTTTTGTATAATTTATATACACATATTTATATGCTAAATTTATGCTAAAACATCTTACAGGAAGCAGAGCTGAAAAAGTTTGTGAACCAATTGTTCATAATGCAGTGGAGTAGGATTCAGTGTATAGGTCCAAAGATAGTGGGTCATTTGAGGAAATTAGATGTTATTTAATAGATTAGTATTAAGCACTAAATTAGCCATTTAATGACATGGAAAATTATTGTATTTCATAGTAAGGGGGAAAAGCCTATAAAAAATATAAATGTGATGTAAATGCTTAATATAGGTTTATTTTTCACCTGAGTAAAAAATGGAGAGCTATATAGTACAATGAATACAACATTAATTCTGTCTACCTATCTAACCATCTATCTATCCACTATGCTGTATTTTTTTGTTTTCCTCTTCTATGTCATTTTTCTACATTTTCTGTAAGCATATGGATTCCTTTTGTTATTATAAATTATATGTGTTCAAAAGGCTATGTCATATTTATATTGATGACATGTCCCTTAGAATATTGTTGGCATTCAATTTATACTTAAAGAATGAATAAATGAATAACAATTTAGTATTCTGAAAAATTATTTCTCAGATAAATACATTCTATTTCTTCTAATTAAGCAACATTATACTAAGTATTCTAAAGTAATAACTTTAAGAGCTTGGTAGTCATCTTTTGTTCTTTGCTTAGATATTTTAAAAATATGTATCATTTGTGCTTGCACTCAGCTCTTTCTCCTTGCATTTATATGCACAAAATTTTAAAAGCTTGTGAAACTCTTCTGGTGCTTCATAAGATTAAATGTCTCAGCAGTAATAGTTGTTTGCTTACGAATCAGATTTTGATCCAGAGCATTTTCTGAGTATTTATAATGCTCTATTTCCTCTTCAGTTACTACAGTTTTCACTACATTCTCTTTATAAAATTGAGTTGGGGTGTGATGAATAGCATGACTTAATAAATTAACAGAAAGTCAGAGCGTGGGGAGAGGCAAGAATGAAGGGCAAAACAAGCTACACAAACTCTAGAGTTGTCTTAGAGAATGTGAGGGAGATGAGAGTGGTGAGCTAGGAATGGAGGGGAAATGGTTGTAGGAGAAGGCTTCAGTCAGCAAAAGAAGCAAAGTCAAATTATGCCAACCATACTGTGACTTATTTTCATTCAGACCTACCATGTTTCTTGGCATCAAAATTCAATGAAGCCCCACTCATGACTTCCAGTTCCCTCAGTCTCCTGAGAATTGACTAAAGAAACATACACATGACCACACATTTATGTGGACTACCAGCAAAATTTGTAACGTAGAAAGAATTATCTTGTAGGAAGAAGTCTTTATAACTAAAATGACTTAATATCACTACATAACTACTATTCAGTATCATTTATTAATTCTGCATTTATTTTACAAGATATTTCTTGCATTTGTTTTTAACTTTACATAATTAATTGATTTGTTAGAGAAAAGTGAAATCAGAGGATATGTGTAACATAAAATTTTAGTTGTAAATTTGGCCAGAACAAAATTTCAAATCTTCCAAACAATCAGAAGAAACACACACACACTAACACATGCAAACAACACAGGCATTAAGTTAAAAAATAATTTTAAACAACAATAAAACAGTAATATAATAACAAAATATGAATTCAGAACCAAGAGCCACCACATTTATTGTATCAAGAACCACTGCATTTATTATACCAACACTCCCAGTTGGAATTACAGAATAAAATGCAACTGTATATTATTGTATGTAAGTCAGGAAAGCAAAGTGACTCATAATAGTCAGATGGACATAGCATGCCAGGCACAAATTGACATCAAAAGTCACGACACCAGTCAGCATTAAATTTAGAGTTAGTAAACACTACAGGACACAAAGAAGGGCAATTCATATTGATTAAGTATGCAATCTGCAACTAAAACCTGATAGTTGTGAATATCCATGCATGTAATAAAATATAATTAACATTTATGAAACAAAACCACAGACAATATAAAGAGAAATTGAAGCAATGTAGTAGGCAATTTGATTCATATCTTTCTTGCAGCACAGCATGTGAACAAAATAATGATAAATAAGACCTAGGTAATCTGATGAATAAAAATATCTACTCAGTACCGTGAATTCTGTGCCCTGAAAACAGAGGATGTGCCTTTTTGTTAAGTAACCATATGCCCAACCACCTGTCCAAGGAGTACTGCAACTGGTCTAAGACATTTTAACCATGACCTTAAACGCTGTTTGGAAAATTGACCACTGTCCTGGTTCTCAGACAATAAAATCAGGAATTGTCTCAGGCCAAATTGTATAACCCAAGTCTATGAGTGACAGATGAGGACTTCTTCATGTCTGAGGGTGCTATTTTCCTGCAGTGATAAATTGCACAGGATTATCTCAGAGATTGATGAACCACACCTGGCCCAGATGAGCTATTCTCTGGCATGGATTCAGATGTGACTACTAGCAGGATTTCTAAAGCATCATCTATACCACACTGGAATCAGAGAAATTTTTATACTTTAAGGAGTTCTAGTACAAACTCTGTTCATTTATATGTTGTCATCTGTAGCTTTGCTTTCTGTAGTGAGGAATTTTAGCGCCAAATGTCCACTATGTTTGTGAAAATATTACTGATCATTTTGCTACCTGCCAGTATTGAGTTGCTATATTTGTATCTTTTAGATAATTAAATGATGTTTGAATTATCCTTGTAGAATCTCTGTTATTTTCAACAGTTTTTACCCACTGTTGACTCTTGTCAATGAAATGACCATTCATCCTAAAATAGCTATAAGAATTAACAAAGAAAACTCCAAACCATTTATACAGGAAGAAAATACATTATGACAAAGACATTTTCTTATCAAAATATGATAACAATAAATGAAGAAAAACTAGAAACTCAAATATCCACTATTTAAACTTTGAACATTCTCTTTAAATGACTTTTGGCTAAGGCTGAGGAGGGAGAGTTAGTGGCAGAAAGGATTGTTGCTCAATATCTCCAAAGTAATTATAATAAAATATTACATTACATTACATAGAGCCACACTCCAGAAATAAATACAGCAATAAATACAGCAATAAATAATTGCATTATCAATTGAGAAGAATTGAGAAATAAATACAGCAATAGATAATTGCATTATCAATTGAGAAGACATAATTACCCAAAAATCCAACTAAAGGAGTTAGAAAAATAACAAAAAAAACCCTAAAAGACAAAAATTTGAGAGTAAAAGGTAAATTTTAGTAAAGATAAGGCAGACATTAATAAAATCGTCAAAAGAAATATATCTAAGAGCTTGATTTTTGAAGCAAAAAGATACAATAAAGTACAGAAATTATTAGCTAACTTTTTCAAAGAAAACGAGTGGTGGGAAGCAAAACACAACTACTCAAAACAAGACATGATCAGGACAATCTAACCACAGACATAGAGGGGTTTTGATTCATGAGACTTCTGATTCAACGCTAAGCAAATAATTTTGTAAACAAACAGAGATATAGATCAATGGAACAGAACAGAGCCCTCAGAAATAATGCCACATATCTGCAACCATCTGATCTTTGACAAACCTGAGAAAAACAAGCAATGGGGAAAGGATTCCCCATTTAATAAATAGTGCTGGGAAAACTGGCTAGCTATATGTAGAAAGCTGAAACTGGATCCCTTCCTTACATCTTATACAAAAATTAATTCAAGATGGATTAAAGACTTAAATGTTAGACCTAAAACCATAAAAACCCTAGAAGAAAACCTAGGCATTACCATTCAGGACACAGGCATGGGCAAGGACTTCATGTCTAAAACACCAAAAGCAACGGCAACAAAAGCCAAAATTGACAAATGGGATCTAATTAAACTAAAGAGCTTCTGCACAGCAAAAGAAACTACCATCAGAGTGAACAGACAACCTACAAAATGGGAGAAAATTTTCTCAACCTACTCATCTGACAAAGGGCTAATATCCAGAATCTACAACGAACTCAAACAAATTTACAAGAAAAAAACAAACAACCCCATCAAAAAGTGGGCAAAGGATATGAACAGATATTTCTCAAAAGAAGACATTTATGCAGCCAAAAGACACATGAAAAAATGTTCATCATCACTGGCCATCAGAGAAATGCAAATCAAAACCACAATGAGATACCATCTCACACCAGTTAGAATGGCAATCATTAAAAAGTCAGGAAACAACAGGTGCTGGAGAGGATGTGGAGAAATAGGAACACTTTTACACTGTTGGTGGGACTGTAAACTAGTTCAACCATTGTGGAAGTCAGTGTGGCGATTCCTCAGGGATCTAGAACTAGAAATACCGTTTGACCCAGCCGTCCCATTACTGGGTATATACCCAAAGGACTATAAATCATGCTGCTATAAAGACACATGCACACATATGTTTATTGCGGCATTATTCACAATAGCAAAGACTTGGAACCAACCCAAATGTCCAACAATGATAGACTGGATTAAGAAAATGTGGCACATATACACCATGGAATACTATGCAGCCATAAAAAATGATGAGTTCATGTCCTTTGTAGGGACATGGATGAAATTGGAAATCATCATTCTCAGTAAACTATCGCAAGGACAAAAAACCAAACACCGCATGTTCTCACTCATAGATGGGAATTGAACAATGAGAACACATGGACACAGGAAGGGGAACATCACACTCTGGGGACTGTGGTGGGGTTGGGGGAGGGGGGAGGGATAGCATTAGGAGATATACCTAATGCTAAATGATGAGTTAATGGGTGCAGCACACCAGCATGGCACATGTATAAATATGTAACTAACCTGCACATTGTGCTCATGTACCCTAAAACTTAAAGTATAATAATACTAATAAAAAGAAATCTAGCAATCCACCAAAACTAATCAAAGAAGATACAGGAATTCTAAACATACATTACTTTAGAAGAATTACTTTTGACGATTACTTTAGAAGAATTGGGAAAGTTTTCAGCCAGTAGTCACCTGAAAGATGTTTTAGTTCCAGATGCTTTCACCAGCAGGAAGCTACCAAATCAGCTTAGGTGAAATATCTAAGTTATTTAATATTTTCCTTTGTAGAAATGAAAGGAACTTTGATGAACAACCTTTTTTTTCCCCTCTAACATCTGATTCTGGTCCTTCTAAATCTTGCATTTAAAGTATTATAAAAAGCACCAATTAAATCAATGAAGAGCTGGAGAGGCAGAGAGCCTCCTGTGAATTTTGGCTGAAAATTCTCTAAAAGAACTGGGTTCCTAGGCTTTGAACAAATGGGTAGCAGCCCAGTAGCTGTTTTTAGTAAATGAGAGTAACACGCTTAAATGGAAATGACATTACAGTAGGCATTGGGAAACTTGAGCTATGTACTAGTTTCATTACCCAGTGACCATTTTTGTCCTTGAGCAATCATTTACTGTTTTTTTTGTGTGTGTTTGTGTGTGTGTGTGAATTTCATATTCTTCAATTGTTCAATGGGAAGATAACTGGGGGGAGGAAGATTTTCATATATTAATTGGTTTCCACCGCTATTTGAAGAATGCTTAAATAAGTTGAAATAATGATAGGGAAAATGTAGTGTCTTGCACACCACAATGGGTGGAATAATATTGGTACTACCCACATATGAAAATTTGCCATGGATTGCTAAGAATATTTTATAGAAAGTCATGGATTTATCAATACCATACTCAAATGTGCAAAGGAGATTTCGCTTCTTTCTCTATCTTTCTTTTTTCTTTCTTTCTTTTTCTTTTTATAAGTGATCCTTTTACTTTATAGCTTCCCTTCCCACTGGGAATTGGAAAAATATAATTTAAACCCAATGTATTCAACTCAGTCTCAGGGATAATTTAAACAGTCCTTTGAGGAATTGTTCAATGCTGTTAGGGGAAATTGTTCACTGTAATATTACCCTCATCCTCATTTCTCTATCCAAGATGGTGCCTTGTGTCTGTGAGGGGCTTGCTCTATTACTTGGCAGTACAAGAGTAGGGGTCTTCCACTCATCACCCTGTTCTGTGCTTTCCAACTGATCTCTGTAGAGTACTTGGTTAAAGTTGCTTTCTGGTCATTCTGCTGGAAATTCTGCTAAAGATTCTGGTTGGTAAGGCAGGTAGCCCATTTCCTTTTAGCTTGATGAAAGCCTGATCATCTTCCAAAGCTGACATTACACACCTGGGATCATACTGGTTTCCCTAACCCTCTCTCAGTTACCTCTAGTCCCTCTCTTCATCTTCTGGTCAGGCCATCAGTGGCACAGCTTTGACTGTGAAGTCACCCTTTCCTTAGACCATTCAGAATTCACAAGAAGACCTGCACCCTACTATTTACCTTATAAGGATATCCAAGAATTTTTGGGCTCTGGCTTCACCATACAGAAAAATTGGATGACTTGGGAAAACTAAAATCTAGTGAGAGAAAAAAACAATTACATTGTGGAACCACATTTACTTTATTTTGAAAACCTTCTAAGTTGGTGTGGGGTGAAGAAAAGCACATCCTGAATGCTCTAAATCCTCATTTCCTCCTCCTTTTCTGGTGAGAATCTAGCTCAGCATGTTCCAGTTGATTCAATGGAAGAACATCTCCAGAAACTCTTATTTTTAAATAAAGTTATATCTATAGCAGGAAGCACCCATTGTTACCCAGTAGACTGCATGGTCTCTGCCCTCCTTTCTCTGTAATATGCAGAGTAATGTGAAGGGTTGGGTCTCTCTAATGGTGTACTTCTTTGGTATTGTAAGCTCCTGCCAACACAAGCTGCCTCCCTGCAGAATGGCAAAAAACAAACAAACACAAAAAACATGGGAACATCGTGCTCTGCTAGTTCTCTGCCTCCGTTTCCCCACTCACCCTTGTTTTACAGTTACAGTGCACAGCACACCTGTTGCTGTGTGTCTGTGCTAACATTGTACAATAAGGCAAAGACTGCATACCTCCTTACTCAGGCCAGGAGGTGCCATGTTAAATAACATCACATCATACCTCCGGCTCACTGTAATCTAAGGCAGAACTACAGAGACAGTATCCTGTGGTGTGCTGGAGCTGTCTCCTCTCCACAGGGGAAAGATGACTGTTAAAGTTTTTAAATGCAACCTTTATTAAAAACTACATTATATAAACTTACAATTAAATGAATTATATTAAAACAAAAAATACTCAAGACTCATGACTTCCTAATTATTTTGCTACTATCTGTGCTTTTGAGAGTATTTACATCTGCTGCATCTGTATGATGGACCTGTGACACCATATTGCACTACTGCACATTTCTTCCCAACTCTGCATTCAATGGCATTGTGTTTATATCCTGAATTTGGTCACGGTAGGAGTATTTACACCATGGCAACTGGCACATACTAAAAGCATGGGCTTTGTTTTTTTTTTTTTTGTCTTGGAAAATTGATTATTAAGCACTTGATAATACATCACTGACATACCTCCCCCAAAATGGAGACTATTATTTATTGATGACTAGCAGCCAAGAACAGAGTAATATCAACATGGTCATTAGACTCTGAGAATGAAGTTCCTGGGAAAAACTTTCTCTTTCAAAGAAAGCATGGCAATCTGCCACTTATCCATTATTTAAGATATGTAATCAGATCTCAGTTATATACTAACAAGGACTTCTCATGATAAAAACGAACAGTCATTTAATATGACTTTGTAATTTTTTATCTATTTGGCAATGCATTTACCTATCTAAATATGCTTAGTTTAATTCAGTTAATCAGGTATTTATTAACTTCCTCCACAAATACCCTTTGACAGAGGGACTCTGCAACCAATCCTGGGAGAAAAAGGAAAATAGACTGGTTAATACATTTTGCCAGAAATAATAAATTCAAGAAAAATTCTACTCTGACCATTCCTTTCATGCCAAAAATTTTAATGTTGTTTGAAGTTAACTGTTTTTTAGTTTCTATGTTTTTTGATTATTTGATAAAAATCTTAATTTAGTTGTTTACCCAGCACACACTTAAAAAGAACAATAGGAGTTCAAAGATGTGTAAAGCATGGTCTTTGCTCTCAAGGAAATAACAATCCAATTGTAGGAAACAGCCAGATAAACAACAAAGTGAAGATAACCAACAACAAAGTGTGTACAATGGTATGGATGAGGACTGATTTTGGGGAGTACGTGTGTGGATAAATGTGCCTTCAAGGATATAAACATGCTGTGGTCTGCCTCACTTTCCTTCCTTCCTTCCTCCCTCCCTCCTTTCTTTCTTACCTTCCTTCCTTCCTCTCTCCCTCCCCCCTCCCTCCCTCCCTCCTCCCTTCCCTCCCCTTCCCTTCCCTCCTTCCTTCCTTCCTTCCTTCTTTCTTTTTGTACTCCCTCCCTTCCTTTTGTTCCTTCACTCTTTTCCTCTCTTTCTGATATACCCTCAATGCTCCTTCTGGGTGAATCCATCTTTTGAAATACACGGTGATATCCCTTGTCCCTCAGTTGCTTCATGTGTTACTGTGAAAACAAAACCAATTTTAGCATCAAAGGATATTTTCAAGTATTTTTCTTCACTAGGCAAGCTGTAAGAATCTTCAGCTGTTTTGTTGCCATGGTGAGTGGAGTTCAAGCGATATTTCTAGTCAGAGAGGAAAATCTATAAAATGAATGCTAATATGAAATAAACTTACAGCCGTCATCCTCTCATGCAGTAGTTTAAATGTTAGTGTTGTTGCCTTCTTCCACAATGCAGAGAAGTAGGTGATGGTGCCTAAAGGCTGGGGACAAGGATTGCCCATTTTCTCCTCTTTGCAAATTCAGTTTTGAAAACATCTGAAGTTATAAACTGTACTTTATTTCAAGAATGGGCTTAAATGTGATCACAGTGGAAAGATAATTTTTTTCTGGGGACAGAGGAACTAGGTTTGAGTCAGCCCTTCAGAAATTACTACCTCCTATGCGATCCAGCATATTTCACGAATTTGCAGGAACTCATTTTTTTTTCACCTACTAAAAGGTAAAAAGAAAAGAAAAAAGAGAAAAGAAATAATCTTTGTCCATTTCAGAAAGCCCAAACTGTGCCTTTTTTTACACAGTTTGTGTGATGGAGTGGTTCTTTCATGGGTCTTTATAGCTGTAGTTAAAATATTCGTCTACTAGTAAATGAGTTGGGAGGGGCTGGTACTTCAGATAATGTTGCTGTTGTTCTAGTATGAGATCTAGCAAAAAAAATGTAATGAGCAAAGAAATATGATAAATAGAATGATGTTTAATCCAGAAAAGTGATGTAATAGGAGGACCATCATCTAGGACCCTCTAGTGAGGAAGGAGCTAGAAGGGGCAGCTATCCAAGACAGAGTTGGATGTAGCTGTGGGATAAGGTGCAGACTTTTCAAGAGGATGCTCTCAGTAGGCTGGTAGGTAGAGAAAACTCACGTTGCCTACTGGCTTCATGTCAGTAAGTAGAAGGACCCCAGAGAAGCAGGGGACAGAACATAGTGCACAGTGAATTATATAACATCCTTTATCAAAGTCCTGATATTTCATGTTGTTAGGTGGTTCACATATTATAACCCTCAAACAACATTTACATTCTTCTTCTAACTCAAGCCCACTGACGCCCTGTTTTCAACTGTTGGCTTTTCTTCTCATTTAACAGAGAAAATTGAGTCAAATAGAAGAGAAACTTCTATTCTCATTACTAAATCCCCACATTCACGCCACTATGCCCATGTGTTCTACCTTCCCTGCTGTGATCATAAATAGACCTACTAAGCTGAAAGCTAATTATAACCTCTCCACTTGTGCAATAAATCTCATCTACTCTTGCCCACAATGTTTTTGTTTTTCCAGTTGAATCGTATCCCTAATTTCCAGGCTATATATATGTCTTCTGAGGCTGAGTCATAAGAAGCCGTTTAGTTTCCTTCTTTGTCTTCTTGAATGCTAGATCAGGGAAATGCAGCTGGGATGCAAAAAGTCCAACTGTCCTGAGCCTGCCATGCTGCGAGGAAGCCCAATCTGGGTGTATAGAAAGCAGGAGCAGTGCCAGCCAGTGTAGTGCAGGAGACATGTTGGAAAACCCAACTCCAGCAGATGCCACGAGATTGAACCCAGACACAGAGCCAGTCAACCTCCCTAGCCATTGCCCACCATTTGAGCCATGCCAACTAGGTGGGACACATAGAGAGGTGTCAAATGGTCTCTGCTGTGTCCAAACTAAATTTCTGACTCACAGGATCATAAGCATTAAAAAAGTGGTTTTCTGCCACTAATTTGGAGTGGTTTGTTAGGCAGCAATAGATAGCTGGAATATTAATTTAAATGTATCTCAACAAATCCACTAAACCTACTGTTGCCAAGATTACCAGCAACCTCCATGTGACAAAAATCTGTTTTTCTCGAATTTCCTCTCTTTGGCCATTTCCTGAAACTCCTTGTTTAATTTCTAAGACACTCTTCCGGTTTTCCTCATCACGTATTGGGTTTTCCCAGATCACTGTGCAGGCTATGTTCCCTGTCCCTCTCCCGTGCTCTCTGTTGGTGGGTGTGGCTATGTGTTAAATGACTCAAGACTCAATATTTCTATTTCTTCTTAGCTCTACCTTCACTTATTTATAAGTGCTATCTGGATTTAGGGTGCTAAATACAGTCCATTCCCATTATTCATAGATTCTACATTTGGAAGTTCAACTAAAATTTATTTGTGACCACAGAATCAATATTCAAGCAGTGTCTTTGTGGTCATTGGCAGATATGCACAGAGCAACCAAGAATCTGAGTTGCCGCACCACCCCCAGCTGAGACTGAACAAGGTGAGGCAACATTCTCCTCTCAGTTGTCATACTGAGACATCCAGGGGATGGAGCACGCAGAGGCAGTGCAGCGCAGCCTAGCCCAAGAAGCTCTGGCTGTGGGGTCAGATGTATCCAATGTGAATCCCAGCTCTAGCACCTGTGAGTGAGGAGGCTTCAGGCAAGTCACATAACACTTGACTCATTTTCTCTTTTTATGAAATAAAGAAAATAGAGTCTACTAGGATGAGTTGTTTTTAGGATTGAATATTATTATCCATCATGATAGATATATGAACTACTGTCTATATTGAAAATACACAAGATCCTACCAAAAACTACTAGAATTGAAGTTAGATTAGCAAAATTAAATGATACAAAAGTCAATATACAAAAATTGGTCATTTATGTATGCTAATAATAGAACTTTGGAAAATTACATTTTAAATTATTTTATTTCCAATAGCATAGTGCATTTAAAAACTTATGAATAAATCAAACGAATAATGTGCAAAACATTGTTGAGAGAAGTTAAATAAGACCTAAATAATAGAGAAATATAATATGTCCATGGACCAGGAGGCATAATAGTAGTAAGGGTCCACTATTATCCAGTTAATCTTTAGATCATCAAAATCCCAATCAAAATTCCAATTATTATTTTTCTGGTAGGAATTGACATGTTGGTTCTAAAAAAAATACCAAAAGGCAAAAGAGTAGAATAGTCAAAAATACTTTGAAAAGAAGAATAAATCTGGACAATCTACCCTACCTGACTTCAAACCTACTATAAAGCTATAGTACACAAGACTGTGTGGTAACAGTATAAATGTATACACATAGATAGTTGGTACAAAACAAAGGGTCCAGAATTAGACTTAATAGTCAACTGATAGTCAACAATAGTATCAACATAATTCAATGAGAAAAAAACAGTCATTCAAACAAATAGACTTGCAATGACTAGATATTTGTGTGAGGGGATAATTACCTGTGACTTCCACATTATATCGTACACAAAATTAATTAGATACATACCTCAGATGTAAAGTTTCTAGAAAAAGTAGCAGGAAATATATGCACCCTTGAAGTTGTCAAAGGTATCTCACAAACAAAATTCTACTAATATTGAATAGGGAAAACAATATGAATTGAACTTCATCAAAATTAAAGAATTTTGCTCTTCAAAAGAACTAGTAAGAAAATGAGGCTGGGCGCGGTTGCTCATGCCTGTAATTCTAGCAGTTCGGAGGCCAAGGTGGGAGGTTTGCTTAAGTCCAGGAGTTCAAAGCTGTAGTAAGCTAAGAAGGTGCCCCAGAACACCCGCATGGGCGACAGAGTGAGACCTCGTCTCTAAAAAACGAAAAGGATTCTAGTCACAGACATCAGAAAAATATTTGTAATATATTCATTTGTTGAAGGACTTATATCCAGAATATATAGCCATCTCTTACAACTCTGCAAAAAGACACAGGAATAGCCAATAAGTCAAGAGCAACTGTTGAAATTCATTAGTGATTAGCAAATTGCAAAATGGAACCATAATGATATAGTACTATTTCATAACCACTAGAGTGAGTATAATTAAAAGAGTATTGGCCAGAATGTGAAGCAACTAAACTCAAATGTTGTTAATAGTTGTGTAAAATGGTACAACTTTGATGATTTTATTGTGGTTTATTTAAAGTTAAGCATACATTTACCATAGGACCCAGAAACTTTTTCCAGAAGTTTTTTTCAAAGGAAATAAAAATATACTTCCACAAAAGACTTATACACACTTGTACTGCTTTTTAAAAATTTATAATAAACTCAAATAAAAATAATCCAAATATCCTTCCAGAAGTGAACGTATAAACAAATTATATTTATAAAATAAAATATTCTTCAACAAAAAGTAATGAAATGCTGATTTATGAAACATCACTGAATCTCAAAAACATCAGGCTACATGAAAGAAGCTAGACACAAAAGAGTACATACCTTATAATTCCATTTATGTGAATTTCCACAACAGGGAAAATAATATATAGTGACATAAATCAAATAAATTATTTAAGTGAGAGGTACTCTGGGACTGGATTCAAAGAGGTACAAATAACTTTCTGGAGTGATAAAAACATGCTGTATATTGAATGATGTGGTTTTATAGTTGCAAACATCTGACAAAATTTATCTGATTATACACTAATTTTTCCATTTTATGTAAAACATAATCCATAAATTAACTTTAGCTAATGAAGTGAAATAAAAATATTTTCAGATAAATGAATACTAAGAAAATGTGCTGACAGCTGACTTCATTATAAGAAATGCTAAGGAAATTCTGCAGGCTAAAAAGAAATTGGTTTAAAATATTCTAACGGTGGGGAGGAGCCAAGATGGCCAAATAGGAACAGCTCAGGTCTACAGCTCCCAGCGTGAGCGACGCAGAAGACAGGTGATTTCTGCATTTCCATCTGAGGTACCAGATTCATCTCACCAGGGAGTGCCAGACAGTGGGCGCAGGTCAGTGGGTGCGCGCACCGTGTGCGAGCCGAAGCAGGGCGAGGCATTGCCTCACTTGGGAAGCGCAAGGGGTCAGGGAGTTCCCTTTCCGAGTCAAAGAAAGGGGTAATGGACGCACCTGGAAAATCGGGTCACTCCCACCCAAATACTGCGCTTTTCCAACGGGCTTAAAAAACGGCGCACCATGAGATTATATCCCAAACATGGCTGGGAGGGTCCTACGCCCACGGAGTCTCGCTGATTGCTAGCACAGCAGTCTGAGATCAAACTGCAAGGCGGCAGTGAGGCTGGGGAGGGGCGCCCGCCATTGCCCAGGCTTGCTTAGGTAAACAAAGCAGCCAGGAAGCTCGAACTGGGTGGAGCCCACCACAGCTCAAGGAGGCTTGACTGCCTCTGTAGGCTCCACCTCTGGGGGCAGGGCACAGACAAACAAAAAGACAGCAGTAACCTCTGCAGACTTAAATGTCCCTGTCTGACAGCTTTGAAGAGAGCAGTGGTTCTCCCAGCACGCAGCTGGAGATCTGAGAACGGGCAGACTGCCTCCTCAAGTGGGTCCCTGACCCCTGACCCCCGAGCAGCCTAACTGGGAGGCACCCTCCAGCAGGGGCACACTGACACCTCACATGGCAGGGTATTCCAACAGACCTGCAGCTGAAGGTCCTGTCTGTTAGAAGGAAAACTAACAAACAGAAAGGACATCCACACCAAAAACCCATCTGCACATCACCATCATCAAAGACCAAAAGTAGATAAAACCACAAAGATGGGGAAAAAACAGAACAGAAAAACTGGAAACTCTAAAAAGCAGAGTGCCTCTCCTCCTCCAAAGGAACGCAGTTCCTCACCAGCAACGGAACAAAGCTGGATAGAGAATGACTTTGATGAGCTGAGAGAAGAAGGCTTCAGACGATCAAATTACTCTGAGCTACGGGAGGACATTCAAACCAAAGGCAAAGAAGTTGAAAACTTTGAAAAAAATTTAGAAGAATGTATAACTAGAATAACCAATACAGAGAAGTGCTTAAAGGAGCTGATGGAGCTGAAAACCAAGGCTCGAGAACTAAGTGAAGAATGCAGAAGCCTCAGGAGCCAATGCGATCAGCTGGAAGAAAGGGTATCAGCAATGGAAGATGAAATGAATGAAATGAAGCGAGAAAGGAAGTTTAGAGAAAAAAGAATAAAAAGAAATGAGCAAAGCCTCCAAGAAATATGGGACTATGTGAAAAAACCAAATCTACGTCTGATTGGTGTACCTGAAAGTGACGTGACGGGGAGAATGGAACCAAGTTGGAAAACACTCTGCAGGATATTATCCAGGAGAACTTCCCCAATCTAGCAAGGCAGGCCAATGTTCAGATTCAGGAAATACAGAGAATGCCACAAAGATACTCCTCGAGAAGAGCAACTCCAAGACACATAATTGTCAGATTCACCAAAGTTGAAATGAAGGAAAAAAGGTTAAGGGCAGCCAGAGAGAAAGGTCGGGTTACCCTCAAAGGGAAGCCCATCAGACTAACAGCGGATCTCTCGGGAGAAACCCTACAAGCCAGAAGAGAGTGGGGGCCAATATTCAACATTCTTAAAGAAAAGAATTTTCAACCCAGAATTTCATATCCAGCCAAACTAAGCTTCATAAGTGAAGGAGAAATAAAATACTTTACAGACAAGCAAATGCTGAGAGATTTTGTCACCAGCAGACCTGCCCTAAAAGAGCTCCTGAAGGAAGCGCTAAACATGGAAAGGAACAACCGATACCAGCCGCTGCAAAATCATGCCAAAATGTAAAGACCATCGAGACTAGGAAGAAACTGCATCAACTAACAAGCAAAATAACCAGCTACCATCATAATGACAGGATCAAATTCACACATAACAATATTAACTTTAAATGTAAATGGACTAAATGCTCCAATTAAAAGACACAGACTGGCAAATTGGATAAAGAGTCAAGACCCATCAGTGTGCTGTATTCAGGAAACCCATCTCACGTGCAGAGACACACATAGGCTCAAAATAAAAGGATGGAGGAAGAGCTACCAAGCCAATGGAAAACAAAAAAAGGCAGGGGTTGCAATCCTAGTCTCTGATAAAACAGACTTTAAACCAACAAACATCAAAAGAGACAAAGAAGGCCATTACATAATGGTAAAGGGCTCAATTCAATAAGAAGAGCTAACTATCCTAAATACATATGCACCCAACACAGGAGCACCCAGATTCATAAAGCAAGTGCTTAGTGACCTACAAAGAGACTTAGACTCCCACACATTAATAATGGGAGACTTTAACACCCCACTGTCAACATTAGACAGATCAACGAGACAGAAAGTCAACAAGGATACCCAGGAATTGAACTCAGCTCTGCACCAAGTGGACCTAATAGACATCTACAGAACTCTCCACCCCAAATCAACAGAATATACATTTTTTTCAGCACCACACCACACCTATTCCAAAATTGACCACATACTGGGAAGTAAAGCTCTCCTCAGCAAATGTAAAAGAACAGAGATTATAACAAACTATCTCTCAGACCACAGTGCAATCAAACTAGAACTCAGGATTAAGAATCTCACTCAAAACCGCTCAACTACATGGAAACTGAACAACCTACTCCTGAATGACTACTGGGTACATAACAAAATGAAGGCAGAAATAAAGATGTTCTTTGAAACCAATGAGAACAAAGACACAACATACCAGAATCTCTGGGACGCATTCAAAGCAGTGTGTAGAGGGAAATTTATAGCACTAAATGCCCACAAGAGAAAGCAGGAAAGATCCAAAATTGACACCCTAACATCACAATTAAAAGAACTAGAAAAGCAAGAGCAAACACATTCAAAAGCTAGCAGAAGGCAAGAAATAACTAAAATCAGAGCAGAACTGAAGGAAATAGAGACACAAAAAACCCTTCAAACAATTAATGAATCCAGGAGCTGGTTTTTTGAAAGGATCAACAAAATTGATAGACCGCTAGCAAGACTAATAAAGAAAAAAAGAGAGAAGAATCAAATAGACACAATAAAAAATGATAAAGGGGATATCACCACTGATCCCACAGAAATACAAACTACCATCAGAGAATACTACAAACACCTCTACGCAAATAAACTAGAAAATCTAGAAGAAATGGATAAATTCCTCGACACATACACTCTCCTAAGACTAAACCAGGGAGAAGTTGAATCTCTGAATAGACCAATAACAGGATCTGAAATTGTGGCAATAATCAATAGTTTACCAACCAAAAAGAGTCCAGGACCAGATGGATTCACAGCCGAATTCTACCAGAGGTACAAGGAGGAACTGGTACCATTCCTTCTGAAACTATTCCAAGCAATAGAAAAAGAGGGAATCCTCCCTAACTCATTTTATGAGGCCAGCATCATCCTGATACCAAAGCCAGGCAGAGACACAATGAACAAAGAGAATTTTAGACCAATATCCTTGATGAACATTGATGCAAAAATCCTCAATAAAATACTGGCAAAACGAATCCAGCAACACATCAAAAAGCTTATCCACCATGATCAAGTGGGCTTCATCCCTGGGATGCAAGGCGGGTTCAATATACGCAAATCAATAAATGTAATCCAGCATATAAACAGAGCCAAAGACAAAAACCACATGATTATCTCAATAGATGCAGAAAAAGCCTTTGACAAAATTCAACAACCCTTCATGCTAAAAACTCTCAATAAATTAGGTGTTGATGGGACGTATCTCAAAATAATAAGAGCTATCTATGACAAACCCACAGCCAATATCATACTGAATGGGCAAAAACTGGAAGCATTCCCTTTGAAAACTGGCACAAGACAGGGATGCCCTCTCTCACCACTCCTATTCAACATAGTGTTGGAAGTTCTGGCCAGGGCAATTAGGCAAGAGAAGGAAATAAAGGGTATTCAATTAGGAAAAGAGGAAGTCAAATTGTCCCTGTTTGCAGACGACATGATTGTATATCTAGAAAACCCCACTGTCTCAGCCCAAAATCTCCTTAAGCTGATAAGCAACTTCAGCAATGTCTTAGGATACAAAATCAATGTACAAAAATCACAAGCATTCTTATACACCAACAACAGACAAACAGAGAGCCAAATCATGAGTGAACTCCCATTCACAATTGCTTCAAAGAGAATAAAATACCTAGGAATCCAACTTAAAAGGGATGTGAAGGACCTCTTCAAGGAGAACTACAAACCACTGCTCAAGGAAATAAAAGAGGATACAAACAAATGGAAGAACATTCCATGCTCATGGGTAGGAAGAATCAATATCGTGAAAATGGCCATACTGCCCAAGGTAATTTACATATTCAATGCCATCCCCATCAAGCTACCAATGCCTTTCTTCACAGAATTGGAAAAAACTACTTTAAAGTTCATATGGAACCAAAAAAGAGCCCGCATTGCCAAGTCAATCCTAAACCAAAAGAACAAAGCTGGAGGCATCACACTACCTGACTTCAAACTATACTACAAGGCTACAGTAACCAAAGCAGCATGGTACTGGTACCAAAACAGAGATATAGATCAATGGAACAGAACAGAGCCCTCAGAAATAACGCCGCATATCTACAACCATCTGATCTTTGACAAACTGGGAAAAACAAGCAATGGGGAAAGGATTCCCTATTTAATAAATGGTGCTGGGAAAACTGGCTAGTCATATGTAGAAAGCTGAAACTGGATCCCTTCCTTACACCTTATACAAAAATCAATTCAAGATGGATTAAAGACTTAAATGTTAGACCTAAAACCATAAAAACCCTAGAAGAAAACCTAGGCATTACCATTCAGGACATAGGCATGGGCAAGGACTTCATGTCTAAAACACCAAAAGCAATGGCAACAAAAGCCAAAATTGACAAATGGGATCTAATTAAACTAAAGAGCTTCTGCACAGCAAAAGAAACTACCATCAGAGTGAACAGGCAACCTACAAAATGGGAGAAAATTTTTGCAACCTACTCATCTGACAAAGGGCTAATATCCAGAATCTACAATGAACTCCAACAAATTTACAAGAAAAAAACAAACAACCCCATCAAAAAGTGGGCAAAGGATATGAACAGACACTTCTCAAAAGAAGACATTTATGCAGCCAAAAAACACATGAAAAAATGTTCATCATCACTGGCCATCAGAGAACTGCAAATCAAAACCACAATGAGATACCATCTCACACCAGTTAGAATGGCAATCATTAAAAAGTCAGGAAACAACAGGTGCTGGAGATGATGTGGAGAAATAGGAACACTTTTACACTGTTGGTGGGACTGTAAACTAGTTCAACCATTGTGGAAGTCAGTGTGGCGATTCCTCAGGGATCTAGAACTAGAAATACCATTTGACCCAGCCATCCCATTACTGGGTATATGCCCAATGGACTATAAATCATGCTGCTATAAAGACACATGCACACGTATGTTTATTGCGGCATTATTCACAATAGCAAAGACTTGGAACCAACCCAAATGTCCAACAATGATAGACTGGATTAAGAAAATGTGGCACATATACACCATGGAATACTATGCAGCCATACAAAATGATGAGTTCATGTCCTTTGTAGGGACATGGATGAAATTGGAAATCATCATTCTCAGTAAACTATCGCAAGAACAAAAAACCAAACACCGCATATTCTCACTCATAGGTGGGAATTGAACAATGAGATCACATGGACACAGGAAGGGGAATATCACACTCTGGGGACTGTGGTGGGGTTGGGGGAGGGGGGAGGGATAGCACTGGGAGATATACCTAATGCTAGATGACGAGTTAGTGGGTGCAGCGCACCAGCATGGCACATGTATACATATGTAACTAACATGCACAATGTGCACATGTACCCTAAAACTTAAAGTACAATAATAAATAAATAAATAAATAAATAAAAAAGAAGTTACTGAAAAAAAATAAAATAAAATAAAATAAAATACTCTAACAGTACATTGTGGGGTTTATAAGGAATGTAAAGATTTCATATGTGTGTATATATACATGTATATTATATATGATTCATACATATATGGATGACAAAAGTAGCACAAAGAAATGAGGTAAATGATACTGTACCATTACAGAATTCCTATATTTTTACATATAGTACAGTACTAACATTAAAACTAAGTTAAAAATATAATCTTTAGCAGAACCACTAAAACATTTGGAAAAGTATTAGCTAAAAGGATAAATGAGAAATTAAAATGAAATGCTATAATATATATTTATTAACTCAAAATAAAGAAGAACAAGCACAAACGGGAAAAAACAGATGAGACAAATAAAAAGCAAATAGCGCAGTAATGTGTTAACGTCCAGCCATATTAATTATTTTAAATATAAATGTTTTTAACACTTTACTTAAAAGAAAACAGATGAGACAAATAAAAAGCAAATAGCGCAGTAATGTGTTAACGTCCAGCCATATTAATTATTTTAAATATAAATGTTTTTAACACTTTACTTAAAAGCCACAGATTGCCAGTCTAGATAAAAAGTGAGAATTACATCTCTTACTGTCTACATGATATTTTGATTGTAAAAGGTTAAGAAAGCTATAACATGCAAGAAGTAAACTCAAGGATAGAGTAGATCTATTATATTATTTTTCAATTAATTAGCATTAATTTTAAGTATTTTCTCCAGACTATGGTTTGCCTTTCCATCTTCTTAATGATGTTATTGACAAAGTTTTTAATTTCTTCCCCTACTTCTTTCTCTTAACATTTTATTTTCTTATTTATTAGTGAGATTAAACACAAATTCCCCTTTAAAGGCCACCGATATTTGCCCATACACTTTGCCATTGCCCCGTTTTTAGATTTCCTATTGATGTGGAGGAACTCTTTGGTCAATGTAGATATGTAAAAGTATATGCTATCAGCTATTTCTGTGTCTGTATTTCCTAACAGGAAGGAAGCTTCTTGACATAAAGCACAAAAGTATTAATCTTTTCAAATCCAGGAAAGTCACAGTGCCTTGCCTAAGGTAGATATTCACATGTTGACAAAATGCATAAAACAGACACAGTAATATGTTCCATAACTAATCCTCTAATAAACTGTGTGTACTCCACATCCTCTGTTGTTTAAATACTCAACTTGGTAAAATAGGTTACAATCTATTCTGCCTTCTGTTTCAGGACTTGTGGTCATAAGAGTGCTTTTTAATGAACCCACCACCCTTATTACCCTTCTTCAAGTCCTGCCTACCCAGTCATCTGGATCACCTGCAATGGCTGTAAAAGCATGACCTATCATTTGATAATGATTCATGTTTTTTTCCATCAATTGTTCTTTCCAACTTAGTAATTGATCTTACTTGTAATATGGACATGACATAAGTAGCCCTTCAAAACTAAGTTTAACCTAGATGATAGGTTGATAGGTTCAGCAAACCACCATGGCACATGTATACCTATGTAACAAACCTGCATGTTCTGCACATTTATCCCGGAACTTAAAGTAATGTAAAATAAAATAAAATAAAATAAAATAACCTAAGTTTGATCAAGCAACCTATTTAGTGCCCTGTCCAAAAAAAAAAAAAAAAAAAAGTTCAGTTTTATGGAATCTAATTTAAATAAGAAAAACCCTCTTAAACTGGTATGTGTGTATAGACTTGACTCTCATTTATTTATATATTTGCCATTGCAAGTTCACTATGAAACACTCTAATTGGAAAAGTCCACTAAGAATGGCAGAACAGCAGTTGAAGCAGATGTTTTAATAACGGAGAATCTCAAGGCTCAAGTATTGACTGCTGTCAATTCCTTCTAGAACATCTCTTCCTAGCAGTGAGTCAGAACCCACTTGTGTGTCTTGATCAGTTCTTGGATGTGTGGAGAAGATAAAAATTTTAGTACATAATTTCAGCTGTGCCAAAGACATAACTTTCTTTTGTTATTCAACCTAATATTTAATTCAAAGCTTTTATTCTGCTCAGACACATTATCCTTAAAATTTCCCCTTCACACACTGGATATGGCAAAAGTCTTTTACACATTGTAAAAAACTGGGGTCCAGGAGAGGGTGGAGATGAGGTACATTAGGTTTCTTATGTTTCTCAGTTGCTGGTCTACACATATTATTGAAAATTCCCTTCATTTAGTTAATGAGTGAAGAATTGCTTATAGTAAGAATGGACATGAAAGAAAAAGAATAAAACAGAGGAAAAGAGAAAATAAAATCAAAACATAATCACTGTCACGTATGTGATAAGAAATTCACAACTGAATATGTGGAATTGTTTGCCTTTCCATAATTACTAAATATTGAAACGCACAAGTATTTCATCATATCATAGCACTCTAATTTGCATGTGGAGATGCCTTTTTGAATGGGAGAGAAAGAAGTAGTTAACACAATATACAGAACTATATGCATAAAAATAACAAATACATAATCAGTTGATTTTGATGAATACAGTTGTTCCCTTAGCGTTTATGGCAAAATAATTACAGGTTGAGTTCCCAACAAAATTTGTGGTTTTGGATATAGCAAACCTGGGTATATCAGGAAAGTATGTCATGCATGGAGTATCTTTATTTATGTCTGCAACAGGAAAAAAAGTGTTGGAACTTCCATTTTGTAGAGCAAAATGTAACAGGCATGGCAGCCAACAGATACCAGTGTGCAATAGAACAAAAGATTTACCTAGACTTTTAATGAAAGGGTTAACTAGATTCAATTAGAAAGCTTTCAGGAAATAAGCAGACAGAAGTAGAACAGAAATGTGTTGGTTGCCTTTTAATTAAGTATATACAGTTGACCATCTACTCAATATATCATTAAAATATGCATTTAATGCCTACCAAGAATTAGGTCTGTTGCTAGATGAAAGAAATACAAAGGATGTAAGTAGACTTCTTATAATAAGAAACAAATGCATGCTCCGGGGAGAAAATATTTGCAAACTATGCTTCCGACAACTGTCTAATATCCAACATCTATAAGGAACTGAAACAAATTTACAAGCAAAAAACAACCCCATTTAAAAAGTGGACAAAGGACATAAACAAACATTTTTTAAAAGAGGACACATGCAGCCAACAAGCATATGAAAAAATGCTCAACATCACTAATCATTAGAGAAATTTTAATCAAAACCACAATGAGATACCGTCTCACACAACTCAGAATGGATATTATTAAAAAGTCAAAAAATAACAGATGCTAGCGAGGTTATAGTGAAAAGGGAACACTTAGGCATTGCTGGTGGGAATGTATTAGTTCAGCCATGATGAAAGCAGTTTGGTTATTCCTGAAAGAACTTAAAACAGAATTACCCCTTTACCCAGCAATCCCATTATAGCGTATATACCCAAAGAAATATAAGTCATTCTACCAAAAAGACACATGCATGTGTATGTTCACAATAACAAAGACATGGAATCAGCATAAATGCCCATCAGCAGTAGACTGGATAAAGAAAATGTGGTACATATACAACATGGAATACTACACAGCCATAAAAAAGAATGAGATCATGTTGTGTCCAGAAACATGATGGAGATGGAGGCCATTATCCTAAGCAAAATAACATAGGAACAGAAAACCAAAAGCCACATGTTCTCACTTATAAGTGGAAGCTAAACATCAAGTACATATGGACACAAAGAAGGGAATAACAGACATTGGGGCTTACCTGAGGGTGGAGAGTAGGAGGAGGGTGAGGATCCAAAAACTACTTATTGGGTACTATGCTTATTACCTGGATGACAAAATAATCTGTACACCAAACCCCCATTACACACAATTTACCTATATAACAAACCTGCACTTGTACCCCTGAAACTAAAATAAAAGTTAAAAAAATTGTTCGTCAAATAGATTTAGGAAAGGCTAGTTTAAATAAAGTTAAGCACATTTTTCCACAATAGGATATTTTGAAGTTTTGGCACACAAATGGACAATATGCATTTCTAAGAATGTGGTTTCTTAGACAACAGGGCTTTTCCTCCACTCTCCTATTATTTCTTGAAGGAGCATTGCTTACAAAATACCAAATAGAAATTCTACATTAAGAAGCGAAAACATTTGGTCTATGTGACAATCAGAAACGTAAGCACTTCAAATGTTAAATTTTTTAAAACTTATTTGTAAAAAAGAACTTTTAGGTTGGGCACAGTGGCTCATGCCTGTAATCCCAGCACTCTGGGAGGCCAAGGCTGGCAGGTCACCTGAGGTCAAGAGTTCACAACCATCCTGGCCAACATGGTGAAATCCCATCTCTACTAAAAATACAAAAATAGCCAGGTGTGTTGCTAGGCACCTGTAATCCCAGCTACTGGGAGGCTGAGGCACAAGAATCGCTTGAATCTGGGAGGCGGAGGTTGCAGTGAGCCGAGATCGTGCCACTGCACTCCAGCCTGGGTGACAGAGTGAGACTCTGTCTCACAATAAATAAATAAATAAATGAATGAATAAATAAAAATAAACTTTTAATTATTTTTATCTGTTTATCTTTTGGTTAAAAGAAGAAAAATCATCCTTAATAAAATAAGAAAGGGCAGATGTACTTTTTTAAAGAGTATGATCTGTCAGAGAGGTTTTGTTTGTTTGTTTTGTTTTTAAAAGATTTTAAGTGATAGTGAATTTAGAGGAGGAAGACAGGAAATATGGACAGTGAGCGCTCAATATTTCAGAGATGTGCTCACAGGACACTCTTAGCAGGATTACTGCCCATGATAGGGTACCAGGATCTGCTAACACAATCCTTTTCTCCTCTTTCTTTGCTGAAGCAAAGTAACAGGGAAAGTGATGGAACTACTAAAAACCAAAAAACCAAGCAAACAAACAAACAAACCTATGTCATAATAAATCATCGCAACCAGATGGGGTCGGCTGTGTTTGAATTTGCTTTCATTTTGGGAAGAAGTTATTAGATTCTGGGAAAACTTCATATAGAAGTAGATCGACTTAAAATATGCACTTGATTATTAAAAACCAGCTATTATTCAACAGTTTTGTGAGGTCTGCAGGATGGAGACCATCTTTAGAACACTGGTAAGGATCATCTGGGTAAGCACCAAACCTACTAGAGCACAAAGAAAATTTTTGTCTAAAGCCTGATGACAGAAGAATATGGGGAGGACCCAGGGATATCTGTCAAGCTCATGTCTAACGGAATACTTATTTCTTACAAGGAGCCATTATGAGATTGTGAGCCCAGAATGAGATTCAGAAGAAGCTAAGTTCACAAACTGCAGCCCGTGAAAACTACACAGATTGGGCTGTGACCAGATAATCTAGTTAGTCTCCTTCTGGATTAACATAAAGTATTGCAAGTTCTTCAGACATAATAACCTTATTTAGATGTTTTTTCCTTCTGTAAAATCCAATTTAGCCATCCCTGCTGGCATGTGAGTTACCCAGACAAATGTCTACAAATTCAGGTGAAAAGAGAGGAGTAAAATATTTCTTTTAGAAAACCTATTTCTTCACTTTAGGATTAAGCCAATTATCTCAGCAAATGTGAAGGGGAAAAAAAAGTTTCAGCAGATGTGAAGGAATACCCAATCTCCAGGGACCAGGCATGACCTTCCTCTCCATCTACTTCCATTTGAGAAGAAAGAAGGAGATATATCTAATGCTACATGACGAGTTAATGGGTGCAGCACACCAGCATGGCACATGTATACATATGTAACAAACCTGCACGTTGTGTACATGTACCCTAAAACTTAAAGTATAATAATAATAAAATAAAATAAAAGAAAGAAGTGGGAAGGTGAATAGGTACTGTAGCTTCTGACTCTATTTACTTCTTCTAATAGGAGAACACTTGCTCCTCCCACCTCAACTCATACTTCCAAAGTGAGTAGCAACCTCTGGGGTTCTGATTTTCTGCGGTAGCCTGATGCAAATATCCAGGTTGCTGGAGCCCTGGACTTTATCTCAGATCAAATTTCACAGCCCACTCAAATCAAAGCTCTAAATAACCAGGGGTAAGATATTAACCCTAAATAACAACCACACAGGATTGGTCACTGGATTAGTGCTTTCTTGTTGATGTTGTTACTACTATTATTATTATTTTGTCCCTGAGGTTTCATATTACTGTATTGCTAACTGAGTTATGCATTCACAAATATTATTTTCTGCAATGATTGAGGTGATCAAATGTTTTTCTCTTTTATTCTTTTAATGCAAAGATTTGTGTTCATTTCAAATATTATACCAGCCTTGCATTCCTACAATAATGCAGTAATTCCTGAAGTCCTGCTAGGTCATGATTATATTTTTTATGTGTTTCATTAATTGTATTTTAAAAATATATATTTAGAAAGTTTTATATCTTCATATATGAGACATATAAACAAGCATTTTTTTTCTTGTAATATTCTTTTTAGGTATTTGTTTCAAGTTCATGCCAGCTCCATAAAATGAGTTGGAATCCTTTCACTATTCTTTGGAAAATTTTATGTAAAATTTGGTGGTGTTTACTCCTAAAGGCTTGAAAGAACTCACAAATAAAGGCACTTGGATCTGGAATTTTCTTAATGGGAAGGATTTTAATTATAAATTCAACTTTAGTAAATGTTGACTTATATAGACATTTTTATATCTGTTTGTTTGTTTTGAGACGGAGTTTTGCTCTTGTTGCCCAGACTGGAGTACGATGGCATGCTCTCAGCTCACTGCAACCTCTGCCTCCCGGGTTCAAGTGATTCTCCTGCCTCAGCCTCCGAAGTAGCTGGGATAACAGGCGCCCGCCACCACGCTCAGCTAATTTTTGTATTTTTAGTAGAGACAGCGTTTCACCATGTTGGGCAGGCTAGTCTCAAACTCCTGACCTCAGTTGATCCGCCCACCACCTCGGCCTTCCAAAGCGCAGGAATTACAGGCGTGATCCACCGCGCCTGGCCTTTTATTTTTTCTTCTACCAGGTTTGGTAGGTTTTACCTTTTTTTTTTTTTTTTTTTTTTTTTTTTGAGACGGAGTCTCGCTCTTCCACCCAGGCCGGAGTGCGGTGCTGCCATCTCGGCTCACTGCAAGCTCCGCCTCCCGGGGTTCACGCCATTTTCCTGCGTCAGCCTCCCGAGTGGCTGGGACTACAGGCGCCCGCCACCGCGCCCGGCTAATTTTTTGTGTTTTTAGTAGAGACGGGGTTTCACCGTGTTAACCAGGATGGTCTCAATCTCCTGACCTCGTGATCCGCCCGCCTCGGCCTCCCAAAGTGCTGGGATTACAGACGTGAGCCACCGCGCCTGGCTGGTAGGTTTTACTTTTAAGGAATTTATCCATTTTCCCAAATTTTCAAATTTACCTGTATGAAGCTTTGTATAACATCTTATTTTCTTGCTAACATCTGTTGTATTTATGATAATGTCTTCTTTTTAATTTCTGTATAGACGATTTCTTTTTCAGTACCAGTATTACTAATTTTTCAAAGTACCAAATTTAGTTTTATTAATTCATTATATTTTTGTATTGCATTGATTTTTAAATTTATTTTTAATTACTTCATTTTTTTTCTGTTTTTCATTCAACTTTTTAAAAATCTAATTGCATTGGAAGTTGAAATGATTGATTACTACAAAACTTTCCTTTTTTCAAATATATGCTTTAAAGCTAAAAATTTCCCTTAAGGAGAATTCCATGAGTTGATATGATATTAGTCTATTCTCACACTGCTAATAAAGACATACCCAAGACTGGGTAATTTATAAAGGAAAAACGTTTTATTGACTCACAGTTCTGCATGGCTAGGGAGACCTCAGGAAACTTACAATCATGGTGGAAGACACCTCTTCACAGGGAAGCAGGAGAGGGAATGAGAGTCAGCAGGGGAAATGTGAGATGTATATACAACCATCAGATCTCCTGAGAACTCACTCACTATCATGGAAACAGCTTGGTGGAAACTACCCCCAGGATTCAATTACCTCCACCTGGTCCCACCTTTGACACCTTGGGATTATTACAATTCAAGGTGAGACTTGGGCGAGGGCACAAAGCCAAACCACAACAGATTTTATATATATTTAATCACTCAGCTCAAAATATTTTCAAGTTTTTATTGTTTCCTTTTAAGCTATGGATTTTGTAGAAGTGTGCTACTGAATTTTCAAACTTTAGTAATTTTTTTTATCAGATTTGAAGAATTCCCCATGCCTCATTCTCTCTCTGCTCTCCTTCTGAGACTCCAGGTTCACATTTTGACCTTTGGGCCATGTTCTACATATTTTTATGCTTTGTTATATTTTTTCTTCTCTTCCTCTTTTCCTTAGTTTAGACTTTTTATATTACTTGGCCTTCAGGGTCACTCATCTTTTATTCTGCTGTTTTCAATATGCTGTTAAAACATCCATGAGCTCTTAATTTTCATTTATTTCACTTACCCATCCTATGATATCCATCTTTTAATACATCCCATTCTCAGTTGAAATTATCCATCTTTTCATCTATTTTGGCTGTATGTTTTTATCTTTTTTTAATATTTTTATCATTATTGTCAAATTTCTGCGTGCTAACTCCCATATCTTAATCATCACTGCATCTGCTTCTATTCATTATCTTCTCTATCAATTAATAATCTTTCTCTTTGCTTTTTTGTACAATTAATAATTTCTAATGGTATGTAACATTATGACACTCCAAATGACATTCTAGATGGTTTCCTTGTAGAATCTATCAATTGTGGTCTCTTCTCAAAAAGGTTTCCATTCATTCAATTATTTATCGGAATTTAATAGCAGTTTACCCTAATAATCTTGGGTCTTGGTTTTTAGCTTTATCGGGGGTGGGAGGGTCTATTTCAGTTTCATCTTTTTCATAGTGTATGTATTACTCCTAGACTGTGATTTTTCTGAGCTCACACTTTCTAGGATTTCTGTGGTTTCCCCTGTCATTGTTTACCTGGATTTTAGATTGGATTGTGTCAAGGTACAAGCCTTTTTAATAAAAGATTTTTGTTACCCTGACATCCCCACCATGAGAAAACCTATATTGAGTTTGAGTGAAGGGCACCTGCACTCTCCATACCTTTCACGTATGCCGTGTGCCTTTTGCCTTTCTGAACTGGCATTTTCACCCAAGCTGAACTGGTATTCAAAAACTTGATTCTTTTATAATCTGCATTCTGTTGTGTCATCCCCAGGTGTGGTGCCTCACGCCTGTAATCCCAGCACAGTGGGAGGTGTAGGTGGGTAGATGGCCTGAGCTCAGGAGTTTGAGACCAGCCTGGGCAACATGGTGAAACCCCATCTCTATAAAAAGCAAAACAAACAAACAAAACAAAACATGATACCTGCTATGGTGCCATCCATTTCCTAAGGCCAACAGCATAGAACAGCCTAATTATTGCTTTAACTGGAACGGGTCGTAAGACATTTCAGGCACAATTTTTGCTCTCAAGGGACTACAAAATTAGTCAAGAGTAAGGGCAATAAGAAGAGTGAAGGTCACAGACTCTGCAGCCAGCATTCTTGTTCTTAATCTTTGTATCCCTGAGCAAGTCATACAACCTTTCTGAGATTGTTTTCTTACCTGCAAAATGGGATTGTAGCAGGACGAGCCGCAGACAAAACTCCTCAGACACCGAGTTAAAGAAGGAAGGGGTTTACTCGGCTGGGTGCATGGGCAAGACTCCTGCCTTAAGAGCCGAGCTCCACGAGTGAGTAATTCCTGTTCCTCTTAAGGGCTCACAGCTCTAAGGGGGTGCGTGTGAGAGGGTCGTGATCGATTGAGCAAGCAGGGGGTACGTGACTAGGGGCTGCATGCTCTGGTAATTAGATCGGAACAAAACAGGGTAGGGATTTTCACAGTGCTTTTCTATACAATGTCTGTAATCTATAGATAACATAACCGATTAGGTCAGGGGTCCATCTTTAACTACCAGGACCAGGGTGTGGCGCCGGGCTGTCTGCTTGTGGATTTCATTTGTGCCTGTTTTTACTTTTTCTTTCTTTGGAGGCAGAAATTGGGCATAAGACAATATGAGGGGTGGTTTCCTCCCTTAGGATAATAATTGAACTTACTTATGGGGTTTTGTACAGAGTAAATAGGTTTATACCTATCAAATACCTGGAAGAGTTTCCAACCTTTGGTAAGGATTGTTTTCCTTGTTTTCTTGGAAACTAACTGCCCAGGCCTGGGAATCAAGGACTCTGTGAACATCAGGCAGCTGTAACTACAGTGAAGTGCAGGAAACAGTCAGATTCTGCACTAAATCATAATGAAATTGCTTTCCAAGCCATCCATTGTTAGTAGCTCAGTTTCAAAATCCCTTGAGAGAGCGCCCAACTGGTTAGGACTAAGTCTTATCCTATATACCTCTTGATTATGCCATGTGTAGAAATGAGGACGAAGCATCTTCGGTTTCTGTAGAGGAAGGCAGTCACTATCTCCCCAAAGTAACCAACATAATAACAAACAGAAATAAGACCGGATGCTGCTCATCCAAATTATGAAAAATGTCTATTACACAAGGCCACAAGAAATGTAACACTTGACATCAATAAATTGATCAAAATTAATTCTACCACAGATGAATAAATTGCAATTTACTCAGCCATGCCCCCCCCCCCTTTTTTTTTTTTTTTTTTTTGGCTATTTAGACCATGATTTTTCTTTACTTGCTACTATTATTTTAAAATTTTTTCTTCTTGGATTATTTCTTTTACAGTATTTCATGGAAATCACCACTGTTGAATCATGTGTTGTGCTCACTTTACATTTTGACATATATGATCAAACTGGGCTCCAGGAAGCTTCTTTCAATTTATACTACCGGCAATTGTGTTTTAGAGAGATTGTACTCACCACTGAGGACACTGCAGTAAGAGAGGGTAATATTCGAAGGTCGTCTAGGAGCACTGAAAATTCCAGAGGAGAAGGTGATTTGTGGCTATGATTATTACCGCTTATTTTTGGGTTCTATGTAGAGTGCTATGTAGGTTCCTCTGCTAAAAAGGATTAGAAGAATAAATACAAAAATTGAATATACAGATCAGGTGCTGTGAGCATTGTGATTGGGAATAAACGGTGAATAAAATGGTTAAAATAGTAGAAAAGGCAAAATCAAATTTAAAAAGCAAAGATCTGTAATAGAACAAACCAATTTGATTGTATCTCTTCCTCTGTGAACTGCAGACAACAACATAAAAATGAATTGCAGGCAGAGGAAGAGGGTGAGATCCCCATTTGATCACTGTGTTCTGAGCTTCTTGACCGAGCTGGGTGGGGAGTGGTGGAGAGAATTTAGAAATCTAGGATAATGGAGAAGGTACCATTAAAATAACGGGTAAGAGCAGTTAAGATTGTCAACAGTGCCATCAGCAATGTAACAATTGGATTGGGGAAATTAGGGGAACATGAAGAAATGAGCACATTTTCCTTACTAGAATAAAAAATTCTGAAGTGGGGCCGGGCACGGTGGCTCACACCTGTAATTCCAGGACTTTGGGAGGCCAAGGAAGGCAAATCACAAGGTCAGGAGTTTGAGACCAGCCTGGCCAACATGGTGAAACCCCATCTCTACTAAAAATACAAAAAGAATTAGCCGGGCATGGTGGCATGCACCTGTAATCCCAGCTACTCGGGAGGCTGAGGCAGGAGAATTGCTTGAACCCGGGAGGCGGAGGTTGTAGTGAGCCGAGATTGCACCACTGCACTCCAGCGTGGGCAACAGAGCAAGACTCTGTCTCAAAAAAATAAATAAATAACAACTACAACAACAAAATTCCTAAGTGCTCACTATGCAAAACTTGTTACAATTTGGTGCTCAACAACTGTCAGGGAACAATAGTTTCTTTAACAAAATTGTAGAAGGATGACCAACAAGGAGAGGCAGCCACTCGAAAGGGAGCAGGGAAGCAAGAGATTAGATCACACTGCCTTCCCGGGCTTTTGAACACAGAAAGAAGGCAGCTGGAGGCTTTGGAGATGGCGGTGCAGCAGGAGAGGGCCAGGGAGATTTTGGAAGGCTGTGCACTGCTCTATTGGACCTTCCTGCAAGCTTTCACCTCCTCAGGGATGTACAATATCCAAAGTATGGCTGGGGAAAGGGCACAATGATTGAGACCTGCTTAGGCAGAGCAGAAATGCAACCTGGGCACACACATAGAAACAGAGTGCATACAAAAATAAGATTAAAGGGTTCAGAGAAACTCTGGGGGTAGCTTAATTTTCAAAGCTATGGAAGAGGCGCTTAATGCTAAATGTTTCCAAATCTTGAAGTAGCTGGGAATCTTAAGTGTTGTGTATTTTTTTCACATAGGATTTTCATACTAAAATGCAATACCTAAATATGTGTTAGATTAAACCATGCTTTATAATTGAATTTAAGAATGGCCTCTCACCACACGTTAAATCTTGGGATGTGCCAGGCACGGTGGCTCACACCTGTAATCCCAGCACTTTGGGAGGCCAAGGAGGGCAAATCACCTGAGGTCAGGAGTTCCAGACCAGCCTGGCCAACATGGTGAAACCGCATCTCTACTAAAAATACAATAATTAGCCAGACATGGTGGCAAGTGCCTGTAATCCCAGGTGTTTGGGAGGCTGAGGCAGGAGGATTGCTTGAACCCAGGAGGTGGAAGTTGCAGTGAGCCGATATCACACCACTGCACTCCAGGCTGGGCAACGAGAGCAAGATTCTGTCTCCGATGATGATGATGATAATAATAATAATAATAATATTTGGATGTGAGGTGACTAGAAGTTGAGACAGATCAGGCAGGATCTGTGAAAGTTCTCCATGCACTACCTCCAAGTCAGGGACATGTTGAAAACTTCTCTGAGATCTTAGTTGGAACTTTTGGGAACTGCATGTTTTAAGATGGATGTGAGAGGTACAGACCCAGGCCCTAAATCACTGTGTGAATTTACTAGGAAAAGGCTAAGAAACCATGGTATATTAAGCCTTTCTTGAATTGCTATAAAGAAATATCTGAGAGTGGGTAATTGATAAAAGAGGTTTAATTGGCTCATGGTTCTGCAGACTTTACAGGAAGAATGACGCTAGCATCTGCTCTGCTTCTGGGAAGGCCTCAGGAGCTTACACCCATGGCAGAAGGTGAAGGGGGAGCAGGGCAGGAGCAAGTGAGACTGGGGAGGGAGGGGCCCACACTTTTAAACGACCAGATCTCATGTGAACTCAGAGCGAGAACTCACTTATCAGCAAGGGAATGATCTGCCCCATGATCCAAATACCTCCCACCAGGCCCTTCCTCCGGCATTGGGGATTACATTTCAACGTGAGATTTGGGCACAGAAAATATCTAAAATAGCTAAATTCTATCACATTGGGTAACTGGGAAAAGTGGAAAATGGGGTACAATCCATCTTTGTGAGTGAAAATTGTATCACGAAATTGAAGCTGTGCAGCCGTGGGAAAGGATGTCTGTGGCTGCCGTGAGTGGCACGCTGCAGCCCTTTTCTCTGACTCAGAGAACCTCTCGGCTGGGGAGCTGCAGGTGGGTCGTCTGTCACGCACAGTTCTGAACTCCTGGTGTAACCGGAGCCTAGAAACATATGCAGGAACTACGCTGCCAGAAACAGAAGTGGAGAATTTTGAGTTGGCGTTACAATATGCCTCTGAACTTTCAGAGAAATGACAGGCCTCAGACAGAAGTGACAGATATAAATGGAAAGTTTTCAGGGCCTGGCATTAGGAATTATATCTGGTCACATACCTTCAAATTCCCTTCGTTTCTGAACTGCTGCACAGTGTACTTGAACTAGTATAATGTGATAGGAAGAGCTGACAGAAATTTGATGTCAATTTTCTTCCACATAGCAAAGAAAGCAAAAAATGCTTCAGCCCTCACACAAACTGCTGTAGCGAGGTGTTTGGAAAATCATCCCTGGCTAGAGAAAGCTGCTGTGAAAGCAAACTCCGTATATTGAATAAAGTCTTACTCAAAAAAAAAAAAAAAAGTCTTCCATGAAAGACTCAAGAATATCCCTAAATTTTTGAAATTATTGAAACTAATTCAGAAGGAATAAGAGTGCAAGGTAGCACTGAATGGAAAAAAAGCAAGAGTTCACAGCGTGTCGGCATCAGAAGCAACAACCTGGATCTGGAAGCTGAGGTTGACACAAGCTTGACTCAGCCACAAGTAGAAATCCTGGAGATAATGGCACCCCCCGATTGCTGGTTCTCCTGCTCAGGACTCTGGCCTTAAACGAATGATTTTTTTCTGATATGGGGAACTGGTCAAAAAAAGGCAGGCTTTGACCTCGTTGAAACTTACCATCCGATATGGTTTGGCTGATATGGGAGGTAATAGAATCATGGGGGCGGGTCTTTCCTGTGTTATTCTCGTGATTGTGAAAAAGTCTCATGAGAGCTGATGGTTTTATAAGTGGGAGTTCCCCTGCACAAGCCCTCTTGTCTGCCACCATGTAAGACGTTCCTTTTCCTCTCTTTTGCCCTCTGCCGTGATTGTGGGGTCACTGCAGACATGTGGAACTGTGTGTCCATTAAACCTCTTTCCTTCACAAATTATCCAGTCTCAGGTACGTCTTTATTAGCAGCATGAGAACAGAATAATACACCATCTATCTTTTCAGGCTGCTATAACAAAAATCTCATGGACTGGGTGACTGATAAACAACAGAAATTTATTTCTCACAGTTCTGGAGGCTGGAGATCTAAGATCAGAGTGCCAGCCTGGTCAGGTTCTGGTGAGGAACCTCCTCCTGGATGCAGACTGGTGAATTCCCTCTGTACTCTCACATAGTGGAAAGACAGCGAGAGAGCTCTCTGGGGTCCCTTGTCTATAAGCACTAACCCCATTGGTGAGGGCTGCACCCTCATGACAGATCTCCTCCCAAAGGCCCTGCCTCCTAATAGTATCATATCCAATTAGGATTTCAACATTTGAATTAGAGTGGGACACAAACATGCAGGCCATAACACCACCTGGTTCCTACAAGACTTCAGTAACTGTAGGGTGAGTCCTAGAAATAAAAAAAGAACTCTGAAGATGGTCTTATGAAGCATGTATTTGTCCTACACCGTCTCTAATTTTTATCTCTTAAATCCTGTGCAACTACCTAAAGCTCTGCTCAACTGCTTAGCCTCTTAGGTGTTTTTGTACTTTTGACAAAACGAAGTCTCTTAGCTGCAGGTTCTAAATTATCTATATTCTGAAAGAAAAAATCATGCCAAATATCAATCTCACTTTCCTGGATTTTCCTTTGTAAAAATATTTTGAGATATATTTAATGTGAGGACTTCTCTAAAACAATCCACCAAATTTTGCAAGAAGTCAACTGCTGTGTCCCATTATTTTGCAGGTCTATTTCCCTCTTACTACCATTGAGTGTTTGTCTTACTAAATATTTTCTCCCATCTCACTCTTTTTATGTGGATTTTTAAGTATTGTAAAATTTGATGTTTGACATATAGTACATCTTTCTATCTTTATTCAAAATATAAAAATCATTTCCACCATCCTAGGAAGTTTTATTTTCTCCTTCTTAGTAAACTTTACCCATCATAGGAAACCACTGTTCTTATTTCTATCACCATAGACTAGGCTTTTTTCATTGTTTTCCTGAACTTCAATGAAGTGGGATCATTCAGTATGTACTCTCTTGTGTATGGCTCAGTATGTTTCTCAGGTTTATCTATGTTCATGTATGTATCGATAGTTTCATCTTATTGCCAAGAAGTATTGTTTTGTGTGAATATACCACAATTTGCTTATTCATTCATTTCTTTAGCCATTCTCCATTCCGTTGTTTCAGTGCTACTTGTTGAAAGCATTTTCTTTTACACTTTGAATCCTCTGTTCCGTTCCATTCAATGGCTTTATCTTTTCCCTTATGTCATGTCATCCTTGATTATTCTAGTTTTACATGAAGTCTTAACATCCCTCAAATTTCTTTTATCATCTAGCTTTGGCTGCTTTAGATCCTTTTTACTTCCTTTTTTTATTTTAGAATTAGTCAATTTCTTTTGTAAAGGCTATGGGGATTTTGATTAGGATTGCTTTGAATCTACTGGTACATTTGGAGGTATTTCACATATTAACAATGTTGAGTTTTCCAATCTATGAACATGTTACATACATCAATTTGTTTAGTTCTTCTTTAATCTCTGTAAATTTTATTTTTTTAGTGTAAAAAACGTGCAAGTTAAATTTATTTTTGCATATATTTGTATGTTATTATAAATAAAAATTTTAAATTTTATTTTAAAGTTATTTGTTTCTGTTACATATAAATACGGAATATTTATATATAATGTAAATACGGAATATTTATATGTAATGTAAATACGGAATATTTATATATAATGTAAATACGGAATATTTATATATAATGTAAATACGGAATATTTATATATAATGTAAATACGGAATTTTATATATAATGTAAATACGGAATATTTATATATAATGTAAATACGGAATATTTATATATAATGTAAATACGGAATATTTATATATAACATAAGTATTTCTAATATTTATAAATATTGAAACTTACCACCTGACATGGTTTTGCTGATATGGGAGGTAATTGAATCATGGGGGCAGGTCTTCTGCCCACACAAATATGTACCTGTATTTATATATAACAGATAACAATAATTATCATATTGTTTGTGTTATATATTAACAAAAAAAATTCAGTATTTATATGTAACAGATAACAATGATTATCATAAAGAAAATATTCTGCATTTATCTATAACAGAAACAATATGATAATTCTGTATTTCTCTGTATTCTGCAAAACTTGCTAAATTTCTTTTTTGGTTCTAGAAATGTTTGTATGTATTATGGAGTCTCCGCATAGATAATCATATTTTATGCAAATAAAAATAATTTAATTATTCCTTTCTCTGCCTTTATTTTTGTGCATTATTGCACTAGCTACAACCTTCAGCTAAAATGATGAGTAGCAGTGGGGATTTCAAATAACTTTGCATTATTCAATAATTCTTCATTAAGTATGATGTTAGCTATAGAATTTTCATAAATGATCAATATTAGTTTTCTATGGCTGCATTAATGTATTAACACAAACTGAGTGGCTTAAACAACAGAAATTTGTGATCTCACAATTGGGCTTCCAGAACTCTGACATGAAGGTACGGGCAGGGCCATGGTCCCTCTGGAGACTCCAGGAGGAAACTGTTTTTTGCCTCTTCCCTTTTCTGGTGGTTCCAGACTTGCAGCTGTATCATTCCAATTCCTGTCTCCATGATGACAATGCCTCCTCCTCTTCTGTGTGTCGTGTTTCTTTTGTGTGTATCTTAAGATGATACTTCTCATTAGATTTTTGGGCCCAACCAGATATTCTAGAATGATCTCATATTAATTGAATTATATCTGCAAAAACCAATTTTCCAAATAAGATGATAATCACAGGTTTTCAGGATTAACAATTGGAAATATCTTTTATGGGTCCGCCATTCAATCTACCACATACCCTTAGTCAGGTTGATGAAGTTTCCTTACGTCCTAATTTGCTGAGAGTCTTTATTACGAATGAGTATTGAATTTTGTCAGATACTTTTTTCTGAATGTATTGATAGATATCTGTGATTTTTAAATTTTTTTCCTATACTGAACTTCATTTATTAATTTTCAATTGTTAAATGAACTTTGTATTTCAAGGATAAATCTATCTGGTCATCATGGATTGTACAGTTAAATTGTTTGATTTGATTTCTTCAGTGTTTTGTTACATTCACGAGAGCTCTTGATCTGCAGCTTTCTTTTATTTTTATTTGCAATATCATTGGCAGGTTTTCATAATAGTTATAAAACCCTCAAAAAATGAGTGTAGGCTGGACTCGGTGGCTCCTGCCTGTAATCCCAGCACTTTGGGAGGCCGAGGTGGGTGGATTACTTGAGGTCAGGAGTTCGAGACCAGCCTGGCCAGCGTGGTGAAACCCTGTCTCTACTAAAAATACAAAAATTAGCCGGGCATGGTGGTGGGCACCTGTAATCCCAGTTACTCAAGAGGCTGAGGCAGGAGAATCACTTGAACCCAGGAAGCTGAAGTTGCAGTGAGCCCAGATCACACCACTGTGCTCCAGCCTGGGCGACAGAGCGAGACTCCGTCCCAAAACAAAAACAAAAACAGTGAATCCATATGGGACCGGAATTTTCTTTGGGGAAACGTTTCTGATTATGAGTTAAAGGTCATTGATAGATACTTTCTATTTCTTATTGTGTTAGTTTGGGTAAGTTGTGTTTTCCAAGGGATTTGTCATTTTTATTTAAGTTGTCAGGCTTATTGTCATAACATTATTTGTAAATTATCATGTTATTCTTTAATGACTGTAGAACTAGTAGTGATATCTAATCTTTTATTCTTGATACTAATAATAGTATTTAATATTAATAGCTTTTTTTATGTGCCAGGCCCTTTCCAAAACATTATTCTTTAATAACAGCAAATAATGACTATGTAATCACTAAGTGTTAAGCACTGTTCTAAGTACTCTTATTATCTCACAGCAATACTGGGAGTTTGCTACTGTTATCATCCAATTTTACTGGTCAGAACCCTGAAGCACTAGCCTGCTCAAGGTCTCACTGGTAGTAGTGAAACAGCTAGGGTCTGAACACACATTGACTGTCTTCAGAATTGGTACCATTAACCAGTTCAGTGTGAGCTTCTGCAAGTGTTTTATACAGTCCTTACAATAACTTTATGAACAAATACTACATTAACACCAGGTTCACTGATGAGGACACCGTGTATCAGTCACCTCGAGTTCATGAACTTTGATTATTGAACTCGCAATGAGTCACAAACGTAGTGATCTGTGAAGACAGACTTTAACTATAACATAGCAAACTTTACTACGTATGTGAGGCTTGTGTTAATTATGCTTCAAATTAGTAATGTAAGGGAAGGTAATTGTAGTGTGTGATGAGACTAGCATCTGTGGTGAATGTAACTAGTAATGATTGTTAAAGAGGTAGGTGAGACTTACAGGAAAACTTGAGTTCAAGACTCACTTTGCTTCCCTGCATTTCAAGCAGAAATGATTTGGGTCTTATTCGATTCAGTAATTTTGTACCACATACAAGTGTGAGAGGCAGTATCCTGGAGCTGTATATACTAGAAAATGAAATTGTGGTCTGTGACATTTTGATGACTTATGGAATATTAGATCTCTTGGCCTTAAGAGACAATCAAAGTTGTGATAAGAAGGTCAGCTTACTGACTCAGAAAACATTCAGTGCCAGGGACAGGTTTTATTTTGTCTATTATGGATTCAAAACTTGAGAAGCTCTCGTGAGGACACAGTTCCATCTCCGCCATGTCCGAGCTTGCTTTACTTTTCAGGGGTCTGTTGTCAGACTGTCTCTCTTCGTATGACAACACGGCTAGCTCAGGGCTTACATACCATTCTCTCATCCTAGAAGTTCTAAACATTCTAAGATTGAGCCTCACTAGTTCTTTTTGAACTACTCAATCACTCCCACTAATCAGATGGGCTATTGACTGAGCAAGCCTGGTCATGTGTTCACCTCTGGATGATATGGAAGTTCATGTTGGACTGTGAAGGAGTGATGAGGTCCATTCCCTTTCTTCCCACTGGCAACAACTGCTCTCTAGATTTTTATATTTCCTTATAGTGTTACTGCTTCTATGAATCCTTAAACACTGTGGCATTGGCTGTTTGGGGATTTTATATAAATGGAATTGAATAACACACATTATGTTCTGACTGGCTTCTTCAGCTCAATATTATATTTGTGAGATTTATGCAAAGTATTGATTGTATTTGTGGTTTATTCATTGTTATTGATGAGGTATTAAATTCTCTCTTCTGAATAGACCATACTTATCCACTATAGTAAGGATAGACCATTTTTTTGTTTTGTTTTCACTCTGAGGTTAGTGCAAAAAAAAATGTGGCAATCACATACGTATATCTTCCATGAAGAGCACACATTTCTCTAGGATGTATGCCTAGAACTGAGTTGCTGAGTCACAGGATGTGCATGTTTTTAAATTGGGAAGCTAAGGCCAAACCGTTATTCAAAGTATTTGTAATGAGGTACATTCCTAACAGAAATGTGTGAGAAGTCCTGTTGCTTTACATCTTTACTTCATATACTGTCAGATTTTAAAAATTATTTTGTCAACATGTTTACATATAATTGTTAAAAATGTCTTTTTTCTTGGTATTTCTTGTATTTCTCTGATTTGTAATTAAGTTAAATAGTTTATCTCATGTTTATTGACCATGTGAATATTCTCTTTTCTAAAATACTTCTTTTCTTTTTGCACATTTTCATTGGTTTGCACATTTATTTTTATGTCTTTCTCATGTACATGCTTTCTCTCTTTTTTCACAGATTTAATAAGTTTTTATGTAATATAACACTAATCCATTGCTGCCTAAATAACATAAATTAGGGGTGTTGTTTTCACTGTATCTTGCTTAACAATTACTGCCTATTTTGAAGTGAGGAAATTATTTTCCTATGTTCTTGGTTTTATAATTTTCACTTTTACAGTTGGTTTTAATCAACTTGAAATTGGTTTTTGGTAAGGTTAGACTCAAACATGAATTTTATCATATATTATTATAATTACCCCAAAACATTCACTTATTGAAATCAATTGTCAAAAGATTTATTGAAGATTTTCTACTGCTCTGCATGGCTGTGTCTTTCATAAGTCAAGTACCCATATAAGAGGGATCTCTTCCTGTTTCCAGACCTTTCATCCTGTGCTTGGGTCTTTATGAATCTCAATTATTGAATTCTACATTGTAATAATTATCATCAATTAATAATCAAGGTGACTATATAATTTATTTTCCAAACTAGGATTATTTTGAGAAGGTGCCCAATAAATCAAACTATCTGAGTTTTAGAAATATTCATTTATTCATGAGTAATTTGATTTTATGCTATTGGTGAACCTGAAGAGAATTCTCCTCAAAACTGTTTTTAAAAATGAAACTATGTCCCAAAAAATGAAGTAACATAATACAATGTATACATTGTGTATAGCAAAGCAAATTTTTAATTTTTAAAAATGGACTCTCAGCCTCAAAGATGAGAAAGCAGAATAATTCATTTTTGTAACATTCGCAAAATTATTTTTTACCTACATCTATTTGTATGAATTTGTCACTGGAATTTCTCAGAAATAAGGGTTTTTTTTTCTTGAATATGATCATGTATAATTTGTTATAAACTTCACTGTAATCTTCAAATTTTTAATTTATAATTAATAACTTCTTTATGTTTGTTGGAAACTTGATTCCATGTTCCCTGAATACACAAGTAGTTTTGAGAAGATACTCTTTTCAGAGTTTGAGTTACCTAATAGGCTCAGAGAAAATTCTGCTTCAGGGAGGATTTCCTTGTCATTTTAAACAATATGAAATGTATAAATATTTTGCCAAAATATTTTTTAGGTACTGCTTTTCAGCCTCTATTCAGATCATCTTTCTTTGAAAAGAATTTTTACATGGAAAATTGGTTGATTCTATTTATGATTCTTTTGGATGTTTTACATTTATATGCTGGAAAATCATAGACCTTCGTTTCATTCTGTTCCACTCAGAACATAAATTTATCCAATTAAAATAGGAAGTTCATCAGAAATTCTTCTCACAATCCAAGATATTCCAAATCACACTCATAGAACTTGAGAATTAAATTCTGTGCACCATCTGAGCTCTCATTCTGCAATTTGTTCAGTTCCTCCCTTGCTTTTGTCAGGGTAATTTTCAATGTCTTTTTGCTTGCAAGGTCTATTTCCAACAATTGCAGTTCACTCAGTTATTCAAAATCTGAAGTTTCTTAGCACTCTATTCACCAAATACTTGGATTAAAGATTTCCAACCAATTTTAAACAAAATGGAATCAATTTTTAGAGAACATGTTTATAAAATAACTCAGTAAGATTATTATCCATATGATTTAGCCACATCATCTCTGAACTTTGCGATTTTTGATTGGTTATTTTAGAGCTCTGATTGTTTTCTTAATTTTTCCAGATCATTATAAAATACTGGATTACAGTTCATTCACTTTGTGACCCTGTATTTCTGGTGTTCTTTCATTATCTGTTAACATGTGAGTAGGGTTACTTTAATTTTTCTCCTCAGAGTAGCTTTTTATGGATTACAGTATATTTCTTTTTTGTCATCCCATTGCATGAGGTGACAGGAAACAGAAGGGCTAGAGCAGCTTTCTTGGTTTTCTGGTTCATGGGTTCCCTCATCTGTTGTTTTCCTAAAGGATTCACAATATAACCTCACCCTCTCTGAGAAGCCACTTTGGTCTCTCTAAAGGAAGCTTTGACCAGTGTGGCAGTTAATTTTATACATCATATTGGCTGAGCTAAGGGATGTTCAGATAGCTGGTAAAAAAACACGATTTCTGGGTGTGTCTGCAGGGGTGTTTCCAGAAGAGATTGGTGGTTAAATCAGTGACTGGGTAAAGCAGATCACCTCACCCTTCCCAGTGTGGGTGGGCACCATACAATCCTTTGAAGGCTCCAGTAGAACAAAAAGATGAAGGAAGTGTACATTCTCGTTCTCTCCCTCTCTCCTTGAACTGGAAATCCTGCTTCTCTTGCCCTTTGACATAGAACTCCTGGTTCTAGGGGCTTTCTGACCCTGGGAGTCACACCATTGCTGCCCCAATTCTCAGGTCTTGGACTCAGACTGAGTTCCATCACCAGCTTTCCTGATTTGTCCGCTTGCAGATGACATACTGTGGGACTTCCAGGTCTCCAAGATTGTGTGAGCAAATTTTCATAAGAAATCTCCTCTTATTGATCTCTATGCAGCCTGTTGGTTCTGTTTCTGTGGAGAACCCCAACTGATATGCTCCAGATCATTATTTTCCTTCTGCCCCAGCCCAAGCCCCAGGCTCATGGGCATTGCAGTGTCTGTGGCCTCCCAGGCTCAAGCACCCTATTGCTTCCTCAGAGTTCTTGGATCTGCTTCTCCTGGTCTGCAGGTTTGCAGCTTCAGGCACCTCATTTCTTCCCCACACTTCTTTGGATCTGCTTCTCTTTTTTGGGCCCTTTGAGCCTTCTCTCACTCTTGCTGTCAGTGTTTTTTCTCTGCTGACTTTGAACTCTGAGTCTCTAGTCTTCCCTTGGGATGAGGCTCTCTTCTGGAGGAGAGGGCCTGCTGGTATTTCTGAGACTCTCAAGGGCTTATTCCAGTCAGGTGTTATTGGAGGGCACCCCCTCCCAGATTTTTGTGCTTGCCAGCAACCTGTAGACTATGAGAATTTTCTGCTTTTGCCTGTGGTTCTTAGTCCTCCTGAGAGGTGAAGCCAGCTGGACTTCCTGGGTCGGGTAGGGACTTGGAGAACTTTTCTGTCTAGCTAAAAGATTGTAAGTGCACCAATCAGCGCTCTGTGTCTAGCTAAAGGTTTGTAAATGCACCAATCAGCACTCTGTAAAAACACTCCAATCAGCACTCTGTGTCTAGCTAAAGGTTTGCAAATGCACCAATCAGCACACTCTGTGTCTAGCTAAAGGTTTGTAAATGCACCAATTGGCACTCTGTAAAATGGACCAATCAGTACTCTGTAAAATGGACCAATCAGCAGGACATGGGCGGGGCCAAATAAGGGAATAAAAGCTGGCCACCTGAGCCAGCAACGGCAACCCACTCGGGTCCCCTTCCATGCTGTGGAAGCTTTGTTCTTTCGTTCCTCACAACAAATCTTGCTGCTGCTCACTCTTTGGGTCCGCACTACCTTTAAGAGCTGTAACACTCACTGTGAAGGTCTGCAGCTTCACTGCTGAAGTCAGGGAGATCACGAACTCACCAGGAGGAACAAACAACTCCGGACATGCCATCTTTAAGAGCTGTAACACTCACTGCAAAAATCTGCAGCTTCACTCCTGATGTCAAGCGAGACCACGAACCCACCGGAAGGAAGAAACTCCGGACACATCTGAACATCTGAAGAAACAAATTCTGGAGACACCATCTTTAAGAACTGTAACACTCACCACAAGGGTCTGCGGCTTCATTCTTGAAGTCAGTGAGACCAAGAAGCCACTGGAAGGAAGGAACCAATTCTGGACACATTTTGGCAACCATGAAGGTACAATCACCAAATGGTGAGTACCATCGGACCTTTTTCACTTGCTATTCTGTCCTATTTTTCCTTAGAATTTGGGGGCTAAATACTGGGTAATTGTCGGCCAGTTAAAAGCTACTAGCGTGGAAGCCGGACTAAAGACATGGTTGTCAGGTTTTCTGGGAAAGGCCTTTCTAACCACTCCTAACTCTTTGGAGTTGGGAGCGTTCGTTTGCCTGGAACCAGCTTCCGCTTTTCTTGTACTTCTGGGTTGAGCCGAGGGTTGACAGATAGGAAAGCCATTCAACTCCGGGGTCCTGACAGCAAGTTGGTTGACCCTGCGGCCATGAGCAGAACTCTCAAAGTCATGTCGCCCAAGTGAGAGTCGCCCATCTATCCTATCTATCCTGACCCTTGCCTCCTGGGTCCTAATGCCTGTCAGACAAACTTCCTTTCGCCTCTCTTCTCCGAGGCTAGTCCCGCTTCTAAAAACCACTCGCTGTCTCTGATGCTTTTCTAGTTTCTCCTATAAGAATGATTTCTAGTATAAACTCCAGGACTCTGTTACCTTATTTAGGCACCCGGGCTCACCAATCAGAAAGACATAATTTTTGCCCAAAGCCCCATCGTAGGGGGGACTATCTGGAATTCTAGGATCCCTCCTCAGACAAGCAGGCCTAACAAAAGCTATTCCTGAATCTAGGATATGGGGAGCCTCAGAAATTGTATCCTTCCTATTCATGTAAGTGAGGACAAAAGGCATCACCTTTCTAACTCTAGAGATCCCTTCCCTCCTTCAGGGTATGGCCCTCAACTTCATTTTTGGGGCATAACATCTTTATAGGACATGGGTAAAGGCCCAATACTAACAGGATAATGCTTAGGACTCTTTAAAAGGTTTTCAAGAATGCGTCAGTAAGGGCCACTAAATCTGATTTTTCTTGGTCCTCTTTGTGGTCTAGGAAGACAGGCAAGGGTGCAGGTTTTTGAGAATGCGTTGGCAAGGGCCACTAAATCCAACATTCCTTGGTCCTCCTTGTGATCTAGGAGGAAAACTAGTGTTTCTGCTGCTGCATCGGTGAGCGCAACTATTCCAATCAGAGGGTCCAGGGTTCTTGGGCAAGAGGTGTTTCTGCTGCTGCATCGGTGAGTGCAACTATTCTGATCAGCAGGGTCCAGGGACTGTTGTGGGTTTTTGGGCAGGGGTAGAAACAAACAAACCAAAACCATGGGCAGTTTTGTCTTTTAGATGGGAAACACTCAGTCATCAACAGGCTTACCCTTGAAATGCATCCTAAGCCTTTGATACCAATTTGACCTGCAAATCCTGTAAAAGAGGTGGCTCATTTTTTTCTGCACTACATTCTGGCCCCAATATTCTCTCTCTGATGGAGAAAAATGGCCACCTGAGGGAAGTATAAATTACAATACTATCCTGCAGCTTGACCTTTTCTGTAAGAGAGAAGGCAAATGGAGTGAAATACCTTATGTCCAAGCTTTCTTTTCATTGAAGGAGAATACACAACTATGCAAAGCTTGGAATTTACATCCCACAGGAGGACCTTTCAGCTTACCCCCCTATCCTAACCTCCCTATAGCTCCCCTTCCTATTAATGATAAGCCTCTTCTAATCTCCCCTGCCCAAAAGGAAACAAGCAAAGAAATCTCCAGAGGACCACAACAAACCCCGGGCTATCTGTTATGTCCCCTTCAAGCTGTAGGGGGAGGCAAATTTGGCCCAACCTGGGTACATGTCCCCTTCTCCCTCTCTTGATTTAAAGCCGATCAATGAAGACCTGGGAAAGTTTTCAGACGATCCCGATAGGTACATAGATGTCCTACAGAGTCTAGGGCAAACCTTCGATCTCACTTGGAGAGATGTCATGCTATTGTTAGATCAAACCCTGGCCTTTAATGAAAAGAATGTGGCTTTACCTACAGCCCAAGAGTTTGGAGATACCTGGTATCTTAGCCAAGTAAATGATAGAACGACTGCCAAAGAAAGGGACAAATTCCCTACCAGTCAACAAGCAATCCCCAGTATGGATCCCCACTGGGACCTTGACTCAGATCATAGGGACTGGAGTAATAAACATCTGTTGACCTGTGTTCTAGAAGGACTAAGGAGAATTAGAATAAAGCCCATGAATTATTCAGTGATGTCCACCATAACTCAGGGAAAGGAAGAAAATCTTTCTGTCTTCCTCAAGCAGCTACAGGAGGCCTTAAGACAATATACTCCCCTGTCACCTGACGCACTCGAGGGTCAATTGATCCTAAAAGATAAGTTTATTATCCAATCAGCTGCAGATATCAGGAGAAAGCTCTAAAGGCGAGCCCTAGGCCCTGAACCAAATCTGGAGGCATTATTAAACCTGGCAACCACGGTGATCTATAATAGGGACCAAGAGGAACAGGCCCAAAAGGAAAAGTGAGATCAGAGGAAAGCTGTAGCCTTAGTCATGGCCCTCAGACAAACAAACCTTGCTGGTTCAGAGAGGACAGAAAATGGCGCAGGCCAGTCACCCCGTAGGGCTTGTTATCAGTGTGGTTTATAAGGACACTTTAAAAAAGATTGTCCAACGAGAAACAAGCTGCCCCCTCATCCACGTCTGCTATGCGGAGGCAATCACTGGAAGGCACACTGCCCCAGAGGACGAAGGTTCCCTGGGTCAGAAGCCCCCAACCAGATGATCCAACAACAGGACTGAGGGTGCCCGGGGCAAGCGCCAGCTCATGTCATCACCCTCACTGAGCCCCAGGTATGTTTAACCATTGAGGGCCAGGAAATTGACTTCCTCCTGGACACTGGCGCAGCCTTCTCTGTGTTAATCTCCTGTCCCAGACGACTATCTTCAAGGTCCGTTACCATCCAAGGAATCCTGGGACAGCCTGTAACCAGGTATTTCTCCCACCTCCTCAGTTGTAATTGGGAGACTTTGCTCTTTTCATGTGCCTTTCTTGTTATGCCTGAAAGTCCCACACTCTTTATTAGGGAGGGATATATTAGCCAAAGCTGGAGCTATTATCTACATGAATATGGGGAACAAGTTACCCATTTGTTGTCCCCTACTTGAGGAGGGAATCAACCCTGAAGTCTGGGCATTGGAAGGACAATTTGGAAAGGCAAAAAATGCCCGCCCGGTCTAAATCAGACTAAAAGATCCCACCACTTTTCCTTATCAAAAGCAATATCCCTTAAGGACTGAAGCTCATAAAGGATTACACGATATTTTTAAACATTTAAAAGCTCAAGCCTTAGTAAGGAAATGCAGCAGTCCCTGCAACACCCCAATTCTAGGAGTACAGAAACTGAATGGTCAGTGGAGACTAGTGCAAGATCTTAGACTCATCAATGAGGCAGTAATTCCTCTATATCCAGTTGTACCCAACCGCTATACCCTGCTCTCTCAAATACCAGAGGAAGCAGGATGGTTCATTGTTCTGGACCTCAAGGATGCCTTCTTCTGTATTCCCATACGCTCTGACTCCCAGTTTCTCTTTGCCTTTGAGGATCCCACAGACCACATGTCCCAACTTGTGTGGACGGTCTTGCCCCAAGGGTTTAGGGATAGCCCTCACCTGTTTGGTCAGGCAGTGGCCCAAGATCTAGGCCACTTCTCAAGTCCAGGCACTCTGGTTCTTCAGTATGTGGATGATTTACTTTTGGCTACCAGTTTGGAAGCCTCATGCCAGCAGGCTACTCTAGATCTCTAGAACTTTCTAGCTAATCAAGGGTACAAGGCATCTAGATCGAAGGCCCAGCTTTGCCTAATGCAGGTCAAATATCTTGGCCTAATCTTAGCCAGAGGGACCAGGACCCTCAGCAAGGAATGAATACAGCCTATACTGGCTTATCCTCACCCTAAGACATTAAAACAGTTGCAAGGGTTCCTTGGAATCACTGGCTTTTGCCAACTATGGATCCCCAGATACAGCAAAATAGCCAGGCCCCTCTATACTCTAATCAAGGAGACCTAGAGGGCAAATACTCATCTAGTAGAATGGGAACTAGGGGCAGAAACAGCCTTCAAAACCTTAAAGCAGGCCCTAGTACAAGCTCCAGTTTTAAGCCTTCCCACAGGACAAAACTTGTCTTTATACATTAGAGAGAGAGCAGGGATAGCTCTTGGAGTCCTTACTCAGACTCGTGGGACAACCCCACAACCAGTGGCATACCTAAGTAAGGAAATTGATGTAGTAGCAAAGGGCTGGCCTCACTGTTTAAGGGTAGTTGTGGTGGTGGCCGTTTTAGTGTCAGAGGCTATCAAAATAATACAAGGAAAGGATCTCACTGTCTGGACTACTAATGATGTAAATGGCATACTAGGTGCCAAAGGAAGTTTATGGCTATCAGACAACTGCCTACTTAGATACCAGGCGCTACTTCTTGAGGGACCAGTGCTTCAAATACGTATGTGCATGGCCCTCAACCCTGCCACTTTTCTCCCAGAGGATGGGGAACCAATCAAGCATGACTGCCAACAAATTATAGTCCAGACTTATGCAGCCCAAGATGATCTCTTAGAAGTTCCCTTAGCTAATCCTGACATTAACCTATATACCGATGGAAATTCATATGTGGAGAATGGGATACGAAGGGCAGGTTATGCCATAGTTAGTGATGTAACCGTACTTGAAAGTAAGCCTCTTCCTCCAGGGACCAGCGCCCAGTTAGCAGAACTAGTGGCACTTACCTGAGCCTTAGAACTGGGAAAGGGAAAAAGAATAAATGTATATACAGATAGCAAGTATGCTTATGTAATCCTACATGCCCATGCTGCAATATGGAAAGAAAGGGAATTCCCAACCTCTGGGAACCCCCATTAAATACCACAAGAGCCCCTTGTGTCTCTTTCCTGCCTTCCTTTCACCTCACAGTCTGATGCCTTTCTTTTCTTTTCTTTTTTTTTTTTAACCTTAAATATGTCCAATTTTTATTTGACAATTAAGCTATTTTTCTTTTTTTTTTTTTAACTGATTTCACATTTCTTTTTTTTTTTTATATACTTTAAGTTTTAGGGTACATGTGCACATTGTGCAGGTTAGTTACATATGTATACATGTGCCATGCTGGTGCGCTGCACCCACTAACTCGTCATCTAGCATTAGGTATATCTCCCAGTGCTATCCCTCCCCCCTCCCCCCACCCCACCACAGTCCCCAGAGTGTGATATTCCCCTTCCTGTGTCCATGTGATCTCATTGTTCAATTTCCACCTATGAGTGAGAATATGCGGTGTTTGGTTTTTTGTTCTTGCGATAGTTTAAACTTTCAAATAAAGACTTGTCTTATTGTTGTAAACGTGTTTTCTCATTATTCATTCACAGACAGCATAAGTTACTGTTACATATAACTTTTCTTAAAGCAATTACAAAAAGTCATACGTGACACACCCTAAGTGATTAAAAACTCAGGAAAAAAGATAAACAGATAAAGAACAGAAAAGAGGCTGGATGCAGTGGCTCACTTCCATAATCCCAGCACTTTGGGAGGCCGAGGCAGAAGGATCACTTGAGCCCAGGAGTTTGAGACCAGACTGGGCAACATGGCAAAACCTCATCTCTACAAAAAATAATAATTAAAATATTGCCAGGCATAGCATAGTCCCAGTTACTCAGAAGGCTGAGGTGGGAGGATTGCTTGAGCCCAGGAGGTGAAGGTTGCAGTAAGCCAAGATTGTGCTATCGCACTCCAGCCTGGGTGACAGAGATCCTGTCTCAAAAAAAAAAAAAAAAAAAAGCAGAAGAAATATAATCCCTATGATTCCTTGTATGACATCTCTGGAGTTCTAGGGATGGATGATTATGATGGTTTCATGGCAATGGCAGTATGTTTAATACCACTGAAGTGTAACTTTAAAGATAGTTAGGATGGTAAATTTTGTGTTATGTGTATTTTAGCACAATGAAAAACAGGTATGTACTTCATCACATTATTTTTCCCCTCTACTGCCTCATCTCCGTAATCCTACTCACTCACCTGTACAGAGCCATGTCCTGGGAATAGTTTGGTGAGTTTCCTCTCTAAACTTTCCAATATACATAGAAGAGATGCACATATAGGGTTTTAAAATTTTAATTTGGATCAATTTATGTTGACAGTTATTGGTTTTTACCCCTTTAAGAATATGTGTTCACAATCTTTCTATGTCAGTTTCCATGGCTCTCATTAACTTAATAGCCACACTTCATAGAAAATATCATTAACTATTATTTAATTGTTTTCTGTTAATGGAAAATTAGAGTTTTCCTCACTTTTTATATCAATTAAATACGCTGTTATCTTACACATCTTTATACATACCTTTTGGCTCACATGTAAAAGTCTTGCTAAAAGGTATAGTTCTAGAATATGCTGAGATTTACTCCAAACTGTGGAGATGGTGGAATTGGAATTTTTGGAGTTGCAAAAATTAATGCCAAATTAAAATACCACCGAATACAGGACAGCCCCTACTACTCCCTTTCTTCACCATTCTGACCTTTCTCTGACCTCCAGATTTTTCTGTCTGTTGCATGTTTTCACTTGTGTGTGCTATGCAGCTTCTATTACTTTGAGATTCTGTTCTTCCTTTTGCTACTTGTGAGCTGCATTCCATCACAGCCTTTCCCACAGAGGACCGCCATACTGAGTGTCTTGATAATGCTGCCCTCCACACACAGCACACTCTTTATTTGGTAAATAGAGCATCCTTTGGGATGTCCCATGGGTTATGCTCAGCTGGGGTTCTGGCCTCAAGTGTTGTATTCACTAGCATGCCCACTCCTCAGGGCCTGTAAGCTTTCCTCCATCATCTCCCATGGGGGTCTGCATTTTTCTTTCATTGAGACCCAACCACCATTTCTTACAAGCTTCCAAGAGCCACACTAGTAGCAGCTTAGCACCTTTTCCAGGAGATCATGCCAGGGTGTTACCCTTGTACCCCAAGAGAGTTTTCCCATCTTAATAAATTATCCCTTACACAACTTTATTTTCTGCCCCTCTTGATTCAGCTCCTGGATCCTGAGAGTTTCGCAGAGGTAATACAGCTTTTCTAGTTATTCTCCCCTTGGAGGCCAGGCAATTTCTCAATTAGAATATGCTTAGATTTACTCCAAATTCTGGGGCTGGTGGTCAGCAAAAGAGGCAGGTATATATAGATAGACTCTAAGGAAACATTTATAGTCTGCAAAGCAGAGGCTTCTGTGCCATTATAAAGCAAGGGGAGCACTAGCCTTCAAAGGAGAGACAGGGACACATTCTTCAGTGCAGAGGGTTTGGAAGAATCTATGGAGTCCAGAATTTCTGGTGCATTGACCCTGATGTTCTTATCCGAAGTGTCAGAGTCCATCAGACCTCCAACTTGTGTAGCAGATCTGCTGGAGTTGAAATTTTAATCTTCTCTGGAGATTCTCTAACTTTGTAATTAACACTTGGGCATGGATATGGTTTGAATTTGTGTCTCCATCCAAATTTCATGTCAAATTCTAATCCTCAGTGTTGATGGAGAGGCTTGGTGGGAGGTGATTGGATCATGGAGGTGGATTTCTCCTTTACTGTTCCCATGATAGTGAGTAAGTTATTATGAGATTTGGTTGTTTACAAGTATGTAGCACCTCCCTCTTCTTTCTCTTCCTCCTTTTCTGGCCATGTAAGATGTATCTGCTTTCCCCTTCACCATCTGACACAATTGTAAGTTTCCTGAGGCCTCCCAGCCATGCTTCCTGCAGAGCCTGCAGAACTGTGAGTTGATTAAACCTCATTTTAGAAATTATCCAATCTCAGGTAGTTCTTTATAGCAATTCGAGAATAGACTAATACACAAAATTGGTATCAGGAATGGGGTACTGCTGTAAAGATACATGAAAATGAGGAAGTGATTTTGGAACTTGGTAATGGGCAGAGGTTGGAACAGTTTGAAAGACTCAGAGGAAGACAGGAAGATGAGGGAGCCTGGAACTTCCTAGAGACTTATTCAATTGTTGTGACCAAAATGCTGATAGTGATATGAACAATAAAGTCCAGGAGAAATGAGGAACTTATTGGGAAGTGGAGAAATGTCACTTTTGTTATGCATTAGAAAAGAGGGTGGAGGCATTGTGCCCCTGCCCTAGAGATCTGTGGAACTTTAAACTTGAGAGTAATGATTTAGGGTATCTGGTAGAAGAAATTTCTAAGCAGCAAAACATTCAAGATGTGGCCTGGCTGCTTCTAGCACCCTATACTTATATTCATCAGCAAAGAAATGACCTGAAACTGGAACTTATATTCAAAAAGGGAAGCAGAGTGTAAAGGTTTGAAAAATGGGTCTGAATAACCCATTTTCCAGGGAGAAATTCAAGCTGGCTGCAAAAATTTGCATAGCAAAGAGGAGCTGAATGCTAATAGCCAAGACAAAGGGGAAAAATGACTTGAAGGCATTTCAGAGAACTTTGTGGCAGTTCTGGAAGCCCAGGAGAAAAGAATGGTTTCATGGGCTGGGCCCATGGCCCCGCTGCCCTGTGCAATCTCAGGACACTGCTTTTTGTGTCCCAGCCACTCCATCTCCAGCTGTGGCAAAAGGGCCCCAGATACTCCTCAGGTCACTGCTCCAGAAGGTGCAAGCCATAAGCCTGGTGGCTTCCATGTGGTGTTAAGCCTGTGAGTGTGCAGAGAGCAAGAGTTAGGCTTGGGAGCCTCTGCCTAGATTTCAGAGGATGTATGGAAACACCTGGATGTCTAGGCAGAAGTCTTCTGCAGGGGCATAGCCCTCATGCAGAACTTCTTCTAGGGCAGTGCAGATGGGAAATGTGGGGTTGGAGCCTCCACACAAAGTCCCCTCTGGGGCACTGCTAGTGGAGCTGTGAGAAGCTCCAGCCCCAACAGTGGTAGATCCTCCAGACCCCACAATAGTAGATCCACTGAGAGCTTGCACCATGTATTTGGAAAAGCCACAGGAACTCAATGCCAGCCCATGAAAGCAGCTGTACCATGTGGAGCCATGGGGACAGAGATGCCTAAGGCCTTGGGAGTCCACTCCTTGCATCAGTGTGGATGTGAGACACGGAGTCAAAGGAGATTATTTTGGAGCTTTCAGATTTAATGACTGCCCTGCTGTGTTTCAGACTTGCATAGGCCTGTAGCCCCTTTGTTTTGCCTGATTTTTCCCTCTTCAAATAGGTGTATTTACCCAGTTCCTGTACCTCCATTGTATCTTGGAAGTAACTAAATTGCTTTTGACTTTACAGGTTTATAGGTGGAAGGGACTTGCCTTGTTTCAGATGAGACTTTGGACTATGGACTTTTGAGTTAATACTAAAATGAGTTAAGACTTGGGGGACTGTTGAGAAGGAAGCATTATATTTTGCAATATGAGAAGGACATGAGATTTGGGAGGGGCAGAATGATATGGTTTGGATTTGTGTCCCAAACCTCATGTTGAATTGTAAACTCCAGTGTTGGAGGAGGGGCCTGGTGAGAGGTGATTGGATCATGGGAGCAGATTTCCCCCTTGCTCTTCTCATAATAGTGAGTTCTCATGAGATCTGGTTGTTTAAAACTGTGCAGCACCTCCCGCCTCTCTGTCTTCTTTCTCCAGCCATGTAAGATATGCCTACTTAATCTTTGCCTTCCACCATGATTGTAAGTTTCCTAAGGCCTCCTGAGTCATGCTTCCTATACAGCCTATGGAACTGTAAGTCAATTAAGCCTTTTTCTTTATAAATTACCTAGTCGGCAGGGCGCAGTGGCTCATGCCTGTAATCCCAGCACTTTGGGAGGCCGAGGCAGGCAGATCATGAGGTCAGGAGATCGAGACCATCCTGGCTAACACAGTGAAAACCCATCTCTACTAAAAGTACAAAAAATTAGCCAGGTGTGGTGGCAGGTGCCTGTAGTCCCAGCTACTCAGGAGGCTGAGGCAGGAGAATGGCGTGAACCCAGGAGGCGGAGCTTACAGTGAGCTGACATTGTGCCACTGCACTCCAGCCTGGGCAACAGTGCAAGACTCCATCTCAAAAAAAAAAAAAATTACCCAGTCTCAGGTAGTTCTTTATAGCAATGCAAGAATGGACTAATAGAGGTGTCATCAGCAGGTCTTTTCACCTTTTGGTTGCAGGGGATAAAGTTTCTTTATGGCTGCCTTGGAGATCCTCTGACTTCCACACTGTTTCAGAATACCCTTGGTTTTGGCTCCATTGGCCATCCGATTTCATGGTCTTTATAGCTAGTGCTTCACTCATACTTCTCAAATGCCTTGGCTATTTCATCAGTTAGTGAATTTATTTCCACAGCTTCAGACTTTGCATCAGTAAATATTTTTAAAATTGCACTGCCGCAGAGTTTAACACTTACCACCAATGGGGTCCTCATTGCCAGCCATCTTGTCAGAAATCCTAATCCCATTTTGTGTTATTTTCCTTGGACTACTTTTGTTGCCACTTATCTTACGTAGAGTCCCTGGAGATAGACTCAAAGGGAGAAGTTTGTATGAAGAAGTTTTATTGAGGAATGCACCCTGAAACAAAACCTCCAGGAAATGAGAGAAGCAGGGTTGGGCAGAGGAAGGAGCTGGACTGTGCTGTAGTTAGAAGCCTCAGACAATCCAATGAGGAGCTCTTGACTTGGGCAAGTCCATCAGAATTGCCGTAATTGAGGAAATGGGGCTAATCCTTCATTCCTTTACACTGACTGGTTATTTAATGGGGTATAACTTTGGGCAAGGAAGTTCGCCTTGAGTTATGGCAATTCCTAAGTAGGAATTCAGCTGAATACTGAAAGTATCCAGTGCTCCCTGCAGCCTGAAGAATTAGTGCCTCAGTCATGAAAAGAGTATATTTTAATAACACACTGAAAGCTAAATTCTGAAATGACATTTCTGTGTGCATAATTCTGAGAGTTTGTGGAGCAGATTTCTAGAATGTCCTCCTACAAATACCCCTGACTGTGATGTTATCAAACTAGCCTCTCTCACATTGCCACTAAGATCAAATGTCTAAAATGCAAAATCCGATTGTTATTTCAGAATTTTTCCAATTACTTTAGTGACATTCTCTTGTGTGCAGAGTAAAGTCTAAATATGGTGAAATAGGCATATGCTTGTTTGTACAATCTAGCCTCCATTCTCCATTTCTTTGTAGAGAACCACACAACTTTAATTTGTCAGAGCCATGCTCGTTCATTTCTTATGCTTTAGCTATAGCACAATGATTATCACTTGTTGACAGCCCTGGTAAATGAGAAAATTTTACTCTTTCTCCAAATTTTACTCCATTAGAGAAATGGTTTAGAAATGGGCACTTCATCATATCAGAGTCAAGGAAATACAGTGGAACTTTGGCTGAGGCTGAAGTTTTGAGAGTATGAGGCTCAAGCACCTGTGATCAGGAGTCAGTCTGAGAACAGAGCCAGTGGAATAGAATGCAGAGCCAAGTGATAAGAATAAAAAGTGGCCTGAATCCCACAAATCTGAAGCCAGTAACTTTAGTTACATGAGTGAAAGAATCCCAATTGATACTGAATTTTAAACTGAGAATAGGGTTTTGAAGTAAGAGTAGCAACGATGTAAAATATGAGAGTGACTGCCTAAATCATGAAATTAGTTGGAGTATCTCTCGAGGTAGGCAATATCCAAAGACGGGAAGTTGGGAATTCTTGTGATTTGGAGGTACAGTAGACACTTGAGCACAACCTTGTGAATATTGAGTCCCAGAAATATACATCTAGGAGGGTATACACCTGGGAGGGTAAGCATTAAAAACATAGTAGAAAAAAGTCAGGATCTTACAGTCAACAGGAAGAAACACGTGCCAAGCTGATGTTGAAACTAGCCCATCTGACAACAGTGATGCCTCTGCTTTCAGCCTGTGATGGAAAAGAATCAGACCTCTAATAGTTGGGACATTTGCATGGTTAGAAAAAGCAAATCCCCAGTCCTAAGCTAAATGTAGAGAAAATACAGGCTAGAAGGAAAGGCAGAAGAAAAAGGCTAGAAGAAAAGCCAGCCATTGAAAGTAATGGTGAAAACCAGAATTACTTTTGCACCAACCTAATATTTTAGAACCTGAGAGGATCCTGTTTCTCAAGGCCAATCCTTAGTACCTCATGTTATCCATCTCTACCAGATGGGGAATCAGTTGCCTTCATTGTTGGGATGCTGCTGGCATGGAGCCTGGGGGTCAGAGGAAGACCCATACCTCTTTACTTCATGCCATTGATTCATATTGCCCTGTTGTATGGGCTCAATTAAATGCCTCCAGTTCACGGGCCTGAGCATAGATACTTATGAGCAAAGAAATGGACATTCACCAGCCAGATTTCAAATTCAGAGATTACAACTGATCAAGAGTTTTGGCTTTGGTCAATATCTTATGAAAATGACCAGAAAAAATACTAGCTTGGTAATACATTTATTTACTATTGTTTAGTATTTTCTCTAGATATTTATACATGCATCTATTACTTTTACTTTTGTCATTTTAGTTCTAGAATTTATGGTTGATTCAATTTTAGGGTTTCTCTGATACAACTTTTCATCATATTGAACACACCAATTAAAAAGCATCTGAAATCTTATGCCCAATTTCTGGATCTTCTGTAGATTTGTTTTTATTGTTTGATTTTTCTCCAAAAATTCTGTTATGCTGTCTTTTGATAGACTTGATCATTTGCTTATTACATTCCAAATGATGATGTGAAACACTATAGAGATAATTTTAAAATCTGAGTGATGTTATATTTCTCATGGGAGGTTTTCGTTTGTACCAGGTAGCCAGTTAGGGTAGACACAGAGCACCACAATCTAATCAGGGATCAATCTGCTTCAAATTTAGGCTTCAGACCTTATAAAGGCCAGCCATTTTTCTAGTTCTCTTTCCTTCTTCTACTCTGTGAATGTTTGAGGCTCCTGACTACACGCCTGAGATATTTACTGTGGTCTCTCCCTTTTGGTGGACCTGAGTCACTTCCCTTCCCCTCACTCCCACAGTTGCTTCTTTCAGTTTAGCTAGAAAGCCTCTTCACTGTTGCTCTGAATTCACAGGATCCTGAAGAGCAGTTTGGAATGTGGGACTTACCGTGGTGTGTCACAGCTGCCACAGAGATATATTTTATATTTTATTTGGCTTTCCAAGCTGGAAGAAGCCTGTCTTCCAACAATGGAAGTGGAAGTTTCTCCGCTTTTGATAAATGGCCGTTCGTGTTCCACAGTGCTGTGCTGGGTATGTTTGGGAGTAGTCAGGCTTGTTACTTATCTACAGTTGCCAGACCGTGAGAAGTCGCGTCTGTACCCAATGTTATGGCATATCATTCAGAGATCCTGGACATGGAGGCAGACGTTGGGACTCCAAGATGAAAAAGTAGGTTATATTATTTTAATAAATACTCTTTTTTTCTTCTCACTATCCCCTTTCTCCTTGTGATTATAGTACCCCGTCTTTTTATTCCGGGTCTCCTCAACCCATGTAGTTTCTGCAAAGCTAACTTCACTGCTGGATTTCTGAATAAAACACATTCTCCAGACTAACCTCTTCAACATGTTCCATCCTCTTGGTCATGCTGATTGGTTCAAGGATGGACTCTAGGACCAAGCCAGATTCAGTAGGAGTAAGATACCTCAATTACAGAGACCTTACGTTCAACCTTGTATCTCCAGAAGCCACAACATGGACCTTAAAAACGAAGCCAGCACAGTGCTGAGGGAATTAGAGAGACTGAGTTGAATATAAATACACACAAAGCCAGCTCGGCTCCGTTCCTGGACGTTTTGGTAATAGAACACAAAATAATCATTTTTCTTTTCTGAAATTAGTTTTAAGCAACTTTTCTGTTATTTGCCAATAAATAGACCTACTTTACAGAGATTGTCTGTATTTGTAGAGGGGAGAGGGCAGCTTATGTAAACCTGTGTCTTTCGAAGGGGTTTAGATGACAAGGAGGATAGATGGATGCTTGCCATTCATTGAGAGCTCTGCATCCATTCCCCCAATGCTGGTGATGGCCTCAGATTTTCACATGCAGGTCAACCGCTCTTGCATTCAGCACACTCAGCCAGGGTGTGGATCAATCTCAGCTCCGGGTGTGGATCACATGAAGCAGCCTAAGCCACAGTGATTGGTTCAAGAGTAAGCACTTGGCTTAAGGCTTCCAACCACAGTGAAACTCGGGACTTTTGTGGGAGCTCCTGGAAGAGAATCTGTCATTTCTAATGGTCTTAAATTTTGAAGCATGTGGGATGGTGGCAGCTGACACAACCCTGCCATGTGAATGAAACACCCACATGTAAGCAGAGCCAACACATCAGGAGACAGAACAGAGAGTTGGAAAATAACACTGGCAAAAAAAAAAAAAAAAAAAAGACACTGTTTAATCCTGCATATCCAGCTATGTCTGAAAGAAAGCTTACCATGGGACTCTTCAGTTACATGAGTCAATACATTGATCTTTACTTAAGTCTATTTAGGACTTTTTTTCTATTGCTTTCAACAGAAGAATCCTAACTGATGCGCTACGTGGTTAGTTGTTCCTAGGGGAGATTGAATTATGTAGGCATAAGCAACTTTCATGCAGCAGGTTTTAGAATAAAAGCCATGTGAGATCCTATTGAATTCTGTCTTTACACATATCCACTTTCATTCAATAAATATTGATATGTGCTGTCACTCTGTTAGCCACTGTAAATACAAAAAGGCCCACTGCCCAAGAGGAGCCTACAGGAAGATAAAAAAGAACAAAAAGGGAAGATGTATAAACAAACACAGGCAATAATTATGGGTACCTGCCAAGATGGAAGGTTCTATTGCATGTATGGTTGACCTGATGTAGATGATCCATGATGGAATTTCAGGAAGTCCATGAACCCTGTAAAATTTTGTGCAAAATACTGAGTGTATGAGCCTGTAAACCGATTTCAGAGAGAATGTGCAGAGCTGTCATCAGAAAAGCAAAGAGATACTTTAAGAAATGGTTAAGAATTACTGAATATATTATTGTAGAAACACCAAATTTTAAAAAGTCAATAGTAAAATTGTAACTACATTGAGAACATGTTAAGGAAATGGTCATATTTCTGTTCCTAGAAAGATACATAGTTGCTATTCAATATACATTGGTGAAATGAATTAATGAAAGACTAACTAGCTGGATCTGGAATAGTCAAGGAAGACATCAGGGAAAAATCAATGTGTAAGTTGAAATTCAATGAATGAATCAGAATTTACAAGGCAAACTGGATTGGGAACGTATTTGTTCTTTCGTGATGATAAGTTTACATAATCTAAAATTTAATTTTTAAGCCCTTAAAAGTAAACTATAAAAATATCCGCCCATATTTCTGGACTGTCAGTACCATGTGGTTAAAGTACATATTTACATTGTTCACCCTTGAGTCAAGGAGAACAAGACATCTACTTCATACTTAGTGGTTGTAGAATAAGTAATGTTTCACAATGAACTGATGAATGAATACACATTACACAATATTTTGGAATTCTAATCCTTTATGTTTGTAAGTTTGGGGAGGATATGTATATCAGTATCAGGAAATTAACCTGCCATACTTATAAAATACTTGAACAGGTAAGAGTTTATTTTCCTTTCAGTTTAGCTATATATTTTTTTTCTTTTTCAACTTTTATTTTAGGTTCATGGGGTGCATGTGCAAAGTTGTTATATGGGTAAATTGTGTGTCACTGGAGTTTGATGCACGAATGATTTCATCACCCAGGTAGTGAGCATAGTACCTGATAGGTAGTTTTTTTAATCTTTCCTCTCCCCCTACTCTACCCTCATGTAGGCTCTGGTGTCTATTGTTCCTCTCTTTGTGTCCACATGTACTGAATGTTTAGCTCCAACTTGTAAGTGAAAACATGCACTTCTTGGGTTTCTGATCCTGTGTTGATTTGCTTAGGATAATGGCCTCCAGCTGCATCCATGTTGTTGCAAAGGACATGATTTTGTTCTTTTCAAATGGCTATGTAGTATTCCATGGTATATATGTACCACATTGTCTTTATCTGGTCCACTATTAATGAGCATCTAGGTTAATTCCATGTCTTTGCTATTGTGAACAGTGCTGTGATGTGCATACGAGTGCATATGTCTTTTTGGTAAAATGGTTTATATTCTTTTGGGTATATACTCAGTAATGAGATTACTGTGTGGAATGGTGGTTCTAAGTTCTTTTGGAAATCTCCAAACTTCACTCTTTAGTAGCTGAACTAATTTACATCCCCACCAGAAGTGTATAAGCATTCCTTTTTCTCCACGACCTCATCAACATCTGTTACTTTCTGACTTTTTAATAACAGTCACTCTGACTGGTGTGAGATGGTATCTCATTGTGGTTTTAAATTGCATTTCTCTAATGATTCGTGATGTTGAGCATTTTGTATATGCTTGTTGGCTGCATGCATGTATTCTTTTCAGAAGTGTTTGTTCATGTCCTTTGCCCATTTTTAATGTTGTCTGCTTTTTGATTGTTGATTTAATTTTTTATAGATTATTTTTCAGATGCGTAGCTGTCTGCTTTCTCTGTTGATAGTTTCTTTGCTGTGCAGAAGCTCTGTGGTTTAATTAGACTCACTTGTCTATTTTTGCAATTGCTTTTGGAGACTTTATCATGAAACCTTTGCCAGGGCCTATGTCCAGAATGGTATGTACTTGGTTTTCTTCTAAGGTTTTTTTTTTTTTCAGTTTTAGGTCTTACATTTAAGTCTTTAATCCATCCTGAGTTGATTTTCATATATGGTAAAAGGAAGGGGTCCAGTTTCAATCTTCTGCATATGACTAGCCAGTTATCCATGTACCATTTATTGAATAGGGAACCCTTTTCTTATTGTTTGTTATTGTCAGCTTTGTTGAAGATCAGATGGCTGTAGGTGTGAGGCTTTATTCCTGGGTTCTCTAATCAGTTCCTTTCATCTAGGTGTCTATTTTTGTACGAGTACCATGCTGTTTTGGTTACTGTAGCCTTGTATATGGTTTGAAGTTGAGTAGTGTGATGCCTCAGGCGGTATTCTTTTTCTTTAGGATTGCTTTGGCTATTTGGGCTTTTTTGGTTCCACATAAATTTTACAATAGTTTTCTCTAATTCTGTGAAAAAAATGACATTGGTAATTGGATAGGAATAACACTGAATCTGTACATTGCTAATTGCCATTGTAAATAAGCAGTATGACCATTTTAACAACATTGATTCTTCCTCTCTATGAGTATGGAATGATTTTTCTTTTGTTTCCCCTCTGATTTCTTTCAGCAGTGTTTTGTAACTCTTGCTGTACAGATCTTTTACTTCCCTGGTTAGTTGTATTCCTAGGAATTTTATTATTTTGTGGCCATTGTGAATGAGATTGTGTTCTTGATTTGGCTGTCAGCTTGGATGTTTTTTGGTGTATGGAAATGCTACTTATTTTTGTACATTGATTTTGTATCCTGAAACTTTACCGAAGTTGATTATCAGTTCTAGGAGCCCTTCGGCAGAAATTATGGGGTTTTCTAAGTCTAGAATCATATTGCCTGCAAACAGAGATAGTTTGACTTTCTCTCTTCCTATTTGGAAGCCTTTTTTTTTTTTCTTTCTCTTGCCTGATTGCTCTAGCTAGGACTTTTAGTACTATGTTAAATACATGTGGTGAGAGTGGGAATCCTTGTCTTGTTCTGGTTCTGAGGAGGAGTGCTTCCAACTTTTGTCCATTCAGTATGATGTTGGCTATGCGTTTGTCATAGACTGCTTTTCTTATTTTGAGGTATGTTCCTTCAACACCTAGTTTGTTGAGGGTTTTTAACATGAAGAGATGAAGAATTTTATTGAAAGCATTGTCTATGTCTGTTGAGATGAGCATGTGGTTTTTGTTTTTAGTCTTGTTAATGTGATGAATCATATTTACTGATTTGCATATATTGAACCAACCTTGCGTCCCAGGAATAAAGCTTACTTAATTGTGGTTAATGAGCTTCATGATGTGCTGCTGGATTTCATTTGCTAGTATTTTGTTAAGTACTGTTGCATCTATGTTCACCAGGGATGTTAGCCTGAAGCTTGCTTTTTTGTTGTCTCTTTATCAGCTTTTGGCATCTGAATGATGGTAGCCTCATAGAATGAGTTGGGGAGGAGTCCCCCCTCCTTCAGTTTTAGGAATATTTTCAGTAGGGCTGGTACTAGCTCTTCTTTACACATCTGGTAGAATTTAACTGTAAATTTATCTGGTCCAGGGCCTTTTCTGGTTGGTAGTTTCTTTCTTTTCTTTTCTTTTCTTTTTTTTTCATAACTGATTCAATTTTGGAACTGTTATTGATCTGTTCACGATTTCACTTTTTTCGTGGTTCAATCTTAGGTTGTATGTTTATAGGAATTTATCCATCTCTTGTAGGTGTTCTAGTTTGTGTGCAGAGGTGTTCGAATGGTCTCTGACTATTTTTGCTTTTCTTTGGGGTCAGTGGTAATGTCACCTTTGCATTTCTGATTGTGTTTATTTGGATCTCTTTTTAAAAATCTATCTAGCTAGCTATCAAATCTTATTTATTCTTTCAAATAACAAACTTTTGGTTTTGTATTCTTTGATAGGCATGCTCACATCTCAATTTCCTTCAATTCAGCTCTGCTTTTGCTTAACTTATTTTCTGCTAGCTTTAGAGTTGGTTTGCTCTTATTTTTCTAGTTCCTCTAGGTGTGATGTTAGGTTGTTAATTTGAGATCATTCTAACTTCTTGATTTAGGCATTTAGTGCTATAAACTTTCTTCTTAATGCTGTATTATCTAGTATGTTGTATCTTTATTTTCATTAGTTTCAAGTAAGTTTTTGATTTCTGCCCCAATTTTATTCTTTACCCAAAGTCACTCAGGAGCATGTTGTTTAATTTTCATGTAATTGTATGGTTTTGAGAGATCTTCTTAGTATTGATTTCAATTTTTATAGTGTTGTGGTCTGAGAGTGGGGTTGATATGATTTTGAGGTTTTTAAATTTGTTGAGAATTGCTTTATGGCCAAGCATGTGGTCGTTCTTAGAGTATGTGCCATGTGCAGATGAGAAGAATGTATATTCTGTTGTTGTTGAGTGGAATATTCTGTAGATGTCTGGTAGGCCCGTTTGTTCAAATGTCGAGTTTATGTCCTGAATATCTTTGTTACTTTTCTGCCTCTGTGATCTGTCTGACACTGTCCGTGGAGTGTTGAAGTCTCCCACTATTATTCTGTGGTTATCCAAGATTCTTCATATGTTTCTAAGAGCTTGTTTTATGACTCTGGGTGCTCCAGTGTCGGCTGCATGTATATTTAGAAGAGTTAAGTCTTTTGGTTAAATTGAACATTTTATCACTATGTAATGCCTTTGTCCTTTTTTTTTTTTTTTTAAATCATGGTTAGTTTAAAGCCTGTTTTGTCTGAAATGAGAATAGCAACTCCTGCTCTTTTTTGTTTTACATTTGCTTGATATATCTTTCTCCCTCCCTTTGCTTTGAGCCTATGGCTGTAATTGCAAGTGAGATGATTCTCTTGATGGCAACATATTGTTCAGTCTTGCTTCTTTGTCCAACTTGCCACTCTGTGTCTTTTTTTTTTTTTTCTTTTGAGATGAGGTCTCTGCCATCCAGGCAGGAGTGCAGTGGCACAATCTTGGCTCACTGCAGCCTTGACCTCCCAAGCTCAAATGATCCTCCCACCTCAGCCTCCCAAGTAGCTGGGACTACAAGCATGTGCCACCATGCCCAGCTAATTTTAATTTTTTTTTTTTTTGGTAGAGATGGGGTATTGCTATGTTGCCTAGGCTGGGCTCAGCAATCTTCCTGCCTTGTCCTCCCAAATTGCTGAGATTACAGGTGTAAACCACCATGCCCAGCCACCATCTGTGTCTTTTAAATGAGGCATTTCGCCCATTTACATTCAAGGTTAATATAGATATGTGAGGATTTGATCCTGTCATCGTATTGTCAGCTAGTTGTTATGTAGTCTTGATTGTACAGTTGCTTGATAGTATCAGTAGGCTATGTACTTAAATGTGTTTTTGTGGTGGAAGGTACTGTTATTTCCCTTCCATGTTTAGCACTCCCTTGAGGACCTCTTGTAAGGCAGATATGTTGGTTATGAATTCCCTTAGCATTTGCTTGTCTGAAGAGGATTTTATTTTTCCTTTGCTTATGAGGCTTAATTTGACTGGATATAAAATTCTTGGATGGAATTTCTTTTATTTAAGGATGCTGAATATAGGGCTCTGATCTCTTCTGGCTTGTGAAGTTTCTGCTGAAAGGTCTGCTGTTAGCCTAGTGGAGTTCCCTTTGTATCTGACCAGCACCTTCTCTCTAGCTGCCTTTAATATCTTACAGGGGTTCTGTGAATTTCCTGAATTTTCATGTCAACCTCTCTAGCAAGGTTGGGGAAATTTTTGTGGACAATATCCTCAAATATGTTTTCCAAGTTGCTTGCTCTCTCTCCATCTCTTTCAGGAATGCCAATGAATGGTAGGTTTGGTCTCTTTACATAATCTCATATTTCTTGGAGGTTTCATTCATTTAAAACATTATTTTATCTTTATTTTTATCTGCCTCTATTGATTGAAAGGAGTGGTTTTAGGCTCTGAGATTCTTTCCTCAGCTTGGCCTTTTCTGTTATTAATGATTCCAATTGTATTCTGAAATTCCTCTAGTGAATTTTTTATTTCCAGAAGTTCAGTTTGGGTCTTTATTAAAATGTCTATGACATCTTTCAATTTTTGGATCATTTTATTCTATTCCTTGGATTGGGTTTCAACCTTCTGTATGTAGATGAGCTTCCTTGTCATCCAGATTCTGAATTAGCTGTCATTTCAGCCATTTCGGTTTGTTTAAAAACCACTGCTGGTAGCTAGTGCGGTCATTTGGAGGTAAGAAGACACTCTGACCTTTAGAGCTGCCAGAATTCTTGCACGTGTTCTTTCTCATCTATGTGGGCTGATGTTCCTTTAGTCTTTGAAGTTGTTATCTTTTGGGTGAGGCTTTTTGCATTCACACTATTTGATGCCCTCCAGGATATGACCATCGTATAAGTTGGATTTAGTGGATTGGCTTCATTTCTGGATGATTTCAGAGGGTCAAGCCTCAGCTCAGCACTCGTAGGCTACATGTTCTAACTCTGGGGGGCTGGGACTAGGCCTGTGGCTTTGTTCTCTGGCCCCTCAAGGTTAAGCACTTGCTGTGCTAGACTGGCTGAGGTGTGCCCTGTCTGCTGGCAACAACACTGTGACAGGGGCTGCTGGCAAAAGCACTCCAGTCAGGTGGCTGTGGGTACCCATACACATGCATACTAGTAGGACAGTGGGGGTCCTTGCACATGTGTGTGCTGGCCAGGGGTCCGCACACACATGTGTGCCGGTGGGGCAGCAGGGGGAGGCCATGGGTGTGTGCATGTCCCCTGAGGGGAACGCTTTGGGTGGATGCACACTGTTGGCAGTCTGTCTGCAAAAGTGCGCTGACAGTTAGGTGGGGTCTGCCTGCAAAAGATCTATGGCAGTGGCTACGGGCAAGCTGAGGCTGTGCTGCAAGCAGGTGTGGTGGCCAGGCAGGGACCCTGGGAGAGGCCAGCAGAGAGGGGGTCACTCAGATCAGACTGGCCCTGTCCCATGGGCAAGAAAGTTCTACTCTGTCCAAGTCTGGCAGCCAACAATGGGTAGAAACACCTACAGAACTATGGCGAGCCTTGGGGGATGGGCGCCTATGGCCTTGCTCCACTGCAGCCATTCCCATGCCACTCTGGGCTCCACACAGGCTGGAGTTCTGTCTCTATCAACTCTTTGGACAGTTCTCCCTGCCAGCTCAGATGTCGCTGGGGGTTGTGGGGTCTCCCACAGCTGGGATCCCGGAGGTCCACAGCAAGAGTAGGCCACTCCATGCCTAGGTCACTCACCCACCCCTAGGAGCTGCTCAAGGCCAGGAACGAGTCCAGCTACTTGGCAACCCTGTGAAGAGTTCCCAGTTTCCTTCTGTTTCAGCCCAGGGTCTGCATCCTCCCTCTGTCCACTCCCAATGCTTTATTTCCAAAGATCTGTTTGGAGTGTGCCAGTCTACTTGGTCTGGTCTCTCTCTATGGGAGAAGCTCTTCCTGGCTGCATCTAGTCAGCCACATTGGCTGTCCCCCAGAGTATAAATTTTTAACAAACAAAAGATGCATGGATTTATAAATTTTGATTTTATAATTTATTATGTGCTTTTTCCATTTAAAAAAGTCTTATCTATTTTTCCAGTTGATTATTTTAATATTTAATTATTTAACATGTCTAGAAACTATTCAGAAAGTAAATATCTAAGTGAACGTATATCCCACTATGTAAACTATTGTCCCAGAACCATATATTATGTAATACTTTTGTTTATCCTTTATCATATACTAAATTCTTACATGTACTAGGCCTTTTTTCTGTCATTTCTAGTTTTTACTGCTATTTACCTACTTAAACATTTATTTAATTATTATATCATTAACATATGTTTTAGCACCTGGTAGGGTTATCACCTCATTACTTTTATTTATTCACTTTAAAATCCACCTGCATTGAAATGCTCCCCAAATGGGTGGCCTGTCCTCTTGGATGTAGATATCATAGGTCTGTTTTCCCTCCTCTCTGTTGGCAATTAATTTTCTTCTGACCTCTGCTCTTACCATCCCTGTGGGTTTTGAAGTCTGAGAAGTAGGGAGAGAAATATATCAGAGTCCACTCTTTTATGGATGCATCTGATCTCAAATTATGATCAAATTCGTAGCTAGTGTCACAAAGCTATTCTCTGTGCTGTATTGTGGGAACCAGTGCCAACTACATAGTAATGTCCAGGAAATGTCTCTGAGATCTGCCTGCTGGCCTCATCCATGCTCTGGCTGGAGATTCTCTTAGAGCTGGAGGGCAGAGGCTGAATCCTGCATCAAATATTAATGGAATGAGGGAGTCACCATTTATCTACCCTGTCCACTCTGCTTTCCCTGTGAGCATATTGAAGTTAGTGCCAGAGCACCAGGAAGGCTGTCTGAAGATGGAGCCTGATGTTTCCCACAACAGCTGCAAGCTGCTGTAGGACCATGGTTACGGAGGCTCCATTCTAGTTTCTATTTATAATTTCAGATAAACTTTATAATTTGTCAGGTTCTATAAAAAATCTTTTAATTGAAATTGTACTGAACAAATCATATTTATGCACACATATAAGGCAAGCCCAAATATAATAGGTCTAAAGCCCATCATACTTTTTGATGAATCAGAAGCTAACTCCGAAAAGGTTTCTATCAGTTTTTTTTTTTTTTTTTCTTTCAGAAAGGGTCTCACTCTGTCACCCAGGCTGGAGTGCAGTGATGCCATCTCTGCTCACTTCAACCTCTGCCTCCCAGGTTCAAGCGATTTCCCTGCTTCAGCCTCCCGAGTAGCTGGGATTACAGGTGCGCCCCACCATACCCGGCTAATTTCTGTATTTTTAATAGAGACAGGGTTTCACTATGTTGGCGATGCTAGTCTTGAACTCCTTGCCTCATGTGATCCACCCACCCGCCTTGGCTTCCCAAAGTGCTGGGATGACAGGCTTGAGCCACCACGCCCTGTCGTTTTGTACTTCCCAAATTTAAGGATGAAATGAAATTAAATAGCCTAATGTTTACTCATAACATTTTATGTGTTTATTTAGATACACACTTATCTAAAATAGTACAGAAAGTAATGTATTAATTTAAAAATGCATTTTTTACACTCTCAAACATTATGAAACTATATTCAAACTTTTCACTTGTGTGTTTGCCACTGGAACCTTTACTATCACTAGAGTCCCTTGTGAGGCCATCTAACCATCATCATCAACTTCACTCCTATCTCTGCTGACAGGCAACACTTGGATCATTCCACAGTGACATCACTGGAAAATTTTGTACCAAATCAGAGAAACTATGCATATAATAATGAGACTGTTCTTTCCCCTTTTTATATTAAAAAACCCTGAAGATGTGTATTCTTAACAACTGCCACATGAACACTTTTTATATTGTTTTCTACCGTGATTTCAAAAAATCCACATTTAAAGTAATGTCTAGTGATAATACTTGCTATTGTAAAATCTTTACCCCAGAAATAGTTACCAAATTTTCCTTTGTTAAAAAATTTATTTTGCTATGTTAACAGCTCCATGAGGAAACCTTTATAAGCATCTAAAACAAACATTGGTGGCTCTCATTTCAAGAGCCTTTGTGTCTTCCCAAAATGAAGTTTGAAATAAAATAGAGAGGGGCCCCCACATTATGAGAGATTTTGTAAGAACTCAAATATAAAATGGCTCCCTCTTTTTTGGAGGATAGTTTCTTTCAGGAAAAATAATCACATTTTGTTTTCAGGAATATGTAACTTGATTTAGGGAGAATTTTCATCTTTATGATAGCCAACTTTCTATGTAGACACAGGCAGATTTTTCTTACTGTTCAAATCTTTTATTTTATTTGTCAGTAACTTCTGTCCATTTCTCCATATGGGCCTCGTTCTGTGTATCTTGAGTGAAGTGTTTTCCCTCTGTCACTTTTGTTGCTTGCAAATGGTGTGTATGTACACACGTTCTTAAAAGAGTTTGTCAAATAGTAATTTTGATGATGACAATGATGACATAGATTTTTAATGTCATGTAGGGTATACATTGTTTGCATTCTATGAAAAGTGTTCATGACTTAATTCTATACATGCTAATGCTTAATCACAAATAACATTATTTAACACTATATTCTCCACAGATGAATCTTGATACTGGTTTAGAATTTAGAGCATGCACCCTCATTTGACTCACACCGGCCACTCTATCCAGCAGTGCCAATACTGTAGGTAGAAGCGTTCTTGGGTTATAAAAAGTTACTAAGGGGTCTTGTTACAAATAGTTTCCTTGGACCCCAGCCTAGTTCTACTGAGGCAGGTCTCTGGAGAGGGGCCCAAGTTGACTAAGTCTCTACTTGATTCTCTGCCCACCAACATTAGAAAATCACTGAGCTGGAGCATGGTGGAAGTACACAGATAGAGAGAAAATGCTAGTTTGCCAAATCAACCCTATCAAATCAAGGTGGAAATGCAATTACAGAAAGCCCCAGGCACATTTCCCATCTTGGTAACTAACTAGAGCCCTCAGGTACCTCATGATGCTAGCATCTGCTTTTATCTTAAAGAGAGGTTTACATTCACAAATTATAGCGGAATTAAAAGCTTATAGATCAGTCTTATATTTTTCCACAAATAAACTTTGACTATTCTTTATGAGCTCTTTATGTTTAATTTGTTTTTAAAAATGTAGACATTTGCCAGTGTGGTGGCTCATGCCTGTAATCCCAGCACTTTGAGAGACTGAGTCAGGAGGATCAGTTGAGGCCAGGAGTTCTAGGCCAGACTGGGCAATACAGGGAGACCACATCTTTACAAAAAATAAAAGTAAAAATAAAAATTAGCTGGACATGGTGACATGCACCTGCGGTTCTAGCTACTCGGTAGGCTGAGGTGGGACAATCTCTTGAGCCCAGGATTTTGAGACTGAAGTGAGCTATGATCGCACCATTGCACTCCAGCCCAGGGGGCAGAGCTAGACTCCATCTCAAAACAACAACCACAAAAATAAGTAGAAAATGTAGACATGCTCATCAAGAATTTGCACATTGCCTGTGAATTCTAAAAGCACAAAAGTCTTTTTTGAGATTAATGTGTATATAAGAGCATAATCCATTTTCACTTACATGTGTCACATAAACAGTATATGAGAACAACAAAGGGTGTACCTAATTTTGTGTTTTCAGGATGCATTCAGTGTGAAAAAAGAAAATATCTTGGGGTTGTAATTTACTTGATTTATGGAGTGGACATATTTAAGCAATGGCCTTCACTAGATAAGAAGATATTCTGGATTTGCCTGTTTTTCTTTGGTAAAATTATTTGGCAGATGTTAAGGGATAAGGATAAATACTTGAGAAGACAACAAATATATCATTTTGTTATTTTTATAATGTAAAGGCAGAATAAGAAACCCATCTCCCAATGCATAACAACTTTAGCCATTTAAATAGGAATAAAATCACTGATTCCCATGAAAATAAGCATGATCAAATAACGTAAGAGCTTTGAATTTTTGAAGGTTATAAACATAAATGACCCCCTGAACAGTAATCCTGGAGCTATGATATACATGCAGATTGTTTCTGCAATGTTTTCTTGTTCAGAGTACATCCTGTTAGCAGATCCCTCAATATAATGTATTTGCAACTGTCTACTATTCAGCAGCCTTCTGAAATGTGCTGGTGCTATTAAACGTCTCTATTCCATTAGTCACACTCCTAGGTAAAACCTACGTAGGAGTTTCTAGACTCCACAGCCTGATTTTCCTGATATAAATGAAACCTACATTCCAGCCAAGCTATTTGCTCTTCCTTGCCACTATGCAATATTTTAGCTGATAAGCTAACAAGAATCAACATTTACTAATCTAGTTAACGCCTTCTCCAAACATATTTCTCGTTTTGATTTTAGTGAACAGTGATGTTCATGAAAACGAACATTAAAGTCACAATCTAAATTTTCTTAATGAATCCATCTCTTTCAGGAGAAAAGCCAATTTCCTTTGAGTATTATACAGTATCATTCATAACAGAGCCCAGCCTTTCTCTCCAGCCTCTTCCCTTACCCCCTCCCAATATACAGGTCACACACAACACAGCCCACTTATCTGTCAGTAGTCCTACCAGTGCCCTGGGCTCCTTCAAGCTCCCGAGTCCTTGAAATTTGCTGTCCTTCTGAATTGTCCTTTTCTACTCCCTAGAAGACTTCTTTCTGCTCCCATTAAATGTCCCCAATTCCTATCTATCCCTAGTCCCTCTTAAAATCCAACTGGAGTTTACTGCTCTACTCTGAAGTCTCAAAACATGCTAATCTTCACAGATTACCTTGTATTGTAATTGTTGGCCTAGTTAGTATTATCTGCCCCTTGACTAAGCTTCAAGAGGCCAGACATGGTCTTTTATCTGTCTTCCAACAGTTCATTCTAGAACCAACACACAACAAACAAAAGTCAAATTGGTTCTCAACAGTTTACTTTCAGTGGGCTTGCGTCCTTAAAATTGTCTTTTATAAAAATATCCTAATTCATGAGAAACATTAGAGGAAGGCAAGGCCCAGCTTACTTAAAAATAAAGAATTAACTATAGTCTGTTACATAAAGTAAAAATAGATTAAACACTATTATTTTAATGCAGTATATAAGACTTTTACTAAGTATCACTGAACTACCTTCTGAGACATGATTTTTACTAGATCTGAATAGTAATAAGATAAGTCACAGAGTCCTCTTTTGCTTCGGTTCCTTGTTTGATAATTATGAACCTTTAAATTTATATTGTTTGTTTATTTTATTTCCCCTAGTTTTCGTTCTCTTTCTGATTTAATCACACATGCAGAGTAAGACATTGGATGCTAATAATCTCAACCACCATTAAAATGTTTGTGTCTGATTAAAATTAATGCATTATTGAAGGGAAATATATTATTATCTAATAAGTGTGGATGTGTATTCTATCATACTTCAATCCTTCGAAAATGCTGGACTAGTGAATATCACAAAACAGGAAATTAGTAATACAAAATAAAAATGTTAGGAAGATGCTGTAAAATGAAAATACTGATTATATCTGGGTGTTGATATCACCATGACTTTTTAAATTGCTCTTCTGATTTTTACACCTTTTTTACAATGCACAAACTGTACTTGTATAATAATAGTTATGTCAGCGAGAATGTATGCACTCGTATTTAGTTAAGAAATATTGTGGCATGTACAGTACAGTCCTGATTAATAAACAATCTGGTTAATTAATAATAATTTTGTCTGTATTATGAGGAAAAACTGACATTACTCAGAAATTCAACACACTGAAATCGAAAGTACTAGAATGATCTACTTACACAAATCGTCTTTTAAATCACTACATGACACTTGAGTAAACCAGCCATCAAACAGGACGCAGCTTTTTGATGATCATTACCTATAGTTGGTAAGAACTGAAAATTTTTAGGGGTAAAATTTAGTGTATACAGTACCTTATTATGCAGCAGAAGAGGCTAGTAGGTCGAATCCTGCTCAAGAGGTTTTGCAATTTTCTCTTTAAAAACACCTACTTCTCCCGCATCCCCAACACCCACAGCGCTCGTTAAAGGAAAATGGATACGGATGCCCCATCCCTTTGGTTTCTCAATGCATTTTACTTAGAACGAGGTCACCTAGTAAGACCCCTGTGGTGAATGTGCACCCGGGCGGGGCATGAGGGTCCTTGGAAAGCACCGCAGGGAGGGCGACACTGCAAACCGCTGTCCCACGCGACCCCCGGGGCGAGCCGGGGCAGCGCTGCACTCGGTGCGCACCGGCAGCGTCTGGCACCCACGCCACCTCCTGCTCCCGCGGGTCTGGCAGGGGCAAGGGGCGGAGTGGGCAGGATCTTCAGATCAAAGGAGACCGATGCTTGCCCACGGCATCCAGCGTAGGAGCCGGAATCGAGGTGACCCCAGATTTTCCCAGAGTGTCTGTCTCCTTTCCCTTCTCAGAACTCCGAGAGCCAACGCTAAGGGGCACCAGAGGCTCAGACTGCGGCGGCGACTCGCAGGCACCCAGCTCGCCCGCGGCTGCGGAGGTCCTCGGAGGAGCCCACCCGGGAGGGGGTCTGGACGCAGGCAGCGGGGGCAGAGGGAGGGTCGAAGCCGCTCCAGAGGGTCCAGGTCCGAGGAGGAGCCCTCGGAGACGCGGACGGTGCGCGCGGAGGGCAGGGCTAGGCAGTGACCCCGGGTGGCACAGGGCTTACTGTTTCTTCCTAAGACTCTATGAGGCCACTTCTAATCGTTTACTTTAGAATAGGAAAGAAAACATAGACAAATGGGTGGCTGTCACCCAGGCAGCTACACGGTCGATGCAGGTGCACAGGCGTGCGCGCCATTCTCCCGTGTCACACAGCAGGACGGAATAACTGCACGCACTGGGAGCGATGGATCTCGGGGTCCGGGATCCGAGACGCATTCAGAGACCAAATGTCACCTCATCCCTCCTCTAGCCAATTCGAGCTTCCTCCGCGGACCCCCACCTTCCATCCGAAGTGGCTCGGTCCTTAGTTGAGAGGACTCTGCCCAGACCCTCGCACCAGTAGAGACCTCTGCCCGGGCGCCTGCAACTCAGACGCTTCCCGGAGCCAGAGCGTGCGGGCGGCGCGGCCGCGAGGAGCCTCACCGGCCATGCCGTCCGCAGTCTGACTTTTATTTTTCTCTTCAGTGATTAAAACAAAATATCGTGGACGGGGGACGGAAAGGAAAGAGCAGGCGCCTGAGGCCGGGGAGCCGGGCGGGGGCCCCTGGGCCCCGCGGCCCCGCCGCCGCCCGCCCCCGCGCGCCTTCGCCCTCCTCCCGGGCCGAGCCGGCGCCACTGCGCCAGGATGGAGCGAGCTCGGCGCGGGAGGAGATGACGCAAAAGCCAGCGCTCCCCCCAAAAAAGTGTTTCTCCAGGACGAAGATGGCGGCAACTTAGCCCGCGGACTGAAGATGACTGTGGCTCTCGGGAGGCCCAGCCCAGGCGATTCGGCCCGGAGCTCCGCGGGAGGCGGCGTCAGCAGTCGGAGCCCCGGCGGCGGCGCCCGCGGGCGGCCCTGCGGCAGCGGCGGCGGCGGCAGCACTTAGAGCGCGGGGTGGGGGGTGGGGGGGAGGGAGCGCCCCGCCGGAGGCAGCCCAGGCTCCGGACTCTGGGAGAGCCAGCGCGGAGCAGGAGCGGGAGGCGGAGGAGAAGAAGAAGGAGAAGGAAAGGAAGGAGGAGGAAGAGGAGGAGAAGAAGAGGAGGAGGAGGAGGAGGGGAGGCGCTCCGGGCGCCGTCAGTGGGCAGCGGAGGCGCGGCATGCCCCTGGCAGGGGAGAGCGGGCTGGGCTCCGCGGGGCCATGGGGACCCGCGCGCTGACAATGCCTGGGTGACCGGAGCCGCGCCAGCCACCCTGTCACCTCCACCATCGCCCCCTGCACCCAGCCTCGCCACCGGCCACCAGCACCAGCCTCCTCCGTCTCTCTCTCTCTCTCTCTCTCTCCATTATTGTTTCCCACTCTACAGAGGATGGGGTCGGCTGATGATTAGGTCGGAAGCAAGTCAGACCTTCCTTCAAAGCCTGGTAATATTTATGTAGGCAAAAGAGACAGAGAGAGATAAAAGAGAGGGAGAGGGAGAGAGAGAGAGAGGAGAGAGGGAGAGGGGAAGAGAGAGAAAGAGAGAGAGGAGAGAAGAAACGGGAGGAGGGGATAAGGAAATTAAACCCTTTAAGTCAATGCATATTGTGGTGACACCGGCACAGGCGCCCTCACGGTGGAGTCGGCCAGGGCTGTGCGTTCCCAAAATATGACCAGGGGTGCTTGGATGTGTCGGCAGTATGACGACGGCTTAAAAATCTGGTTGGCAGCACCCCGAGAGAACGAGAAACCGTTCATCGATTCCGAGAGGGCTCAGAAATGGCGACTGTCTCTGGCATCTCTCTTGTTTTTCACAGTCCTGCTCTCTGATCACTTGTGGTTCTGCGCCGAGGCCAAGCTGACCCGGGCCCGGGACAAGGAGCACCAGCAGCAGCAGCGGCAGCAGCAGCAGCAGCAGCAGCAGAGGCAGCGGCAGCAGCAGCAGCAGCGGCGGCAGCAGGAGCCCTCCTGGCCCGCGCTCCTGGCGAGCATGGGGGAGTCCTCGCCCGCCGCCCAGGCACACAGACTCCTCTCCGCCTCCTCGTCCCCCACCCTGCCCCCCTCCCCGGGAGACGGCGGCGGCGGCGGCGGCAAGGGCAACCGAGGCAAAGACGACCGGGGCAAGGCTCTTTTTCTAGGAAACTCTGCCAAGCCCGTGTGGCGCCTGGAGACTTGTTACCCCCAGGGCGCGTCCTCGGGCCAGTGCTTCACGGTGGAGAATGCGGACGCGGTGTGCGCCAGGAACTGGAGTCGGGGGGCGGCCGGGGGGGACGGGCAGGAGGTGAGGAGCAAGCATCCCACTCCGCTCTGGAACTTGTCGGATTTTTACCTTTCGTTTTGTAATTCCTACACACTTTGGGAGTTGTTCTCGGGGTTGTCCAGTCCCAACACTTTGAACTGCAGTCTGGATGTGGTGCTCAAGGAAGGCGGCGAGATGACCACTTGCAGGCAGTGCGTCGAGGCTTACCAGGACTATGACCACCATGCTCAGGAGAAATACGAAGAGTTTGAAAGCGTGCTCCACAAATATTTACAGTCAGAGGAGTACTCGGTGAAATCCTGTCCTGAAGACTGTAAGGTAGGAACTCTCGGGGGTTTCCCCCTTTCCTGCACTTTCCTATCTCTGCTTGGTTGGGGTGTCTTCTCAAGTTTATTATTATTATTTTTTGGCTCTGGTTTTGTTACTTTGTGTTTTCTGCGGTTATTAAGAGCTTGGCTTGCTGTTTGAGATGAGAATACCTGGTGGATTGCTGGTGGACTGACTGATGCCTTCTTCTGGGAGTCCTTGGAAGATCAGGGAAGTCCCCGGTTATCTGAGATAATCAAGCTGGCACTTTAACTGTTTCTTACATTCATGCAGTTGGCTCAAACTCTGTTACATCTTTTAAGAAAAGGAAGTTGAAAAAGTCTTGTCAGGAAGATAGCAATGAGACTGCACACTGATGCTCACAGGTAAAGTCAGAAGAGTTCGAGACAGGCATGTGTGGTTTGCAATATAGATCTGCACACAGGAACGCTCTCATAGTGACATCATTAAGTTGGTTGAGCAAGAGAAAGTGGTTGTAGTTGTTTCGGTAGTTAAAAAAAATTACCTGTTTTTACAGGGGTAGTTCTGGTTGTTCAGAAAGTCTGGGGGCCTACCTGAGGATATTTACTTTTTTTAAGTTTTCTGTTTGCTCTTGGACATTTGTATAATTATTGATCTGGGACTCACTATGAATGAACAGTTGTAATTAGGTGTCTAGTGATTGACTAGCAATAGGCTATTTATCAGACACACTATGTAATTAGCTTGATTTTCAGTATGCTTTCCAGAAGTATTAAATAGCAAAACGTTGATGATGTAGTTAAAATTTACTGAAATATTTAATAGTCTGTATTATATTTAAGCTCTCCCTGTTCAGTGTAATAAAGAATATAACCCTTGCTGATGGGCAAATGGGAAGCCTGCGCAAGTTTCTTAAGAATTGGTCGATGCAAATGCAACAATAGGCGCAGGTTTTAATAGAAGCGTCTCTGTCCGTGGTGCTGAAATGAGATTTACCCAAGAGCTGTACTGAAGATGAAGATACTGCAGTGACCTTTAGTAGGGAAGATGTAATGACAGTATCTCTATAAGCCTTAATGTTTTGTTCCAAGGGTAATTTCTTACACAACACAATAAACGGGTACTGCTTTTCAAGGGAAATAATACACCACATTCTCTCTCTTTCTCTCCTACTTTCCCAATCCCATATACAAGCAGAACAACTGTCCCTCTGTCTCACTTGCGTTCTGCTGGGAAAATAAAGTCAAGGGTGGTATAGGTCAAATAATTTTGTGATTTTTTTGATAAAAGAACTGGACTAAGGGATGCCTATTTTAAATGAACACAGTCGAAGGGCCATATTTTACTTTGGGCGGATTAGTTGTGCTTTTGACAGTTAAATTAAACTCAAACTGACCTTGCCTTATTCTCATTCTTCAAGACCAGAAACACAGCTCTCTGAAAATAGTAAGTCTGAATTTACAACATTAATTTAGAGTGATACTTCACTAGACAAGTGTATCTTAAACTTTTTTATCTATTTTTTTAACCATATCACTTTAACTTATGCCTGGGAATAAAACTTTAATGGTAGAAATTAATAATGAATAACTACTGCAATAATTGCAGTTATTTATTTTGACAAGATATGTTGCATTGAAATTGTAAAGAAAAGGAAACTCTACGTCTTCTAATTCTACTAGTAATAAAAGGATTGCAGAGGGTTCAGTTTAGTTGTGTTTAAGAGTGGTACCCTGTAATAATTATATTTGCCTCCTTCCCTGCATGTAAACCCTAATTTCTGATAATTTCCATTTGTATAACTCAGTATTTAAAAGACAGTCTGTATTGACAATAGACTGCAGCGTATTTTCAAATGAGCATGCCAAATACATCTTAGTTTAAATGTTCAAGTAAATATATTAAAAAGTTTTCTTTCCCCTTAACCTAAATTACCTCTCAACTGTATATTTACATCATTTACATAATCATAGCGATAAAGTATAGTGTAAGTTAACTCATTTATAACGTTATTGCCTACTTCTGGATTATGTTTTTGTGTAAAGTAGAAGTTAATTGTAGGCACAAAAAAGCACATTATAAAAACCTTAATTTCTTTAAAAACTTAGTCTTCGCCTTGATAAGTAAATGCAGACACTTGATTTCTTATCACCGCAATGGAGAATTAATTGCATGTTATGTCGTGCAGACGTTTATTGGTTGTGGGGTGTTTTTTTGTTGTGGTTTCTTGTAAACTTGAAATATTTATTCCATAATAGCTGTTGTCAAAAATTACAGTTGCAAATTTGAAGTGTGGTGTTCTTGGTTTAAGACTCACAAATCAATTGATTATATGTAGAAAGGGAGTAGAAGCATAGTTTCTTAGTTTAACATATAATTTCTCTTTGATTCTGAAAAAGCCACAAACACATTCACATATAAACTATGCCGCATTACTTAAAATGTTTTTTGTCCTTGAAAGATATACCTGAGTTTCTTTCTGAACACTTTTACTTATTTCAGATGGACTTATGCCTATGAAATGACTATCATTAGGAGCCTTGTTCAAGATAGAAGTTCTATGCAAAATTTTTCCTTTCTGAAGGCATCTGCAAAGTCATAGGCTACATTAAAAGTAAATGTATTATATTTCTGTAATTGGTAATATTTTCATTAAAATTAATTTTTTATTTATAATTTATAAATATATTTATTAAGATTGTAGAGAAAAGAATACATAAAATCATGTTAGCACCACAAATTTTTGGGATACATATTTTAGAAAAACTATATTAACTTTATTATACTCATTTATAATTAAATGAGTAATGCAGTGATTTCTAAATTTTAGAGTTAGGATGAATTATTACTTTCCGGTTACATATTCTGCCCTCATTCAAAATTGCTACATTTCATATAAAATAAGAATAAATTAAATTTCATTTTGATTTAAATTGTTTAAAAGGCTTTTTGACCAATTATTCAGAAGAAACCCCTTAGAATAGATCTAATAAAATTATAGTGTCTCAAACTTATAGTAATTGCTGGTCAAATATAGATTGGATGTACTTCTGTATTGCAATGTATCATAGAAAAAAATGTGCACTCAATATTTTTAAATATTCTGATAAATGTAAATATATGCATTTATCTGGGAAATTATTTATGGATAAATAAAGAACACGAGATGTTGACCATATCATTAATACTATAGCATTTTGCTACATTACATCAATTGAGTAGTAAATACTACAGCAGAAATTTTCCCCTGTAGTTTACAGTGTTATTTAAAACAATGTTTTTGATGCATAATAAAAAACTGACAAAGCTACCAAAATTTTTAAGTTGTTCGACAATATTAAAAAATGAAATATTCTGTTACAAAAGTACAAATATTTATTATAAACATGCTTGATTTTTCTTAAATACATATTTTCTCTTATATGTGCCATTCTTTAGTTCCTGAGAATTCTTGCAAATGAATATAAAAGTGAGGAATTTATGGGATATAAACTTTTATTTTACAGACAAACTTCTAAAGTTATTGATAGCTTTATTTAGTTACTATTCCCTCAAACAGTTGGTCAGTGTAAGTGGGTTTGAGATTAGATTGCAAAATAAACCATTGTACCATCTGTACTTTAGTTCTCTCAGTATAAATTGTAATTTTTGTTCTCTCAAGAATGTATGAATGCTCACATTTTTATTTTTACAATCTTATATTAAAGCAGATTATATTGCTTATTTTTATATAACAGACTCTGACCAAAAGGATACCTTGCAAGTATTAGGCATGTATAGCAGGGCTTTCTCATTTGCATCACCCACAAACATTACCCAACTAGTTTGAGAACGTAGAGTTTGGTTTACATAATGTACAATTTGAAAAGAAAAAAAAATGCATTTCTTAAATTCTTATGTATTTTAGTGTTACACACTGAAGATTCATAAAGAAATAGTTCTCACTCTGTCACCCAGGCTGGAGTGCAGTGGCGCAATCTTGGCTCATTCAACTTCCACCTCCCGGGTTCAACCGATTCTCCTGCTTCAGCCTCCCGCGTAGCTGGGACTACAGGTGCGCGCCACCACGCCTAGCTAATTTTTTGTATTTTTCATAGAGATGGTGTTTCATCATGTAAGCCAGGATGGTCTCGATCTCCTGACCTCGTGATCTGCCCGCCTTGGCCTCCCAAAGTGCTGGGATTACAAGTGTGAGCCACAGCGCCTGGCCAAGAAATAGTTTTTTAAGAAGAAATCAAGTATCTTACAATTTTTTATCACTTAAATTTTGAACCAAAAATATTTTGCTTTTGACTAAGTGCTATTGTAATATCATGTCACTGTTCAGAAGTGTGGAGTACACATCTATAAATAGAACCTTTTAATATTCTACCACTTTATTTACAAATAATTTTTATAGTGGAATTGCTTCTCTACAAGATCAGTCTGACCATGCAGATGACTACTTAAATTTTTTTTTTATTGATGCATGATAGTTATATGTATTTTTATTTCTTTAACCATTAGTAAAGCTATTTATGAGGTTGAAGAGAATATCATAATCATTTTAGTTTATGGTTTTTTATCTTCTTGCTCCATGTACAACTATTGATTTATGATTTGTGTTTTATTTTTATAGAAAGATATCCCACATTATATCTTATTATTAGATATTTGTTTTCTCACAGACCATGGAATACATATTTTTAGTTTGAACTTGTAACTGGGTCAAACTAGTGGCTACATAGGTATGATCACAAAGTTTAAATAATTGCTGTTATATATTGTTTTTAACCTCTTTTATTAGATGAAGTTAGTGTCCACATATACACGATGAATTAAAGTATTAACAAAGGAAATCAAGCAATGCTCTCATTCTCCTCCACATGTAAATCATAATTCATTAACATATATTTTTACCAGATTTAATGTACGAGAACAAATTTATGGATAACTGTTTCAAACAAAAGACTATTTTGATTTGAATGATGTGAACTATTGCTTTAATTTTATTTCTCAATTTCTTTTAAAATCTTTATCCGCTGTGTTGATCTCACAATGACTAAGCACCAAATATTTTGTTGTTTATATTGATCTACATTGCAAATATATTTTTTTCAGTTAACATATACTCTAGATTAGTGGCCTTTGGGGTCACAGTGGAACATCCTGGAAATCTTTGAGGGCGCTAAGGCCAGGGCATCCCAACCCTAAGAGATTCTGATTTTATCGTCCTGCCGGTGTCATGGGTCTGCGCTCTGTCAAAGTCTCCCTGGTGATTCTGATGTGCAGCCAAGGTTGGGAACCACCATTCTGGTTCACAGTGACAATTGATATAGAATGACCTTTCAGCTCCTATATCTCAGTAGTACATCATAATCCCGTTTGCTCAACTGATGAAAGTATAACTCAGATATTTTTAAAAAGTGGTAATGGCAGTAAGACACATCCCAAGGGCAGGGAACGAATTTCTATTGATGAGACTGAGAAAGTGCATGAGAAGTGAACTAACTGGGTCTCAGAGTTAGGGAATGTGCTAGAAGGGATCATGGAGAGAAGGAGATGGAGGGCCAGAGTTTTGACTGTTTAAGGTTTTGTCAGGCAACTATGGATTTTCTTTATTTTAGCCAAGGTTGTAATATCAGTCATCTTTTTTATTTTTTAAGTTTAATTCATGAGATACTATATAAAGTTAAATTTAAATTTTATCTAATAAGAAATCAAGCATCATTGTAATCTACATAGTGGAATTTCTTCAATGTAATGCTCTAATTTACTCTGATTTTTTTTTTTTTTTTTTTGAGTTGGAGTTTTGCTCTGTCGTCCAGGCTGGAGTGCAGTGGCGTGATCTCAGCTCACTGCAGCCTCCTCCTCCTGAGTTCAAGCGATTCTCCTGCCTCAGTCTCCCGAGTAGGTGGGATTACAGTAGCTGCGATTATAGCCTGGCACCATGCCCAGCTAATTTTTGTATTTTTAGTAGAGATGGTGTTTCACCACGTTGGCCAGGCTGGTCTCGAACTCCTGACCTCAAATGATCCACCCACCTTGGCCTTCTAAATTGCTGAGATTACAGGCATGAGCCACCGCACCCGCCTACTCTGATTCTTTAATACTGGAAATGAGAGATGGTTAACATGACTTCTTTCTTGTCAACAAATTGTTAATGACTTACAGATGTATTGTACTGGAATGCATGAAAATATTTAATTCTTGGGTAGTTTTTTAAAATTCTTGGGCTTTTAAGGTGTTAAAATATGGTAGTTGATTTTCCCCACTTGAAGTTTTCTTTCTACATTGAGTCATTTACAAACAAAATTTATAGAAGCTATCTCAGATGCTTAAAGATCCTGCAAAAGATAGATGTTTAATACCTGTTTAAATACCGTTATTGATCTTAGCAGTAGAACATGTGTGGTGGGTGAATGCAATAATCATTTCTTTGGAAATACATGGGGATTTTGTATGTCAGCTACTTCATTTTGCTCAAGAAGGAAAATGAGTTCTATCAACATTAAAAAATTGCTGACTTAGCCTCTTCACCTCTCAGTTTTCCTTTCCTCCTTGTCAATGTGCCTTCTTTCCATTGCTGGGTCCTCTCCTGCCATTTGTTAGCTGCATTTCCAGAGCCTGTGTACCGTGGGGAACTCGAAGTTCAGAATTCTTTCTTTTCTTCTCTGTACCTTCACCTCCATCAAAAAAGATTGATCTCTTTCTTATGGAGCTGTCACTGACTTTGTTTATTTGAATAGAAAACTGAACTAAGACGTTAAATAGACGATCATTACTAAGTATTAACTCTTACAGAAAATGATTTAAATCACCCAGAAATTTAAGCCCTAGAGCAATCTTTAATAGCAGGTAACAAGCTTCAGAATTTATTAGATGTCAGAAACTATTCTAATTTGTTTAATCATCACATCAACTTTATGAGGGAAGTATTATTACAGATTTTACAGATGGGGAATGTGAGGACATAAAGTTAACTATCCCAAGGTCAAACAGATGGGTTATTAATTAATTAATCTATTTTGAGACAGTGTCTCACTCTGTTGCCCAGGCTGGAGTGCATTGGCGCAATCTCAGTTCACTGCTACCTGTCTCCCAGTTCAAGTGATTTTTATGCCTCAGCCCACTGAGTAGCTGGGATTACAGGTGTGCCTCACCACAAATGGCTAATTTTTTGTATTTGTAATAGAGATGGGGTTTCCAAATGTTGGCCAGGTCTTGAACTCTCCACCTCGGGTGATGCTCCCACCTTGGCTTTCCAAAGTGCTAGGATTACAGGCCTGAGCCACCGCACCCAGCCGAGATGGGTAATTTAAATATTAGGGTCACTTCATCACTGTAAATGTTTTCTTTTTCCTTTTGATTAGAAATATTTACAAACATCCCAAAGAATTAAGACATTATTATAATAAACCCACATGTAACTGTCTTATACATTTTACAATTATTATGAATTTTGCCATATTTACTACTTCTGTTTAGTTTTAATTTATCATTAAAAACATTTTTCGATGATATAGCAAACAAAGAAGACAGAAATGTGAGAGTCCTGGGCAACTAGGATGGATGGCCAGGTTTATCATGTCAAAGACTTACGTAACCTGAATATGAATGAATAATGTGAAGATCAGAAGAACACGTAGGTTTCTGATTTCACGTTTAGAGCTGAGTAGAGAAAGGATGTGTGTATGGTTTTGGTGGGATGGAAATAAACTTTGGAGATTGGCGATAATTTCTATGAATTCATAATTTCAATATGGCAGAGTCTTTTAGTCTGGTATATGAAAAGACCTTGCCTAGGGCTTGATACTGCCCAGTAAATGGGAGCAATTCATTAAAACCCATGGGAGACATCAATAAAATTAATATAGTCCTCACTTGAGATCTCATATAAATTTTCTGTATAGAAGACTGATTCACAAGACTTTTATAAACAGACTTTGCATATTGTATGGTAAAATCCTCTGATTTATTGCACCTACATTTATTGTGCTTCTCTAGAAAGATGACTCAATTATTGAACAACTGTAGAGTAAAATGGAAAATATAAGTTCAGTTGAAGTAAAATGTTTCATTCCTAAGGCTGGAATTTTTTTTCTCTATTTTAATTTAGAGATTAACACGTGCTACATTTTAGATTGACTGGATCCTGATAGGTGCGTAACCAAAGGCCTTGAGCACTTTGGTTCACAGCCTTTTTGAGAGGACAAGGGGAGAAACCATTGTAGTGATCCTCCATCTCCTGTAAACCTGTGGGTAGAAATGGTCTTGGGAAACGTTTTGTGTTATGTCGTCTGTCAGGCATTGGAAAGCCATGTGCCTCCAGATTCCATTGTAGAAGGTGTCAACTTTGTCCTGCACCCTAGATTTCCAGCTTTGTATTCTGTTATGGTTGGTTGTCTCTGTTGTTCTCTACTTCACTCGGCATTTATCCAGTCAGCCATAGTTAGTATTTTTATTGATTGAGGACTGAGATGAAGTGGGTAACAGATATCCTTGAATGTCGAGCTAGAGCTACCAGACAAGGCAAACCTGGTAGCCATGACAGAGAAGATGGAGCAGGTTGAAGAAAAGGCTGGAAGCTGTGCTGCATGAATGAAAACAGGATTACCCTGAGATAGAGAAGACACAGGGAGACACAGCAAGGTTCTTTAACTTGACGAAAATCGTCCTGTGGAAGGAAGTCTTACTATCCAATGCTTTGTGTTGCTTTAGGGGTGAGAGTGAGGCTCTGTGTGCAGGTGTTTTGGCAAGAAGATCTCTGCTCTACATAAGGAAGAGTGTTCTATGAAAGGAGTTGCTCTCCGACAAAAGCAAGGGCTGTCTGAGGAACTCAAGAGCACATTTCCACAGAAGATGTACAAATGGGATGGGAGCTGTCGGCCACCACCCTAGAGAGCATCTTTCCTGTGGGTTGCAGGTTGGGCTACATAATTTTAAACATTCCATCCAACATCCTTTGGCATACGATGAGGCACCCGGAATGACTTTGCATGGTGAGATGGTACTTAGTGCCAATAAAATTCCATCACATAAAAAAATAACTATTTTTTTTAGCCTAACACCTTGCTCACAGTAGTAGTACTTTGATTTTAAAAAGGAAAGCTTGCCAATTTCAACTTTAAATTATTTCTCTGATTCCTATCCATGTTATCCGTGAGAATAATTTAAAAAATAATGAATAAAGTATATATACTTACCCTAGAGTTAGACAGGAAGTGAAACTAATGTATAAGTAATTGTTTGCTCTTGCTAATATCAAGAATATATACTGTCTCATCTCTTCTGGTCACAAACACATCAAGCATTATAAACTCCCAAAGAACCCTCTAGAGCAAAGCAGGACTCAACATTATGGTGGTGCCGGGAAGGGGAAGTTTTCATATGACCTTTCTCCATTGGTTTCACAGCACTTCTTTGCACATAGTTATTCATGTCCACATCCAATTCTTTGGGGACATTATCAAAAGAACTGAAGTCATTGTATACAAATTCTTTCTCTTGTCCAGGTGCAGTGGCTCATGACTGTAATCCCAGCACTTTGGGAGGCTAAGGCAGGAGGATCGCTTGAGTTCAGGAGTTTGAGATCAGCTTGGGCAAGATAGTGAGACTCTGTCTCTACAAGAAAATTTTTTAAAATTAGCCGGGCATGGTGGTGCATACCTGTGTCCCAGCTACACAGGAGGCTGAGGTGGGAAGTCATTTGAATCCATGAGTTTGAGGCTCCAATGAGCAGTATTCGTGCCACTGTACTCCAGCCTGGATAATAGGGCAACAACCTGTCTGAAAAAAAAAAAAAAATTCTCGCTCTTAGGGAATTCCACTTATTCAATAAACAAGTTCTGTCATAATAATGTTATCATCCATATGTTATTCATTCCCCACAAAAATTCAACATCATGGGCAAACTCAGTTTTCTTTATCAAAGCGGTAATTAAGACTTAGGTTAAGAGTGTGCGAACGTTCTCATAGGTAAGTATGGCACACCCAGAATTCAAACCCAGGAACACCTGGCTCTTAATCTCTTGGGTTTACCTTCACTATTACCTTATACTGCTCACTGTGCCGCAAGTCTTTGCCCATGTCTGGTTGCCCTGTTATTTCTTTTGTTTTTGTTTTAGAGGGAAGGAGGTGGAGGAGAACAGCAGGAGTGGATAAAGTGTACAATTCTTTGGTACGTAAAAGATAATGTAACTTGCTTCATCCAGAATGTGTGTTGTTGTGGCAGCTTGGTGTAAAGCAGGGGTGTCCAATCTTTTGGCTTCTGGGGGCCACATTGGAAGAAGAATTGTCTTGAGCCACACATAAAATACACTAACACTAATGATAGCTGATGAGCTAAAAACAAATCACAAAAATGTTTTAAGAAAGTTTATGAATTTGTGTTGGGCCACATTCAAAGCTCTCCTGGGCTGCCAGCGGCCCACGGGCCGGGGGTTGGACAATCTTGGTGTAAGGAATGAGCATAGGCTTAAGAGTCAGAGAGGCCTTGATTCCCAGGGTGCTTTCACCAGTTCCTGTAAAATGGGGATTGGTGCATCCAGTTTAAGGCAGCACCCAGAGATACAATGGAGCAAGCGTGTGGTGAAATGTGGCTAGAGCTTCCTTTCTGTCAGCGAAACGCCTCTGCAAAGAGGTGACCACTCCCTGCTACACCTCACCAGCACTCCACTGTGCCTGCTCTCTAGATGCTGAGCGGGTAGAAAAGATCCACGAGGTTATCTGCCTAATCTCAGTAATTGGTTTCTTACCAAAAGTTGGCCTTTTCCTAGTCCAAATGAACTGCCTCACAGACGTTTTGAAGTAGGTTTCCATATAGGTCTTTTTTTTTTTTTTTTTTTTGAGACGGAACCTGTGTCACCAGGCTGAAGTGCAGTGGCGCGATCTTGGCTCACTGCAACCTGCGCCTCCCGGGTTCAAGCAATTCTCCTGCGTCAGCCTCCCGAGTAGCTGGGATTACAGGTGCACACCACCGTGCGTGGCTAATTTTTTTTGTACTTTTAGTAGAGACGGTGTTTTGCCATGTTGGCCAGGATGGTATCAATCTCTTGACCTCGTGATCTGCCCGCCTCGGCCTCCCAAAGTGTTGAGATTATAGGCGTGAGCCACCGCCCCTGACCCCAAATAGGTCTTTTTAAAAAGGCATGGGTAATAAATTTAACCTCAGGAATCACAGTGACCCTGGATAGCTGCAGAGTTTGGAGAGAAGCAAATGTTTTTAAAAAGGTCAATGTGAATCTTAAATCATTTAAAATCGGGTATCTCCGGCCGTAGTGAACAGCAGACTGGTGGTTATGGACCACTAGCCAACAAGTTGTCAGGCAGGTATTCCTTCTCAGGCAATGGCCTCATGCCACAGTCCAGATGAAATAGTGAAATAGCGAGAAAAAAGAGAGGCCACAAGCATGAAAATGCAAGTGACCTGCTTTCTGGAGGTTTGGCCAAGTATGGCAGGTTTCAGATATATTCTATGGGTCCCGGAAAGTTTCTAAATATATATATTGAATATTAAAAGTCACTTATGAAAAGATGAATCCTTTTATATCATTTCAGCTTTGGCTTTTTTTACACCGAATGTTCGTTTTTATTCAGTGTGCCTGCAAATTCTAGTAAAGAGGAGAGAATTCAGCTCTGAGTGAATAAAATCCTATCTGCATAGTTTTGCTTCATTGACAAGAAAATGGAGTATTTGCTGTCAACTAAATTGGATTTCTCCATTAAATGAATTAGCTCTTTAAGATGATTAAAATAGTTGATCCAGTCTTTTAAGTATTTTTTAGTATTTTGTTGTCCTTACAACTTAGTGGGTGAAACAATCCAACTATTTCTATGCTATTTCACCTGCAGTGAGTCAAAGGAGCTGTTTTTTGATAAAATCAAACTTTTTAAAGTTTTAAAGTCTTTTTTGAAAGAGTACCCAATCTATTTTTGTGTGTTTTATTTAGTCTTTGGTAAATACATTTCTCATTTCTAAATAACTGCAAAATCTGTGGAACATTAGGAAAGTCTATTGATATTTATGTCTTAAATTCTTAATTGTACATTTAGAATTAAATTTATTAGTTTAAATTTTAATTTGTGGTATTGCAGTATTGTGATACTAAGAACTCAAATTTTTTCATAGTGAAAATTTCAAAGTGTTCTTAAAGCTGTGGGGATAATCTTTGGTGTTCCCAATTGTTTCATAAAAGTAGCAACTTTACAAAAGGCTGTAATTGCAGGAGTGGTTACAATGCTTATCAGTTTTTCCTAGTTCCCTTTTTGACTGTGTCCACAGGAAAAGAAACTAAGACCCATAAATAACTACAATTGAGACAAATACAAATATGTGAAGATTTAAAACATTGTTTTGTCAATTAATTTTCTGGGGCTAATAATCTTTCTCAGAAATGTGGTAAATCACTGATTAGGAAATGAAGCTCAGGTTTTCACTATTACAGCCTACTTAGATGGATGTTAAATTTTCTCACAATATCAACTTTAGTCAGATTAAATGCAAAATCTGAGCCGTGCAAATTTGCATTTCTTTTACAACTGGAGAACATTAATAATATTAAAACAATATAGCTGAAGACACTATACAGCACTCAACAATTTCCTTTTTTTCCATGTGATGACTAGAGTAGAAGAATTTTAGAAAAATTAATTTACGATAGAGCTGGCTTTGGGAAAAAATCATATTCACTCAAATATGACTTTTAATTAATTCATCTTAATAGTGTGACATTTGAAATGCATGGGACAAGATGAAGTGGCTGAAAGGATGCTGCAAATAAGCCAGGAAAACCGCAAAATGATGTTTGAGAGTTCCTGTTTCCTACCTCTGACCGATTATAATACTTTTCTCTTATCAGTGGAATGCTATCTCCATTGTGGGTTATTTTGTATGGCCCTGAACCTATACTTTTTCTATTGTGTTTTTTTGATGCCATGACAACAGATAATGTACTTAATGTGGAAACTTAAGAAAAATAATTTTCCAAGGGGCTTTTCAACCTGGTTCTTCTGATTTCTTCAAGTAATGGTGAAGGACCATTTTCTCAGTTGCCCATGCTTGTGGAATGAGCACATGAATCAGACAGACCAAGATCTGGCAGTTCTGAAAAGCCCACATGCATTTCCTCGAAATGATCACAGTGACTTTGTGCAAAGGATATGATCATTGTCCAGCGTCATTAAAGGATGCTGCATAAAGAAACATTTTAATGTCTTAATTTGTGATCATTTTCTCTGGGAATGCATTTTGTCACACAAGTGTTGTGTACTACATGGAAAAAGAAGCATAGTAGAGCAACAAATGAATATTGCGTCTTAAGAATAGAATTTTAGTGGAAATGGTTCTTAATTTGAGTGCCATTATTATATGGCAATGGTAATTTAGGCACTGAGATAAAAGGTGTCCCACAGTGCACCTAGTTTAAAAAGGAAGAAGTCATCAAGTATTTCATCATGCGTGACTCATATATGGACATGGAAAAATGTAAGCCATTTGTATATAAACACGATGCTTATTAAAGGAAAGGAAGAAAAGAATATAATGGAAAACCTAGAAGAATACTTGCTTTTCTTTTTCTAGGTGCACATTAATTAGAACAAGATTAAAGGGCGTGGGTCAGGTGAGGTGGCTCATACCTGTAATCCCAGCACTTTGGGAGGCTGAGGCAGGGGGATTGTTTGAGGCCGGGAGTTCAAGTCCATCTTGGGCAACATAGTGACACCCCCCAAATTAAAAAAAAAAAATAGCCGGGCATGGTGGCATGCACTGAAGTCCAAGCTACTTGGGGGGCTGAGGTAGGAGGGTTGCTTGGGCTTAGGAGGTAGAGGCTGCAGTGAGCTATGATTGTCCTGCTGCACTCAAGCCTGCATGACAGAGCAAGAATTTGTCTCAAAAAACAAACAAACAAAAAAAAATGAAAGGGCCTGTAAAGCCCTTAATCCAAAAGCATTGTGCTCTTAATCTGTTACTTAAAAATTCTAGTTAACACATTTCCCTTTTCAAACAGTCCCACTTCTAACCTGTAACTAAAAATTAGATTTTACTCAGATCTTTGAAATTAAGACAGTGCAGCAATTTCAACCTGACAGTTGTTCCTTCTCCTTGCTTATGAAAGGGTCGTTGTTTCTCTTCTAAAATGTAATAAGCTCTAAGTCAGATAATTACAAAATAGGAATTTTATAAAATATAGTGTTTGATAACTTTATAACTGAACAACAGAGTCTTTTATATGGGAAATATAAATACAGTATTTTATTTGTACATGTTTCTTTATGGCTAATTATGGGTTTGAAAAGTAATAAACAGTGATGTGATCACTCCATAGCTTGCAGTGGGGATGTGTCTCCTTAATCTGGCCACTTAAAGAAAAAAAAAAACTGTTCATCTGTGAACTTTTCCATATGTGCAATTTTAAAGCTAATGTCACTTGTTTTCCAAATTAGAAGGTGTTAGCAAAATATGTCACTATTTCATTCTGCTGCCTAGTTTATGAATTGGAAGACACTGAAAAGATACTAGAAGGTTACCATGTCCGGTAAAAAATTCAGACAACATTGAAAGAGAGAAGATTCCACTTAACAGAAAAAGTGACTATTTGACAACATAATTGAAAGATTAATTCAACCATGGGGGTAAACTGTCAATATTGTCCTTTACTACACACTACACGATCTTATTCAGATAACTTCCCTAGGATGTGCAGAGAAGCAAGATTGTTATAACCTCCGACAGATCACCTAGGCAGGTCATATAGTTCCAAAAATTCAAATTGTTCACAGCAATTTTCTTTTTCTTTTACTTTTTTTTTGGAGATGGAGTCTCGCTCTGTCATCCAGGCTGGAGTGCAGGAGTGCGATCTTGGCTCACTGCAACCTCTGCCTCCTGGGTTCAAGTGATTCTCTTGCCTCAGCCTCCCAAGTAGCTGGGATTACAGGCACATGCCACCACGTTCGGCTAATTTTTGTACTTTTAGTAGAGATGGAGTTTCACCATGTTGGCCAGGCTGGTATTGAACTCCTGACCTCAGGTAATCCACCCGCCTTGGCCTCCCAAAGTGCTGGGATTATAGGCATGAGTCACCGTGCCTGGCCAGCCAATGTTTTAAATATCGCTTTCCAAACATTGTTCTGTATTATTTCGCATTATGAAATGAGTTAGAGTATCACCAGTAAAACAAGGAAGAAGCTGTTACTGGAAGAAACTGAATCCCTAATGGCCATGATTCGGCTTTTCGTGTGTATGTGTGCATGTAAAGTCTATTACTTATAATAGAAACCAATATAAACAAGTATAATACTATGACTGCTTTTGTCATCTGATTTGAAAACAGTTTAATATCAGTCAACAACCCAAGTACAGGGAAGGTATGTGATGTAAAACATTCTTCTGTCTTTTTAAATATAATTGATTTAATCAAATTTTATCTTTTTATTTTAATTTGATAAGTGGAGAGACAGCAAAATTATGCCTAAGCTGGAGGGAAGATTTCTTCCTCTGGTAGGTAGTGGTAGTGAACAATTAGCACTTAGTGATAATGCCAGGCCAATTTATTTCATTCTGTGAAGTAGGCCTGATAATTATCCCATTTTGCAGATAAGAAAACTAAGGCCTAGGGCACAGCATTCTTAACTAAGGCATTTTAACACAATTTTACATTTATTTTTTGTCATATTACTTGGTGTAGAAACAATCTTAATTTTCAAAAGTTGCATACAAATTGTTGAAAAGGAAGAAAATAATAAATTACTAAAAGTATTAGCCTGAAGACAATTTCTAGCAACACATGAATAATTTACATGATAAAGCTATAAAATGAATTATATACCAGTGCCTTTGTTTCTCCTGTTAGATTTTGAGAGTACTCTTAAAGATAGGCATTGTTTCTTAATTATTTTTGTCTAATCCCTTGCGAAGAAGAAAAGAAAGAAAAAAGGAAAAGAAGAGAGCTTGCCGGTGGGTGGTTATGAAACACAGTGGCAGGTTCTTTGACACTCCTCCAGTTGAGAGTGAGTAGGGCAGAAATAACGTTCTGGGACTTCCAAGGTAGATGATAAAAGGCCATGCAGTTTTCATGCTGTTTACTGGGACAAGTATTCTTGAAGCTTTGAGCTGCCCTGTAAGATGTTCAATTAGCCCAAGGCCAGCACACTGCTAGGAAGTCCAAGCCTCATAGAGAGGCCTTGGGCAGGCTTCTTCATACAGTCTCGGTTGAGTCCAGCTTTCGTGTCTTCCCAGGCCGTGCACCAGACATGTGGGTGAAGCTTGCAGATTAACTTACCACCCAGCCATTTAGATCACACTGACCCCTTCAAATCTTCCCAAAGTCTTACAAACTTTAGAGGAGAGAACTATCAATATTTTTCTTTACTACACAATCTTATTCAGATAACTTCCCTAGGATGTGCAGAGAAGCAAGGTTGTTATAACCTCTGACAAGTCACCTAGGCAGGTCATATAGTTCCAAAAATTCAAATCACTCATAGCAAATGTTTTAAATGTCACTTTCCAAACATTGTTCTGTATTTATTTCACATTATGAAGTGAGATAGAGTATTACCAGTAAAATGAGGAAGAAGCTAAATCCCTAACGGTCATCATTATGCTCTAATTACACAATATCTTAATTCCTGAGCCACCAAAATTCTAGAATGCAATAAAATGGGTGTTGTTGTAAACTACATTTTGGGGTGTTTGTTATGCAGCAATAGATAAGTGGACAGTGTTCCATAATATTTTGATGAATGATTCTCCATTATGTGAGAGGTTCCACTGAGTAAAATCAATGAAAATTGAAATAAAAGAAACCTATGTGGCCTCATGTATTGGACTGAATTCTTTTCCTGTCAGGTCAGTAATGCTGGTAAGTAGATTCTTGAAGGTATTTCAGAAATTTCCCCTGCCTGTTCATTTATATCATTTAGTATCAAATATGACAGGATAGACATTTTGCACAATTTTTCATTTGAAGAGTTATGAGAAATACTATGTTTCCAAAAGGTAATTGCCTATGGACAGGTTGTAGATACAGTTTGAGGCTGAACATGAAGTGCCATGGAGAGACACAGAGGATGCTTAGGGAATTTAGGATAGATCACTTTTTGCATTTTTCATTGAATTATACTCATATGTGTTACTGTTTGTCCACATGTAGCAAGTAACAAGGAAATTAGCTGTCCAAATAATTAAAGCATCAAAATACAGCTGCTTGCATTTTGAAGGGAAAAGTAATTTTAAGGCTGCATTATTTGGGAAAGTTACTTGAAATCATGTTTGGTTGCTGTTTTCAAATTAATAAACCGTAGTAAACTATTCCTCTTGAAATTGAATCATTTACTCTGCATTTATAACATCAAACATTCCATCTTAGTCAGAGTTTCTGTCGTTCTTTAGGAGAAAAGTTACATTTTCATGCGTATATTAAAATCATCCCCTCTTTGATCATGTACCTACCAACCATACTTTTGAACATTGTAAAGAGTATTAGTGCAAATTTGCTCATTTGATTTGTTTGAAATATTTTGGGAACAGTTAAAGGTTAACAGTTGTAGAAACCACCAAAGGAAACTTCGTTGTGTTGTAATCAGCAACAAAAGGCATTATCTAACAGCTGAAAGTGGCAAACAATGAATTGTCCTGAAGGAAAGCATGAATTAGTTTTCTGACTGATTGAGTACACTTTTGATTCAATAGAGTGGTTGCCATTTTTCACAGATAATTTCAAAAGTGGAATAATGTTATATTTGATTTCTTCTTCAAGTTTAGATCAAAGTGAAGCAGGTTCAGTTTATTTTTCTTGCTTTGCAAAAAAAGTAGAGAATTTCATTTTATTAGTTATCTATTGCTGTGTAACAAATTTTCACACATTTAGAGACTTAAAACAAGTCGTGTTTATTATCTCACACTTTCTGTGGGTCAGAAATGTGGACACAGCTGTGTCCTCAGCAAAGCTACAGTCAAGGTGTCAGCCAGGGCTGGGGTCTTATCTGAGGCTCTGCTAGGGAAAGATCAGCTTCCAAGCTCACGTGCTTGTTGAATCCTGCTCCCTGCGAGCTGTTGAGCTGAGGATCTCAGCTGTTCGCTGTCTGTGTGCTGTCTCTAACTTCTTTGCCTGTGACCCTTTCCAAAGTAGCTTACAATCTGGCAGCTGGCTTCTTTAAAGCCAGCAAGGGGGAATGTTTCTCAGTAAGACAGATGTTTCAATCTTATGTAATGTCATCACGAGACTGACATTCTTCACCTTTGCTGTATTCTGTTTGTTAGAAGCAACTCACTGGTTCTCACCACAGTCAAGGAGAGGTGATGACACAAGGCCATGAATTTCAAAAGGAAAAATCAGAGGCCCACCTTAAAGACTGTTTGCACATCCATTACATTATTTTTTAGATGATCAGAGATAATTTCACATAATGTAAAATCAGCTAAGGAAAAATACATGTTTATTTTTGTTTGATTTTGTCAATAAATCAAAGAGAAATGTTTGATAAATATTTGTAAACATAGGAGACCATCACCCATTATTAAATGCAAATAGGTAAATTAAATTTTATTTGGCATTATTCTGCATAAGGAAAATTTAGTTTTAATTAATGAAATAAAAAAAGGTCATGTTCAAGTTTTCTTTTTTTCCCCAAAACAATGTGTAAAATCAATTCTAAAGTTTGCCTTTAATTTCTTTTAATTTAAGAAATTTGCTGTCATTATAGAATAATAAATGTCATATGATTGCTTTAGAAGTCTGTTTCCTAAAAATGTATTTTGGAGCAAATTAATAAATCTTTGGAACCTGTAGTTTCTAAGTGGTGACTTAGAACTCTCATAATTAGATTGACTTACTTAGGCCATTGCAGTAATCATATATGCCTATTTAGTCATCTGTCTAAATCTCATTTGTCTGAAATGCTGCCCATAAGGCTAAATCCAGATTAAAGGTTTCAGCAATGGGATTTGAAATAAACACGAAGGCACTTTAGGACAACTGCCTTTTATGAATAGAAGTCTGGAAACTCCTCCTCAGCTATTCTGACCCTACTAGCAGATTTATTTCTTTTCACCAACTCTGGAATGCTAGATATTCTTCTAATTCTTCTAGGAGATGCATCTTTTGTCTTTAGTCCTTGATCCTCATTAAAGCATAGATTCTACATGCCTATCCTCATTACACATTTACTTTAAAGTAAGATTTTCCCACATTTTGTTTACTGTATGGTTTTGCTAGGGAGAGTGGGGTAGGAATGGGAGTACTGAGGCAGGCTGGAAAGGCAGATGGGTCTATCAATCAGGATAGACGAAGTTTCCCTGACTAATGAACATTCCCCAAATATTCCTGGCTTACAACAATTTCTGCTAAAGGTTTCTTTCTTGCTAACATTCTATGCCTTTTGTGGTTCAGCAGTGCCTCTGTATACATTTTCATTCCAGACTCCCGTCTGACAGAACAATCTCTATCTAGAACATGGTGGGTTTCATGGCGGAAGAAAAAAGAGACAGGGCCATACTCTGGCTTTGAAAAATCTAGCTCAAAAGTGATACAGGACGCTTGCAGCTACCTTTCACTGACTGAAGCAAGTCATGTCACCACTCCTGTGTTCAATGGAGCAGGGAGGGACCTGGAATGCGTGACAAGCAGTGATACAATCTACCAGGGGATAAGGGCAAAATGTAGAGAACCTGGGCTCAAAGAAGATAGATTTGTACATTTCAGGGCTTTGCTTATGATTGGTACTATTTTTTTTGCTGTATACTCTAATATATATATTCATATGTATTTGAATTATATTTAGGTACATGAATTTGAATTATATTCAACTCTACCATTATCTTCCAGGTTTCAAGCTGTCCTTTCTCAGGAAAGAGTTACAAATAATTCTTTAGTAGTGGCATTCTTTTCGGTAGTATTATGGTGCTAAAACTGATAGAGCTGATGGATGAGACTTTGTTCACTTGTAATTTTAAAATGTCAGTAGTTTAAAAGAGAGTGGGGAAGTTAGCATGGAGGTATGTGTTTAGCAATATTTTGGAGTCTTCTCCCAAAAAGCCTAGGGGTTAAAGGATCCCGAGATCTGAGAGATTATTCTCAATTGCATTATCTCTATATGACTATGGTTTCATGAGTTAAAGTTATCCAAATAAGTGGAGAAAGATAGAATGCTTTGTATTGAAAATGGAAGACACAGTGTGGGGATAATGTTTCAGATTCTGGATTCATGCTCACTGAGTGACTCGTATGGATTTTGTGGAGAAGGAGTGAATCGTGTTAGGGCATTGGGCAGGCTGACTAAGGCTGAGGTTCACCATTACCCTGCCCACCTCAACATCCACCTATTTCCTTATCATCAGGTAGCCCCATTCCACAGCACACACTGGACATTCTGATTGTTTCAGGAAGTATAAATGGATCACTACAAATACATCATCACCACTTGGAAAAGGATTTCAAGCTTATGCCGCCTAATAGCATTACATTGATGTTTGATGGAGACAATGGAATTAGCAATCTTTCATCTGGACTTGGGTCATGCCAAAATGACAAAAGAAATTAGTGCATTCAACCAAAATTAAGAACTTAAAAAATTTTTCTGGAATTTTCTTTGCCATAAATGAAATCACCATATTCCCAGATATTTTGAACTATTAAGCTATGTGTATAGTGTTCCTTTTTCCTATGCGTAATTGCTGACTTAGAATTAATGTGCTGTTGTAAATTTCCAAAACTCTAAATCTTATTTATTCTTGCATTATATCTGATACCTAAGTATTCATTAAATGTTTGTTAAATTGATATATTTGACTTGGAAAAATTTAGTTTTAGTATCATAAACATGAAAAAGGAAAGAACCAACTGTTGGGTATCCAGGCCTGCTTTGACCCTCAGAAACGCCTATCCCTAAGGTCATGCTCTTGAGGAAATTAGGCACAGTTTAGCTATGGTCTTTTTCTGTGTGGTTCTTAAAGTCATGCTGGATCACAATGTCAAAATCTTGTTTGAACTAGGGAAAAAATAATTTAAACAAATCCATCTCTTCATTTGGAAATGTATTCATTCCATTGTCAAACTATCAGTTGTTGGATTTCTTCAAATCAAAGGATGATTCATATAATTACTATATTATGATTAGCTTTATTAAGGGACTGAAGTTATTTTAATGGTTTGTGATGAATAAAAAGATTAACTGTGAAGAGCTAGTCTGTAGCAAGAACTACTGAATATTGAATTCAGTTATTGTGGAATATTCTTTTAATAAAACTGAATCCAAAGGTAAAGCATTTTGTTCCTTAAAACTTCATTGAAGTATATCTTAAGAATGACCTACATAATAATGAATTTTCAAATTCTTATTAGTATCTTGCAAAAATATAAAAGAACCCTGACATAATGACAGCTTTTCAGTTTAAATTTGTGTTTTTTATTATTAGTTTTCTTCTGGTTGTTTCATAAGATTCTCTTGTATAGTTTGATTTTTTTAGATTTTCTTATCATCTGTATTTTATTTGTGGCTACAAACAACTTGCTACTCAATAGACTGTCTTTATTTCTAGTAATAAACATTAGGAAAGGGAATGTTAAGTTATTCTAATTACCCTAATCAACTATTTTTAGAACCCTTCAAAAAAGAGGTTTCTTTAGAGATTGGGTAAGAGAAGAGTGAGTATTAATGTCCATTATTAACTGATTCATAAAAGATTTAATTATGCAGAAAGTAAAGACTAAGCATTTTTTGATGCTTCAGTACTGAGTGGAAATAACTCAATGAAACCTACTTTTGCAACACTGTATCTTTTTAGAAGCAATAGCAGTTGCTATTAGGGGCAACGTCTATTTTACAAAATATAATTTTTTATCATTAGCTAACATTTCGTTTCTCTCCAAACATCTTTAAAATGCTGTTAAGTTTATTCTCAATTTATTTTTTGGTCTGATTCCATTCGCAGATGGCTTATGTTTCTACTGGCTCTTCTTTCTTTCACTGATTTTTGGTCAGTCTGGCCTCCATACCAGGGAAGGCAGTAAAGAGGTCATCCATGTGCACTTCAGAAGTTTTAGGATGTATCTGCTGGAAAACAAAGCTGAAATAAGAAATTGGAGTGATTAGGTTCATCTCCCAGTAAATTTCATTTACTTTTACCAGGGGAAGCAGTTGGGGATCTTGGGAAAATGCTAAGCCTGATTCTTCAGGTCTGGGGTGGGGCTGAGCATCTGCATTGCAGATGAGTTTCCAGGTCATGATGTGTTACAAGTGATAGCAGGAAGACTTGACCCTTGACAAAGGGAGATTTGAGGAGGTCCTTTTAGCATTTCCTTTCTAGAGCAGCGGAGAATGTGGATGATTCTCTAAGTGGAGCATGAACTATATGCAGTCAGAATGTCTAGCCTCAAACTTCATCCCTGCAATTTAAAAGCTGTGTGACTTCACGCTATTTCCTTAACTTTTCTGATACTCAGTTGCTTCATTCTGTTATGAGAATAATAGCATCTACCTCTTGGCATTGTTGTATAGATTAAATAAATTCAGATAAATAAAACACTTAGAATACTATCTGGAGCATTTTAAGTATCACAGAAGTATTTGTTAGATAAATAAAATATGCTTTGCATGTTAAACACAGCAGCCCCACCATGAGCCTTCATTAATGGTCTGCTGGCCATTGTTATCTAAATGTTAAATGTATTTCTACTGCCTAGGCAGGTATCAGTGGCCTGGATAATATGCACATGACCCATGGAACCTGAGTGCTTCTATGGCTTGGGGAACATCTGGATGATCCTCTTATTGAGGAGAACACATCAGTTTCTTGGGGAAGGGGGCCGTATCCTAGTGTTACCTAAATAAGAAGCCAGACAGAAATATCACACCGGCATATGTCTTCTTCCCAGAGATTTGCCAAGATGGATTAAATCACTCTCAAGTTTTTCCAAAGAGTGTGCTGAGGAATGACTAATAACCTAGGAAGTTGAAAGCTGATGAAAGATAAAGGAATTTTTGCTCGTTTGTCAGAGATTTATTAGCTTTTAAAAAAAGTTAATTACTTTCTTTATGGCAGGTCTACTTTTGTAGACCTGCCATAAAGGCCATTCTTTTGTATATCATGTGCTTTTGAATCTCCAAGCTTATTTAAATATGAAACTCTTTTATAAGGCATTGTGAGGGACTTATGTCCACTACAATTTGAGACACTAAAATAAAAAAAAAAACTCTAAAGATACTTTACCACAAAAACTGTTACTTGTTGGTTAATGTACAAATTTATACCCTTAAACTTTTTAGGTAATTTACTTTTAATCTTTACATTTGATTTTGAAAGCAATTGTAATTTTGTATTATAATCATAGCCATTACTGAAGGAGTTCTTAAAGGCAATATACTAAATTTCTGTAATAAACACACTATTTCTTTGTTATCTTGCACAAATAATTTGATTTCTCTCAGTTTTGATTGTTTCATCTATAAAACAGGCATACTTCATTTTCATACAAATAAATGATGAAACGTCTAAAAAATTTTTTTTCAACTCTGATATCTGTGAGTATATGGATTTTGGGCCATGTTTATACCAATGATATATCAGGTATTTTAAAGAAATAAAATAATCAATTGCTTGTTTTACCTTATTATACACATCGAGGTTAAATTGGCTAAAATGTTCTAAATGGAATCAAATTTTAAAAATTTATTATGTATAAATGAATATGATATTTCAAGTAATAAATTTAAAAGAGTTCTTAAATATAAGCAGATATGAGCATATTTTTATTTTTAATATGTGGCTACTCATTAATATTTTATCTACATATTGTCTATTTCTAAAATAATAGTAATTATATATAGATGCATATTTCTCCGTATGATTTTCAGAAAGCATTCTTTTGCAAGAATATTTGGGATTTCAGTGATACTTCAAGTATGCAGGAAATATTATAAAAAACATACATTTTGATTTCTTTTTCATAACTTATTTAAACAATATGCTTTCCCTACGGCAGTGTAAAAAACAGTCTTTGTGAAATGTGATTTGTTAAAACAAAATAAAACAAAAAGTCAAACAAACAATTGAAAACTTTTTATGTTTTTTTTTTTTTTAAGGAGATTCCAGCATTTCTTTTGCATTTCTCTTTTGTATGGGCAATAAAAGCCCAGAGTAACTATCTCTGGAAAGAACCTAGACCTACTAAACAGGAGTAAACATCCATGACTTATAATATTTATTTACATTATTCCAGTGGTGGGGATTCCCCCTTTTTTTCCCCTCAAACATTTTAATATGAATTTTTTCTACTTAAAGCAAAATACCCTTGAAGAGCACTTCTTCATGTCATCAAATGTGCCAAATAATCATCTTTGTCTTTGACCAGCTCTGTCCCTTTTAGGATGGTACCTTGAAGGCACACATAGCGAGGGCTGTCTCTTCATGCAAGCTCTTTAGCCAGTAGTTTGGGCAGTGACAGATGGAAGCCCAGATGATCCCTGACTGCCTTGACTCCTCACCGGTCTGTAAAACCTAGAATGCTGTTAAAATTTTATTTCAAATCTGCATAAGTGTAATTGCATGATTTAACAAATTTTAAAAAATATCTTGTATATACAAAACATGAGATGCAGGTGGTTGCGCAATTCACGTTTGTTGAGTAAATGAGTGAATACATGGATGATGACCCCTGCCCCTCAAGAGCATATAATATAATTAGAGAAATAGAGTTGTTTAAAATGATTTATTTTCCAAGCCAGGATGCTAGGGATCGCTAGGAAAGGTCAAGTTCAGCAAGGAAGGATTAGGAAAGATTTCAGTTAGGAAGTAGCTTTTAAATCAAATAATAAAGATGAGTAGAATCTTAACATATGAAGGAAAAAATGGCAGTCTGGGTAGACAGAATACCGAGAACAAAAACCCAGAGACTAGAAAGACCAGGGTGTGTTGTGGAAGGAGCTTACTGTGTCTGATGGGTTTGATGTACTGAAAACCTTTTCAAGTTGGTTTTGGTCCAGTTCTTTTGTCTCCATGTATGAGAGACTGACAATTGCTTCCCAATAGACATTCTCTCTTCACTGTCGAGGAATAGAACCCGAGTATCCCAAACTAATTTGCAGCTGCATGTGTCAGTGAGACCAAGTACACTGAATGTCTGTGTGCATTTGGTGTAATCCTTTAGGGGGATCATCTTAAATGGAAGGCACATTCCTTTTCCTTTTATCACTCCATTTTGCCACCTGAAATGCAAGTGTAATGTTCAGGAGCTCCAGCAGACACCTTGAACCTTGACCAGGAAGGTCATGTTATAGGATTGGTACAATTTCCAGGGGACCTGATGAATATCTGTGTCTCCTAAACCAATATGGACCACCTACTGCCACTTTTAAAATGTAAGAAATAAACTATTTGCTTGCAGCCACTATTTTTGGGGATTTTGTTGTTATGTGTAGCTAACAATAACCCTGACCTACATACTCTTCAAATAGATCACAATCCTTCTGCAGTTTCCAGTCCCAAAGACTCAATCCTCTGTTTCTTTCCTATTCGTATAGTTGCATGTATAGAGTTAGGTACACAGCCGACTGCATTTAACTGACTAAAGAATGAGTGATTGAATGCGTGAAGAAATGACTGGAAATATATATCGCAGTGGCATTGCTAAAGGGTTTTATCAACTGTGTTGACTTCTTTTAGTTTCTTTTATATTTAGATCTTAGGGTATGTATAGGATCAACTTGTAGATCTCCCTTTGTCTACATAAGAGCATTGCAAGCCCATGGTATATATGCATTTGTAGAATATTTGTGTTTGTGACTTGTTTTTGTATATTAAAGGGAAGGAGATACAAGTTTAAGTGCAAACTGAATATTGTATACTATGCTATTTCACCAGTTGAAATTATTCACAGAGTAGTCTAAGTTCCATACATGACATAAAAGGTGGTATTTCACTATTTTAATTTACTTTTTCCACTTTATTCCTTGTCTCCCAAATGTTTTATGGGTCAAAAATATCTCTTTATTTAAAAATTAAATAATACTTGAGTTTTTTTTTCTTATGCAGGACCACATTTTCCCCACTCTAAACCCAGGATTGGGGTCATACTCTGCTGCTTTCTCACTGTGTGTCATCGGGCAAGTTTCTTGAACTTTCTCTCTTTTAATTTCCTCACAGTTGGGGAATAATTGAACTTATATCAGACAGTGGATTGCATTAATGTATGGAATGTACTTGTACAATGCCTGGCAACAGCAAACAATATGAAATAACTAGCATTTCTTATAAAGGAGATCCTCTCATGATAAGCTATAGAGCTTAGACTTTATCTGTATATAAAATAATAAGTGATTTAAATTGGAAGCAGAAGCATACTAGATGGGGAAACTGGGATTTTAGGTAGGTGATTAAAGATTGGAGTCTGAAAGATGGACCGGAAGAAGGATAAAGTGAACATGTTAGGACACTGCTTAAATAACAGCTACGATTTTACATGATGTGACCGGAATAGGAGCAGGAAGATGGCTTCATCTGCATGGCATTCATTAGAATTAAACTAAGCACTAAACTCGGTAGGCCAACTAAATGTCAGCCCCTTACCCCTAGTCTTGTTACATAGCAAATATATTTTTTTCTAGGAAGATAGAAATTATTAGTTTAATTCAGGGTGGAGGAGGTCACCATGTATCCTCACTGTCTGAGAGGGCAAGATATGGACTCAAACACAGGCAGCATTTTGCAACCAAAGAGAGGCCCCTGCAGGTGAGGGGGAAGCACCTGCTGTGCTCTCTCTTACCCTGAAGAAGAACTGTTAATCCTCCACTTGCTAGAACACAATAATTACTCACAAGTGAAATGTGATAGAAGAGGATTTGTTGTCATATAATGACTTTCATACTCAAAACATCCCCGAACTCTGCAGATGAGTGATTGAAGATCTCTGTGCCATCCTCCCACCTGCTCAGGGAGTAACTGGAACCTCCAACAGCATGTATTTTTTTTAAACCAAGTGAGATCACTGGAGGGAAAGACTAGGGTGGAGGTGTGTTTGGCATGAATTTAAATGATAGCTTGAATAAAACAGATCTCTAAAGCACTTTTCAACTGTTGCTATCACCATTGTTTCTGCTAAGATCTCTTTAATCTCTGATATAGCCTGGATGCATGTTCATACACGCATGCCTCCTGCCAGTTACCTGTTATGTACGACACAATTTGAAATGCCTTAAAATGCGATCTCCAGTCTCCTTTAAGTAGGTAAAGCAAACTGATTTCCAAATGCATGGTGCTTTATATAGTGTAAGCGATTACAGGAAAAAGAATACTGCAACTGAAAAGGAAAAATCAAAACATTCAATTTGATTTTAATTTATTCTTAAGGAAAAGGAATGCATAGCGGTGCATTTCAGATGTTGTTGTTTTTGAGCATCCCCTTGGGACCCTGCTGAACTGTAGACTCTGATTCATAGGATGGAGTTGGGTCTGAGGGTGCTTTTCTGACAATCCCCCAGGTGCCGATGATGCTGGCTTTTTGTTTGTTTGTTTGTTTCTGGCTACACTCAGAGGGCCTATGGTATAATGCCAAAACTTCTTAGTAGATGTGGAAAGGGTCCATGGCAGGCTCTTTAGAAGCCCATTCCTTCACAAGTACTTCTTGTGCCGAGTTTACCGTGCTTCCAGCATTTGGAAGTTCAGTCTGAACAGAAGTCGTAGTCGCTTTTACTCACATTTCGAGCACCTAATTAAGAAAAATATAAAACCATAGCACATTTCTGAAGCCTTATGGTTCTATGATGAGTTTTTTTACCGTGTTTTTTTTTAATCTGTTTACTGTATTGATGGAGGATCCCTTGTAAGTCAGTTATGACTGCTTTCTCACAGGGAAACCTCCATCAAATGATCTTAGAGTATTTCAGGCTTTTTTGCAGAAAGAACTGGTAAAGTATCATTTTCATTCATCATCCTCGTCAAATGTCTTTTCTCACACCCGGGTGGCTCTGTGAAGTGCTGCAGAGGAGGAGAGAAAGCAGATGTCACGCTGACTCCCGGGAGTCTGCGCAGCTGGTGGGGCATCCGGGGTCCCAAAACCCTCCCCAGATGATTTCAGGTTATTTGTGTCACTCAAACTCTGATATTTCCCTGTGTTCTCAGCATCTCCCCTCTCTTTTCAGGACCATTGTGCATTATGTCCTCTGTATTTACAGAACTCACCCCGAATCCATGTAACAGGTAGATGCCTAAGGAAAATTCTAGCAGTTCATCTGATAGTGGGAGGTGGTATGAATGAAAAGGACCACTGATGTCAAGAAATGGAATTGTCTTTTTCACTCTGAGACCCAACGCCATCCCATGAATCAGAATCTATGGTTCAATAGGCTCTGGAGGGGATGCCCAAGCATAATAACATCTGAGATGCACTGCTATGCATTCCTTTTCCTTAACAATACATTAAAATGAAATTGAACGTTTTTATTTTTCCTTTTCAACTACAATATTTTCTTTTTCCTGTAATTGGTTACTCTGTATAGAGCATCCTGCATTTGTAAATCAGTTTGCTCTTCCTGTTTAAAGGGGGCTAGGGGACATGTTTCTAAGACATTTCAAATTTTGTTGCATGTAACAGGTAGCTGGTGGAAAGCATGCCTGTATGAACATGCATCCAAGCTCTATCATGGATTAAAGAGATCGTAGCAGAAAAGGACTATATTCTTTTCATTCTAAAGCAAGAAAAGGCCCTTTACTGTGATTAAGAGTTGTCCCTGCCCAGATATATTTTTCATTCAGTAAATCAGAACTTGAACTGGGGAGAGTTCTTCCCCTTGGTGTCATCCTCTCTGCCTCCCATTGTTCGTCACATACATGCTAAGTTGAGATTGATGGGCTTATAAGGGCTGTGAATAACATCACCTAATGTTAGTGACATTCATAAAGAGCTTCGCCATTTCCAAAGATTTTCACTTAAATTATCTCAGCAACAAATTAGAGAGACTCACCTGAGGTCACTTGGCTAGTGAATATTTTAAAGGATATTTTGAAATCAGGCGAGGACTTTCATTGCTAGAAAAATACTGTTAAGTACCCTTCATATACACAATAATACTTAACTCAGAATATTATTGGATTCTGCTTTTCTTCCTTGTGTTACAAAATATTTCTATTTTCCTAATTAAATTTTATTTTTTTATAAAATTAAAAAAATCCCATCTCAGGAGCAGAAGGGCTGATCCATTTTTTTAGTGAGAAATTCCTCATTTTTAATGATATTGAAATATTTAGCAAAATAATACAGAATGTTAATGTTTAACGATCTTAATTTCAAGGCTTACTATTGTCTTCTAAGCCCCTTTTGTATCAAACACAAAAATTATTTCAGACAGCTCTGAAAGCAAAGTGCTTCCTAAAACTTACATAAAATCACCTGTGTATTATGTTTAAAGTCAGACTAGGCCAGGCATGGTGGCTCATACCTGTAATCTCAGAACTTTAGGATGCCAAGAGGGGCAGATTGCTTGAGTCCAGGAGTTTGAGATCAGCCTGGGAAACATGATGAAACCCCATCTCTACAAAAATTACAAAAATTAGTCGAGCATGATGATGTGCACCTGTAGTCTCAGCTACTCAGGAGGCTGAGGTGGGAGGATTGCTTGAGTCAGGAGGCAGAGGTTGCATTGAGGTATGATCGCATCATTGCACTCCGATGTGGGCAACAGAGCAAGACCCTGTCTCAAAAAGAAAAAAACAAAAACAACAACTACAAAAAAGCAGACCGGCTCTGTGCTGCTTCTGCTTCTGCTTCGTGGGTCCTTGCCCAAGATTTGTTGGTTCTCCTGATGATCTAGACTGTGGGGAATGTATTAATCTTCTCTCACCCCGATCCTCACCTATAAGATGGTGACCACAGAGTGCATGTTCCAGAGGGTTTCTGTGATGAGTAAAATAAGAATGTGAAACCCCCAGCCTGGCACAGAGTAAACCTCAGGGATGCTAGCTCTTTGAGTTAATATTGTCACTTCACACATTTCCTGTCACTATTGCTTGAATATTATTATTAATATACTTCAGAAATGTTGTTATTAACTAACTAAGCCCTGAGTCACCAGTGTGTGTGTGGGTCTTGTGCCTGCCCCTAGGCTCACTTGAATACCTAACTGTGTAGTTTTGTATTTTCTATTGCCTCATAATAGGTGACAAAAAAGCCTCAAGTGACAAAAGCCCTCACTTCCTCATTCTCAGGACAGGACCAGCTGAGGAAAGGGGCAGTCCCTAAAAGGAGGTTTATTCCTCCTGCTTTCAGAGGAGTGGCTGGTAGACTGATGGCTCTTTTATTAGTGACGGTAAGTCATGCTGTCTTGTAAGAGCCTTGTCTGTGAGAGTTAGGAGCCAAGAGAGAGGCAAATCGATCCTTCCACCATTTGGGGAAGGGGAGATACGGAGGACAGCACACACATTATAAGGCTTTTTAATCTTCTGGTATCTAAGAAAAGAAAGGAAAAATCTGTTGTTCCAGTTTATGTGTGAATCCATGCTCTTCTATGCTCCTGGTACCTCTGTTTTTAACCCTTAAGACACTATATCCTTACAACCATCTTGTAAATAAATATCATGCTACATCAAAAGAAAAATATAACTGACCCTATATTAGAACATCATGGACAATACGTGATCGCATATTTTCTCAAAAGGATGAAACAGAAGAGAAAGGCAAGTATTAATGCTGGTGTATATGTGACAGCTGCCTTATTCCACAGTCAGTCTTTAGAGGCTATCATTTATGACATGTCTCCCGTGAGTGAGCTTTCCCTTCCCTCCTCTGTGCCATTTGCTGTCATGTTAAACCTGGAATTAGTTTGGTGTTCTTGCCTCGTTTCCTTAGGAACCTTTCTGAGGAATTTGTTGCACAGGAAATTATCATCCCACAGTTAGGAAAGCAATGCTACAGATGAACAATGTTTTGACAGAATATTCAAAATTAAATTGCATACCATACCTTAGCAGAGTTGAAATATCTTAATGTATATTTTCTGGAGAACGTTCTTTATCATCTAAACAGGGAATATGAAAATGAAAATTGAGTCTATTTTTTCTTATAAAAAAATCAGAGTAAATTTTTCTCCAGGCAAATGATCCAGCTGTCTGGGGTAACATTTAGACATGAGAATCAGAATCTTTTTAATTACACTAGTTAATTGTTTACCCTTTATTGCATCATTAATTGCCAACCTTGTTGGACCAGTACTCTGATGACTACTCTCTCACAGCTTGGCTGATAAATAAAGGCATGATTCATTCATTTTTTCCCCATACTCTTGACATTGATGGTAAGAGCTGTGCAGTTATTAAAAACGTTAAAAATTCAGTCTCTTGCTCTCTGGCTCAAATGTAATGCAGAAGTGGTCTAATTGACCACAGTTGTCCCTTGGTATTTGAGAGGGATTGGGTTCCAGGATCCCCATGGACACCAAAATCTGTAGATGCTCACATCCCATATTTAACATGGCATAGTATTTGCATCTAACCTATGCATATTCTCCCATGTACATTAAATCATCTCTAGATTACTCATAATACCGAATACAAAGCAAATGCTATATAACTAGTAATTAGGCTGTATTTTTAAAATTTGTGTTTAATTTTTATTGTCATATTGTTATTTATTATTATGATTACTATCATTATTATTTTTATATTTTCGATCCTCAGTTGAATCCATGGGTACAGAACCTGTAGATATGGAGGGCCAACCATATTAAGTTTGAAATTTCTTCCTCAAAGTTTCCATAGTTTTACAAATTTATGTATTAGCGAATGGCATTATTAAAAATTAAAAAAACAGCTTTAAGATACTTTAATATAATTAAGATAATATGCAAAATACTGGAAATTAAAATACTATTATTAGAAAAAAAGTAAAAGGATGTTATGGAATAATACCTTTACATGAGAAGCATTATCATGGCCTTAGGTAACAGGTGGTCAGAAAGCTTGTCCTTTCTTTCAACATTTTAACTAATTGGTTGAGAAGTTTTTGACTCATGATTTAATCTGTTTCCCCATTGCTTTCGTACGTCAAGTATCTTGTTTTTGACACCTTTGTAATGGAAAGGATTGAGAAGGGGGATGATGATCATTGAACATGAGTGAAAAATACATTTAAACATGGCACCCAAGAAAGTAAATATATTTGGTACTTCATGATAGGGAGATTTGAATGTAGAAGATCTGTTTTAAGAGCTAGAAGTAACAGTGTAAGACAGCTAGCAGGAATAGTTTTCCAAAAATAATCCTATAGATGGAGAAAGAAAAGGGGAGATGACTTTCATCCCATGAATGCACATTGGACAACAGAGAGCTTATTTTGAACCGAGTGTAAAATTATACCAGTAGTATTCATATGTGTATTCAATACATATCAATTAAGGAAAGGTGTGGTATAGGTAAGACACTGTGCAAGTCACCAAGTCTACCCTGGTGAGCAATGTAGACCTTGTTCTTGTTCCGGAAGCAGTTCAAATTATTCATCAGACGTGTCTTCGTATGTTCAAAGTGGTATGTTAAAGGAGGCGCAGGGACCATCTGAGAGGGCTTCACTTAGCGGGGGCCCTCTGCACAGAAAACTGCAGGGCGGGTACCATTAGCTAGGAGATGGGGCATGTGTGTGGAGCACCAGAGAGGCCAGGGGCCACAGGAAGAATGGAAAAAGTGCTGACTAGCTCCATGGTAGAGTGTGAGGGAGGGGAGGCTACAGATGCCTGCAGGCGCTGTGCTGCTGAAGAAGAAGAGATTGGAGTGTATCCAAGGGCATTGGGAAACTACTGAGTGCTCTTAAGAAGATGCAGCCTATGATTTGTTGTTTTTGAAAGATCAGTCTTCTGCGGCTTGAACTGGGGGTCGGGAGACAGCAGCACTGTAGGAAGGAAGGTCACTTAGGAGATTCTTGTAATTAGCGAGACAGAGGAGAGCAGAAGCCACACCAGATGGGGCCTGTAAGGGTTGAAGGAAGAGGACAAAGGCTTCTGGCTGCCACAATGGACAGGACTCTATGGATGTTAATGAAAGGAAGAACGAGGAGTTGCGAAGGACCCTGACCCTTCCAATGTAGGCAAGTGAGCAGCAGGTGGTATCGTTTCGTAAGACGGGAGAGGCAGACAAACAAGTTTTTGAAGGGTGATGGTGTGGAGTTCAGTTTTGTACATATTAGATTTGAGGTGCTTGTGGGATCCAACTGGGGTTAGCAAATCTTCATTATATACCCCAAATATGAATATTTTATTGCTATATTATGTATATATAAATACATTAGCACTAATGTGCATGTATATATTTATGCACATTCAGTATATATACAAAATATTTACATAAGATGAGATAAAGCTGAAGTAAGCAATATTTTAAAACATTTTTGCCTATGAATGATATATAATATCTTTTTTACTTAAATAGAATGGATTAAATATAATAAATATTATATTAATGATAACATGTTAATTATCAGCTTGAAGGTAGAATAATAGGATTGAATATCCATCATTATTTCTAAAATCTTAGTTTAATATTTAGGATAAAGTGCTTGGAAAATTTACTTGTAGGTTCAGTTCATGTCACAGTTTTGGTTTCAGTACCAGATATAATAGTTTAAAAGATAATCACAAAATGTGTAGTTCTAAATGGAAGGACAATATGGACTTTATGAAATCATTAGACTTTATTTTAATGATGTCCACAAATTATGAACAATTTTTTTCCTCAAACAATTGAAATGCGATTTTTGAATTCCCATCTTCCTTAAAATCAACTGTCTTTACAAACTAAAAGAATGTTGAATTTTTGCATTATTATCAAATGAATTTAAACCGAAGCTAAACTCTGGAATATTTTGAAATATGTTAGAAAGTTCTCTGTCTGGGCAGAGATGAGAGGTGGCATACATTGTTTTCAACAACAAAATCCCAGGGGCTGCAAATACGCGCAAACATCTTGTTACAAAATGCTCTTTCCAAAGCTTAAATGTCTTCCCTGAAATCAGTTACTGTCATTTCTACCTCATCATTATATAATCACCTTTCTCAGAAGTGCCGTTGAGTATGTTTACATTTCAAGCTTGGTCCCAGATTTTTTACTCTTTTCTCTATTGAATCACAGCACTACTCAGTAATTTTAGAACATGTCTTTTTTTTTTTTTTAAGAAAAATAATTTATTTGTACTTTGACCTAAGCCAAACCAGCAAAACTCTGCAGGGCCCAAGATGTTGCCATGACTACATTCCATCTCTGCAAATTATTATACAATGCTGCTATATTTTAATATATTATTTCTTTAAGTTATGAATAATTGCCAATCTTATTAAGCGCCGAGGCTTACTTTTTAAGAGTTTTAATCTTATTGATTTCTTTAGTTTCTCAAGGCGCAGTATACATGTACGGTAAAGTTTATGGTTAGCAATAGTCAATGTAATCCAGAGGTCAAATCGTCTTCTTGATCATTTGAATTTTTAAACTGTCTGTTTTTCAGCTCTGGATGAACTATCTTGGTTTTTACCTTGAAATGTGGATAATGAAAATTTCTTATTCAGAGTAGGAAAAGTGTTAGCATTGCGATTTCTTCTTGATTTATGTGTTTCTATTTTGAGGACACTCTTCAGTCCCAGTTTCTTTGCAGGAATCTTTCACAACTCTGGTTATAAGGAGCTCCTTTAATCCACACAGCCAGAGTGAGGTCAGCACTGTCAGCCCATGCTCTTTGTGGAACATCCTATTTCCCCCAGGACTCTCATTTTTCATGTAAGACATGGGATTATCTGAGCTAAGGATGGGGTGAAGGTACCATTTTAATCCACGTATTAAATATGAGTAAGTCTTAATTCCATTCATAGTTTAATACAAAAGGCAAAGGAAGACATCTCTGCACACACACATGCGTCAGTGGCACATCGCATTCTTTGACCTCCCTTTGGAGGCCTGTGGTGCAGAAGGAGCTTAAATATATGGGAAGGGGTGAGATCACACGGAGAGAGTGTTTGGAGGGAAAAAGAGGAGGGATGGAAACACTCAACAACAAGAATCCTCCCCCCGCTCCCCGAAATTGATTAAAACATGGCCAAAGGTCTTGAATAGATATTTCTCCAGCGAAGATACACAAATGACCAAAAGACATGAAAAGATGTGAAATATTTCTAATCATCAGGGAAACCCAAATCCAAACCACAGTGAGATACCATTTTCCAGCCATTAGGTTCGCTGTCCCAGCATCAAAAAATAGCAAGTGTTGGCGGGGATATGGAGCGATTGGAACCCTTGTGTGTTGTTGGTGGGAATGTAAAATGTACAGCCACTGTGGCAAACAGTATGATGGTTCCTAAAAAATTAAACATACATTTTATACGTAGATAATTACCTTGATATTATTATTAATATATTCAAATAAATGACGACATTTAAAGGAACGAAGGCTACAGTGGTGATTGGCCTTTGGAAGACAGATCTTTGGGTCTGCACATTGTGAAGTCCTCATCTTTCCACCTGGAAGATCATTCATCGAGTTAGATTGCTGGAATGCACAAGAGGCGGTAGAAAGGGAAATGGGCCAGAGACAGCTGGGCCGAATTGTTCTCAGTGTAGTTTTCCTACTTATTTGGTGAGGGTTCCGAGGGTAATAATGGCACTCTTGGGTTATAAAAAGGTAATCTTCTGCGAGTTAGGGTTGTGATTTAGGGTTGGCATCTGTTGCCAGACTTTCTTGTTGTTACTTCCTGCTAAGCCCGAATGTGACATCAATATCCTTTCAACGTGGTGATACTATGAATAAATTGGAAGTGGTATACATCTTTGGTACAGATGATAGTGCATAAAGAGAAATTTAAAAAATCGTATGTACCCTCCTATTACAATATAAAACGTGTAGACTGCTGTGAATAAGTAATTGTAAAAAGTACAGAAATGCCAACTTCACTGATTAGGAAAACCATGTAAACCTGTCATCCGTGTTTATGGAGCAGCAGAATTTTCAGACACGAGTAAACTCATGATCTTTTTTTCATAAATTGTTCTGAAGCAACAATAATACTTAGATTTGCAGTTAATACAGTTGTCTTAAATTTAATTATTATTAATTATAATAATATTAAAATGCAAAAAGGAGGTTCTCTTCATAACATGGCCCTTAAATATCAGTGCTTTTGTCTGAAAGAATTTGAAGATCTGATTTTATTTCACCACTGGAAAAAAAATCATGAGATCCAAAAGTTATTTCATTTCTATTGTGGGAATATATTATGTCAACATTTAAATGTCAGGTTCTCCACAGTATTTTCGGTCTAGAAAATTTCTGAAGCATGCACATAGTTATTATGATGTCTGTGGTATATGTGATCAGAGTTACAGGCTTTGACTGACCAATGCAGTTAGAAACTTTATTCGTTACTGCTCAATATTGGTGTTTCCTAGGTATAGTGTAGAACAAATATGGAAGCTGGATGTAGGGGTATACTTATTTCCCATCCACGTCATTCTCACATCCTCCAAAGTGCTTTCTTCACATTGCTTTGTAGAAATAATGGGTGATCTCTCTGGTATTTCATATGCCTTTCATTCTGACCTTTGCTTGTCTACTTTTGCTCAATTGGCTAGCTATAATATGAAATGCAGAAAAGAGGGGGCATGTTCATGATCAGGCTATTTTTGGAACTCTTCTAAGATAGACAATGGATACAGGTTTTATTGAACTTTGGGTCAGAAAAAATAAAAAACAGTGCACATAATCTAATAGCTTAAAGAGAAATGTCCTTGTCCAGGTAATGATTCATGTATAACCAAAATGGTGAAATTGGTACTGTCCCCCCAAGCTGATCTGAAACCATGTTTTTATTTGTATAGATTGAGGTATTAGTTATCAAGTGAAAATACAAATCCACATCTGTTTTTTATAGGTTTTGAGAAGGTGAACAAATTGTTAAGCCATTATTGTTTTATTTGCTTCTCCAAGCAGAAATATATCTTCTCTGAAAAGAGATGTTGCATTGGAATATAGTTAAAATAAAAATCATGTTTGTTGCTGTGGGAGATTTGTGTGTGTGTGTGTGTGTGTGTGTGTATAGATATAGATATAGATATAGATAGATAGATAGATAGATAGAATTTAATATGACTCTCTACCTATTCTGAGTTTCCTCACAGTGTTCTCTTTGAAAGAAAAAAAAAACAAACAAGTCAGTGGCTCAACTACAAAAAGCAGTCTATTTTCTGAGTGATTTGATTTAATCAAATTAAATGAGATGAGTTCTAGAAGCACACACTGTTGTATGAATGCAGTTGCAGCTGCCGTGCAGGGCCTGACCTGAAGCCTTTTCTGTGCTTCTGTGACGTGGTTTATGCACCTTACCGTAGTCACTGCAGATTAGAACCGCACGCAGTAACGTGGATATGGGCCAGATAACAATAACAAAAATTTGGAATGTCAATGCTACTAAAAGGGACCTTCACTCAAATTACTCTTAAAATTTTTTTTCAAAAAGAAAGATAAGATTGCATGGCTTAATAAAAGTGTTACCGGCACTTTAAGCTGAAAACTGCCCAAATGAGAAATAACGTGAAATCGCACTCACAAGTCCCTTTGGTTTACTCTAACTGTGAGATCCCTGTCACCTGTGAGTATACATTGGCGCAGCCAGCTTCAGGGTAGAAGTAGGTTCTGACTGAGGGACAAAACGCTTCCTACCGCTGACGGCTGCAGTTTTGTACAAATAAAAATACAAGAGTATAATATTCCCAGAAGAGTTTCTCTTCTCATTTTTGTGCTAGAAGACATGTTTTTAATCGCCCTTTCCAAAATTTACCCAACTTAAATTTTCTTAAAATTGTAACCAGTAATTATAATACCGCTGTTTTTCAATTCAGTACTACATTGACAAAGAAACATTTGATGTATCTCATTTTTAGGTGGAAAATAAAGCAGAGTGTTTTTAATAAAATGTTCGTGGAATAAAACTAGATTATTGATTTGTGGGGCAAAGATTATATCTATATTAACAAACAAATATAAAAACAAACAAAAATGAACAGCGATTATTTAAAAGCAGACGGAACGAATTGATCTAGAGGTGGCTGGTGCCTGCTGACCCGGGAAGGTGGGTTTGGTTGGCTGGATTCTAACACTGCCCGATGGCCAGACCCATGTTGGGATGTTTGTGGGAAGCACTGGATTTAGCTCCCAGGAGAGGGTCTGTTTGCAGCAATCCTGCAACAAGCTGTCTGACTCTGACAGATGCTTTTCCTGCGTACCTGGTTGGAATGACCTGAAGGAAAGACATAATGAATTAACAAGGAATCCTTCAGATCTTTCAGGTCAGATGAACCATAATCTAGTTGAAAAGAAAAAGAGAAAAGAAACATGCTAAGTAAATCTGCAAGTTTAGTTGAGAAGACTACAAGGAGTATCAGCTTCAGAAAATGCCTTAATGTTTAACAGACACTCCATAAATGTTTATTTTTGCGTTTCTAAGATGACTCAAATAATATTGATTTGATTGGTTAAAACAAGTATATTACAATATTTGTAGTTTTAGGAGTCTGTAGTCATAAATCCTAATGCAAGAGACTGTGTTCAGCATACAGCTTGGAAACCTAAACATAGTAGGTGCTAAATCTTGTAAATATATGAATGTACATGGACCAGTAGTCGAAGGCATGCTGATTTCACTCAACATGGTAACTTGCTTTCTCTCCTCTCATAATTTTCTACCACTTGTAGAAGGACTTGCTTTTGTCATAAACTAAGGATGGAGCACCTACCCTGTGTCAGGCAGGGTGCATAATTCACTCCACATCTTTTCCCAGCAGTCCTTTGAGGCCAATGATGCCTCTTGTTCCAATGAGAAAACTGAGGCTAAGAGAGTTCGATTAGTTTCCCCGAGGTCATGTAAACAAGGAAGTGAAGCAGAATATTTAATTGAAATGTTTCTGAATCCAAATCCTGCCTCCTCTTCAGAAGGAAAAGTTCTCTTTGTGAGTTGACTGTGGTCTTCTCCACTGGTCTTATATATGTTTTATGCAGACACATTTCACTCTGACATCACCCAGTGTAATGCTAAAAGGAGTCTGCTAAACTTACTGAAAAGTGTTTATAAGCTGCATCCTCTTTTTCTAAAAAATAACTTTTTATTCTGCTTCACCTTTCAGCCTGGAGCCCCGTTGGCGTCTTCCTCTTCATACTGGACTGTTATACGTGATGCCTTTTCCCGCTCTTTCATGCCCCTCTCTTCTGTTTTAAGCATGCACATGCTATTGGATGGGCTTGGCAGCTCTTGAACTGTGGGCATTCCTGAGGAACACCCTGTCAGCTTGTGTTGTTGGTTGAGTGACTTTGAACTCTGGTAGGAACTACACACACACACACACACACACACGTGCACATGCACACACACACAAATACATGCACCTATGTTCTGGCACCTACACAGAAATGGACTAACTCGGAAAGACCACTTTTCAGGGATCTCAAATGAATGTTCCCTCTCTTTCTCTGCTTTTCCTCAGTCTAAGATATTCTTCTCCAGGCTTCAGTAATGTGGCTCCCTTTAAAAGACCATCAGCTGGATAGTTTTACTCTTTAAGAAATAGTACTCGTTATAAGGCTGGGCATGGTGGCTCACACCTGTAATCCTAGCACTTTGGGAGGCAGAGGTGGGCAGGTCACGAGGTCAAGAGATTGAGGCCAGCCTGACCAACATGGTGAAACCCCATCTCTACTAAAAATACAGAAATTAGCTGGGCGCAGTGGCGGGAGCTGTAATCCTAGCTACTTGGGAGGCTGAAGCAGGAGAATCACTTGAACCCAGGAGGTGGAGGTTGCAGTGAGCCGAGATGTTGCCATTGCACTCCAGCCTGGGTGACAGAGCGAGACTGCCTCACAAAAACAAACAAACAAACAAGAAATAGTACTAGTTGTGGTCAAAATATGGATACATTATTGGCCTTTGTGATAACTGCTTATTAAAAGGTTTATGAAGTTTCTCTTATTTTCACAGATTTTCATGGGTGAAGAACTTTATATTAGTGATATGTGGAGTTTATTATGTTCTACAAGTACAGGAATTTATTTATTTTCCATATCTTCCCCACTTTTATTATGAAATAATATTTCCAGCAGTTATTGGGCGAATGCTCTCTGTGAAGTGCTTTTTCTATCATGATGCATAAGGATTGAGGCCTAATTATGGATTGAGACAGGAGATCAGATTAAGGACAAAAGATTCTGATGACAGATTATGCATCCATTCTTTAAAAGTGAATGAGTATCAACTTTTTTTCTGATGTCATATGACATTTGATATGAAAAATGTCATTTCACCAATCAAATAGCATTATTCATTTAGGTTAGGTTAGAGAAGAGAATTATATAGAGACACAAGATATTTTAGTTAAAATACCCTGTACTCAGACATCCAAAGCAGACCAATATTCTCACTTTACAGCTGAGGGAATGTTGGAAGGTAGATTTTAGATCACCTATCACATAAAAAAAAACAAAGCCAAAGCTTGTTAGTAACTATAACCCATTCCAAATTTTGTTTACTTTATATTGTTTTAAGAACTGATAACTGTGTTTTATTTTTATGAAGCTGGTTTATTATTAGTAGTGTTGCCTTTCCTTTCTAAATATCCAAAATACTATTGGAATATAAACTAACAAGTAAACAACAACAAAAGCATTGTAGCTACTAGATTCGTGGTTTGGGATCATGTCCTAGTATTCGGGAAAGGTGGAAAGCATTTTAGTACTTTGTCTTCTACTTTCACACATCTGACATTGGCCACTGAAGTGGCAAACTGAAACTGGTAAGAGCAGTGGTGCAAAGCAAACATGATTTATGACTACGCAGCGATGGAAGAGCCCAGTCCATACTCACTGAACACCATGTGCACCTGCATGCTCGTCAGGATTCTCATCAAAAACAAGCTGCACTTGCAATTCTGGCTTCTTCACCTGGAATTTTGTGATTACCTGTATTTGTATAGACAGAATGGGGGAATCTTCTACACATGCATAATGGAGCTGAGAGACAAATGATTTTCTGTCTCAATTAGTTATTCTAATTCCTCAATCTGGATTAGTACAGGCCAGAATTTCCTGTCTAGACTATCAGACTCATGACTTCTGTTCTTCCCTTGATTTTGTGTTCTCCAATCTGAGGACCATTTCCCCAGGCTTTGTATTGATGAAGAAAGAATTCCATTACAGCCTTAATCCAACCACGCATCATCCAAAATGCAGGTAGCTAAGAAAATTAAGGCAGAAAATAGCTTTAGGGAAATTCATCTATTCATAGTTTTTTTTCTCATTAATTTCCTCCTTCCACAAATACTTTTTGCAGGGGCTTTGTTAGGCACTAGAGTAAAAACAAATATATCTAGGGGTCCCTATATTAACAATCAGACAATTTAGTGATATGGTCCCTATATTAACAATCAGACAATTTAGTGGAAAGCAGATGGATGGAATTATGTGCTTACCACAGTTATTTTAATATGTGGTCAATATAATATGGAAATATTCGTTTATTCAACAAACATTTATTGAAAGCCATCCATATACCACGAGCTGGTACACAGGATAAGGAAAACAAGAACAGCCTTTGCCTTTAAGGAATGATGGGGACCAATAATAATAATAATAATAACAGCAATGGTAACATTGAACATTTTCTAGATGCCAGCACTACAAGAAACACTTTACATATATTAAATCATTGATTTCTCCCAACAGCCTTATGCAGTAAGCATTACTATTATCCCCATTGTGTAGATGAGAGCACTGAAAGCAAGCAGACTAAATCACTTGCCCAGTATCACACAGCTAGTAAGCAGCATAACCAATACTCAAACTCAGGCTGTCAGGCTCCAAAATCTGTATGTACTTGTCACACAAACATATATAAAATTGTGTCAAGAGAGGAGCATGAAAGCTCTCTGGAAGGTCACAGAAGGCCTCTTTGAAGAATTAACCTTTGAAAGATTTCTAGGGCATAAGTTGGAGAAGGGAGAGAGAGTACCAAGGCCTTCTGGAGAGGGAGCGGAGGCCACGGGGGTTAGTGACCAAAGCCAGTGAGACCAGAGCACAGAGGACCTTGGCAGAGGTGAGCCTAGAGGGGTACACAGAGGCAAATCCAGACATGAGTTATTGGCCGTGGTGAAGAGATGTGCCTTCAACCTAAGAAAATTGGGAAATTGTGGAGTTGGTATGATTTTGCATGGAGAACAAATGTCAGCTAGGGGCAGGTAAAATGGGGGATTATTGGACTTACCCAGGTGAGAGAGGATGGTAGTGTGAGCAAGGGTGAGGATCTTGAACTCAACAGTTCAGTGACCACAGTAAGATGGAGCTTTTAATTGAATTAGAGTTCTCTGTTGAAGAAGAACTCAGCAGAGAAGTAGCAGCCACACTAGGCCTGAAAGGCAGGGGTTTGCCAGACAAATGAGGAAGGTAACTGACCATTCTAAATAGTGGAAAGAGGTAGATACTGATGAGGAAATTAGGGTAAATTGAACTGTTACAGTAAAACTAAACAAATGCTTTTGACAACAGCATTTCCCATGGTCAGCCGTGTCCAAGCACATTTACAGAGATTCTCATTCTCAGCAGACCTCAGCAGTACCCGATTATTTTTTATGGCCACTGGCAAACACATTATTAAAACCCAACTGAAGGAAGAGCAGACTTTCTCAGAAAAATGAATTAATATTCACACCCCATGAATTTTTGCTTTAACTATAGCAGCTTAACTGACCATTTCAATCTTTGGGTTCATCTTTTAAGCTAAATTTTTCATTGTTCTTTTTATATTTAACGATTTTCCTAAATCTTCATATCTTTTCAGAATGCTAATTCAACTTATCCCTTTAACTCTAGTGCCAAAATTTGGAGGATTTTCAATCACGTTAGTGCTAGAATAAAAAGAAACATGTGAAGTAGGTTATAAAAAGAAGGATCTCAGCACTTTTACAGTATTCATGATTTATCAACTGCAGTGCTGAGATTTTACATGGCTGACTACTTCTATGCTGTAACACATTAAACTGCTTATATGATAAAGCAGTAGTTCTCATTTTGGGGTGTGTAGTGGAATCCTCTGTAGGCTCATTAGGCCATAGATTCCTGTACCTCACTCTCCAGGATTTCTGATTCAGTAAGTCTTACATTTCCATTTCTAAAAAGTTCTCAGGTGCTGCTGCTGCTGATAGTGTAGAGGCCAAGCTTTGAGAAGCAGTGGTCTTCTCAAGCCTGGGAGACAGGGCCAGACTCTGTCTCAAAAAAAAAAAAAATACTTTTGCATGACATCAGGCAACAGCTTGGGTTGGAGGGATGGTGGAGCTCCACCACACAAGTGCATTTTCTTAAAAAGGAATGGAAGTCAAACTGGGCTTTACTGTTTTTGCTGCAGAAGGTCAGTATGATGACCCTATTTCCTATCTACTCTGCCACTTTTATAACAAGAGGCTTTTTATTAAGTAAAAAGTGAGCTAGCTTTCTAAGGATGCATGCTTCTCAATGATACACATATACATTTTCTAAGAGAGAGACATAGTTGTGATTAATTTTATGTTCACAGGAGAGCATAAAAGGTAGGACAAAAGGAAATACATTTGTATATCACCATTGTCCACATCTGTTGTAATTTTAAAGTTATTTTGGGGATTGTATTGTGCCATGGCCAATTAATTCACATAGTCCTTCTAAAATATGTTTGAATGTAAATGTTAATTATTATATAATACAGATAAGTTGTTTAAAGGTTTAAGGAAGAATAACAATGACGGTATTTTACAAATATATTCAGTGATTCGCTTAAAATCTTACTTTGTTGCTAACATAATTAATGGTATGACATCATTTGGATTACACTAGTCACCCTATTATGTACTCTTTCTGTCATTGGATCTCATCCAGAGTACCACATTGCATTTAGTTGTCATATCTCCCCAGTCTCCTCTGGTCTGTGACAGTTTCTCAGTATTTCTTTACTTTTCATGACTTGACAGTTTGAAGAGTGCTCCCCAGCCATCCTGCAAAATGTCTCTGACTCTAGCTTTGTCTATATTTTTCTCCGTAATAGACTAAGGTTATGGGTTTTTGGAAAGAATTCTGCAGAGAAGAAATGTCCTCCTCATGCATCATCTCAAAGGGCGCGTAATCTCGACATGGCGTTAGAGCCCTCACGCGTCATCTCAAAGGGTGCGTCATCTCAGCATGACATTACAGTAGCATGACTTTTAGATTTCTGCCTAAAAGACATATAACTGTAGGAATCATTACTGATGCTAAGTCGCTGTACGTGCATAATTGTAAACATTTGAGCACATTGGTCTTTCAGTAGTTGAAAGGTATTGGGGTATAAGTCCTCAGCAAATCAGGTAGACAATTCTCTTTCTTTTAAATATTGTTGTAATAAAGCAAAATATGGTAAACTATGTCAACAAAACTACAAATAAACAAGTAAAAAATAATACTTAAGCACTGAAATACTTTCAGTCCTTAAGGAAACATTTGTTTTCAGCTCTAGAGACCAATTTTTCCTGAAGGGCATAGGCAGTGATGGATGCACATGCGCATATTATGACTGGAATTCGTGCTTGTGTTTCTAGTTGGATAAAATTCTAAGGGAGGGAGTATGCAGAATTAATTGCTATGCATTTTGTCCACATATATGAGAATGCAGGTAGTGCCGGATGATGTTTGCCAATACCTGGAATAAATACATGGCAGGGGCATTTTGCTGCCGGGTTTCTAATATGGATTATGGACTAGATCATGAAATAACATCATATTTTGCCAAATCAGTGTCTCCTGTGGTTATTAAGCCACAGACTAGAACTGGAAAATCGCTGTAAGCAGCAGGCACTGTGACAGAAATATCAATTTAGTGAGGACTGGGAAACATGTATTTTTCATTAAAATGTGAAGCATTTAAGCACAAAGGAAAGATTTATATAGCAGATAAGAGGAAATAGATTAACCCTCCCAATATTCATTTGGAAATTGTCATTTAGGCTTTTGGACTCCCTAAACACCATAAGCTTCTGCCTGGAAGGTTTTGAAAAAATAAGTTTGCATGTCAGTACCTTGACAAGGTAGATTAGGAGCTGCCGGTAGCAAGGCTGAGGGCAGTTTCAGTCTGCTTATGTGATGTACAAAAAGAGTTTGGGATACTTCATCCTAAGAAAATGTCAGATCTGTGTGTGCATTCAATTTTAAAAATATGAGTGCAATTCAGGCAATTGGAGATAGTCATGCTCGTGAAAATATATGGTTAGCAACGAGTCCAGCTGACTATAAAATTTCTTTGGAAGAACAGGAAATTCTTGCATTCACAAAACACCACAGAATGCATCATTCATGAAACATTTATTTATTGATCTCTTACCTTATGCAGAATACTATCTGTGGCACTGTAGAGTATACAAATGATATAGACAATAAACAGTCAACCGCCAAGGAGCTTATGAATAAGAGCATAGGAGCAGAACTTCTTCCTGCAGAAGAAGGGTACTTGGGGTTCTACCTCCTGGGTCACAAGAAACGGGCTGGGTAATGAAAAAGAAAAGCAGTGTCTGAAGCAAGAAGTCTGTAATCTGTGTCTTCAGGATTTGGCTTCCAGATTCCTTGTGGATGAATCCATCGTTGGAGAAGAAACTGATAATATGCCAGACCCAATTTAGACAACTTTATGAGCAAATAACTGCACATCAGAAAGCCTAAAAAATAGATAGTGGCAAGTGCTACTAGAAGGTACAGATTATAAAATATGAGAGAAGAAAGAGGAGAAAAAGAGGAAGGAAGAGAAAGAAGTGTGTGTGCTGTGTGTGTGTGTGTGTGTGAAAGAGAGAGAGAGAGTTTCCAGAGAGAGAGAGAGAGACAGTTTCCAGAGAGAGAGAGAGAGAGAGAGAGAGAGAGAGAGAGAGAGAATTTCCAGCTGGAGACAGCAGATTCATCTTATGGGAATGTAGTGGCAGAGCACAATTAATATATTCTTTAAGTCATTTAAATCTAGACCTTGCTCCATGGCCAATGGGAAGTGATTAATATTTGTGAGTAGTAAAGGAACATAAATGGAATTGTGCTTGTGGAAGATTCATTTGGCCAAAGTTTATAAAATAGCTTTCAGGTGTGTAGAGCATGGGGCGTACCACCTAAGAAGTATGAGCGAAAGATGATGATGCCCTAAGTTTGGAAAAAAGATGACACAGTTGCCAGAAATGCTGCTGAGGCAGAATCTGACGAATTAGAACTAGTCATGTAATCATTAATTTGCTTAAAGGTGTTTATTGAGTGCCTGTTGTTTATGTGCCAGCCATTGTGTTAACATTGGGAGTCCAGGGTAAATATGACACCCTGCTTCATATTACTTATGCTGTAATGAAAAAGGCTTATTCAATGAAGTGATTACAAATCATTTATTTATTTATTTGGTAGATATTTATTCAGAGCCTACTATCTTCAAGACATCAGGTTAAGCTGAGGAATTAGAGCTATAAAGTATTTACTCATGGTCAACATTACAAAAGTTACAGGTTGTCATGGGAGTATGCATCTGTAAGAGCTTGCCCACTTTATGGGAAACAGAAAGAAAATAATCCAGTGTGACTTTCAGTAGTCAGGCTCTCATATTTTATAAGTCCTCAGCATTCTCACACTGCAAGAACATAGTTGGATCTTTTCACCCTCACACTGGAAGTCTCATATTTGCTCAACTGGATTTTTAAGACCAATTCTGATTTCATGTGTTAAGACACAGGCAACTCCAACTCTACAGTCTGCCACTCAACACCAAGTAGTCCATGCTCCCTGGTTAGGAGGTCTTTGGGCCTGGGACTCAACCTCCACAAACCCCCTTCCAATAGGAGCAGCTATGTGCAGACCCTACTTCCTCCAGTGTCTCCAATTCCTGGCTAGGTGCTGTCCCCAGAAACTCCTGTACACATGTGGCCCTGAGCAAAAGTTTTTTGGCACTCAGAGAGAACTTGGCTCTCTTTTCCCACTTTGATGTCCCCCAATCCCTTAAAAAGGAAGAGCAGCAGGTGGGCAGAGTTATTCTGGATCACAGCCCCTCCGTGTGTCTAACTGAATGGGAGCAAGCTTACCTCTCCTCAAGATGTTCCCCTAAGATTAATGCACTTGACCTAGTCAGAAAATGCTTGTTGATGTCCCTCCGATGCCATCATATACCAGAGAAGACAGCATAGAAGAAAATCAGCATTGGTTACCGTATGACCTGAAGGGAGAATTCAAGAAGGATAGGGATATATCTTTTATTTCATGTCTGTTTCTACCAACAAATATCCCCTTGAAAGCAAAGAGCTTGCCTTATTCCTTTGCATATTCATAAATCTTAACAGGCACCTAACAATAAATCTTTTTCAGATGGATGGATGGATGGATATAAAAACAAAAGCCTTTGGGCTGTGCTACTATGATGCAAATAAAGCAAATGGAAGCCAGATTGCAAGGGATGGTGTGCTGAGGAGGTTTAGGACTCACAAAGAGAGGGCCCTTTGGAGGAGCTTGCAGTGATGTGGGGAAGTGCAGCGTACCATGGAAGCACCCTGGAGTGAAAAGGGTGAAATAAATCATTTAGAATTGAGCATATGTGAGCAGGAGTCCTTTAGCAGATAGATGGGATGTCCTTTATATTTGGTGATAAATTGAAAACAAATTTTAAAAAGAGGTGAAAAGGCACAGATGGATGGTTTACCCTAAAAAGGAAAACAAGAATTTCTTTAAGAGGAGGGAAATGGGAGAGAAAACAGAAGATATTTACAGGGATTAAAATCCCGGCACTCCCTAGAGTGAATGATTTAAAGATAAGAACATTCTGAAGATATCACAGTATGTTTCTTTATATAGCTCTGGCTGTGTGTCCTCACTTGCTTACACTTCTTACATCACAGATCTCTGCTTAAGTCTACCAAAAGTTACAGAATCATCATTCTCAGTAGCACAAGGACACCACACCTATATGCATTGTTGTTTTCATCCTCAAGATGTGTGATTTTGTGCAAACCACAATTTCAAGTATACTGCATTTCACAACATTTTTATTAATGTGAATGCTTTTTGTCTTCAGCAGTGACATATATTTTAGATAACCTTGTAATGAGGATCACATTATTTACTTATTTGTGTCCTCACCTACTTCTATTTTCATCACATATTTGCCTCTTCATTTATTGATATGGGTATTTATAGTTCATAGAAATCGCTCTTGCTCTTTCCCTCACACTCACTTTTGCTCAGTCTCTTTCTCCCAAGTATAGTTAAGTTCTGAAGAGATTAAAAATACAAAAAACCCTACATTTATATTAAATTCTCCAAAATCCATATGTATAAAAAGGAAAAGGTGAAATGATAAAATGAAGTTGGAAGTGCTACTCGTGAATGTATTTGCTTGATTGGCAGACCCACGTTTTGTTTTAAATATCCCTGTCTATTCCTGGACTGGGAAGAGAGAGAGAGGTCTACGAATCAGGTGGACACACTCCGCATGAAAAGAAAATTCAACATAATTCTGTTGTATGTTTAATTTAAGGTTTTTTTTTTAATGCAATACTCAATAGTTCAGCAAACTTTGTCATATGCTTGTCAATAGTCTATGCTTTGTTGTCAATAAAAACTTTTGTATACCATCTTTACTGTTACATAATTCACTTATTGATATGGTTTGGCTCTGTGTCCTCACCCAAATCTTATCTTGAATTACACTCCCATAATTCCCATGGGTTGTGTGAGAGACCCAGTGGGAGATAATTGAATCGTGGGGCTGATTTCTCCCTTACTGTTCATGTGGTAGTGAATAAGTCTCACGAGATCTTCTGGTTTTATAAGGGGTTTCTGCTTTTGCTTTTTCCTCATTCTCTCTCATTCCTCATACTCCATGTAAGAGGTGCCTTTTGCCTTCCACCATGACTGTGAGGCCTCCCCAGCCATGTGGACCTGTGAGTCCATTAAACCTATTTTTCTTCGCAGCCTTGTATATGTCTTTATCAGCAGCGTGAAAATGGACTAATGCATCTATCATTCAATTCACTCTTTTAAAAAGTAAGTTCTAATGTTCCATGGAGAATGGAGAATGTCTCCTGCACTTGAGAAGAATTTTCATTCTGCTGTGTTGGGTGAAGTGTTCTGTAGATCTCTGCTAAGTTTAGTTAGTTTACAGGTTTGTTCAAGTATCCTCTTTCCCTGTTAATGTTTTGTTCAGTTCTATTCACAGAGTTAGGCAACCATCACCATAAACACTTTTGGAACATTTTTCTCTGTCCGTAAGAAAGCCTGATATCTATTAGCAGCCACTCCCCATTTCCTTTTAATACCCCCAATCCTAGGCACCTACTAATCTACTTTCTGTTTCTAGAGACTTGCCTATCTTTAACAATTTACATAAATTGGATGATACAGTATGTGTGGTCCTTTGTGACTGACTCCTTGATGTTTTCAAGGTCCATCAATGTTATAGTATATATCAGTGTTGCAGTCATTTTTATTGCCAAATAATATTGCATGGTATGACTATGCCACATATTTTTTATCCATTCACCAGTTGATGGACATTGGGGTTGTTCACCTTTTTGGGCTACTATGGATAATGCTTCTGTGAATACCCAAGAATAGGTTTTTGTGTGAACATATGTTTTAATTTCTCTTAGGTGTATACCTAGGAGTGGAATTGCTGAGTCAAATGGAAACTCTGTTTGACTATTTCAGGAACTGCAGAACTGTATTTTACACTTCTACTAGCAATGTGCAAGGGTCCCCATCTCTTCACATTCTCCTTGATACTTGTTATTATCTGTCTTTTTGGTTATAGGCATCCTAATTGGTGTGAAGTGGTATCTTATTTAGGTTTTGATTTTTATCTCAGTGATTGCTGGTGATGTTGAATTGCTCTTCAAGAGTTTATTGGCCATTTGTATATCTTCTTTGAAAAAAGTTTCTATTCAGATCATTTGATTAATTTTTGTTGGGTTATTTATCTTGTGTTACTGAGTTGTAAGAGTTCTTTTTGGATCCTAGATAAAAGTTTTAAAAAATCAGTTACATGATTTGCAAATGTTTTCTTCCACTCTTTCGGTTGTCTTTTAGATTTATTGATAGTGCCCTTTGAAGTACAAAAGTTTTTAATTTTGATGAAATCAAATGTATCTTTTTTTTATTTTATTACTTGGACTTTTGGAGTCATAACTGAGAAACCATTGCTTCATCCAAGATTGCAAAAATTTACATCTATGTTTTCTTCTACGAGCTTTAAATTGTTAGCTTTTATTTTTTAGGTCTATGATCCATTTGGAGTTAATTTTTGTGTATGATCAGAGAACATACTTGTATGACTTCAAACATTTTATATTTATTGGATTCTGTTTTATGCCACAAGACATGATGTATCCTGGAGAATTTCCATGTGCACTTGAGAAGAATTTTCATTCTGCTGTGTTGGGTGAAGTGTTCAGTAGATGTCTGCTAAGTCTAGGTGGTTTATAGGTTTGTTCAGGTCCCCCATTTCCCTGTTCATCTTCTGCTTAGTTCTATCAATTATTAAAAATAGAGTATTGCCATGTCCAATTATTGTTTTTGAATTATCTTTTCCTTTTTTCAATTCTTTCCGTTTTCGATTCATGTATTTGAAGGCTCTGTTAGGCGAGTATATTTTCCACTTGTTATAGCCTCCTGATGAGATGACCCTTTTATCATTATAAAGTATCCCTCTTTATCTTTAGTAACTTCTTCTGTTGTTGTTTTCATGTCTATTTTTTCTGATATCAGTATAGCAACTCCAGCTTTCCTGTAGTTGCTGTTTACATAATATACCTTTCTCCAGCCTTTTACTTTTAAACTATTTGTATTTTTCCATCTGAAGTGTCTCCTGCAGATACTGCATTAAAAGTTTGGAAAATCTAAAATGCGTATTAGTACTCCTTCTCTTCCAGGACCTGGATGGCCAGTAAAAGGAAGGGCCTACAGCCTCCGTGTGCGACTGGTTTTGCTGGTGGTGTAGACAGATTGAGGATGATGGATAGGGGTGTGGTCCAAAAATACCTCTCCTTACCTTTGACTGAGAGTTGACAATATCATGGCAAGGTGAATTCTATCAGAAAGTCCTGTCTTCTAGTGGCTTTTAATATAAACATCAGAAAATCCATCCCTGTTCCTTAGGTACAACTCTTGTCCAGCCACAAGATATTCCCCTGAAATAGGAATCAGTGGTCTGCTGTATGAGTTTCCCTTTTATGTTTCTTTTCCACAGTTTGCAGGGTAAAAGATAATACTCCTCTAGTTTCCTTCTTTGTACTCCCCCTATTATCTTTTCATGCCATAAGCTCAAAAACCTATGTATTTTGGATACCTACATTGATTATATCTTTATATCTAAAATCCAACTAGGATAGTTAAACAATGATAGCAACAATAACAACAATAACAACAGCAATTTAATTAATTATTTAATTAAACTCATCTTGAATCTCAGCAACACAGAACCACCTGCATCTCCAATGTCCATTCAGTGTCTATCTTATTCATATATATGGAAGGTCTGATGGATTTATACTGATTTAATACTTTCTTCTTCTTCTTGTTTGAACCCACAAGCCCCATCCCAATGTCAGAATAGAATTTTTTTTTTTTGCTGGTCTTCTTTATGCACTTTGCTAGAATTTTCAAGAGAAAGTTTCTATTATTAACAGCCAGTTGAATTCAGTAAGTATCTACCCTGCATGAAATATATAACACCTAGTACATGTGTAATATAATAATAATTTGTAATAAATAGTACCTGTTATATAGCCAACCTTATGAGAAAATGGGAAAACACACAAATAAACAAAACAAGTTTGAGCTTTCCAAAACTTATTTTTGAGCTTTACAACATGAAATTAATGTTACAGGAGGAATTAAATACTTTGGCTTTCCTCAGGCTGGTTCGTATGTTCCATGTGTTGTTTCTTTATGTTTTAAGCTTGTGTTTATAAACCAGTCACCTTCAAGACCTATAATGCTGTTGCAGAATATAACAGTCATTTTCTATCAACTTAATTATAGCTTTGGTTTCATTGTTCACTGTGATAATTTGCTATGGGGAATGACACATATAAATAAGCATATTTATTCAAAGCTCAGTAACTCACAATTTATGAAAATTTTACCAAGCCTATTTCATAGTGAATATCTAATAAGAAACTTGCTAATCTTCTTGCAATAAGGGCAAAAGAGAATAAGCTTTACAAAACAGATCATAATAACGTTATCCAGGCATGGTGCTCACACCTGTAATCCCAGCACTTTGGGAGGCTGAGGCAGGTAGATCTCTTGAATCCAAGAGCTCAAGACTGGCCTGGACAACATGGCAAAACCCTCTCTCTACAAAAAATACAAAAATTAGCCAGGCGTGGTGATGCATGCCTGTAGGAAGGCAAAAGTTGCAGTGAGCCGAGATGACACCACTGCACGCCAGCCTAGGTGACAGAGCGAGACCCTGTCTCAAACTAACGAACCAACCAACAAACAAAAAAAATGAAAAACAACAACAAAAACCCTCTCATTATAACATGGATAGAAATTGTAGCATTGTTTAGAAATTTTCAGAAAGTAATACTGTTTGAAAACAGACTCCATGGCTTGATAAAAATACAAATAAATATTAACTACTTACAATCATAAGAAGTTTTACATGCTAAATATGAAATTAATTGTATAAAGTTCTGTATAAATCTATGGGTTAAAATGTACATCAATACAGAGAAGTTTGAATATTAATATTATGATACAAACTTTGTATCTATTTTTAGAAATATTTTTTCATTGACATGACTAACAATCACATTGCTAAGTAGACCTAAGATAAAATATGTCAGTGTTGTATATTCTTTGCACATAAATCAAAAGAACCCATTTCAAGTGGTCTTTTTCACTAGTCTAAGATCAAACTGTTTTAGAATATTATAGTGGTATTATTTTGATTAGTTAACAAATACTATTATAATAAGAACATTTAATTCATTTGAGGCCAGTAGTATTTATAATGACAAAATTTACTTGGTAGTTATAGTTTCTTCATGAAAATGAAACTGTAATATTTGGATATGACAGCATTTATGCTACCTGTAGACTTTTCATTCATTTAACATACATCTAGGTGAAATGAATGAAGCTTTAGTTTTTCACGGAACTTTACTAAGATTTGATCAGTTTTAAAATGCTGCTATTAATAATTCTGTTTAAGTATTAAACCCTTAATACTAACCACCATTAAAATATTTTCTATTTCTTAGATTCCATTAGTTCTTAGGTCTTATGAAAATACCAAATGAGGAAAAATTTTAACTGTTATGATAAACTTCTCTGCATATCAGTAAAGACAATGAAAGGTGTTGCTGTGGCTTGAATGTGTGCCCTAAAGTTAATGTGCTGGAAACTTAATTCCCATCGTATTAGGAGATGAGGCCTTCAGGAACTTATTAGGCCATGAGGGCTCTGCCCTTATAAAGGGATTAATGTCATTATCATGGGAGTAGGTTAGTTATCGCCTTTCCACCATGAGATGAGGCCCTCCCCAGATGTCTGGGCCATATTCTCGGACTTACCAGCTTTCAGAACCATGAGCCAAATACATTTCTTTTATAAATTACCCAGGCTGTAGCATTCTGCTATAGCAGCAGAAAATGAACTAAAACAGGTATAAATATACAGAAACACAAAAGCATTTAAAGTATCTGTTTTCCAAAGTCAAACACATACTTTAGGGGGCCATAAAGATTAATAATATGCATTTCCTGTCTTCTGTGAGCTCATAATTTAATAAAGAGGATACATATGCCACATACACATAGAATGTCAATCAACATAAGATATAGAAATGTAACATAGAGATTAAAAGGCACATTGGAGATTAAAAGGCACATAATCAGAGTCAAAGAAACAATTATTTATTTCAGGAATCAGGGACATTTATAGACTGTGGCATTTAATTTGAGGTTTGATGGTTTGGTAGAATTTCTTAAGTGGACAAAAGAGAAATAACATCTCCCCTGAGGAAACAGCACAAGTAAAAACAAGTATGAAATTGTACACTATGTTTCAGTAGCAATTAATTATCCAGTGTGCCTGCAGCTTAGATAGTGTTCTGTAGGGAGATGGATGCTGCTTAAAGAATAATGCAAAGCTTAAAAGGGCCTCTTAACAGAAGCTCTTGAGTTTCATAAGGAGGATTTTGGACTCTATAGATAAATATTTCTGAGTAAAGGTGTAGTGTGTCACAGTACATCACAGGATATAATTGTGCGTTATTGATATATTAGATACATAATATACATAATTTATGAATAATGTATACATAATTTATGAATAATGTATGTTTGCACATATAAGTGGAGAATTGTACAGAAGTTAATCTGGTTCTAGAGAAGAGGACAGAATAGAGAGGCAGGAGATTAATGGGAAGATTGACCAATATGCGAAAGCAACATCTCTATGGAGAGACTTTGAAGATCTAGTTCACAGAATGACTTTTTTTGCATGCAAAAAAGAAGAACAGGATGGGACAGACTTTGAACTGCATATTGACAGGAGTTTGTGACTGATGGAATGAAGTAAATGTGAGAGACAAAGCAATCTTAGAGAAGCATGATGGCTTAGCTTGGGTTATAAAAATAATGATCTGCCAATAACCAAGACAAGAACGGAAGAAGATTTTTTGAAAAATAATGTTAGCTTTATATCTACCCAGTTTAAGATGTTTTCAGGACATTTGTGTATAAATATAAAAGAAGCTATTGGAAACATGGATATCAAATTAATTAAGGAGATCAACAGAAATGTATAGACTTAGGGCTTATCTGAATAGAGGTGATGACAGGTAGTTATGGGAAAGAACCTAGAGAGCAAGAAGAAAAGAGGAATGGTGCCCGAATCTGGGAGAGAGAGAGACTTCAGGATGGCCAGTCATTGAATGAGGGATGAAGAGACTCTGAGATAAATTGTTAGTGACAGAGAAGGAAAAGTGCTAAGGAATCATTATAAAAGGGCAGGAAAATGGCAATTACATGACTGTTTAAAAGTGTCAAATTTGAGGAGATATTGAGTCATATGTAGAGTATGGGTTTTCCATTGGGAAGAGGTTGTTGGCCTTGGAGAAAATAATTTCTACAGAGATGGAGAAATGAAAAAGAAACCAATTTGATCATATTTAGGAAAGAGGATTGGTAAGGAAGTAGAAAATGTAAATTTCTTTCTAGGAAAAATTTGAGAGAAGAAAGCTAGATGAAATAGTAGTATGATGCAGTCCTAGGATATGCATAAATCAAGGGGGAAAAGTGGTAAAATAGGAGAGAAGAAGAAAGGAGAGAGAGAATGGAAATGAGAGACATGATAAGATTAAAACTCTGATGGAGTGATTTGCCTTAAAAGGGGTAGAACTATTTCTTTCTTGAGACAGAATGAAGTTGATAAATGAGGATAAAAGAAAAAGGTGAGGTGTGATTGAGAAATCTGGAGGACGTTTCCATGAGTATGGATTCTGTTTTCTTAGACACGTGTATGGGTGGACTATAGTGAACGTTCTATCTGGGAAAGACATGATGAGGATATAAAGTGGGCGTGATATTAAGATCTCATACAAGACAGTTAATTGTAGCAAAAATAAGTCTTCCAAAAATTGAGGGCACATTTCATGCTTCCCCAAGGTGATAAAGACCACCAGCCAAAAACTGCCAAGGGCAACCTTTGCATTTTAAATTTGCTGTGCAGAAAAGGAAGCACACCCTATGTGAACAGTGGGTGCGTCAGTTAGAGGGAGGAGAAAAGGGCTTTTCTAGAGTTTGAAATTTTGCTGAATTATGGTACATATAGTGTAAGTGAAGTGGCAAATGCCTTCACATTGGATATTGTCATGAGACAGAGTCTTTTCAGTAACTGCTGATCTCAGTAATTGTGCAAGAGTTGGGAGGCACTAAGAGGGGTAGGAACATCATTGGAAAGAAAGCAACGATTGCACAAGAGGAGGGATGATGTATGTGGCTTGAGAAGACAGATGGTTAAAACAGCCTTGTCCACGTCTAGGTAAAAACATATTTAGGTCATGGCCTGATTAACTGCAGTATGAGAAGTGAACATAGGATTGGGGTTCTGTTTCTTTGCAAACTAGATAATGAAGAGAAATGTGAAATGCTGAATCCCAAAACTCCATATCTGAAACTCTGCACCTTATTTTATAATTGAATCTGCTTCCCTGAGTCAAAGTGACTCAGGTGGCTCGGATTTCTAGAGTGAGTTGTTTCTTCTTTAGTCATAGGTTTTCACTGAACATTTTGTATAGTTTATGATTTCAGAAAACAAGCTTTGTTAGCCCTATTCTTGAAGTTCATATAAGCAGGTCTGCATAGTCACAGGCATATTAGTAACTTATTTCCAGGAGTGACAGTGGTTTCTGTATAGGACCATCTAGTGAAAAGGCATTTCGATTTGGATGTGTATTGCAAGGTTTCTTGACCTCTCTCCCAGTTATGTGTAATATTATGATCTGAGGCAGGGAGATACATTTTGTGAGATATCGGAAAGTAAACTTCCAAACTGCCTTCTCTTTTACTGCATAGCTTTCCACTTTGTTCTCCTAATCTATCTAAGCAGTCATTTTTTTTTTAATCTGTATAGTGGAAATTTGATCACAGCTAAAAGTTGTGCAAATAGGAAAATACAGATAAGAAAGATCACTCCCTCTTTCAGCTACACTTTCTTTTCTCGAGTCATCAGTGTTTCTGTAAAAGCCTCTGTTCATAGTTGATGTTCATAGCAAGAAGAGCTATTGAAGTTAAGATTACCCTGTTGTGCAGGAAGTCAGGAGAAGGAAAGACAGATTTTAATAAGCCAAAAGTAGGACAAATCTTGGAAAAAATGTGCAAAAAACTAAGTGAAATTTATATTCTCTAGGGGAAAAAGATAGACAGATATTCCTTTCATATGGAAGAATCTTTTAAAAGTTGTCAGAATTAGAATGGAGTCACTTGTGTTTCAAGCCTGACAGATGGAGCCGAGAAAGGTTAAGAAGAGAGGATTCTCACTCATGTATGCCTGATAACAAGGCTGCCACAAAAGACTCTGCAAAACCTATAACCCACAAAGGCTACTGCAACCTTACAAAAATATATATACTTCTGTGAGTGCATCGGCCCGGCAACTGCCTGTCCAACCTTGGACTGATGCCACCCTTGTTATCGATTCTTGTAGCCAAGTATAATTGTCTCACAACAACTTATGTAACCCTCCTCATTTTTCTCTTAAAGATTCTTGCCTCCCTTTACCTCCTGGAACACACTCACATATATTCCCATTGCAATGCCTATTTCCAAATAAATATAATTTTCTTTTATAGTCTTCCTCTCTGTCTGTTACTTAGGCTTGGCAATCTAAATAAATATCATAAAGATTTCATTGTAAACATTGTTTGGTACAGTCATTTATATGGTAGTCCGTGTGAGCTGTTCCCCATGGGGTATGTATCTAGACTGCAAAAACATTTGCGTTTTACAATACCCCTGCAAATTAGCAATCATTATGGTCCCCTTTGATAAATAAACTAAATGAAGCCTGAAGAGAAAAAAGTAATTTTCCTAAATCAGACAGCCTGTTAATGAGAGAGACCTAGAACTCGCCAGATAACATTTGCTTCTGGCATAAATTATTATTTGTAGAAGGAACCACATTGAAATATTTTGAGTTCATTTATCATTGGTACATTTTCCATGTTATCACGATAGTTAGGTAATGCAGTGTGGAAAGAATAATATAAAATCTACAAGTGCTTCTTGGCTGGCAGCCATCTACTGGCTCAATGACTTTTCCTGTTGGTGAAAACTAATGCTCATCAGCATTGAAAATTTTCATATATTGGTGTGTCATTTTAGACATTTGCAAATAGTTCCCCTATTTGAAGTGTTAAGCCTTTTGTTTTTACTGCTTTGATTTTATCAGTTCTTGCAGAATCATCCAGGTGTAGTAATATTATACAAAAATGCATGACAGTATATTTTTATGCATGGTAATAGTTGGTATTTAGTTGTGCATATTATATCTTAGATATTGAAAATAATATTTTGCAACAATACAAACTTTTATGAAGCTGAATAAACACATTTTCATATCAATATAATCATATTTACATACTGAATATTTTATAGTTGAATTTAAAAAGGATAAGTCATTAAGGGATTAATAATGAAAGAATGTGAATATACTATTATGTTCTTTTAGAAGTGCATGTCAGTATTTGGTATTTTAATAAGTGTCTACTGGCGTGATATTTAGAGTTTCAAACACATCAGAATTCACCAAAATAGAAAATAAGATGGACCAGCCAAAAATTGTTTTAACTTTGAAGAAGAATTATAGAATGTCTACCAGCAAATGTAATTTAATTTATAAGAATGATTTAGAAAGAAAAGAAATGAAGCATGATGCCCATGAATCAGGGGTTTTTAATTATATGTTATTGATTTATTGCATTGAAACTCTTGGGTTTTAAACAAAAGAGCTATTAAAAAGTCTGTTTTCCGTTTCTTGTAGTTGGTTGGAGAAACATTTGGTAAATAAAATGCAAAGATTTCAGTTTCATTGGAAACTATCATAATCCTAGGTCAGGGATTATGGAGTGACTTTTTGAAGAATTATTCTGAAAGTACATTTCAACTTTTCTCATCAACTTAGTGTATTGAATCAACCTTATGTATAGACATTTTTTGCTTTTCTGACCAGATGTCACATTTTGACATCATATTTAAAGATAAATTAACAGTCCCTTGCTGTTCAAAGCTCATCATATTTTCTTATCATTTCTAAGTTATGTGAGAGATTAAGAAATGGACAAAATATGTAATTGGCTTTTTAAAAAAATAGGTGTGTCTGAATGTTCATTTTTTTTCTGGGGTTCTTTTCTGATGTAATTTCTTTAATTTGATCTAGAATGTTTTAACATTTCCGTCTTTTAATGTTTTCATAAATACTGCAAGTATTTCATCTTCCTCACAATTGAAAAGGTCAATATTTAAGCCACATCAGTAGTGACTACATTAAATTACCTGAAGGCACAGAGTATTTTAAAACTGTAGGCAACAGAACCCAGGAGCACAGCAGAGTCTTTGGTATCGGAATCTAGGTCAGCCCTCTAAAACGCATGTGCCTTCCCAACCATTGCTTTTTCTCTCTAGGTCACGTTGAGGTTTATATGCTTCCTTCAAATGCTTGCAATCTGAAACTGTTAGAAAAGGGCTGAGGTTTCTGAATCTTTCTTCGTTTCTTTCTATATAATTCTACAAAATCTTATTTAGAACTATGAATAACAGTAAGAAAATATTTAAGGCAACACTTTTTTTAAACCTACAGATGTTGGGATTGACCTTTTAATTTGGTGCATCATATTTTTTCCGTGATTTTATGTTTAACAGCCCACAGGCTTCAGGGAGCTGGGCGGAAGAAGCCACAGGTGAAGGCCAGCACCAACACTAGTGAGAATTGTTACCAGTTCATTAAGAAGACACTTGCAAAATGTATATTCAAGACTTCCAAGATTGTAGAAAATACTTTATTTCTGTGTACATTTGCTCCTGTGATCACTAGTTGAAGGTAACCACACATAGGATTAAATAAAGCATCCCATTTCTCAATTTAATATTTATTTACTCATGTAAGTTAGACATTTTGAAACCATGTTTTTTTTCTGATGGAATAAAGCAAGGGTCATAAGAAGGCAGATAAACTGCAGTGTATTATATTCCCTCCATTTCTATCCCTCTGTAAGAACAAAAGAGCTCCTGGGAGAGTGGGGAATGCATGTGTTTATTTTCCAATTATTAAGGAGTAAAATTATCTTGGACATCCTAAAATATCATCTATGCTTCTTCCGTAAGCATAGAAGTGACACAATGCATAGACAAACATGTTTGAAATAACAAGTACTGATAGCATTGATAGGTTTTTGGCTCACTTGAGGGTCAATTATTGATGATATATATGCAAATTTAAGGAGACTGCATATCATCTGTAAGAGTAAGCGCTGAGAAATCTTTAAAAAATAGTGAAGTGACCTATGAAATTTACTTACAGTAAAATGTACTTAATGTCATTTTTAATGTTACATAATTAGACTCATAAAACATAAACCTAGGATAATTACACTTCTGTAAACATATTTCAATTACTGTTTTTAGTTGCTTGACTTGAGAGTGATTATTTTATGTCAGGTGTCTAGGTCACCCTCCAAGTCAGTGACATATATTCAATGACCTAAATTGTGCTATATTTATGGTATCTAAATTATGATGCATGTTATTGTCTTCAATTACTTAAGTCCCAGTAAATGTAATTTGAAGCAAAATAATTATGATTAAATATATAAGGCACAATTTATCTGCTTACATTAACAAAGAAGTATTTTGTTTTCTATTTCTTGTTCAAAGCAAAAATTTCTGTGCTTCGAACAGGAATATATACACTTTTATAGACCAATGAACCAATTTGAGTTACTCTGGTATTGTTCATTACACCACAATCTTTCAGTGCATATTGAATTCTAAAGATTATAATATCCACATATTATCTTTCAAAATGGCTGATACGTCCAGACGTTCCGAGTGCCCTCATACTGAGAAGAGCGTGACAGTGCGCCGATGTTCTCCTGTGGGGAAAAAGAACACATTCAGTGCAAGTACCTGCTGAGCGCCACCCACTGCATGCTGGGTCTTGGCGAGGTGAGGAGTGCCACAGGATGGAGGGATGCTGTCCCTGTCTTCAGGGAGCTTGGGGACTAGTCCAGGACTTTCCACTGCAGGGAGCTAGAGTGAGGGTATGAGGAGGATAGGACACATGTTTATAGTGGCAGAGACCAGAGAAAGTTCTCAGAGAAAAAAAAAGATGGCCTCTGAGCTCCAGCCTCAAGGAAAGGGAAGTGGGAAGGAATGAGAACTGGACCGTGTCTGTCTTTTTCTCTCTGTCTCCCCAGCACTAGGGAAGCACTGGAGTATAACTGATGCTAAAGGTATTTTTAAATGAATGACTAAAGAGCATACCAGACAGAAGATGGGCGTGAACAAGGTCTTGAAGACAAATTGCGCCTTTCAGGAAGGGTACCTGCTTGGATCAAGGTGGACAGGCGAGAGAAAAGCCCAGGCTGTGGGTTAGGCACTTGTAGGCGGGATTTTAGAAAGGACGCTTGTGTTCCTGTTTAGGAAAGATAATTCCAGGAAAGTAGAAAAGAGGACACAATTGTGACACTGGGGTGGGGGAGTGGGCCAGATGTGGCAATTGACTGTGATGCTGGGTACAGGGAAGGAGAAGTCAATGGAACTACATTTTCCGTCTTAGGCAATTCACTGAGATTGGGCTGAAATAATAGAAGCAGCTCCATGGTGCATGGACTGACTCTGGGAGCCAGTATTTAAATCAGGCACTGTCATTTTACCTGTGTGTCCTTGAGCAAGGCACTGACCCCTCTGAAACCATCGTTTTATTAGAGTTAAATTAATTAATTCAGATGCAATTGCCTGGTTTATAATGGTGCTCATTAACGTTTATTAAATTTGTTGTTTAGGGACTCATTTTATTTGTACTTAGTTTTACAAATCAAAACCATAAATGAAGCAACTCTCCATACTTCTGGGGTAACTTTTCTAAGGGAACTTTTTAGCTCAAAGAGTTCAGCATTTGCCCGGGGAAGATAATCGCTCTGCACTGGAAAACATGATACAATTCTGTACAAAAAGAACAGCAAAATAAAAACGTGATATTTTAAAGATGAAAAGTTTTCATCAAATATTTCTTAATGATTTTGACCCTGAATATTATGATGCCATTTTTTAAAGGTTCTTAATCCATGTTAGGTCACAAAATAGTAATTGGACCTTATAAAATTATTACTTTTGAGCAAGATGCCAGTTGGCTCTCACTAATATTTTCTAGAAACCAACTAGAATCCTAAGAGAAAAATTGACCACGTTGTATTTAATATAGAAATATAATGTCATTAAATTTTTGTAATTGCCCTTAGAGTTCGTATCAGTATTGCTTACCTGTTGGATCCAGTCTCCTCAGGTTTTCTAGGCCATTTGTTCGCTTCTTTCAAATAATAGGCACAGCTCAGCTACCTTCCTTCAGAGAGGGCAGGGCCATTTCTTTCATGTCTGAGATGGTCATTCCCTAGTATCACAATGCTAGAATTTAGAAAGTGCTTAGGAAGTATTTTTGGATAACTGAATATATAAACGAATGACACCAAAGTTGAGATTTTTCAGGCAGTTATGTGCAAGAGATTTTTCCATTTCTACCCAAAGGGTGCTGACCAAGACTTGACCATCCAGCACAATTGAATTTACTGGTCATCGAATAACCATTCATGTGAACCCAACTTTCCATTGAGATTTTTTTCTTTAGGGCTATTAAGTAAATGATCATCCTCAATCTTAAAGGTAAGCATTCAAACTAATAAAATGTAGTAATGGGAATGGTATAAAAATGGCTTTTTCTTTTTTATTCTGTCTAGCACATTCAGCAATTTTTATTTATTCGTTCAGTTATCCTTCTACACCCTAACATTTCTTTTATATATACTCTCTACTAAGCATCATGCTGGGTATTACACACTGATATCTAAAAAAACATGGCTCTTGTCATCAAGGAACTTGTTCTGTGCATCTCTTTTCCATTCTGGGAACTATGTCTCTAGCAGTTTTGGGCTTCAGTGAATTTTAAATGATTGATGGAAAAGTGAACCTTTTTTAGGGTTACAGAAAAAAGCGTACAATAATTTTTCTAAGATTTATAAAATTGCAAATTACAAGAAGAAAATATACATGCACAATGTTCAGAAGGCTATAATTTATAAATATGATTTTGGTATTTTTAGTGGTATGTTTAACAATCTGAAATATATACAAGTAAATTAAAGGCTGTAAATGGAAAAGTAAAACTATCCCAAAGTCATGTTTAGGAAGGACTAATTTCGTCATTTCTACTTTTGGTAATAAAATATTTTTCTAGGGGTATCTACACAGCAAACTAACTTATAATAATGTGAAGTGAGTAATTGGTGAAAAATATAGGGAGAGTCTTACAAATTGAAATGAAGCAATTACAAAAATTATTACACAAACAAATGATGGTTTATATTTATATTTGACACAAATGTCTTCTGTTTATCAGAGAAGAGACATTTAGCAACTTTTGGTTAATAGGATTTTTATAGCAAAGAGACTTTCATCTTGAGGTGTTTGCATAGAACAGGTTTCACGCGTTTCTTTCTTTTTAAAAAATTTCCAAAATATATTCTTACCTAAAATCATAGGCAAAAAAGATGGTTCCTTAAACTGCTGATACACAGACAGTCATAGAATTTAGACCGTGAAATGTGTGAAAGGCAGAGGGTAATTCGGAATCATTTCATTCAACCGGTGCAGCGCTGGCTGTGCGAAGAGGAAGGGGGAAGGAGGAAGGTGGCTCCGAAGGCTGTTTATGCAAATGTTCGTGGCCAATTTTAGAGAGCGACTGAGTAGACTTAGTTCATCCTGGTGAAACATTTTTGAAATTGCTCTCTATCAATGTTAATGAGGATATGAAATTAAAATCTGCTCATATCCAACTGAATATTATGTCAGCAATATAGGGCACATGTATAGTTGGCCCCGACAGGATTCTAATTTTCTGCAGTCAGTTTCTAGGAAAACCTTGTAAGGAATGGATGCACTGATTTATATTTTCCATTGACAGCTGCCAAGGCTCTACCAAAACCATCTGTCTTATTATTATTGCCTTTTACTGAATTTCTTTGAAATTTCTCATATATAAGAACACTACCCGAGCATTGCCTCTGACTGTATTACAATTATGCCAGCCTCCTTTAGTAATTGCTCAACTATTCAAAACCTTTCTTATAAATATTTCAAAACAAATCGACATCATCCTAGTACACCATTTAATCTACTGTCCTAAAATATCTGGGCGATGTCTTATTGCTATGCTTTCTATGCATGGGTACCTCAGAAGAAAAATTAGCTATGAGACAGTGTTCTAATGATATAATTATATTCACTCATCTAGAACGTCTAGAATTCTGTGACAGCAAATGGCACTCTTATAGTTCTCAATACTTCCCTAACAAACATCTTAATGCTACGCTATGTGATGTACCTTTGTGTTTTGTATTGATCTGTAGAAAAATCTGCTAAGTAAAGCAAATGAAAGCAAGTGTTATTTAAGGACATTTAAATAGTTTAACTGACAGATTGTGTAGGACTTGTAGTGAGATAAATTATACAAACTAATTTCCTTGAAATGCGATTGAGGAAATTGAATTAGTATAAGATAGTTCATTGATAGAAGAAGTTCTGAATGTCATCTGTCAAATAAAAGGCTTTGTCTCAATTATCTATAGCTTATTATTTGAGCAAGAGACATCATACTATAACTTAAACCAAGTAGTGCTTGGTTTAGGGGATGTTATTTCATTAGCAACTTAGAAATTACCTGTACTATATTTAAATAGAATAAACTATATTATACACTGTATTATATATTATATCATATATTATATAATTAGAATATCTTATATGTATATGATACATAATATATTTTATTACCAATAAAATACAATATGATGTATTATATATTATATATCTTATATGTATTATATAATTATATAATATATATTATATTACATAATTTATTGTATATTGTATATTATATTAAATACAGTAAACTATACTTATTACTATGAGACTTAAATTAGTTAATTCAGATGCAAATGCTTGGTTTATGATGGTACACATTGAAGTTTATTAAATTTGTTGTTTAGGGACTCATTTTTATTTCTATTTAAACTTAGTGTAGTTTACTATATTTAAACTCATTTTACTTAATTCCATGAGTGTAAATCATGACAGAACTCCTGAAAAAGTGGTATGATAATAATAACGATAAAAATACGATAAAATCATTCAAGTTGGTTTTCTACACAGTGTCAAATTTGAAAGTAAAGTATCTTCAACAATCTGCTTTGCTCAGTCTTTAATTTTCATGTTCACGACAGCCAGGCAAAGTGCAATTGTAAATGACACCTGAGACAAAACTTCAGACCACACTCTGCTTCCCTTTTCTTTGTATCTTTCTCTTTTTTCTCTTCCTTAGTTCTGTATTTCGACCCACCAACAATTATCAACTACATGCTCCTTAAGTGCGGAGATTTCAAAAGAAGAATTAGGCATAGTTTGGTTCTTCAGAATAAACATTAGCACCTCCCTCTCCGCCCTTTCTTCCTTTTCTTCATCCTTGTTTTCTTCCTCTCTCAATATTTTTTTCTTTTTCCAGCTTTCTTCAATCCATTTTGCTTCCTCATACTTTCCTATTTCTCTACAGTAATTAGTTACAAAATATGTAACTGAAATTCTAGAGATTTTTCACCTGATTTTTTTTCATTGTTATTGCTGTTGTGTTTACCTTCCTCTACAAAGTAAAGGGAACCTGAAAAATATCTGGAACCCCGAGGTTGCTCTTTTGCTTTCATCCACTGACCTGATCTTAACACACTTTTCAAATTATCAATATTCTTTTGATTGCTTTTTGTCTTTAAACATTTTAACATCTGCAGTTTCTATTCTTAAAGCATCTAATAATCAGCCCATAGATCCTTCTACCATAAGATTTATTATAAGCAAAACAAGCCTTTTAAAATGTAAGAATTATTTGTAAAAGTGAATTGTGAGTGCAAACTTCTTGTTTCTAAGCAATGATGGTGGTGTTTGGGGGAATGGGATGTAGAAAAGCCGACTTCATCATTCCCATGTTCAAATATATGAGGAAAAGAAAGATTCAAGAAAACTGGTGTTTACTGAGTGTATATCATGTACGTGGCATTGAGCTCAGTGAGCACTTTCCCACATATCACCTCATTTACAGGCATGTCACATTCATAGCCATACCTACAAGGGATCTTCTGCTGAGCCAGCCTCATAAAAGAAGCTGTAAACAGGGCACAATGAGAGGAGTCTGTGGCTAAACCAACATAATATTTTAAGATTTTGTAATGCATGCTTTCATATCCCTACAGAGCTGTTAAAATCACTACAGGAAATGTCTGACGCCACAGTCATTTTTTCAAGGCTTCCCTTGATCTACTGTGTGTGGATTAGGTACTAAGTAGAAGACAGTGGATATACAGTGTTTAAGGGCAGAGGCTTTGGGGAATGAGCAAGCCGATGTGGACTACTAAGTCTGCAATTTCCAGGTCACAGGACTTGTATTATATAGGGCTCTCTAAGGCTCAGTATTTCTCTAAAATGAGACTAATTATAAGGCACTTGTGAGCTTAAAAGAGAAAACATAATATTCCTGACATACATAGGTGCTCAAAAGGCTACGATGTATGTGTTTACTGTTATTTCTATTTTGAAAAAGTTGCGTTTTGTTCTACAATATTTGGGGGCAGTTTGTTTTTCCTTATTGCCAGGATTTCATGGACTACAGACTGTATTCAAAGTAGGACTTAGCCAGAAAGACTTAGCCTGCAAATGAAGTATTGTCTTATCTCATAGTGGCAAACTCTATTTAGAAATGCTCAAGACAAAACTGTAAATACATTCCAAACTGATAGAATTTTTGGTCTGAATTCCCTGGGGTTGTTTTCTAATAAATTAAATTGTAATCACTTGTTAATCTGCTTCTTAAATATATTTCAAAATTCAGAAGAAAAGGTGAGGAACACAAACACGAGAACTGAAGTAAAGGAAGGATATATAAGATGATAGGGAAAGAAAGAAGAGATTAATAAGGGAAGGAAAGAAGAGATTGATAATAATTGTGCTACCTCAACATAATATTATAACATTTTGCAATTCTAGTTTCAGAAAATTCTGTTAATATATTAGAGAATTTTTGTTATTAATTTTATAAATAGCATCTCAATTCTGAATGGAAAATGTATTAACCTCTAGAGAGAAGAAGTTAGCATACTAAACTGGCAACATATATTTAATGTACATTTTACTAATTGTGCCCTCTGAAAAGTAATTTTGCATGCAAAGGACAAGAAAATACACAAAACTAAAATTGGCTGCAATCAACCATTGATATTCTCTACTCATTGTTGTTGAATGGACAGATGATGTAGCGCCCCATATTCCAAAGAATGAAACCAGAAAGCCTAAATCATGGGGAAAATTATGAATCCTTTATTATACATCATCATGTCTCTGTGGCCAAAAATATTGGTTTTCATAGCATAGCAATATACCTGAATACAATCTGCTTATTCCAAGTTGAGGAAAATGGGATATGCTGTTTAAATTGGTGCAAATTGCTTTCAGATTTTTTAAATGTAGAAAAGAAAAGCCATCTTGGGCCATTTATATTAAAATGCATTTCATTAGTTCCATTGAAAGTATTCTTAGGTCAAGAATAGAAAAATAACAAAAAGTATGGTTCACATTTGTTATTCAAATATAAGATTGATTCTTTGGATTGATAAATTTTTTTTTTTTACTTTTATTGTTTTTATCTTCCCCAAAATTAGATATTTGAAAATAAATTAAATGAAATTTATCTTCAAATATAAAATCTGAAAATCAACAATATTTTAGCTTGTGAGTTTCATTCATTCTTCAACCAGACTGGAACATCCATGAAGATGTGTTGTGTTCATTGATAAAGCCCCAGTGCCCAGAACACTGACTCATGTATCGTACATTCTTAGTAAATATTTGTGGATTACTTACTAAGCAAATGTTTATACAGACTGGGGTTGAAAAACGGGAAGTGGGCCGGGCGCGGTGGCTCACGCCTGTAATCCCAGCACTTTGGGAGGCTGAAGCAGGCGGATCATGAGGTCAGGAGATCGAGACCATCCTGGCCAACACGGTGAAACCCCCTCTCTACTAAAAATACGAAAAAAAAAATTAGCCGGGCATGGTGGTGGGCGCCTGTATTCCCAGTTACTGGGGAGGCTGAGGCAGGAGAATGGCATGAACCCGGGAAGCAGAGCTTGCAGTGAGCTAAGATTGCACCACTGCACTCCAGCCTGGGTGACAGAGCGAGACTCCGTCTCAAAAGAAAAAGAAAAGAAAAGAAAAATGGGAGGTGATGAGGAATAGAAATGTAAAAATAAAAAAACAAAACGCCATGCTCACCTGTCAGAGTCAAGGGAGCAAGGGGATCTGGTGGAAGGAAACACGATCACCTCCTGGCTCAGAAAGCTTTTTGGTGGCCATGATCTTTGAAACAAACATGGGGTTCATGAGCGCTGGAGTACATTTCAGGTTGTAAAGGGCATGCATTTGTGGAAATGGCTGAGGAAGTTTGGTGTTTTGTGGAGAATAAAGGTGTGAGTATGATAGAAGTATTGGGCACGTGTAAAATATGGTAAAATAAGGTGATGGAAGAGTATGAGTGTGCCAGAGGTTAGTATTCTCTGTTAAGGAGTTTTTCTTCATTCTGTAATTAGAGGGGTGTCGTTTATGTTTTTATTCACGTAAGCCTAACTGATAATTCAGAATGATATTTTAGAAAAGTACTCTGGTAACGTCATGGAGAATAAGTTGGAATGGGGACTGTTGGGAAGATAGCAGGGAGGTATTTTATGATTGGTGAAGGAGGAAGGAGCGCTGTAACAGCATAGAGAAGTAACACCAACATGCAGGGAAGGGGAACGACACAAAGGATCAATAAAGCAGCGAGAGTAGTACTTTCAGACTTATTAATAACTGTTGGAAGAAATACAAATTTCACAGAAATTTTAGATGGAGTTGAAATCACAAAATATAATTAAATCTTGACCAGTGAAAAGTGATATTAAATACATCTCAATCATTTGTTCACATCGAATGAGAGAAAATAAAAATGCTCAGAAAATAATGAAGGCAAAAAGATTATCTTAAAACAAAACATTATACAAAAGTATTACATCAAGGCCTCCAAAATTCAATTAATGAATGTAGCTGAGCAATCCCAGAAAAAAGATAAATGTTGACAAATTGGATGTTACTTGATGTGAACAAAAACTATTGTGAATTTATTACAGGGCTCAAGAAGTTAGAAAACCCAAACTACATAAAACACATGAAATGAAATCCTATAATTATGGCTTTAAATTTGAAGAGGTAAATATATTTAAGGGGGATTATTAATCTATACATCACCACACACAAAGATGACCTTATATTAGCATTAAACCTGTTGGATTGTTAAAAAATGCCTTAACCATCAATATTTGATTTCTTTAAAAAATCGTGGCTTAGGACTACAATAAGACACTCACCAATATCAACACTGAGATCCCTTAAGCCTAGTAGTATTCAATCTGCTGTGATAGGTGATTTTTCTTCATATTCAAACAGAGAATAAGAAAAGAAAGAAAAAATGTATGTTTAACAAGGCAAGAGAATGGTGTTTGGGGATTATTCCTCACTGCTATTGACATAACACAATGCTACTGAGATGAAACTAGAGAAGAATAATTTCTTTTATGTTCAAGGGACAGTATAGATAGCAAAATAATGGAAACGTATGTTAAACTTCCATTCATAGCTAACTTGTGATAACTTTGCTTGCAAATTGTAAAATTTAAATGCTATATAAACTATAGTATTATTAAGGATAATAACAATGATAATCATTGTATACAGCATTGTGCTAAGATAAATGGAATACCTGGAGATCCTGCAAGAACAAAGCCTTCTACCTTCTGAATTTTGAGCTGATTTGAAGAGAGTAGCTTTTTACAGAAAAGCGTAAAGGACTTTTCTTCCAGCAATTTGGACCTAACTTGTTAAAATGGCAGAACTGTGAGGTTCTAGGAGGAAGCACAACTTTAAACTAGAGAGGGATGGACTGATTTGTTTCATGACACTTTCCAATCTCTGTGTTAAGGTGAAAAAAAAATAGCACCTAACTCAGTAAGTTACACGTGAATGATGAGCCTTTGTAAAATTTTTCCCTTCACCAGATCAGTGGCTTTCCCCCCTCTTTCTTTGCAAGATGTGTATTGATGTTTTTTGTTTGTTTGTTTTTGGTTGTTGTTGCCTGAGAATGAGAAAATGAGATTGACCTAAATTTAGCTTGGCTATATTTTATTTTATCCAGAAACACAGGCATGGTTTGTAGTTACGCTTGCATTCTGAATAGAAACTGCGAATGCATGTGTCTAACATTATCTTAGCTAATTTTTACCCATTTTACTTAATGTGTATTCTTTTTTACAATTACTTTTGTATGGAAATAAACATCTTATGAAATTAATGTGTATACACATTAATGTGCCTCTTAAATATTTTTTTCTTTTTGTCCTCATTATTATACTCTCAGTCAATAAGGTAATCAGTACATCAAAAGATTTTCTTATCTCTTCAATGTTAGAAGAACTTGTTCAGAAAAATATTTGCCTTTTATTAAAATAAACCAATTATTTTGTGTAATTTAAACATAGCTTTAGACATGACTACATTGTACAAACGTTCACATTAGAACTCAAAAAGCACAGATAAAAATAATTATTCAGTGCTTCCTATGTGGTAGAAGTTTGCTTTACAGTATCTGAAATTCCTACAATGATCCTGTAATAGAGTTGCCATTATTCCTAATGTCCTATAGGTAGGAAATGGGGATGATAGGTTTTTTTTTTTTTAACTCAATTATGTGGACTTTAAGAATACTTGTAGAAACTGGCTTTGCATATCAGGTGTTAATAGGATTCTTTTTTTTTCTTTTTTTGGTGGGTGAAAATGTTTTTTTGTTTTTCAATAATATAGTATTTTGACATATTGTTAAGCATTATAATTCCTGCAATAAAAAAAAAACACTGCATGCTAGTTAGAGAACAATAGATTTACCCTATCATCATTAACATTATCATACCTTGTCTCCCTCTTTCCAGTTCAAGGGCTGAGCAATTCTAATAGTACCGGGAAAAAAGGACTCAACGATTATTCAAGAGGGACAAGTCAAAAGCCTACAGGAAAATAACCCTGGTTTAGATTGGAAAGGAAAAGTCAAGTTAGAGATGTAACCAGGGGCTTTCATGTTGAATGTAAAAGTGGCAGGCAGCTGTTCTTGTTCTTCATTTCCAAGGGCATAGAACAGGAAATGAGGTGTAAGTTGCAGTCCCGTGGATCCAGGTTAAGTATGAATTGGCTGTAGGTTACATATAAATTGGCTGTGGGAATCATTTACATAAATAAGACATTTAACTCTTTGACTGAACATATTTTAAAACAGTGAAATTCTCTCTCCTGTTTGGAATGGTTTACGTTTTACCTTGCTGTGAAATAAGAATGAATAGGTCTACAGACATATTGTCCTGAGGGTGCTTGATCTCATCTGAAATAAGAGTGAATAAGATGAGTTAGTGAAATTCATAGTCACACTCATTTTATTCTTCAGACAATTTCAAGCAACTTTCAAAGACTAAAATAAAAAAAAAAAACTTTTAGTGATTCATTGTCAATTTACAGACTAAAGAAAGTAGTTAAGTTGAAGTGGGTTTATTTGTGTCTGGATACCAGAATTTATAATAGGCTATGTGGGTGGAAGAGACTTTATAACCCAAAATCAGAGTAGAAATTGATTCAGAATAACTAGTTCTGACTCAAACTTGTGACATGTTAATGACAGAAAGTTTGAAGTTGAGGTTTAAAAAGAAATATTAATATTAAAAGTTTGACATAAACCTATTTCTTAATTGAAGTAGCATTGCTTCTTAATAGAAGCAGGAGATACTTGATGTGTACCTGGCATCAACTGGTGTCTTTGCGAAAATTATAAAAATAGATTAAGTAAAATGTTCACAGTAGCATTTTGCATGGTATTGGGTGGGTGGAATCATTATATTTGATAAATACATTAAGATGGCATTGACTAACCCTAAATGCATAGCCTAGCTATATGTTAGGACAATTCTTGCATCATAGCCAGTTCTAGTGTTGACAGTGTGAATTTTTCACTGTTGTTGTAGAGAGTGCTTATCAACACATAAGATATTCACGGATAACTATTTCTTCTAATGGCATTGCGGCATAATATGGAGCGTATGAAAAAATCAACAGCCCTGCTATCCTGTTGAAATAAACTGGATCACTTTGAGTTAAAAGGGCACAGAACAAGCTTTCTGATTATTTTCTGTATTCCTTCAACTGTCTCTTATTAATGTCAAACTATGTAAGTTATTACCAAAAACATGATACTTTGGATCTTACCAAATAAAAGAAAGGTTTTATTTGTGGTTGTATTTACAAATCTCACTGATGTCCATAAATATTATTTACAAATTAAGGACATTGGAGCTACAGAATTAAAAAGAGGCCAGGCTCAGTTGTTCACGCCTGTAATCCTAGTGCTTTGGGAGGCCAAGGCGGGGGATTCCTTGAGGCCAGTATACATGGCTGTAGTGAGCTATGATTTTGTCACTGCACTCCTGCCTGGGTGACAGAGTGAGACCCTGTGTCTAAACAAACAAACAAACAAACAAACAAAATGATTAAAAAGAATTAAGCTTAAAAAGTGTAATTTTGGGTACATTATAAAACATGAAATTATATCACCAAAGCCTTTAGTTAGTGTGATTGTTACATAAGTGTTTCACTCTTTTATGAACTTTAACTAACATACATCTGGAAACCTATAAACACATTTTTATTTCATTAAGTCAAACTCGTGTCTAGAAAGATTGTCATGGTGATAGTAGTTTGGCAATTTAATGTCAGAGTATGTGGACACTGCACTTACAATGTCCCATTTTGGTCCTGAGGAAGTTTGGGTTGAGCCATAGGAAAGCAGATCTTACTAGGCTCAGATACCAAGATGTAAATTTTATAAATTTGTACAAATTTGTATTTTATAAAGATCTGTTTGTGGGGGAGAAGTGGATCTTGTGAGTATTGCTGAGTGACACCGCGACACTTTCACATTTTGTCTTTAGTTCTCCTGAAAAGTGGCATGGACTTGAGGAAAAATCTATTATAATTTTACTAAATGTCATATGTATGGTATTAAAATAATCCATGTCTGGAATTACGTTTGTAAAGATTTTAAAAATATGCATCATGATAGGTTACAAAATTTTAGTATGGATCAAATAGGATTAGTAGTGTACTTGATAAGAAAGACAAAATTCTGAGATAGCTTCTTGGTCTTTGAGCGTAGTAAGACCTGCTTTCTTGTGGCTCAACCCAAGCTTCCTCAGAGCCAAAGTGGGACAACATTTTTAAATTCCACTTATGTGTCTCATTTGCATATTGATAAAAAATTAATTTGAAATAGACTTCGGCTCTTTTTGTAACTTAAAACATAGCAAATTTGTAGAGTCTGTTGTTGTTGTTGTTGTTGTTTTGAGATGGAGTTTAGCTCTTGTTGACCAGGCTGGAGCACAATGGTTTGATCTCAGCTCACTGCAAACGTCACCTCCCGGGTTCAAGCAATTCTTCTGCCTCAGGCTCCTGAGTAGCTGGGATTTTAGGTACCCGCCACCACTCTTGGCTAATTTTTGTATTTTTAGTAGAGACGGGGGGGCGGGGATCACCACGTTGGCCAGGCTGGTCTGGAACTCCTGACCTCAAGTGATCCACCTGCCTCACCCTCCCAAAGTGTGAGTCTGTGTTTCATGTGCTTCAAATGTAAGGATTCTTGGTAAACTCATTATTATTTGTTCACAACATTATATTTTTGTCAATTCTGAGTACAATGTACTTCTTTTTATGACTTACTGCAAAAGGAATTTTAAAAATAAAATATCCATTAGAAGAACCAAAGGATCATCATATAGCCTAAACTAATGTTTTTTGGGTTTCTGCATTAAAAATATATCTAATTATAAAAGTATGACATGCCCTTGTGGAAAACTTGACAAAAGCGTAAAGTCTAAAACGATAATCACCCATGCCCCAGGAGTAATCACTATAGAGTGAAGACATAGATGATTGATAGCTAGCTAGCTAGATAGATATGATAGACAGGTACATAGTTTTTGTCTTTTTGAAAAATCAGGATTGTACTGTAGATGATACTTTTAATTTTGCTGTTTCCATTAACAGCATAGCCATTTTAAACTATTACAAATTTTAGGGAATATTTGATAAATATTGCCAAACTTTTGGCAAAAACATTTTTACCATTTTGTATTCTCACCAATCATACTGTAGTTGCAACAAACCTGAATATTAGTAACTTTACATTTTTTTATATTAAATAAGCAAAATAAATAGGAAAAGGTGGATTTTATTTTTCCATTTGCCACCTTTACAACCTTTTTAAAAAGTATATGAGACTAATAACATTTTTAGGTTTGTGGGTAGTTTTCACCATCTCCTTCCAGGATTATCTTAGGATCAGATGCTGTTTTTGCTATACTGTCTTATGATTTTTCCTAATGGTGCTGTAAGCTCTTTAGAGAATAAGAATCCTGTATTTTCAATATGATGTAACACTGTTATAAGTCTATGTTTATAGATTTTTATTTAGCCTGTATATTATGTAACTAAAAGACCTCTAAAATAAGGCCCTAACCTGCACCCATTTTCTATGCATTTTTTTCCCAAATCCATTTAATACTGTACCCATAGATGGCTAAAAATTAACACTCCTTGGTTAACTATGAACATGGTGAAACAGCTGCTTCTTTTATTCGCATAAATGTATGCAGAATTGCTATGCTATTTTAATAACTATGCAATAGACACATCTTGCCATGACTCATTTCATGTTGCTGTTAGTGAATTATGTGTATGTGATCTGACATAAAGATTTCAGCCCTGTTTTATTCAATTTATCTTCATCATCATCAGTAAAACTTCATCATATAGGAGATGATGGGTAAATGATTACTTACAGAACAGATTTAAATTAATTAGACAATGTATAGTTTATTCTATAAATGCTTTCATCTAAGCTTCCAAAATAAAATCAGTCTTTGTAATATTTTAGTATCCACCCTTTATGCTTTCTTCAATTTGTTGCCTATTTAAGAGTTAATTTTGACATATTCTTTGTACTGTATTATTCCACTTTTTTCTGTAAATGTTTTTTGTCATGTTATGTTTAATACTTTTTATTTTATTTTAGCCAAGTTGTATATGTAAATACACATGAAAGACTTTGAGTAGTGCTTGGTATAAAGTACTTAATAAACATTGATGGTTGCCATTCTGTAAATGCTTCAGGAAAATTCTTAAATATTATGTCTGAACCACTCTAGTTTCCTAAATTAGCCTATGGTCTATGAGTCTTGATGGTTTTGCATTGTAAGATAGCAGTAATTTTATGGAGGCAGCACTGTAAACCTGCACTATTGAACATTTTCAAATATTGTGTACAGTGTACAAGGGAGTGAATGAGTCCTGAATAGCACAATTTGCCATTTTAATTTTCCTAAACAAAAGTTTAGTTTCTTTTATCCTTATTTGCCTATATACGTAACTCAAGACATGATAGTTGGTTGACAAGTTTCTGTCCAGATTATTACAATTCACCAGGAATTTAGGTGAATATAACCAACTCCCTGGCAGCATATTGCCGTGCAGAGAGCATGGGCATTCGGCTGGGAGACCTGGGTGCCAGTTCTGATTTTGCCACTTTGTAGCTATATCACCCTGAAAAAGAATCTGTCTGAGTCTCAGTTTTATTATCTGTAAAATGGAAAAAGAATGTTTGCTTCTATTTTAGTATGATTTTGATGCTTACAAAAGAACAAAAAAGTGATGGTGTTTGGGGTGTAGCCACTGCTCACTATGTCTCTGTTCTTTTTCACTCTTGCTCTTTCTAGCCTGTGTATCTCATGATCCAGAATGACAAAGAAATGATGAGATAAAGATGAAGTAAGCATAGTTTCCCAACAATAAACGATCTGTGTATAAAGATTTTATCCTGTAAGGTGGAACTTTTTATGATTTTAAGACAGGAATTGCCTGACGACATTCATACCCATTTGTAACTGAATTAATGAAGTACTTTTTAAAGCAAAAGAGATTTTCAAAAATTGTGAAATCACTCTGTACTTATTGTTGTAATTAAACTGTGGAGTAGAAATTACAGTCTTATCAAAATTTAATTTTAGTAAATTCAAGCCAAGCCACTAAAATTTTAATTGTAATATCATGATCTCTTTTGTCCTTTACTTGTATACACACACAAAATTTCCTTCTGTTATTTCATCGTGTTTCCTAATTCTTATTTCTTCTCTTGATCCAGTTCAGATAAGCCTGTGATCCACTCCCCGGCAACCCGAGGGAGTGGTCAAGTCACACAGAGCTCTGTGTCACCCCCTGACAGTTTCCTCACCACAGTCAGAATGGCACTTGTGACAGACACTGGAGTTTCTCTTCTATCTAATTAAGGTTCCATTAACTTAACTAGGTTAACCATATTTGCTTTCTATTATGGCCAACCTCCAGGCCAGAATTTCAATAATTATCATATATTGTTGATTTTTTTTTTCCACAAATGCTTTCCGGTTGCCACTGTCCTTCAGCAATTGGGCAAGCCTTCTGTCTATGTGACAAAATTTTTTTTTTTTAAAAAAGGATACAATCAAACTGCGTTCATTGATTGGCAGATACATTCTAGCTGCTAAATGAGCTGCTGGGGTCCTCCAGATAAGCCTCTGCATTCTGGAGCTTGCCCTGCAGTGGGTGACATGGACATGTTCAGCAGAGCTGTGTAATGACTGCGGCCATGTGCCGGTAGATTCCAAGTGCTGTGTTATCACACATGAGGAAAAACTGGGCAGTCATGGAACCATTACTGGAAGAGGAAAGTGCTAGAGTGAATCCAAAATTTCAACTAGAGATTGGCCATGGGAAGAGAGAGGAAGAAGATATTGCAGGAAGAAAGGTAGTGACTTGAACACATTTGGAAAAGTGCATTTATTCAACAAGATCCACCAGTGCAGGAAGAAGAGAGAGAGAGAGAGATGATGTCAGACCATGAATGTCCCAAATAGAAAAATTAAAAAGGGAAACTTTGTTATCAGATAGATTGACTTTAAAAAACATAACATTTGGGCCCAATTATGGACAACAGATCAGTGAGGGCAAAATAAGACACGCAGATAATAACTGGGAGGCTGTTACAATGATCCAGTTGAAAAACAAGGAGGATAAGCTAATTTTGGGATGATAGGATGAAGAAAATAGAAAAAAAAGGAGTTACAATAGACAGGATTCAAACAAGGAGGTTGAAGAAGATTTAAATGCTAAGGATGACATCCAGAGTACAGACTGACCCAAATGTCTAGATGGTGGCTCCGCTGGGCAAGCTAAAGAAATGGTGAAGTCAACTCAGGACACGCTGACTTTGAGAGATTCAAGGGACAATTCATGCAAACCGTAGGTTGGCAGATGCACATCTAAACTGGGGATAAGGATGTAATATAAGATAAAGCTTTCAATTCCTAACAATGAATGAAATTATCAAGGTCTAAAAAAAGAATTATATTACCTAGGAAGATTGGATTTGCAGATGCACTTATTTATCAGTAGATGCACTTATTATTCAAGCACATATACTACAGTGTTCAGGAAAGAGTGGCTTTAAGTATTTTCTATGAGACAGATGTATTAGTTTGCAAGAGGTTTTAGACTGGTAGTAATTTTTTCTAAAAACATAACTTCAGAAATACTTAATTGTACTTATTCATTTACTAGAATAAATGATATACTAGTTACGGGAATGTAGCAAGAGTCAGGTAGCTCTCAATTCCATTCTCTGAAAGTCAGAAAAAGACACGGAAATATTGGTGTTAGCTAATTAATTGCTTTACCGTGACCCACGTAACAACAGGTTTGGTGTCATTGGTTGTAAAACTATAGACCCATAAACTGTGAATCATAAAGAGAACAGAAGGCATATTTGGGACTCAACCCATGTGTCTGACTTTGCATTACCTTTGAGCTTCTAATAAAGTTTGTATCTTTAAATAAACTAATTACATAGACATTCTTATCATATAATTGTGATGATAATATTTTCAGCTGTAAACATATTATTGGAAAAATTTAAGGCCAGAGTTTTAGATTATTGAAAAAAATTAGTGTTTATGCATATATATGGATTTCTCATCAACATAAGAATATATTCTGTTATGGGTGTACAAAGAACTGGTTAAAAGTATTTTCTTAAATCTTCAGTAATGAATAGTGATGATAGTTTAATATTATCTTAAAGGAGTAATATTAGATGTACATAATAGATCTAATATTTTCTTTGTAGGTCAGGAGTAGGTGTAGGAGACTAAATGAAATAATAGCGTGAAATGATTATATAAACATTCTCAGGTATATCTACCACTCAGGGTATGAATCTCTCTGAACTTCAGTGCTCTTACCTCAGAAATGAAGATATCTCAGGCGTCCATTGTCCCCACTAGATCTACTTTCCAACATTGTTTGCTCCGCTCTCAGCTCCTGGAAGTGGACCTGTAGCATCAGTGAGTTAGATTTCAGTGAGTTTCATAGTCATTTTGGTGAGAAAAGTGATTGCCTTGGAAGGAGATGAGAGGGAGAGAAGAGCCTGAGGTCAGGCATATATTCTCTCTCTCTTTCTCTCTCTCTCTTTTTTTTTCTGAGATGGGGTTTCTCTCTTGTCACCCAGGCTGGAGTGCAGTGGCGCGATCTTGGCTTACTGCAACCTCCGCCTCCCAGGTTCAAGTGATTCTTCTGCCTCAGCCTCCCGAGTAGCTGGGATTACAGGCACCCACCACCACGCCCAGCTAATTTTTTAAATTTTTAGTGGAGATAGGGTTTCGCCATGTTGGGCAGGCTGGTCTCAAACTCCTGACTTCAGGTGATCCGCCCACCTCAGACTCCCAAAGTGTTGGGATTACAGGAGTGAGCCACCGCGCCTGGCTTTTTTTTTTTTTTTTTTTTTTTGAGAAAGAGTTTCGCTCTTGTTGCCCAGGCTGGAGTGCAATGGTGCGATTTCAGCTTACTGCAACCTCTGCCTCCCAGGTTCAAATGATTCTCCTGTCTCAGCCTCCTAAGTAGCTGGGATTACAGGCATGCACCACCACGCTCAGCTAATTTTGTATTTTTAGTAGAGATGGCGTTTCACCATGTTGGTCAGACCAGTCTCGAACTCTTGACCTCAGATGATCCGCCCGCCTCAGCCTCCCAAAGTGCTGGGATTACAGGCATGAGCACCGCACCCTGCCCATTAATTCTCTTGAGTTCCTTCCTGTGAGGGTTCCTTGTCCTGGCTAAGTCCTCAACAAAACCTTTGCTCTTCCAAAAGAAACTGTCTCTGGGACTCTGTGACTTTCTTTCTGAACCGTCTCCATAGTCTTGTCTTTTGAGTCTTGGCTGTGGGAACACTCTGCCTGGCTTTTACACCAAAGTTCATGGTACCCCTACCTCTTGCCCACAATTCTCTCTCTCTAAATAAAACCTCCTCACATTGTCCCAATTTGAGTGTCCTCTGTGGCCTGTAAGATCCTGATTGATAACACGTTCACCAGGATTACAGAAAATTATTCTTTGTTTCTGTAGGTTTGAGAACCACTGTCATCAAAGTACAGCCTTCAGAAAGTCTGTAAAGGGGAACCATTATTATAGGTATTTCTTTGCATCTCACTAGAGCAATCTCTTTTTTATCCGACAGGTATTGGGGTACAAGTGGTATTTAGTTACATGAGTAAGTTATTTACTGGTGATTTGTGAAGTTTCGGTGCACCCATGACCCAGGTAGTATACACTGAATGCTATTTGTAATCTTTTATCTGTTACCCCTCTCTCACCCTTCCCCGCAAGTCCCCAAAGTCCATTGTATCATTCTTATGCCTTTGCATCCTCATAGCTTAGCTCCCACCTAGTGAAAACATACGATGTTTGGCTTTCCATACCTGAGTTACTTCACTTAGAATAATAGTCTCCAATCTCATCCAGGTCGAGGCAAATGCTGTTAATTCATTTCTTTTTATGGCTGAGTAGTATTCCATCATATAGACCATGTCTTTATGGCTCTTGGAAGGAGACGTCTTCTCTCAGTCACTCACTGAGGGGAGCGGTTGTGTGGAATCAGCACATAGTAATCCTACTGCCTCCCAGGAGCTCAGCTCTGAAAGTGTACTGGGTAGAAGAGGAAGTGAGTGCATCTCTCACAGTAAATGATTTTTATAAGATTTACTTATAAAACCATATATATATACACACACATATATATGAATATATATATACATATACATACATATATATGTGTGTGTATATATACATACACACACACATACACAGACACATACACACACACCACAGTTTATCCACTCGTTGATTGATGGGGCATTTGGGCATTTGGGTTGGTTCCGCGATTTTGCAATTGTGAATTGTGCTGCTATAAACATACGTGTGCAAGTGTCTTTTTCATATAATGGTATCTTTTCCTCTGGGTAGATACAGTAGTGGGATTGCTGGATCAAATGGTAGTTCTACTTTTAGTTCTTTAAGGAATCTCCACACAGTTTTCCATAGTGGCTGCACTACTTTACATTCCCACCAGCAGTGTAGAAGCATTCCCTGATTGCCGCATCCACGCCAACATCTACTTTTTTTTTGATTTTTTGATTTTGGCCATTCTTGCAGGAGAAAGGTGGTATCACATTGTGGTTTTATTTTGCATTTCCCTGATCATTAGTGATGTTGAGCATTTTTTCATATGTTTGTTGGCTATTTGTGTATCTTCTTTTGAGAATCGCCTGTTCATGTCCTTAGCCCACTTTTTGACGGAATTGTTTGTTTGTTTTTTTCTTACTGGAGCAACCTCTTTTTAATTTGACTTTAAATATTGATCAGAACAGACCTTAAAATGTTTCATCTGTGACACTTTAAGATAATCCGAGGAGCTTTCTATTCTATATAAAGAAGAAAATGAGTGAATAATTTACTAGGAAAAATTTTTATGAACTGACAACTAGGAACAGCTATGCTGGTATTTGTGGAAGCCTTTGTATGATAGCACAGGAAAATTGCTTGTTTCAGTAGTTACCTGCAGCATGCGGTTTCCATGCTTTCACCTCCTGTTCGGGTTGTTTAAAAACACAATTTCTACTTGAGACCCATCACTCAAAGTCAGCAGGGCGGTAGTTATTTTGCTACTCTTTGCGTGTCTTTGTGGAAATCTACTTTTCTAAAATAAACAAGTATATGTAGATCCTATTGTGTACAAGTTTTCCTGAAATCCCATGCAGCTTGGCATCTAAAATACTATCTACAGCTGGCACCTCTTCATGGCTCTTGGAAGGAGACGTCTTCTCTCAGTCACTCACTGAGGGGAGCGGTTGTGTGGAATCAGCACATAGTAATACTACTGCCTCCCGGGAGCTCAGCTCTGAAAGTATACTAGGTAGAAGAAGAAGTGAGTGCATCTCTCACAGTAAATGGTTTTTATAAGATTTTCTTATAAAACCATTGCTCAGAAGTGTAACTTAGCCTTTCCTTACAATTTTTATCACCAACTAAGTAATAATGCAAAACATAAAACAAAACAATAACAAAACAGTGTTTGGTTCATTTATTCATTCAACAAACTTTACTAAGCTAGGCAGTGTGTGTTTGATAATTAATAAAACTTGTATTAGTTGTCCACATAATGATTACAGTCAATGCAGGCAACAGCAACATGCAATTAAATAAACAATTAAAGTCAAAGAATAGAGCTTTTAGAGGCATATAGCAGTGACATCTAACTCAAAATGAGATTGTGCACCAAATGAAGTGGTGCAAAGAAGAGATCCTGAAGATGGATCTAATGTGATCTAGTAAGCTGGCATATCTTTGATTCTGTCATTTAGTGAGAGTTGCTGATACATTTTTAAGTGATTTGACCAAACATCAAGCTCTCAAAACACAATTCAAATATGTAATGTTATTAGTATGGGAAGGATAGATGTGGATAAATTTAAATAGCCCCTGGAGTTAGAAAGGAGACAGAGTATTTATATGTAGGGGTGGGAGCAAACTGAAGTAACATTTTGTACAGATCCAAAATGTAGATCAGATTAAAAAAATGTATAAATTATACTCAGGCTGTTTCTTCAATGGAATGTTGATTTTTAAATCTCTTAAGGTTTATGTAATACAGCCTCTGCTACAAGTAGATACTCTGTCATGTAGCACCATGTTTTACCTTTAAATGATTAGTATGTTAAAGATTTATTAAATTAAAAATGAACGTTCTTTTTTTGCAGAAGCATCTCTGGTTTCAAAAAACACAGAAACAAAATGAATTTTTCATGTGATAACCATATAATAATATTAGCATAGACAATACTAATTAGTTTTCTCCTGGCACAAGAAGAAATTTTTAGTGTTATCACCAGTAAAAAGTGATGCAAATCCACTATAAATTTGATAAGTATTTGACATTTCTCCTATGTTCCAGTTTGTGCAACTGATAAAACACTTAGCATATGTTATCTAATTCAATAAATAAGCATCTAAAATGCCATCAGCAATATACTAAATGCTAAGAATATAAAGATGAATAAAAACTTGGTCTCCATTTTTCAAGAGCTCAGATTTTTATCAGTAAAAGCACTACAAAAAGATTATGAAGTCAGTTGGGGGCCCATGTAAAATGGTTACAGAGTAGTAATCATCATTGCCTAGCACTTTACAGAAATTAAAACTCTTGTATTTTTAGTAGAGACAGGGTTTCACCATGTTAGTCAGGCTGGTCTCAAACTCCTGACCTCAGATAATCCACCTGCCTGGGCATCCCAAAGTGCTGGGATTACAGGTGTGAGCCACCACCACTGTTGGTGGGCGCCTGTAATCCCAGCTGCTCAGCAGGCTGAGGCAGGAGAATTGCTTGAACCCGGGAGGAGGAGGTTGCAGTGAGCCGAGATCACACCATTGCACTCCAGCCTGGGTGACAGTGAGACTGCGTCTTTAAAAAAAAAAAAAAAAAAAAGTTAAAACTCTTTTCCAATACGTTATCTCATTGGATACTTTCAACACCTGTGAGAAATAACCATAATTTTAATCATTCCTATATTAAACATCAGAAACTTAAAATTGAGCAAAGACAGGACTTTTTTTCTAAGGCACAGAAAAATTGTGCCGAATGTCAGTGTTGAGCGCAAGCAAAAACTGTGAAAAAGTGGAGAACCTGAGTAAAAGGTAAAGTGTTTAGTTGGGTGGGAGCTGAAATACGGAAATTAAGAAGGGAAGGCAAACTACAAATAGTGAAAGGATCACACCTATAAGTGTAAGGGAAGATTGAGATTGGCTAACTGCAAGGAGTTTTTAAATTTAAGGACAGTAAATTGTGTAGAAGATTGCCACGGGCCACAAACAAATGTTTCTGCAATAACAACAACACAACCACAACAACAAAACCGCAATAGCAATTGTAAAGTACATTCAGGAAAAAAAAAAAAAAGTATGTCTTGGAGAGAGAGAACAAAGTAATAAGAATACATTTGTATGAAGATAAACATTCCATACTAACTTTTAAAAATGCAATTTTGTTTTCCAAATGGCTGAAGACCAGGAAGCGTACTTTAACATTTACAGCAGAGACTGTCCAAGTTCAGGGTTCCAAGCATGAAATGAAAAGGGGATATTGAGTTGTTTGTATCTGGTTCAATAAGTAAAAATATGTTTCCTGAGGTTTTAGAACTGAGGTTTTAGAAGAAGGTGGAGACAAGAGGGGTAAAAGAAGGGATTCAATGGGAAACTTCAAAGTATTAATTAACTCATCCAACTATGTAGAGATCTCAGCTTAATGTATGAAAATTCAATGTCAAACTTAGTTTAAAAGGCAGAGTACGGAACGAGTGCTTGGCAAGCCAGGAATCAACGCACTTTTGTCAGCTAGAATGGTTTGGCTCCAAGGGAGTGTGAGCAGTGAAGAGCCTTTCAAGTGGAGGAATAGGAGGAGAATCTCCTTCACCCTCCTCACTGTAAGCATTGTAAGGCACATGGAAATACAGGAATGTTTGAAAGCCACTGGATCCGATTTGGAAGCAATATCATCATAAGTGTGACTCAGAGATGATAATGTATAGGATCTGAACTGGATACTCCTTAAAGGACACATGGAAAGAAAATGACGTAAAGATGTGATGATGCCTTTCCACATGTAGTCATGAAGGTGATATCAGAGGTAGCCTTTTCTGGTTCTGAGCAAACTTTGGCAGGATTAAAATGGCCTGAGAGGAAACCACAAACTAGGATATTAGAATTAATTTTATAAGAATGCAGGTGTAAACACATCCATCCCTTATTTAGATCAACATAATGCATAGCAGAAAAATGAAAGGTCAGTGAAATTTATGCATGAGAAAAGCATAAAGCTGCAAAAGTATTTCATCTCTCTACAGTAATTCAGCCAAAATATTCAAAATATGAAATAATTAGCTTCTCATAAATCTTGACCTATAAAAGAAAGAAGCAGCAGAACTTGACTATTGACTGTAGAGAAGGTAAGGTTAAGAAGAGTTAAATAGTTAAATAGTAATACTTTTTTAATAAAAATAATTGATCCTGGGAAAAATCTGATAGTTTATGGTTAATACATATAGGTTTTGGAGGTGATAGTTGGATAGTGAGAACTGATGTTGAGAGCCACAGGCTGTTTTCAGGGAATCATCAAGTAACAACAGGTGATTGAGGGAGCCCTTACTGACCTGATGAATGAGTGGGGAGGGAAGAAAGAGGGTTCAGCATAAAAACTGAGTCATGGGGCCTTTGAATAGGGAGAGACCCTAAGGTTTATGGCCTCCATCTCCTGTCCACACTGAAAATTTGTGCTTAGGCCCTTCTAAACATAGGCAGTTTACTCAAACAAAACAAATACAAAAACAAACAAACAAAAAAACAGAAAAAAAAAAACCTCCTGTTTTAATCCTAGCCTGAAATCTGCTTTCAACAGACTGCCAGCCATTGACTTTAGTTCTGCCATCAAGAGTCATATCTTTTCCAATTCCAGTTCCACATACAGGTCTTTAAAATTTGAATTCAGTGATCATACCCCCTTTAAGAATTCAATTCAAGTTCAATATTCCCAGTTGCTTTAACCACTCCTCACACAGTGTCACATTAGATGTTCCACTCTTCTGGATTTCCTCCTCTGGGCACACTCTAATTAAGTTCCTTCTTAAAACATGGTGACCAGATTTAAGCATGATGCTCCAAATACATTCCTTTACACCAAGGGATGGAGGAAGACAGATGTTTCCTTTGTTCTGAATCCTGTCATTCCATTCATGCAGCCTCAGTTTGCAGGGGAGTTTTGGCAGCCCAGTCTCTCTGTTCACTCCTGTTAAACAGTCACCCCGGAAGTCCTGGGAGTTTCCACACATGATTTTGTTTACCCAGGTCTCCCTCATATCAGGATTTGGAGTCAATTATTTAGAAAGTAAAATGTGCAATTTGAATCTATCTTATTAAATTATATTTTTAATTCATCAGCAAATGAATCAGCAGAGAATTTGAACAAGACAGAAAGTAAAAACAATGTCACAAAGGCAAAGGAAGAACATTTCTGGGAGTATGTTGTAAAAATATGTTTCCCTTTTGTTAAACATATACATTCCATAAACATCCATAAGGGAGCCTTTGAAAGCTTTTTTTCCCCTCAAGTTTCAATAACTGCCACTTTCTTCCTTTCCTATAATTTACATAAAATTAAATTTCTGTTCTTAAAGGCATTGATGGATGTATTAGGCCGTTCTTGCATTGCTACAAAGAAATACCTGAGGCTGGGTAAAGAAAAAGGGTTTAATTGGCTCACTGTTCTGCAGGCTGTAGAGGAAGCATAGCTCCAGCATTGGCTTGTGGGGAGGCCTCAGGAAGCTTACAATTAGGCAGAAGCTGGAGCAGGCACTTTACATGACGAATGCAGGAGCAAGAGAAAGAGTTGCGGGGAAGGTGCCACACGCTTTTAAACAAGCAGATCTTGGGAGAACTCACTCACTATCATAAAGAGAGCAGCAAGCCAGGAGAGATCTGCCCCCGTGATCCAAACACCTCCCACCAGGCTGGCCCTCCAGCATTGCAGATTGCAATTCAACGTGAGATTTGGGTGGGGACAAATACCCAAATTACGTCAATGGGTGTATCTCCCTTTCTTTATACTTCTTAGCTATCGGCTGATAAAGCTCAAGAGGCAGACTTCTGGCTGTACCACCTCCTAGTTGTCTGTTTGGGGCAAATCTTAAACTTTTTCTAAACATAATTTTCTTACCTATAAAATAGGTACAATAATAAAATCTTCCTCATGAGGATGCTGTGACAGCCGTGCAGGATACTTTATGTGAAGTTTCAGGAAAATTGCCAGATATAGAAATACCAGTAAATGTTAGCAGTTTTTTGTTCGTTTGTTTGTTTGAGACAGGTTCTTGCTCCATCACCCAGGCTGGAGTGCAGTGGCAGGATCACAGCTAACTGAAGCTTCAACCTCCTGGGCACAAGCAATCTTCCCGCCTCAGTCTCCCAAGCAGCTGGGACTATAGGCATGAGCCACCATGCCTGGCTAATTTTTTAGATTTTTTTGTACAGATAGGGTCCTCCTACATTGCCCAGGCTGGTCTTAAATTCCTGGCCTCAAGGGATCCTCCTGCCTGGGCCTCCCAAAGTTTTGGGATTGCAGACATGAGCCAACATGTCCGGCCAATTTTCAGTATTTTTATTAAGCCACCACTAAAACTGGTATTAATTTATATTGCAGCATTTGCATCAAAGCACATTTCATGTGTATTTTAAGTATGCATTTACATTTTTGTACATCCTAAAATCTGTCATGTTCTTAAGGCAATTGTTTCCTACTCAACTTTGTATTCATAAGATCTATCATGATTCCTAGCACACAGTAGGTATTCAATACATGCTTGTGAAATTAATGTAATAGATGAATTAATAAGTGTGGATATGGTGCAGTTTGAGAGTTCATCAGTCAGGCTATACTCTTGTTTAGTGATAGTGTTCACCGCGTTGTCATGCTGGTATAAATCCGTGACCTGTTTTATGTGTTAAGAATGATATTATTACTGAAAGCTTCCCATATGCCAGAAACAGCTTGTGTACAATTTTTCCTTTACTTCTCACTGCCACACTTTGAGATAGGGTCAATGACTAATACCTTTTCACAGATGAGGAAACCAAGGTACCTAGACATTAAAAAAATTTACGCAAGAAAACTTACCCAGCTGATGAGAGATGGAGCAAGACTAGAACCTAGCCTGTCTGACTCCATAGCTGAGACAATTCATCATTGCCCTCTATTGCCTCTGCCTCTGCCAAATCAATGTGTCTAATGATAGTAATGATTTAAAAAATGCTCCAGATTTAGCTCAGTTTGTGCATTTGTTTTGTTCTCTCCCAACTGCTTTCAAAAGCTACAGCTGTTGGCCATGCCACGTCCTCTTTCCCTCTTGCTGCTGAAGCCAGCAAGTTGTACAGTTGACTTGAGAGAAAAACAAGGTCAACTTTCACTTTAGGGTGATTTTAGGACACTTTAGGACTATGATATCACCATTTGGCTCTTAGGCCAGGTGCATAAAAGTAAACCTGCTCTGACAGCCTAGCTTGGTCATTTCCTAACTAACCTCAGAGATATTATTCAGCTTATCCAAACCTCAGTTGCCTTATCTTTGTGTGGGGAACATAATACTTTTCTATATTGTTATAAAGAATAAACGAAATAAATGGCAATCATTAGATGGCATTCATTAAATGGCAATCATTAAAAAGTCAGGAAACAACAGGTGCTGGAGAGGATGTGGAGAAATAGGAACACTTTTACACTGTTGGTGGGACTGTAAACTAGTCCAACCATTGTGGAAGTCAGTGTGGTGATTCCTCAGGGATCTAGAACTAGAAATACCATTTGACCCAGCCATCCCATTACTGGGTATATACCCAAAGGACTATAAATCATGCTGCTATAAAGAAACATGCACACGTATGTTTATTGCAGCACTCTTCACAATAGCAAAGACTTGGAACCAACCCAAATGTCCAACAATGATAGACTGGATTAAGAAAATGTGGCACATATACACCATGGAATACTATGCAGCTATAAAAAATGATGAGTTCATGTCCTTTGTAGGGACATGGATGGAACTGGAAATCATCATTCTCAGTAAACTATCGCAAGAACAAAAAACCAAACACCGCATATTCTCACTCATAGGTGGGAATTGAACAATGAGAACACATGGACACAGGAAGGGGAACATCACACTCTGGGGACTGTTGTGGGGTGGGGGGAGGGGGGAGGGATAGCATTGGGAGATATACCTAATGCTAAATGACGAGTTAGTGGGTGCAGCGCACCAGCATGGGACATTTATACATATGTAACTAACGTGCACATTGTGCACATGTACCCTAAAACTTAAAGTATAATAAAAAAAAGGAATAAATGAAATAAAATGTGAAAGCATCTAAAATGTTGTTTAGCTTAGAGTATAGCTTTGTGTTTCTGATCTCAGTGAAATTCACAGATCATTGGGAGACATAGGCATTTACATCTATAACTGTAGTATGATGTGATCTCTAAGACACATGTGCATAATATAGAGATATCAGGGAAGAAAGAGCCCTCCTGACTCGGAAGAGAGGAAGGAGGAACCATAAGAGCTGAGATTTAGGGCTGTTTTTTAAAGAAGGGTTTCAGCTCCTTCATAGCATGGCTAATTTAATAGTGATCCATTCCCAGAGACTCCGTAAGAACAAAAAAGAGCTATTTTCTCCACTTTCCATCCCCACTACCTAGCACTGAAGCTTTGCATATAATAGGTATTGCATATAATAGGAAGCCTTGCACATAATATAAATGGCTGCTGGATAAATTATGGAACTATAGAGAATGTAGTAACCAAAGTTATATGCTGGTGTTAGGTAAGAACTGTATTTACCTCCATTTCACTAATAAACAATTTAGTCTCAGAGAGGTTTTAATTTGGCCAACATAGTTAATGTAGCCAGGAAAAGATAAAGGAACATATACTATCTGACTGTAAAATTGCTGAATGTAATTTCTTAGGATTTTGTCCTAAATTGGAAAGAAATCCCATAACAAAATCATATTCAAATTGATTTTGGAATCCAGTGGTGTTGCCTGTGGACTTCATTTCCCTAGCTGATTTATAAATTTCTTGAATCTGTTTAGAGCTGACACTAATATTTGTAAACCGTTGAGAAAAATGTGTAGCATGACATGCAGAATTGGAGCTCTGTAACACACCTATGCACATAAATACAAATACACATATTTAAATTGACACCGGATTACTGCTGCCGTATATCAGTCTTCTTAAATCCATTGGAAATATCAAGAGAAATGATTGAAGTAACTGTTCTTCTCACCTTCATAAAAAAGTACAATTTCTAGCTCAATTTCTGGAGCATAGAGACAATTAATGTTTGATGAATAGAAGCATAACAGGCTGACTTAACTAACTAATAGTTTAAAATACTTGAAGTTGATCATTTAAGGGGGAAATCTATCTGCAGCAGGATCAAAAACACAAAATGATCTTTACAATATAGTTGATTGTACACTTATACAAAATAGTGACACTCATTTTATTTTTTTATTATTATTATACTTTACGTTTTAAGGTACATGTGCACAATGTGCAGGTCTGTTACATATGTATACATGTGCCATGTTGGTGTGCTGCACCCATTAACTCATCATTTAGCATTAGGTATATCTCCCAATGCTATCCCTCCCCCCTCCCCCCACCCCACAACAGTCCCCGGTGTGTGATGTTCCCCTTCTTGTGTCCATGTGTTCTCACTGTTCAATTCCCACCCATGAGTGAGAACATGCGGACACTCATTATTTTTAAATGATAAGGAAATCAAAGCCTAAAAACACATGCTGTTGTTAAAAATAAGAGATCTTTGTAGAATAATACTTGGTTTTAGAAAAATTATTCAAAATACAGGAATAGAATTAGGACAAGAATAAGAAATCAGTCCTTGAAATTATTTTATCAGAATTTTAGCTTATTTAACCCATGGCAAAGTAATTACAAGATTATCCCATAATAACTTGAGGGCTAGCCATATATTAGCTTTAAACAAAGACATTAGTCTTTTCTGCACTGTTTTTGAGCTTGTTTATTCTGAGTATGATTTATAACTCTGAAGTATGATTTATGATGTGTATCAAGATAGTTTCACATTTGCTAGTACTATCTTTGCTTCAGTTCATATTTCTGATGAGAAAATTGAAAGTAATCTATCAAACTGGAGTATGATCAAGGTAAAATATGTCAGACTCTGAATGAAAAACACAATACAGTCAACTAGCTTCTAAAAACACATGGCCAATATACTGCTTACCTTAGTAGTACTTTGTTTCATCTTCTTAATGACATTGAGCTTCTTAAAGGAATTGTAAATTATTCATGTTACCTTGCTTGTGCATGGCAAGGTACACTGTACTCATTTAATCTTCTTTAAATAAAACAAGTATGAAATGTAAAAAAAACCCTCTTTTCAAATGTGATAGATAATAAAGATCTATCCTGAAATTTTACACTGCATACAATTTAAACATTATTTTTTAATGGGGAAATAATCACATATGGTAGAGATTTTATACAGAATTTTAAAATGTGGCATTAAAAAAACTTGTTCCATGGAAAACTGCTTTCAGAGATTTTTAATAAGTGTTTCTCTCACATAGGAACCTAAGCTTCTCAGAGCTTTTAATAGGCTTCTAACAGGCTAATATATCAAGAAGGGATATAGTTCACAGTGTTTTCCACAAATATTTCACCCCAGAATTTCTTTTCTCGTTGAACATGTTTTAGAAAAGCCTGCTGTAAATGATGCTGCAAATCTCACAATGGCTAATTTAGCTTTTACTGATATATTACCTACATTCTTAATCAGGGACTTTTTTTCACATAGCATTTATATAACTCCTGAAACAACTCCCTGAATTTATGTTTTACATTGAACTTATCTCAAAAAAATAGAGACATATTGTATTGTTTGTGCCAGGACAAGATTTCGTTTTTTGCACATTAAATATGGAAACTCTCTAATAATGCATAACAGATCAGACAAATGGTCCACTTACCTCAATATTTTAAAAATTTTTCACTACTAATGGTATAGGAAAGCGGTCCCTATCCAGACCCCAAGAGAAGGTTCTTGGATCTTGCGCAAGAAAGAACTCGGCAAGTCCACAGTGCAAAGTAAAAACAAGTTTATTAAGAAAGTAAAGTAGCCAAAGTGTAGCTACTCCGTAGACAGAGTAGGAGTTCCTGAAAGTAAGAGGAGGGACGGGTCCACCCTAGATACGATACTTGTGTATATGGGGAGATGTGCTCTGCTTCAAGGGTTTGTGATAGAGGATTAATTTTCTTAATTACTATATTTTGCAAGAATCAGTATTATTATTTTTAAAGCAAAATTAGAAATGCCTTTGTTCTCATGTCTGTAACCCCAGCACTTTGGGAGGCCGAGGCGGGCAGATCACGAGGTCAGGAGATCGATACCATCCTGGCCAACATGGTGAAATCCTGTCTGTACTAAAAATACAAAAATTAGCTGGGGGTGGTGGCACGTGCCTGTAGTCCCAACTACTCCAGAGGCTGAGGCAGGAGAATCACTTGAACCTGGGAGGCGGAGGCTGCAGTGAGCCGAGATTGCGCCACTGCACTCCAGCCTGGCGATAGAGCGAGACTCCGTCAAAAAAAAAAAAAAAAAAAAAAAGAAATGTTTTGTTCTGCAGGTATCTGGATATCTGGACACTCTCAAGTCTGAGTCTATTTAGTAAACATTATTAATTTGTTCCCTTAACAGTAAACATCTACAGGCTAGGAATGCCCTTCTGGAAATGCAGCCCAGCAACTCCTAGCCTCATTTTCCTAGCCCTGACTCAAAATGGAGTCGCTCTGGTTCGAACGCCTCTGACACTAATATATATTATATATTATACTATATTACATATTATAGATTTTATATATTATATCATATATGTTTATAATATGCACATATATATACATTTATGCTGTTAAGGAAAACAAAACAAATATTTTATATATGTGTATGCATAAAATGACATACAATCCAGTTGATAGCCATTAAGTATGTTATGTATTATGATGATAATTATAGGCCTTCTGCAATTTATTTATATTTTCAATTGTAAAACATTTTTTAAAATCAGATTTCAAGTAATTATCATATACTGACACACACACACAACATGTTAAAATAACATCTCAAACCAATATATAAATTTAGGATTTGGAAACATCCAGAAAGTAAAATTTAAAAGTTCTGTTAATTTTACATTTTGGTAAGATTTGTTTTTTAAATTTAGTCCTTAACATAATGCAAATTTAATCTGCAAGATAGAATACACAGATAGATAGATCGATATTTGACATACAATTTCAAATGAAATTGTTTTATGCCCCTTTGAGGAAACATGTCAGGTGATTTTATTTAAGGAGCTACACCCAGGCTCCCTCATTCCTAGGAAGGAAAAAGACAAGAAACTCACAAGGTCTGCTAAAGGCCAAAGACTATTTAGGCCAAAAGGAATAATGCAACCAAAAGATTGCCAGAAGCAAAGAAAACACAGCGAAAAAAGAAATCAGCAAGTTATTTCAAAAGGGAGGAGAAAAATGTAAGTCAGGTCATTAAAGATTTAATTGACTAGTACAAAGTCTACGAGAACAAAGCCATCAAATGAACATTTACAATGAGCCCATTGAGATTTCACCGAGGCCATTAACATGTCTTCCTAATTACAATAGGCAGCTCTCAATAGGCTGTTAGTAAACCCTGCATTTTGGAGAAACATATTTGGACAATGGCTTGAGAGTGATTAGAAGGATCACTGGATAAGAAAGTTCATATTACTTACTTGTGAAACCATGGTACTTGAAGTCTGTTTCAGAAGTGAAAGCCCAGTTGTAGATACTTATGAACTGTATCTTTCCTTAAAACGTAGAGCTCTTATTTAATAATAAACTAGAGTTACATTTCTATATTCTATGAAGAATTTGTTATGCATAAATAATATTAAATAATTTTTGACATTTAAAAGTTTTAGGCATGCAAAAGAGTTGACAATTTAGAGTTGACCTTTTACCCCTCATCTACACTTTCAAGGAGAACTAAACAACTACCTCTGAATTTTAGGCAGCTCCAAACAGCATAAGTAATCAAAAGAACGTCTTAGATAACTTTGGCTAATGTTGGAGATTATCGTTATTATAAAAAACAAAAGTGGGCCCGGCGCGGTGGCTCACGCCTGTAATCCCAGCACTTTGGGAGGCCTAGGCGGGTGGATCACGAGGTCAGGAGATCGAGACCATCCTGGCTAACACGGCGAAACCCCGTCTCTACTAAAAAATACAAAAAATTAGCCGGGCGTGGTGGTGGGTGCCTGTAGTCCCAGCTACTCAGGAGGCTGAGGCAGGAGAATGGTGTGAACCCAGGGGGCAGAGCTTGCAGTGAGCCGAGACCGCGCCACTGCCCTCTAGCCTGGGTGACAGAGCGAGACTCCGTCTCAACAAAACAAAACAAAGCAAAAAAAATTGAATTTTGAAGTTTGAGATATTTGGAGGATGTATATTGATGGAATTCTCTAAGTGGTGATGGTAACCCATTATACTTTAGGCTCAGACAGCAAAACCTTCCACAGCTGGTGATTTAATCAGGGACTGGTGGATTATATAAGGGTTAATGGAACCGTTTTTTTAAGGACTAAAACCTGTGTTTATTTCTTTTCTTTTTTTTTAATTATACTTTAAGTTTTAGGGTACATGTGCACAATGTGCAGGTTAGTTACATATGTATACATGTGCCATGCTGGTGTGCTGAACCCACTAACTCGTCATCTAGCATTAGGTATATCTCCCGATGCTATCCCTCCCCCGACCCCCACCCCACAACAGTTCCCAGAGTGCGATATTCCCCTTCCTGTGTCCATGTGATCTCATTGTTCAATTCCCACCTATGAGTGAGAATATGCGGTGTTTGGTTTTTTGTTCTTGCGATAGTTTACTGAGAATGATGATTTCCAATTTCATCCACGTCCCTACAAAGGACATGAACTCATCATTTTTTATGGCTGCATAGTATTCCATGGTGTATATGTGCCACATTTTCTTAATCCAGTCTATCATTGTTGGACATTTGGGTTGGTTCCAAGTCTTTGCTATTGTGAATAATGCCGCAATAAACATACGTGTGCATGTGTCTTTATAGCAGCATGATTTATAGTCCTTTGAGTATATACCCAGTAATGGGATGGCTGGGTCAAATGGTATTTCCAGTTCTAGATCCCCGAGGAATTGCCACACTGACTTCCACAATGGTTGAACTGGTTTACAGTCCCACCAACAGTGTAGAAGTGTTCCTATTTCTCCACATCCTCTCCAGCACCTGTTGTTTCCTGACTTTTTAATGATTGCCATTCTAACTGGTGTGAGATGGTATCTCATTGTAGTTTTGATTTGCATTTCTCTGATGGCCAGTGATGATGAGCATTTTTTCATGTGTTTTTTGGCTGCATAGATGTCTTCTTTTGAGAAGTGTCTGTTCATGTCCTTCGCCCACTTTTTGATGGGGTTGTTTGTTTTTTTCTTGTAAATTTGTTGGAGTTCATTGTAGATTCTGGATATTAGCCCTTTGTCAGATGAGTAGGTTGCGAAAATTTTCTCCCATTTTGTAAAACCTGTGTTCATTTCTAAACTCTGAAGAAATTGCTGTATCTGCCAGTCAATTGCTGCTGTTCATTATTAATGTTATTGGTAGTATTACTTTGTATGCCCTTACTTGCGAAAAAGGTTTTAGTCCATTTTCTTCCATTTGCTTATCAGATGTTAAAGATGAAGGGAAAGTTATTCCGAGAATGATTCCAATTGTTCATCCTGTTCTTTATAAACGCTTTTTGGAAATCTCACTTAGTAGAAAAAAATAAGTCTCAAGATTTAGTTCACATTCCAAATTCTTATAAAAGCTACTGTGGATTATTAACCAATTTATTGTGTCCCATCATATTAGAATATTTTCAAATATTATTTCTAATCCTTAAAATAAGTCTCACTTCTAGGAAATATGTTTATTTTTATTTTGTGAAAGAAAATTGAAGGATTACAGTATTGAAATAACTTGCCACAATTATACAGTATTTAGCATGTCAGAGCCATAATTTTAGAAACAAATTACTATCCATTTATTGGGTGCTTATTATGTGCCAGATACTGCTCAAAGCCTTGTGCATGTATTGTCTCATTTCATTCTCAAAATAATCCTATGAGGCATTGGATCAATGAAGTATCATGGATTCCATTTTTAATTAAGGAAGCCGAGGCTCAGACGATTGAAGTGACAGGCCAAAGGACACAAGACTCTTAAGTGAGGGCGCTGAGATTTGCATTCACATCAATCTAAACCCAGCTCTGTTCTCCCCCTTCATCATAAACGGGTTCTGAGGAGGAATCTGTGGATTGACTGCCCGGGGATCATTCCGGGTAGTCCTTACTTTCTCAACGTGTCTCTACTTCGTACATCTCTCCCCACTCTTTAATTGTGTCTCTTCTCATATAAAACATGAAAATGAGAAAAACGCTCTTTAAAGATTTAGCAATGCCCTGAAGTATATGCTAGAGCAGGGTATGCTATCATATATAAATAGAGAAAAATTCTGTTATAAAAAGGGCAAGATTAAAAAATAATGGACCATAAAGTCAAACCAGAGTCTCATAATAATTTTCCCAGAGTTTCCTAATTGTGATACTTTAATGAAATGTATTGGGGAAAAATGACCTGTAGCAGCATACCCGTAACTTTTATACTATCCCATGAAAACACATGATACATTTGGAACCTTTCCCCTAACTTTAAGATACACTTGCAGTTCTAAGATTCTTCTCATAAGGTATACAGTCGTCTTCTAATTTACATGTAGACCTGTGACCTAGAATATTCTGATGTGAGCCAACAGCTGAAATCCTTGTAAGACATTCTAGAGCATTTTAGGACAGTGGGATTGCGTTGAATAACCAGTTACTGCAACAGAACACCAAGGCAGGGGACAATCGGTCTTTGCTGCCAATTACACTTGGACATACAGCAGCAGGAGGTAATCCTGAGTCCTTGACTTAATTTCATCTGGCCCTGGAGGCAAGTGACAGGAAGTGACAAGCCAATTATACATCCAGTCACAAAGCACAATGTGACTTTAACTTTAGAAAAACTCCTAGAAGGTCACATGTTGTAGATTTCAATGTTGTTAATGATTTACCGGTTTCTCCCCCATATGAAACATTAATTTTGTTTCTTTGTGAGGGAAACACACCATGAGGTGTGTCCTTGTCTTTTTCTGCGTGTAAATCCATCTTTCCTTTTCTATATTTTTTTCCTGTTTTGTTAGGTTTTTCTCTCTGACTCTGTCTTACCCGTTTGGTTGTTTTTCCTCCACATGTCTAAGTCTTTCTGTTGTCAGTTGCCTGCTTCCTTTAGCCATAATATAAAATAAAATTTTAAACAAATCACTCTGGATAGTTTTTAGGCTTTGTTTTTAACATGAAAATATGAATAAAATTGGTTTTACTTCTGTAGCTTTCTTATTGTGGGTCAGATGGCATTAAAACAAAGACTGAAGCAGGAGTCCACAGTCTCTGCCTTTCTGTGAACTGCTTTAAATCAACTATGATGATCTAAAAGTTAGAAATTTTCTTGCTTTGAATTTGTTTTAATAAAATTTGTCTTCTATTTTCAATTGAATTTGCTGTCTGAATGTTGCTTTAAGGATTTTAAAAAATGTTTTACATACACAGATATAAATTCTCTCATAGGTTGAAACCCATTCTAAAATATCCTGTTTGACACTTAGCCCATCTGCTTAAATATGTATTGATCATTAACGCAGCAGATATTTGAGACAATAAATTCACTACAGACTTCAGTTAAGTTCTCCCCCATCACCATTATTATGAACAGTTCTGCGTTTCAGTCAATCTTGTAGTAAAATTTCCCTTGAAAGGAAATTAATTTCTGGTGACCTAATCCTGTGTTTTCTTTTTGTCTGATATTCATTTGATTAAAAAAAATGTTTCTCTGAGCACATTGTTATCGGTTATTTATTCTTTTGCAAAGCAGCATTTCTCACGCAGCTGCTAAGTCCCTGTTGGCTTTAGATTGCTGTCTAAAATGAATTATATCTATTGTATTTACTTGATCACTGGGGATGGTACAGATTTATCTTATAAGAACTGTCCTCAGAGAGACCTGCTAAGCTTCTCAGGCTAATGGGGCTGTAGCAAGGCCTCATTATTGCTGCACGTACATCTGTAATTACATTCACCTCCTAACTCAGTATGAAAGGCAATCATCAAATGTAAACAGTGGTTGCCTTCGATGGACCTATTATAGATGATTTTCTGTTCTTTATGGTTATTATTTTTACAGTGAACAAAGGAACAGAAACAGCTAAAACATAGCTATTTTTTTAAAAAGAGAGCAATGTGACCTAGATAAAGAGGAATTTAAAACAGCTAGTTGATTACACCCTAAAGGATGTGATTTGTCATAGACATGTTCCTCAAATATTTATAAAAGTTTAATAGTAGGCGTTTTCTAAATACTTTATTCCCTTCAGAATCTTCAAAATCTAGGTAACCTTTATTACTTTAAATATTTATTTACTTAGTAGCTTAAATAAACTAAGGCAGTATTTCAGAACTATTCAGTGGGACCAGGTTTCATAAATGATGCAAGCAAGTTATCTATTTCCATTTATTATAAATAAAAAGGATGGGTGGGCAGGGATCCTATTTACTAAATGGTTTCATTAAAGATGAAAACAATTTCACTTTTAAATCTATCATTAAATAGATAAATGTATACATATACAGTTATGTACATCCACATAAACAGAACGAAATAAGCAAATACTATGTAAGTAGGCTTGCAAGATTATGTGCTGAGCTATATAATATCGTGATAATCAAGATAAAATGGCACTTCCATATGCTGTTACTTATATAACTCTATAATATTGTCCCATGCACATTAACCTCTTACTGAGGCTTAGAGTTTTCTTGTTGGATAAATATTTTAAAGAGAAAATTAGAAACCCTGTTGGACTGGATTCATTCAGAACAGATTCTGATGAGACCCAGCTCTTTGAATTGGGTATTTATGGCTTGTTGAACATTTGTGGTGCAATGAAAAATCTGTAAATTGCAATTAACACAACAAAGCTGAAAAATGAAGAAAGTGGTGAGATTTCAGTATCTCTGTGGCTGAGCTGCTGTGTGTGTGGTGGGGGGATTCCTGGGATATTCTAATCCTAGCAACATATTTTCTTTCCATTCAGTTGTAACGATCATTCAGAGAAGTGACAAATATATCTACTAGACGTCTCTTTCCGTGGGTGAGGAGCAGCTCTTGTTTTAGAGAGGACTTAGCAAGGATGCTGTAATTTGCAGTGACTTGAAAAGCAGGGACTGGATGTCCTCCATGCATAAAGTAACCCATGTAGTAAGATAAATTACTTTAAAATCTGAGTTGATTCTTTCAGTTCAATGTCTGGAAACTTATTAATTGAATGCAGCCGTCTGCAGAGCTTGACTTGAGATCATATAGTTGACTTAAGCACAAGGAGTATCTTGCTGAAAAAACTGTAAACTCCAGTAAAGTGAATCCCAATCCATCACTGGACATTTGGCACTGTTTGCACCAATCATACAGATCATGGTCATCTGATGAATAGTTTTATGATAGGAGAGACTTCTCAATATTAACCATGATGCTTTCCACGCTTGACAACACAGAATGGTCATCTTGATGTAGTCCCAGGAATTTGTATGTGCTGGTTTTACAAAGTCAGATATATTCAGTATTCCCTTCATTGATTTGTCTTACCTTAGTGTCACCTGGATAAGACAAAGTCCCTTCATTAGAATACTTTACCAGATATTGGTGTATTCATGCCAAAGTCTTCCTTTCTCTCTCTCTGTCTACATACGTATGCACAAACACACACACACAAATGTATACGTGTTATATATACACACACTTTATATATGCACACATATATAATATATACACATACAACATATGTATTATGTTATAATATTATGCAACATCACGTATACAAACATATCAGCTACTTAATTTTGAAATAAGTAATAAACTTTGGCCTAAACGTGTTACAGTATCTAATGTTATAACATTATGCAACATCATATATACAAACATCACCTACTTAATTTTGAAATAAGTAATAAACTTTGGCCTAAATATGTTGCAATATCTAAATATGTTGCCTTTCTATTTCCTCTTCAAACATGCCCAGTTTCCATAATGTTTTCACCCTAGTTGTAAGAAGTAGAAGAAAATAAAAGAGTGACCAGTGATAAATTTTCTTGGTATTTTGATACCTCTATGCCTGGTCGACTTTCCCAGAGGCCGGCCATTAGTAGAAAGGCTCTCAGACCAAACTAAGTAGATCAAATTATCAAGACTATTAAATCAATTTAGATATATAATACAAAGTAACAGGAAGAAAACAAGAGGTGACACACTTAGGATAGGGTGACACAGCACAGGACAGCTTGCGATTAGGTACGGTAGACCCCTAGGCCAATGGTTGGAAATCTCATCCAGATCATTGTATACCTGGTAGTCCTGTCTGTATAACTTTGTATAATATTGATGTATTAATTCAGTGATACAAAACAGTAAACATTTTACTAGTAGATATATCATATGTTTGCATTGTGTATCCCTGTAACCATGGGTACACAAGTCAATGACAGAAGTCATCAGCTATTTTCAGGTTTACTAGTAATATCTATGTGCTGCTTTTTCATTAATGTTGTTTGTATAAGACAAGCAAAAGCAGGCCCCAAAGCTTCAAGAAAAATTTTTGAAGGGCATTTAATGTGGAAATATTCTAATCTACTATTTTTATCTCCAGTGAACTGGAAAGGCTTGCCTTTTTTTTTTTTTGAATTTTAATATGAAACACAGTGGTATAGATCCCAGATGTTCTGAAAGTACATCATTTGAGAACTAGTGATTTAGTCTGAAGAAAATAATAACAGGACAACTAAATAACTATTTTAAGGCTATAAGTGGACATTATATGGAGAATAGCATCTAGTGATGTTTAATTTACTGGAGTCGCTATTTTTACCCATTAAAGTTTGATTGGTGACTAATTCTTGGGGAGGAGGAGGTTGAAGAGCACTTTAACTGGATATCCTTTACTTGCGGGGATATTGATTTTCTCATTTTTGTGATTTCTAGTGTATTATGTTTACTTTAAAAGATTTTACAAACTATATAAAATGGTTTCAAAAAGTTTGTTTAATGCCAGAAAAATGATGAATTTATTTTTCTTTCTTTCAGCTTAAATTTGTGGCCCACTAGAAAAAAAAAAAAGGTATCAAACAGATGTGTGCATTGCTATTCCTTGCAGCCTCCACAAAAGCTGGTGTCCAGAGGGTGGAAATTCTGTTTCTATTTTGGTTGTGTCAGTTCCTTCTCTAAAAAGCTTCTAATTATTTCTCATCACTTGCCAGATAAAATTAAAACTTCTTAACACAATTTTTAAGACTCTCTTTCTTTTTTAATATATTAAAAATATTGGTAAGGAAGACATAACATAAAAGTTACCATCTAACCATTGTTAAATGTACTGTTCTTAGTGTTCAGTGTATTCACGTTGTTGTGCAACAGATCTCTATAACTTTTTCATCTTGCAAAACTGAGACCCTGTACCCACTGAACAACGACTCTGTATGTCCTCCCTCCAGCCCATGCAACCACCATTCCATTTCCTAAACTTCCTTGACCTGACTCCTCCTCTCCTGTTTGATTTTCTCTAACTCATTTCAAAACCTGCCTTCCGCCTTACCTCCATACACAATGTCTTTCTAGTTCCCATCATAGATCCCAGTTCAGATCTTCACTCACATCCTTCTCATTGCCTGGGGTGCTCTCCCATGACCCCTTGTGTGATTATTTTCTTTCTTTTTTTTAATTTAATTTTTAAAAATTATACTTTAAGTTCTAGGGTATATGTGCACAATGTGCAGGTTTGTTACATATGTATAACTCACCTTTCAGATACAGACTTAAAAGGCGTTCCTAGAGTGGGAGATTTACACCCAATATGTGCTCTCACATGACACCTTGTTATTTCCAACCATCACAAAAATTAACTTTTACTTTTTTTTTTTCTGATAGAATGTGAGCCTTTGAAACCAAAACCAATAGCTACATATAAAGGACGCCCAGTCTTGCTCATCATTTCATTCCTGGCACCATAGCACACACCAAATAAGTATTAATTGCCTGAATAACTGGGTCAATGCTCAAAATACCTAGATTTGAATCTTATTTTGTCAGTTACAAGTTGTGTGCCCTTGGGTACACAAAGATCTTAATAATGATGATGGCAATAAAAATATTTATTACAGCAATAATAGCAGTGCTAGTAGCAGCTATCACTGACATTTACATAGCACTTATTATGTAATGGGCATATTTAAATCCTTATATTAATTCATTTAATCCTCATAATAACTCTTTGCAGTAGGTACTATGATTATGTCCATTGTCAGATGTGTTAGGAGGACAGGGATATTAAGTGATTTGTCCAAGGTGACACAGTTCATAAGTAACAGAACCACTGTTGGAATCAGGTGCTTTGAATATGAAGTCCTGTTATGAAATATTGTTTGATGTGTTGGAACCCCACTTCCTTACTTATAATGAGTGATTTCATTTCAAAGATGGCTGATAGGCATTAAATGTTTCAATCTATGGCAAGCTGCTTAGCACAATGCCTAATTGGAATTACCATAATTCCTAATTGTAATTAAGGCTAGAATTAGCACCTAATCTGACAGGCACTAACAAAACTAGTCAGTCCTCTTGGACTAGGTGGAATATCGGTTTGGACCCATGAAAACCAGACTCATGTGCAAGAAATCAGAGACACAAGTGGACCCATTTCTTCTAAGATACAGGAATATCCTTAAAAGACAGGTGCATGTATTTTTCCCAATCCTGCTGTTTGCCATTTTTTTCCTTTTTTTTTTTTCTTTTTTTTTGTTTTTTTGAGACGGAGTCCTGCTCTGTCACTCAGGCTGGGGTGCAGTGGCGCGATCTCAGCACACTGCAAGCTCTGTCTCCTGCGTTCACGCCATTCTTCTGCCTCAGCCTCCCGAGTAGCTGGGACTACAGGCGCCTGCCACCATGCCCAGCTAATTTTTTGTATTATTAGTAGAAATGGGGTTTCACCGTGTTAGCCAGAATGGTCTCAATCTCTTGACCTCGTGATCTGCCCGCCTTGGCCTCCCAAAGTACTGGGATTACAAGCGTGATTTCAGCCACCGCGCCTGGCCGGTGTTTGCCATTTTTTCTTAACCCATTAACTCTTGGCTACAAGAGGACAGAAGTCTGTTAGTGAAAACTCAACAAATGACAGCCATTACTGTCATCATCTGTTGCTACCGTGGTACTTCATGCTTTGAATGAAGTAGATCTTCAGTAACTATTAGCTTCTTTCTTCTCTTTCGGCTCCCTTCATTACAGCAAGTCCGACTCAACTACTACTGCAAAAAATTAGATCAAAGACATGTTATAATGGCTGCCAAGGAAATGGGGTATAATTGATAGGAGCTATAGAAGAAGGAAGAGCACAAATTTCAGAGGAAAACACATCCTGTTACCGAATGCTAACACCTTGCTAGAATTATGACAACATGCATGGTATTTGAGTAACATTTAAAACTTTAAAGGTGTGGACATATCATTGATACCATGTTTGTTTCATAACCGATCTTGAGAGAAATCATAGGATATTACAATTCCCATTTTACAAAGAGCCTCAGTGACTTGCTGAAGGGAAGAATAGTTAGGGTCCACTTAAGAACTAGCAATTAGATTTCCAGATTACTTGTTCTGTGAAAATATAATTCATCATCTAACAAAGACCTTTTTGAGAGTGGAAGGGGGAAGTTCGGTTGAGTTAGAATAGCAGACATCCATCGAGACTTTCCAGGGCTCATCAGGAGGGGTGGTGCTTTCCTTCTACAGATGTTCCTCCTTGTGTTGTCTGTCCTTTCTCTTCTCTTTCACAATAAGCATCATGTTGATTTTAAAATCTTCTCCTTCTTTGATCCATGGAAGATGAATTATTTCTTCTCCTTAGGCGTCCAGAGTTCCCTTTGCTGTATGCATGTATACATGTGAAAATCAAACATATCCCTCTGAAAAAAAGGAGAAATCTACCTTGATGCAATAACTCTGTACATGTTTCACAAAATGTCCTGAGCTTGGACAGCAAAGGCTGGCATAACTCGCTAAGGTTTGCTTGAATTTTATGTTGATTGCATTCACTTTATATTCCTACCTTATCCATGAATGGCTGTATATTGGAATGAAAACTAATTTGGTATTTTGGTAGAATTACAGATTATTACTAGATAGATATTTCACACTGTTGAATGTTGAATGTGACAAAAAAGTTATCATAACCTGCTCTGGTTTCACGTACCCTGAAGAACAAGGTGCTGTCTTGATGGGCTCTTCATTCCCAGCAGGACACAGCTGGAGGGTGGGGGGAAAAACATTTGGTAAGAATAACAGATTCTCTGGGAAGAGATCAGCAATTTCAATTAACTAAGTCCCAGAAAAAAAAAAAAAAGCAAAGTAAATGCCATTTGAAGATAGCTAATTGAGGCTCCAAACAGAGAGGTTGGACAGAGACACTGAACAGTAAGGTAAGAACACAGTAAGGTAAGGGGAGAACACAGAGTGATGGCTGATGGATTCTGTGAATGTTGAAGACTGGAATTAGCACCAAACCTGACAGGTACTAACAAAACCAGTCTGTCTCTTGGATTAGGTGGAATGTGGGTCTGGACCCGAGAGAACCAGATGCATTTGCAAGAATTCAGAGACACAAGGCAGGGTGCGGTGGCTCACGCCTGTAATCCCAGCACTGTGGGAAGGCGAGGTGGGTGGATCCTGAGATCAGGAGATGGAGACCATCCTGGCTAACATGGTGAAACCCCGCCTCTACTAAAAATACTAAAAATTATCCGAGGGTGGTGGCATGCACCTGTAGTCCTAGCTACTCGGGAGGCTGAGGCAGGAGAATTGCTTGAACCCGGGAGGCGGAGGATCCAGTGAGCTGAGATCATGCCACTGCACTCCAGCCTGGGTGACAGAGCAAGACTATCTCAAAAAACAAAAACAAAAACAAAAGAAATCAGAGACACAAATGAACCCATTTCTACTAAGATACAGGGATATCCTTAAAAGACAGTGGGTGGTATTTCTCCTGACCCTGCTGTTTGCCATTTCTTCTTAACCCATTGACTCTTGGATACATGAGGACAGAAGTCTATTACAAAATCTACAAGCACCTTATACACCACTACCCTGAGATCTTGGTGGTTCCTGGCCAGGCAACTGGAATTGATTGTAGAGTTATCCTCACACTCTTTCAGCTTAGATCATCTAGCTTGGCTTCAGAGAGTCTTATCATTTGGAGGTAGGGTTTCAGTGGTCTTGTTCTTTAGGTTGGTGCATTCTCGTAAAACCTGTATTGAGATTCTGAATAAAACAATTCTATACCTAAACATTTTATCCATTGTGCATAAGAACTTATTTCAAACTTGTATTTTGTGGAGAAGCCAAAAGTTTGGCAATTATACGTGCTTTTTTTTTTCTTTTTCTTTTTCTTTTTTTCTTTTTGAGATGGAGTCTCGCTCTGTCACCAGCCTGGAGTGCAGTGGCACTATCTCGGCTCACTACCAGCTCCACCTCCCGGGTTCACGCCATTCTCCTGCGTCAGCCTCCCGAGTAGCTGGTACTACAGGTGCCCGCCACCACACCCAGCTAATTTTTTGTATTTTTAGTAGAGACGGGGTTTCACTATGTTAGCCAGGATGGTCTCTATCTCCCGACCTTGTGATCCGCCCGCCTCAGCCTCCCAAAGTGTTGGGATTACAGGCATAAGCCACTGCGCCAAGCCTATACATGCTTTTTATGGACTCAGCAAGTGATCTGTAATACAATAATGCATGTGGTTTTATTAATATATAAAAATTAAAAATGAATTGTTTTATAGCTTTGCTGATTTGAGATTTATAGTAAGCGGGAATACATACATGGATAAACATTTATTCCAGAAATTTTCAGTTTAGTTCACGTAACACCCACACTTATGTAGAAATAGTCGTGTATGGAGGAATAATAGAGATAAGCAGGTACACTTGAAGTCAAAATGCAATCACAGTTCTTTTGATCTTTTTAATCAGTTTCTCCATTGGACATTTTTCTTGCATTGCCTCAGTAACAGAATAGAGGAGATATATTTTGATGTTACTTTTCTCTTGTCACTTTTGAAGGGTGGTGTTGAAGAGATGCCACCATCAGTTGGATATATAAAAGAAATAGCCAAATAAAGAGATAATCTGTCTCTCCCATCAGCCCCTGAACAATTGATAGTGGAAAATAATGTAATACAATTTATAATGTTCAAAATAAAAGCTTATTGAAAATTTTTTATCAATAACCATCAAGGATGATGTAATTACAAAACTCAAGATGATTTGACAGAATTTTTCAAATTATTTAAATCTAAATATTCAGACTGAATAAACTTCAAATTAGTTAAGTGGATTCATTTGATAGATGCTTTATTTTACTCATTAGCCAATAAAACTCTTAAGAGTTTTCTTAAGGTCTTAGGACAGACAGATTTATGCTTCAGTGACAGAAATCAAGAATTTAATCAGTTACACAAGGAGAAAGTATGTGTGTATATGTGTGTATACACATAACCAGATATTCTCCTAAGTTTTTCAAAATAATAGAAACAGATATTTTGGGATTCATGATCTGTACCACTGTTTATATTAACCATGGCTCCTTACTGTCTATCAAACTGTTTACTTTTTCATAGTTGGGGCCTGCATTTGTATAGATTTCTAGCCCCTTATCATTCACATAGACTTTCGATAGTACCTGTTGACTGAAAAAAAAAAAAAAAGAAATGAGGGCCAGTGTTGTTAACTGGAATGTGAAGCTCTCCATAATGTTACTCTTCATTTCTCCAAAATTGCTGTTTCTCCAAAATAAAGTCCAATATTTTCCACAAATCTCCCCCTCTCCGTCCCACCCCAGTAACATTTATGGGATGTCTTCCATCTTCCTACCTTATGTTAATATAGAGTTGACCTCACTTTGCCAGATATATCATACACTTTTCACACCTTCCTGTGTTTATTTGCTGCAAATCAGTACATACTACCTCAATCACTGCCTTGTTCCTTGTTTAAAGGCATGGGCTATTTCTTGCATCTCATCAGAAGCTTGTATGAGCAAGGTTTGTATGTGTTAACACAAGTCTTTAGTCCAGAGTCACATCTGCATATAATTTTTTTTTTGTTTTTCAAAGTATCCTTGAGCTAATATTTACAATGAAGAAAACTGGGAGTCAGTACACATGTTAATTTGTAGCCTTTAGTATGAACTTATAACAATAATGCACCCATGAATCCATGGGTGTATCTAATGTCATTATAACAAAATCATATCCTTAAACTTTTCTATGTGAGCAAACAATTTTTCAATGCAGTATGTCTTCTGTCCTTGTTTATTGTGTGAAAGGGAGAGCGTAGGTCCTGGTTCTGAGGGTTAATTGTTGCCTTCATTGAGCACACACCCTCTTTTTTGCACCTCCGTAGGAGGATGGCCTCCGACCCATGACGTGCTTAGGAAAGTTGATATTCATGGTTTGGGGGCCATAAGAGATCATTTAAGTGGTGACAAATCCATGGAGGTATTTAGCATGCATGTTTAATAAAGGATAAAAATTTTTAAATGACAGTCGTAACAATACGAAAGCTGTGTCAGTCCTACCCAGACTAATGTTTATTTTATGTTAAAATGTAAAGTCTCTGCCAAGATTTATGTATTTATGTTTTACATGCATTTGTGTATTTATGCTTTATATATATATATATATATATATAGCCATTAAACTTATTTAATATTTAGTTGTGATTGATTAAAATACTAGTCTCTACCCTACATCCTTGCTCTTCAAGGTGGTGTTTGGGCATCAGCCACATTGGCATCACCAGGGGAGCTTGTTAAAAATCTAGAATTCAGGTGTCACTCTGAACTACTGAGTCAAGGTCTGAATTTTAAAAAGACACCTTCCCCTGTAGATGTGAATTAACATTTGGTTTTGAAACATTGCCGTTATCTTTGGGATGTGAGAGCCCTGTAGAAATAATAATTTAGTATTTTTCTTAAAAGTTTCTCTCTTCTAGCTTCTCTTCCCTGCCAGATGGAGATTGCATGTAGGAGTCACACAAACAAAATACAACAAAGAAACATTAGACACAATGTCTTTAGTAACCTAGGAAGCAAGACCTCATTAGATACTGTGAATATACCAAGCTCTGATATCAGTTGAAGTTGGTTCTTTCTCTTTAGTGACCTCTGTGTCATTAGTTATCACATCTGTCTTTCATGTAGAAATCTAAAGGACTGCCATAAGATTGTATGTAAATAAAATATGAGGGCAAATAAGCTTGCTGAATCTGCTTTTCTTCACTCCTGAAGTAACAGGGCTCCTGGTTCTGGTGTTCGAGATTTTCTGTTATGAGACAAATGATGCCATTTGAAATTCTGGGTTGCCTCCAAGTCTGCGGTAGATTGTAGCTTTTCCTCTGCATGTATGTACATATGTGTGTGAAGCATGTGCAATCAAACATATGTAGAATTAATTCTGGACAGCTCTGACTGTTTTGTCTATCAACATATGTTCATTATAGGAGTTGTGGCAGTTGAGAAGATAAATATATAACAGTTCCTGCCTTCTGGGCCTTTAGAATCTAGTATGTAAAATAAATTAAACAGAAATAATTCTGGCGTGAAAATGGAACCAAAGAGCTTCTGATTACTTTTAGATGGACTCATGAAAAAGACATTTTGGATAAACTCATATGTAACTGAACCTTGAAGATACATGGCACTCCAGCAAGTAGAGACAAGCAAAAGCATTTGAAATGGAAGAAGCTGTGTGAGCAAAGGTAAGGACACCAAAAATTAAGAGGCCTGAAGAAGAAATAGAGGAGAAGTGCAGCTAGAGTGAAGTGGTGGGCGAATGGAGATAATTTGAAGATGTGCCTTCTACATGTCAAATGCTAAACTGAAACTTTAAATTTCATTTACAAGATAAAAGGGAGCCGTAGGCAGGACTGTGTGTGGAGTAACATGGAATCTAAACTGAGCCCATAGCAAAGTAATCTGGCAACAAGCAAAAAAAAAAAAATAACAATTGTTTTTGTACTTTTAAAGGTTTTAACTCCTTATGCCTTTGCAGTTTTTCTCAATTTATCAACAATTTTAGAGCTGAGGTTTGAAATTTTTTTACACAGTTACTGAAGGAGACACAGGATTACTACCACATACAATTTACCAGAAGGCCTTAACTATAACAACTGAAATTCTTAATAAAATAAATTCGAGGAAAACATGAAAAGAAGTTTTAAACATTGAAGAGTAAAACTGTACTTACCCCATCCACAGGATTTACAATTTCTTCTCTCCTTTCTAATAGTGTGGGTATGTGAAGGCATTGTTCTTGTCAGTGTTAGTGGATGGAAGTATTTAAGTGAATTTAGAAGACAAATGTGGAAAGACACTTTTTAAACTTGTTAAATTACAAAATTATGTGATCTTACAGTGAAAACATGGAGAATCATTTTCTCCAACTTTCATATGAAGGACAGAAATGCTCTCTACTTCCTTGCAGGTTTTCATTCAGGTTTTCTTTAAACTCATGTGCTGACAGTTTTATTCAGCTCTTCAAGACAGATTTTGGAAAGTTATTTTTAAAGAAAAGAAAAACCATCTAGTGATCTACATGTTTGCCCACCTTGCCCCACAGCAAAAACACTTTCATTCCTTCCATTGAGATCGATTCGCAGATAATTATCATGCTTCTCTTTGGAATTTTTCTAAGCTAAATGTGCTCAGATTGTTCAGAGGTTCCATATATGGTGTGTGTGTGTCTGTGTGTGTGTGTGTCTGTGTGTGTGTGTGTGTTCACAGTGTACAAAAATACAATTCCTAGGTAACCTGGTATTCCCTTTTTGGCTTTTGAATTTAATGGACCACTAAAATCAAATCAAATGAAAGGTTTGTGGATTTGCATTAAAGACATCACTACCATCTAACTAATCTCATCTTTACTGAATAAGTACAAAAATAAATTTTACTTAAAAGTAGGAAGAAAGTCATATCAGAATGAAAGAGTTCCTATCTGACGACTTATTTGTATCACACCTAGCAAACCTAAGCAGAATATAGTCCTTGTTTTTCTCTTTTATTCCCCATGGATTAGAGAAAATCTCTTTAATTTCAGCTGCCCAACATTTGGAAGCATTCTTCTATGTGACCTCTGTTTTGTCAGTACCTCTTTTTAGCACGTGGATGGGAATTGAGCACAGCACCCTCCAATGCAGTCTCTGTCGTTTGTCCATGTTATCACTCTTTTCTCATCTGCAACCAAATGGAAACTCCCAGTCCTGCTGCATCACAGATTTATTTGTACCATTAGCTTTTTGAACCTAAAAGCTACACTTTATATGGATCCTTGTTCAACTCCATCTTTTCAGTTTTGGCCCAGTATTGCATTCTGTTGAGAACTTTAAAAATAATGACGTATACCTATAAAGTTTACTTTCAATGTTTTCAGCCTTTCAAAAAACATGAAGAGGAAAATTGCATAAAATCCCATGCAGAAAGTATTCTGTGTATCCGTAATATTTCATTTCTTTTTGCCTTGACGTGAATAAAAACCAAATGAGTTTTCTGTGCTTTAAGAAAGTTCTCCCAGGTTGAGTTTTTGCAAACATCGCTTTGTATTTTGTCATCATCCCTTGAAGATTAAAAAAAAAAAAAAAAGACTGCCTTGGTTTTGTTATGACCAAACACACTATTTACATTAGTACAACAACAACAACAACAAGGAAGATTTGTTCTTTTACTGCCAAGAAATTTCACAAGTGATTTAGAGTCAGAAAGACCCAGGGAAAAAATTCGTTGTAATCTCAGAAAACCTGTGTGGATTGAAGCCTTATTGCAAAATTAATGAAAGAACCTCTCATCATAAACCAGTTAAAAGTGAGAAAATGGACTATAAAAGCTTAGAAAAGTAATCACTTGAAGAAGTTTGGAATCTTTCAAGATAATAGGAAAGGCCTGTGGATGAGTGGACAGATATCTAAAGCAAAGGGCAGATGGCCAAACCCAGGGCTGCAAGGAGCATTAGAGAGGAAAGCAGGGACATGCCTTTAATGGCTCTTTAACCATTCTCCTTTCCTCTGTGTAAGACACTCACAACCCTGGTTTTCAAAGACACAGTGCGTATATTTATGTTACTAAACATCCATGTTGGGAACAAAATAATTCATAACAACAAAGTTCGTAACACAAGTCTACTTGGAATTTTCGCATGGTACTAATGTGGGGGAGAGTGATCAAAAGCATGGTTCCTTTTCTATTCCTTTCTGTTTTTTATACGTATAATTATAGATTCACTATTAGAAAAGCACAAACAGGTTTACGTATGTCCTGGCCTTTGTCAATTATCTAATGTCCAATTATACGATGACTTACTTGAGTTTCCTTCTTGTGCTGAGCATTTACTTAAAAGGTGATGAGTTTACTGTGAACAAATTATTAAGAGTCTGTAGTCTCTTTGGAAGGGCTTAGAAATAAACTAGATTGACCTTCAGAAGAAACTTTGTAAGATTTCATATATAAGTGAAATAATGTGGTATTTGTCTTTCTGTGCCCAACTTATTTCACTTATAATACCCTGCAGATTCATCTTAAATGACAGCATTTCCTCCCTTTTAAAATTGCTGAATAGTATTCCATTATTCCATTACACACACACCCACACCATATTTTGTTCTATCCATTTATCTGTCAATGAATATCATGGGTGGTGATGAATGTGGTAATTTGATTATGATATTTATTATACAATATATGTATATCAAATTTTCTTGTATATATACAGAAAATTTATATATACCTTGTGTATATACAAATATACCTTGTGTATATATACCTTGTGTATATACAGTCTTTATTTGTTAATTAAATAGTTTAAAATTTCAAAAAGGAATTCTGAGTCTCAATAAAGAACGTTATCTTATTAAACCATAATACTCATGTGATAGCCAAAATCTAAATGTTAGCTAATACAATGGTGAAAGACAGAAAATTCAATGAATTGGCAATCTATTGTAGAAGAAAGGAAAATACTATCGTGTAGTTTTTGTAATGGACATATCATTCAACAGGTAGGCAAGGCATCTGACATGCCAATATGTTACTACTTTTAAATTATTTAATATTTTCTGTTTCATGTGTACCAAATAAAAATGATGCAATCATTCCCCATATATTAATGTTTTTCTAAAACATTAATATAAATATTAATGTTTTTCTAAAACATTAATATAAATATTAATGTTTTTCTAAAACATTAATATAAATATTAATGTTTTTCTAAAACATTAATATAAATATTAATATGTTTGAAATTTGATAGAATACTAAAAATGAATATGCTTTGCAATATGTAAAATTTATATTTTATTAATATAAGCAGAGGTAAAATTCCAAGCACCTTGATGACATGAATTTGTTATGATATTATTTTAAATTTTGAATACTGATAACATATGTGTGTGTGTGCACATGTATGTTGCTAGTAGTCAATAGTAAAACATTGGCTAGGCTTGGGTTTCTTGTAAGTCTATTTTAGGGTAAGCAGTCAGTTACAGAATGTAAACTGTATAAATTTCTGTGTTACATTCCTCATCATGATTTAGCATTTCAGACATTATTTTACAGCCATTATTTTACAGTAGTATCTTAATAGGCCTCAATTTGTACATGTTCAATGTCATTCAGCAGGTAATATATATTTGTATATATGCAGCAGAAAAGTCCATTAACATTAATTAGGTCTGTTTTAAGGAATAACTAATTTGTTTAGTTCAGTAAATTGTGCCTGTATGCAGTGAGTTGACCTAACTTTTTAACTGATAAAAGTTTTTGAAGAAAAATAGTCAAGCCAGTTAGTTATTTGTGTTTGGTCCGAACACCAGCTGTTTGACATCATGTAGCTATAACTATTTTACCTAAATGATATTCTCTAACACTTTACAAGGCACAAACATTCTTCAAGGTCACTTTCCCATTATTTCTAACACAGAAAGATTTCCATAAGTGCAGAAATGTGACTTCTGTTTACCTCTACCGTGGGCAAAGCTATGTGAAATATCACTGGAACACATTTGGATGTTTTGTTGTGAGTCTTACGATAATTTACCCACTCCAAAAAGGGTAAGGCAGATCACTCAACTGAAACCTCCTATGCCTACAAAATAGGTAATTTTCTGGAAAAGCAGCTTTTCCTCCTTAGTTTGCACTGGAGGAAATGAAATTGTTGCTTTAATATGTTTAATAGCACATTGCACTCCATTTTGTAGTTGAAAGAGATTAATCAATTTCTGGCCTGTTTTATCATTCAGTCAAGAGGCTTCCAAATTAAGGTTTCCACCTGTCCAACTTTCATTTGTGTACACCAGAATGGAGTCTTTAAGTGAAGCTTTCTATGTTGTGTTTTATTTTGGCTGGGGGCTGTGGGGGCAGGGTTGGGGAGGGCAGTTGGAGGTTAGTGTACTTTACAGAGCACATGAAAAATTCAGTTATTTGAACTTTAACGTCTATTAGTTTCATAGCTAAAACATTTCTTTCAAGAAGTTTATTTTCCAATTTGGTATTTTATTTTAGAGATTTTAGTGTAAAGACATTTTATAGCATCTGCTACTCTTCACTAGAATTTTGGATTAAGTGACTGTAGCGTACTGTTACCTGTTACTATCACATCGTGACTTGTGGGTTTGTTTCATTTGTTGCTCTTCTTTGTTTTCTTTTTTTTTTCATGTTAATAAAATCCAACATCAATTATAATTTTTCTATTTTTTCTTTTTCTTTCTCAATCTTTTAAAAAACTAAATGCATGCTTTTATATGATTCACTTTCATTCCAAAACACATCCAGATATAAAATTTCAGGAAAATTGTAATGTATGTGGATTGAAAAATGGTTATGCAGCTCAGTTGAATATGAGTTAAACATCGTTTACATAGCTTCCTGTATTTTCTGAGAAATCATTTCCCATGGTTACTGTAGGCAACACCAAGATAGACACTAGCTTTGACAGCTTGAAGACCGTATTCCGTGTTCCGGAGTCAGGGACGATGCCCTGTGTGGAGCTGGCTCTCCAGCGGTGCAGGGGACACACTGAGTCTCTAGGTCCGCACGTCCCAGTGTGGCAGCCACTGGGCAAGTGGCGACCATGCACTGGCTGTGAGGTTAGTGAGGCCGAGGCAATGCTTTAAATCATTGCATCTAATTTTAATCAATGAAAATTTAAAAACACTTTGGGAGGCTGAGGTGGGTGGATCATGAGGTCAGGAGATCAAGACCAGCCTGGCCAAGATGGTGAAACCCTGTCTCTACTAAAAATACAAAAATTAGCCGGGCACTGTCGCGTACACCTGTAGTCCCAGGTACTTGGGAGGCTGAGGCAGGAGAATCGCTTGAACCTGGGAGGTGGAGGTTGCAGTGAGCCAAGATCTCACCACTGCATTCCAGCCTTGGAGACAGAGCAAGACTCTGTCTCAAAAAAACAAACAAACAAACAAAAAAACCACCACAACAAAAAAAACCAAACTGATACAGTAAAAAATAATTTCATATCAAGTTTACTTTATTGATTTGCTACGACTATATTTACCTTAGACCTTGAAACTTTAGTGTCTGATTAAGATCGTCTGTAAATGTAAAGAACAAGATTTTGAAGATATACTATGAACAATTACAGTATACTGTAGTATGTAAAATAGTATATAGTATATTATATATACTACATAGTATATTATAGTATGTAAAATATCTCAAGGATAGTTTTTATATTGGTTATATGCTAGAATGATAGATTTTGGATAGGCTGGTTTAAATAAAATACAGTATTAAAATTAAGTTCACCTTTTTTGTTTTTTGTTTTTACTTTTCTACGTGGCGCCTGGAACATTTAAACCTGCCTGTGTGGTTTGCACTGCATTTGCTAGGCGGGGCTGCTGTGGTGACTCACATGGAAGGAGACAGTGAAGTTCTCTTCATAAAAGTGAACTTGGCAGCGGATTTTCACAAAATTTAAATTTTTCTCTAGCTCCTTTGCATTTTACTAAGAGAAAACTGCCTTAAAATGCAGAAATTTCAAAAATATGTGTTTCAGAGAGTTAAAGTTAGAAAGGTTTCTCAGCGTTTTAATATGTGACACACAGACACGTAGACACACACACACACACACACACACACAATTATAGACATTATAGTCTGAGTCATTTCCTAAATTGATTTTAGCTCATCACCCATTTCCCAAGGAACATCTTTCAGGAATAGCATTCTATGGATCATAACTGGGGAAGCATAATGATAGTTATGTGACTCATTATTTTGATCATCTTTTATTCCAACATTACCAGCCTCAGGACCTCTCAGCATTCCTCATGTGTATTGTGTGTGTTCTCAGGCTATCTGGTGCCCATTCCCCACAGCTAAATGGCCTTTTCCAGCTTTAGCTTCCTCCAATTCCTTCTCTCATTCTGTCTCGCATTTTCAGACTCATCCTTTGTGGGTAAAACCCAAATAATATAATTAATCAAATAATGTGTGTGAAATCCCTATCCCAGTGTAGTACATGCATTTCCATATGCTAAACATATTTAATTTTTATCACTAGCTTCAATTAAATATTCAAGACATTACATTAAATACCAGAGGATGCTCACTGCTACTGATTCAAAATATATTGTTGACTAATGGGTACTAATTAATTGTCAGGTAAGTTAATAAATATTTATTGAGAGTTTACATTGTTCAAGCAATTGTGCTTTGGACACTGGAGATTCGTCAGTAATAGGCACACATGGAATTTAATAATCTGACCTAATGGAGAATAATCGTGTTCATTTATAAATACCATACATGTAGCAAAGCTAGTCAATGCCAGTGTGGTGTAAAGACTAGTTCATTTATTATTACTTTGAGACTTTTTTCTCCTTATATTAAATAAGGTAATTTACGTGGAAGTGCAAAGCAACAATTTGCTCATAAGGAACATTAAAGGAAAGTGAATTTTCTGTCTTATAAGCTGTAAACTGCAATTGAGTTATTTTTATACAACTCAAATTAATAAGGAAAATAAAATTGCCTACTGAGAAAACAGATTGACTATTATTACTTGGTAAGAGTTCCCTGCTTTTCATTTTCTTATCCTTTTCACAATTGTTGGAGTGATTTAGCATATAACATCCCATTTGATTCCTGATGAGAAAGAGGGAAACTGAGGATGCTTTTCACTGTGCTGAGGAAGGGCAGCTGGATTATTGTAGTTGGGATTGAATTTTGTTGTTACATTAGAATGAAAAACGTTAGTTACAGAAATAACATGGGCTTTTTCAGTTATGAAGAGTTTACTTACGATGTTCCTTATTAGTAATCAGAATGGGGAAAATATTTGGTGAGACATAAGATTATCCCATATACTCTTGATTGCATGCAGGAGACAAATCAGAAATAATTACATTTAGTATGAAATATTTTACCTTAAGTTGTGCGTGTGTGTATGTGCATGTGTGTGTGTGTTTACAATCACAGGGAGTCTTATACATTTTAATTGTGAGTCCTTTGATTAAAAACAAACAAACAAACAAAAAGCCCACATCCTTTCTTGAGTAAATACAATTCTTTATCAAAGACTTATTTTCTAGAAAAGAGGACTATTACATGACATAATTTAGTTATCTATATCTAACAAAAGTGAAAGATGTAATACACATAGACTATCGAGTGTGGCCATATGATTCTCCACTAGTTCCCAAGACTCCCTGTCAAACATTAGATTTACACCAGAGTTTGGCCATTATGCAAAAGTATGAGTTGGTTGTAAAAATCTTTACTGAGGTAGGTGTTTGAGACAATGGGAGACAGAGGGAGGTAAGACCAACATGCATAGAATTAAGAAAAACTAAAGGATGGATGTACATTTCTTAACTGCTGGATGAGAACCATAGTGGAAGTAAGATCCCATCTGGTGGAAAGTTTGAGCATCCCAAAAGAAGCACCATTTGAAGTTAGTTGTACAAGATGGCAGGCTTTTAAATATAGAGATGGAGAAGAAAACTTGCAAACACGTAGGGATAAGGGAAAACATGTAAATCACCATCAGGAATAGCAAATAATGCTGTGAAGAAATGCAAGGAAACAGGGCTCGAGATGGAAATTATAGCCATGTTGTAAATTGGCAGTGAAATTAAAATTGCCCAAGAATGTACAATGCTGGGCTGTGTTCAATAACGTACATGCATGTGGGCTCCATCACTGGTATTCTATTCCGTTATCTCATTGTTTGATGCAATCTCATTTGTCTACTTTTGCTTTTGTTGCCAGTGCTTTTGGGGCTATGTCTAAAAAATCACTGGCCACACCAGTGCCAGGAAGCTTTCTCCTTGTGTCTTCTTCTAAGAGTTTTACAGCTTCAGGTCTTACATTTACATCTCTATTCCATTTCGAGTACATTTTTGTATATGAAGTGAGATACAGACCCAGTTTCATTGTTCTGCATGTGGATATTCAGTTTTCCCAACACCATCTCTTGAAAAGACTGTCCTTTCTCTGTTATATGATCTTGGAACAGAAAAGAGGGGCCACAAATATGTGCACTGATTTATAGTCAGCTGAAGGCCCTTTTAAAAGTGTTATCAAACCAAGTGTTCTTTTCCTGTTACCATTGAAAAGAAGCTTCTACATTTAGTGCATCTCCAGCAAAGATGCAGAAAATAACTGCTTAAGAATACAGATGTTTCTTGATAGTAAAATTCCTATTTAATGTAAATGTTACAGATTATATGCTAATATAAAGTTGTGAATGACTTAAAGGACAATTGATCTCAAAAATGCCTATGCTAAAACAGAGTACTAAACAGTGAAAAATCACGTTTGGCAATGGAATGTTTTCTACAATGTATTGAAAAGAAGCCTGATTTTATTTTTCTCCAACAGAATATATATATATAGATTCAGTTATCGATATTTATTAAGCACCTTGGGTTAAACCCTGTGTATTAATTTATTCTCATGCTGCTATGAAGAAATACTTGAGACTAGGTAATTTATAAAGAGGTTTAATTGACACACAGTTCTACATGGCTGGGGAGGCCTCAGGAAACTTACAATCATGGTGGAAGAGGAAGCCAACGTGTCCTTCTTCTCAAGGTGACAGAAGATATTTTTATATCTTCACTTTATCCACAAAACAATACATAAATTAACAATAAATTGGTTGTTTCATTGATCATTGCTTGCTTTGGCAAATATTTCTCCCAGGGGAAGCTGAATTAGGGTAGAAGATACTTTTTGCTATTTGGAGAAGCAACACTCCGAGAAAGTCTCCATAGTTAGTGGAATTCCAGAATCCAATAGGCAGCAGAATGAAATGTAAATAATAGGTCTCAGAATTTTATGTCAAATGTGCTCTTGATGAGCCCAGACATATTGTCACAAATGAGTTGTCTTAATGCTGATTTTGTTTTGTTGTATTACAATTGTTGAGCAAAGGGGGAAAAGCCCCTTATAAGACCATCAGATCTCATGAGAACTCACTCACTATTGTGAGAACAGCATGATGAGGTCCCAAGAAGGTCCCTTCCACAACATGCGGGGATTATGGGAGCTACAGTTCAACATGACATTTGGGTGGGGGCACAGCCAAACCATATCACCCTGGATCTATGGTATTGCTCTGCCTTGCTGGCAGTAATAAACAATAAATAAATAAATATTGGTACCATGTGCAAGAAGAAGAACTCCTTGATTTGAGTGTTTACAACAGAAAAATAAACATAGGTCACTGTAAATGTTTTATTTTTTATTATTTATCTGTGTAAACCCCATTATGAAATAAAAAAGAGTGAGTGATGGAATCAAATTTGTGTTGGCTAAGGAATAACAGCAGTTTCAGGCAGCATACTAGAACTGCTAAAGACATTTGTAATCATTTAATCCAACAATCTTAAAAACATTTTTTGAAACTCAGCTAGGGGGTGTCTATAATTTGACTAATATCACAAGGCTAGTGCAGGAAACACAAGAGACCAGTCCCCCTTCTTGGTTCTTAACTCTTGATCCAGTGCTTTTCTTCTGTAATAGGGTCAACCTTCATTCTTCTTCTGTGTCACTTTCTACAGGTGCTTCAAAAGTTATTTAAAACAATAAAAATATCTGGGTTATTTTGTTTCTATTTTGTTTAAGTTTTAGTTGCAGTTAAAAATTTGTTTATGTACCCTCTAGGTATTAGTGCTACAGACCTTCCTCACCGTGGACTGGAATATCTATTCGATCATGTTTGCTAAGGACCTTTTATTCAAATTGATAATAGTTCTAACTTTCGTGTTGATACTGGTTGTGAATATCAGTGCAGTAGAATGAAAAACCTGTGTGGTAGAGTCGTACGTTCAGGACTCTCAAAGTCCACTGTGTGACAGTCACGGTGAGATGAATGAAATATATAAATAAACAGATATTTTTGGTTAATTCTTTTTAACCTAGAGTTTCATGTTAAGGCTTTCACTCTTAGACACTTGAATTTGTCTTACTGTTGAGAGTTTAATTATGTTATACCAGGCCAAAAAAACCTGTATAAATTTAAAATAAGAATTTTTTATGTTTCAATAAAAATATCACTTTCATAGAAAGCACATTTCTTAAACTGGCATGGCCAGCATCTTGTGTCCTTGTAGACAGACCTTCTTGGGAAATCAAATTATATAATTCAAGGTTGTTTTGAGGTCATGTCGAAGAAGAGGAAGGAGCGTAAATCACATGATTTCTATAGACTCAGGTGCTGGACTCCACTATAGGGCTGCACCTATCTGTCTTTTGTCCTCTTTCTATAATGGTTAATTCCAGGCTGAGAAACCGCATACATCTTCCAATTGGTCAATTCTTTATTTTAATGTATTAATACCTTTGGCTAAGTTTCGGGCTTGGGGATATCATTTTTTTTAAAACACTTCGCTTACTTATTTGTCCTTTAACAACAATGACAGTAACCACCATCGATCATTTGTACACTTAAAATTCTCGAGGCACTCTGCTGGACTTTAAATGCATTATCTGTTTGAAGCATCACAAGCCTGTGGGCTATGTCTTCTTCCCTTTCTTGCAAATGAAAATTCTTGCGTCTCAGAGGGCTTAAACAGCTTGCAAGATCTCACACTGGATTAAGCCCAAGTCTGTCTGACTCAAAGGTCTCTCTGTCTGCTGTACTTTCTGTGCTGGATTTTTATAGTCTCTTTCTTGCCTCACAGTCAGCCAGGCTGAATCTAATATATACCTCTGTCTTTTCTTTTTCATCCAGAATGCTGTACTCTTAAGTCTGTCTGGGTGTCATTATTTGTTACCTGGACTACTGGGCTAGTCTCCTACAAGGATTTCACAACCCCCTTTCCCAATTCTAATCTATTTTGCATAACTAAAGGATCATTTTTTTCTAAAGCACTTTCTGATGATGCTGTTTACCTTTAAAGAAATCATTAAGACTCCCTATTGCCTATACAAAATAATCACAATTCCTGGTTGGACATACAGCTTACCCTGTGTCTAGCTTCACAGTTCCTGTATAACCTATCCTCTTACTAATCCTTTTTGCAAGGCATACCGCATAGGCAAACAGAAGCACTCACTGTGTTCTGTATACAAATCTGCTATACTGTTTACTCTGTGAGGAATATCCTCCTGTTAGGAATTGCTTCATGGCTATCTTCAAATCTTCTCTCTCAACTTAACCCAAGTGAGGTGTAAACTGTAGCAACTGACTCGGGAAGGTGTTGTGTGTATAATGCATGTTTCTGTTTTTCTTTAAATATCATCTCTAACGGATTCTTGTAGGTACAGTTCTTCTCTTGAGTTTCCACAGCCCTTGCTTTGTGCTTTCATTCTTATTCCCTTTATTACCTTTAACAGTATTCTCTGCTATGGCCCTTATTACCTTTAACATTATGCTGGAGCAATATAAGCATGCCGTTTCTTACCAGAAAGTAAGTTTCTTGTCACAGGCTGATTCATCTGAAAGTTGAGACTGAAACATGGTTTGTGTTTGGGAACTGATCTTACGAATCACTTACACACTTATACAAAACTGCAGGAAAGGAAGGAGATAGGGAAGGAAAGGATGTGTGTTAAGGGGCAAGTTAATGCTCTGAAAACTTGAGACTCAATCTCTTTGGGAATCTCTGTAAGACCTCCTAGCCTCCCAGCTAGGGAAGAAGTTGGGATATCGACATGCTAAATTCCCTCTGGTACTATTTGAGGGGCACTCCCTGTCAAAGTACTCCCAGGCCTCCCAGCCTAGCCAGCACAGACTGAGCATGTCCAGCAGTCACCAAACATGCTCAGGCAGAGAGCCACTTGGTGTGCTTGAGAAATCTGTGTGCTGAGGAAATTGGTGTGGGATACCACTGCCATACTCCTCCAGGCCAAAGACTTGAGGATTTATCTCTACATTCTCCGTAGCATCCACAATTCTTAGCATGGTGTCATTTATTCATTTATTTGTTCATTTAACACTGGTGGTTGTTGGGTGCCAGACCCTCTGCTGGGGGTTGTGAGTATAACCCATGAACAAAATGGACTTGGCATCTGCTCATATAGAGCTTACCACACTCTAGTGAGAAAAGATCTGCAATCATTGAAGGAAATAACCAGGGGAATAACCTTACGTTAGTCCATTCTCACACTGCTAATAAAGACATATCTGAGACTGGGTAATTTATAAAGTAAAGAGGTTTAATTGACTCACATTTCTGTAGGGGTGGGTAAGCCTCAGGAAACTTACAATCATGGTGGAAGGGGAAGTAAACCCATGCTTCTCATGGCGGCAGGAAGGTAAAGTGCTGAGTAAAGAGGGGAAAGCCCCTTATAAAGCAATCAGATCTCGTGAGAACTCACTCAGGATTACTAGAACAACACGGGAGTAACCGCCCCCATGATTCAATTATCCCCTCCTGGGTCCTTCCCAGGACACATGGGGATTATGGGAACTACAATTCAAGATGACATGTGAGTGGGGACACAGCCAAACCATAACAACCTTGAACAGAGAGATGTTCACTGTAGGTAGGTTGGTTGGTCTACAGGAAATGATGTTTTAGATGAGACCTCTAGAATAAGAAAGAGGCAGCACATGAATAGCCGGGGTGGTAGTGATCCATCAAAGGACAAGGCCATTGCAGGAGCTGGCCATGTGACCCACACATTTTCCAAAGGCGAAGGCACTGGATCCCGCTGAATGAGGGGAGACTGACTTCCCATCCACTTCTCGTGCTGTTTCCTGAGAACATGGTGCACCATTACTTAAAGAAATCACATTGTAAACATATGTAATGGATATCTATGGTATCAACTTAATTTTTAATGTATGATTGTTATTGTTATCATTAGCCACATAAGACCAAAGTTCTGTAGGGATGAGTTTGAGAACTGTTCCTTACCTCAAGCTTGTGGTCACAGCTATCCACGTCCATGTCTTTCTGGAAACTTGCTCTGTTTTTCCTTGTTCATTGATAAACTAGAGAATAACCCATTTTCAGGTCTTGGGTTACCTTTGGCTTTAACGTCTCTCCTTCAGAGCTCCTCATGAGCCAAATTATCTCAGCCAGTTTCTCATTCAGTCACTCTTAATTGTACCATCTGGGTCCTGGAGCTGACTCCTGGACCTGGCTCCTGAGTTGTGTGTTGGTCCTACACCTGTCAATTCCAACTAGACAGTATTACAATTTCTAAATGCAGTGTTTCAGAAATGAACTTAGAAGTGCTAAAAGTTCCCTTGTATTATTGCAAGATATTTCTCTTCCTGTTTATAGTACCATCATTTTCTCAGTGATCCCTGCTTAAATACCTGTCATCATTCAAGCTTTCTCACCTGATTGCTCCTACATACGATAGTAAATGGGTTAAGGTAAGTACTCAGTAGGCATTTCTTATTAATAATGAAAGCATTTATCCTTTATATATCTTCACTTTATCCACCAGACAATATGTAAATTAACAATAAATTGATTGTTTCATTGATCATTGTTTTCTTTGGCAAATATTTATCCTAGGGGAAGCTGAATTAGGGTAGGAAAATACTTTTTGCTACATTGCTATTTGGGGAAACAACACTGAGAGAAGGTCTCCATAGTTAGTGGAATTCCAGAATCCAATTAGCGCCAGAATGAAATGTAAATAATAGGTCTCAGAATTTTATGTCAAATGTGCTGTAGATGAGCCCAGACATATTGTCACAAATTAGTTGTCTTAATGCTGATTTTATTTTGTTGTATTATAATTCACAAAATGCTACTGATACCGAACAAGAGAATCAATGTGATTCCTGGTATGTAGTAGGGCCACAGTGATGTGTATTGAATAAATGAATACATGAATGAATAAACATCATGATCACTGCCCCCTAGCTGTTGAATTTAATGATATTTACAGTTGTTCTTCACTGCCTTCATTTCTCTCCTCCTTTAACCGACAGAAATAGCTTATCCTTCTCTTGTACATATTCCAAAGCATACATTTTATTCCTTCCAGTGGAGATTCCAGCAGGGTTTTCATTTTCTGATCTCTAAAAAAGCTAGCAAGGATTAGCAAAGTGGTCCACCAATTTGGCAAACCGTTCTTGAGCCAGTGAAGCATGCAAAATGATGCCCATTTATAAAATGATCACAGAAACAAAGTGAGCACATTCAGTAATATCTAGAAGTGTCCTAGCTTACTAATAATTTGATTTATGGAAAAATGGTTGAAATTAATAGGTAAACACTTTTAGTTTTCTATTACATGTGTTTATTTTATTATCCTTTGCCTGTGAGTCTGAAAGATTATGATGAATAATCTAATAATAGATGCTATGTAATTTCAAGAAATTCAGTGTAAATTATATTTAGTTGATTTTAAGTATTTCCATACTAAATCCCCCAAAGCAAAAATAATAATTTGCAATTTTTATCTTCTAATCTCCAAAGATAAAGAGGACAGATATAATGTTACCAACAGATGCCTCACAGACTGTATCTCTTCTGATTCTATTACATTTTCTATGGTTTTGTTTCTGTTTGTAATAAGGTGGCCCCATTCTGCATTTGTCATTTCCAATGGGAAAATGCCTAGTTTTCTGTATATTCATATAAATATAATTTTACTTGAGATTAATAAAAATATTTCTCAGATATAAATTGTGCAATGTATATATTGAGTTATACTGATTTCAATGCAGCAATTTCCAACCTTTTGGCACCAGGGACCAGTTTTGTGGACAATTTTTCCACAGACTGGGGGAGAGGGATGATTTCAGGATGATTCAAGTGGATTACACTTATTGTGCACTTTATTTCTATTATTATTACACCATAATATGGATCTCACCATAATGTAGAATCAGTGCAAGCCCTGAGCTTGTTTTCTTGTAACTAGATGGTCCCATCTTGGGGGCATGGAAGACAGTGATAGATCATCAGGCATTAGATTCTCATAAGTAGCACACAACCTAGATCCCTCACATGTGCAGTTTACAATAGGGTTTGCGCTTCTATGTGCATCTGATGCCGCCACCGATGCGACGGGATGCAGAGCTCAGGCGGTAATGTGAGCACTGGGAAGCAGCTGGAAATACAGATGAAGTTCCGCTCGCTCACCCACTGCTCACCTGCTGCTGTGTGGCCCCGTTCCTAATGGACCTGGGGTTGGGGATTCCTCCACTATAGAATTCAGTTTCTTGAGGTCTTAATAAATTGCTATTATACTTTGTGTGTTCGGGATGGCATTAGTCCGTGTATTTGTCCATGGCATTAGTCATTGTGTATGTATTTGTTACTATATTTTCCTGATGAATCAGTGAGGGTCAATATCAGTAGGTGAGACAATTTGTTCAATGTATAGATCAAAAACTCCGCAGCCAGATTTTATATACACATGTATATAATATATAATATTATATATTTTATATGTTATATATGAATTTATACATATATAATATGTAATATTTTATCTTAATTATATATTTATATATTATATATGAAAATATGAAAAAAAATATATTTTTATTTTGCTTTAAGTTGTGGGATGCATGTGCAGGACGTGCGGGTTTGTTACATAGGTATACATGTGCCATGGTGGTTTGCTGCACCTATCAACCCATCATCTAGGTTTTAAGCCCCGCATACCTTAGATATTTGTCTCGATGCTCTCTCTCCCCTTACCCCTGACCGCCTGACAGGCCCTGGTGTGTGATGTTTCCCTCCCTGTGTCTGTGTGTTCTCATTGTTCAACTCCCACTTATGAGTGGAACATGCGGTGTTTGGTTTTCTGTCCCTGTATTAGTTTGCTGAGAATGATGGCTTCCAGCAAACATGCTCTTTGATTATAAAACTGAATTTCAGTTTTCTCTTTGAAAATTATACTGAACTCAGCTGGGCGAGGTGGCTCACACCTGTAATCCCAGCACTTTGGGAGGCAGAGGCGGGCCGATCACGAGGTCGGGAGTTTGAGACCAGCCTGGCAAGCATGGTGAAACCCCATCTCTACTAAAAATACAAAAATGAGCTGGTCATGCTGGCAGGCACCTGTAGTCCCACCTACTCGGGAGGCTGAGGCAGAATCACTTGACCCCAGGAGGCAGAGGTTGCAGTGAGCCGAGATCACACCACTGCATTCCAGCCTGGGTGACAGAGCTAGACTCCATTTCAAAAATAAAATAAAGAAAATTTTACTGAACTCTTTTGAAAATGTATTGATTTCATTTCTAAGTGTTCTTTTATTGACCCATTCTAAGAATGAAGGGGGAAAGTTTTTAATAATCTACTTTTATTACACAAAGTGATATTGTAGTTATTTCTTTGTTTATTCTCAGGGTATTAATTATTTGATCCAAATTGACTGTTAGAAGAATGAGAAAGTGTCTGGGGACAAGGGAACGGGGAGAAAATGGGTTATTTTGTGAAGTCCAGGCTTAAGATTGGAATCTTATGAGACTAACATAGTTGTTCAGTTGGACCAGTGGATTTAAGATCATGAGTCCACAGAATGCGTAAATGCCACTTAGAACAGGAAGTGGTGACCTCTTATCCAGAAGAAACTTCTCATAGGCATGAATCAATGTCAATTGGGGGAACATTCTAGAAAGTGTTTTCGGTCACCTCCTTTTCTGGCAAGACATAAATGAACTGGATATCCTATTAATAATTTTAATGGGCATTCCCAAAAATGTCACAGTTATTCTTAGAAATAAACACTTAAATGAGACGGATGATAAGTGACCAATGGTGACTTATGTTTCATTTCACTGTACTTCTGCAGTAAAATAGTGCTGACTGCAAAGAGCCGTGTTTTTAAATAGTTTTGTGTCTTAGTATCAAACTGACTGAATTAGACCCATCTTTGCTGCTTTTTTATGCTTGTATTTATGACTCTGAAAAAAATATGTGTTTTCCAAGTGATTTCACATGTTTTAATACCCTTCTGCCCGAATTGTATGTGGATGCATTTTCTATTCTTCGGAAAGATGATTCTGACTCTATATTATAAATGGAAGAAGGAAATTGTTTTTATTAGGCATACAGAACCCCAGACAGCAGGGTACTCTGCAATACAATGGGTCATTTTTCAACAGTTTATAGCTAACTGATATGCTCCTACGAAATGCAGAAGTAAATGTACAAATAATTAGGAAATTTGTTTCTATTCCCATCCCTTGAGCTTCTCAGAAAGTTAGTTATGCAAAAGTATGCAATGAAGCTACATAAAATTTACATTCTACTTTGACTCCTTTTTCTAGGAACCCCAGCAATTTTTTTGGATTAAGAAAAAATGATTATAAAGTAAAAAATATAAATGGCTAATAAACATGGGAAATAATCACCTATCATTTCCAAAGTAATGTAAATTCTACTAATGAGTGATCTTCCAATTTTCCCATCAATTTGTTTTAAAAATCAATTAGTTTTCAAGTGAGAATATCTGATGCCATTTAGGATTCAGTGAATAGAATTCCACATCACATTGGAATGTTAATAAAACTATTTAAAATAATTTGGCTTAGTAAGCTTATAAATATTCATCACTTTTGACCTAGGAATTTTGTTTATTGTTAGCTAGACTGTAGAAAGAACCACCACCAACTGCTGTGAAATGGTGTTATGAAATCATTAATAATAATCATAAAATACTGGAAATTATATAATGGCTACTAAGAAGACACTGGTGTTTCTGTATCCTATACTCATGCAGCTATTAATAATGCCATTTATGAAGACTTAATAATGTTGTTTTAATGTTCAGAATCAAAGAAGAACATGGAAAAGTTGATGTGGTTCTCAGCTGTCTTCCAAATTGGTTGAACAGATAAAACACCCAGTTATAATTCATGGAAATATGTGTAATTAGAAAGGCAGCACTGCTCCAATGGTTGGCAGGCCATTAAGGTTTCCTCGCTGTGTGGGAATCCCCTGCCAAGTTAGTCTAGGAAAAACAATGTTAATATGGTGGAGCTGCATTCATTTTGTTTTAGCTTCAAATGTTGGAGAAGGAGGCTGCTGCTGTCTACTTCAGCACTTCTGTTGTAGCCTTTCTTTTTCTCATCTATCAGTGCCTCTATACACCCCAAATTAGCTATGAGTCTTTGATTCACTCTGGCTTTTTCCGTAACTTGTTAACTAAAAGCACTAGCTTAAATGACTAGAATTTGTTGGCAGCAGGATTGAGCTGAAAAGAAGAGACCATTTAAACCCCCAAACATTTGAATGCTAATATAACACCCAAATTGAACAGTGGGAGTGTAAAATATAATTTGGTGCTGTGCTCTATAGTTTGGAGTTCTTTCGAGAACTAACAGTATGTAGGTTTCATAGAGATTCATAACTAAGTATTTTAAGCACAAAGGAGTGAGTACGTGTGCTGCTTATTTGTGCTGATTTATTCCCACCTACTGAGTTGCAGCATCTTATTTTCAGGGAAACCTACTGACAGCAGCAGCAACAGGGGTGTAATCAACCTGCATCAACAATTCAACAAGCAAACTCCAACAAGAAAGCATTATGCAACCTAAGAAATGCCGCCGCCGCCACTGCACTCTGTTACAGAAGTGTCCACGTTTCTAACAAACACAGTGCAGCTGTTTAGATACAGCTTATTAGGTATGCGTGTGTGTATGTGTGTGTGTGTGTGTGTATGCATGCGTATGCATCTTGGTGCAATTGTCAGAGAAGCCTTGAAAATATCATCTTTGTTTTGTTACATTTTATTGGGCTGTAAGTCACGTCATGATAACTTTGATCTAGTCAGCGCGTGTCTATTGGTTCAGCCCTCAAAGTCTTTATAGTCTAGCAAGGAATATAAAATCAACATAAAATAATGTCAGACAAGATAAAATGAGGCAAATGCCATAAGAGAAGCATATAACTCAGAGCAGAGAAAAGTTACTAAAAAAAGAGTTAGAAGCTCAAGAATGCACAATTCTCATTCTTTAGTAAGACTGCCTTAAGTATCTTATTAGCTGTGATGATGTAATTTGCAGGCCAAAGCCTGCGGTATTTCCCCATTACCCCTACACCAAGAAGAGTTGGTGGGTAAAGGGATGCCAAAATAGAGGCAACTACCTTTATCTGTTAATAATGTAAATTCAAATCTATAAGACTGCAGCTATTTGTACAATATTTACTGTTTTTACTAAAGCGATTGGGTATTTCAGTCCAAAAGCTTCTTTTCTGATCATGACTCCTTAAGGGGTCTGTTTTGAATTCGTACAGATATCACATTTCTGTTTACTTCTTGCCACTTACACCTCTTCCAACTTAATCTCAAAGAAGAGAGAAATTAAACATATGTGTGCGCAGATGGGGGAATTTACAGGTGAGTTTTTTCTGATGTTATAGTACCTTCCTGGATAAAGAGAGCTAGTGAGCATTCTAAAGCCAGCCGAAACAGGCAAGCTGCCAAAACTCAAATCCTGGCTGAAAACATTTGGCCATTCTCTGCAAATTAATTATTTTACTCATCCAACCATGTTATATTCCTGATCACCTGGAATTTGGAAATACTCGTCATTTAGTCTGTCACAGAGGCTATTGGCTTCAGGATGCCTTTACTACCCAGGTTTAGTTGTCATATGTGGAGTACAACTTAACAAAACAGAAATTTATTATCACAATCCTCTTTCCTGGGACTCTGAAGTGACTGTGTGGTCTGGGTTACTATTTTTCACCACAGGCCCATGCAATTGGATTTAGATCAAGTCTTTAGTGTTTCTGGGCTCTCAGCCCACGAGGCTTCCTGGTGGAATATTGTATTCTTGGTGGGAAGGCAGGCTCTCCAATCTGCAACTCTATTTTTTCCTCCCAAGAGCAGTAGTCTTTGATCCCATGCATTCCTAAGTGGAGTTTATTTCACTGGTTAGCCACCAATTTACTTCCACTTGTAGAAGGGGATTCATAGCAATGTCTGAACATGGGGCTGGAGTACAGTGGAGAAAGGAGAGCAAAAGAGAACTCATTTGAGGGATCTAATACAATATTACTCATACAAATTCTTAGTATATGGTGCGTATACTGTCAATGGTAGTTATCATCATCATCATTATTAATGGGAGCCCATTATGTGTGCTATCTTATTTCATCTTCACAATATTCACATGAAATAAGCATTATCTGTACTTTATGAATAAGAAAACTGAGGCTCAAAGACATAAATGTCTTAATCAAGTCACCCATCTATTATCAGAAAGAACGGGGATTTGAAAATGCATCTTCCTAGAGACAAAACTTGTTTCCATTATGCCACAGATTTTACTATGTACCACGGCTTTAAAAATAATAACTCTTAGGAGGACTTATTTATAAAAGACTCTTGGTATTGCAGGAGGAAAGTAAATATATTTTCATGACTCTGCATCTAACTCTGGGTTCTTTCCTTAATTCCATTGTGTGTGTGTGTGTGTGTTTTTTTTTAAAGGAAAAATACCCATAGATTTTCTCTTGCCTCAGTGCAACATTGCAGATGATCCCTAGTGATGACCTTTCCCAAAGTTACATTGTAGAATTCATTGGCTAATACCGGCTGATACCACCGCATGAGGTGCATAATTAAGTGATGTGGTGGCAAGACCAGATTCATTATCGTAGACGGTCATGTGCCCTGCCATGACATTTTGATCACGGACAGACTGCATATACAGTGGTGTGCCCATAAGATTATAATGGAGCTCAGCTAAAAATTCCTATTCTTGGTGACATCATAGCCGTCATAACACCGTAGTGCAACACATTTCTTTTTCTATGTTTAGATAAGTTTCTGTACACAAATACTTACCACTGTTTTGCCGTTGCCTACCATATTCAGTACAGTAGCATACTGTACAGGTTTGCAACAGGCTATACCACACCGCCTAGGTATGTAGTAGGCTGTACCATCTAGGTTCGTGTAAGTAAATTGTATGATGTTTACACAATGAGAAAATGTTCCATTTCCCAGTTCATATCCTCCTTCTTAGGCAATGCATGAGTATCTCTTCTGTTCTTATGCTTTCCTCTTCCAGGAAATAGATATAAGTTGTGTCCTAGCAACAATTTTTTGCTTCACATAATATCTAAAGATATCTAAATAAATTAAGATTCACTAATGACTCTAGTGGCTTTTAATGCCATGAGATATTCCTACTAGTTCTTTCTGTCATTGGTTTATTTTCATTATGTAGATTAGAAATGAATAAAAATTACTTCCTTATTTTACACTAATACTAATAAATGCCTCTGATTTTTAGAGAACTGTAATAGATATATGATGTGTTACTCTCTTTGACTATTTGTATAATTTTGTTTTTTAAAGATACATCTAGATTAAAAACTACTGTTGTAAGCTGTTGAAATCTTCCATATGGCCAAAATTCTGTCACTGCCTATAGAAATTCGAAAAGAAGAAAAATAACTAAGATTTAAGCCATTCTGAATACACAGGGGCCCTCACAATTGTTACAGTGTGAATTTACTCTCTTGATAATGGTGATCCTGGAGTGTCCAGAGAAGAAATAGGTGGGGTCTGTTTAGGACAAGAAAAAGAAAGTGCTTTTGCAATGTGCTGCTGTCACTGCTGGAGCCTCTCACTTCTGCCTAGGTTGCTAGGCTCAGACTAGACAGTTTAAGTCGGCATAAGGCATAAATGCTAAAATGTTAATAATGGATTAGTGATACTGGCACTTTTTTTTATCCTGCTAGAATAACTCACTAACCTAAAGAAATGTCCGATATATTTACAGGATTTGAGTGAAGATTCTTTTAATGCAAGTGTCCCTTCTTTTCCAGGGTGCCGATTTATTTCATACATTCTTTATATTAATCCATGAAATTAGCACAATATGTTTACCCGCAATGGTGCCGTCACCCCAAACCCCTTACCTTTTTCTGAACTTCCTTAAAATCATTAACTTAAAAAAGTCAAGTTTCTTTTTACCAGATGGGTAGAAAGTTTGTCCATATGTGTCTTTATGGACGAAGAGTGAAAAATGAAGCATAGATTCAATGATTAGGACCTGTTGCATATATTATGTGTCTGTGTGTACTTTGCAATAGGTTTATGTTACTCTGCATGCTTATCTATCATAGCAATGAAAGTAGGTAAAATATAAGCGAAACCTACAAATCTCACTATGAGATTCACAGATTCACCTGTCTTCTCTAGTCCTGTATAATACCTAAGAGAAGCTGCTTGCACTTTCATGAAACATATGCCCTAGATACGTGGGTGAATAACGATGTGGTTATTCCCATACAACTTCTGAGGAAATGAGAAATATTCAACAACCATTGGAAGACTGCCCTAGGGCTTGCATAGAGAGAAGGACATAGGTACTGCCACCTCTAAGCCCAGGACAGCATGGCTATTCTTAGACTAGACAGTTTGGCTTTAAGTAACTAATACATTTTTTCATGTTCTCATGTTGCACTTCCAGCAAATGAAAACCCACTGTGTACACTTGCACACCATGTAGACATCAAGTCAAATGGAACTGAAATGAGTGCAAACCATATATGTGTATATATAGGTAATAGATACCATGGGTATATTGTTTTATATATAAGTATTCATATTATAGAGTATAGCATATATATGGTATATAGTATATAGAGGATGCATGTAGTATACAGTATATATTATACATAGTATATATAGTAAGTATTAGGTTTCAAGTGAATGAAATCTGGAGAAACTTCATGAAAAAGAATAAGCAAAGCTGCTGCCCAGGGGGCTGATAGAGAGTCAAAGATTCCTAGAAATGAGGGTGATAATATGTGAGAAGTCAATAACCTACATGGACTAAGTCAGTTTGGAACAGCAGGGCCCCAACAATTCTAAATTCCACTATTTTTTTGCTTGTTCTTCATCATACAAATTCCTACAGTCCTAAATCTAGGGTAGCTCTATGGAGAATTCTGTAGGACAAAGGAAGCAGCAGAGAAAGAGTTTTAAGAATTTCTAAAATTTACTGTAGCATAAATTAATGTGTGGATTATCCAATAGCAAAGACATGGGATCAACCTAAATGACCATCAATGGCAGGCTGGATAAAGAAAATGTGGTGCATATACACCGTGGAATACTACGCAGTCATAAAAAGGAATGAGATCATGTCCTTTGCAGGAACATGGATTAAGCTGGAGGCCATCATCCTTAGCAAACTAATGCAGGAACAGGAAAACAAACACTGCCTGTTCTCACATATAAGTGGGAGATAAGTGATGAGAACACATGGACACATAGAGGGGAATAACACACAGTGGGACCTACTTGAGGGTCGGGGGTGCATGGGAGGGAGAGCAACAGAAAATAATAACTGTTGGGTACTAGACTTAATACTGGGTGACAAAATAGTCTGTAAAACAAACCCCTCTGATACAAGTTTACCTATATAACAAACCTGCACATGTACTCCTGAACCTAAAATAAAAGTTAAAAAATAATTAATTGTGGATTCTCAAGTACATTTTCCTCAGTTATTACCCCAAAGTATAATGTTTTATTGTGAATGAACATATATATAAAAGCTACTGTTGGGAGTAAAAAATGATATTTTTGCCATGTTAACTTGAAGTGAAATTTCCTTTTAGTACAAAAAGATACCATTTTAATCATCTCTTTGTGAAGATATGAGATGCTTTCCACACTTCTGTGCAAAGATTCCTTCCACATCTTGTTTTCTGGAGAGCTAATCAGCATACTAGCTGCCTAAGAAAGACCACAGCAAAAACAACATTGCATAATGCTCTAATGCTCTAACAGTCCTCGTTCCTGTAATTTATACTGTCTGAACAGCTTTCATGCTCACTCAACATCTTCTGCAGGCAAATTTCTCTCAGAGATCGACATTCCCGTAGCACCCAGATGGAGTGTAATGCTGAGCACTTTATCCCTTGTCTGAGCTGAAAACCTAGGGGTAATTTTTAGCGCTTATATGCTATGTTGTCTTTAATGGGATACAGACTCAAGCCAGGGATTTCGGCATATGCTGTCAGAAGTGTGTTGCATCGTTCCTGAAGTATCACTAGCACTTATTTGAGACTGTGTTACTCATTTATTCAATTATAATAAAAGGTAATTGGTGGTGATTCATTTGGAGATGGTTGCCTAAGTCCATGCAGTCATAACAGGTTCCCCCAAGACATTAAAGAAGTGTGACTTTTTTTATTGAAAAGTACATAGAAAATGACTTCCATGTGATGTAAAAATTGTTTCTGAGCTATCATAGCTGAATACAATGAAATACTGAATGTCTTCTTAGAAAATCAAGTATTAGGTTGGAACATTAGGAATTATTAGAGACTCATTTCGATTCCAGCCAATAAATTAAATCGATGAACACAGAAGTACAGGGAAAGCATTATAGTAAATTAAAGTCTCAAGTTTAATTTACATTGTGCCTAGATATTGTTTTTAATTAAGCCACTCATGTCAGTCACCAGAAAAATGGAAACTAATTTGGGAAGCAGAGTCCTGTATAATTTTTGTATTACAGAGGATAAGACTAGGTTGTTAGACAGGAGAGTATTGATTGAGCCTGAATCTCACTGTGATATGCAAAGTGTGGGAAATGCATTCATGTATCTGCAATATTTTCAATAATTCTGGGAAAAGAAATCACTTTATTTGGAGCAAAGTAGCAATAATACAAATAATGTAATGATTCTCGACAGTAGTTCTGTATTTAGAAGCCTATTTTGCAGATATGCCCTTTCATTTTTCTTGGTACAGACAGATCTTTGAGCTTCCCTGTAGCAAATTTTGTAGCAGACTTAGAGAAGAGATGTTGTAGAGATAGATTATGTTATTGATAATCAGCAGAAGTGACTTTTATTATATTGGCCAAGAGTTCTATAGATCTAGAATATGTAATATTTTTTACTACATTGCATAGAGGAGACGCTCAATAAATATTTTTGGTAGACCAAGTCATTTCTTCTAGGCATATATCTATCAAGGTCCATCTAGTAAATAACTAACTGTATGTGGCCACGGCAGCTACACCCTCCGAGTTAGTTTAATTCATTCAAGACTATTTTTTAAATTAAAAATGCATCAAAGGGTCGGGCGCGGTGGCTCATGCCTGTAATCCCAACACTTTGGGAGGCTGAGGCAGGTGGATTACCTGAGGTCAGGAGTTTGAGATCAGCCTGACCAACATGGTGAAACCCCGTTTCTACTAAAAATACAAAAAAATTAGCTGGGCGTGGTGGTGGGCGCCTGTAATCTCAGCTACTCAGGAGGCCGAGGCAGGAGAATCGCTTGAACCTGGGAGGTGGAGGTTGCGGTGAGCTGAGATCGCACCACTGCACTCCAGCCTGGGTGACAGAGCAAGATACTGTCTCAAAAAAAAAAAAAAGCATCGATACCTAACATTTTAATAGCAATTTTATACATTACATTTCCACATTTATTATTATTTTTTCAGTGGCACTCTACAGTGTCACAACAAAGAACAGCATCCTATTACAGATTTTAGAGCTAAAGGAGGAAGCAGAAAAGGAGACTTTTAATAGGCCAAATTTTGTATTAGGTCAGTAATTGGCACTTTTTCTATAAATTGTCAGATGGTAAATGTTTTAGATTTTGCAGACATTGTTTTGCTTGTTTCACATATTCTTCTTTATGTTTGTTTATAAGTATATTTTTATACATTTTTAAAATAAAAAATATCCCTAGATTATTGCTGTACAAAAACAGATGCATTCAGACATGGAGCTGTAGTTTGCCAACTTGATCAAATTCAGTGTGTAGTTGGTGGTCCATAGAGTGAATATTTTCTCCTCAAAGGCTATTCGCTGCATCCCCTAAAAAGTTATTTAAATTGCCATTCTATGCAATGATGAACAAATACATCAAATATGGGCAACTTCTTAGTCTCAAGAAAGTCAAAATGTCTTCCAAGAATTGCATGGCTTTATCTTTCTGTCTTGTTGTAGCTAGTTCAGCAGATGCCTTTTTGACCTATTGGCTATGAGCCTTTATCTTGCCCTCAAACTTGACATCTCAGCTATGCCAGCCTCTGACGAAGACAGCATTTTCTCCATTTCAAACCAGGTTGTACAGTTCAAAGAGGAAAGTCTCTTCTGCCGTCTCCTCAAGGCTGGATTCTTTTTCTTTTTTATTTATTTATTTATTTATTTATTTATTTATTTATTTATTTTACTTTAAGTTCTGGGATACATGCGCAGAACGTACAGGTTTGTTACATATGTATACATGTGCCATGGTGGTTTGCTGCACCCACCAACCTGTCATCCAGGTTTTAAGCCCCGCATGCATTAGGTATTTGTCCTAATGCTGTCCCTCCCCTTTCCCCCAACCTCCTGACAGACCCCGGTGTGTGGTGTTCCCCTCCCTGTGTCCACATGTTCTCATTGTTCAACTGCCACGTATGAGTGAGAAGATGTGGTGTTTGGTTTTCTGTTCCTGTGTTAGTTTGCTGAGAATGATGGTTTCCAGCTTCATCCATGTCCCTGCAATGAACATAAACTCATTCTTTTTTACGGCTGCATAATATTCCATGGTGTATATGTGCCACATTTTCTTTATCCAGTCTATCATTGATGGACATTTGGGTTGGTTCCAAGTATTTGCTATTGTAAATAGTGCTGCAATAAACATACATGGGCATGTGTCTTTATAGAATGATTTATAATCCTTTGGGTATATACCCAGTAATGGGATTGCTGGGTCAAATGGTATTTCTGGTTTTAGATCCTTGAGGAATTGCCACACTGTATTCCACAATGGTTGAACTAATTTACACTCCCACCAACAGTGTAAAAGTGTTTCTATTTCTCCACATCCTCTCCAGCATCTATTGTTTCCTGACTTTTTAATGATCACCATTCTAACTGGCATGAGATGGTATCTCATTGTGGTTTTGATTCTTATTTCTCTAATGACCAGTGATGATGAGCTTTTTGTCTTTTCATATGTTTGCTGGCCACATAAATATCTTCTTTTGAGAAGTGTCTGTTCATATCCTTTGCCCACTTTTGGATACAGTTGTTTGTTTTTTTCTTGTAAATTTGTTTAAGTTCCTCATAGATTCTGGATATTAGCCCTTTGTCAGATGGGTAGATTGCAAAAATTTTCTCCTATTCTGTAGGTTGCCTGTTCACTCTGATGATAGTTTCTTTTGCTGTGCAGAAGCTCTTCAGTTTTATTAGATTTCATTTCTCAATTTTGGCTTTTGTTGCAATTGCTTTTGGTGTTTTAGTCATGAAGTCTTTGCCCATGCCTGTGTCCTGAATGGCGTCACGTAGGTTTTCTTCAGGTTTAGAAGCTGATGAAATTACAGGAACTGGTGCCAAAAGCAAGGACTGTAGTAGAGACCCACTGCTGGACTCAAGGAAGCCTTTTATCTTTCCCTATTGTCCACAGAGTATGGGTTGTCATGTGAGGCAGGTCCTAGAGGGGTGTACAGCAGCTCCCAAGTTCTGAAAATCCTCAGTCTATGGAACTCTCATGAGAAGTGCCGCCACACTCAGAATTTCTTCCTGGAGACTTTTTGGGAATAACTCAAAGAATGTCACATAGATATAAGGAAATAATGCATCTTACTCATTTTAATGTTTTCAGATGACATTCTTACAAGATTATTTTAGTTTGTTTCTTTATGTGTATTATCACATTTTTTTTTCATGGCAAGCTGTGCCTTGGGCTTCTCTTTTAGCAAAAGACACACTGGTCTCGAATCTGTGCCTTAAATATGCGATATCCTTTACTACCATGGGCAGTCTCTTGTATCATTGAAGGATCATGCCTGTAATCCCAGCACTTTGGGAGGCCAAGGAGGGAGGATCATGAGGTCAGGAGTTCGAGACCAGCCTGACCAACATGGGGAAACCCCGTCTCTACTAAAAATACAAAAGAACGAGACTTCATTTCACACACACACACACACACACACACACACACACACACACACACACACACACACACAAAAGAATTTGCCGGCCGGGCGTGGTGTCTCATGCCTGTAATCCCAGCACTTTGGGAGGCCAAGGAGGGTGGATCACCAAGAGATCCAGACCATCCTGGCCAACATGATGAAACCTCATTTCTACTAAAAATACAAAAATTAGCCGCATGTGGTGGCCTGTGCCTTGTAGTCCTAGCTACTCAATGGGCTGAGGTAGGAGAATCACTTGAACCTGGGAGGCGGAGGTTGCAGTGAACAGAGATAGCGCCACTGCACTCTAATCTGGGCAACAGAGTGAGACTCCATCTGAAAAAAAAAAAAAAAAGAATTTGCCTTTACATAGCATAGGATCCAGAAACACATAAGAGGCAGTACTTTCACAAAACTTTAAAATTGTCTGAATATACATGAGGGCAAGAGCCTTTCTTTACATCACATAGCTTCATGTTGAATTTGAACACCTTAGTATCATGTATCTAGTCTGAACTCGGTTTATTCAAATAAAAGGAATTTTTTATTTGGTTTTGTGAGACAACATAATATAATTTACTTGGCTTCAAGGACATAAATATTCCATCACAGATTAAGAAGAAAAATGAGAAGAGATGCTGAAATGTAAGTCCCACTTCATCTTGTTTCTGGCTAACCTATTTGGTAAGTATGAAAGGACCCATTTCTCTTGTCACTATTGGTAAAATAAAAAACATAAGAGAGTTGCATTTTTGCACATCAAAAAGATAAAGATGAAGAAAAACTAATAGAATGAAATGAAAATTGTCAATTTTTGTGTCTTTGTATTAATTATCACTAAGACTGAATAACTGGCAGTAAGCCCTAGATGACAGAGAAATAGGTCATAGGGAGAGAGAGACAGAGATGAGGCCACATGCAGGCACACCCATCCACCCCACTTAGTAGGTGCGTGGATCCACCAGGTGGTCACAGGAAGCGAAAAATGTCTACTCGATTGTCACTGCTCTTTCTTCAACACCAAAGTCTTTATGATCAAAGAAACACCCAGCTGAATGGGTTTTTCCTGGGATACTCAGCAATATGAAAAAAAATTACAAAACCAAAACGGTTGAATTTCCTTGTAATCTGGAACTTTATGGCCACTCATATCAGGTTAAACAAAAAATGTATCCACTGCTTTATTTTTTGTCTACCGAATACAATCACGTTCTAGGGCTGCAATATGTCAGTGAGTTGAATTAAGGCAGTTCAGTTCACTTTTTTTTTTTTTTTTTTGAGAGACAGAGTCTTGCTCTGTCACCTAAGCTAGAATGCAGTGGCGTGATCTTGACTCACTGCAACCTCCACTTCCTTGGTTCAAGTAGCTGGGACTACAGGCGTGCGCCTCTGCGCCCAGGTAATTTTTGTATTTTTTAGTAGAAACAGGGTTTCACTATATGTTGGGCAGGCTGGTCTCGAACTCCTGACTTCAGGTGATCTGCTCACCTCGGTCTCCCAAAGTGTTGGGATTACAGGTGTGAGCCACTGCGCCCAGCCCTACTTCACTTTTTCTACTCTTAGCAATTGTCCATCTTGGCAAGAATAAAAATTACATTTTTTCCCCTCATAATTCATAGCACATCATAGATATTCTTATAATTACTGGGCAATTAGAAATTTTAAAAAAAGTTTAGTAGGTTAAAATGTAGTCCACAAAACTAATGTGTTTATAAAATTGATCCCAAACAGAAAAATTTCTCTAAAGAGAGAAATACAGAGGAAGCAATTTGAAGGATTTGTCTTAAGTTATTGAGCTGTATTTTAGACAAAAATAAATCTGATTATCATGAGGCTGAGGAAATGTTTATTTAAAAAGTTTTAAAATGTGAAACAACAGTCAATTGTATTTATTCGTATTTTCATCCAGAAGTCAGACAAACACAAAATATTTATCAATAAATTATCTATTAACTTCTGTCTCTGGTTAACTTCTTAAGAGTGAGTTCTTGGAAGCTAGAATGAGAAGTATCAGTGAAACGAACCTCTGAGTTATATTCATTGTTTATAGAGCTAGAAATGGACTTCCTAGAAAATACAGGTTTGGGCCAGGCACAGTGGTTCATGCCTGTAATCCCAGAGCTTTGGGATGCCGAGGTGGGTGGATCATTTGGGCTCAGGAGTTTGAGACCAGCCTGGGCAACATGGTGACAGTCCGTCTCTCCAAACAAAAACAAAAACAAAAACCCAAAAATTTGATCGGCATGGTGGTGCATGTCTGTAGTCCCAGCTATTCAGGAGGCTGAGGTGGAAGGATCGCTTGAGCCTGGGAGGTCAAGGCTGCAGTGACCCGAGATCATGCCACTGTACTCAAGCCTGGACTACAGAGTGAGACCCTGTCTCGAAAACGAGCAAAGTAAAAGGAAGGGAGGGAGGGAGGGAGGGATGGTATATGAGTGTTGTATACATTGTTTTTCATTTCAATCAAAGTCTTGAAGCAGACAAACTGAGGAGAAAAAGCATTTCATAAATGAACGATTATATTCTGGGTTTTATCAAGATATTTTATAACATTAAAAAGAAATAAGATAAAAATCAGGATTATGTATTTTTCTTCTAGAAGGTGATTTCTTTTTTAATCATTTTTTTGTATTAGGTAAAACTTTAGCAATATAGAGTTAACATTGTGAAGCAGGCATGAATTTCAAACTAGGAACAATAAAAGTGAAGAATTAAAAAAGAGCAAAATTTGAAACCTTGACAAAAGCAGATCTTAAAAGGGAAAAGCAACTGATGCAGAAGTGTTTGGAAATTGAGGGTAAAAAATAGTCTTCAGTTTGTTCATTAAAAAAATGGAACAAGCTTCCTATTTTCATCTTTAATCTTCTGTGTGTTCTTTGTAAGCAGTATTACGTCTTTGCAAATTAATTTGCAACCATCTTTCTCCTATGAAAAGATGAATCCCTTATTTTAACTTAAATTATTTAGCTTAAAATTTAACTTGGAACGTATCTTTATCAATGTAAAAATCAAATATTTGCATGAAAAAATTAAAGAATATTGTTAAATATAACAATATATAAGAATATTTGGGCTCTTTGTACAGTTTCTCATGTTAAAATTAGATAAACAGGATGAAATGATTTATCTAACTAGAAAAAATTAGATAAAAGTTGTAAGCTAGACAACAGTTTCACTCCGTGATTTATCCAACCTTCTTTAACCTGAGTTGGACCTTTTATTTTCTTCCTTCTCCACAAGTCTACTTCGTTTGCATGTGCGCTGTAAGAGGTCTTTAAAAAAGTTTATCGGGCCCTATTGCCCTCAGTCATATGTTGAATCAAACACTTCTTGTTTCAGTATATAGTATGCACTGGCCTGCAATATTCTCTCCTGATGACTTTTTCTTATTTTTATTGTTTTCCTTTTAGCCCCCAAGTTCAGTATGATAATCTTTTGTACTTGGTTTAAAACCCTCTTTAAATGTCACATGCTCTCATTCATTCAGCAAATAATTATTGAATAAAAATGTGTGTGTATACTGTATGTGTGTGTGTGTATGAATTGGGTGATAAGACTATTAAGTTACATAAGAAAATGATGGGAACACAATTTAGACAGGGTAGTCAATCTTTGAGCTTGCCAGGTCTTAAGTGTATAATGCAAGCCAGGTCAAACTTCTAAAAATAGAACTCAGAGTGTAGACCACACCAACACATCTAGAAATTGGAATCTCAGGGCAAAAGATATCTAGAAAAGTCAGGAACCACAAAAGCAGCAAGGGATTCTGGTACTGGGTCATCATAAACATGTATCCCAGGAATCGCATGCTCAGTTTATCATCTTCTTGGGGCCCAATCCGCTGACTGAATGTGATGAATGAAGGCAATAATTAATCAGGATATATCCCAAGGAATTTAAGATTTGGATGTGAATTCTAACAAGATGGCTTTTAAGATATTTTTTCAGTTTTGAAAAATTCTGATAAATACGTGGAAAATTCTACATTTTCTAATTCTAAATTGTGTAACAGTCATGATAGCTTCTGTTTAGGGCCTGCACCAGCATTGTGCTCAGAGCCGCCATGTACTGCAATGCCTTACACTTGGGACCCAGGTGAGAGGGAAGGTGCGCGCTGAAACCCATCCATGTGGTGACAATCTGAGCTGACTGGGCTGAGTGCTTTCTCTGCAGCATCTGTGATTCTTATGGCAACTCTGAAGTCACATTTGATTGCTTCCATTTTACAGATGGAAATGAGGGGTGGAGAGGTGCCCTGACCCCCCCGAGTGGAGATAGCCCAGGTTTGATTTAAGGTCTCTCTGGATCCAAAGCCTTTCTCCTCACTGTCCTAGGAGAGATGTAGGCAACCGTTTTCAGAAGGAGCGTGGTAGTGTTGCTAGGGGCCCGCCTAGGGAGGCACTGGCAGGAGAGGCTGCACTCCTGTGCCATTCCCAGTCAGGGTGGCACTGCTTCCATTCCTGTGCCTGGAACACCCAAGACAAGGTGGCCAGAGCAGTGCAGGAAGTACCTGAGGCTCCTCATTTTCAGTGACATGAACCATCAATCATCCAATTTTCTTGGTGATAATATAATTATAACTTTCATTTCTGGAATAGATATCAAGGATTGCGACTGCTCTGTGTATCATGCACCAAATTCTATGAAATGAAGTTAACACATGTGAAAAGGATCTAGGTTCTCAGAGTTTCTCCCTTGAAGAAGGGAGAAACTGAGGTTTCTCCTTGTTTTCTTTAATTTGGATTCTGAATACAGAAAGGATATGAGCGACGCATACTGCTTTTTCCTTTATGATAAGACCATGTGTTCTAAGGTAGATTTACTGAACTTTTAACCTTCTCCCCTTTCTCTCCCTCCCTCCTCCTCTCTGGATTTAGGTCATTTTCTGCATAGAATTCTACCAGGGTATCTCTATTTCCTAACTTGCTGAATGCTTTGTCTTAAGTTAATAATCGTCTTAAACTCAAAGGCAAGAGGGGGGGGAACCCTCAGTGATGTTTCTTATTTATCACTAGCCAGCGTGTGTGAATAAACAGAGCACGCCAAAAGCCTCGTTCAAAAAAGTTTTAAAATATTCATGAATCTGCGGTAGGGATGTGTTGTGATGATCAGACATCAGAAATCAGATCTCCTCACCACGCTGCAGTTCCCTCTCCTCCAGGAGAGAACAGAGAGGATTTTATATATTCTGCTTGACACCGCTAGGCAGTACGATCATTATAATGAGAAGCAGAAATGCAAATGGGGGATCTCCCCAGCGTCCATCCCTCCCTGGGAATTAGGTGTTTGGATTCTGCCAGAAAAACAGCCAGTGTACATTCTGGGCAGGTCCCAGAAGAGGGAAATCCCGTCAAAGGGGATTGATGAGGCTGCCTGCAATTTCCTGCAGCGTGAGGCCACGCGGAGAGGGAGAAAGCCAGATTTGCACTACACCGTGGAGAGAGCTGTAGTCTGCATATTGTTTCAGAAACATATAGAACTTGAAATAATTTTACCTGCTCCATTCAAAAATGTAGCTTAGCATTGAAAATCCATCTGTAGGTATTGACTCTGCCTCCCTGCACGGCTTACATGTCAAAATGAGCAACAGTTGTGTTCTGGAAGGACTGTCTCAGTGGAGGGGCTGGACTGTGAGGGCTGGATATTCCTTGTTGCTGGGTGCTGGCGGAAGATGATGTTTTTGTACCCTAGGAACCGGTATCATTTTTACATGTATTAACTTCATTTCATACAATTTGGTGCATGATACACAGAGCACTCACAATCCTGTCCTTCATGTCTATTCCGTAAATGAGAGTTACGATTATTTCATTACGTGTGTGTGTGTGTGTGTGTGTGTGTGTGTGTGTGTGTGTGTGTATTGAGATCTGATGACAACTAGTTTTAAACTACTGTCTGTTTTGGAGTGAATAACTCAGTTCTCAGGTTCCAATGTACCATTCATGTGATATCCACGATGCCCACAGAGAGCCTTGACATCCATATGGATACAAATGGATTTAGCAATAATGTTTTTGTTAGCTCAGTCTTCAGATCAGATGCGGCTGTACACAAATAGAATGTGCTGGATCATCCTGCCAGCATGGATAAAAATGCATATATGCAACCTTTGGCGTAAACAGATGTGTTTCAACCTGTGTTTATCCAGAAGGAAGGAGTAATCACTACCTTCAGCTCAGCTTGATTGTGCTCTAAAGTGATTGGTCAGTAAAAGGACGTGGATTAGAACTACAGTGCAGGCAGTTGGGTAATGCTTGTGAAAATAACAAATTCTATCTGGTTCCCTGGCTAAGTTCCTTTTATTTTATTTATTTGATTTGGCTAATTGGCTGCTTCAATAGTTTAGGTGGTCGAATGCAGAACTTAAAAACTTAATTCTGCACATGTTACTGGACTCCATACAATACTCACTGTGTATTATTCTGGGAAATATGCTTTTTTTTTTTTTTTTTTTTTTTTGAGATGCAGTCTCACTCTGTTGCCCAGGCTGGAGTGCAGGGGCACAGTCTTGGTTCACTGCAGCCTCTGCCTCTTGGGTTCAAGCGATTCTCTTGCCTCAGCCTCCCAAGTAGCTGGGACTACAGGTGTGCACCACCACGCCTGGCTGATTTTTGTATTTTTTTAGTAGAGACGTGTTTCACCATATTGGTCAGGCTGGTCTGGAACACCTGACCTCATGGTCTGCCCGCCTTGGCCTCCCATAGTGCTGGGATTACAGGCATGAGCCGCCGTGCCCAGCCAACTATGCCTATTGTAAAATTGAATAGAGCACCTTATTGTCTTTAAGGAGATTAAGGCAGATAAGTCATGTACCTGTTTAATGAGTGGCAAGTTCATAGGGTGGAGGCCACCAAAACGCTATGGAATAAAGTATTGTCTAGTTGCACGTGGGCAGGAGAGGCTCCATGGAGGTGGTGACAAATAAGAGAAGCCAGAAAGATGGGAGTATATTGGGGTGGTGACAAAGCGAGTGGAGATGGGGAGGGCATTCCAAGCAAAGAGAGAAACATGAGCAGAGGGAATGGTGATTATTGAGGAAGAAGAGAGAAATATGATTGACATTGTCTTCAGGAAAATCAGCCATGCAGTCATATTTGCAATGAAGTTCGGCAAGGGGAGCCCAGGAGCACCCATTAGACTGTTGGTATTATTTGGGTTAGAGGCAATGAAGGGTTGAATGAGACAGAAGCATGGGAATCAATGTTGGGGGAAAAAGGAAAAGAGTAGAATATGACTTTGAGAGTAGAATACAGACTCTCAAGCCTGGATCCCAAGGTAGCACACCATTATGAGCAATGAGATATTCAGAGGACAGGCACAGTGATTAGTAGTTGGAAGTGAGAGAAGAACCGTGGTTTCATTGTAGTTGTTTGCTTTGAGTTCTACTTGGACATCTATAATAGATGTCCAAGTAGAAGTATGGATTTGGAGCTGAGGATGAAGTCAGGAAAGGATAAATAAATTTTGGGAATTTCTTTACAAAGTGACTATTGAAAGGGGAAGCACGATTGTGTCAGTGGAAAAAAAAGTACAACTGTAGAAGGAAGAATGGTGAACATTTATAATAGATTAGTAGAAACAGGAGACTTTAGAGAGATTACATGGGGGCAATGATGGAAGCAGTGGGCAAACAGGAAAGGCCTTGTTGAGACAGCTAAGAGAATATTTCAAAGAACTGCCAGTGGTCAACAAGATTAAATACTAGAAAATTCAAGAAACCTTGCTAACTAGAATACAACAAGGTAATTGATAATCTCTGTGATATTCAGCAGATTTTCATTAGTTACAGAGAGAACATCACATGGAAATAAAATGGTTATTGAAGAATCTTTTTGGTGAACAGAATATAAGTAATTATGATAATGATCATTTACTGAGTATCTACTAGGGACCCAGGCACTCTATGTAAATTATCTCATTTAATTCAAATACAAGCAGTTGAAACTATGCTTCTATTTAGATGAAGAATTTGAGATCAAATGCTTTTGCAAAACCACCAAAGGTTTAGCTCCTAGCATTGTGCAAAAGAATATTCTGAGATGAAGGGAATGTTCTATATCTGCCTGGTCCAATGCAGTAGCCCCTGGACACATGTGGCTATTAGGTGCTTGAAATGTGGCTAAGGTGACCGAGGAAATGAATTTTTAATGTTATTTAATTTCAACTTGTTCAAGCTTGAATAGCTACAAGTAGCTATTGACTACCATATTAGAAAGTGCAGGGCCTGGTTCAGAGTAGGGGTGAAATAAGTATTCGTTGAGTAAGTCCATTGAAACCCAGAGTTGGATCTACATCACACTGGCTTCAAAGACTGTGTTCTTTCAACTACATGGGGCAGCTATTCACCAGTTTCACACAACTCTTTGGTGCTCATTTAAAGCTCTAAATACTCCTCTCAAGAACTGCCTTTTCCTCATCTAGTCCACAAAATCTACCTATTATTTTTTCTCCTTGCTCAAGCCAAGCTGAGCAGATTTTCTCCCCAGGAAAAATATCTGAGGACACAGTTCGCTAGGATAATCATAGCTGTGGTAGCCACTAGGTAGGTGGGGAGGAAGTGGGATGAGAGTCTTCCTTTAATGAGGCGGGTTCTGTGGGAACTGGTTTGGTGCAGTTGCTGACTGCGATGGTATGACGAGGATTCTGACTTTTAGGGACTACTTCCCGTAAGTCCATGACAATCTTACCCGGAACTGCATAAAGCATTACAACTGAGCTTCTGAAACAGAGCAATAGGGTCATAACAGAGAGAAAGAACATCAAGGTCAGAAATCTAGAGTGGGAAAGACTCTAGAAGGGGTCAGGCAGGGAGACAGTGCCATCAAGGACACATGTTTACAGCAGCAGGGCTCTCGCCTCGGGATGAGGGATACGCATTCGCTGAAGAGACACCTGGTTTCCAATCTGGTTCCTTGCCAGAATGTAGGAACCAAAAGCCAAAGCCATTTTTATCAGCTGGAACAACAGCAGGTGGAGGGCTGGGTCTAATTGAGAGTGAGTAAGCTTAGTTAGCAGCACTGTGGACCAGCGAGTTGGGGATCTGAAAAAAGAAAGAGCTAAAAATTACTTGGCGAAGAAAAAAGAAAAGTTGAAGCAGATCTAGATACATTATATCCCAGTCATCTCTGTGCCCTGATTGTGGCTGCTTCAGTAACTAAGATCAGGAAAGGATAAACAGAGGCTAAGATTGAAAATTTGGGATGGGGAGAAAGAGAAGGAAGCCACGGAGGGTGCTGCCTTACTTTCCCCACTCCTGGCTTTCAGAAGGTAAAAACCTTCCTTTTTTTCCTTTTCGTTTTGAAAATTAGTCTTTTTCTGTGTAGATTAAGACTGATGCATCTTTTTTTTTTTTCACCTCTTGGTTATAGAACTGCAGTTCCCTGAGCACTGGACATAGCTTTTTACCTAACATCTCCGAGATACCTTAATGAACACATTCTGATTCCGCATCCCAAAGGTTTCTCGACTTCTCCTCTTTCACTTTTAATGATTTTCCAGCTCGCTGGCCTTCAGTGTGCATCAGGATCATCTGGAGGACGGGTTAAACCAGAGCTTGCTGGGTTCCACCCCCAGAGTTTCTGATTCTGTGGGTATGTGCTGGGACTTCGGAATTTGCATTTCTGATATGTCCATATGTGATACTCATGCTGCCGATTGGGGCACCACACTTGGGGAACTCGTAGATTAAAAACCTATTGGATTGTTGCTAGACAGAGTGCTTCAAATACCGAAATGTTTGTCAGCTAGAAGAGAGATTTTACTCATGTTTATTCTCATTGGATACAAATAGAATTAATGAGGGAAGGGTAAAGGAAAATCTTACTGGCACAACGTAAAACACCTAGGTCAAAGAGAGGAAGCATTGACATGGGATATGCAGGTGATGTGGGTGAGCTTTGAGGACAGTTGAAATATCTACCTGCTAAGCACACTGGAGCAGGTGTTAGCATGGGAAGAGATGATCTTTAAGTTTACTCCCAACTCTGAGAGTCAGTGATTTTGGTTTTTCCAAGGTCAGCATTTTTATTCAAAGTATCCTGGGCTGTCTTCTCTTTACGGAAACCCCGCCATCAAAATAACAACCAAAAAGGGTGTAAAGATGTGTTTCTCTTCATAATTCCACTCCTCTACCACTGCCGTCAGTAACAAGAGTTGGTGTCTGAGCGCTCTTCCTACCAAATTCAACATTTATGACACTCTCCAGGGAGGCATGCAACAGCTGTGTGATAACCTTATCAGGCATTAAAGACACTTCATGTAATGAAAAATCCTGTGTTTAAATATAGTCACATCTCCTGTCTCCAGCTAAGCGGGACACTGCATATCCACTTTGGGGAAGGAAGTATTTTCAGCATAATGCCCTGTAAAGATTTGTAAATGTGTCACCTGCCTACATGGACAGTGACGAGGAAGCAGTGGCCCAACAAATTTGTCTGTAAATGTAAGTGCAGAGATTCTCTCCCACATCAAGCTGTGCCCCTGGATGAACTGAAAATGAGATTGGGAGGGAAAGCTAATCAGGCGGTCCTCTCTCTTGTATTCGGCATTAAGCACTGATGAAGCCTTTGCAGGGCAGGTTAAAGAGGAATATATGGCACCGGGAAACAAAACATGCTCAGACGTTTTTCCCTGGGTGAATTTTACACCTGTCTGAAATCAGGGAGCACTGCTCTCGAGTGGTTGAAAGTTCTCTTTTCCAAATGCAAAGACTGAATTTTGAACCTTTCAGCACTCTCTTATCTTTGGTAATAACTCCAGCTAGAAAGTGCAAATGAGTCTGACGCCTTTGAGAACATCTGAATGGCCTTGATGGAAGCATTGATGGGGGATCTAAGGTATCAATGTTGCCTTGCAAGGTGACATAAATGGGTTTGAATTACTGCCTGAGATGGACACCCTAAGTTTAACACCCTAAGTTTCCTTCTTAGCTTCCCAAAGTTGTTTCATACATCGAACTTAGCAAACTCAGAAAAAACAGCAAGCATACCATCCTCTTTAACTGCTCCATTTTACTCCTCTCTCTCTGGAGTGACACATGTAACTATAAGGAAAGAATTCTATCCCCCTTTATGAAACCCTGCATCCTAATCTTCTGAACTTTTGTTTTCATTTTAAAAACATTTCAAAACAGGTTTCTTATTGCTAATCCAGCATAATTATTTGTGCTCATATGGGGCTGAACACATTGGCAAGCGTAAAGACGCGAGAGGCCTCCGTGCCAGAAGGGCACTGTGGTGTCGTGCTTCACAGCCATCTCTGCTGAAGGGCTCACTTTTCCCCTTGCATTGCAACCTGTCAAGGTACTACTGTACGTGACTCTACAAAGCTCACACCACAGGCGGCTCATCACATGAATCTGAAACCACTCCAACTCTGCCATAGCCTCTTCAACAAAATGACTCCCTGATCAGGCACAGGAACTCCATAGCCTTACTAAACTGTTATAAAAGGCCGGGGACAGTGGCTCATGCCTATAACCCCAGCATTTTGGGAGGCCGAGGCGGGCAGATCACCTACGGTCGGGAGTTCGAGACCAGCCTGATCAACATGGAGAAACCCCGTCTCTACTAAAAATACAAAATTAGCCGGTTGTGGTGGTACATGCCTGTAATCCCAGCTACTCAGGAGGCCGAGGCAGGAGAATCTCTTGAACCCGGGAGGCGGAGGTTGCTGTGAGCTGAGATCATGCCACTGCACTCCAGCCTGGGCAACAAGCGTGAAACTCTGTCTCAAAAAAAAAGAGAGAGAGAGAAAGAAAGAAATTATTATAAAAATATTTTACAATAACTGAAAGAGTAGAATTGGAATGTTTCAAACACAAAGAAATGATAAATGCTAAATGCCGATTATCCTGATGTGATTACTACACATGATATGGCTGTATCAAAACATCACATTCATCCCATAAATATGTACACCTACTATATAAGCACAAAAATTAAAAAATTCAAAAATGAGAGAAAATGCAAAAAAAAAACCTTCTAAACACTTTCAATTTTGTTTCTTCCCTTGCTACGAATAGTAACTCATTGTTAATATCCATATTTGGAATAGCACTGCTGTTTATGGTATAACCTGGTTAATTTTTCAAATAATTCAAAATATGAAACTCAGGTGCGGAAAACGTAGGTGGAGCATGATGTCATGGATACGGCACCTAATTTTTTAGAATTTCTGTGTAGGAAAAACAATGACACAAACACATCTATATCAAACTCATAGGAAATAAACTCTTAAGTGTCAAAACAGAGCACAAACAGAGGAAATGCTCTGTTCAGATTAAAAGTTTCCCAATTTTATCTTTCTTTCCTTTGTTTTTTTTTTTTTTGTTTTTTTTGTTTTTTTTTTTAACAGAGCCTCACTCTGTCACCCAGGCTAGAGTGCAGTGGTGCAATCTCGGCTCACTGCAACCTCCCAAGTAGCTGGGACTACAGGCATGCACCACCATACCTGGCTAATGTTTATATTTTTGTAGAAATAGGGTTTTACCATGTTGCCCAGGCTGGTCTCGAACTCCTGAGCTCAAAGCCATCTACCCACCTTGTCCTCCCAAAGTACTGGGATTATAGGCGTGAGCCACTGCGCCTGGCCTGGTTTCCTAATGTTTTGAGAAAGGGGTGCCTTAGGGGGATTTCATAGTGTCAAGTCTCATGGTGTGAAGCCAGGAAGCAGAGGCCAACAAGTGATCTGAAGGACAGCAGCGCTGCAGCTTGTGAATTCTAAGCATTATACAAATGCACTTATGTGTCATATTCAACCATAAATGGAATCTTTGTCATGAAAAAGATTCTTTATATCAACATATGTCATCACAAAAGAGCTTCTTTCTTTGATAACATACAAGTGAAAGTTTTTGAATTTTGATTTTCTATTCATTATATGGTGAAGTCAACTGAAATCAGAGAGTTGAAGTAGCTTGTGGCAGGTCTCACTGGTGGTGAAAGCTAAAAGCAGGACTCACATCCAAGGCTTCTCATGAGCCCCTTTCTTCTCCTCTGTTATTTCTTTTCCTTCATCTATTTTCATTCTTCTTATTTAATCATTTAATAACACTTCTCTCCTTCAGTCTCTAAAGCATACTGCCTATAATGCATTTTTTAAAATTCAAGGTTTTGTTTCTAGTCATGCAGAGCTGTACTTGCGCATTAGGAAGGATTAGGATATTGGGTGATGCTGTGAATTGCCCCCTTTTGAAATAAAACAGATACAGAAAAATTACTGATAAATATATAGCACATATGTATGTGCTGGTTACTTTCAGCTCCATTTTATCATTCTTTTGCCTTCATACTACATGGTTTACTAAGTAAAACAGAGACTGAGTTGCCAAATTGAGGTAAGAGTGTAATAGTACAATGTTAAGAACACCAGTTTGTAAAATCCACTCTTAAATCTATTGATGTGACCTCAGATGATGATATAATCTCTCTATCCCTCAGTTACCTCATCTATGGAATGTAGATAATGACAGTGTCCACTATACAATGCTATTGTGAGGATTGTAGGAAATCATTCATGTAAGGCACTTGGCACAGAGCCTAGCATGCAGTACACAAGCCATAAATATGAGCCATATCATTACATGTTGATATCATTATATTCAGTAAAAAATATCAGAGCCCTTAAAACAGGATAGAGGGAAAGTGTAATGAATTCAGAATGGAACAATGCCCAAGTATATGATTGTGTTCTGAAAGACTAAAAACCATTTGTTTGTGTTCATTTCCTGCAGAGGATAATCCGTATGTGAAATGTTCTACTTACTGAAGGGAGAGGGGGCTTACAAGAACATAATTAAAGTAAAAGATCCATTTAAGAGAGCTACTTCCGAAGAAAATTTGCTGCTGCTTTGCCGTAGCCCCTGATGTATGGATGTGGTTCTGACCTGTGGATGTGGGTCAGGAAGGCATTCTCTGGAGCTGCAGGCAGGGACACCTCAGCTCTGAATGTCCTGTTCTGGAGCCAAGGAGAAGGGCTCACTCCCCAGTGTCAGGTTAACATGCTGGACACAGTCCACCTCCAGACAGGTGGAAAGGAAACCTGGTGGACCCTCAGACTCAGTGTCTATTTTCCTTGTGGGTTAGCGAAGTCAGCTTCCGTCTTTGATAATACACAAGAGAAAGTCTTTTGAATTTAGGGAATCAAACCACTGCAGCTGTTATGAGGCAACAATTTGAAAAGCTTTTGTAGACTGTCTGCTGAAAGACAGCTCTGTACCTTTTCATACACGCCTTTCACACTGCGTGACATTTCACTGCTTTCTTTTATTTTATCCTTCCAGCACATGCTACGGGAAAATTATGAGTATAGCAGTCCACTGTCTGGCGAGACTGTCATTCTCCCCGAAACGAAGCTGGGGCTGGGCTTTGTGGTTCCTGGGTCTGCTTTTCTGCATCTGCGTGACCCCATGCTGTCTCTTCGACTTTTTAATCAAATCTTGAAAGGAGAACCTTCTATATTAATCTCTGTGGCTTGTAAATCTTCCATGCACCATCCTGGGCTTCAGTTTAATTCAGTCTCTCAAAATTCAGTTTGTGTTTATTGTTCACATCTAATGTGTTTTTTCAGGCTGGGGGTTGCCTTGTCCTCTGTTTTATTGCGGTGATTACTGCCTGTTTGTTTTGCATTCATTCCTTCCTGTTTTATAATCCTTTCTGGGAATGCCATTGTTTATTAATACCTCTTTTAGGAGAGAGCAGAAAAAGGAAGAATATAGGCATTGAGGTCTCTCCAAATTCAAATGTGAACCTCTGAGTTTAATGGAGTCACTGGTCAATTAGGACAATGTTTTTAGATCCTAATTGCCAAATTGAGGCAACATTTATAATGTGTGTGTGTATTGTAGGATTAAAATGTAACTACTTAATTAAGGTTAACAATTCAAAGGTTTTTATTTTTAGTGTGGAAGGATTTGATATAATCATGGTTTTATTTGTATATTCTTGCTGGGACTTTGTGTGATTTTAGATAATCCATATAAAAACCTGTTTCGCAGGCTGAGAAAACAATCTAAACTTGCCTGATGTCTGTGTAGTTATATTGCAGCAGCAGCCTTCAAGTACAGTTTTCATTAGAAATAGTCTGTTGTTATCAAGCATGTTTCCTATTAATTGAAGATAAAAAACAAGATCAATAGCTACAGTAAAAACATACATTTTTAGACTGTCTCCCTTTCCGTTTCTAGAAGTAGTAGTTTTTAGAAGTCTTGAGAATGCTGTTTGAAATTTCTGCTGAATACCCTATTGTTGTCATAGATTAATAAGATATTTCCTCTTAGAAAAGCTACCACACAGACCTTATGGAACACGGATACTCCCAATGTGCTAAGGAAGGCAGGTGCTTTTCTTGGGTGCTTTATATAACTGACTGGTTCTTCCTTTGCAAATGCATCTACTTTATACTAGGTTAAAGAGAACACTATAAAGACCAGCCTGGCCAACATGGCGAAACCCTGTCTCTACTGAAAATACAAAAATTAGCCGAGCGTGGTGGTGCATGCTTGTAGCCCCAGCTACTCCAGAGGCTGAAACAGGAGAATTGTTTGAACCTGGGAGGTGGAGGTTGCTGTGAGCTGAGATTGCGTCACTGCTCTCCCGCCTGGGCGACAGGGCGAGACTTCGTCTCAAAAATAAATAAATAAACAAACAAGGACCATGAGTTTGGTTTAGTGTCACAATATGATGCATAATTCAATTTCATAACCATTTCTGGAATCTCTACTGGAAAAAGGGCACTCTTTTGGCACGTGTGGGTAACACTGTGACATGAAAGATGCACGCTCTTCCCTCAGGTTGCCAACAAGGTAGTGAGGAGATGAGGTACATAAAGAGTAATTCTGAGATAGATCTGTGAGTGGTCAGTTACTGAGCATTTCAGAAGGAGAAATCACATTAGTTGGAGGGATAAAGAAACTGTAGGATAAATCGATGTTATTTGAAGCAGTCTTTCATAAAATGATTGCTAACACCTAGATTCAGTCATTCCCAAGCAAATAAGACTCATCGATACATAACTACTAGGAATGTATGTGTGTATGTATATGTTTGTGTGTGTGTATATATTAATATATATGTGTGTCTGTGTGTATATATGTATATATACATATACACATATCTGTGTATATTTATACGTGTCTCTGTGTATGTATGTGTATATATACACATATATGTATATATATGATATGTCTATATATAAAAATTGTAATCCCTACGTGTTGAGGGAGGGACCTGGTGGGAGGCGATTGGATTCTGCAGGTGGTTTCCCCCATGCTCTTCTTGCGATAGTGAGTTCTCACGAGATCTGAGGGTTTAAAAGTGTAGCACTTCCACTGGCTGTCTCTGCTGTTGCCACCTGAAGAAGGTGCCTTGCATCCCCTTTGCCTTCTGCCATGATTTTCTGAGTTTTCTGAGGCCTCCCCAGCCATGCATAATTGTGAGTCAATTAAACCTCTTTTCTTCATAAATTACCCAGTCTCAGGTAGTTCTTTATAGCAGTGTGAAAACGAACTAACACAAGCCCTAATCCAGAACACCTGGTCTCCTGGGGATTCTTTATGGGCTTGTGGTGACGATGATGGTATATGAATTTCTTAGCAAGAATGAGCCAGTCTTGTTTTGGTTTCTTGTTATCTAATGGGCAATTGTTGCCAACTCTTTAAATTAGGGAGTAGATACCGAGAGGTTTGGTATGTCTGCAATATAGATAATGGTGCTTCTTTTTTCTTTTCCTTTCTTTTCTTTCTTTCTTTTTTTTCTTGTTTCTTTTCTTTTCTCCTTTTTTTCTCTTTTCTTTTCTTGTATTTTCTCTTAAGAAACTGGGTCTCACTCTTTTGCCCAGGCTGGATCAGTGGCACCATCATAGCTCACTGCAACCTTGAACTTCCAGGCTCAAGCAATTCTCCTACCTCATCCTCCCCAGTAGCTGGGACCAGAGTTGCACACTGCTACTCCTGGCTCAAGTGCATAAACTTATATTGAGCTCTTTCCAATTAAATCTGAGGTTTGGCTAAAACTTTTAGAAATATTCTATATTTGAGACCGAGAGCTATGGAATAGACCATAAATGTGGGAAAATGTGCCATGGTGTATTGCCAACAACTGTTTGAGATCGTCATCTTAGCACTGTAATTATTCATTGTAATTATATCAAATTGTGTGGGGAAAAGGTTTGTTGAATATTTAGTCTGAGCTTCCTAAAAGGTGAGATAAATTGCTTAGATAAAATCCATATGCATGTTGAGACTATTGATGCAACTCTGTTGCTGACTGATGGAAATCAATTACACAAGATACTGATTGATAAACCAGAATTTTAAAAAGTATTTTACTCTGAAGGTGGCATCTTGTCAGTAGCTACATTGATATGGTTGCAATCTAGACTATCTCCTTTCCAGAACTAGTTTCCTTGTGAAGCACATTTGTGGTTAGATAGATGGTTGGTTAGCATGCAATGAGTTGAAAGCTTTTAGATAAGTTTGATCTGAAGGCCTGACAGAGGGTGTCATGAATTATCCACGTTCTCACTGCAGAGCACACCTTGCCTGTTAACCAGAAAGTCAGCTCAGCTCCTCAGACCGTGCTGACACGCATGAACAAATGCCCATGCCCCATCTCCTCTTCTGCCGTAGAAAATTTAACTATACCAACCTGGTTTTTTGTTATAATACACACAAGTATATTTTTTCATGAAATTGAGTTGACCTGTGAATCTAGATATAAGTGACACTGAGCCCTCGGAAGTGATATTTGTGGACTCTACACTACTTCATTTTTAACATTTTATAATGCAAATGAGTTCTCTTTCAACACAACTGAAACAAATACTCTAAAGTATGACATCACTTTTTGAATTTTTGTTTATTTTTTACTTTAGAATACCATTGCTGTTGTTATCGTTGTGGTTATTTGGTGTTAGTATGACACTTATTTTGTGTTGTCCCCAAAGCTCTGCTGATTATGTATTTCTGGTAAACATAAATGGAAAAATGAGCTAGTTATTGATAAACACACTTTACTTAGAAATAGAAAACTAAAATGAAAAACAAGGGAGAGCATCAGGAAGAATAGCTAATGGATGCTGAGCTTAATACCTAGGTGATGGGTTGCTAGGTGCAGCAAACCACCATGGCACACGTTTCCCTATGTAACAAACCTGCACATCCTGCACATGTACCCTGGAACTTAAAAGTTGAAGGAAAAAAAAAAAATAAAGAAAACAAGAGAAAAGGTATAAAGTAGTTGGTTGGTGTTAAATTGGTTATGTCAAATTGGTGGTTGAAATTCTTTCAACAATAGCATATTTGTAAACTCTGTCCAGAGTGATATCCATGATTCCTTCTGTGATTTTCAAAAATGGTGAGAACTTTCTTTAAACCACAGTGAGACTTGACCTATATCTCTCTTAAAATAATTACAGCTTGTCTTTTATTAATATTATTTATATACTAGTCCTACCCCAGATATTTAAGATCCTTGAAGGCAAAGACTGTGACCTAGTTGTCCCCTTCCTTTTAGCACCTTATGTGGCACCTGCTATACCTAACGTTTGTGACTGCATTTGTTAGGAATGGAGAGCATTTCAGGAGATCCAGTAGAGGTAAGACATCGGTAACTGAGGGAGCATCCATAAGTATAATTATGGCTGAAAAAAAAGTTGGTGACTTAAAGGGACAGTTGTAGTTTCTAAGTAAGGATCATTCTTCTTGCCTTGTAAGAGTTTCCTGATTTCAGACATAATGAAAAAATGTGAGCAGTAGAGCAAGGGTTGACTCTTCCCTAGAAGCAAATTTTATCATGATTTTCAAAGGTCCCTGCTTTTACCTTGATATAAAAAATTATAGGAGCGTTTTCTAGATAGAAAATTGACTGTATTTATTATTTCTTTGGTGCTATCCAGAAAACACATACACCTATTCATGCAAACAATTGGGGTGGGGTGGGGAGTAGGGTGGATTATAATTATTTATATGAGAACAGCATGCATTTAAAAAACCAGAGATCACTGTGTGTCTTTTTGGTCTGGAAGTCCCAAAGATGAAAAATTGGAGTAAACAGAAAATATAGAGTATCAGTAAGAGTTATTATTTGCAAGCAAAAGACATTGGCTAATTGTGTGGCTAATTTAAGCAGAAAAGTGAAATGCATTTAAGGCTCTTGGGTAACTAATAGAAACTCTCAGAAAGCTAGCTAACCCAGCGTGAAGGCTATATAGCTATGAGCAATGAAGTCTACCCCCAAATATCTAGCCAGATAGGATACTACCATCTCCACCTCAGGGACAGTTGATATCCTGACATTGCACACAGTGACCACAACTGGTCTGTGCATTCCTGCCCGCTTGGCTCAATAATTGCTTATTTAAAGTAGGGAGTCGGTGCTTGTGGTTGGCAGAGACTAAGTCACATGCCTGTGCCCTAGCTGTGGGATGGGATGGAAAAGGAAGTATCTAGAATTTCCATTTCAGTTCCAAGGGTTGGAGTCTGCTAGAGGTAGGAGACATCATCAACATGAAAAGGGATTCCAAAGTGAGGCGGCCAAAACAATTTTAAAAGTCCTATTGCACATAAAATCTACTTAAATCCCTTTACCACTTATATTGGATGCATCATTTTTATGACTCAAGAAGGAAATTAAAGTCTTCCAGATTATTGGATTTATTTCAGCCTACCTGAAGTGTCTAGTGACATAATATCATAAGAATGCCCTTGATCTAAAAACTGGCGGACATAACCCTCTCCCCATATGTTTTCAACAATTAAGCAGTTGTATTCAACTATGAATGAAGTTAGAATTATTAACAGAAAACATTTTCTTACTGGTATTTTAAGTTAGAAAGCAGGATGTTTACAATTGAAGAATTGAATCAGTACAGCCAATCATTGAGCCAGTCTGTGTATATCCATTCATTCTAGTACAGCCTACTTTATGTGAGTGGGGATTTGGCTTACATTCTATTTAAAAAATCCAATCTTTTATTTCTCTGAGTGGCAATGCTTTGTTCAAGACTGATCCTGCTTTTAAGTTACCAAATGAAATAGACTGCATTTAATGCCAAATTTAAATTTGCATTGAGAGCAGTTCTAGGTGGTGAAGAACAGGCAGATTAGACATGAAGAAATAAATATGATAAGAAAATCTACTTTAGAATAAAACTCATCTTCTTAAAAAGAATGCATGTGAGAAATCTTAATATACTATAATGTCTTATTAGGCTTAGTGAAGTAACCGCTGATAGAATCTGTCTTCCAGAGCTGCGTGTCCACATATTCTAAATAATATGTCTTCCTAAATGGAAGATAAAAGATGAAATTTATAGGGTCCAGAAGGGAGCAGAGTTCTGCCTGCATTTTTGACTAATAATTGACTTTCCCCTTTATGTGGGGAGTTGCGGAAAAGCATTTTTGACATTTTATTGCCACCGAAGATTGACTCCTATTGTTTCAGAATACTGCAGCCATCCAGCTTTGCCTTTCCCTGCAGTTTAGCAGGCTATAGAACAAGTGTACTTAAGCTGAATAATGTGCCTTTTATCCGGATATCTAAGTTATAGTCATTGGCGATACTAGAGATAAAACTGATTCTTTCTTGAGTTAAGCTTTTGACAGGTCTTCAGTGTTTTAAAGCACTGCACCACTAAGCTCAAAGAGTCTCTCTCTCTCTCTCTCTCTCTCTCTCTCTTAAATATCTGCATTATGTATTAGCTGGAAAAATACTAGTTAACTCCTCTCTTATGCCTATAAATATATGACAAAATATAAGCTGTCAATGAAAAAAAAATAAAAGCGAAACCTCCTAAATTTGCACACTTCGTTCACTAAAGCATCTGTTGTTGTTTTTTTCTATGCTGAAAGGCATAATTGTTTTTGTTTTGTCCTCAGCAGAGATAGGTAGCTAATTCACCCTGTTTTTTATGTTATAATCCTGGCTTTGGAACAAATCATAGGGATAATTTTATTACTTTCTCACTGTGCTTTTTCCTAAGCCAGTATTTTGTTTATGTCTAATAATAATCTTGTGATCAATGACAAATCGGTATTGTTTTCTATTTATGCATCACTGTGTAAGCATGGTAAAACTTGGACTATTATATAAATATATATATATATATATAAAATCTTTAGACTTAGCATATGAACCTTTTGCAGCTCATTGCATTAGACGATATAATTTGCCAATATATCTAAAAGCAAGTGCATACATCTTTGTGCACGCTGTCTCACAAGTACTTTGCTGGTTCTAACTGCAGTAAATGATTTTCATTTCTTTCAATTCAAGTTTGTTTTTAAAACTCTCAGTAATGACTGCATCCTGCACTGAGAATTCATTGTGGCAAAGCACATCTGTACTACACATTTGTGAGGGAGGCGGGACATGTAGAAGTTAATGGTATCAACTTCTTCGTTGGACAAAGCTGCATTTGGGTCTCGTTCCCACCAATTTACAGTGTCTTGATATTACATCTGTCTGTCTTGGGAAGTACCTCTGTACTTAAGAGTACCTCTGTTTTCTTGTATATCAAAGGGAGTAATATATGTACTTTTTAATATGCCTGATATAAAGTTGAAATGAGAGAATGTATTTAAAGTCTGGCACATCGTGTGGACAAGGAGGCCTAGAATTTGGAGGAACATATTTCCATAAGTTATATAGGCCAGGCATGAGACTAAGAATAGAAAGACTGATTGAAATTCTGTTTGCATAATAGTTAGACAAACAGGTAATGAAGTAAACAGACAGGGAGCATTCTTTCCCCTTTCCCATACTCTCTCCCAATGTAACCTGTGAAATAGTGAGCTAGAGAGATTGAGACTCAGGGCATCTCAATTCTAAGGTAAAGTTTAGAAATGAAAACATGATGAATATATCATATTCTACACACTGAAAGGTGGGGTTCCCTGTCCTCTTATTTTACCTGAGAATGACTGTAGCCATGCAGATAGTTCCAAAAGCTGGAGATTATAGGATTTTTTTTAGGATAAACCCAATAATCCCAAACAAAAGATACTGAGACTGGAGTGTTAGAATCCACACTGTATAAAACTGGCTCAAAATAAACACTATTGCATTGTGAGGTACCAATATCAACTGCCAGGGAACTAAAAAATAACTTTGGGAGGTTAAGTACACTATAGCCGAAAAAAATTAACAGAAAAATGTTAATGTAAATTTGAGGAAATTTTTCAAAAATATAATGAATTCAAAGAGATAGACATTGGTATAGAAAAGATTGGTGAATGAGAGAAAATAATCAGGAAGTCTTAGATCTAACGATTCAGAATTCAAAAAGAAAGAACAAAAGAAAACAGATGGAATATTATACAAGAAATAAATAATTCAATAATACATTTCAGTATTAGAACACAAATCTTTGCATGAAAAGGACCATGAAGCAACCAGAACAATGAATAGAGGGTAGTGGGGAACTCGCACAAATGTACACTAAAATAAAATTTTATATGGCAAAACATAAGATCAAGGACCAAAAATTTCTTTAAAAAGCTGTATGCAAATTAATCAGATTGGTTTACATGAATTGAGAACAGCACTGGACTCTAGAAGACAGAGAGGAATGGCTTTTTAATTTCCAAAGGTAGGAAAATGGACATGTTTCCTGGCATTCTATAGACAGCCAAACTATTAATAAGAGTAAGAGGAAAAAAAGAACCACAACATTTTGGCCATGTAAAATATCAAATAAATATTTACCTCTATTTCAATATTCGTTATGAAGCTACAGATGCTATGTGATACCAAAATTATGGAGTAAACCATGAAAGAAAATGCAAGAAATGTAGGGAACAGGGGGTTTCACGGACAGGGCAGGAAAGAGAGTTTCCCTATGCTGCAGGTTTACTAAAGTTCCAGGCTGAAGGACTCCGGGGGAAAAAGAAAAGAAGTAAGTTTCCAGATGCGTTTGAAAATAAATGGATTAGAATTGATAGGGCTTTTACTGATTTGAGGTAACTTCACTGTGGAGCTGTTAAAAAATTAAGCAAATGCACTTTGGGTTGCCGAGGTGGGCGGATCACGAGTTCAGGAGTTCGAGACCAGTCTGGCCAACATAGTGAAACCTCATATCTACTAAAAATACAATAAATTAGCCAGGTATGGTGATGTGCACCTGTAATCCTGTAAGCCCAGCTACTCGGGAGGCTGAGGCAGGAGAATCGCATGAACCTGGGAGGCGGAGGTCGTGCCATTGCACTCCAGCTGGGTGACAGTGCGAGACTCTGTCCAAAAAAAACTAAGCAAATGAAGACATGCAAGGCATTTGTCAAATCTAAGGAAAACAAAATTTGTTCAAAGAAGAAACATATTATTTGGATATAGCAGGAATAAGTATTTAAATAGTTAGAAAATGTATAAGGTAATTATTAATTTAACTAAGATATTGGTATAAAGTATTTATTTGGAGGAAGATAATAAATGGGTAAGTAGGTGAATAAGAAGAGTGACAGGGTTGAATATCCACCCATACACCATAATAGAAAACTAGTAGAACATTTCTGAGGCAGAAATACCATTTGACCCAGCAATCCTGTTATTGGGTATATACCCAATGGAATATAAATCATTCTATTATAAAGATACCTGCACGCATATGTTCATCGCAGCACTGTTCACAATAGCAAAGACATGAAACCAACCTAAATGCCCATGAATGGCAGACTGGATAAAGAAAAGGTGGTACATATACACCATGGGTTACTATACAGCCATAAAAAGGAAGGAGATCATGTCCTCTGCAGGGACATGGATGGAGCTGGATGATGTTATCCTCAGCAAACTAACACAGGCACAGAAAATCAAAAACTGCATGTTCACACTTATAAGTGGGAGCTGAATGATGAGAACACAGGGACACATGGGGGGAAAAACGCACACTGGGGCCTGTTGGACTGTGAGGATGGGAGGAGGGAGAGCATCAGGAAGAACGGCTAATGGATGCTGGGCTTAATACCTAGGTGATGGGATGGTCTGTGCGGCAAACACCATGGCACAAGTTTACCTGTGTAACCTGCACATCCTGACATGTACCCCTGAACTTAAAATGAAAGTTGGAGACCAAAAAACAAAACACCGTAAAACTACAAAACTTCTTAAACAATAAACTAGTAGAAAATTTCTAAAATATATAATTCAAGAATTATATGAGCTCTTTTTATATGTAAATATAAATTTAAATACAAGAGAAACATCTAAAACAGGTTGCTTCTGAGAAACGTGACTGGTTATTAAGAAGAGGTATATAGGGGACATTTTCATAAAAAGGTTGGTAATAGAAATTGCTATTTTAAGTTTTCCACTGCTTGTATTAATTACAGTAATTGCTACTTATAACTTTTTTTTTACGGAGTGAAACCAGAAGTCCTGAAAGTTTAATAAATTTGCTAATGTCACTCAAATAATAAGTGAAAGGACCATAATTTACATCAGATCTGACACCAAAGTTCCGTACTCTCGATATTACACAGGGTTGTCAACAATTCCATATATGTATAGCTACATTTACTCTTTCTCTGTTTTAGTATATAGTGTAGCATTATTTGCTTTCAGAGATACATTTGACCATTTAAGTTTGTCAATGCATTTATTATACTTTGTAGCCAGTTGTGATTTTTAAATTTATTTTCTCCAGATGGCTGTGTAATTTCAGAAGCCCTCCCCTTTCCAACCAATATGATAAGCGCATTAAAGTGAGCTCATTTTAAAGCCTGTTTTATTTTTTATTTTCTTAAAGTAAATTTTATTATGTATATTTGAGGCTTACAAAATGATGTTATGTGATAATTATATATAGTTAAATGGTTACTATAGTGAAGAAAATCGATATATCTATCATCTCACATAGTTACTTTTTTGTGAGAAGACAGCTAAAATCTACTTACTTAACAAAAACACCAAATGCAATACAGTTGTATTAACTGTAGTCCTCATGTTGTACCTAAATCTCTAGATTTGTTTATTGTACATATCTGCTACTTTGTGTTTTTTGACTCACATCTATCTCCCCATTTCCTCTTCCGTGACCCCACCCCAGTACATATCTGCTAGTTTGTGTCTTTTGACCCATGTCTATCTCATTTCCTCCTCCCTCTCTCATACCTGGTAACCACAGTTTATTCTCTATTTCTGTATACTTAAACTTTCTTTTAATGATACCAAATTGAAGTGAGATTATGCAATATTTTCTTTGGATATCTGGCTTATTTCACTTAATATCTTCTAGGTCCAGTCATATGTGGCAAATATCTTCTAGGTCCAGTCATGTGTGGCAAATGGCAGGATCTCCTTTTTAAAAGCTGAATAGTATTTCATTGTATTATATATACCACATTTGCTTTATCTTTTTGTCTTTCAGTGGGTCCTGAGGTTGTTTCCATATTTTGGCTCTTGGGAATAATGCTGCAATGCACATGAGAGTGAAGGATGTCTTTATGAGGTGGTGATTTCATCTCCTTTGGGTATGCACCCCAAAGAGGGATTGCTGAGTTATATGGTAGTTTTATTTTTCTTTTATTTAGGAAGCTCTATACTGCTTTTCACAATGGCTGTATCAACCTACATTCCCATTAACAGTGTCCTGGGGTTCTCTTTTCTCTCTACACTCACCAACTTTTATTATGACTTGTCTTTTTGATAACAGCCATACAAATGGGCTTAAGGTGATACAGGAGTTTTAATTTGTATTTCCCTTGATTAGTGATGTTGAGCACCTTTTCATATATCTGTTGGACATTGTTATGTTTCCTTTGGAGAAATATCTGTTCAGGTCCTTTGCCCATGTTTAAATCGGTTTTTTTGTTTTGTTTTGCTTTTCTGCTGTTGAGTTGTAAGAGTTCTTTATAAATTTTGGATATTAACCCCTTATCAGATATGGGGTTTGCAAACATTTTTCCCAGTTTGTAGGTTGATTTTTCATTTTGTAGATTATTTTCTTTGATTCACAGGAGCTTTTTAGTTTGCTGTAGTCCTGTTCAGGTATTTTTGCTTTCGTGGACTGAACTTTTGGTGTAATATCTTAGAAATCATTGCCAAGGCCAATGTCAAGGAGCTTTTTCCCTTATCTGTTCTTGGAATTTTATGGTCATACATTTAGAGCCTTTATTCATTTAGAGTCGATTTTTGTGTATGGTAGTCCAATTTCAATTTTTTTTACATGTGAAAATCTTGTTTTCTCAGCATCATTTACTTAATAAACTATTTTTCCCATATTATGTTCACTTGATGTCCTTCTCAAAATTATATATATGTTTGGGTTTATTTCTGGACTCTCTATTCTGTTCCATTGGTTTTTGTTTCTATTTTTATGCCAGTACCATACTGTTCTGAATACTATAACTTTGTAATACAATTTTTAACCAGGAATTTTGATGCCTCCAACTTTGTTTCTCTTCCTCGGTATTTCTTTGGCTATTCAGGTTTTTTTGTGGTTCTGAATAAATTTTGAGGCTTTTTTTTTCTATTTCTGTGAAAAATGCCATTGGAATTCTGATAGGGACTGCATTGAATCTATATGTTATTTTGTGTAGTATGGACATTTTAACAATATTAATTCTTTTGATCCATGAACATGGGATATCTTCCTATTTCTTTGCGTCTTTAATGTTTTCAGCAATATTTTATAGTTTTCAGTGTGCAAATCTTTTACCTACTTGAGTAAATTTATTCATAATTAATATTTTTGCTTTGATTCTATTATAAATGGGATTGTTTCTTTTTCAGGTAGGTTGTTGTGTGTAGAAATGCTACTGATTTTTTTATGTTGATTTTGTATTCTGAACCTTCACTGAATTCATGTATTAATTCTAACAGTTTTTTTGTGTGTAGAGTATTTGGGGTTTTCTACATATGGAGTTATCTCATCTGTAAATACAGATAATTTTACTTGTTCCTTTCTGATTTGGAAGCCTTTTATTGGTTTTTCTTGTCTGATTGCTTTTGCTAGTACTTCCAGTACTATGTTGAATAGTAATGAGTGCCAGTTTCAACTGGACATAAAAACAAATGAAGATTTTCTGAATATTTCTTCCCCTTGTTTTTCTGTCCCTCATACCCCTCTTACTGGGACAACATATTTGCACTGTCTGTGGGGGATCTTGCTTGGCATAAATGTTGCTGGACAGAGAAAGTCCTTTCAGTTGCCTGTTTTAGAAAGGATGTCTGAATACATTTTTCAAGGTAATTCAGAATAATTGAGTTTTATATCATGGAACACCCGTTTTCTATTTAAGACTTGGTCCTCTGTAATATTTTTTTCTTTTCTCTGCTTCTCTCTATCAAAACAGAGTCCAGTTCTCAGTAATGTATCTTTCCAAGTAGTGTCTCTCTTTTTTATACTGAGTATAATGACATATTTATTTGAGAAAGATTCAATAAATATTGGGTTAGGAGGACAAAAATTAGTGTTACTCCAAACCAAAAAGTTCACATTAACATTACTTCCATGAAATATTAACCATAATTCTTGACTTTGTAATTTGTAACAATGTATTTTCTCTGCAAACGCTAAGGAAATGATATTTGTTGTGATATAAGCTCAGCTATGAATGGCAAAGACCTACAATGACAGGCTGCTTGAGTAAGATAGGATCATTTATTTTTTCCTCCCACTTGTAAAAGTACAAGTGGTTAAGGCAACTGCACTTCATGAAGTCATCAGGATCCCAGACTTCTTGAATCTTATTGCTCTGATATTCCCAATGCTGATGACCCTAGATGTCTGTCACCACTCTATCAGCATTATGTCTGACAGAAAGAAAAAGGAGGGGTGTGCTCCCCCTTTGAAGGCAAGACCCAGAAGTGGATACAGTTTGCCTCATATCTCGTTAGAGTCAGGGCCACACTTAGCTATAAAGTGGTCAGGGAAATGTAGTTCTTATTCTGCGTACTGTTGTGTCCATCTGAAAATCCCAATCACTATGAACAAGTTAGAGTCAATTTGTAGTCTTGATCTCAGAGAATGATATTTTATATTCAAAAATGTTTTGGGGAACATTTTAGTCATGAAACAAGTAATCAGTAAAGAGCATATAGTGGAAATATATATTCTATATACATATAAATCTATATATATAATGCAATGGATTATATGGGGTATAGGAGTAGGTGGGAGACAGCTATAGTTAAAGGACAAAGCTTCTGTAAACAGAAAAGTGACACTAGTTAGTACTATGGTGAACAGTTTGAAGATTTTCCCTGGCTGAATCGGAAGCACCAGAATAAAGCTTAGATTAGAATTGCTCTTGGATGTGTATATTGGCACAATTACTTTGAGAATAATTAGCAGTACCTCCTGAATTTAGATAGCATATATCCTTTTGACCAACAATTTGGACATACTAGCACATTTGGGAACTACATATGCCCAAAGATATTGACTATATTACTTTTATTTGGTAACAAAAAATGGGAGACAACTTAAATTTCTATCACCAGGTTAAACAAATTAAGATAAATTTATAGAAAGGAGTAGCAAGTAATTGCTATCAGTAAAAAGAATGAGGATGGTCTTTATCAATAGTCATGAAGAGATTTCCAAAAGAAATTTTAAAAAGCAAGAACAAAATATAGAGCAGTGTGGATGGTGTTGCTACCATTGGTATGAAAATGGGAATGTATATAATTCAGTTGCATGTGTATTACACGTTGGAAACTACAAAAGTAGGTGCAAGGGGATTAGAGGTGAGGAGAACTTTCCCCCATATGTACTTTAGTTTGAGATTTTAAATTTGCCACTATGTTAAAGATAGTTTAGAAAGAAGTTGGCTGTTTGCTAAACGAAGGTTGAAATGGTTTAAGTACAAAGTGTTAGTCAGAGTCAAGAATAAAATGCAAAGGAAAACAGGTTTTTAATTTATGTGCAACTTCAATGTTAATAATTTTGATTCTTTTTACTTTCATATTTGTGTATAGATATTGTGGGAAAAATGAATTTTTTTCCTTCTTTCTTGATAAGCATTTTGATAGAGAGCTTACTTGATAAATAAAAGGTATTTCAAACCAATAAAATTTTCAGGACCAAACAAAAGACACAACTTTTAATTAGAAAATTTTATGTAAGCCTAAAAAATAAAAATGCTTAATGTAGGAAACTAATTATAGGTGAAAAACACAATTGAATATTGTACAATACAAATCAAGTTTTAGAACATGAAGGTATAAAGTTCAAAATAAAATTATTTTGATAAGATTACAAATTAATGTTTTGGGCTAATTCTAACACCTGGAATTGATTTTTTTTTCACTTAAATTAGATACTTGGCAAATTAGAATCTTCATGTGAGGTATTCACAATCCAATGCTATGAAGAATCTTTTAGCAGAGCCATATAAAACATACAGAATTCTTTTATACATATGTGTCCTGTGGAATAGCCATTCTTTTGAAGTGTTAGATACTTAGAAATGAGGCATTAGGTTGTTTTATTTCCTATTTCAGTTTCCATAGCCTTGATATGTGACCTTAGGCAGTAACTTAACTTCTGTGTAATCATTATTTAGACTTTCTCTAAAACTCCGCAAAATTATCTTAACATACCAAATTCTTTGGTTTTTTTTATGCCTTGTAATTGATCATTAAACACAATAGCTACTTGACCATATGAATAAAATAAAATAAAAAAGCAGGTTATAGGGGAGGAACATTCTAAGCAATTATACATATTCTAATTCTAATAATATAACATTCTAATAATTTTAAGGAATGATACGTGTAAGAATGTATATGAATGTAAAAGTATGCATGTAGGGTAGGGTACAGGCAAGGACGCAATCTACAAAATACAAAACCCAGGCCAATTAGAAAAGCAAAAATCATGCAAGATATGCAAATTTTTCCAAATTGAAACACCATCTAAATTAGAAAACTCAAATAATAGCTGCTATTTATTGAGCGTTTTGTGTACCAAACGCTACTGGTTCTTTTACATATGCACTACCTAATTTAAGTCCCCAACATTTTTGTAAAACATTATTAATTCTGATATTTTGTGTATATACACATAAATGTATATAAGAGAAATACACACACACACACACACACACACACACTCAACTTGGAGATGTTAAGTACTTCACTCACATACTCCTAACTAGTAGGCAGTAGAGTTGGTATTTAAGACTGTGTCTGACTCCCAAGTCCTTAAAGCTACCCTTGTCTGCCTGTGTTTATACAGTTTCCCATTTGTGTAACGTTGTCAGTTGTGAAATAGAAATCAAATTTGAATCACACTTTATCAAATGGATGTCCACTATGATTAACATTTGCAAGGTGTTGGAAATTTTGAAATGTAAATTACAATAGTATATCTTTTACCAGAGGCAATCTTTAGCTTCTTATTGTTTTAAGTCTCACAATCTCAAAGATGACTAGCAAATAAAGGCTTTATATTAAGAAGAATTTATAGGCCAGGCGCAATGGCTCACGCCTATAATCCTAGCACTTTGGGAGGCCAAGAAGGGCAGATTAGCTGAGATCAGAGTTCAAGACCAGCCTGGCCAACATTGTGCAAACTCCGTCTCTACTAAAAATACAAAAATTAGCTGGGCGTGGTGGTGCATGCCTGTAATCCCAGCTATTAAGGAGGCTGAGGCAGGAGAATTGCTTGAACCCAGGAGGCAGAGGTTGCAGTGAGCTAAGGTTGTGCAGTTGCACCCCAGCCTGGGTGACAGAGTGAGACTCCATCTCAGGAAAAAAAAAAAAAAAAAGAATATAGATGAGCAAACATAACTCATGTTCTCCATTATTGAGTTGTACTAATTCATTGGACAAAATTGATTGAACCAGGCATTGTGCTGAAAACTGCATCTTATTTATGCTTTTGATAAAGGTGTGCTTAATTGTGTAAGCCTTGTTACAAGAATATGTTAGAGGAGCACAGATATCATAAGCAAGGATACATGCTATAGTAGAAAGAGTTCTCATCTAGAACCGAGGAGAATGGTATTATTTGCTCATTCTCTCTACCTGTGTTATTTTATTCTCCAAAAGCCCCAAATAAAATTCCTGTGTTTAAATTAAGAGATCATTTTGGGCTTTGAACAAGCACAAAAATTAAATTAGGTAGGTGTCTAAGTAGGAAGGAATAAGCAAAATCATTTGGGTATAAAACCATAAATCTGCCTTTAAAGTGATGTATTAACCTTTTGAGAAAAATACATGACAGGGGAGTTGCTGAATGCTTTCTTGTGTCACAGTGACTATAACCTTATGGTCGACTTATGTTTGTTTGTTTTAATGCATATTGGTTTCTACAAAGCTAAATTTATGTTATAAAAATTATTCTACTTGACACATCTAAAGTAATGATCACTGTCTGTCAACTGTCTGGAGCACTAGTTTTTCTCTGACTTTGAGACATAGGATAGGTGCTTTTCTGATTTTAATTCCTTCTATTTTAAATGTAGTTATAGGTTCTATATCATATATGAGAAAACTGAGGCTTAGAGGGTAAGGAACTTCCTCAACGTTCAAGTTAGTTGAGGAGTGGAACCTATAATCAGAACTGACATCAGGCCAGGTGTGGTGGTTCACGTCTATCATCCCAGCGTGTTGGGAGGCCAAGGTGGACGGATCGTTTGAAGCCAGGAGTTTGAGACCAGCCTGGCCAACATGGTGAAACCCCGTCTCTGCTAAAAATACTAAAATTAACCGGGCATGTTGGAGCATGCCTGTAGTCCCAGCTACTCAGGAGGCAGGAGAATTGCTTGAACCTGGGAGGCAGAGGTTACAGTGAACCTAGATTGTGCTGCTGCATTCTAGCCTGGGCAACACAGCAAGACTCTGTCTCAAAAAAAAAAACAAAAAAAAAGAACTGACTTCAAAATAATGTCATAGATACAGAGAAGTTGCAAAGGAGGGAAAATAAATCTGTTTTCTAAGTGAAGTTTGATATATGCAGTATTAATATTTTTTGCTTAAGAAATCAGGACTATTTTGATATAATTAAATTTTGACCTGAGGCTTGAGCAACACAATTTCAAAAACTGACAAAATGACTGTATCTCAAATGTCAATAAGTTGTCAGTGATTTAACAGTACCTAAATACTTTGTTGTTGGGTCCCAGTCTCTGTTATATGCAGATCTCCACCTCGCACCCCAAGTAAAACAAAATATATCAGATTTTTCAAGAATTCATTCCTATGCAAACCAGTCATTGGCTTGACAATTGATTTTGACTTCAACAATGTAATATATATAAAGAGAGAGAGAGGGAGCAGAAGCAAATGCAGTCTGCCTTTCCTTAGCTTACTAAATTGTCAAATCAAAACAATGGAGAGAGGCAGAAAAAAATATGTATAAAGCAGGCAGAATAGTATTGAGCTTATGGAGGAGTAGAAAGTGAAAGATAACTTGCCAATTGATTTGAAAACATGGATCGAGGCTGAGAAACTCCTTACTTGAGTAGGATTTGAAACGGCGTCTCCTAATCTTTTCTAGCTTTAGCAGCTGTTTGTAAAACCCCTCATCCGTGTTTCTAACAAGTACTGCTTCCTGCTACAGGTCGATACATAGAGTAATTCTCCTACTTGCAGCCAAAAGTATTTTTCTGGAGAGTTCTGTCTTTCTGATGGTAAAGTACAAAGTCGGGTGTTATGATCAAGGGGTGGCTGGCACCATCCCCAATACTGTGACGTTACATGTACGATTTAATGGTTCCCTCTCTTCAGTTTCCTCCTCTGCAAAATGAAGGTGATAATTTTTACCTAATAAGATCTTGCAAGCAAACCATGAAGTCAGTGTGTGAAACAAGTAGCCCAGCACTTAGAAAGGACCGTGGCCTCCAAATCTGAGTTATGTCTTAGCATTTCTGAGACTGTCTTCTGTTCAGTATGTACATTTATGACATCTTTTTGAGGGGGAAACATTTTATATTCGATTCATATGGTCAAAGTTCTGTGGCAATTAGAATGGCGATATAGTAGAAAGTACTGAATAAGCAACAATAATGAACTAGGTGCAATGAATACTTCCCTTACCACCATTATAAAGGAAAAAAAAAAAAGGAAAAATGCCTTTCTAAAGTAACCTTGCCTCACCTAATAAGCATGGCAGGGATTCCATGCATCTGTGACTGAAAAGTGTTTCCTACCTCTTGTTTATTCCAGAAGTATACTGTTTTTTTATTTTCATTTTTTATTATACTTTAAGTTCTAGGGTACATATGCACAACATGCAGGTTTGTTACATAGGTATACATGTGCCATGTTGGTTTGCTGCACCCATCAACTCGTCATTTACATTAGGTATATCTCCTAATGCTATCCCCCCCGCCCCCGCTACCCTACGACAGGCCCCGATGTGTGATGTTCCCCGCCCTGTGTCCATGTGTTCTCATTGTTCAATTCCTACCTATGAGTGAGAACATGTGGTGTTTGATTTTCTGTCCTTGTGGTAGTTTGCTCAGAATGATGGTTTCCAACTCCATGCATGTCCCTGCAGGAAACAACAGATGCTGGAGAGGATGTGGAGAAACAGAAATGCTTTTACACTGTTGGTGGGAGTGTAAACTAGTTCAACCATTGTGGAAGACAGTGTGGCGATTCCTCAAGGATCTAGAACTAGAAATACCATTTGACCCAGCAATCCCATTACTGAGTATGTACCCAAAGGATTATAAATCATGCTACTATAAAAGACACATGCACACGTATGTTTATTGCGGCACTATTCACAATAGCAAAGACTTGGAACCAACCCAAGTATACTGTTATTTTTTGTCTAAATTCTGAAATTAAAGTTCATTTAATAACTGCTCCTGCTCTTCTAGTTGTTCAGGCAGACAGTGAATGGGGAGATTTCTAGCCATACAACCATAGTGAGTAGATATTGTTAGTTTGGCATAGCCATAAATATATACCAAATTAAGAAGATTATTTTTAAATATGTCAGCTGCACCATTCTTTTTCCAGGTTTGTGAGAAAATTTTTACTTATAATGCATAGTTTTGGCTTCAGATTCACATTTTTATTTGATTATGATTGAGACCCCAGAAGAAACAATTAAGAATCACATAGTCTGGGTTTCTTTAGCAGCAAGTATAACACTTTAATCCATAAATAGCCAGAATTAAAGTAATTTCTAGATTGCTTCAAGCTGGGCCAGATTGGCATAATATAAAGTCAATTTAGATTTGATTTCTCAAGAAAATTGAGGTTTTAAATGAAAGAAAAAGTTTGTGTTTGGCTACATTGTGTATCTGTATCAAAATATAATTCCCTATAGATTGCTTTAACAAATTCATTTTTTTTTCACACAGAACTAATATTTCAAAAACTTGCCATTCTATTTTAGATGTACTAAATTCAGGTATTCAGTGTTGATCAAAGGAGGCTAGGAAAATTGGCATTAATTGCAACCCATTCTCACTAGAGTCTAATTTGAAAAGAGATGAATTAGGCTTTTAATTTATTTTTGAACTTTTCATATTCAAAATCAACAATTAATGATTTTAAGTAATAAGAATGTTCCATAAATCTTAATATGTCTCATCTGCTCATCTCTTCTTAATGTAAGTAATTATGGTTGATGTGGTGAGTCGTATTCTCATTTGTCCATAAAATTTTATTTGCTTCATTTGTTCATTCATTCAGAGATTTAAGAAACATTTATTGAACAAGAACAATATACTAATGTCTATTCTCAGAGATTAAGATAAAAAGAATAGATATGATATATGTCATGTCTTCAGTTGTTCCACAAAATAATGGAGAGTTTAGTGTTGTGGCTTAAACAGTTTTTAAGAAAACATACATCTTCTCCAAATCTTGTTTAAACCTGCCTTGCATTTGTTTATTTTATTCACATACCCTTTTTGTTATTTTTGTACATTATTTTTTGTTTTTACAGAATCTTTAGACTCTTCTTGACTATTATTTTTATTCGTATAACCTTTTTCTCATTTTCACATTAGTGTAATATATCACAAAAACCATCAAACAAAGCACAACATTCATATATAGTATATGAGAATAAATTGCACAGTATAAATGGATTTTAGATACTTGCTCCTGTCAATATTCAGTTGTTCATTTGTTGCTGTCCTCTTTGACTTTGAACATATGGTGTTAAGAAAAACTGAATTCTGTGCATGTGAGAAGGGAGATGACCTGTTTTTACTTTGATTCTGATCTCAAAGGCAAAGGGCGTGTGGGCCATATCCTTACAATCTGATTCAGTCCGTATCGATCATCAGAAGGAAAGTATGTCCTGGGATACTTTATCAGTTTCCTAGGGCTGCTGTAGCGAAGTGTCACAAACTGAGTAGCTTGAATAATGGAAGTGTATTGTCTCATGGCTCTGGAGACTGGGAAGTCCAAAGTCAAGGTGTTGGCAGGGTTGGCTCCTTCTGAGGCGGTGAGGAGAATCTGTGCTGCTCTCCTCTCCAGGCTTCTGGCCATTTGCTGGCCATGTTTGGTATTCCTTGGCTTGCAGAAGCATCACCTCAATCTCTGCCTTCGTCTTCATTTGACATTCTCACTGTGTATGCATCTGAGTCCAAATTTCCCCTTTTATAAGTGATGTTGGTTATAAAGGATTAGAAGGCCATCCTGTTCCAGTGTGACCTTATCGTGCCTTGAGTAACTGAATTTACGAAGTAAGTTAAAGTTCTGAGGTTCTTCGACGTATTAATTTTAGGGGAGGGACACAATTCAACCCATAACAGATTATGAATTGTATTGGCTCAGATTTATGTAAAGCTAAATAGATTTTCCACATCACTGTAAGAATGCATGGGGGAACTCTTATTGCCATCATGTTTTGAATGTACCTTCTCCACGACTGTTAGAAACTCTGCACAAGTGTTTATAGCAGGAATAATGAAATTTCTCTCATTCTTTCTTCATCCTCCCCAATGCATCATTCGATCCTTTGGTTAAGACATCATTCAGAAACTCATCAATCACTCCTCTCCCATCTCCTTCAAAGTGTTTGTTCTGACCATATTTAGTAAACTAGTCTAAAAGATATTTTTATTTCCATTAACACTCTATCCTACCTTGAGATAGTATCATTACTCTCTAGCTTTCATTTCCTAAATTTTAAGATGAGCATTCTCAGTGTACAGAGTTGATCTGTTCCACTTAAACAAAGTAGCTGTAAATCTGCCCCAGGAGACAATGCAAAAACCACTTTAACTCTCTGAACAAACGTAAAATCTATCATTCCAGATGTCCTACATTGAATTCTCCCTGGGGAAGTCAAGTCCTGGAAACTTTTAGATGTTACTGAACTTGTTAATTGCACACTAAGAATGTGATGTTCCCTAATTTGCATCCTTTCTCTGCCAACAAAACACTGTAACTCTTTTTCTTTTCTTTTTGAATTGTAAACATTCTCATTTGAAGCTCCGAGTGCATTAACCCTTAAAGCATAATGTCATGGCTAAGTATGGAGTTAGGAGCACAGCAGAACTGGATAAGAGTCTCAGTGCAGTTTCTTCTTTATTCTAACTCTCAAACAGTTCTCTAATTCTTCTCTTTTTTCATATTCTTCATGTGTAAAAAATATAGGAACAATAAGACTTACTTGCAAGGATTGCTTTAAGTGTTAAATCAGCTAAATTTAACAGCGAAAGGCAATTAATATACATTTAACTCCTTTCTTAAACTTTCTTGCATAATTTGTTCACTGTCACTTACTTAAATGCTAAAGTTAAATGGTAATTACATAAAAAAGGTGCAAGTTAAGCTCTAGTTATATCTGCAGGGAGCTATATTGTTTGTAACTTAAAGTCTTTTTATGAGATGTTACTTTTGATCATGTCTTCAATTTGCCAAAGGGAATGAAGACAAATAAATAAAACTAAGTTAAGAAGCAGAGCCTGAAATGTTTTCAAAGTTGCCATAACTCATTCACTTACACATACCAAGAATCTTAAGACTTTTTCTAGAAGAAAAACGTATTTTTATTGGCATTACTGTCCCTTTCCCAGATTCACATGGAGAATTTGAAAATCCCCCAATTATATTTTTTTCCAAAAATATCTGCCATGACTCTGATGTCTGGTTTTTAAAAATTAAGTATTTCAATATTATTATTTTTAGAGTTCAAATTTAGGCTCACACAACAGTCTCTTGAAACTCCATTTGGCCAAGGTCCATATAACCAAGGTATAATTCTTTACAGTGTCAATTTATTACCAAAACTGTTTTAATTTCATTTCTCAGAAAGCAACTACAAAAATTCAACTCCAGTGTGATTCTTGATTTACTAGGATCCTAAGAAGAAAGTAGTCAAAAATTATGGATTATATCATATCAATTATTTAAAAACTGTCATAAAGCATAGTCAGTAGCATCTGAGTACAGGAAAAGAGAAAAGAGACAAGAAAAAAAAAGAAGGAGACAAGGTCGTTGGAAGAGGGCGAACAGATGAAGGACAGAGTCAGAGAAGGTGAGAAGTACTGGCTGGGTTGAGTTGAGAGTCTGCCTCCTAGCGCGCAGATCTGGTTCTTGCACCGCTGTGACTCCGGGCAGGGTGACTTCTCCCTGGTTGTTGTCAAGGGGAATACAAAAAATATCTCCCCAGGGAAGCCAGCTGTCTGATCAGCCTTCCTGTCCAGTCCATGACAGAGCAGAATCCTAAACTCCTGGAGCTGGGTCTCTTTGTTCCGTGCCATTTGTCCTTCGACACCATTTAAAATGTGCCCTCCTGCTTCTCATCACCATCATCCTCGCCAGTGACCTCCGTTTCGAGACTCTTGTCTGCAGCACTTTGGTGTCATTTTCATTAGGTAATGCATTTCGGTCACCTGACCCAGGAGCCACATTTCTGCCAACCTCTGCCTCTGACCTCTATGTATTCAGAGAGGGATTTCGCCCATGCATTGAAATTTCTGATTCAGTTCTCTGGCAATAGGTCCGTGGCCTTCGGAGGTAGGACTGCTACGACATGAACCCTGGAATGGCACAGAGATACACTGTCTTTGACACCCCCTGTGGGTTTTCCCCTGAAAAATCTTTCTTATATAGAAAAAAAGAAGTCTTGTTTTATTTTATTGGAAAACTGCTTTAGAATTTTCATTCCTCATCCTTTTTTTCTTTTTCCTGTTAAGTTCTAAAAACAATTGAAAAGTGCTTTGCCATGCACATCCGAGGCATTTTATACTGTTCAAAACATAGTTATATATTTTTCTATAGCTGGTATTTCTATGATTATTTAAAGCTCATCCAATTTAACAGAAATGTCATATAATTTGAATTTAGTAACGTTAAGCTTGTCAGTACTCAGAGTAAAATCCTACCATATGTCCATGTAAAAGGTTTTTAAACTTACAGTAACATCAGGTGGGAAAAATTGTTGGGAACACAAACTCTGGAGTCTGCTTCCTGGGTTTGACACTTGGGGCCACATGTAATATCTCTCTAGCCTTGGGGAAGTTAATGAACTATTCTGAGCCTCCACCTTCATAGCCATAAAATGCACATCATAACAGTGCCTGTGTCATTAGATTTAAGTGAAAATGATAAGAGAATGTGGTTAAGACATTTAGCACACATTTGCCACATATAAGGCAATGCATAATTGTTAGTCACTATTATAATTAATAATAGTACTAGTGTTTAGAATTTTTTTAGTTAATATTGTTATACGTTATTTTTAAAATGTTAAAGTTCTATGCCAGTATTCTGTTGAGGAATGTTATTGTTTTGAAAATTAAATATATTTTTGCCTAATTTTTGGTTTTGGGATTTCAGCCATTTTTCCCAGTGCTGTTCCAAAGGACACCTCTGCACTGATGGAGATGCTCTGTGTCCATGGCAGCCATGTGCTACATGTGGCTACTGAGCACTTGACATATGGCTAGTGCAATTGACAATCTGAATTTCTAATTTTATTTCACTTTTTAGTATAAATGTTGTGTGGGTGATACTTATACAAAGTATTTCATCTGAGAAACTGAAATAGCTACATGTCACTAGTGCCCACAGTATTGAACAGTGTTGCTCTAGGCAACTCGTTTGGCTAAAGTAGGTAAAATTATTATCCCAATTCAATAAGAATATATAAGACATAAGACATATCACTGTAATTAATTTCCCTACACTTCGGTTTGTGACCCATTTTCTTTTCTTTTTTAGCTCCCAGGTGATGTGTGTGTGTGCGTGTGCACTGGATCAATTTCTTTCTTTTTCTTTTTTTCTTTTTAAATTCATGGGGGGTACATATGCAGGTTTGCTACATGGGCATATTGAGTGATTCTGGAGTTTGGGCTTCAGTTGAACTCGTCACCCAAATAGTGAACATGGCACCCAAGAAGTAGATTTGCAGCCCTTCCCCCTCCCTCCTTCCCTCCCTCCATCCAGACTCTTGGAGTCCCCAGTGTCTGTTGTTTCCATCTTTATGTCCGTGTGTGCCCACTGTTGAGCTCCCACTTATAGCTGAGAACAGTCAGCATTTGATTTTCTGTTTTTGCATTAATTCACTTAGGAAAATGGCCTCTAGCTGCATCCATGTTCCTGAAAAGGACATAATTTCATTTTTTATGGCTACATAGTATTCCATGGTGTATATGCACCATATTTTCTTTATCCAATCATCCATTGATGGACACTTAAGTTGATTCCATGATCTTGTTATTGTGAATAAGGCTGCAATAAACATAGGATTGCAGGTGTCTTTTTGATTAAAACTATTTCTTTTCTTTTGGATGGATACCCAGTAGTGGAATTGCTGGGTCAAATGGTAGATCTATTTTTAGTTCTTTGAGAAATCCCCATACTGTTTTCCACTGGGGTTGAACTAATTTACATCCCTTCCAGTAGCATATAAGTGTATCCTTTTCTCCACGCCCTCACCAACATCTGTTATTATTTTGACTTTTTATTAATAGCCATTCTGACTGGTATGAGATGATATCTCATTGTGGTTGTAACTTGCATTTCTTTGATGATTGTTATATTGAGCATTTTGTCATGATTGTGGGCCGTTGTATGTCTTCTTTGGAGAAGTATCTGTTAATGTTGATAATGTGACCTATTTTCCAAGAGATCAAGACCATCCTGGCCAACACGGTGAAACCCCGTCTCTACTGAAAGTACAAAAATTAGCTAGGTGTGGTGGCATGTGCCTGTAGTCCCAGCTACTCGGGAGGCTGAGGCAGGAGAATTGCTTGAACCTGGAGGTGGAGGTTGCAGTGAGCCAAGATTCCACCACTGCACTCTAGCCTGGCGACAGAGTGAGACTCCGTCTCAAAATAATAACAACAATAATAATAATAAAAATACATAAATAATAATGTGACCTATTTTCTAAAACAAAAACATACAGTTGCTTGATTATACTGTGGGAAGATTCAGAGACTTTCAATCATGTGAAATTGAACTTCCTACCAGGTGGGCGCTTCCCTACCCTCTGCCTTCATCTGAAACCTGTCACCCACTTGCTGTCTCCCCTATACTCCCAGCTTGCTTCTACCATACAACTACAGGAGAAACCATTCTGGAAAGTTCTTCCCCAGACATTTCCCTGGCTTTTCCTGTGGTCCTCATTCAACCCTTAGCATTTCAGAGGCTGGCCCCCCGCCCCTGCCGTCCTCCCCTCGAGGCCCAGCTGCTCCACCCTTGCTTGCTCTGCCGCTTCTTCACATCAGCCTATTTTATGTTCTTCATGGCACCATCGTAAATGATATTTGTAGCTTATCTGTTTGTTATATTCTGCCCTTCTCCTATCTAGAAAGTAAGTCTTGTATGAGAGGAACCTATCAACATACACACCACGGAACACCGAGGACTCAGAACAGAGTCCGTAGAGACTCCCTGCTCAAAATATCCTGCTCAAAACATGAATCCACAGGGGAATTTAATCATTTGCATTTCTGCACTTTGCATTCACGAATCAATCACCCCTTTTCCTTCCATGTTGCTGCTCTTTATTAGGTCTGCGTTTAGCACATTTAGAGATCCATTGATCCATTCAAGAGCTACTGCTGAAACAAAATTCAACTTTGGTCAAGATTAAATTTTCTCTTTAAAACCAATATATTCCATGTCATAAAAGACTGCTCTTCATTTCAAGTTACTAGCATTCTGTGCTTGAATTCCAACATATGTTTTTCTATATAATCTTTTAATCATTTTTAAAAAGATTTTATCTTTTATTCCTTACTATATAATTTTTAATTATTTGAAAATGATCAATTATTTAACAATAATCGTGTTAAATTAAAACCAATTCAGTAAGACTCATCATTCCCCTACCCTACCTTTGGTAGTATTGTGGAAACAAAAATGCTAAAGTGGGAGTTTGTATCCTTAAAAAGCCTTCTTGTTTTTGTTTTTTTGTTTGTTTTTTTCCTGAGACGGTGTCTCGCCTTGTCACCCAGGCTGGAGCAATGGCACAGGTCTTGGCTCACTGCACCCTCGGCTTCCTGGGTTCAAGCAATTTTCCTGCCTCAGCCTCCTGAGTAGCTAGGATTACAGGTGTGCGCCACCACGCCTGGCTAATTTTTTGTATTTTTAGTACACATGGGGCTTCACCATGTTAGCCAGGCTGGTCTCGAACTCCTGACCTCCTGATCCGCCTGCCTTGGCCTCCCAAAGTGCTGGGATTACAGGCGTGAGCCACTGCACCCAGCCTTCTTGTTTTTAACTAGGAAGGAAGATGAGACGGTCACCAGTAACTACGGTAGATGACCTGGTCCCCAGACTCACAGGAGTCCTGGGGAAATGAAGCCCCAATTAGCAATGGGAAGGAAAGGGTGTAACTAGGTGGCAAAGGCATTTCTGGGTGTTAAGGAACATTCAGGATTAATATTGCCAGTTATTCAAAGAGAGGGATAGGTGTTATTTTAATTAGGAACTTTACACCAAATTGAAGATATTTGTCAACATCTGTGCGTGTTGATAAGTACTGAGTTTTCCCAAAATTCCTCATTGTTGTTAGCTAAGTAATTCACTAGAGACAACTGAACTGAAATGATAGGTTTTTTTCATGTCTTTCCAATTAAAAGGGTTCCACCAGCCAGAGAGTCTATTGACAGTATTCTATTTTAGAAAAGTGTGTTCCAAAGTTAAATTGGGGATGAAAGGAACATTGGGCAGAGAATTCTTTCCTGGCCCACTCTATCCCCAGAGTCCTCCTGGATACTCTCTGATTCCACTTGGGACTCATCCCTCCTGCAGCAAATCATATTTATCTAGGATTGCTGAGGACGATCATGTTAATATTACAGTAGCTGACTTTAAATGATTGTAGGAAAATGTGAGACTGAGATCCTTTCAGCTTCCTATTTTTGTGGAGCTGCCAAATGCCAAAGCAAGTATGACACTCGTTTCCTCTTCCTGACTTTTCACATTTACACAGGGAGTGGCATCAAGAAACTCTTCTGAGACCCCTTAGCAAGGTCAAGGATAAGAAAGAAGATTCAGAAAGGAGCGAGGTGCTCCCGTGCACCCTTTGTGAAGTGATGAGCTGGGGGTTAATCTTCCTGCGGGTGCTGGAGGTTGGTAAAACAGAGCGCTGTGAGGTGGATTCTGCGTTTGGGAGCCACAGATTGCTGGTGGCTCGCCCTTGCCTGGAATGTCAGGAGGGCTGTGGCCTGGGGTGCAGGTGCCCTGAATCCGGAGTGCCCTGGGCAGCCGAGATGGGGAACAAATGGATGAAAGGATGCTTTGGAGGTGGCTCCAGGGTTGGCCTATTGCCAGAGTTTGTGGAGCAAGGACATTTGAGTACTTTTCCTGCAGGAGATCTGGGCCATACAGGCAAAAGTCAGTTTTGGGTTGATGTGGGTCCCCTCAGCCGGTGTCCAGGAGACCTTCACAGGATGTGTTCCACTGGGAGTCCAGTGACAGAGGACAAAATCGCAAGTGACCCTTCCGGAACAGAAATGCATCTGTGCAGGATAAGGGAATCCCAGGAGAGAGGAGCCCAGCAGGAGAGCTCTGAAGAGGCCCTGCATTGAGTTAGAGTCAGCTTCAGTCCTGCCACGGCCTCTCTGGGGACCCCAGCATTCAACTTTCCAGCTAAGAAAGGACAAAACCAAGCAGCCACATGGAGCAAAGCATAGGGAGTGAAAGAACTGTATTCTCCGTCCCCACTGCAGGCTTCCTGCCATGAGCTGTGGAAAACAGGAAGACCTAATGCTCGGTTAATTCTGGAGTTTGGAAGCGCATCTTTACATGTGGATTCTAATCACAGAATTAAGATTATTTTGCAGTATAAAGTGACCCTAAGTCTGTCTCTTGACTACATATAGGCAGATATGGCATGGGAACTCTCTCAGAAGATTTGTTCAGTGTCTGAGAAAGATTACTAAATCAGATACTTTTTTAAAGGTGGTAGGAAAACAAAATAAAATTATGCTTTCTTATGTCTGCAATTATGTCTGTTCAACTTACTGATGGTATTTCTGTATTTATATTTGAGACAGGCTCTTACTCTGTCACCCAGGCTGGAGTGCAGGGGCACAATCACAGCTCACTGCAGCCTCGACCTCCCTGGCTCAAGCAATCCTCCCACTGCTAGGACCACAGGTGCACTCTACCACACCTGGCTAATTTTTGAATTTTTTTGTAGAGACGGGGTCTCACTTTGCTTCCCAGGCTGGTCTTGAACTCCTGGCTCCGGCAATCCTCCCTCCTCAGCCTCCCAAAGTGCTGGGATTACAGGTGTGAACTACCATGCCCACTTCCCATTTTAAATATTTGAATAAAGAACAATTTGTTACTAAAATTGGCCCTAAACATAATTTAATTTTGCATTTATAATTAAAACAAACATAGGCTTTTGAAAGAATTTGGGACCATACTATGGCAGAGGCCATTGGAAAGTCGACTGCACCTGGGCTGAGCTGGCTTTCAGTGTAAGTCTCAGACATCCTGATTCATGCCCCAATGCAGCACATCTCGTGGAGGACCCCTGCCTAGGAGGACACCTAGGCAAGGCAAAGGTGGGCTGGCTGGCCCTCGCAGAACTTGTAGTTCAGCATGAGAAGAAGATAAATAATGAATGCATCTTCACTCAAAAGAGTACCCATTTTAAAAAGTGTTGAGGAAGAAAATGGAGAAAAAAAAAGTGGAATCACAAGACAGCCTGAAAGTGCAGCCTAATTTTGAGTGGGAGGTCCCGGGGGCCTCGTTAGGGATGAAATATTTGAGCTGAGTGTGGATGGGGCACAGGCAGATAGGCAGTGTGTTGGGAACAGCACAATGCTGGCAGCAGGAACAGCCTGTGTTAGGCGCTGAGGAAGGAGGGGAGAGTGCTGCCTGTCTGAAGAACTAGAAGAGCCTCAGGATGAGTGCAAGGAGGGTGGGCCCTGAGTCCCAAGGCGGGCCAGAGAGCAAGCAGGGCAGATTCCTCCTTATAGATGACATCGCCATCACAGTTGCTGGCTGTTTTCGGCTTCTTAAAGCATATTAGAGTATTTGTTTTTCCTCTTCTTCTCAAAATGAAGGCAACAATGCTTTGTCTTTTCACAGAGTTGTTAGAGGGTTAGAGGAATCAATGCAGGCCTGAAGAGAAGTTTGCACGACCTAGGAGAAAGCAGGGTCTGGTTAGGACCAGCATATTTTAACCTTGTAACTTGTCCAGCAATTGTGTTTTACTATGTTCCCAGTGCATGGTTTATTCATGTCTGTTAGTGAAATAAAAGACCAGGAGGTCATCTGGGTGCACTGTGGTTGTAGGATTTCCACAGGAGTCCAACGTGCACATGCTCCTGGGACAGATAGTGAGAAGAACCGACTGGGAAGCTTGTTTAGGGGTAGTGGAGAGGAGGAGGAATAACGAGGCCACTCTGTCATTTCAGCTTGCTCTCTTTTGCTGCTTCTCAGCCTCTGCATCTATAAATAGTTGAGGCTTCTGGAACAAGCACAGTGTCAGGGCTGGTGACAGGAGGAAGGAGGGGGATTTGCCATCCTTTGGGCTCCCTTGAGAGGATGGCCTACCCTAGGCACCTGCAGCCGTCGGATGAGAGCAGGATCCAGATGTCGGCGTTAAGTGTCACAAGATTGGACCAGCCTTGGGGAAATGGACAGCCCGCTCCGGTCATTTCATCTGACTAAGTCTCCCCAGCTCACCTCAGGGACAGTCTTGCCTCCCCTGATGTCTTCAGGTTGGTATTTGAATTTTAAAATGTAGAGGTTAACTGGGCATAGGGATTATGTAAAATAGTGATTTTTTTTTAAACTTTTCTCCCTGAAACCATAGAGTTGGCAGATGCACCCCAGGGCAATTAGGGAGCGAGAGGGGGTGAATCAGGCAGCCCGTCCTCCAGCCCCAGCTCCACCAGACCAGCGACCCTTTCATCTCATTCACGTGTTGGACTTTGCCCACTTATTTCATTTGAAGTCAGTGTGGCCAATCTTTATTAAAATACACAGACCAACAATCAAATAAATAACTATTTTGGGCTCCTGATTCTGTCAAATTCTTTATTTTGCTGATAAAGACACATGGCTTCAAAGACACATTTCCGTGGTTAGTGGCACTCGTCTCTTGAATGTCACACATGTATGGCCGGGTATTTTGCCCTGTAATATAGGGTCATGCACCAGTAGGGGGAAAGACCATCAACAGGGAATGGCGTTATTGTCAGTGACTGCTGAAAACAAGCCTTCATTCACTCAGCTTTAGCAGAATGCGAAATGTGCACTTAAAAAAAACAGGCAAAAAACTGAAAAATTAACTGACATGACATATGTACACACACACACTCACACACACACACACAGTTACACTCATGCATACTCATACTCTCATACACCCTCTCACACCACTCACGCTCTCTCATGGACACACACACACCCTTACATTTGCACACTCACATACTCTTACACTCATGCACATTCACACTTATACACTCACACCACTCACCCTCTCTCATGGACACACACACATTCTTACATTTGCACACTCACATACTCTTACACTCTCATGCACATTCGCACTCATACACTCTCACACCACCCACCCTTTCTCATGGACACACACACACATTCTTACATTTGCATCCTTACACATACACACATACGCACACTTTCACACTCACATACACCCTCACTCTCGTGCACACATACATCCTCACACACAGTCACATACCCTCATTCACACACATTCTCACACACCACACACCATCACATACACAATCCTCACACACCCTCACTCGTGCATACACATGCCCATCCTCATACACACGCTCTCATTCATATGCAGTCACACCCTTGAGTTCTCACACTCACATGTTCACACTCACACGCACACACACTCATACCCGTATGAACGTAAGAGCCGGCATGAGAGCAAAAATAATTCAGCTTTCAGGGACCCAGAGAACGCTTGTTCCTGTCCACTGGGTGGTGCCGAAGCTTCCTCAGGAGCAACCTGTTAGCCTGGTGTCATCACAGTCATGGTTGGCATCTGTACAGAGAGAACAGTTCCTCTCTGTGGAAGTCAAATGGCAAATTGTGGGAAGAGATGAGCTTGGCAACATTGGCTCCTCTTGAAAGCAATGCAGAGCCTGTGTGGGCACAGCTGCTGGGCACCTGGGCAGCTGGGTACCTGCAGCTGGGCACCTGGGCACATGGGCACCTGGGCACTCAGGCAGGGACTCTGAAGCAGCCATGCTTGGGAGGTCTCCCACCCCTTCTGATGGCCACCGAAGGGACACTCAGATGTCCTGGGGATGTCGAGGGAGGGAAGCATGTCTCATCACTAAAAGAATGGGAGCAAAAGAAGAGCTGTGAACGTGTTTTTGCTTCTTAGAAACAGCTGCATGGAGTCAGTGGATTCAGATACACCCAGGTGCAGAGCTTTGAGGCTTTAAGAAACCTAATTCTTTAGTAACTAAATGGAGACACCTGGGAATGGAGTGGCAGTGGGCTGGGTGGAGCTTCCATCTTTTCCCCCTAGAGGTTGCTTGGTGTTGTAAAAATGGAGACACCAGGGAAGGCCAGGTTGCCCATGGTGCAGCACCACAGTGGGAGCTGAGGACCTCCTGGATGAGGGGCATTCTGGACTGAGCAATGACACCTCCCTGACCCCGTGGGGGGCGCTGAGGAGGTCCTGAGGAAGGTGCGTGCCCTCCATCAGGGCACAGAGCGCATGTCCGCTCAGAGGAATTGGAGTTACATTTTATAATCTTTATCATGATTCTAAGCTGCTTTCTCCTGCATAAAAGTCACTTGCGCAGTGAGGGCTGGCTCTGTAACTACCCCTCCCTCACCCAGCCCCCGGGATCTAACACTCGCTTCTTTGACAAATATTTATTGAGCAACTATTATATGCTAAGCCCTAGATGTACCTAGCAGGGGTTAATAAGGAGAAAAACACTTTGTATCCTATCATAGGAACGTTTATAGTTAAAGGTTTTCACATTTTCAAAAAAAACTTAAGAAAATGTTTTGTGAAAAAAATGCATATTTTCCTGCCATAATTTTTTTTGATGTGAAGATTTACAAGGTTATGAAAAATTATGCATTAAATTTTAGATGCAATTATCATACTTTAACATATTTAAACTATAGGAAACTGAGGCTATCCCAGATTATACAAAATATATGGGCCTAGAGAGAAAAGTCAGAACAATGGAAGGTGAGTGAGAAGTACAGCTGACAATCCTTTAAAGGGCCTTAAAGACCTTTTATGGAAAGAGGAACAAATACGTCTCAAACCACCAGTTATTTGCCAAACACTTTATCTATAGCCTCCTGAAGCCCCTGATATGGTTAGGGTTTATGTCTCCACTTAAATCTCCTCTTGAATTGTAATCCCCATTATCCCCACGTGTTACGGGAGAGACCAGGTGGAGGTAATTGAATCATGGGGATGGTTTCCCCTATGCTGTTCTCGTGATAGTGAGTTCTCACGAGATCTGATGGTTTTATAAGGGGCTCTTCCCTATTCACTCAGCATTTCTCCTTCCTGCCCCGTTGTGAAGACGTTGCCTTGTTTCCCTTCACCTTCCACCATGATTGTGAGTTTCCTGAGTTCTCCCCAGCCACACTGAACTGTGAGTCAATGAAATCTCTTTCCTTTATGAATTACCCAGTCCGGGGCAGTTCTTTATAACAGTATGAAAGTGAACTAATACAAAACCGCAGACGAAAGCAGTGTTCAGGGAAGCTGGTGACTTGCTCGAGGTCACAGAGATTCGGATTTGTCCCTAGGACGGTGTAGGACACAGCTCTGTTTCTTTGGACACCCCTGCTCACTTCTCAGGCACCGTGTCTGTGGGTAACGATGGCATTTTGCAAAAACAGAAGCCCTGTAAACATTTATATAGATGAGTAGGTCATTCTAGATTTTGTGTGTGTAACTGAAACCTTGAGATTCCTACCCATCTCCCCTCCCTGTCGTGGCCCTCACACACCTCCTGCCGGCCATACGCTGAGCACACAGTCCATCCCTCCCGTTCACAATGTCCTCCTGTCTGTGGAGTTCATTGGAAGGAAAAAGAAAGCTCGTAAAGTGCAAGCTAAAAGTAAATACTTCAAAGAAGGTCACTGACTTCGCAAATAGTCTAGCCAGGATAATTTTTCCTTTTGACACACAAAAGGGATAGACTTTAAGATTTCTGTACTTGTTTATGGCCTGGTTATTAAGAAATCCAAAAATAAATAAATTAACTGAAAAGATTTTGGGCCATGGCTTTATATAGAAGTTTTTTCAAAATATACCATGGCAGAAATATGCTATGGACATTTAAAGGTTTCAGAATAAGAAGCTGCCTCTCTAAACTCAAGTATGTATATTCTAGAAAATTCAACTCAAGCTTCCTTCAACCACCTGAATTACAGGTCTCTACTATTTTGTTTTGTTTGCTTGTTTGTGTTTGCTTTCATTATCTCACAATCTACATTTTAATTATTTACAGTATAATCGCAGACTATAGATACATTGACAGAATAATATGATTGAAAAAACAATAGGTGGATGATAATAAAAAATTTTAAAGCAATATTTTGATCATACTTTATGTTTTTTGTCTTTCATTTCTCACTTGACAGTTTATTATATCTCTACATGTTCTCATAAGAAGTGATTTTAATGTATGTGATATTCCATTATGTGAATTTACCATGACATATTTTATTCTCGTGTTTCTGAACATTAAATTTAGTTTTGATTTTTAGGTATTATAAATAATAATGTGCTCAGCATAATTGATTATACATTCTATGCCCAATTCTAATTATTCCTGGGACAGAATTTTAGGAGGAGAGTTACAAAACTGTCTAACCTTATTAAGGCTCCTGATATTTCTGTTTTTCTCAATTGTGTTTATACACATTTACACATCTGTGGCTTCAGAAGTACTATTGGCTGGGCACGGTGGCTCACGCCTGTAATCCCAGCACTTTGGGAGGCTGAGGCAGATCACTTGAGATAAGGAGTTCGGGACCAGCCTGGCCAACATGACAAACCCTGTTTCTACTAAAAATACACAACTTAGCTGAGCGTGGTGATGTTCGACTATAGTCTCAGCTACTCAGGAGGCTGAAGCATGAGAATCACTTGAACTGGGGAGGCGGAGGTAGCAGTAAGCCAAGATTGCACCACTGCACTCCAGCCTGGGCAAAGGAGCGAGACTCTGTCTCATAAAAACAAAAACAAACAAACAAAACAAACAAGGACTATTTATTCTATCTGGTCATATATATGATTCTGACCCCAAAGTGGAGACAGTGTCTCATCAAAGCCGTAAATCTGTAGGGTGTTATAGCAGGTAGATATTTTGTATCCTGATGAATTTCAGAATTCTTTTGGTATTTTATTATTCTATTCTCCTTCGTTTCTTTGGCTTTATTGAGATGATTTATATGATTTTTAAAGTCAAATAGTTTTATAGGCTTACAACAAAAATAAACATAAGTACTATTTTATACCAGCTTTAAAAAAATATGTATGTGTGCATTCAAATGTCACATGTGGGGTATATACATGTACAGATATATTTCAAAGATAAATATCTTCCCCTTTCATCTTTTCTGTAAATTGTAGCTAGAATTGCATTTCTAAGGTAAAGATACACACAATTTAATGATTTAATGGTATCACATAAAATGCTGTGATAACAACGTTTTGTCTGTATGACAAAGGGCTATGTCTGTAATGGGGCCTGGCAGCCCTCCTAAGCCAGCCCCATTCCTCTAGCCTTGACAGGTGATTTTACCTATGCCAAATATGCCACATATTTTTATACTATGTCCTATGCCTAAAGGAAGCATGCTGTGGATTTTTCTTCCCACTATTCCTCCACTTGAATACCTAGACTCTCCAAAGATCAGATCTTCACACAAGAAGTCCCAGAATGCTGACTGCCCCATTGACATCTTTAGGCACCGGACGTAAGTCTATATGACTCTGTTGGTTGAATAAATAGTATTTTTAAGGCAAATATACTGGAAAGGTTATAAGGTCTGGAGTGGTCATTTGGTCATAGTGTGCATTTGTTTAATTTGATTATACTCTTTTCAAGGGAAGGAAGGAATAAGTAGTATTGACTCCTCAGAGCAGGCTTGAGTGTTTTTCTAGGGCTCTTGTTTTAGCAGGTGAAAGTTCATGACAACCTTTGTACCTTTGGGGAAGGAAGGAGAATTGGCATGGGAGGCAGTTGACCTGTAATTTCACAAGCCTTGGAATTCTGCTAGTGGCTGACAGTTTCCGATGAGACTCTAGAAATCTGGTAGCAAGTGGCTCCTCACTCTGAGAAGGGAAGTTCTTACCTTCCTCCATACCTTCAATTGGAGCCAAGAAGAAGGTATGGAAAATGCATTTTTTAGATCCCCATGTATGAGTGACATTCCTTGCCTCATCTGGATTGGCTCTATAATAGTGACTTGGTATTCCTTGTCAAAGTAATTCAAAAGTGTACGAGGACAAGAATTGACATGCGCTAATACCAGTATTTAAAATGTTGGTGATAGAACCAGGCAGCAGTAGCTAGGGAGATAGAAACCCCAGGCAAAGAACCTTAGGTACACATTTCTTTTGACCACAGTAGACTCAGCCTAGTTAATGCCAACATGATATCAAAGAAATCATTTAATGAAACAAAAACACTTATTTGAGGACTTCAATATGATTAAAGATACATTTTCAAATTCTAGCGATTCAAGAAAAAGAAACGAGATAAAGAAGTTATAATGCAACATGATGAAGATGGTTTAACATTTTTAACAGATACATAAAGATTTCCTCCCTTCCCCCTCATCCGCAGAAAAGCCTCTAGAACAACTCTAATCGCATTTCTTCAACAAGCATCTTCTGGGCGGTGATGCCATCTATGCGCAGGTACAGTGAGAATTTTGGGATCCAGACGTAAGCCTGCAGCCCCAGAGCCTATAGCCCAGTGGGGGGCAAGCTCAAACCTGCTGATAACATCCAGGGACAAATACCAGGGACGTAAGAGCAGAAGGATGAGCAAGTTGCCATGGAAATGGTACACAGAATGTCAGTTTCCTTTGGGAAGTGAAAATCTAACATGAAAGGTGATATTTGAATTGAGCCTTTAAAAAAGCATAGAAATGTCTCTCCAGCCCCAATTCCTTGGCCTCTCTCTGCTGAGTACACTACCACAGGGGACCTCTAACCTGCCTCTCTCAAGGTGTCGCCCTCACTTTGTAACAAATCCTATCACAACATCCTCATCTACCTACTTCTTAGCCTCCTCATTGAGACTAAGAACAGTCCACATCATTGAACTCCAAGCTTCCAGCAGAATCTGACCTTTGAGTCGCTGGGGAGGGAGTGAGAGTGCAAAAAAGAAACATTTCGGCAACACACTTTCCCCACCTTGACCTTCACTTTTGCCACACTGGACTTTTCCCTGGTCTCTGAATTGAGAAACCCTTCCTCTTCTATGCTTTTGAAATGGTGTTTTATGGTCTTGCATATATTTAAAGTGAAATTTTGCATTGTCCCTTCAGGTCTCTGCCTTAGTCTGTGTATGTATTGTAGTGTATATTGTAGATGTGTGATTGTTTCCTTAATAAGCCTCTTCCCAGTCTGGAGTCTCAGCCCCTTGAGGACAGGCACAGGGCCTACCACATTGCATGGCAAGTAGAATGGACTCAATAAATGCTATTTAAGAAAAAGTAATGAATAAATGCCAATCTCCCAATAGAAGTCAATTGAAAAAAAGGGCATAAGGTTCAGAGGAGACAGCATGAACAAAACCTTATAGTCATGAAAGCACAGGTCATATTCAAAGACCCGTGAGTGATCAAGCGAGGGCTAAGTAATAGGATGCACTCAGCATGAAATGGAAAAGAGGCTGGAGTGTTTGGTTTGTTTAAGATGCTTGATAGCATGCTTGTGTTTTGGATAATAGAATTTACTATAATGCAGATTTTGGAAAAGTTATATGTGCACCCTATTTTGTTTGTGGGTTATATCTGGACTGCAATGCAGGACAGTAGGCTAGCAGAGAACATGGAGGCAGGGATTTTGTTTAGACTTTTTTTTTTTTTTTAACCTTTCCACTGATCACACTAGGGCTAAGGAGCAGGCAAAGCCAGGAAATCAGATTAGATATTAAAATCTATGCTGGAACTTGAAGTGAAAATTAAGTGATGGTTTGGTGTTGCTCTTGTCTTTGGGCCAGTAATAAAGAGAACTGTAAATGTGTTTTGGAGAACACTTAATAGCTGCTGCCCAGCTCACGTGGAGCCGGCCCTTGGTGTGGGGAGAACACTTAAGTCATCTGTGCCTTCTGCTTCTTCAAGTGGACCAGATCCAACAAGTACAACTGAATGACGTCTTCTGTGACCCTCACCTCATATTCTTCTTCATTATTACTATTATTTTTTTAATTTTTGACACATAGTAATTATAAATATTTATGGAGTACCTAGTGATGTTTTGATACATGCAATGTATAGTGATCACATCAGAGCAATGAACATCTCCATCATCTCACATGTATCATTTCTTCATGTCAAGAACATTCACTGTTCTTCTAGCTGTTTGAAACTAGATATGATTGCTAGCTATAGTCACCCTACAGTGCTGTAGAACATAGAACTAATTCCTTGTATCTAGCTACAGTTGCGCATCCTTTAACAAAGCTCTTCCCATCCCTGATTATTTTTATTTATTTATTTTAGTTGGAAAACGCTATGATCTGAGCTCATGGATTCTTTTTCATAGCTTGATCCTGAGAGAATAGGAATAGCACCATATCGTCAAGTTGAGCACAATCACTAAAATTCTCCTGTGGTAAACACAACAGCCCCTCCACCTTCCAGAAGACAGCAACTGCATTGCTTCCCTGGGACAAGCTCCAATCCCTGGCTATAAGAGGGGTGTGGTGCATCAGGCTATTTTGTGGTTGTTTATTTTCCTCTACTAATTTCATTAAAGCATTTCCCCTGAGAACTAAATCTCATTAAATTAATCCTTTAACAGCAGAGGAGAAGACAGGAGGAAAGAGAAGGGGAAGGAAAAGGAGTCATAGTAATAAGCTATTGGAAAGTCTTTAGAACACAAGATCAAAGCCCAAACATGCAGCTGCACCCATACAGAAAGGAGAGGAAACAGAAAAGGTGTTTTTGGTGTAGTTGCTATAGGTACCTTTGTTGTTCGATATGGGTGTGCATTTGCTGTTGACACTCTTGAGTTAGAAGTGAGCATCTAGATTTGGGGGAATAAATACATCTCCATGTGAAGGAACAAAGGGGAGAACCAATGAAGGAAAAGGGAAGTATTGGGCGGTGGGGGCGCGGGGAGAAAAAAGGCGAAGATGAGGTAGTAACTGATGTCAAACATTGATGAGCATCGTGTTGGGGACAACAAAGTCCACAGTTCGCAGGTCACTAGTGATCTTGGAAAATTTTTTACCTCAGATAATTTAAAATCACCTTAAGTCACTGGAGTTTAAGTAGGGAGTTTGTGAAGGAGTCAAAGTATTGACAGAATTGCTGTTTGCTAATACTGGTGATGATTATAGTAAAGAGAAGAAATTGTTGAAATAATGAGAAAAAGAATAATGTGAAAGAATCACAGATTTTAAAAAGGCAATAATTGCCTGTTCTGCTAAGGGTTATGTTAGCTATAACCAAGTTTCCCAGCTGGGCAGCCTTGACTCTCTTCTCGCCCAGTATCTTCTGTGATATCAGTTTTCTTTCTACACAGTGGTGCTGAGGTTGAGGCAGGCCTGACTATAGTTGATATTAGGACTGTGTTTTCACCACCGTGTCTACAGGGAGCACCTCCCCTATGTGCTACCCTATGCTAGACTCTGTGGATAAGACCTGAACCGCAGCATTCTAAGACAATACATGTTGCATCAGTTCCTCAAAGGTAAACGTCTTGACGAATATGTGTGAGATATTATTAGATTGAAAGTGTAATAGCTATAATAGTCAATCTTCCTCTATTATGGCAAGCTATTTGAGAAAGTCTCATGACACCTTTACGGAAGGATTGGAGAGAAGTGGATTGGATAATAGGCTTAAAGATGCTTCATAGCTGGTTGGTGGACTCAACAGAGTGTTAATTGATGAATACCTGCTCATGCGGACCCCGGAGTGTCCAGGAGAACAGAGAGCTCGCGTTCTCCGAACATGTTAGGGCTTTCACAGCCTTTTCTGATTTTCATTCTTACGAACCAATGAGGTAGATTTTTTTTTCAAGGCAATTTTACCCCTGTAATAGAAGTAGGATTTCTTTTGTTTTTATTGTGAAAACCATTATGTCTCTTGAAAAATAAAAGCTTAGAAATTACAGTAAAAAACACCTTTGCTATCAACAGGAAGCTACTCACATTTTAATATATATTCTTCCAGGCATAGGACAGTCTTCTGAACAAGAAATGTTGCATCAACCTAACCTGTCCTGCTTCACTACTGTACTGTGTGTGCACATTTTTCATGTAATTATTTGTCATTGGTTGTTTTATTTTTGTGGGTTTTCTGGTCTTGTATATTACTATATTTAATTTATTCTCCAAAATAAAGTCTTTTGTTCACCTATATGTGGCAAATATTTACTTTTTAACTTTTAAAGTATGTTTTTATATAAAAGTTTTAAACTTTATGTAACGTTGATCAGTCTTTTGTGTAATTGTTTCTACCTTTGATGTTAGATTCCAAAGGCCTTTCCCATGCAGCTTATATAAAACTATGTACATTGATTTTCTTCCAATCATTTTTACATTACTAATTTAATGCAGTGTAAGAGACTATGCTTATGAGCTATAGATCTGACTCTTTTTCATTCTTAAATGATTATCCAGTTGTCCCAGCCCCAACTTTGAATAATCAATCTTTCCTTCTGCTTTTAAATATATTTTTATTATATGGAAAACTCCCCTGTGTAATTCTTTCTGTTTTTATCATCTGTATTCTTTATCATGGATCTTTCTGCCCATTTATTTACTGGTGCTAATATTTTAATTATGAGTTCACAAGATATATTATTATCTTAAGAAAGTACCACTTCCATGTTCCTCAAATTTTCTTCACTATTTTAAGTACTTATTATTCATTGTTTTAAATAATAATTTTGTAAAATCTGAGTGAAAATGTTATTTACTTTTGTTCTACTCCATTAAAATTTGAGTTGAACATACAACATTTTCGATTGATAAGGAAGTTGCACATCTGAGAGATTCAATGACTGATTCAAAGTGACAGAATTAAAAATCAACAGAGCTGGGAAATGATCCTAGGTGTATTGTCCATAAGAGAACTCGAAAGGATGGAGAAGAGGCTAGACAATGGAATCTCAAGACCCAAAAATGTCTTGACTGGCTGTGTAGTTGAAAATCTCACTTCCAAATTTTAACTCTACCAGCACTGGGTATTACTCTTAAGCAAGTATAGGAGACCTTGCTTAACAATAATTTTCAGAAAACGTCTTAGGGTTTTTAGGCTGTACTCTCAATATGAGCAGCACTGTGCCATAAATGCTCCTCAGACCGTAACAAGGAATACCATCAGTGGTTGTGAAGAATATTGAACAGATCTGGGCCCTGTAATCTAGAAGAGCTGGTAAGAAATTATACGTGGCCCATGGGATATTACAATGATAGTAAAGAGTCTCAAAACAAAACAACCAGGCTATATCTGGCCTCTGTGGATGTAACACCTTCCATGTCTCAGGAGAGATGTTGGACATTTACATACTTTAGTTCGTTTACTATTATAGCCTCGAGAAAAGATAGTCTTGTCACTGATTTCAATAAGAAAAGAGGACTTAACTCTAGCCCATCTTTCTGAGAGGTCTCACTTAAGTCCCTTATGTTCCCTTTTCTTGAAAATAAGATCAACGAGATACTACGGCCCTTCCTAAGTTCTTGTATGTGTGTGCCTGTGTGTGTGTGTACTTGTGTGTCATGTTTGTGTGTGTAGTGTATATAAAAGAACAGTTTTACCGGTAGGTCTATTTTACTAGTCAACAAGACCACATTTAAATTCACCTAATTGATGCCTGTTTTAGTACATTCTTCCGTATAATGAATTCACCTTTACGCACACCAGCAAATTCTCTGGAGACGATCTTACTAACTTTTTCAGTAATTTTAATGTGACTCTGAACTAAAAGCATAAACATATCACTGCAACACTAGATGGTGAAGTAGAAAGGATGCATTTTCTGAAGGTGTTTAAGAGTGACTATTTTGCATTTTCTGTGAATCATTAAAAATTATAGAGTGAAGCCAAATAATTCCAAACATCATTTCGGTTGAGTCGAGCTTTCATAAGGGAGGATTTGCAGCATCATTATCCATATAATTCTGTGACCCAGAGAGAATAATAAAACAGTGCAGGGCTGGAAAGTGGGAGGGTGGATGCTGAAATAGGACTCTAGGCAGTTGCGTTTGTTCTGACTTGCAGTATCTTCCAAAGCCCTCGCACTTAGCTTTTCTTCAGAAAAGAGCCAAGGGACTGCTTGCTTATTTTTTAGTTACTACAATGAGCGCATGAACATCAACAGAAAACACTATTGAAATAAGGAAGAAAAATATGCTCTTATGCTGTTCATCTCTGAAAAATGTGGTTGTGTTGGTGAACCTTTGTGATGAGCTCACACAAGCTCTGCTTGTGAACCTGTTGTAAATAACAGATGTTTGATTGTTCTCCCAGTGGCTCCGTGCTTCTTCAGAGAATCTAATATTTTTAGCAGGTCCCCATGACTCATTTATGTTGTATTGAATTGGTTTGCTCTGTTAATGGCATGAGCTTACAATCACGTGTTCCCGTTTTTTTATTTGGATTAAAGATGGGACTTAGCAGTTTTACAGTAGCATTCTGAGTTTCACATTTTCTAGTTTTCAAGCGTGTGCTGCAATTCTGCACAATCATAAGCAATGACTATTAAGAGTAAATTCTGATTACTGGTTATAACTGGATAAAGTGTTTTCATATGCAAAAATTATATCTAAATAAAGCTATGGCTAGCATTTCTCAATTATATTGAGTCTCTCCTGAAAACTAGAATCACATGAGTTTCCTTCCTTTCTTCCTTTCTTCTGTGTATTAGGCCTAGGGTAATGTTCAGCATGTAGATTATCAGCAAAATGTTGATTATATAAATAAATATAAGTAAGAATGTACAAAAAGCTTAATATCAGTATTATGTAATTAAGTTTTGCAAAAGTGTATATGTATAAGTATTAATAGCAAAGTCTAAAAGCAAGAATTTTTGAGGATGGTTTACTGATTTCTGATTTCGAAGGTATCTTTTTTTTAAGATGTGTTGAAAACTTAGGAGATCATTCTAATACTTGGTACAGTATTTATGGGCTGTCTGTCTTCTTTGAAGCTCACAGCGTCCCCTAGGTCTGATCTTATTAAATTTCATGCTGTTTCTCTGAGGCAGGTTATGAACCATAACTAAATTATAAATGAAAAGCTATTAGATTTATAATAGAATATTTCATGGATGGAGTCTCATAGGGCAGAGAGGCCTGGACTCTACATGAGCACATCTCAGATATCATAGGACAGAGTTGCTCCTGAGTTTAGTGTATGCTGTTGTGTAAGTTCTAGGGTGTGGAAGACAGAATGCCATCATTAACTCAGAAACCCCTAAGAAATATAATTATTCATCATGAATATTGCAAATATTGAAACAAACAAAGGAAGATTTACTTATCTAGGTATCAGACAAACAGAAGAACCAACTAGCTTCTGCTTGCAAAATGTTTCTCAGTAGTGGGTTCCCTAGAGAAGTTGAAGCTGAGTGACTCTCAGGATAGGAAGATAAGAGGCACCACCAGCTCTTCGGATCCCTGTACTCACCCACAAGCAGGACAACAGGAGCAAAACTACCTGAGTTTGGGGCCTCATCAAGATACGGAAGGAAGAAAGGATCAGGGACTTTCCAAACCTCAGAAGTGAGTTAGTAGTTGAGATGGAAAGTTCAGAACAGAGAATTACATACTATTTTCCCATCTTTAAACCCTGCATGTTTATTCTTTGGGTAGGCAAAAATGGAATATTTGTTTTTATTTTATTTGGTGGATTGTTAGGTGATATATGCCTTACCATAGTCCAGTGACTTTTGAAAGGGCTTATTTCAAAATAGACTGGAAACTACTTGAACTACCAATATATAAGTTTTCAGTGAAGTTTGGGACACATCATTTCTACTTAAAAAATAATTGATATAAATTTCCATATGGACACATATTTTTCCATTGTAAATATGTTAATTAAATTGGGTATGCAGATATATGTAGAGATAAATATATAACAAAAAAGTGGTTTGTGTACTTTTTGCCATTTTAAGAAATAAGAAAATATTTTCCATTATATGGAGAGAAGACTTTTCAAAAATTTGAATGCTCTTCTATGATTGTATAGTGGTTTGATTAGGTGCCTCTTTTGCTGTGAAACTACTATAGCAGCCCAAATGTTTTGTAGGGATTTAATTTCTGATCTCTGTAGAAGTTACACAAATTAACTTTGTTTATAATGGATGGCATTCGTTTTTTTCTAGAAGGAAATTAGAAGAATTGAATTTAAAATGTGACTTTAAACTCGGAAAACATATCTGTTGGACCAAGAATATTAACACTGCACTTTCCTTCATACTACTTCTCTACCTTCAGATATGCTTTAAGAACCTTAGAAATCATTTAGTTTGAATGCTCACATAATTAGTGAGGAAAATGAGGCCTAAACCATGTAGTGACATAAATAAATGAAAATCAAATATTCAGCTTTTAAAATTTTAAATAACCAAAAGAACATTGATTTGGGGGCCTCTTTTCCTTTTGACTTGTATTTTAAAATTATATGAAGTAAAACTTTTTAGTGGGGGTGGTGTTGATAGGATCTCCTCTTATAGGAGGATTTGGTGACTTGAAGGATATAAATATTTTCAGGACATATCAGCATTTAATTTTTAGTGTGTTTATGGGTATTGGGGTTCTCATAAAATTTATATTGACTCTCCAACTTTAAAATGTCGTTTATGGTAATTACATACAAGGTTAAATACAATTAAATTGTTGGGTATCTGTTTATTAATTGAGGGTGCATTTATTGAGCAATTAAATTAGGTGGAAGGAGAATTGGGATCAAGATGAAACTATAAAAATCTAAAAAATGCATGAGTATAATTATTTGAAATAGTGTAATTGTTTCTATGAGGGGTCTTCAAAAAGTTCGTGGAAAATGCATATTATGTAAAAAGCTATGCATGGTTCAAAATTATTTTTCACTAAAAGAAACTCATATTAACTTGCTCTAACATACCTGAACAGGATCTAGTCTGAGGCACTGAGAATGATAAGACATCAGTTTGAAAAGAACCACATGAATCTGCTGAAATTGAAGCACGAACTGATACCAAATTTATGGCGAATCTTGGATCAAAACGTGAAATTATTGATACTTTACAAAAAAATTATGGGGGCAATGCTTCAAATAAATCAGCAGTTTAACAATGGATAACTCATTTTAAGAAGGAATGAGATGATGTGGAAGATGAGCCTGCAGTGGCAGGCCATCCACATCAATTTGTGAAGATAAAATTAATCTCGTTTGTCCTAATTGAAGAGGACCACAATTAACAGTCAAAACAATAGTCAAGGCCATAGCCATCTCAATAGGTTCAGCTTACACAGTTCTGGCTGAAAAATTAAAGTTGAGCGAAATTTCCACCCAGTGGGTGCCGAAACGGTGGCACCTATATTAGCTGCAGACAAAAAGAGAACTTTGAAGGGAAATGTTAAACAAGTGTAATAAAGATCCCCAAATATTTCTTTGAAGCATTGTCACAGGAGATGAAACATGGCTTTACCAGTATGATCCTGAAGACAATGCACAATCAAAGCAATGACTACCGAGAGGTGGCAATGTTTCAGTCAAAGCAAAAGTGGACCACCAATAAGAACAAAGATCATGGCAACAGTTTTTTGGCATGCTCAAGACATTTTGCCTGATGACTTTCTAGAGGGTCAACGAACAATAACATCCGGTTATTATGAGAGTGTTTTGAGAAGGTTAGCCAAAGCTTTAGCAGAAAAATGCCCAGAAAAACTTCACCACAGAGTCCTTCTTCACTATGACAATGCTCTTACTCATTCCTCTCATCCAACAAGGGCAATTTTGCAAGAGTTTTCATGGGAGATTATTAGACATCTACTTTACAGATCTAATTTGGCATTTTGTGACTTCTTTCTGTTTCCTAATTTAAAAAAAATCTTCAAAGAACATCAAGTTTTATTCAGTTAATAATGTGCCAAAGACTGCATTGATATGGTTAAATTCCCAGGACCCTCCGTTCTTTAGATATGGACTAAATGGCTGGTATCATCACTTACAAAGGTGTCTTGACCTTAATTTTATTTTTCATAAACTTTTTGAAGTCCCCTCATATTATTCGGTGTCCCTTTATATATTTTTCTTTTATTTCCAATATTTTTGAAAGCATTTAAGACGATTTACAAGACACAAACATGTCAAGATGAGATAAAATATGAAAAATAATGTAAAAGAACAACGTATTTCATAGTAAAGCATCCAATTATAGTTTACTCAGAATTGAGAGCAGAAATGGAGAGGGGGAAATGTATTTTCTGTAGAATTACCATGCCATGAAATACTATATATTTATTAGACAGGATTGACAAATTTGTCTTTAAGCTTCATTGTAGCAAAAGCTAATATGGAAACTGGTTAGGTACAATACTTACAGTGCCCGTATTGTAAAAAACAAAAACAAAACTATTGCCTAGCAGTAAGAACTATCATGATACTAACAATGTAAGTCTTCTATTGTCTATTGTCTAATGCCTTTAGAGACATTCTCAACACTCCTGAAACAAACACAATGATAAATCTTATTGGCTGCTTGTTAAAGCTCCCTTTAAATATTACATGTAGAGTATCAGTGCTAAGTATAAGGAAAAAATAAACCTTGAGTATAGATGTGGCTTCTACAGAATGTCAGTGCTAAATAGAAGAAAAAAATTAATCTTGAGTACAGACATTTCTTCTACAGTAAGAAAATTGGAATGACCTAATTAGTCAAATGTTTCCCTTACAATGATATTAGGGAGTTCAAAGCTAATTTTTTTATCCTCTTATAGTAACCATTATATGTTTGCTTTTAAGTACCATATTGTCTGTTGGAAATTTTGACATTTTTTTTTGTTTCACTTTCCCATCATTATTACGTGTTGTTCTGAGTGGTTTGTATGATCAACAGTTGAAACCAAAGAGCTGGAGTAGGATGTGAAGAAGAGGACAAAAACCCCTGGGCAGAGACACACCAAATTCAAGGTACCCTGGGAAAACTGCAGTGGTACTTACAGAAAAACGTGCTTGGGTCAAATTAAAAAAGGATGAATGTATAGTATCTCACTGGATTAAAAGAATACAATGTAGAAAAAGAAAAACAAGCTATGTGGGTATTAAAACCCCACAGAATGCATTGAAGAGAAACATTTCCTTGTGTTTGTATTTGTGTAAAAGTATGAAAAACCAGGGAAACTTGGAGATGAGTGGAATAGGAGAGAAGTCATTTTCTCTGATTGATGGGACAGAGGTTCATAGACTGAAGTTGGGGAGTGGCGGTGAGGAAGGCAGATCAGATAAGGCCTTAGAGGGCATCACCATAGGTGTTGGCTTTTCCTTTGCATTAAATAGGAAACAATGGAGGGTTATGCTTAGAAGAGGGACACGACCTGACTTACTTGACACTGTGTTGAAAATAGACTGAGGAAAGCGTAGCAACAGTGTCAGTAGAGATCAGTTAGGAGCTAATGTGATGATCCAGGTGAGGCTGGAGAGGGGCTTGTACAAGGTGATGGAAGGTGATGAGAAGCCATTGGGTTGTAAGTCTCACTGGAAGGTAGAACCAACACAGTAGATAAGTGGACAGATTTCGTATATGTGAAAGAAAGAAGTGTAGAGGCTATTTACTAGGTTTGTCCTGCAAACTGGAAGAATGGAGTCCTCACTAATTGAAATGAAGAAGACTTTGGGAATGGGAGAGTGGGAGGCAGGTTTGATGGAGAAAATGTCAGGTGGTTTTCTGACATGTCTATTAAATATTAACCAGAGGTGCCAAGCCAAAGGTACACATATGGGCTTGGACTATGGTGGAGATTTCTGAGCTAGAGGTATACATTTGGGAGTCATCAGCACACAGATGATGTCTGAAGCTATGGTAGTGGGTGCAGTCACAAAGGAGGGAGTGAAGAGAGAGAAGAGGTTAGAAGTTAAGGAGTTGAGGAGAATAAGTAACAGAGAATGAGCAAAAGTACCTGAAGTGGTGGGAGAAAGGAAAGGACACTGTGGTATCCAGGAGGCCAAATGAAGAAAGTGCATGAAATAAGAAGGGATCAATTGTGAAAATCATGCCAATAGCTCTAGTAAGATAACAGAATTCACTACTAAACTTGGTAATGAGGTGATGACATTGTCAAGATCAGTTTGTATGATACTTTGTATTGTTTTCTAAGTTCTGAAACAGATTATATTTCTTGAGCTGGTGATATGGAGAATTTAGCATGAGTAATTATGGTTTAACTGTGGTATGAGATATTAAAATCCACACACGAAAAACAACAATGACAACAAAACAAAACACATGAAAATACGATTATCTTGACAGGCTTCTGCAGGGTTTTCTGCTTTGAAGATCTTTAAAGGTCTTTTTAACCTTTAACCGAAGACTCAAATGCTGAAGAGGCCTTAATTGTGTGTTTTTCCAGCACTGGTGATAAATCCGCTACATACCTTCTAAAGGTCTTTTTTGGCTGTAGGACAAAGCAATTTCTATTTCATTAGTTTTCTATTCAGGTCTATTACCCTTGGACACAAAAAGGAAACATTTGTCCCCTAAGGAACTGATGAATGAATTTTATGTGCTGTTATGAAAAGAGTCACTGGAATTTATCTTCACCTTCAAACACAGTTGAACATTCTTCTTCAAGAATGAAATATCTTAGTACATTTCATTTGCAAAGTCTTATTACTGTAAGACTATGATATGATAGTTATATAGTACCAACATAATCAATTTTTCAATGAAAAGAAATTACTCAACCAAATATGTAGTATCACAACAAGTGAGGAGGGGGTTATATGTTTTGTTAATTTAGATGAATTAAGTCATTTAAGTTGAGATAGTAGACACATTAAATAATATATAAATATCAAAGTTAAAAATCAAGTTAAAATTCTAAATTAATATTTAATGATTTATGTAAGTTAATTTTGTTTCTAAAATCTCTAAAACATACTTAGCCGAAAAAGCATAGTCTTAATTTAGTTGAGCTAATAGTCTTTCAATTGTAAACATGTTCATTGAGCCTCTGTAAAACGAGAGTGTCTTTTTACAACTAATAATGGTCTCATTATCTCTTCATTAGAAAATGTAGATAAATACAGTTCCCTTTTAAAATTTCTTTACTGTTAATTTGCTAACATTTTTTGTTTTTTGAATCTTTAAAATTATAATACATAATAGGTGAATTATGTGACAATAATTCTGTTTTCAAGTTACTTTTAATGGATGTGGTTCTTGAGAACTGCATGAAACATACCAGCAGGGAATATCAAAATGGCTAAAAACAATACAACTCCAATTTTAAAGAAAAAATGATTCCCATGCTTTTCCCAGGTATTTGTGTATCTGCTAGTTATCAGGGTTAATTTTCCCTATTAACAGAAAGCATTAACAGGCAACACTGTTCATGCTTTCAGTACTTTTAAAAGTCTGCTAAATAAAATGTGGAAGCTGGTAGATGATATACTTTATTGGCTGCTCTATTCTGTCTTAGCAACATGTCCTGGAAACAATGAGTTCTACCACCACGCAGTTGAATCCAGGGTCCAGGACTCCATGTGGATGCTTTCTGGAGCACCCTGTGACCCCGGGACCTCCAGCACAATCATGGCCACCCAGCCAGGCTGTGATGTCCAGGCCAGGGGACACCAAGGGAAGGAGAAGAGTGGTTGCCAAAATGGGAGAGGACAGAACAACATATATCAGAAAACTTCCATGTCCAAAAATGGCAAGAGAAAGGATTTGATTTTAGTGGGAAAATAGAGCTTTTTCTGCTGTCCTCCCCCAACCCTGACTTCTTTTAATCTAGGAAGATTTCATAAATTTAGTCTTTCTTGGAGCAGAAGTAAGCGTTAATAACGTCCTCATACAATTTTTTAAAAGATTTTAGCCATAGAAGTAAATTTACAGGATTGGGTTTAAGAGTTGAAAAAAATAAGAAATTTATGTAGATTTATTTATTATTTATCATCTTTTTTCTTCTTCTGAGTAGAGCTATAGCAGGTGTTAAGTATCAGGCTTAAAATATGTATAAAATTAGTGTTGTAGAATATATTTATTCCTTGACATTTCTTATTAGCTAGGCATAATTGCCTCAATGTGAATTGGGCTGGAGAACCCATGATTTTCCCAGTGATGATGGATGACAGGATGTTATCTCAAACTGTGAGATGGGAGGTAATTCAGTTTTCACAGAACATTATGTAATGCTAATTAAATTAATCCTCAGGTTATGTGGCATGTCTTGGTTAAGGTATTATGCCGAGTGCTTTTATTTGTTAGGAAGCTTCTCTGTTAGGCCTTTCATATCTAGTTACCTGTGCTGCTAGTTCAGTTGGCCACTCGCAAAAGACATGACTCCAGTTTGGTTGTTGGACATTCTGTGGTAACGTCTTCTCTACTTCCTTGAATATGTCATAAACAGCAAGATATGAAAGTAAAAGCAAGCTATGTAAGTGTTTTCCCAAGCTAACAATAAGGCATATGCTTTATAGATTAAATTGGAAGTATATGATGCAGCCTAGTTTAATGTATTTGCCAGCACCCATTTCTAGCGATGAAAAGGTTTTCATTTAATGCTAGTAAGATTCAGAGGAAGGCAAGTGTGGGGTGGCTGGAAGTTGGTGAGAAATTCTGAAACCCAAATCCACACAAAGTTGCTCAAGAAATTTCCTCTGATGAGGAATGCGAATGTTTTTTGAAAGTTCCTAGAATTTAGAAGCTCATAGCACTGAAAACGTCTGGTTTGAGAGGTGCTCCAATCCCGCTCCTGATAAAATGACTAGAGATAGTTTTTTATTAACTTTGAGTTCAACTTACGGATTTTTTCCCAAATAAAATTATGCAATGAAGAAAGTAATCCTTTGATATTTGCAACCTTACTTTTTTTTTAGACAAATTTTTAGATAAACTCTAGGTTTACAGTGCAGTTGAGCAGAAGGTACAGAGATTTCCTACACACCACATCTCTCAGCAAGGCACAGCCTCCCCTAGAGTCAGTATCCCTCATCAGAGTGGTCCATTTGTTACAGTGGATGAACCTACATCAACACATCATCACCATCCAGGGTCCATAGTTTACATTAGGGCTTACTCTTGGTGGTGTACATTCCATGGGTTTAGACAAAGGTATAATGACATGGATTCATCATTATAGTGTATCTCACAGAGTATTTTTCAATGGCCTAAAGATAATCTATGCCCTAAAAATCATGCTTTTTAACTGTAGATTTGATAATTTTCTCAGATCATGGCCAAGTCTGTGTCTACAAGTAGAAAATAATTAGGAAATCAAACCATTCATATGAACAGTAAGTTTTTTGTTTATTTGTTTTGTTTGTTTTTGTGTATGTGTGTGTGTGTTTTGTTGTTGTTGTTGTTGTTTTTGTTTTTTGAGACAGAGTCTTGCCCTGTCACCTGGCTGGAGTGCAGTGGTGCGATCTCGGCTTACTGCAACCTCTGCCCCCCAGGTTCAAGCAATTCTCCTGCCTCAGCCTCCCGAGTAGCTGGGATTACAGGGTCACACCATGCCCAGCTAATTTTTGTATTTTTGGTAGAGACGGGGTTTCACCATCTTGGCCAGGATGGTCTTGATCTCTTGACCTCGTGATCCGTCCACCTCGACCTCCCAAAGTGCTGGGATTATAAGTGTAAGCCACCACACCCAACCTAAGATTTTTATAAATCACGTGAAGAGACTATGGTTTGCGTTATCAACAACATCTTAATTTGAAAGGCAGATACTACTTCAAGCCTTCATTAGACTCAGAATTTCTTCTACTTTACTGAAAATATTTGGCCAGGTGCGGTGGCTCATGCCTGTAATCCCAGCACTTTGGGAGGCCAAGGCAGGCGGATCACAAGGTCAGGAGATGGAGACCATCCTGGCTAACATGGTGAAACCCCGTCTCTACTAAAAATACAAAAAATTAGCTGGGTGTGGTGGCTGAGATCGCACCACTGCACTCCAGCCTGGGCAACAGAGCAAGACTACATCTCAAAAAAAAAAAAAAAAAAAGAAAATGTTTGGCAATTTATGCTTTTTTAAAAGTGAGGGACCACCTGTAATTGGTTTATAGCCAAATGTTTAGAGAAGAATATATTACTTAGAATTCAGTGGCAGCCAAATCCATGTCATTTATAAATTTAAAAGTATATATTATTGATTTTATATTTTATATTTTAGAAAGCACCACTCTAAGCACCATATAAAAAGAAAAAAACACATTCACTGCCATGGAGGTTCTTATTATTTAATACGAGAGATAGGCAATTCTACTATAATACATGTTAGACTACTGTGTATTTCAAAAAAAAAAGATGCCAAATAAATGCTATAGGGGAAGGAGGGAGAATAGGTCTCTAGAAATAAGTAAATGTTAGTTTGAGGGACTAGAAGGATGATCTTTTTAGATCTAAACTTTTTTAATGACAAAAATGTGGAAGACACGCTACTCGAGACCAAAGACAAAGATAGAAGACACTCCACTGATAAGGCAGCAATCTAGTGGGAAAAAAAGATAAATGCAATAGATTACATGCAAATTATAAGCAAGAAGTATAAATGAATGGTATGGAGCAAAGAAATGGTTCCTGATTCACCCTGGTGGGTGGCTTCCCAGGGGAAGGTGACACTTCATTGGATTCTTAAACAATGAACAGGCTGCATTAGGAAGACAAGTTTGAGTGCATGTGTATGTGTGTGTGTGTGTGTGTCTGTGTGTCTGTGTGTCAGTGCTGGCTAGTTGAGGGGGGTATTCCAAATAAAATACTTAACAAGAAAATGCACAGAGAAGAGGAGAAATAATGGTGCACATGGGTAACTACAAGTAGTTTTGTTTCCACTAACATGGAGCTTTATGGAGCAGGTGGAATAATGATCTGGAGAAGCGGTCACATTTCAGGTCACTACCTTCCTTGACTGGGGACCTACTGAACAATCTGAGTAGGGGAAGGGCATAATCAACTTTTGTTATAGAAATACCATTTTCGTGGTGTTAAGGCAGAGGAACGTGAATTGGGAAATGATTCAAGGCAGTGGGATTATTTTAATAACACTGGTAAGAAGTGATGAGTGGGTCAAGGGTAAGAAGGCTTCAATGAGGTTAAAGAATAGTGGAGCGGGAGTGAGGGAATCTGAGTTTAGAGCAATACAAAGCTACGAGAATGAAAATTTGGGATTTGAGTTTTCAGAAATATAATAATTTAAAGTGATGACAAGAAATAGAGTTTGAAAATGCCACTAGACTATTAGAAATCACAGAGATTGAGAAAAAGGGACCAGTCTAAACCAGACCAATTCATGTGGCTTAGAGGTAAAGCACAAATTCATTATTCAACCTGAAGTACAGTTTGAGGTACAGAGTGTTGATAATTGATACGAAATGACCTGAGAATTGTAGATATTATTAAGGAAGGTGATAAGAGCCATAAGCATTAAAAAGCAGGGACGGAGATGAAGAATATGAAAAAGAGATCCAGAGGCATGGAAAGTAGACAGATGAGGCTCTTACATAAGCAAATGAATGTTGCAAGAGAGAGGAGAGAATAATTGGCAGAAGGAAAAAATTAAAGATAAGAATTTTGAAGACTAAGTAAGATAAATCCACCAATCTTCCTACTTAGGAGGCTCACCAATCTCAACAGAAGGAAATAAAAAAAGAAATTCACACCCAGAGACATCCTAAAACTGCAAAACAATAAAGAGTCAAGTCTTACAAGTAGCTGATAAGAAGACCACTGTCAGACCAACAATCAGCATTTTAAAGGGTCCCTGGGAACCAGGAGACAAAGTGCCTCCAAAAATAACTAACGTCTCGAACATGTACACCCAGGAAAATTTTGATTCAAAAAGGAGGGCAAGATAGAAATCTTTTTAGTTCAACAAAAACAGAGTTTACCACCAAAGCTCCTCACTAAAGTAAAGGAATTCTAAATCATGACATTCATGCAGGTCTAAAGTGTCAGACGGAACCGTGCACCAGGAAAATGTAAATAGGTGACCAATCTCAACAAAGTAATGCCTGGCGTTGATATTTCAGTTGTTAGCATATGATCAGTTTTATGCATATACCTCGAAATAACAAAAATCAATAGCCCTTCTTAGATGGAATTAGGAGTGGGCAATAGGTTTTTGTGTAAGAGCACATGTCTCCTGAGTATTCAGAGTAGTCACTGTTCAGCCATATCAAGGCAGTATCCCCACAAAGACTGGTAAATACTTTCTACCCACAGCATTAAAGTCATACCCAATACATGTGATCCTCTCCCCAAAACTTCCACTGTAAACTTTCTTTTCTCATTATGATTACTGATCAGGCTGTTTGTTCCCCAAATCCACACATGTATGAATGCATCCACACACACAGAAAGACACACACCCGTGCAAACATATGCACAAATAGTTAGAATACCAGCAAGAAAATAGTTTGAACAGGTTACTTTCTAAATAGCTGCTATTTGATGATGGTATACCTGGTTAGGGGGAAAATAAGGAATTAGCTTAGTTTTAAGAAATATTTGTAGTACCTGTATAATTTCACTCTCTCTCTCTCTCTATATACACACAGAAGTAAACTGGATACATGGGTCTGGGGCTCAGGAAAAAGTTTGAAGCTGAAAATGTAACTTAAATTTTTGTTTAATTTTTTTTTTTATTTCAATAGGTTTTTGGCGAACAGGTATTGTTTGGTTGCATGAATAAGTTCTTTAGCTGTGATTTCTGAGATTTTGGTGCACCCATCACCTGAGCAGTGTACATTGTACCCAATGTGTAGTCTTTTATCCCTCACCACCCTCAACCCTTCCCCCAACCCCACACCCCCACACAGTCCTCAAAGTCCAATGTATCATTCTTATGCCTTTGTGTTCTCATAGCTTAGCTCCCACGTATGAGTGAGAAAATACAATGTTTGGTTTTCCATTCCTGAGTTACTTCACTTAGAGTAGTAGTCTCCGATTCCATCTAGGTTGCTTCAAATGCCATTATTTTGTTCCTTTTTATGGCTCAGTAGTATTCCATGGTGTGTATAACATTTTCTTTATCCACTCATTGATTGATGGACATTTGGGCTGGTCCTATATTTTTGCAATTGCAAATTGTGCTGCTATAAAAATGCTTGTGCAAGTATCTTTTTCATATAATGACTTCTTTTCCCAGTAGTGGGATTGCTGGATCAAAAGGTAGATCTACTTTTAGTTCTTTAAGGAATCCCCCTATTGTTTTCCATAGTGGCTCTACCAGTTTACATTCCCACCAGCATTGTAAAAATGTTCCTTTTTACTGCATCCATGCCAACATCTATTATTTTTTGATTTGTTTGATTATGGCCATTCTTGCAGAAGTGAGGTGGTATTGCATTGTGGTTTCGATTTGCATTTCCATGATCTTTAGTGATGTTGAGCATTTTTCCATATGTTTGTTGATGATTTGTATATCTTTTTTGGGGAATTGTCTATTCATGTTCTTAGCTCACTTTTTGATGGGATTGTTTGTGGTTTTCTTGCTGATTATTTTGAGTTCTTTGTAGATTCTGGATATTAGTTCTTTGTCAGATGTATAGATTGTGAAGATTTTTTCCCACTCTGTGGTCCTGTTAACTCTGCTGATTATTTCTTTTTCTGTTTAGAAGCTTTTTAGTTTTGTTAAATCCCATCTATTTATCTTTTTTTTTTTTTTTTTTTTGCATTTGCCTTTAGATTGTTGGTTATGAAGCCTTTGCCTAAGCCAATGTCTAGAAGGGATTTTCCAAAGTTACCTTCTAGAATCTTTATGATTTCAGGTCTTAGATTTCAGTCTTTGATCCGTCTTGAGTTGATCTTTGTATAAGGTGAGAGATGAGGATCCAGTTTTATTATTTTACATGTGGCTTGCCAATTATCCGAGCACCATTTGTTGAATAGGGTGTTCTTTCCCCACTTTATGTTTTTGTTTGCTTTGTGGAAGATTGGTTGGCTATAAGTATTTGGCTTTATTTCTGGGTTCTCTATTCTGTTCCATTAGCATATGTGACTATTTTTATAACAGTACCATGCTGTTTTGGTGACTATGGCCTTATAGTATAGTTTGAAATCAGGTAATGTGATGCCTCCACAATTTTTTTTTTTCTTAGTCTTGCTTTGGTTATGTAGGCTGTTTTTCTGGTTCCATGTGAATTTTAGGATTATTTTTTCTAGTTCTGTGAAGAATCATCATGGTATTTTGATGGGAATTGCTTTGAATTTGTAGATTTCTTTTGGCAGTATGGTCATTTTCACAATATTAATTTCTAGCCATCCATGAGCATGGGATGTGTTTCCATTTGTTTGTGTTGTCTGTGATTTCTTTCAGCAGTGTTTTGTAGTTTTCCTTGTAGAGGTCTTTTACGTCCTTGGTTAGGTATATTCCTAAGTACTTTATTTTATTTTTTGCAGCTATTTGGAAAGGGGTTGAATTCTTGATTTTGGTTCTCAATTTGGTCACTGTTGGTGATTAACAGTGTTACTGATTTGTGTACATTAATTTTGTATCCTGAAACTTTGCTGAATCTGAATTCATCTACCAGTTCTAGGAGCTTTTTGGATGAGTCTAGGGTTTTCTAAGTACACAATTATATTATCAGCAAAGAGCGACAGTTTGACTTCCTCTTTACCGATTTGCATCCCCTTTATTTTTATCTCTTGTCTGATTGCTCTGGCTAGGACTTCCAGTACTATGCTGAGTAGAAGTGGTGAAAGTGGGCATCCTTGTCTTGTTCCAGTTCTTAGGGGGAGTGCTTTCAACTTTTCCCCATTCAGTATAATGTTGGCTGTGGGTTTGTCGTAGATGACTCTTATTACCTTAAGGTATGTCCCTTCTATACCGATTTGGCTGAGGGTTTTAATCATTAAGGGATGCTGGATTTTGTCAAATGCTTTTTCTACGTCTGTTGAGATGATCATGTGATTTTTGTTTTTAATTCCATTTAGGTGGTGTATCACATTTATTGACTTAGGTGTGTTAAACCATTCCTGCATCCCTGGTATGAAACCTACTTGATCTTGGTAGATTACCTTTTTGATATGCAGTTGAACTCATTTTGCTAGTATTTTGTTGAGGATTTTTACATCTATGTTTTTCAGGGATATTAGTCTGTAGTTTTCTTTTTTTTTTTGTTATGTCCTTCCCTGGTTTTGGTATTAGGGTGATACTGGCTTCATAGAATGATTTAGGGAGGATTCCCTGTTTCTCTGCCTTTGGGAATAGTGTCAATAGGATTAGTACAAACTCTTTGAATGTCTGATAGAACTCAGCTGTGAATCCACCTGGCCCTGGGCTTTGTTTTGTTGACCAATTTTTTTTATTACCATTTCAATTTCACTGCTTGTTATTGATCTGTTCAGAGATTCTATATATTCCTGGCTTAATCTAGGAGGGTTGTACATTTCTGGGAATTTATCCGTCTCCTCTAGGTTTTCTACTGTGCAAAAGTTATCGCAGTTTTCGCCATTAAAAGTAATGGCATTGCTAAGCGCCTACTTTTGCCATTAAAAGTAATGCAAAAACTACAGTTACTTTTTCACTAATCTAATAGCTTATGCACATAAAGGTGTTTACAGTAGCCTTGAATAATCTTGTATTTCTGTGGTGTCAGTTATAATATCTTCCATTTCATTTCTAATTTAGCTTATTTGGATCTTCTCTCTTTTTTTCTTGGATAATCTCACTAATGGTCTGTCAATTTTATTTATCTTTCTAAAGAACCAGCTTTTTGTGTCATTTATCTTTTATATATTTTTGTTTCAATTTCATTTAGTTCTGCTCTGATCTTCATTATTTGCTTCCTTCTGATGGATTTGGGTTTTGATTTATTAGTCACTAATTTTTTGAAACAAAATAACTTGGAAAATCAAATAATTGCTTGAGTTTTTTCTTTAATGCTGTTTTCTGAGTTGCAAATGAAAGAAGATATTTTTGAGGACTTTGTTGTTGTATTTTTCCTTACCTTTGTTAGATAGGAGTTTACTTGCTTAAACTTTTTATTTTTATTTACCATTTCTTTCTGTTATTGTGTGTGTGGTGTGAGATGGGGAGCCCTATGAGAGTCAAGTAATTTTGACTTCAAAAATAGCTCTGGAGTTGTTTCTAATTGGGCAGCTGAGGTGGTCTTTTGGGATCTAGAGTCATGAAGGTCATCTCTCGTAGATTCCTGTTCTTTTTGTGCACCGTGGTAGAAGTAGAGAGAATATATTCTATTCAGGGATGGCCTATGTATATGAAGAGGTCAAATGCATTGAAATGAAAAACAAAAAACTAGAGCTAGTGACATTGCTGACAGATGCCAACATTTCTCCACACTATTTTATAATAAAAAAAAATACCTCTCTGCTAAGAACAGCAAAGGCTTGATTATATTTATTGGTGTTAGATGACTAGGGACTAAAATAAATGATTCCTCAGTGTAAAAGTAGGCAGATAATTCTATTACCTAATTTTCTCTTTCAACAGTCAGGAAACTTTCAGTGAATTTGGTCCCTGTAGGGTAACTCCCAATTTCCTTCTCCCCCTACGATAAAACAAACAGAATATGAGAGAATTCGTTTGTTATTGGACTAACATGAAAATACACAACTTAATATACAAATTTAATGTGTTTAATCTAATTTAATGTGGTAAAATAAAGCATAGATTGTTTTTTCTTCGAATGTCATGTTCTTACAAATACTTAAAAATGTTCATTTTTGTTCATGGTAGTCTAAAACTAAAAGCAACACATAAAGATACCAGGAGTGTTTTACCATCTTTTCTGCTGTTGTTTATGAATGAAGTGTCCTTCAACCCCCGTGTATCTTTGTTGAAACATTTTTGGCAGAAGTTATGAAAAATAAATAATAGCAACTTAGAACATAGAAGAGACTGTGGATAAATTCAGATTCCAGCAATTTGAGGCACCAAATGGCACAATGCTTCTAATCATTGATGTTTCCATATTGTGAAAAGAGATAATCTAAAAGTAATTCCAAGGAGAAAGGCCTTTACTGATAACATAAGGATGATTAGTTTGTTGGCATAGGGGCAGGCAGAATAAAATGGAAGTAAAATCTCACTCCTAGAATGTTGCAGTTGAAACAGCCCATGCCTATATCCGAACCATGCCTAATGGGTTAGATGATGAAATTTGGGAGTTCTGAGCTGATGAATCTTAGGATTTTGAGTTCATGCTGTAATGGGTTGAGATTTGGGGGACATTAGGATGGGATTGGATTCATTTTACATGTGGGATGGGCACGATCCTTTGGGGCTAGGGAGGCTGACTTCTGTGTGCAAAATAATGCCACTCAAAGATGTCCAATCATGAATTTCCAAAAATTGTAAATATGTTGAATTTCATAGGAGAAGGGACTTTGGCTATGTATTGTGTATATGTTAAAGAAAGCTTAAAATTTAAAACAATATTATATTTAGTTATCTTCAACTTTGAAGAACCATAACTATTTCTCTAATAATAACATTTAAATATGTTAAAAGTCATTAAGCACATAATGACCTTTTAAACAATCTTAATAACAAAGGCCAGAATGACAAATAGAGCAATGTAATTGCACACAACTCAGAATCACAGAAATTTAAATGTGACAGAGTTAAATCCTTAGGTAATCCAGTCTCCCCATTGCATTGATAAAACTGTGGACCAAAAGCTTAAGTGAATTGTCCAAAGTCCCAGTCCAAGTAACAGATGAGTCCTCTTCTTTTTTTTAGTGCTAAAGCTAGAAATTGAAGTCAGTTCTGCATCATAAGCATAAGTATTTTCTTCAGCAAAGCATAATAATTTATAGAGTTAAACATATTTATATCTATAAAGATTTTTTAAATCACATTATGTCTTCTAGTTTATGATCTCACATTCGTTAAAATGGAAAACTTTAAAGTTTAAAATTAGCTTTGATATATTCGCAAAGAGCAGTCTCTAGAGTCCTGGTTGAAGAACTGAACATCAGAGAGTAAGATGCCTCCTTACTTCTTTCCATCCTTCCCTCTATTCTGATGTCTTATTTTAATTAGACTAGATCTCAATACTTGAACTGTAGTAATCCTCAAGTGTATATTGCAAACAGTTTTGTGGAATGGTTCCTTAGGAACCTCACATAACAAGCTGAGTTCAGAGACAGCGGGAAGTCCTGGAAGGTGAAGATGTGGGTGGGACATCAGTTTTATTTGCTGAGAAGAGTTAAGTAAGCTGAAATGTCTGCTCCATTTCAAAACTAATTAATACTCCATCCTGTGGAACAGGCTAGTTTTAAAATGTTCATTTAATACATGTATCAGTAGAGGTTTGCATTATTGCAACAGCATTATAATCTTAATACTTTCAAACATAGTTTTGCTTATTTCAGAGAACTCCCAACCCTCACAAAAAGAGGCAACTCAAGTCTCTAGGACATCAAAATACTGATGAAAATCTCAGATATTTATTCAAATAAGGTAACAAAAAATTGAGTTTTGTGGCCTGACATTTCGACGTTGTGTAATTAGAAAAGCACAGAGTTTTAAAGCATCCCTGGCATGACCTGTGGTCATTGCTTCCTGACTATTGCTCCGTGCAAGTAAAGAATACAGAACAGAAACAGCCCGGGACTAAATGTCAAAGGCCAGAGGTTATGTACCATGTGGCTCTCAGCAAGGTCTTACTCTCTCTCCACATATGAAGCAGGCACAGTAACTCATTTTCCTTTTATCTCATACATTAAACAAATCAAATAAAGTAATGAATTTATAATTCTTTATTTTTTTAACCTTTGTTTAAGGTTTGAGGGTACATGTGCAGGTTTGTTACATAGGTAAACACATGTCACAGGGGTTTGTTGTACAGATTATTTTAACACCCAGGCACTAAGCCCAGTATCTAGTAGTTATCTTTTCTGCTCCTCTCCCTCCTCCCACCCTCCCCCGTCAAGTAGACGCCAGTGTCTCTTATTTCCTTCTCTGTGTTCATAAGCTGTTATCATTTAGCCCCCACTTACAAGTGAGGCATGATGTATTTGGTTTTCTGTTCCTGTGTTAGTTTGCTAAGGATGAAATAGTCTCCAGCTCCATTCATGTTCTGGCAAAAGACATGATCTCTTTGTTTATTTTTTACTTTTATTTTTTCATAAGTTATTGGGGTACAGGTAGCATTTGGTTACACGAGTAAGTTCTTTAGTAGTAATTTGTGAGATTTTGGTGTACCCATCACCCGGGCAGTATACACCACACCATATTTGCAGTTTTTTTCCCTTTCCCCTCTCTTCTTCTCCCCAAGTCACCAAAGCCCATTGTATCATTCTTATGCCTTTGTGTCCTCCTAACTTAGCTCCCACCTATCAGTGAGAACATACGATGTTTGGTTTTCCCTTCCCGAGTTACTTCACTTAGAATAATAGTCTCCAGTCTCATCCAGGTCACTGCAAATGCTGTTAATTTGTTCCTTTTTTTTTTTTTTTTTTTTTAATGGTTGCAGAGATTACCATTCAAATGGCAGCGTTGGCCAAGAACATCTGATTTTGCTAGAGGAGACTCGAAGTCGCAGCCACTAGGTGGCGCAGCCTCATTGCTCGCCCCCTTCAGGCCAGGTCCGGGTGGCCAGGGGTACCCTGGTTCTGTCAGGTGACCTTCCTTGACAGGCACTATTGACATGGGGGTCATCTGTAATGACTTTACCTTATCAGATAAATCGAAACTATATCATTAATGACAGTGTAGGATATGCCACCAGGGACAAAAACTCCGATCTTTGACTTAACAGGCAACTTTTAAAATACTCATTTTGAAAACGGGAGAATCAGCAGGGCAAATTTAATCTGCTTAAATCTAGAGTGCCTTTTCAAGTATTTTTAAAAATCTGTAGTTCTTTAAGTTCTATAATTTATTGGCCAAAGTAACTTACAAGTATTGATAACAGTCCATGTAGCATTATCATTTTGGATGGCAAGCTGATGGGTAGGGGCCAGGGCCTAACCTGTATTTGAATCACGATGCTTAGTTAGGGTCACCTTTTTTGGTATAGACTGCAGGACACAGCACACCAGAAAATATAGTTTCCTAAAAGACAGAAAGTCTCTTATATACAAAGTTGAATACCCTGTACTATCTCAGTTATATTGTAGCTTTCCTTTTAATTATCATTCAAGGTGGCCATGACATTTAAAAAATAATTTTCCAGGATACACTGTTTTTATTTTCTGTGACTGTTCAACTTACTACTTACTTGAAAAGCTTTATTTGCACATAAAGAGGATTGAATAAAGGTAAGTATATGTAGCATTCACTAAATATGCCTCTCATGAAAGGTAATTTATATGAAATAATTAACTCTACAACCCAGGACTTAATTGTACATGTGTGGCAAAGAAAATATCTGATTCAATCATTTTAAACAAAATAAAATATAACTGGAAAAAACACAACTGCATAGCCAGTACATCTTAAAAAAAGATTATATAAATTTTATCACATAGCATTGAAAACCAAACAGAATACAGCTCTTGCTGAATTCCATATTCATATGCTTCTTGATGTTTTAATCTACAGATGTATGACTCAAGATGTAAAAATCTGTGTATGAGAATCTGCATATCTGCATAAACAGTGAAGATTGACAGTTCCCACATGGTGGGATGAAAAGGAAAGTAACAAAGTTAGTTAATAGTATAACTGGTGGTATACTATTTATTTAACATTTAAAAACTGTGCTGTTAAGAGAATGAAGACAGAAAACATAGGTTGGGGGAAATATTTACAAAACATATATCTGATAAGGGACTTTTATCCAAAATGTAAAAAGAGCTCTTAAAACTCAACAACAAAAACAAACAGTACAAATTTAAAAATGGGCAAAAGGTCTGAAAAGACTCCTCACCAAAGAAAATATTAAGATGACAAATAAGCAGATGAAAAGATACTCAACATTGCATGTTGTAGGGAAACATAAATTAAAACGATAATGAGATACCACCACACACCTATTAGTATGCCTAAGATTGGAAACAATGACAACAGCAAATGCTGGCAAGGATGTGAATAAACAGGGACTCTTATTCACTGCTAGGGAGAATGCAAAATGGTTTAGCTATTTTGAAATATGATTTGAGAGTTTCATACACAACTAAACATTTTTACCGTATTAACTAGCAATCAGTCTTCTTGGTATGTTCTCAAATAAATTAAAAATTTATACTCACACAAAAACCTGCATGTGGGTGTTATAGCAGGCTTATTTATATTTGCTAAAACTTGGAAGCAACCAAGATGTCCTACAATAGGTGAATGAATAAACAAACTTTTGTATATCTATACAATGGAATATTATTTAGGGCTCAAAAGAAATGAGTTATCAAGCTGCGAAAAGACACAGATAAACATTAAATGCATATGGCTAAGTGAAAGAAGCCAATCTGAAATGGCTATGTACTGCATGATTACAACTACCTGACTTTCTGGAAAAGGCAGCAGTATAGAGAGTAAACAAATCAGTGGTTATCGTGGATTTGGAGGGAGAAGAGGGATTGACAGGTGGAGCACAAAGGATGTTTATGACAGTGAAATTATTCTGTATGATACTGTAATGGTGGACCCATGACGATGGGCATTTGTCAAAACCCATAGAACTGCACAATGCAAAGAGTGAACCCTAATGTGAATGAGGGAATTCAGTTAATCATAATGTGTCAATATTGATTCATCGGTTGTAACAAATGTAGTGAGATGACAACAAGGGAGATGTGTATGGGGGGTGACATATGGGACTGTCCGTATACTCTGCCCAATTTTTCTGTATACTGAAATCTGTAAAATGTAACTCATTGATTAAAAAACAATACTACTTGTTTTTATCATTTGTAGCTTTTTGTAATACACATAATTTTGAAACAAATTACTCTTTTCTATAATCTTCAGGTAAAAATTAGGGTAGCTTTTTAAAATTTGTTAAGCTCAGTTTTAAAAAATAAATGCCTAGGTAGATCAGTTTTGAAATAACATATATTCCCCCATTTCAAATATGTGAAGAAGCTCAATGGCTTAGAATTTGGAAAATGTAATATTTAACTCAGTTGTTTGCATTATGTAATGTTTACTATACACCCATAATATAAATATTCCTTAATTATATTTAAAGTAATTCCTTTTTACATTTTTCTCCTCAATTTATTTATGACAAATTGAACTCGGATATTAGTAACTTGTTCAGGCCATACAAGTTGTCACCGGGGGACATTACTAATTCTAAAGTACATACCTTTTTTAATACAAAAGTTGATTAATTTTAAGCAGTATCTTATGTTATTAAGGTTTCATGGGATGTGTTATGTTTGCAATTCTGCCTTTGTAGAAACAATCTATATGTCCATCAGTAGGGGAATGTTTAAGTTTTTTTTTTTTTTCGATGAAACATAGTACACCATGCAAGAATTTAAAAGGAATGAACTGGAGCTGCAAGTGTCAACATGATGAGGTTCTTTTTTGATTTAGTAGAATATTTTTAGTGAAAATGCAACTTGTCTATGGTAAAAAAGGACAAAATTTTAAAAACTAACTCTTTACTGAGGGCATAGGGTGAGGGAAGAGACAGGATTTATTCATGTTCTTGTATTTTTCCAGGGAACATCCTCATCTTATGCTTCCTTTGCATTTAATTCCATTTTCGTTTTGTTTTCTTTACCAACATTTTGGGGATTGCTCATATTATTATATATAAATTACCTCAATCTGCACAGTGATTCACTGATTACATATAATATCATGTATTTAACCAGTCTCTTTAGGATATTTCCAAACTTTTGATTTATAAATAAAGCTACAATAAGCATTCTAGTATGTAAGTCTTTACCCAATGAGTGGTAATATCTGTAAATTCATATTAGTAGACTTGGCTTGGTCAACAGGTGAGTGCATTTTAATTTTTGATGTGATGTCAAATCTTTACTAAAATATTATGTAAATACAAATCATTGTCCTTTAGAACATAAAAAAGAATCACCATATGAATTTCTTTCCTAATGAGAACACTCTGATTTAAACTAATGAATTCATATATTCATAAATTAACCTCATAAATTTTACTGACAAGCTCTTAAAGATAGCTGTCAATGTAAAAAGATTTATATTATACCTATGCCATGATTAAATACAGCTAAATTCAGGAGTCTCATCAAATTGATTGATGTAGAGTGTTACTTATTTTATATTAGAAATCAAACACATTATTATACAGATTACATTAATAGAGAAAAAATTCATGTGAAAATATTTTACTCAGTAATTAAGAATAAGGGAATAATCTAGGTCCTCTAATCAACAATGCATGAGTCACTGGCCGTTTTACCTGTGAGAATATAGGATAAGAGGGAAAAACAATAGAAAAGAAGGGATCAGCATCTCTTCAGGCAGTTTATTTTAAGGCAATGGCTTCTCAATTTTAGAAAAGACGAAAATCCCATCAGATGACATTTTATTTCACTGCGTCATTTGGAAGATACTACTGTTATTATGTTAGAATGTGAATGTGAAAGGTTTTTACCTGTCTACACCGTTTTGTTGCTTTTTTTTTTTTTAAGAAGTTGGCAGTTTTCCAGGGAGTGTATGTGAAAGAGTACAGGATAGGAAGTGTTAATGTTCTTCATCTGAAAGGTAAAATTACTATTTTAGTTATAAAGGAATAGCTTGTTGACCAGCGTTCCCACTGAGAACATCTAGAAACGTTAGATGCAATTTTAAAAGATGTGTAAAACTCTCAGTGCTGACTGGTCAGTACTAGAAGGGCTGTTACCAAGAGCAGGGAAGCCCGTTTTTGTGAGGCAAGTTTGCTGCATCCTGTTTTCCCCATAGTGTCATTTGCTGATTGCTGATGCAGGGTAAGAAACCAAGAACTCCCAGAACTCAGGTTGAGAGTGGCTACCAAGAGTCAGAACGAGCATCTGAACTTACTGCAACCTCTTGGAGTTTGGGAGCAAAAACCTGGAATTGAATTTTGCTATGATACTCGGGAATGAGAAATTAAAATCCCAGAGAGGAGAAAAGCACAAGGAAATAAAGTCAATACATGGTGCCGGTTTTGCCTTCAGTTATTTGCTGATTAAGCTGCTCAGGGCAGAAGTCTAAGAAACCAGGCACAGAACAGCTGGAGAGTGAAACAGGGATTTTTTTTTTTTTTTTTTGGTTTCCCAGTATTTTCATGGTGGTAGAGACAGAGAAATTTGAGTTCATAACTTGCAGAGGAGAATTTGTAGAAAACTACCCAGGCTCTCTGTTGTCAAAACAGGACAAGAAAAGAGATAAAATTGTATTAAGTGGATAGGATAAACAGGTTGTAAATACTAATATAGCATACCTAAACCCAAAACAATTGGGTCAGTTAAACTGATTAAAATCAGTAAAACATATAAATAGTAACAGCATTCCATTTGACAATTAGTACCAAATGGATAAAATCTTCACAGATTCTAGGGATGAAAAGGTGAACATCTTTGAAGGTGGGGACATTATTCTGGCTACCAGGGTCATCAAAAACATGCACACTGAAAAACACTTTGATACGTCTATATCCTTCAGATTGGTTAAAATGAAAAGGACAATACTAAGTGTTGGTGAGGATGTGGAGCAACTGTAACTGCTGGTGGTGTTGTCAGCAATCACTTTGAAGAACAGTTTGGCAGTGCCTATTAAAGCCAAATATATACATCCTTAACCCTCAGCAACTTGACTCCTAGGTACATTAATGAAAATGCTCACATGTATTTATAGCAGCACTATTTATAATAGTCTAAAACTGGAAACTCTAAATGCTCATCAGTGGTGGCAATGCCAAATAAATTGTAGTACATTTATACAATAAGATAAAGCAAAGCATTTGGATGACCCCTTAATACACAAAATAACAAGAAGATAGACACAGTAGAAAACAAAATATATGATTCTGTGTGTACAAAGATCAAAAGACAGCCAAAACACATCTATGGCAGTGATTATGTTTGCTGTACAGCAGTATGAGGCAAGGATCATCACTGATCTGGGTGGTGGTTCCAGAGGTGTGTTCACTTTCCTTTCTGTACGGTTAAAGAGTTACTTTAAAAATTAACACTTAAAAATATGTTTAAGACCATGTTTTAGACCTATGAACAGTTTCCTTATACTACTGGAGCATGCTATGATTTGCAACTTAAGTGAAAGCATATATATATATATATATGTATGTATGTATACACACACACACACACTCTAAATGTCTTTTTTAAAGGTATTTTTTTCTGTCCTGTGATGCTAAAATTAACTAGAAGAATGCATTAAGTAGCTAAGTGGAGAGTGGTTGAGTAGAAAATGCACATAATTTAAAGTTAATTAGATACGGGTTCAAGTTCAGTCTTTGCCATTTATTGGCTACTTAGCACTGGATAGATTTTTTTTTTAACCTGAGTTTCCGTGTATGTAAACAGGGGAAATAATATTAAACCTGGTTGCTATTGTGAAAATGGGAAGTAATAGACGTATGTTTCTGAGTATGTAGTAGTGTTTCCTGTGTCAACAGAAGCTATCACACAACTGTGTAAACCTATCATTAAAAATTCATCTGAAACTCAGTGGCAGGAGGAGTTTCAGTCTCCTGACTCTCAACTTCTCTCTCTCAATGGAAAATCTAGCTGATGGGCAGACCAAGCTCTGACCCACCTGGATCTCCCTTGAGGCTGCACAGGAAGTGAATTATCAGAAGGGGATGCACAAAGGGATTTAGTTTGAGTCAAATGTTTTTTGGCATTAGGCACGGTACTACTTCCTCTGTGGTTCATAAAACCTTCTCCACTTTCAAAATTGAAAATGTATTTTTTCTCATCATAAAAAGTAACATGTAAAGACTCGAAAATTAAAAATAAAACCATTAAGAAAATAAAATTGCTTATTTTTCTAATAATCCTCCCGCTTTGTTTGTTCCCTTTGATCCAAATAAAACGATTTCATATTTTAAATTGTCATTTCGTTTCACCCCCCACCAAATACACTGTATATGGAAATTATACTGTATTTACATTTCTATGTCCTGAGTTTTTCTTATCTCTATTTGGAAGTCCTTCTTATAACTTACACATCTTTGAAACCATAATTATAAATAACTGTGTCATATTCCAGTTTTGAATGGGAAGAGTTTATTAAACTATGGTTGCTAGCCCTCCTTGCTGACACATTCTTCTTTGGTTATACTAATACCTTAAGTCTATTATTTCTTATCTCTAATTTCATTCAGTTAGCCACCTCATCAATGGAAATAATCATTTTAGCGAAAGCATTTGTGTTTGTAACTTAAGTATAACATCACTGTGTTCTTGAGTACAATCATCACCAGGCCATAAACATCTTCTTGGGAATTAAGTGAAGACCATAACCCGTGGCGGGCTCTGTCTGGATGGGTGAATGCATTTCCCAGTGTGCTTTGGCTGGGTGCCCCTAACGGAGAATGAACTGCGATACCTGATGACATACGCCTGCTCTTCAGCCAACAGTCAGCTGTGTTGGATGCTGTCTTATTCCATGATATGTGCCATCTGCCTGCATGTGCTGTGACCCTCATCCATGTGGAAATTAGGGCAAGGCAGAAACTCCAATGCGATGCTTCTGCATCAGCTCCTTTTCCTGAAACAGCCAATTTAAGAGCAGAGCACAATAGCCAGATCTTTAAGTGAAGTTAAAAGGGGTTCTGGCATGAGCACATACAACATAAGGAGAATGATTAAATAAGGCATTTGTTCACAATAAACAATGTGCTATAGCTATGTTAAGTGTTAGGCACTGACTGTATGCTCAACTCTCTTTCCTTTCCCCATTATCATCTAACGTGGGTCTTTGTGATCTTTTTACCTATGTATGTATCCCTCTGTGATGTGCTGATGTCTGTCCTTCCACAAAAACTACACATTTCTGAAATAGATAAATAGAAATTTGACTAAGATGAATCCTAGTGATATTTTCAGGAGCTATATGTTGACATAGCTAAATATCAAGAATTGATTGTTGTGAATAAACAAAATAGACCATTTCAGCTCAGCAACATGCAGTGTGTGTAATGATTAACATCTTATATGCTGGGCATATGATGTCTGTTTTTTTATTCATTGGAAACCAAAATTCTATAATGCCTTATATAGTGCCAGATGCATGGCATTGACTTAAACGTTTGTTGGATGCATGGATAAATGCTGACTTCAATTCAGATATATTCTTATTGTGTGGGCATAGCCAATATTTTAGCTCAGTTAACTGAATAATAGAGAAATAAATAAGTGAAACTCTGCCTTCACTTTTAGTGAAAATATAATTCCATGAATTATGGCAATTACTTCCTCCTACCTTTCATAGTTGTTGGAAGCAGAGCATCTCAGCTTTTACTGTGCATAAAAATTGTGTGGGGATTGTATTAAGATATAGATTCTAATCCAGTGGGTCAGGGAGATGCTGCCTTTCCAACGTGCTCCCAGGCCAGTTGATGCTGCTGGCCTCAGGACCTTACCTGGTCTCAGCACTGGGTTTGTCATTCTTCACTGCACATTGCAGTCACCTGGAAAGCTATATATAGAAGCTACCGATGCCAAGTCTCATCCCTGAGATATCTGGATTTAATGGGTATGGCATGAGATTTGGGTTTGGGGTTTGCTAAAGTTTTCCAGGGGGTTTTAGTATACAGAAATGCTTGAGAAGTACCATGTGGTGTTGAAACCTGGTTCATAAATCCCCCTAGATTCTTGATCTCACTTGCTCCTGCTGAGTTGGCCCCCAGCCACGGTTCAGGTTGTGAGGCCTGATACAAGATCTGCCATCCAGGAACCTGTCAAATTGAGACTTAGAGACTCCGACTATTCCCTAACACAGAGTCTGGAAAATCTGGACTGCTGGCTGCTTCCTGATACTGGAGAAACAGAAGCATTGGTTTGCACAGAGACTGGAATAATGAAACATATTAGAATTGAGAAAAATTTGGGGCTCTGGGTTTTGGTTCTTCTCTTCTGAGATCCAGCTACCCCTAACTTCCCTTAGTCTCCACGAAATATTTCTGCACCTTTGAAGGAAACACCTGCTTGGGGGTTAGCTAGATTTTTGTCTTAGCTGCTATCAAATGATTTTTGATAATAACTGATAATAACTGATCTACTTAAGCATCAGGGTTTGAAAGTCCCACTGATTTATTAAATTATAAATAAATTCATGTGTTTACATTTTTTCATAAAAATACACCACAAAGACCACATCTTTGCTAAAGAAAAAAAAAAAAAAGAAATCAGAATGCATGTAGGTGGAAGGATGCTAAGAAAAGGGACGGTCACATCTTTCCTTAGGACACCAACCTTATTACTCCTGCAGTAAAATGTAGGGTTGTTGGAGCCCCAGTTGTTGTTGGAGCCTCACCAGAGGCCACAGGTGTAGGGAAAAGGCATGGGAAGTGCAGGGAGAAATGTATTTAGTCTTCTTAGTTCTCATGCTAGAAGGAGGAACTGCATGGGAAGACTTCCCTAAGAAAGGCTGCTGATGCCAAAGTAACTAGAAATACTTGGAAAATTACAACTGTGATGCATACATTCAGAATCTGAGATCTATGGAAGGTAGATCAATAAAACTGTGGTGCTTGAGATTTGGTGGTAGGGACAAATCTTTAAATCGTATGCTTTCTATGTTCTCTCAGCTCTATGGTACATAATTTGCATAGGTAAACATGCTGTACTGATATGGTTTCTATCTTTGAGGAGATTTCAATACAACTTCTTTTAACTTGTGCATCATTGTTTAAGTGCTGATGTAATGAATGAGAAGTCAGGATGTAGAGACTCGTCAGCTTTCAAGTTATTGTTTTGCCACTTTCTGATGTATGATCTTGGGCAAGTTACTCACATTCTCTGAGCTTCCGTCTCTGTATCTGTGAAATGGGAATCATAAAGGGATCCACCTTATGTGGATGTTGAGAGGATTAAATTATTTCAATTCAAGGCCTTACAATAGTAATATCTTGCCTATGGTGGTAACTAAGCCATCATTTTTACCCATTGTTGCTATTATTGATGTTACTATTATTTTTATCTCCAAATCTCTATTTGTTTTTTCCAACTAAAATTATGACTCATGTTTATTTTTTTTAATGAATGTATAATAGTGGCACAAGTGATATTTTGATAAATGTATACAATGTGTAATTATTAAATAATGATAGTGGACTTATCCATCACCTCAATTATCTTTTTTTGGGTTGGGAACATTCAAATTCTTAACCTTTAGCTATTTTGAAATAAACAACAAATTATCGCAAACTGTTGTCTCTCTACTGTGCTGTTGAATACTAGAACTTACTCCTTGTATCGAACGGTATTTTCATACCCATTAACGATTTGTCTTCATCATCCTCCGTCTGACCCTTCCTAGCCTCTGGGAGCCACCACTCTATCCTCTTCCTCCATGAGATCTACTTTTTTAGCTTCCACATATGAGTGGGAACATGAGATTTTTATCTTTCTGTTCTTAAAATAGTTCACTTAACATAATCACCTCCAGTTGCATCCATGTTGCTGTAAATAAGATGATTTCATTTATTTATAACCAAGTAGATATTTCATTGTGTGTCAATACCATATTTTAATTATCCATTTATCCATTGATGGACATAGGTTGATTTCATATTTTGGCTACTGGGAGTGCAGACATCTCTGACATACTGATTTCCTTTTTTTTGTGTGTATACCAAGCAGTGAGACTGCTGGATGCCAACTTTTTAAAGATAAGTTGTATGCCTTGTAATCTTTTATATCTTGCCATAGGGCCTCATACTGGTCTCAAGATCTAAGAGAAACACAATGAATGTTGCTATCTTCTCTCTTTGGGGTCTTTTTTTATTATTGTTCCTAGGTCTCACACAGAGTGATATAACACAAATACCAAATATATTTTTTGGATTATTATTATTCTTAGAAAAATACTCATGCAAATGAAATCTTGAGATAAAACTAATCTTATAAAATTATTTACACAAATATTGTCCCCTGGCTGATATATTTCCATGGAGTGATGGATGAAAGTCATCTCTGAAGAACACTTGATCTATAGATTATTTGTTTCACATTTATTAATCCCAAATCTTATATAGTAAAACTGATGTGAAATTAAAGGTTATGAGAATGCTGCTGAGAAAGTTGGCTAAAATAGTTTGGATGCCATTTTACTGTATCTTAAAAATGTTATGTTAAAATAAAATAAAACCAAATAAGCTTATAAATTTAGGAACGTTTTATTTTAAATTCTAAAATTCCCTGCCTTGACTTTATAGTGCTAAAAAATTTGCTCTACAGCATAAACAGGCATGTTCTCATCAGTTTAGCTGTACACTCTGTTATATAGGGCAGGTTATAATTTTTATTTTGTTCCTCTGACTAATGCCGTAGTACTTAGTGGTTGAGACATAGAATTTGTTTATAACCTTTAACACTGTGTAAAGTTGTTTTCTTGTTTTTTTTGGCAGAAGTTTCTTTTAATGATAATTTTAAATGATTTCCTTTTCACTCACCAAAGCAATGCTGTAAAAACAAGAAGGCAAGTTAAGTAATAAATATTTTAAAACAGTCAATGATTCCAATCCTTTTGAATATAAGATTTGCCCTTATCTTATCAAGCATTTGCCTAGATGGTGTTTGATTATAAAGACGAATTCAAACCAGCTGTAATATAAGATGTGTTAAATAATTCTCAAATATTTGTATATTCAAGAAATAATAGGTGCCAACTACCTTTCTCAGGTATTAGGAATACCAGCATGAGTAGAGCACAATATCACTCATAATAACACTTTGTAGATTGTTACAGAAATAAGAATAAAAGAATGCAATGAGCACAGCAAGGACCTGAGCTGGGCATGACCCTCTTTACTTGAGGTTTCAGGCATGGCGTCATGCCTGAGTTGAGACTTGCTCTTTGTCAGTGTTTGTTTAGTGCTAGTGATTCCAGGATTTATACACCCCAAACCTGTGTCCTGAAGAAGCCTGGGATCTGAGAAGGAGAGCATACATTCCTAAACACACAGTGGTATGGGGCTATGCACAGGCTGCAATCAGGGCACAGGGTGTGGAGTGGAACAGCTAGTACAGACAGGGTAGTTAGGGAAGTGTTTTAGATAAAAATTCAAAGCACAAATTTAGCTGACTTTTTTAAAGTGTAAGTTGGAGGTAAAATGCAAGGACACTCCAGGATGAGTAAATACTATGAGCAATGCATGCATGGCATGGAGTGTCTACAGAACTATCATGTTTTTTTTGGCTGGGTCATTGGGGAGAAAGGAAGGTGAGTTTGTTGAGAGATGCGTTTGAAAAAGTTGACAGGGATCAGATCACTGCAGGGTCTTGTATTTCAGGCTGCAGCTTGCAGGCCATATACTATGAAAGAGCAGAGGGGAATGGCATTAGACTTTGCCTTGCAAGTCAGTTGAGCTGCCATGGAGGATGGATTAGAAGGATTCCATCTGACTTCCAACAAAATAAATACCTTATATTAAGTAAATTATCTCTTCATAGGAAGAGCTTTTTTTTTTTCATTATTTCTCTCAGGAGAACAATTTGCTTTTATTGAGGATGTACTGTAATCCATCAGCTGTTGTAACAATAATCAATCAGCAATTCTTTATTGAGCTCCTGTTGATGTAAAGCATTTACATGTTATGTGCATATAGGGAAGCCAGATGTCAGCCATCAGTGTCTCTGATTCTTCCATCTTTGTGAGATCTGGCCCCACTTACATCTGTGAAGTCACCACTCATCACCTTCCTGTAGCCCACTGTTCTCCAGCCTCACCAGCCTTCTGGAGTGCTTCAGTCGAATTGATCTCGATCCCATCCCACAGCCCTTGCCTAGCCCGGTTCCTCTGCCCAGAGAGCTTTTCTCCAAAATCTTCAGATAGCTGTCTTCTGAATGATTCAGGTACCAGCTCTTCAGAGAGGTCTTCCTGACTCTACTGTAGAAACTTTCTCAGCTACTCTCTTGTCTCATTGCTGTTTGTACTGTTATTAGTTTTTCCTTCAAAGCTTGCATCACTCTCTGAAACTGTCTTATTCAGCAATAAGTTCACTTTGTGATTGTCCCTTATCCTCTTCTCCCTCTGTCCTATCCCAAGTTACGAGACTCATTCAAGCGGGGACACCCTTTGCCTCATTCGCTGCTGTCCTCCAGCACCTTGAGTGGTGTCCAGCATATAGTCAGCATGCAATAAATACTTGTTGAATGAATGAATGAATGAATGAATGAATCACACTTTCCTTACTTAGGTTACTCAGTGGGAGTTCTCCACTCCCATAAACAAACAGGTCTAGTAATATGTTTTGCTAAACAAAAAAAAATCTACTCCTGGAAATTAATGATACCACTTTCATGGAAGGTAGAAGCAGTCTGCCAGTGTTCATCTTAAATAATGTCTCCCAATGTTCATCTTAAATAATATATATATAAAAATCTTTATATAGATAGGGATATATACTCCCAGTGCTTTCATATATAGATTCATTGCTATGTTTGATTTCCATAAACACTCTAGCAGGAACAGATGATGTCGTTTTTAGATGTCACTTATGAGGAAAGTTGAACTCAGGAAGATGACTTACGGTCATTAAGGCACTGTATGGTACAGAGTTGTTAAAACCAAATCTGTTGAGTTTTCGTCTTTGCACTCACCATGGTGACTTTTTTAAGGCTAATTTGACTCTCTAAGTCAAGAATCACAAGCTGAAATGCCAGTGAACATTAGACAAGTAAGGAAAATGGATGAGGTAGACAGAGAATGGGATGGTCCTTTGGATCCCATGTAACATGTGTAGGTTTATAAGACTTCTAGATCATTACTCAGTTTCTTCTCAAAAACTTGCATTTTAACATCCCACATGCGACTCTTTATAGGATTATTTGTGGCTGGTTCAGCCCTCCCATTTGCATGCTTTTGGTTCCAACATGGGTTGGAAGATAAAATGATCTGCAGAAAGAGGGGCTTCAGTCGAATGCACAGGCTGCACTGGACACACCAGCATGTGGCAGTCAGGTACAGTACTTTTTGGCAAAAAGGATATTGAATCTGCCACAGCAGTGTTCGTTGACTGAGAGCTTAATTGTTCACTAAAGGAAGAAAATAAGATTTTAAAGCCTGTTTACACAGGGATCATCAGGTAGCAGCATTTTAAGGGGGTTAGAATGTAACACAGAGAAGGCTTTTCTTTTTGGAAGGAAGTACCTTGAAATAATAGTAGATTTATGTTGTGGTTTGGTTATGGTTTGAGTTTTAAGTATAGGAGACATATAATAAAAATTCCCCAAATAGAATAATTACATCATGAATAAAATTCCCCAACAACTTAACAAATAAAGTTTTCCTTAATAAATTATATATATACACACACACACACAACAAATACAATATACAGTTATGCATTGCTTAACAACAAAGATATGTTCTGAGAAATACATCCTTAGCTGATTTTGTCATGCCAGCATCATAGAGTGTGTTTAAGCAAAATGAGGTGTTATAATCTACGATACAGGCTATATGGTATAGCCTAATGCTCCTAGGCTGCAAATCTGTATAGCATCTTACTGTACTGATACCATAGGCAGTTGCAACACAGTGATAATATTTACATGATAGGAATTTTTCTGCTACATTATAATCTTATGGGACCACTGTTCTTAATGTGGCTCATTATTGACTAAAATGTCTTCATGTGGATCATGACTATAATATAATATATATAATATAGATTAGCATAGTCTCATAAGAAGACAACAAAATTAAATCAATGGATCAGGTTTACCTCATATATTATGTACTTTTAAGTGCAAGAAAAGGTGAAATCTAAATACTGGGCAGTATTAAGAAAAATAGAAAATAACTTTGCTGTACTGGAAAAAAGTATAGAGGCTACCAAGTATATTATAAAATTAAGACTGATTTAAATAATACTATAATTTTGTACTTTAAAGTCTATTTCCCTTTACCATACAAAATTGTACAAGAAGAGTTAAAAAGTAAGAAGCATCTGTTGCTTCAAAAAGCAATCAGAAAGCTGAACAAATGGACTATGATATAGAAGGAGCTAGAATTAGAAATAGTGAAAAGGGTTTATCTTTTAGCATTTTTTCCTTGAAAATAAATGGTTAAATGTTAGTCTTCTTGATCAGTGTCTAGATGGGGCACCCACAAATCAATCTTTTAAAACCATACAATGAAGAAATGTTCCATATTGTGAGTTCTATAGTATTGGTACCAGACAATTCCAAACGATTTGTGTTTGTTTTAAAGCTTTCAATGAAGGGATGCTCGAGCAAACTCAGCTATATTTTATTTCAGTTTATATCTTGTTTGGTGGCTTTGGTTTTGATCAAGTTATTCTGGGTAATGGATTCAATAATTCGGCCGTGTGATGTAGTGACAGCTTCTGCTTCTTCGCTGTGCAGGAGGGATGTGATTCACCTGCTTCATGCTTCTTTTGGTGCAGATTCCAACTGCACTGATGAGGGCAGGCTGGTGCAAAAGTAATCATGGTTTTTGCCATTACTTCTATTGGCAAAAGCCGCAATTACTTTTGCACCAACCTAATAGGTAGCTTCCCCTATTTATTTTCCCTTCCATAAAATACTTTTCTCACTTCTGTAAAATGCTTTTCTTTACAGCTCACTTATGTGATTTTTTTTTTCTTACTAAACATCCCCCAATTTTATTGAGGTTTAGGATTTAATAACTGGATAAGCTGTAGAAGACCAAATTATACTTGCAAATTTGGGATAGGCTTCTATTCCCTATTCAAGCCAATCAATTAACTGTGCAACTAGTAGGTTGTGCTTTGATAGGAACTATTGCTAATAACTGCAACTAACATTAAGTAACAGTCATGTGCGGCTTATGGGGCTAAGTGTCGTCCATGCATGGCTATGTTTGATTTTTCAAACAAAGCTACAGGTTCATTACAATTATTATCATTCCCATTTTATGGATGGAGGAATTGAAGTTTAGAAAGGCTAAGAGAATTGTCCAAGGATAATCAGCTAGTAAATAGTGGCTTGCATACAGAGAACACATTAGAAACTTATGCTAGCCTTAAAGGGTAAGTGATACGGTTTTGCTGTGTCCCCACCAAAATCTCATCCTGAATTGTAGTTCCCATAATCCCTGCATGTCATGAGAGGGGCCCAGTGGGAGGTAGTTGAATGATGGAGGTGGTTACCCCTATGTTGCTGTTCTCATGATAGTGAGTTTTCAAGAGATCTGATTTTTTTAAAGGAGTGTTTCCCCCTTTGCTCGGCACTTCTCTCTCCTGCCATCATGTGAAGAAGGACATGTTTGCTGCCCCTTCTGCCATGACTGTAAGTTTCCTGAGGCCTCCCGAGCCATGAGGAACTGTGAGTAAATTGAACCCCTTTCCTTTATAAATTACCCAGTCTCAGGTATGTCTTCATAGCAGTATGAGGATGAACTAATATAGTAAATATCAATACCTAAAGGAATTTGAGTTTGCAGGTGTGTGAAAGTCAAAAGCCCACCAGTTTATAGAGGGAACACCAATTGTGAAGATATTCACATATTCGTATTTGGCCAAAACATATTAATTATTGCTTGTGTGTACTAATGCTTGTGATGTAGATTAATAGGAAGTAGAAAAGGTAATTTACAAATATACCTGTCACCCTTCAGCTTGTTTGTGTAACTATAATCTTATACTCCTACTTGTGGGACTTATTCCTAGCACTTTCCTAAAACAGTTCTACTTAAAGTTGACTGTAATTCCCTCATATCCAGTTCCCATTGTAGACCAGTTGCTCTCTGTAGAGTGCTATAGCATGTGACATCAACACTGCATTTTTCCCTTTAGGTCTGTCTGTCTTCCTTCTTGATGAGAGAATTGCTGACTTTTCTTGATTCTCCCAACATTTTTCACCGCAGCAGTTCTGCCTCTGCTCCTTCTTAAGCCTTCTCTCCCTGAAATGTGGAAAAAACCCACTACCTTTCCATCTGTTTTCATATCCCACAAATGGGAAACCATTTGTGTTCCTCCTTTTGTCTGGTTTTCTGAATCCTTTGCACGTTAGCTGAAGTCCCACTTCCTAAGTATTTTATGTTACTCCAAGATCTTTTCCCCTTCTCCTAAGCTTCTGTTGCAAATACTACATTTTGGAAAAAAATTATTTTCTGACATGTTCATATACATTAATTTTTTTAAAAATTCATGCTTACATTTGCCTTTTATTTTTTAATAAATTGATGGAGTACAAGTGCAATTTTGTTACATGCATAGCTTGTGTAGTGGTGAAATATGGGCTTTAGGGTATCCATCACCAGTGTAACATACATTGTACCCATTAAGTAATTTCTCATCGCCCCCGAACCTTTTCTAGGTGGAGTATAAATATGTAGAAGGGGAGGAGAGTAAACTAGGCAGTTAGTCACTGCCTCCCCACCATCTTTGCCTCCCTTTCCAGAGGTCTGTCACTAAATACATTTTTTCTGGTGAATAAATGCTTGTTGATTAATCAGTTGATGTTCTCCACCTGGTATCAGTCTGGTAATTCTACACAATTTCATAAAGGACTAAAGTATTCGTGATACATGTATCTTGATTATTTTGAAATATGAAAATTCAAATAACTCTGCACATAATAGTATCTAGAGAAAATATATGAGATCAATTTGGTAAAACAGGATGTATGTATGTATATCCATATATACAGAATATATATATCCATATATAAATATATATATTTTCCATATATATGTGTTTCATATATATATATATATATACACACACACACATACACACACACACACATACACATATATGTGAGCAAATATATGAGACCAATTTGGTAAAACAGGATATGTATGTATATCCATATATATAGAATATATATATATCCATATATAAATATATATATTTTCCATATATATGTGTTTCATATATATATATATACACACACACATATGAAAAATAAAATATTGGACAAATGTATAATAAAGTTAAAAAACTGGATTTGTTTTTACACTGTTATTAATAAAGAGGAAATAAAAGAGAAAATAAGTTTATACGGGTTTAATGTGGTATTTATGAGGACCAGGACGTACGATATCACAAAGACCAGAGTAGGAGGTAAATAACTTGGACAGGAATAAAATAAGTGATAGGCTAATATTTTAGCATCAAAAACAGAATGGTCATTCACAAAGATCATCTATAAAATGGTGCATTATGATAGAAAAACTGAGCTTGAAATGACCTCAGAAATGATCAATTCTAGTTATTCCTTGTCTTGGTGAGGTGACTGTGGAGTGAAGAGATGCGTGATTTTCTCAGGGTCAGCAATTATCTATGAGTTCTTGAGTACTCTGACACAATTTAAAAAAATATTTTATGTTATTTTCAGAACATCTTATGTGGTGTTTTATATATGTATTTTGTATACATGAAGAGCTTTAAACACTTATTTTAAAAGTCACTAACTCCTAAAAGTTTCTTCCTTTATATGAAAATATAAAAGCATGTTTATTTCATCTGAATATGCTCTTCAGACATTCTTTCTCTTATAAACAAAGACTGTTTCCAAAAATAAAACATAAAAAAGAGGGGCATGAATTTAAGATCACCAGACCAACTATTCTCTCTTTCTAAAAATGCATCATGTCTTACTTTGCATGCTAATCCTCCCTGAAGACACATGCTAATTTTTAAGGGAGCTGCACCAAGTGAAATCCACACACCTTGCCATTCCTTTTTTTTTTTTTTTTCATGAGGCTTTTTATAAAAATTTCTGCCTTCATTTCCGTCTTTTTCTGGGCTTTTTTTTTCCTCTAGAGAACTCAAGATACAATAATCATATTCCATTTATTCCCTCATTCATTTCAAAATGCAATGTTTGCTTTCAGATTTTTCTTATATATAATTATGTGTGCTTGCATTATAATCTGGTTAAACATAAGTGATACCAAATTTAGTCTTTAAGCCTAATGAATGAAATGTAGCTAAAATTTGGATTTTTTACTTTCTGTTGTTGTGTTTGTTGAGGGAGTAGGAGCAAGTGACATTAGTCTACAGAGATAATTGGAGACAGGATACGGAGGCCATTAAAAGGTGGGACAGAATGAAAGAGAAAGTAAGAGAGGATCAGTAGTTCTGGAGAATGCCTACATGGGGAAAATATAGAGGTTGGGAGTGTTATTAGGGAGGTGGGTTCCTTAGGAAGGGGAGAGAAGGGAAGACAGAAGAGAGTAGGAAAAAAATTATAAAGGCTTCTCTGCAGATATCAGCCAAGGACAGGACCTTCATGCCCATACTCTTATATTTCCTTCCTCAGAAACCAGAATCCAGAAGCATCACACAGGAGTTGAATTACCCAAGGACGTAAAGGCAGAGATGAATCAGTCAAATATATGTGTGTATGGATGGATGGAAGGATGGACAGATAGACAGATATGGAGATGGATACAGAGATAGATATAGTATTTGCCACCAGAGCATTTAAAATGCTGATATCCTATTACAGACACTTATAATACCCTGATGTGGCACATTAAACTCATTTTAAATTAAATAGCATATGCAAAGATGTTTTGTCAACCAAACATCTTTGATAATACAATAGGTATAATTTACTTTTATTAACATATAAATTTATACTTTGTAGACTATGACATGTGGAGGATGAAAACATGCATCATTGTAATTTCTGAAACCTGTAGGAGTTTTTATCTTTTTTAAGTCTTTGAAGGGGAGATTGAAGAAGACAGCGTCAGAGAGAGGCTGTGGCACGAGAGAGAATTATGTGGCTTAACTGATGTTTTTCTGGTTGGCTTTGAAAAATAAAAAGGTACTCATGATATACTTCTAATATTTCTGGCTATATATATAATCTGCATCAAGTGAGATGAATTCTCTCTTGATTTGATTTCAGCAAGCATATGTAGAGGCTTATCATAAAGAAAACCAATTGTCTTGCTGCTTGAGGTCTCGGCAAGCCTGTGCATGACTAGTCAATGCAATTGGCCAGCCAAGTGATTTTCAGGAGCGAGTCCTGCTGTGCATCCTGGTTGTTCATGCTTCCCTCTGTAATAAAAAGCTCTCAAGAGGGACTTATTCTCTGAATTCTGGATATTTGGTAAACTCAGTGGCATTGTTTCTGCTATGTTTACCAAATTTTGGAAGTAATTTTCTCATAATTCAACGAACTAAAAATCAAAACTAAGGTGATCATTTAGCTGCTGTCATAAAAGATAATTTTCCCCATTTAAAATATATGACTCATTATTATAGTTTTATATTCTCAGAGTCTGGTCCTCATTTGTAAAATAATGGGAGCCACCCCTACACAGTCGGGAGGCATGTGCATAAGGTCTCCAGTATAGCAAGCAGGTCTTCAACCCAGGTCTCCAGTATAGCAAGCACAATCTTGGCAGGTCTTATTATTACTTATGCATTAAAAATATTTGAAGTCTGGGCAACAAAGTGGGACCTCTTCTCTATTAAAAATGAAAAACATTAGCCAGGTGTGGTGGCGTGAGCCTGTAGTCCCAGCTACTGGGAGGCTGAGGTGGGAGGATTGCTTGAGCCCGTGAGGTAGTGAGCCATGATGGTGCCACTGCACTGCAGCCTAGGCAAAAGAGGGAAACCCTGTCTCTAAATAAATAAAATAATATATGAAAGTACAACAAAAGAATAAGAAAAAATGCTATTTTTCCAACATAAGAGAATATTTCCAAAAGACTACTATATTTACACATTTAGGTCCCTAGATTAAAAAGGCTAGAAGATTTGAGTTCAGTTACCTAGGTAGCTGTCTGCAGCTGCCAGTCAAGTAGGCATAAATCCTCAACGTTTCTGCTTAACAACTGATCTTCAATCATCTAAGAGATGAGAGTGTTGAATTATGTTCTAGTATAAATATATATATGTTTTACAAACCATATTTCAGAACTCCTTTTTGTCTTCAAATGGCTGCCTTTTTATGCCAGATTTAGACCATACCTGTATATGCAAAATATCTAAACCTCCTATTAGACGATTATAAGAAAAATATATTTTCCCCTATTATTCATTCAAAAGATATTGTTGAGAGCTTACCATGTGGCAGGGACATCAGGTAAAAAGATGGTAAAAACAGTATTTCTGCTTTTAGGGGCTCTAGTGGTTAAAAATTATATATTTGTACAAAGATGACTTTTGAGTACTGTAAGAAATGCCTCTGGTGTAATGCAATTTGCTGGACGGGGGGTGATATTTGAGCGTTTTCCCAGTCAGATGGGGATGCTGAAGCATTTCAGGGAGAAAAAATAGTTCAGAAAGGGCCCTAAAGTCACAGACCCCATGGTGTTTTGAGAGAATAATGAGTGAACAAGAATGCTGCCTGGAATTGTGCAGTGGATTCAAAGAGTTGGACAGAGGTAAGAGTGGACAGATAGCAAACTTTCAAGTAACTCTGTGTCATGGTAAGAGAATGGACTTAACCCATTTATGTCAGAGGTTGCAAATTTTTTATGAAAAATCAGACCTTGGCGATGACCTTGAGCAGTAGGATATCAATAACTCTCACAAGCTTAGTGTTCCAATAATGGAACACCTGGCATAAATGGGTTGATCTAACTAGGCGAAGAGAGTCTATCCAAGCCATAGAAGAGAGAGAGATAGATGATAGATTAGACAGACAAATAGACAGATGAATGATCGATATTTTAGAAAAGATATCTTGACTGATTACAGTGAGAAGATCTTGAATGCGAAGATACTAGTTCAGAAGCTGTAACACAAATCCAGAAAGTAATAATGTGAGTTTCATTGAAAACAGAAAGAAAATAAGATGGAAATGAATACATACACATACATATAATAGTTCATTCATATATATCTCAAGTAATATATTTAAGAGAATATCTTTCATGAAGTGTAAAAACTGTAAAACATTTCTATCTATCTATATCTATCTAAAGTAGAATTTATAAGAGTTGGTGATCAACTGAAATACAGTAAAGAAAAAGGAGTTATTGAGAAGGACTCCAAAATTTGTTGCTTTCTGACAAGATAAAAAGTGACATTGTCTATCAAAAATGAGAAGAGAGAGCAACTGGAAGGGTGAGGGGAGATACTGAGTTTTAGACAGTTTTCGAAAAAGCAAGTCACTGCCCAACAAGTGATGTTCAGTAGACAATCAGAAAACACAGAACTGTGTCTTAAGAGGAATTATCAGACTTGAAGCCTAACGCATCAAAAGCATAGTTTAGTTGGAATTAGAAAATTGCCAAAAATCTCAGTCTCAGTTTTCAGATATATGATTCCATGCCATAGAGAACAATATGACACATTCTTTATAGATATTTAAAAGTAGATCTCAAAGATTTTGTTTGGTCATGTCTGCCTGAATAAGTATGTGTACAGTGGGTGAGAACAGAATGATGTATTAGTGATTACTGCTATATTAGTGTTACTTCTACAAATAGCATCTTGGACTTAATTGTCAAATAAATGAGGATGTGTTTTGACTATTAGTATAAATATGCACATTTCATAGTGTCAACTTGGCCTTCAATTATATGTCTAGAAATTTTTCTTCTTTAGTGCACATTAGTCTTATGAAATTTAATTCAGCTCCAGGCACAACACTGTGTGGTTGTAAGAGTACAAGACATGGATAAGAAAGTAGGAAATACAACTTCTTCTAAGTAAAGTTTTATGTACTGGAGAACAGACTGTAAGTACACTGTTAGTTATAATAACATACAAAAAAGCATTCCCTAAGAGAGATGAAATTTAATGGGGGAGCAGGTAGGTAAGAAAAAGATTCACGAAGAAAGAGCAGATTAACATCACTTCTTAATTCCTGGTTAAATATGTTTGTCACAGAACTACTCTGATGTCTAGATGCCATGATTATTAAAAATTGCCCAGGTTTTTAAAATAAATTATTTTGAAGTGTAAACATGAATACAATTTGTAAAAAGTTATGCCATTTGGCATTCTATGTGAAAGTTAACCAGGGTTTGTTTTGTTTGTTTTAGATTTTTTTGTTTTTAGTAAGATTTGGGAATTGGCGGCATTGCTTAAGACAATGGTTTCTTTAACGTGAAACATATTTCATGAAATGTAAAAACAGTAAAGTATTTCTCACACTTATCTGTGACACGAAAGGAGAAGTAATGGGTACAGTATCTTGAGTGGAAACCTACTAACTAATAATTTTGCCAGTGGCCTCAGTTTCCAACTGAGCCTCTAACAGCAGGAGATCCATTAGCGTATCACTTGGCATTCTCCTTGAAGGAAATAATGAGATAAAGGGGTACCCTAGTGAAAGCAAAAGTGGGAACTGGGATATATAGTGTCCATTATGCTAGAAGGCCTTTGTATTTGGCCTTAAATCAGCTAAAATGCATTGTATGGATGCAAAGTGAGGCAGTCGGAAGTGCCATTTAATTTATAACACCGAATGACCAGATCATGCATCTTGACTGTCTTTTTAAGGGAAACATCTTGCTTTGGGGAGATGTCAACTGTCCATTACAAGGGCATCTGGTCTTTGTGGTGGTTCATTAAAAACAAACATTGCACGTGTGGTAACTGAGCAGTCATACAGAATAGAAAGAACTCCGTGTCATTGAAGACAGAGAATGTCTGATCTGTGTGATCACCTGTCCATTTTCAGATTTATGAGTGCATAATTGTGTTCTCGTATGATTTATAAATTCCACATAACTTTACCAGTAAATGAAAGTAGAATTACTTTGACTGGTCATTAAATTTTTTATTTATTATTTTTTTTTAGTTTCAAGGCAGAAACCTTTACAAGGCATTCCTATTGTCCAGCGAGTTTGGTTTCAGAGGGACTCAGAGGTGAGAGCAAATTAAGGCAAATTGAGCAAATCTACAGAAGTATTTATATTGAATGCAGTCAAATTTTACTTTCTCTCTGGAAAGCAGACTGCTGATATTTCTAATAATAGTGTATGGGATGACAGGGTGGAAAATAGAGCCCACCACTGCAGTTCTCTCTCCATTTGACTTTTTGTTGCATGTAACCTTTTAAGTGACATTTTTAAAGCCTTATGTGTGGGCTTTAAAATATACGTTTTATAGGAAATTGCACTTCTAGGCTTATAACAAAGAATACGCCCCAGTTGCTGACACCCATGCTGCTTTCATGCAGAGAAAATACAGGTACAGAAGGGGTTCCTCATTAAGGTTTCACTAGCACCCATGAAGACAGCCTTCTCCTCGCTCATGGTAAATAACACTGAAAAGAATATGACTTCCTATTAAATCATGGACTCCATTATAGGCTTTTCTAATAATAATCGTAAGGAGAACAAAGCCTCAAGAAATCTGTTCTCTTTAATAACACAGGGTCTGATAAATTAGTATGATAGAATCAAGCTGGTGTAGTGCTTAATCTCACAAGGTACTCATTTTCTTTCATACTTTTTTTTTCAAAATCACACTCTGATTCCCATATATTATTTCCTGTGAGAAATCATAACATATTTTTTATGTAATTAAAACTTTCCTGAGTTCACTGGAACACAGAGTGACATCTAAATCAATTGGGTTAGAAATATTTCCACAAGGGACAAAAAATCCCCTTAGTCTACAGGATGTGATTCAATTTTTAGTGTACTATGCCATTTTGAAATTGACTCAACTTGGAGAATTGCTCCTTGTATAATGTCGTAGGGAAGAATGAGGAACAATGTGCCACTTTGAAATTGAGTTCAGCTTTTCAAATTCATCATTGAAGTATGTGGCAGAGAAGAATGAGATATAAAAATGTTCCTTAATTTAGGTATTTGTTTTTATTGTGGTAGAGTATGCATATATAGTTTACCATCTTTACCTGTATAGTTCAGTGGTAATGAATACATTTATGTCATTTTGGACCTTCATGTCTCCTCCTCCCACCCCTTCCCATCCTCTGGGAACCACCAGTCTACTCTCAACCTCCATGAGATCCACTATTTTAGCTTCCATACATGAGTGGGAACGTGATATTTGTCTTTCTGTGCTTGGATTATTTCATTTAACATAATGATATCCAGTTTCATCCAAGGAAACAGAGGTTACTATTGCTGCAGATGATGACATTTTATTCTTTTTAAATTGCTAAGTAATATTCCATTTTATATATTTACACATTCTCGTCATCCATTCATCCATTGATGGCCGCTTAGATTGATTCCATATTTTGGCTATTGTGAATAGTGCTCCAAAAAACACAGGAGTGCAGGTATCTCTTTTATCTATTGATTTCCTTTCTTCTTTTGGGTATATACCCAGTAGTGGAATTGCTGGATCATATGGTAGTTCTATTGCTAGTTTTTTGAGGAACTTTCATACTGTTCTGTATAGTGGCTGTACTAATTTGTATTTCTACCAACTGTGTATGAGGGTTTCCCTTAGCCAGTATCTCATTGTAGATCTTTCTGCTTGTTTCTACTTTTTCAGTTATAAATAATAATGCAAGGAACAGTTTTGCATATAACTCTTATAGAGTGTACGTGATTATGATAGACTTATAAAGGTGGTAACTCAGTATAGTTTTTGAAGTCTTTGACATAGATGTCACCTCATCAGTTATTAATGAAATCTATTAACCATTGCCAATATTTTCCAATCTTATGTTGTTCATAAGATTAACAAGTTAAAAAGAAACGACCTTCATAATCTACATCATGAATACTTCTTTTAAAGTAAGCATTACTGAGCCCAGCAAATGCCCTCAGTATTCAGTGAATAACTGTACAGTTTTTCTGCTTTGAATATGGAACCCCTCATGTATCATTCGTGTGCTAAATTGACTAAGCTTGTGTCTACATTGCCCGAACAACCTGCCAGTTCAGAGAAAATAATCAGTCAAAACAGTTATTTAGTGTCAGGTAGAAATGAATTTTCACTTTTCAACAGGTTTTGCTGGTGTCGTGTAGCTCCAGTCTAGGAAGCTTATTTATTTTAGAAATATTATCCTTTTGGGGAAACCATAAAATTCTGCTGGCCTGGAAGATAGATGAATGGCTATATGAGGGAATGGTGAAGAAGAAATGAACATTAGGATCAAATGGATATTGGAGCAAATAAGACCTTATAACTTATTTTTCAAGCATGTAATTCATAAATTTTGATCTAGAAACGTTTTTGTTTAGACTGTTGGTGCCTCACATAAAATGCAGCACTAACATATATAGACATGAAAGATGGGAAATCAGTTTTGCAATGTCCCTAAGATACTTTTTGACATGCTTTGCTAAATAACACCTTAATAATAACATCTACATTAAGTAGTTTATCACTTAAGACACAGCTAATAATTTGTAGTAGGTAGCTTATCTCTTTGTGCTGTTTTCTGCTAAGCGCAAGAAAGTCAACATCTTTCTTAATCATCAAGGTGCTTTTCGTTTAGCCCCTTTTATCAAAAACATTGAACCACATTTCATTGTTTTTCAAGTACATTGCCTGCGGGTGGAGATGAATCTAGTGCTGTGTCTACCTAAAGCTGCAAGTAGAGATAGGCTAAGATCAAATTATCAGGTGCTAGTGGAAATGTAATCTTTAAAGGCAAGAAAAAGTGGTACTGTGTGTGTGAGTTCTGCATCTGCCCATAAGGGATGCCAATTCCTCAGCCCAATTAGGGGCCACAGTAGACAGTTGGAATCATATTCATAGAGTTAGATGAATGTGTGCTGAAAAAGCCTTGGGTTATGGAGAATAAAACTGTGCATAAGAATAGAGATTTGGAAATGTCTACGGGTTAGAACATTTGAGTGATTTACTTTTTCCTCTGGAAAAATACAACCTAGTGTTTTCCTCCAAGATTTTGAGCATGAGCATCTTTTTCATAATCTCATATCTCTTTCTTCACCCCCCTCCTGTATTAGGAAGATAAGCAACCATTATTCCTTGCTGAGAAAGCAGTGGAAGAGCTTAATGCAGTGAGGAATTGAGTAGTACTGGTAGCTACATGGCAAAGGCCGTTGCTATGGATAAGTCAAACTACATTTTAGTTATGTTTGTGTTTATAATTTACTATTCAAAAGTTTCACAGCAAAAATTTGAAAGAACCCAAACACCCTTCTATAAACATCTATATATTAAAGTGCTCTGCTGCTATTAAAATGATAAGTTTTACTTTAAGAAGTGAAGCTTTATGCTGTCCTTTAAAAATCTGTATTCTCCATCTCAAAACTCACAATAATTTGCCTAAAAAGTATTATACAGGATGACATCCTGTGGTTTTTTCCAGAACTACAGATTAAGGAGTTTCTGATTTCTGAAGAATTTTTATGAGAACTTCAATATACCATGGAAGGGAAGCATTATTAAAAATAAATTGAATTTTAAGAGCTCTTTCATTTGTCTCTTATGTTTTTCCCATCCTTGCTCCCCACTATCCACATGTAACATATACTTAACCTTTATGTAAACCACACAGTGGCTTAGTAGAAGAACATTAGCTACAAAGTCAGAAGAATGGCGAATACTCCCTCCACCATTTTCTTGTGTGTAGGTAGCTTTGGATAATTCATTAACATTTCTGAGCCTCAGTTGTCTTGTTTGTAAAATGAGGATGATTTTTCCCCTATCATAGTTACTTTCCATCAGGAAGCTAGTGCCATAATATTCCAGGACATTTTTACCAATGTTAAAGTACTGTGCAAATAGGGGCTGATGAGATTATTATTTCATCAGACAACTGGAATACACTGATGCTTCAGTCAGGTTATGTTTTGACATATTATACATATCTCCATATACACTTTCATCCACTGTCTTGCTGCAAAATGCTTTTGCATGTCATTTTCTCTCCATCTAGAAAATAATTCCTTATCTTTTGGGCCAAAGCACTTTCCTTTCTTGAGCCCCTGACGAAGTATTATCTAGTTCATGAAGGCTTTCCTCATTATTGTTTTCTATTTGTGCCCATTTCATTTGCTTAGTTAATTATTATACACGAACTGACCATTTTAGGTTTCTTGAGAGATGTTGAGGGAGCACAGAAGGCCAATCCCACCTCACTTCCCTTAGTTCACAGCAAACAAGCCAAATCTTTGCGTTTCTACATATGATTTGGGCAATGCCCTTCAACTATGCATACAACAGAATGAAACAATAGTGCCTGTGGCACATTTACTTATATTTCATATAAGACTTTGGGATATTTCTGACCTTAAAAGTCTTAGGCATCCTAAACATTTTCAAGAGGAACTTTAAAGATGGCTCAGGGGGAGTAATTTTTTTTTTTTTTTTTCTAATTTCTTTACTCTGTTTCCAAGCCTGGAAATGATTTGTTTTTTCTAGGCATGTAACTGTCACCTTAAATAACCTAATCTTGCAAGAAAAACAATATTTCCATGAAGAAAATTCATGTCAGGAAAATTGGTGTTTGCTTGTTTCTTTACTCAGAATTCAGGCTATACAGAGAAGTCATGGTAGGAGACATTAAAACAGTAGAAGATTTCTACACATCCCAACAAAATTATATTAATAAGAACTTGAAAATTTTTAACAGGTAATATAGAGTTGACTATGTGTATGTGTCTTTTTATTTATGTTTACCATGCAAAATTATGAGGGAGTTATAGATCTGGGTGACTCACACCATTATAATAAAGTTTGGATGAGAACTCATGACATTGTTAAGAGCATGTCGTGGGAAACAGTGGTAACCTCTCACACAAGTTGTTGACATACTAGAGTACTGTAGATATTGTTGGTTAAAGCAGGTTTGTTTAATAGCTCCACAATTTTATATGGTGCTGTAAATGTCTGTCCCAGATGGACATGGTTTCATATAAATGTATTTTTCTCACTTTGATAGAAAACCCCGTAGATGGGATCAAAGACCTTATTTCCACTGCTATGCCTAGTTACCATAATAGTTCCTGAGAACTGTTCCTTAAAGAGTTCATTGTCTACAGAAAGCGAAATAAATAAATACATAAATAAATAAAAAATAAATTAATCTGAGCTGGATCTGAAATGGAATGGTTTTCATTGGTTAAGAGCAGTGTGTTCATTGACGAATTATTAAATTTCTCATCTGAGCAGAATGATTTGCAAGCCCCTGGGGTGAAATCAACATTGTGGTACTGTACAGTATATTTTTCTCTTTTCAGTAGCTTACCTCTCTGTTAAGCAGGCAAAATTCAGCAGAGACAGATTATCAATGGAACAGAGTAATGCTCCTTTTTTCTTTTCTTTTCTCTCTCTTTTTTTTTTTTTTTTGTTTTTTTGTTTTTTTGTTTTTTTTTTTTGAGACAGTTTTGCTGTTGTTGCCCAGGCTGGGGTGCAATGGTGCGATCTCGGCTCACTGCAACCTCTGCCTCCCAGGTTCAAGCGATTCTCCTCCTGCCTCAGCCTCTTGAGTAGCTGGGATTACAGACCTGCGCCACTATGCCTGGCTAATTTTCTAACTTTGTATTTTTTTTAGTAGAGACGGGGTTTCTCCATGTTGTTCAGGCTGGTCTTGAACTCCTGACCTTAGATGATCTGCCCGCCTTGGCCTCCCAAAGTGCTGGGATTACAGGCATGAGCCACCGTACCCAGCCATGATTCTTAGAAAAACTGTTTTGTGCTTTGGAGGCTGAGACGGGAGAATTGCTTGAAACTGGGGGGCAGAGGTTGCAGTGAGCCGAGATAGCGTCACTGTTCTCCAGCTTGGTTGACAGAGTGAGACTCAGTTTCAAAGAAAAAAAAAAACTGCTTTGTGGGCATATTCCAGATGTCATTCCATGAATCACAGAAATTTCTCTGTTTAGAGAAGGATCTCATTCCCAGTTATCCGTGGTGGAACCAACCTTGGAGCAAAGAGGGAGATAGAGCCCTGCCCGACTCAGTTATCTAGACTTAAGCTTCCATCAGACACCCAGGGATTGAATTCCGGCCTCAGCTGTAATCAGAAGGCCACAGCCTCCTCTAGGTCTTCCTCATGGTGTCAGTGGAGCGGAGCGCCTCAATTTTTCTCATGGATTATTGTGTTTGGTATTTAGGTAGAGTGACAGGGCAGAGAGCCAGACATTACAATCAGGCATGACTCGGAGAAATGTGCATTGTCCCTAAGGAACGAGAATACCTAGATGTAGAAAGTAATAACAACTATAGTAGAGGAAAAAATCACGCAATCATTTGAAAGCTGGAACTTCTTAGCAGTAGCATGTTAAGTTGGGATAGCAGACATATGAAACATGGTTCTCTAGTTGCTAGGACTGTTCTTCTGATGACTTAATAGTTCTTTATAATTTTTTGTCCATCCAACCTAGCTAAAGAGTTCATCAAACAGAATTTTTTTGCCGTCTTCTCACAGTTCACAGCTTCTTGATAGATATTAGAAAACTTAACACTGTCATTAATAAAAGGCATGTGCACACATGTATCTACAATTATTTCATTCTGAAGTAATATTAATACTAGAAAAAATTAACTTAAAAAGATAATAGTGAAATATTCTTACTGTCCTTGAAATGTGCTAACTAGTTAGTAGTGGACTGCAGTGTTAACACTGTAATTTAGGATGGGAAGAATGTGATGGAGTTGCTGGGAGAGTTTAAACAGTCAGAATGTAACTACTAACTGCAAGTTCATCCGGAACTACTTGTCAGTCGCATGCTGCACTTGACTTCCTAATAAGCCAGGTACCATGAACAATATGAAGATTTGGGTAGCAGGCATCCTTGCCTACTGAAGTTAACACACACACACACACACACACACACGCACACACACACACAGCAGTAGAAATGATTACTTCTAATACCAAGGTTTAACATTTCTCTTCAGATAAACCAAACACATTTTGTCAAAGTCAGAAAGAGCCACGGATAGTGATCAACTGGGATAAGGAGAAGCCTTGAGTTAGAATGAGCGGACACCTCCCTCATGCCCTCACTGCACAGACAATTCCAGACTTCTCTGTCACATAGTCCAGTGGGAATGGAATACCAAAGACAAGTATGGCGGAGGTGGAAACACGCTTAATATTTAGGCCCATATATATCTGTCATGTGTAGGTTGAGTGTTTTTGTATACTAAATATGCACAGTGGTTACAATTTCTATCCTAACTGGCCAAAGAGTAGTGGAATAGAGAACACAGATGCCAGAGTGCTCACTGCTGGGACCAAGTCATTTTGGTGCAACAGTATCAGAAACCTCCTCCCAATACCAGGGAATCCAGGCATAGGGAACACATCCCATGGTGGATAAAGGTGAGAAAGTCTAGCTGATTAGGAATCAGATTTGTGAACATCTAATTATAGAATTGCAAAGCCTTTTCTGTTCCTCTTAGAATTTTCAAATGGCACACACAATTAAAGATTATCCTGTATCACTCCAATGATAGCACGTTATTCTCTGCATAGATTATCTCTATTAGTGTTTGATGGGTCTCTTTGTGGCTCAGATGTTGATGGCTTTAAGTACCAGGGGTATTTCCCCTTTGTCCAAATCATTACCATTCTTTTGAAATCCCTTCTCTGGCTCACCATCAAATTGTGGTTCTGATGTGGACATTTAGACTTCAATGAGAAGCTTCTTGGCTAAGCATTGGCATTATTTTTTCTTCTCCTAGAGGAGAATTTTTTTGAAACAGGTTTCAAACATCACAATTAGGGATTATTCAGTTTAAAAGGCCTGATAAAAGCCAATTGGAAAACACCAGAAAAAATGTTCAATTAATATGTGACAGATTACATAATAATGAACGCACAAAAAAGAGGACACCTGTTTCTTTCCACTCCTAATCTATTCATAAGGGAAATTTGACAGAATGACAGGATGCCCACACATTCAAGTTTCTAAAATTTTTATATTGGCCTTTTCTGGAAAAATAAAAAGATGCAGTTTGTGTTGTTTGGCTAAATCGTATCATATGCCATGGTTACCTGAGGGTCTAAATTGTACACATCGAGAATAAGGAGACCTACATTCTTGTCGTAGTCCTGCTATTAGCTAGTTGTGCAACTTGAGGGAGTCACTCAACTTCTTTCAAGTCATAGGCTTGATGATTTCTAAGTACCTCCAGTTTGAATAGTCTGTGATTCTGCTCTAAAAATTAAGTTTGTTAGATGATTGATGCTTTTTACAGTCTTTACAAATTTGAGGTTTGCAATAGATTGCACATTTTACCATAATCTAATAAAGAAAAATGCAATGTGTTAAAATTCGTTTTACATTATCAGGCAGCCCTGAGTTTTCTGACATCAAGCTGTGTTCCTTCCAAAATGCCCACCGATTACCAGGGTTCCATGGGGCTGTGGCTATGCTGCAAGGCAATGAGATACTTCATGATGGGATCTCTCTCCAAATCAATAAAAGTTCTTGATTTATCAAAAGGCTGATTCTCACAAACCCAGGTCAGTTCTCTTCCATCCTCTCTGTACACATCTTGACTGTCTCACTGCCTGAGTGCTTTCACTCTAACAGGGTACGGAAAAGAGGAATCATCACATCTTAACCGACCTGAGCACATAAACATAACGTCCTCATGTCTCTGGAATAGAATCCATTGGTGATATTCTAGACATGTACCTCCCTGGTAAGGTGTTCACCAGACACCACGGCTATTGCCATTTAAATAAATGACAGTAAAAAGTTCAATTCCTCCATCACAGTAATCAGTGCAAGTGCTTGGTAGCCACACGTGGCTAGTGGCTGCCTTAGTGAACAGCACAAATGGGAATATTTCCATCATCACAGTAAGTTCTGTGTAACCGCACTGTTCCTGATATTGGATAGTGAGGATCCCCTAAGGTAGCAATACTAGGAATATAGAGGTTTGGGCAGACATAAGAATATAAAGCAATATGTTGTTTAGCTTTTGCTATTGTTCCTATATCTTAGCCCATCTCCAAACTGTGAGTCTGGTTTCCTTTCCACCCCTGCAGACTAAGCATCAATACTTTCCCTGACCCTCAGTCTATCCCCAATATCCCTCGTATCCCTAAATGACACTGCCACCTAACGAGTGGTCAGTCAGAGTGCTTTACTCCTTCATTTCCTTCACAGTCTTCTCCATCCTATCCCTGACACACACATGAAGTCTTCCAGCAAATCCTCCAAATTGCATCTCAAATTCAGCTACCCATCGTCTTCGCTCCTGGCTAGCATCCGGGTCCGACCACTGCCATCTCTCTAACCTGAGAGCTGCAAAAGCTTTCAAAGTGGTCTCCTGTCTTTCAGTCTTTTTGACTCTAATTCATTTTCCACACAATGGCCAAATCATCTTTTTAAGGTAAAAATTAGGATAAGTCTTCTATTGAAAACTCGAGGGTCTTTCCTTTACACTTATCATAAAACAAAACCCAAATGCACACAATATTCCAGCCCCATCTCCCTCTTCAACCTCCTCCCTTTGCTCACAACACTGCAGCCACAGTGACCTTCCACCAGGTCCAGTTTATAACAATTTCTTTCCTGCCTTGAACAGTTCCTATTTGCAATTTCCTTTACTTTCTCTAGGAGTGTTTTGCCCACACTGTGAATAGCTGGTTTCTTCTGGTTGCTATCTCAGCTGAAATCTCTTTTCTTCAACAGAGTTTTTTCCAGCCAGTCTTACTTTCGACCTTATTTTATTTTCTCTCTCGGTGCCCTGTTTATATGCTCCACAGCACTTAGCCTGATCTGTCAATAGCTTTAAATGCATTTGTGTTCTTTTTCTAATTATTAGCTACATGAGAGCAGGGAGCATGCTTATTTTATTCATTGTGGACTATCTCAATAAATATATGTTGAATAAACAAACAAATGAACAAAATGCATTTGTCAGTTTAGTTATAAAGCAATTCTAAGAATGAGATAAAGCAAAATTTCAGGGGGAAGTGATCACAAATATCTGTGTCATTCAGAGTGGTGAATTATGGTTGATTGGGTCAGCATGGAAATACTGATAACTTGTGTGCCTGTAGAAATGCTGAAAAGAAACATGGAGGAGAAAAAAATGGAAAAATTGTCAGCACTCCTGAAACAAGTGATTTATTTTGTTTTCCTCTCCAGCTGCCTTCTTTGCACTTGTCCTGCCTATGCTGCTTTATCTGCCAGGCTTTCCTGCCTTAGCCTATTGTTTTCACTCAGTTGGTGGCTTTTGAGTTAGTTGTTGTCTTCGCAACCCACTGAGTTCTTTCTCATGGGTCCTTCACCATTCACTGCGGTGGTGGTCAGATAGTTTTTATTTTTGAGAACAGATTTTTCTTATCTCACATAAAGGTGTATAGGATCAAAATCTTCAATAAGCTTCTTTAAGTTGTTAAGTAAATAACGTGCCTAGGAAGGATGTTGTTCTTTATTGATGCAAAAAGAAAAAAGCCAAACATAGAATCCTTTGGTAGATTGACTGTTACGAATGATTCTCTGGTAAGACAGTTGAATGAAATCTACGGATCATAAATTAAATGACCCCTTTAATCAGACTTCTCCCTCTCCCTCTTCACAAAACAGGGCCCCATGTCCTAGAGAATACCCAGCTTGCTTCCTAGGATGGATACCAGGTTTGTATTTTAAAACATCTTTATGCTTCAGTTCTGAAGGATATGAATATGTTCCAATTTAAAGATGCAAGATTTAAGATGTAAAATACCTTATTTCTTTTATTTGGATGATTAAGTTCCAGACAAATTGAAGATATCTGTTATGAAGTTAGCTTAAATGTGCATCTATTTATAGTACTGGAAAAACACCATATTATGTAAACCATGGCATTTTTGTATTGAAAATAATTCTTTGTAGTCATTATGTTTCATGTTATATATGGAAAAATTTGCTCTATAAGAGATTTTTATTTTTCCTTACCTAGCGGTTATTTCTGCATTTCAATCCACAGACAGCATCTGAGTGTTTTTAGTTTTAGGGTCATCCAGGAGCAGGTGGATGCAGCAAGGCGTTTTGGAGTTGGTTGTTGCTGGCCATGCTCAATGCACTGTGGGGTGGGGAGTACTGGGCTGCATGGGGACTGACTTGTCCTTTTACTTCTATCAATATTCGGATGACCTCAAAGCACTGTGTGTCTTCCATATGTCAGCTTGTCTGGCATTTGTTCTACAAAGGAGGGATGAAATAGCAGCTACTGACATTTGCTTTGGACTAAAAGAAGGAAGAGTAAGGATCTTGTTATCTGAATTCAATCTTGTAGCCTGTGTGTTTGCAGGAGGCTTTCCTGGTTTCTGTTTCAAAACCAAATCTGTATTTTGTTTTCAATTTTAACACATTTCCATCAAAAATAACACATAAATGGTTTTGAAATAGACATTAAAAATAAGTTCTGCTTACAACCTGTATAGCAAAAGAAAACCCCAAACACTTAGACTTTGTTAAAAGTGGCAAATGTCCTTGGATTATTATGCAATGTGATGGGATCTCTGTGTGAGGGGAAAGTTCTCACAAAGAACAGGCTAATCATTAGGAAAGCGTGTTGACAGAAATCAGCTAGAGAATGATGCCCACTTTAAACGTAAACGCTGTGTGAGTGTGTTGGAATTTTAATCTTAACATTTTCATTTTCATTTTCTATGATGATAAACTTTTATTTTTAACTTTTAAATAGATGTTTCTTTTCCAGGAAGTTTCCATCTTGTTTATGCAGGTATTAATGTCACATCTTCTTTATCTTCAGCAATAGTTTTGAAGTTACTTAAGAGAGGTGGTGTCATTTATTGCAAATTTTTGTGCGACAGGACCTTCAGATACACTTGCTCATTTAATTCTCAAACCAGTCCTGTGTGGAGGACATCAGTTTATACACTTAGCAGATTAGGACTTTACAGATTGGGCATTATGGATGTCTAACTTACCATAAGGCTTTTAACTAGCAAAGTTAAGACTTACACTCATGCCATGGAGACTTGCTTTAAGAAACACATTTCACCAAGCACATACCATATTGCTGCTCGATGAAGATATAAGTGATAATATTTATCACTCTTAGGAGGGTTTATAATTTAACCTAGAAGAATGCCTACCTAGTGTAAAAGAAAATATATTCAAGATAAATTCTAAGCATCAAATGACTAGTATGGACCAGCGCACCCCACCCTTTTTGTATCAGGGCACACAGAGAGTTAGTTTGTGTGTACACAATGTTAATGAAGCTGGTTCAGAGGAAGTGGCTGGCCTATGGGATCCACACACTCCAGGTTATGACCTTGCCCTGAAGGCGCAGGGGATCAATATTTTGGCACACCATCATCTTATAGGCCATAGGTGCCACCAGAGTTGACGGGGAGATAATTATAAGAAACAGAGGTGACCTTGTGAATTCATGCAGGGTTTGTGAAACAATCATGAGACTTTGACAGGGGGATAGTCATGGGGAAAATAATTATGCAAAAGGCAGGGTAAGAGCAAGCCATAAGGGAGCAGACCCGCCAACATGGTACCAGGGGCAAAAGAATGGAAAATAGAGGCTAATTGTTATTGAGTACCTACTGTAGACAAAGGACTGTGACATTATAGAGAGGACAGGCATCTTCAGAGATGTCATTTTTGTCCCTTCATAGGAAAAAAATATAAATGTATAAAGTGTTAGTTGAACTGAAAGAGGACGATGAATAGGTCAAGTTTATGTCAACTTATTTTTGTAATGTTGGCTTCATATTCAGATGTCTATGGTCAGAAACAAAGAGATGCAGGATGTGCGAGGCACAGTGGCTCATACCTGTAATCCCAGCACTTTGGGAGGCTGAAGCAGGTGGGTCACCTGAGCTCAGGAGTTCAAGACCAGCCTGGCCAACATGGTGAAACCTCATCTCTACTAAAAATACAAAAATTAGCCAGATGTGGTGGCAGGTGCCTGTAATCCCAGCTACTCAGGAAGCTGAGGCAGGAGAATCACTTGAACCGGGAGGCGGAAGTTTCAGTGAGCAAAGATTGCATCATTGCAGTCCAGCCTGGGTGACAGAGCGAGACTCTGTCTTCAAAAAAAGAAAAGAAAGAAAAAAAAAAAAAAAGAAAAAAAGAGATGCAGGATTGAAATTAGGGAAAGGGCAAAGTTTCAAAAAGAGGTGCCTGCATTTCAATATTTCAGAGTAGAAATAAGAGTATATGTGATCCAAGGACAAACTCCCATCTTTATCCAGAGAATAGTTGGTATATTTGTTTACTTAATGAAAATTTAAACAGCAGTTTTCTATTTTCGCAGCACTTATAATGTTCTAAGGACTTTATAAACATTAGCTTATCAAATCTTCATATCAGCCTTATTGTATTCCATTATTATTCTCATTTTATAGATGTGGAAATGTGGGTGGAGGTTTAGGTGACTTGCCTAAGATCACACAAAGAGTAAGTAAAAGACCTAAGATGCAAACTGTGTCTTCTGTCTTCATAGTAGAATCTCAGGATATAGGGAGACAGATGCAGACAACACCTGGCCTGTTTAACAAGAACACATATACTTACAAAAAGGCTAGATGTAGAGAAGCATTTCTCCAATCCTTGATGATGTTAGAAAAGGCGGTGTTATTAGGTTGCTTAAAATGATCACTTTTAGGTAAGTGAGTATGTGTTTCAAGATTTTTTGATCTTGCTATGATATGAGAGATTTGGAATTTTCTCTGACAAAAGGTCTCATCCCTATGCCCATACTCAAAGTCATCTAACATCTGGCGTTAAACTCCTCCTCTCAAATCTAATGAGCAAAGTGAACAAACAAGAAATATTACAGATGAACACAGTTGAAAACATCTTGGAAAAGCTAGGTCAGTACTTACCCTTTCTGAGTATCAATTTTCTTATCTTTAAAACAGAAATATCAATAGTGTCTACTGCTCAGGGTTGCTATGAGAACTAAGTGACATGCCAACAGGAAGGAATGAACGTAGCACCTGCATAGAATGGTCACTCCATGAGTGTAGATTTCTTGTTCTCCATTTTCTGCCCAATAAGACATAGGATAAAATTTTTATTTCTACATTCTATGTTGTTTCCAAGAAAACCTACTCCAGTTTGTCTTGACAACTATTTATTGAATAGTTACTTTGTGCTAAGCGCTATGCTGTGTTAACTGAAATAACTTGATGCATTAACTGTATTAAATCCTTGCAAATAATTACAGGCATACAGATAAAGTAGTGATTTGTTTTTCTGATGTGGCTGGATGGAGTTAGGGCCCAGAAATAAGAAAACCAAGGTAGTTCAAATAAAACATGGACTGAAATCTAGAAGTACAGAGCTATTTTGTAAAACTTATACTTTAATTTCAATCACTCCATTTTGATAGTAAATTGGTTGTTATATTCCATTGACTTTGGAGGAAAAATGATGAGTTGAATATCCCACTGTTGACCACAGTCTGCAGCACCCTCAAGAAAGGTAATCCCCTGTTGGCCTGGAGAGAGAAAGAATTTACCCAGTCAGGGTTATTGCAGAGGCCGCCTACCTGCCAATTTTCAGGTTTCTTTTTTGTAATGTTTTCAGTAGTAAGAAAAGATGGAATGACATTGGTTGCCTCTTAATATAACAGTCTGCCTCTTCATTCAAGATTAAACATAACAAAATATTTGCAATTTCATTAGGAAAAAAGCTCCAAAGTTAGTGTCTGTGAGTAAAACAAGCAGGAAACAAAACATAACTGCAAGTTTGGAATCTTCCCCGGGAGCTTCACCTTTCCCTGTGATCTGAGTCCTCACCTTTGATGCCCATCCCTGTGGCTGCCCCCTTCCTCCAGGGGAGGCGGGACTCACTTCTTTCTTTTCTTTTCTTTTCTTTTTTTTTTTTTCATTGTGGGAAAAAAAAACAAAAAAACCCATAAATTTACCCTCTCTGTTCTTCAGGGTTCTCCAAAGAAATGGAGCCAATAGGCTGTGAATAGAGGTGTATGTCCTATTTGATAGTTAGATAGACAAATAGTTATCCTATGAGAGAAAGGGAGATTTATTTTTAAAATATGTCTTGTGTGGTTATGGAAGAGAAGTCCGAAAATCTGCAGCAGGCAAGAAAGTCAATGAATATTTCCAGCTGGAGTCTCAAGGCCTAAGAACCGGGAGGGCCAGTGCCAGTCCAAATGCTGGCAGCCTTGAAGTCCATGAAGTGCCAGTATACCCGCCTGTGTTTAAAAGTCGGGAAGGAGCAATGTCCTACCTCATTCAGGGAGGAGGAGCTCTCTCTGACTCTGCCTTTCTGTTCTATTGAGATCTTCAACTGATCGCACAAGGCCCACCCACTGCAGGGAGGGCCACCTGTTCTACTCATTCTCCCGATACCAGTGCTAGTCTCATCCAGAAACACCAGCATAGACACACCCAGAACAATGTGGGACCAAGAGTCTGGGCGATCCATGGCCCAGGCAAGCTGACATATAAAATGAAGAATCACACCCTCAATCACGTTTAAATGTATATTGCAGTATTGGTAACTATATGCACATAGTTATACAACAGATCTCTAGAACTTTTTTATCTTGCATGACTGAAGCTTCATACCTACTGAACAGCAACCCTACTTTTTTCCTCTTCCCCTCCCCTGGCAAATTTCTGTTTTCTTTGAGTTTAATAACTTCTGATTGTTCATATAATTGGAATCATGCATTATTTTTTTCTTTCCTTCCTTCCTTCCTCTCTCCCTCCCACCCTCTCCCCTCCCCACTCCTCCTCCCCTCCCCCCCACTCCCCTCTCTCCCCCCCACTCCCCTCTCTCCCTCCTTCTCTGCCTCCTCTTTCTTTCTCTCTCTCTTTCCCTGTCTCTCTCCTCTCCTCTCCTCTCCTCTTCTCTTCTTTCTTCTTCGTGCCTTCCTTCCTTTTTTGTCTTTCCTTTCTTTCTTCTGAGACAGAGTCTGGCTGTGTCATCCAGGCTGGAGTGCAGTGGTGCAATCTTAGCTCACTGTAACCCCGAACTCCTGGGCTCAGGCAATCCTCCAAACCCAGCTTCCCAAGTAACTGAGCTTATAGGTGTATGCCACCATTCCCTGCTAATTTTTTGTTCTCTTTTTTTTATCTCTCTCTTGCTTTTTTTTCTTCTTTTTACTTTTTGTAGAAATTTGGTCTTGCTTTTTTACCCAGACTGGTCTTGAACTCCTGGCCTCAAGCAATCCTCCCACCTCTGCCTCTCCAAGTGGCTAAGATTACAGGCGTGAGCCACTGCACTCAGCCCATTAGTTTTCCTTAGTGACTGGCCTATTTTACTTAATGTAACATTCTCAAGATTCATCTGTTTTGTAGTATATGACAAGATTTCCTTGTTTTTAAATGCTACATAATATTCCATGTTATTTATGTGCCACATTTGCTTTACCCGTTCATCCATCAATGGACACTCTAGTTGTTTTTGCCTTTTGGCTATCGTGAATATGAATGTGCACATCTCTCTTCCAGATCCTGTTTTCAATTTGTTTGGATATAAGTCCAGAAGTGTGATTGCTGGATCATATGATAATTCTATTTTTAATTTTTTGAGGAACTTTAGTACTGTCTTCCACAGCAGCTGCACCATTTTACCATCCTACCGACAGAGGACTCCGTTTCAAGCTCTGACTAAAACGCCTTTCCTTGTTTTCCCTTAGCACAGCTGAGACAGACTGACATTTTTTTTAAAGGACTGCTAAATACCAGGAGGGGAACAAAATGAAATAATTACACAAAGTGTCACACAAAAATGGTTACACCTGCAGGGCAGTTTCTGCTCTTGTGATATCTAGACTGTAGCACGGAGAGTGCTCCGTTTTCCCTGTCCTCTACTTCTTTCTCTCCTTCCACCTTCCTACTCATCTATACGTGGCCTGCAGCATCATTTTCAAAACATACGGTTGGGTTTTATTGACACCTACCTCCTCCACACAGTGCCAATGTCATTCTCAACACTAGTGTCAGCTCGCCCAGCCCCTGGTCCCCCACTGATGAAAAGGAAACCTCCATGTTGACTCTGTCCATCCTCAAATAATATTCTTAGAATTAAGGATTTTTCACAACGGACGTAGGTTTATCATTCCCTGCACATAGGCTCATGAACCCATTTTCTACTTTCCAGAGACCATTCTGTTTCATTTCCACTTAAACAATATTTATTTTCAAGTATTTTCATATAACTTAACTTTAATGATACAAATAATGTTCAAGTTTTCTTAAACCATGATTGAGAATCCAGAGGCTGCTATTATCATAAATTGACATGTATCGTCCTAGTACAATTTTCAAACATCTGCACACATATTGTATTTAGAAACAACATATTTCATGGTTTCATGTCTATTTAAAGTTTATAAATGACAAAATGCTCACTGTATCATACTGTCTTTTTTTACTTGAAATTATGTTTTAGAGATCTTTTCATTAATATATACAATATTTCTTTTAAGTGTTTAAATCATCTATTCATCCACTAAGGTAAGTAGATATTTTGGAATTTCTTTAATAAATTTTGGTGTAATGGGTACTCTTGTTTAACTCTCCAGTCTTCTTGTACAATGTGAGTGATTGTCTAGTGTATACTCTTGCAGGGAGAACAGATAGGTCATATGTAATACATACATCTTCAGTTACATTAGATACTGCCCAGGTGCTTGTCAAAGTAGCTGTACCAGTTTCCTCTTCCCTAGTAACAGCTGTGAGTTTATTTTTCCCCATATCTTTATCCTCATTTAATTTTTTAGACCATTTACGTTTGTGTAAATCTGAGAGCAGACAGGAAGCATTTCATTGTAATTTTCATTTGTATTCATTTCATCACTTCTAAAGTTGATTGTCTATCAATCATCATCATTTATCTATATTCTCTTTGCTATTTGGAAGTTCTCTTCTGTTTCCTCCTGTCATTTGTTTTTCTGTTTTTCCCCTTTTAAAATTTTGATTTTGAGAAACACACACACATATGTATATGCCTGTTAATTCATGTAAATATAGATGCATCTTTGGTAATTATTATTTGTCTGTGATGTGGATATACATGCATATATTTTATCCAAGTATATTATTTGTCTTTTGAATCTATGATATTCTTTGACGACAGTTTGCTAAGATTTTCCTTTAAGGAGGGAAATTTTATGGAATTCAATTTTTTTTTTTGGAGGATTTCATGAGGCTTTAATCATAACCTAATAATACTGTTAAAAACAACACGTCTGTCACTTGCGGAGACCCACAGGGACACATATTCTCTTCCTCTCACATAGACTGAGGTAGGAGGTACACTGGCATAAAAAATACTCAGTGGCTGTGCAAGGCTCAGACCAGGCTCACAAGGCTCTTGGTTGAAAAGCAGCCCCTTGAGAGCAGGAGCAGAGGCCAGGACAGCTTCACTGAGATCCCAGAGGTTCTGACTGGGGCCACCCAGAGTTGGGCATCCCTGGCTTCTGGCATTTGAGATCTCACCCGGGACTGGTTGGTGCAAGTAGGGGATGAAGCTAGGGTGGTAGCTGGTCTTGTTCCAGGTTGCAAGGACAGAATGATGTTCCTGGCACATAAACTGCTCTCGGCGAAGATTTGTTTCATGAATTGAATGAATGGTGTGGGGGAGGGGAGGAAGAATTCTACAGGACAGCCCCTGTGGCCTTCTAGCCCAGGATAGGGGAGCTAAGGGGTGGGGCAGCCCCTATACCAATCATTTTAGAGGTGGCCAGGGAGGGAGGTGGAAGTTTTGGGGCACCAGCTATACCAACGGCAGGGGGAAAAGAAAAGGTAGTCTTCTTTCTTCCCAAAGTGTCTTGTACACAACTGGGGCTCTTGACCCTGCAGGGCCCAGCCCTTCTCAGCAGGGCCCAGCCCTTCTCATCTTGTTCACTGTGAACTCCTTGAAGGCAGGCCTCTGCCCCACTCGGCACCATCCCTGGTGCCCGGCCCAGCACAGGCGTCCCACTCTTGCTGAGTGCGTGGAGCCCACGGCAGCATCGTTAGCTTATCCTCGCCTGCCTTCTGCCGGCAGAGTCACTCTCCATCTCTGCGGGCTGGGTCTGATCCTGCTTCAAAGGACGCCGTTCACCTCTCCCTTCACTGGCGAAGTAGCCTCATCCCTAGCCTTGGGGATGAATTCTATTTCTTTCGGAGTCAACACAGTCATACGTTTCTTCTCTTCAATTTTCAAGTTGCTTAATTATATTCGACATATAGTAAGTGCCCTGCAACCGTTGCTTACGCTTCTAGAATTAGCTGTGTGTCACCAAGTGTGGCTTCCCCTTACCACCCAATCATGAAGCTACTCATATGTATTTTAGGGTTTTGGACATGGCAAAACTCCCCTTTAAGTAACAAAGTCTGTGCTGGTAATATATTGCTGTGTAACAAGCCACCCTAGAACCTAATGGCTTAACAACAATATTTATTTTATCATAAGTCTGCATATTGGGCAGATCTCTGTAGGCTCAGTTCATTTCTGCTCCAACTTGCAATAGGAGGCCTGAAATTATCTGTAGATTCTTTCATTCATGTATTTGATCATTGACACTGGCTGTTGGCTGGATCTTTAGTGAGTGCTTTTGGCTTAACATTATGTGCCTTCTCCACGTCTCCTGGGTTTCTCACAATATTATGTCTGGATCCCAATGGCATGATTCCCACAAGAGAGCTGGGAGAAACTGTTTTACCTCTAATGACCTAATCTCAGGTGCCACGTAACGTTACTTCCAACACATTCCGTTCATCAAAATAAGACATTAAAGTTGTTTCACACTTAGAGGGAGAGAAATTACACCTTACCTTTTAATGGGAGAAATGTCAAGAATTAGTAGAAATGTTTTAAAATAATGAAATGGAAATTAAGAAAATGGCAGAGTTTCACATAGAGGTACTTGTAGTCCAGCATTTCAGTGTAGACAGTGAAGTCCATGACAGAACGCTCATCCTTCTGTAGAGGAAGATTAGGGGAATGGATTTACAGACTAATTATGTTTTCACTGTTACAGGTGTGGTTTTCACTGCTTTACAAATGCTGCCCATCAAATTCTCATGAAGCCCTGTGTGGTGGCTTCCGGTATTTTTCTCATTTGAAAGAAATGATAAGTAAGGCAAGGGTAGTTAAGTAAATTGCCCAGGGTCACACAGCTAGTAAGTGAGAGAACCAGGACTCCAACCCAGGGTTCTCAACTCCGAGGCATTATTTTGCCTCTGAGATGGAGATACCCCGATATCACAGAGCAGGAGGGAGGAGTGAGGGCTTCCTAAGTGGGTGTCTTTAAGCCAAAGAAATAATAACCCTCTGTTTAGTGTATATTTTGGACTTCTCTTTACAAGGAAAAAAAAACAACAACAACTTTATTTTGGCTTGAAGATTTTCTAACTTACTACTAGTTTCGAAGAACCTTCCTCTGGTGTTTTGAAAATATCTCTTATTTTGCCTTCTAATTTATTAAATCTATATTCGTTTCATTACTTATTTCTTCCTTCTTTCTCTGCATTATCCGTATGTTTATTTTTCAGGCTTGTGAATTAAATGTTGGCTTGCTTATTTATAATCTTTCATTTATTTAAGCCTACAATCTTTTAAGACCTGCGTACTTAAATTCCTAATGTTTTACTATGCAGTACTCTTATTTTTGTTCAATTAGAATTACTTTATAAGTTCAATAGGATTTTTGTCTTCCATCTGGATTGGATTTAGGTTTCCTACATTTTGGGCCCTTGTAGTATTTTCTAGAAGTGCAATGACTGAAATCTATTAGATTGAGTGCAAAAGGTAATTGCGGTTTTGCCATTAACTGATGACAAAAACCACAAATAGTTTTGCACCAATGTATAAATATAATAAGAATCTGCCTTCAGAATAATAGAAAATGAATTACCTCCAATTATAAGCAGCCTAGAGCAGAGCAAAGTGCAAATGATACCTTTGATAATGTTAGCAATGTTAAATTTCTGTGGAATAGAGACAAATCAGGAATAATCAATTATTTCACTTTTCAGGACAGATAGATTTTGTTTTCAAGTACTCTAAATCACTGGTGCCTCAGTAATATCATAGCACAGAAAATATGGAGTCAACCAACCAACCAACTCACTATTCAGCTTGAAAGCCAATTTTGCATTAAGTTTACAGTGTAATTTTTTTTTTAATTTGTCAACAAATATTTTTGAAATGTTTCCTCTCAAGAGATGTTAAGGTGCCAGGCGCAGTGGCTCATGCCTGTAATCTTAGCACTTTGGGAGGCCGAGGCAGGTGGATTACCTGAGGTCAGGAGTTTGAAACCAGCTGGCCAACATGGTGAAACCCTGACTCTACTAAAAATACAAAAATTAGCTGAGCACTGTGGCTGGCACCTGTAATCCCAGCTACTTAGGAGGCTGAGGCAGGAGAATCGCTTGAACCCTGGAGGCAGAGGTTGCAGTGAGCAGAGATTGCACCATCGCGCTCCAGTCTCAGTGACAGAGCAAGACTCCATCTCAAAAAAAAATATATATATATATAAATAAATAAGATATACATATGTGTGTATATACATATATAAACACACACATCTATATATGTATACATACACAAACACACACACACACACACACACACACACATATATATATGAGATGTTAAGGAACACAACATTGGTAAGATTGAGCATGTTTCCTTAGGGAGTAGCAGATCCACTTCTACTACCTGATTTGATCCATGTGCTCACTAGTACCATTGTCATAATAATTTTTGTAACAAGGATTGTAAAATGCTCATTTTGGGGCTTTTGAATGTACATGTGAATTTAGGCAATGGAAAACACATTTTGCCTGCACTGTATATACAAATGAAGACTTGTGTGCTGTAGGGTATTTTGGGAAATTTTTTGGAGATCTGGCTATTGAATCCCAAAATTGAAACACTCCCAGGTTTGCATCCCTTGATGGATAATTATTTCAATGATACAGCCTGGCTGGGTCTACATGTGTTTTTGGAATGAATTAACTGGTGCATAAGGGGCAAGACATTAGCTTCTCAGCGTGGGAACAGGTTGTCTGCTGGAAAATGTTTCAACAAATGTTTTCTTCAACTAATATGTTTCACTGTACAGAGAGGATGTTTCCCAGCAGCAGGGACTTGAGCCCACTTTGTTTAATCTGCAACACCCTTGTCTAGCTCTTTGGAAAAGCACCATATGGAAAGATAAGCCACATTTTTAGGCTATAGAACGTTTTAGTGTCATATGTACATAGATGGAAATTTCCAAGAAGGATCAAGTTAGAATTTTTTCCTTCCTAGGAATAAAGTTCTGCTTTCTTTAATCTTTTTTTTTCCTGTGAAACCCATAAATGATACCCATAACAAAAACTAATAGATAATAGAAATAATAAAAACAAAAACATGATAATATACAATTAAGTAAATAGGCCTAATAATGAATTTGTCGTCGTCTCTGTTATAAATCTGCAAAGCCAAGTCTCGAATCAGTTAACCGGAAGGAAGGAGAATGTCTCCACTTCTTTTAGGAACAGTTGGTTATGACGCCCGATGAAGCTGGAAAGAGAGCAGGAGGATGTATTACATATTTAACGCCATGAACAGTAATAGCTTCAACTATTTCACTGGAAAGGAAGCACATCAAGTTCTTAGAATTCTGACTTAAGGAAAACACAGAATATTATTAATGTGATTGTATTAAATGATGTCTTTGTCACAAATGAAAGCCATGCCTTGACAAGCTTTTTGTTTAAATCATCCTTTTGGGTATTGCAGCAGCTAAGAGTTCGTTTCTAGAGCCAATGTGCGATAAACTCCATGAGTCAATTGTTCTGCGCCCTGGGACAAATGATGGAGTTTCTAATCATCAGTTTTCTTACCTGTAAACTGCAAAAATACTGTATCAAGTTTACAGTATACTTTCTTGTAATGAGAAGATGCATGTAAAACACATGCCATAGGGTCTGGCACATAGTAAGCACTCAGAAAAATGAAAGCTCTCACAATTATTACCTGTAGTATTATCACGATCTCATGGCTAACATGAGATTGAGAGGGGGACTTGCTGATGTCTGTTCCTACAAGAATTCAGCTGTGGTCTTGAGGCTGCGGCACAGCTTCATGATGTCACCCACTGGCCACCGCCACCGGGTAACTTGGAAGTAGCACAGAAATTATTCTGAGATAAGTTTCATACTGTGAGCTTAAATTTCTAAAATAAAGACATTATGGAATATTAATGGGGAACATGCCATATTCTCCCTCTTCTTTCATATCATGTTTAATTCTCCAGCCTTAATTGTGGAGAATAACTTTCTTACTTGCCTTTTCAACTGAGTTCCAAAAGAATATCAGACATGTTAACTAAAATGCATCCTATACTTTTCTGAAATCAGCAATGTTTTGTTCAGATACGTTTCCCAAGAAATGAAAAATCCACTCATTCAGGTTGGAATTACACTGCTTTGAGTATTTTCATTTTGGTTCTTCTAAAATGCCTAATTATACAAATGAGAAAATAGTTTCTAAATTCCTTAGAAAGAAAGGGGGAAAAAGACTGAATTCTAAATGTAGATTTAAAAAAAAAGACAAAATAATTATTTGGATTAAAAGCCACCAATTTTAAATGTAGTCCCTAAGCCCTCTAAACGGCAAGAAAGCAATTTTAGTATGCTTGCATTTGGGAAACGATTATTGGCAAGAATGCAATTATAAGGAGTACATCATTTCTGATCTAAAGGTCACTGACTTAGAAAATGGGGGAGGAACGGTATTAGTATTTTAACTTTTGTGTGCTCGAATGCTTTTTTTGATGGCTTAGACATATTTTAGCTATATGAATCATTTCTGTCTTTGAATATGGTTAGAGAACCAATTATTTCTGGAAGATCCGAAATTGAGAATGACTTTTACCTCAATTAAAAATAAATTCTTTGAGTTAAAACACAGCCTCCTGCACGTGACTGGTATGTGTCACCTCTTGCTATGTTCCTCCTACTCCAGGGCAACAAAGTGGAACAATCTCCTCATGCACAGCTTAAGAAATGTATGTCATGAGAGTGTCTAAACGTGCAAAAAGCAAGTCATTTTTAAAACAGATAACTGTATTCACCAGAATCCTGTTGGCATTTGGAGTCACAGATGGAAATATAGAAAATGGAGCAGCAGACACAGATACCATGGTTCACTGGTGCCCCACATGATAGTCCAAGGATTTTAGTTTTAATCTTCACTATCTTCTTCAATTTAGTTTTTATAGTCAGATTTTAAATTGCCTCTCTGTTAATGTGTTCATTACTCATCTGTTATTAAAAGGAGAGGAGTGTACATTTTATATGATAATGGCTAATCCATTTTTATCTTTTTGTTTTGATATACTTTGGTATATTAAAAATAAGCCTGTATCACTAATTTTAGACTGTACTGTGTGCATGTTGATGACTTTTATCTCTAAAAACAATAACTCATTATTGCTTCAAATTTATAAAAAGAACCTCTCATATTTAGCCAACTTTTCTGATTGAGAGTAAGTTCTTATATTTGAGCAATTTTGGCTAGCACATGGCAATCTTTCTTCTTAGGAAATGAATTGTTACCTCTATAAATTTTCAGCTAACAGCAAATGGAGTCATGAGTCCAAAAGTCACCTGGAAAATGAGAAGAGAAAATGTGTTTTAACTAGAAATTTTTTTTGCAATAACATTTCAGCAGTGTCTAAATTGTAAAACTAATAATTAAATTGCATATCAGTACAATGAAAAATAAAAATGATCGTTTTTATTAATTTTAGCATTGCTTTATAAAACAATAAGCAGTAAGATTTTCATAAAAAGAAATTTTAATCAGAAATGATTTTCAATTTAATAAAAGTTCCTTTTATAGACATGACTGAGACCAGAGAGTCTGTCTATATTAAGAGAGCTGTGAAATTGCCCTGTCCGTTTTTCCACTAACTAGGCCTAATCACCAAGTCATTCATGCAGAAGAGAAAGATTTGCCACAAAATTACTCAAGAAGATAAAATTTTAAATATACATATATGGATGTATTTCTAATGACATATAAGCATAGAGAATTCTGTGTCTTTGTTTATGCTTATTGGTCCTGCAAGGCTATCGATGGCGTTGGCAAGGTGGATGGATCCATATGAAAACTAGCAAATATAAGCATGTAGATTCCAGGGTTAGATGCGAAGGAATAATTTAATGAATTAAACCTTTTATAGAATCAAACTAAGTGTTAAATTTTTAAGCACTCCTTAATTATTTAAAGGCAAACTCAAATGCAATTGGAAATTTGTTGTGTAACATTTAAGGAAAATAGGAAAATATTAATAAGCCATGTCACCATGATATAAATACCTGCATTATTGATTATCATTGTTTTTTATTTGATCTGCCTGAAGTATTTGAGACAGAGAAACAACTTTACGTTATCCCTTTAAAAGATGGGAAAACTACCTTAGGGAGGTTGAGTGACTGGGCCAAGGACCCCAAAGTAGTAGGGGTGGCAGAGACACTCTGGAGAGATCTCAGATGTTATTTTAGTCGAGTGTGCCTTACATTATAACAGGCAATGTTTTCTCTCTAAATAGCTTATTCTCAGCCCCTTTCTAACCACAGTGCTTACAAAGACTTCCCTCTTATGATCTGAGTATGTAGATTTTTAGATTCAATTTTCCTGGTTTCATAGATGGTTAGAACTGAATAATCTGTAGATCTTCTTGGCCAAACCTGTCATTTATTACATAAGATCATTAAAGCCGTAGGAGTTTAAAACTCACTGAAAAACATAGATCTTCTGATTGAAAAGCTGAAGTTAGAACATAGGTGTATTGGATGCAGTTCAGAGACCTTTCTATACAATTAAATCATGAGCTTTATTTTTAGGAAATTGTCCAAGTCATATTGAATTTGAAGAAAAAATGTTCAAGGAAACAATGGGAAATTTGTCGCATTAAAACAAAAAAGGATAGGGAAGTGGGAGAGAGAAATAGAAGGAAAAGGAAGGAAGGGAGGGAGCCTCAGTAATTTCTCTCCGATTGGGTAAAACTGATATTGGGTTTAAGTAACAGCATTGTTTTTTAGCTAAGAATATGTCTATATGAAGAAACATACTCTATTTCCACCTTTTTCCTACCAATAGTGATCTTTTTTTTTATTGTGTGTGTGTGTGTTTTGTTTTGTATTCATCTCTGAATCCCCAAAACACTACTTATGAAAAAAGAGAATACCCTAAAACAGTTGCGAATGAGACACTGCCTTAGTTCTTTGAAAAGTGTGATGAAGACATTGGCTTTATTAGGATATTCCTACACCCTGAGAAATTATAGTCAGGAGGTAATCTAATAATTTAGCTTACAAAATACAAACAAAGCCTCCTGATAAAAACTGTGAATTCTTACTGCATTTGGGTTGGTCTGTAGTGAGCGCCTAGAGGTGAGCTGAATCCATTCTTGCAGAAGAGCACAGGAAAGTAGTGTTGATAGGAAAGTTGGATACATATCTCAAGAAAAGTCGCTCCATCTCTCGGCCCAATGCCCACAATTCTCTTTTAAAAAGAGAGTAAAATAATCTACAAGATTATTTCAAGTTCCCAAATTTGCGTTTAAGTGTTCTAGGGGAATTCTTACATTGGAATCCACGTCGATCCTGGTCAGCACAGTCTCAGCTCAGTTCCCCATCACCTCCAGCCTGAAGTGGGGCTTTAGACTCCTTGTGGGTTTCTTCAGTCGGAGGTCGGGGAGCGTTGCACAATCTGGCCCACTGCCTAATGGATACTACAGCAATCATTCTAAAGGGCAGTCGCGCATGCTGGTCCCCAACTGACATTGCTTTCAGGGCTCTATATTTTTCTTAGGTAAAGAGAGAAATCCTTCACATGATTAGGAAGACCTGCGTGACTTACACCTCTCCTTTATATCTGTTTTCCTTTGTCAGCTCTCCATCTGTCAGGACTTCGTCTGGGATTGCCCTGACCCACCCAATAGCACAAACTCATTTCTTACTAGGCACTTGCCTAAAATACCTTCTAATCATCCTTCAAGTTCATGTAATTTTCTGCATTCATTCAACAAATACTATCGAGGTCAAGTTAAGTGTCAGGAATGTTTCAAAGTACTAATGATACAGCAATCATTCATTGTGCTCCTTTAAATCTCAAGCTACTTTTATTGTTTTTATGTCTTATTCACCTGTATGTTTCTGAATGAGGGTCTATATAAGTTAATATTATTTACCTCTCTTTCTAGAGCCAGGCTTAGTGCCTAGGTAAGCATCCAACAGGCACCGACTACTGTAAGTAACTGATACACAATAAACATGTGACTTAGCCAGTATCTCAGTTTGTGGAGTAAGTTAGCTATTCAAAAAAACATTGAAATATTTTGTTTTTATGAATATTGAATTAAAACCTTATTAAAATAACATAGTTATAATTAGAATATCTGGCCATTTTTTAAAAGACATTAACCTACATAATAGTTTGAGGAGGTCTGTTTTTATTAACTTTCTGTACAATTGGCGTCTTTCCTTGTGGGATGAAGATCTTAAGTCATTTTAACTCTAAACTATTGATAATATAAGGAAGACATTGCAAAGCTAACATTGCCCTGTTCTTGTTTGCTTCCTGTTGTGTATCCCTGAGTCTTATAGAGGATACTATCACATTACCTAGATAAACGTAATGACATGTTATTGCTGCGTTGCTGTCTTCCAATCGTCGCTGTAACACACAGCCTTCAACCTTGAATTCTGAATGCCATGGTGATTTTCTTACCTACAGTATTTCCTGAAGAGGCTACTTTCTTACAGCTTCTTAACCAGAAATGAGAATTTTATTTAAGTTATAATTAACCACCAGATGAAAAGCAACTGAGATATTTATCTAGTTTTTGTGATCTTGTTTCATAAGCTGTGATGGTATCATTCAAGTAATAATAACACATTATATCAGAGTTAGGCCATATAGTGGGGAAATGATCAAAATTATTTAAATATGACTCGTTGTACACAACTGGATATATTTTATGACCCATGTAATTAGCCTGGGATTTACCAAATGCCTACAGGAATGCAGGTATGATTACCCTAACATACTCTATACAACTTGTTTAGATAAGGAAACCAAGTCATATTTTATTGTATTCATGATAATTAATATTTTTAGCTTCTTATCCCATTATACTAGTTAAAATTCACAGAAGGCTGGATAGGCAAAACAGAAACAAGAGCACATAAAATAGTGTTCAACTTCACTAATAATTTGGAAATGAATTTGAAGTAAAAATAAGTTATAAAATGTTAGTTTATGCTCATTAGATTTACAAAAATTAAAAAATCTAGCAATAACAAATATTGGCTGACATGTAGAAAAATGGTACATCAGAAACTGCTGGAGTGGGTGCAAAATTTTGGAGAGCAAATTGGCTGTATTTTTCAAAGATGAGATTGGATACACCATACCCTAATAATGTTACTTTTTTTTTTTTTTTTGAGACGGAGTCTCACTCTGTTGCCCCGGCTGGAGTGCAGTGGCGCAATCTTGGCTCACTGCAAGCTCCGCCTCCCGGGTTCACGCCATTCTCCTGCCTCAGCCTCCCGAGTAGCTGGGACTACAGATGCCCGCCACCACGCCTGGCTAATTTTTTGTATTTTTTTGGTAGGGACGGGGTTTCACCATGTTAGCCAGGATGGTCTCCATCTCCTGACCTCGTGATCCGCCCGCCTCGGCCTCCCAATATAATGTTACTTTTAGGCACATCCCTAGAGATGGTTTCTTGCATGTGCTCAGAATCACGTCTAAAGAAATTCCTTGAGGCTTCTTTGTTGTGAAAATTTGGAAACAACACAAATGTTCAGTAAAATAACTTAAGACAAACTCATACTATGGGACATAAGACAAAATGATTTGATTCCTTAATTTGATAAATGTTTATTGAGCATTATGTACTTTTCTAGTCTTGGCGGGAAGAGCAGCAAAAAGCAAGAAGACACCAACACAAAGTCCCAAATGTAATTTGGCTTGGAAGAAAATTATGTCAGATCATGATAAGTGAGAAGAAAAATAAGCTAGAGTAAGTAAATAATGATAATGGAGGGAGAAGGCCACTGCCTCAGGTAAGGTGGCCTTTTAAGACTTCTCTTATAAAATGATACTGATCAGAGACCTGAGTAAGTAAGAGTGCAAACCATGAAATGACATGAAGAAAGATGATCCTATGCAGAAGAACCAGTTCCAAAGCATGGTGTCAGAGGATTATAGATTGCAGTGTTTAGCCAGAGAAATTAGAATAATGGAATTTCTACTCTGCTTATAAACAAGTCTGAGAAAGGCACATTCTGGAGATAGGAAGAATTATAACTTTGGTTTTAGACACATTAAATTTGATATGCACATTAGGCATCCCGTTAATGATTTTCCTTAGCAACTGGGTCTATGAGGTTGGTGTTCAAGCAAGAAAATCCAGGACTGGAGGTATGTATTTGGGAAACATCAGTCTATAAATTATTTTAAAACTACGGGACTGACAGTGATTACTTAAAACCATGAGCATAGGCATTTCAGTTCTGAATCTTGAGCTACTCGCGTATTAAGAAATTGGAACGTGAGGATTCAGCAAAGAAAAAAGGGATTGTTACCAAAGATAAAGGTGGAAAACCAAGAGGGATTGGTGCTCAAAATGTGAAGTTAAATAGAAAGGAAATCACACATCTATGACAAATTAGTGTTGTGTGTATGCCTGTGTGTGTATTGTGTGTGCATGTTGTGTGTGTCCATAGAGCAAATTCTGGACAGAGAGCAAAATACTAACCTAGGTTTTACCATCTAGGCATATCCCTAAGTCTTATAGAGGATACTATCACATTACCTAGAAAAATTTAGTTTAATTTGATTGCCAAGTTATAGTCTTATAATTGTCACTGTAACATATAATCTTCAACCTTGAATTTTGAATGTCATGGTGATGTTCTTATCTATACTTCCTGAAGGGGTTAGTTTCCTACAGCTTCTTAACAGAGATGAAAATTTGGTTTAAGTAGTAATTAACTACCAGATGAAAAGCAACTGAGAAATTTTTCTACATAATGTTGTGGATAAATTGTACTTTTTATTTTATTCTTTTTGATTGATTTTTAAAATAATTATGTATTCTTACAATTAGCAGCAAAAGTGATTTTCATTTAAAATTTAGATATTCATAGGTTTGGTCTCAGTAAGTTTCTACTGTCGTTTACAATTGTATTGTACTATCTAATATTGACTATTTTTTCTTTTGTAAGCTTTTATATTATTTTGCTAGAAGGAAGCCATTTACACAATTCAGTACCCTTTATGTTACCTCTATTATTTATAAGAACAAAAGCCCTGGGAAGATAGAATTTGATGTGTATGAGATTGATAGTCTCGGTTAGACCTTAATGCACACACAAAAATTCATGCATTGTCACTGCCATTATATAAAAGGAGAGGCTTCAAAGTAATTATGTGGGAGATGAAATACTACATAGGAGAACCTACTGTAGACATTCTTTAAATCTTGTACAAAAAGCATAATTTGAATTATGTTTCTTAATTTACCTCCTGTACCTATGCAGAAGGGCCATGTGTGTACGTGTGCGAGTACACGTTTGTGTGTGTGTGTATGTGCATTAGTTGTAGAAGCCATAAAGCATTAAGGTAATACACCTGCTGCTTTATGCTAATGTCTTTGATAACATAGACTTCTTCAAGGATTGACTGAAAAATCTGTTTATTCACCTTATCTACAAAAGCACTGCTGATATTTTCTGAGGGCATATATGAAACGTAACACCCTCTATGCAAAATATCATTTAAGGTCTGTCTCAATTTGAATATATCAAAATGTCTCAAGCAAATAGAAAACTGAAGCAGGGGAAATAGAGTTGCATACCTGGAAGTTCCAATCATCATTGTGTTTTTAAGTGACTTGAAATGACTTCAAAAAGTTCAGTTCCTTAAAATAACAGGCATGATATCTTTCTCTAAATAAGTATAACATTGAGCATACTGCCAACATGGGAAAAAAATAGAAATGAACACGAATGAAAATTGTCTTTTCTTTTTTCATATATTATACTTTAAGTTCTGGGATACATGTGCAGAATGGGCAGGTTTGTTATATATGTATACATGTTCCATATGGTGTGCTGCACCCATCAACCCATCATCTACATTAGGTATTTCTCATAATGCTATCCTCCCCCTAGTCCCCCACCCCCCTCAACAGGGCCCCGGTGTGTGATGTTCCTCTCCCTGTATCCATGTGTTCTCGTTGTTCAACTCCCACTTATGAGTGAGAACATGCAGTGTTTGGTTTTCTGTTCCTGTGTTAGTTTGCTGAGAGTGATGGTTTCCAACTTCATCCACGTTTCTGCAAAGGACATGAACTCATACATTTTTGTGGCTACATAGCATTCCATGGTGTATATATGCCACATTTTCTTTATCCAATCTATCATTGATGGGCATTTGGGTTGTTTCCAATTCATTGCTATTGTGAATAGTGCTGCAATACACGTACATGTGCGTGTGTCTTTATAGTGGAATTATTTATAATCCTTTGGGTATATACCCAGTAATGGGATTGCTGGGCCAAATGGTATTTCTGATTCTAGATCCTTGAGGAATCGCCACACTGTCTTTCACAATGGCTGAACTAGAAAATTCCCTTTTCTTATGAGGAGGCACTTGAGTTTCTTTAGAGGCTGTAGCTTCCCGAGATTGACAGAGACCTTAATATTGCAAGATTGCCACTACTTTGTATTTGTTGAGGTGCCTTCTCCCACAGATCATTCCTCCTCCACTGAAGATAATTTTCTCTCTATTGCCCTCGAAGACTGATACCTTCCCCTTCCACATACACAGCTGGGTTTTGGCAGTTTCCACCCCACAACCTTTAATACTACTCTTTTTTTGTTTTGGTATGTCAGTGACCAGTGGCTAAATATATCAACTGGAGCCCCAGCAATATCCAAAACCTAGGCAGAAAAGTCAGAGGGTACACTGTGCCAGTAAGGGGCAAATTTCAGAAAATGGTGTTAGAGGGATCACATGATCATCTATTGAGCAGGATGCTTGAACTCTTTCTGTTAAAATAGGCTGCATTACTTGAGCCTTGATTTTGCAGTTATTTGGAATTGTTCTGAGTTTTCACTTTTCCATCACTCATGGTCACAGATGATGCATGTGACAGCTATATTAGGCAAGGCATGTTTATAAAATCTTTGCATTTATCTTCTTAAAAAGCGATTATCTGGAAAATATAGCAATTAGAAAGTATGCATTAGAAATAAGCCCATTCTTGCTTATATAAAAATGAAATCAGCTATGCAACTGCAATTATTTAGTACTAGTTTGGCTTGTTATGAAATGAAGCGTGTGTAGATGGTGGGCCATGAAAAGCATAAGCTTCCAGGCAATATTAGAAAAATGTTCCTCAGCATGCTATACCACTGCGTTTCTAGTGCCATCAGTAGAACATATGAGATACTCTCTTTTAACAATTTTAATATACTAAAATTTATGGACAAGAGAAGAGATGCCCTGAACCCATTCTTATTATTTAAATTGTTATGTAAAAGAATTATGTTTCTTATGATTAGAATAATGTTCTCATTATGTGGTAGATTAGATAGACTCCAATTAATTAGAAGATAAACTTTTCCATGATTATGGATGGTTTGACAATTTCCAAATGACTAGGTTGAAAGTGTTGATTTAAAAAGACTGAAAGATTTCTGTTTTCCCTTACTCTGATATTAAACCTCTCTGGGACCGTGGTCGCTGTCTTGTCTGTTCATGTTCCTTGAACGCTTTCTAACTATGTGTGTATCTCTATGCATGCTAAAATAATAACATGCTAAATTAATTATTGGGACATTTAAAATTTGAAATTATATAATCATAAAAGATAAACTATGGATCTGAAAGTGTACAGGCAACTCAGTGGACACAAATATTTTGCCAAAATTTTCTTTTTTCCTTTTCTATTTTTTTAATTTTTAACTTTTGATTCAGATGTACATGTATAGATTTGTTACAAGGGTACATTGTGAATGCTGGGCTTAACAGAGTTGTCAGTGTGACAGCACCATTTCAACATATCCTTCTAAAAGGAAAAACAATATTAATTTACTTTAGTTTTCTCACTAATAAAGAAAATTGTCACAGTTGATTTTGGGTCACTCAAATACTATTGTAAGAGGTTTTATGCTTTAAACACAAACTTATATGAATATATAAAATTGTTTTGGCCATCACTATTTTTATCGTTTCCTGTTTTCATAAACACTACTGGGTGGAGTATTTTTTTTAGGTTTCTTTGAAGGACAGTAAATGTACAATGCCTTGATAATATGCCACACTGATTACTTTAGCAGAAAAAATACATACAGGCATGGGAACCTGCACACAGGGACACAGGGAATTGGGGGAAAGAGACAAAAGAGAGAAGATAAGAGGGAAGGAGAGACACAGGGAGAGATTGGTAATATTGATTGTGCAAACTAATTGACTACATAGTTCACTGTTCAAATTGATGTAAAGCATTTATTTATGTGTTACTCCTAAATTAATTCATCTTTGTTGAGTGCCTGATTTTCACATAATAAGGTAAAGGAGAGAGTGTTAATAGGGGAATTGATGTAGTAAGATTTTGCACTATTGCTGTCATGCTGGAAGCTATGGATGACAACGCAGACTTGGGATTTGGAGATTATGTAGACTACAGCCCACTTTCTGCTCAATTTCCATGAATTGAAGAGTGGACAGAAGGGCTTGTTAGAGTGTCAGTTTTGAGGGATTTGGATTTGAAGAAAAGGAGATGAATGAATGGATCGTTATCTAGAAGGTTGACATAATGTCATGCTTTTGATAAAGGAGGTTTTATTTAGCTGTAAATTTGTCATGTTATCTGTGGGCCTAAAGCTCCGTATTCTACAGTTTCTACTTCCTGCCATGGACTCCCCTAAATATTGTTAGAAAGATTAAATATATTTGAAAAGACCTTCTATGGCACCTGATCCAAGACAATCTCTAAACGAATACAAGTTTCCGTTTCTGGTTTTTTTTTTTTTTCCTGTTGAAAACATTCCAGAAGCAGTCCTGAGTTGGTCATTGATCATAATTGATATTTTTCTAGATATGCAGTGATAGCATTAAATGGTTGTTTTAGTATTACTCTAGGCTTCATGGTATCATGATCTGTGTGATGTCAAGCAAATGATGTATGTGCCCCAGACACATCGTTTGACTCCTAGGATTTCAGTGTTGGAATTTACTGAATGGTGTGAAGGACAAAATTTGGGGAGATAGACTTAGGTCTCTCACAGTTTTAAAGTCCTGTGTGTTTATAACTGTTCATTTAGGGGTATAATCTGCTAATTGAATTTATTAAAAACTTGCTTATTTCTTTTGGGAAATTATGGTGACTAGAGGATAATGACCTAGTACCATGTAAAATTTAATTCAGTCAACATTTGTCAATGCATACTCTTTCTCAAGAATTATAATAAAATTCTAGGGTTAAAAAGTAGTCATAAAAATTAAATAATAAAACCATGGACAAATATTTGATTAAAATATTAATATCATTTTCATCAGGTAAATAATTCTAGTCTTAGAAGTTGACTTATATGCATAAAATAAGATGTTTTAGAATAATGTACAGCATTAAATGTTCTTAAGGTTTAAATTCCTAGATTAAATTTATGGTCCTAAGTGTATTGAAAGTGTTTATTTGAGATCTATTGCTTAATTAATTTAAAAATGAACACATTATGTACTTCATCAAGGAGATGCAGGACCACCTTAATTCTAAAAATTACCCTCTAATACAGTTAGAGTAAATATATTAAAAGATGACCTTTGCTAAAGAGATCAACAGCGTTAAACTAAAAAATATTTTTATGTATCTATAAAAGATTTATACTTGCTTATATTTCTTTAGACTGCTACCGAAATGCTAAAACATTGCAAACTTTTGAATTGAGGAAAAAGAAATAAAGAATGTGTATAGATACCAGAAAGAACAGGTGATTTGCATCCAGAGAGGATTTCATTTTTATGTATCTTTATTTTTTAAGAATTTATCGGTAACTACAAATGCTGTTAAAAGTCATGCAAAGAAGTTTTTTCTAAAATGTATGAATGATCTGTTTGGACCTTGATAATTACTGAATTTTAGAAGTTGATGATAGCAACCAAAAAATGAGTAAATGTTTTCTATAGAGTTTCAATTTCATATACATCAAGATGAGCCTAGGTTAAGCTGAATCAAGGCATTCTGTTATTTTGCCATGAAATAAAGTTATCTATTTTTTATTCTGCTAGTCGAATTTATTAATTTTTTATGACATGCCAGTTTTATGCCAGTACTTCCCTTCTTCTTAGAACTAAGTAATGTTTTTTTCATAGCAATGGTGTAAATAATGTCAAAGGACAAACCATACTTTTAATAAAACTCTCTTATATAATAAAAATAGTTGGAATAATATTTTAAGGTATTTTTAAAATGAATTCTTCCTCTTGCTAGAATAAGCTACAGATCTATGCAATGTTTAATTGATCAGTGAATTAAGTTTTCCACAGATTAATGAGATTTTCTAAATATTTGAAGTTTAACTAGTTTTGCCAGTATTCCATATTTTCTTTCCTAGTCATCATAGCAAATATCACATTTTGAGGTAGATTAAAAGTAATTTAAATTATTTATTTGAGAGAGTCTAGCAAGTCATTAAGAATATTTTTAGCTACATACAGATTCAAAGCTTAAAAATACTGAATATACTTGGCATTTAAAAAATTATTTACACATGTACACACACATACATTTTCTTTGCCAGATAAAAATGAGATCATAGTATAGCAGATTTCTAAGAAACACTGAGTAAAATCATTAGAAAGTGTCATCTGAGTAAAATTTTTGCATGTGGTTAGGTAAATATTTGAAATCGGAGGTCAAACACTGTCAATTATTTACTTGGTTGTCCCAAGGATCATACGGTCTCCATCCATCTTCGGTATTATTAGAAATAAGAGTCCTTCTTTGTCTATGTTGACTGTTGAGGGAAAATGTTCAGACAATGTTTAATTTTTAGAAATTATTTTACCAAATATTTTAATTCAGTTAAATATATCTTCGTGTTTGAAAAGCAAATACTGAGAATCAGTCACAAAGTTTTCTTTCATACTTTGTTTCTTTCAGCATGAAGCAATTCTAAAACTCCAAGTGAGTGAAGAAAATTTAAATGGCTTTCTTCTTTTTATGAAAGTAGTGGGAAGGGCTGTACAATCAAACAGACCTAAATCCAGTTACATTTCACTCAGTTGGAGGCAAAGTCAACCCCATAATAAAAATTAAAGAAAATGACTCTGAATTACTCCTTATGTTGCATCTGGCATTTAATTGATGTGTATAATAAAGTAAGTAAAAATCTTCTAATCAAATTTTACATTTGCATACTGTCATTTTATCTAAAAGATAGGTTTGGATGTACTGAAATCTTTCAATCAGTCTCTGAAGAAGTCTCAATGCTGAATGATCGAAGCCTATTATGTGCAGAATACATATTGAACTTGGTCACTCAAATGAAGACTGTTACTCATATGTCACTGCATTTACTAAAGCTGCGGGAGGGAAGAGGTCTCTGGAATATTTCCATCCATACTCGATCTTATACTCATTTCCATTTTATGCTCATTTGACTGTTTCTTTTTATTACTTGGCATCACGAAACTATTGAGTTATCTTAATGGGAATTCTATTGTTACTCTCATCTTTATTACTTCCATTAGGCATTTGGATCACTGGTTGGTCTCTTTTCTCTTTACTGTTTCTCAGTTTTACATTTACATGTTATTTCTATCAGTAAGTTTTATAACAGTCTTTATAAACTCTGTGCTAGAGTTTCTAATAGAATGCTTACAAACAATCCTACCTATCCTATGACTTCTATGTTTAATCCATCAACTACAGCTAATGTAGGGGGATTTCAGGTGTCTGTAAGACAAAGGCATATCTCAGAAGGAAGTGTGGAGGGTGGGGGATGATGATTGAGCAGGAGAGTCGTCAAAACTGTACATGAGAAAGGTGCTTGGCCTCTTCTCAGTTACCACTGCGACATGACACACAGGCTCAACGTCTTCCTCATAAGGCAATGTAAACTGATACCCACTTACTCCAACAGAAGTCAGCTTAGAGAAATTCACACATGATAGATGTATAAATGGACAAAGAAAGGAGTTAGAAAAGGATGAGACTTGTTTCTAACCTCCGAGAATAACTCCATTTTAAATAGCAAACTCTTCTCTGTTCTAAATCTTTCTTGATGTCACCAAATATACAAAACATTATTATACTGTACAGTGTGAGCTAGGAAGACTTTTTGGTTTTTCTTACTAATAGAAATGGAGATGGTTTATTATATATTTAACAGTCTAAAATTCAAACTATTTTCTTTCCACCAATGGACAAACTTGTTGAGCACATGATACTTAAGGCAATACAATATCTCACAATACAATAATCATCCTGAAGGTCGTAAATTGCATTTTCTTCTAAGTGAATCTAAAATGCTTTGAAATTTAGAAGTTAATGAACTCATTTCTGTTTCCTAGAAAAACAACTTAAAGAAATAAAATTAATATTTTGCAAGTCAGATGTTGAATATTATAATTTTCATGGATTTCTTACTACTCATTTGAAATTTTTTATCATTTCATTTATCTTTATATGCTAAATAAAGATTAAACATTTTCTAACTTTATGATGGTGGTACTTTTCACGATAAGGATATTTGTCAAAAATAGTACTCATGACTATTATAATTACAGTCTTTCTGTACGTCTAGTGTCTCTCCTGCCAACCAAGAACAAGTACACAAAAAAAATTTAATTCCATTCAAGTAAAAAAGCAAGAAATAGTAATCTATTCGTAATAGAAGTGGTGGAAGTGCCTAGTAGCTACCAGTACCATCTTTCATCTGAGATGTCAGCTGACTAGCTGTGCAATCTGTTTGGTTATCCTGCCTGATATGTTATTAGCAAATATTTCAAGTCCCATCATATCATATAAGCCCTGCCTCAAGGGAAATTCCAAAAATCAGGCAAAGAAAGAAGATACAAGTTTATTAGATAACTTACCACTTTAATCAATATTCAATTTTACATGTATTTTGGAAATATTCTAATTTCATGTTTTGTATCACAATTGCCATCTAATTACTCATAATTCAGATAAACTTATGTTAACTTTTATGAAAACTAAACAGGTGTGATCTAATAAAATTAATATTTAATTGCAAATACCAGCTATTCTTTAATGCACAGGGAAAAAAATACCCTGGATAGATCATTTACCCTCAAGTCACAGATAACTGTTTGAATATATCAAGAATTCCTAAAATGAAGTTTTAAACCTTCCCAAAAGTTAATTGAATTTGCTGTTGATTCAATGCACTTGTAAAATCTTGGTGTTTCAGCAATTATTTTTATACACAAATTTATCCTAGTAGAAAGATTGCCATTGCCATTTGGTAAAAAGCCACCAAAATTTAGACACTTGGAATTTGCTTTTGGCTTCACTCGTGACCCTGAAGAACATCCAAGATTTTAACGGTGATGAAAGTAGTACATTCAGATTTATCTTCTTGATTTTTCTAAAAACTCCTAGTGAGCCAGTATTCATAAAAAATGTTAAAAAGCAGAAGAAAAGACACAAGATAAACAATAATTTGGATAATTCGTAAATTGGTATTTCATTCTTGACTTTTTGAGAATTCATTGTATATTCTACTCTTCAAAAATAAGGAAAACCAAAAACAAAAATTCTGGTCTGAAGTATCTTGGCAGTAATGTGTTTGCTCTCCCCTGTCCTGAATATTTTAGGCTAACTTTCAATTAAAATGGATTGCAATTAAATTATTTTGGGCAGAAATGTGTCTTAACCTTTGACAAAGTTGATCATTTCAGCATTTTCAAATGCTTAAACTATTTCTTAAAATGACACAAATTGTGGCGTTGCCATTTACCGAGGTTTACATACTCTTGATGCTTAAGGATTTGGCTTTCTTTTCCCCTCCCATTTATTCACTGAAAACATGATTGATTCAGTTTTGTACCTATGCAGAATGCCACTGACGTGATGCCAAATATGCCCTATTTAGAAAAAATAAAAATTAAAAGGATATTTTTCTGCACAGTCAAAATTATGCAGATGTGGATTTAAAAGACTACATGTCAAAAAATACACAAGTAAAGTTTATTTACTCCGTGTTTCCTTTTACACTCACAGGCAGCAGATTTACAGGCACCAAACAGCCTTCATCAAAACAATGAAATGCCCAGTGTGGTTCTTTGATGACTTCATTCTGTCTTTCACGTATGCCCAAACCCTCATAATTGCAGGTGCTTTTTCTGTACCCAATTATTTGGGGTCTCTGTGTTATTCCCAGGCATGCTTAGGTCATTCTGGTTTCCCAGGGCTCCCTTTAGGGCCTCTAGATATCCAAGTTGTCACAGTCTCATTTCTCAGCTTAGTCTTTCCAGACTCTCCAACATACCCATGTTCAATTCTACATCACATGGCATCAAGACAGGGACTCAACATTGCCTAAAGCAGTTTGGGTCACTAACTTATTTGATAAACTAATTTCTGTTAAGGCTCTTTGTTCTTTCATTCTCAGCTGAAATGTGTGTATGGCAACAGGGGCCTCCCATGGACAGTCCACTTTTGGAAGCTCTTGGATGGTGTCACCATGAAAGAGTAGAGAAAGATGTTTAGGAATGTGCCCACTTGATGCGAGAATTGTGAGAACAGTCCTTCATAGATGGACAGTGGTGGGTTCATTAAATAGCACTCTGGGAATAAAGTCTCTTGGTAAAGTAAGCAATGAGAATATTCATAAGCTGGCCAGTCGTTCATTCGTCCATGCACACATTTGTTCAGTACTTTTTATTGTGCTAGGTCCTGGAGATACAGAAGAGAGGAGTTAGACACTCCATCTCCATGTGTGGTTTACAGTCTAGCAGGGATGCATCCATGTGAGAGAGCTGTGCACCTGTTCAGTTTTGCTCACCTCTAGCCCAGTTGAAAACAAAATTATGGACAACAATTAATCTAATAAAAAAATAATAAGTTAGTCAAGTGTTGATTCAGATCACATGCCTCTCATTGTTCATCTCTGGACAAAGTTGTAAAGAATGCTGCATCTCAGACTGCCCATGTTACTGACTTTTTTTAAAATCACCTGGTAATCCCTTTTTCCTCATATCAAATGCAAACACAGCACTTTCTCAGACTCACTTATAAGAGTGCGTTTTTATCCATTCTTACTCTTGCTTTTCCTTTTATTCTCCCTCTGCCCAGCTATAACAAATTGGATTGTGATTTTGTCCACAATTATTATTCCTAAAATGACATTTATATTTGGAATTATATTTTCGTTACAGAGAAACAGGTTAAAAATCAAGTCACAATTGAAATAGGGAAAGAATACCCTGAAAGATATAGTTTAGCAGTAAGTGTATTTGTACACTGATAAACTGATCTTCCGAAGAGACTGTTTATGATTTTGGCAGTGCCTCATTTTTTAGGTCTTTGTCTTTAAGGAATCCACGTGTGGTCGGGGAAAGCACCTCAATCTCTGCAGTTCATATGTAGAAACTCTTATAAGCCTTGTGAGAGGTCTGTGTTCCCTTCCTGACTGTCCTACACCTACTATCTTGAACATCAGAAACACTGATGTTCAAGAACTTTGATTACCCTCATTTATCTGGGAGCTGTGTGACATCCGAGGCACAGTTCTAAGTAGCAGTATCATTCAGAACCAGGAGCAAGAATCAGATACTCGTGAGTAAAGGTCCAAAACTGAGTGGCAATGTAATACTTTTGGTTTTCAAATAAAGAGATTCATAAGATTTATCTAATCAATCTACTAATGCATGGCTCTATATAAGTTTGCTAGCATAATAGATTAATCATGGTAAATCTATTCCTTATAACTTACTATTTCTCCTTTTACTATGACATCTTCATTTTTTGTCTTTAATGCTCATCCATTTTTTCTTCTCTGTACGTGAATCTTAGAGCCCACAGGTAACTGACACAGAATGTTGAGAATAGTCGGATACAAAAAGTAGTGGCATTTTGGAGATCTGGTAGTCCCTTAGACAATATTCCTTACATTTGTCTATTTGGTTTGCTCTCCTGCATTTTGTAGACTCATTCCTAGCAAAAAAACAAAAAAACAAAAAAATCTCCATAGGGGAGCTTTAAATATAGGCAAGAGATCTCTGAGTGATTACTTTTTGAAAATATATTCCTAAAATACAAGTTGATCAACCTACTTCCCATAAATAGATAAATACAATGATTTATTTAAATAGCCATTAAAAAATTTGAAATGGACTCATAACAGAATGGTATTCTAAAAGCATGCTGGAGCTGTTGAATTTACTGTTTGGAGTCCCAGGGAATCACAGGGCCATCACATGCAAACTGTAGACTCATATGTCTTCAAGCCGCATTGACTGCCAGGATCTTTATTAGTAAAGGGGTGTAAGACTGCATTTTACAGTGTTTTCGTCTTTTACTAACCATCCTGTGAAGTTGGTAAGATGATATTGCCCCACTTTGTAAATGAGAAAAGTGGGATTAAGATTCAGTAGTAGTATGTGATGAAGCTGCAGATTCAAACCAGCTTTCCCTATAGATAGCACTTTTCCAAGGGTGCCACAATTCTATGAGGTACCTGGGCCATGAATTCCCTTTCTTTCCATTTTTTTCTTTCACACATAGCCTTCTATATTCAATATATGTAAAATCAATGCCATTGCTTATCTCCATTTTTGTCACCTGCTGAGGTGACAGGCATTCTTCCAGATCTCAACTTTTCACATTAGATGGTGCAGAATACTAATTTTGAATCCTACCTCTATCATAAGCAAATGTTCCAGTGCTAAACATATGGTCAAAAGTAATTAAATACATGCTTTGCTTGATATTTCAGAGAATTGATATTTTTCCTCAATAGAAAGGATTTTGTGAAATGAGTGATTAAGTTAATGAAATACCATAGAGTGTGTTTATGAAATTGGTATGTGGTAATGGCAGAAAAAATAAACACAAAGAGTGATGTTTTGTTGTTCTGAGGTATTTATTGTCCTTGACTATTATCCAAGAACAGATGGCAGAGGCTGTCAGCTGGGTTATGAGGCCCCAGCAAGCAGGAAGTAGGTGATGATAAATGGCTGGTAATTTCCCATAGTGGAGCCGCCATCCAGAAGGTGCTGTTGAAATGAATCAATGCTGGGCTAAAACATCATCATTGGAATTTTGTCCAATATTTCATATTTTTTCCTTAAGAAAAACACAGAAGCTTTCTCCTTTGCCTCTATGAAACCTTCAGAAAACTGACAGTAATTTGTTGGTTCCTTAAAACAAAATTATTGGCCTTGACTAAGGGTGAAACCTCATATTTCTTCCCAGATACGTTGGATTTTTTTTTCTATTCTATTTTTTTTCCTCAGAAAGCACTTGGGTTTACCGAGTATTTTTGTTCTTTACTCACATTTGCCATGCTAGCCTTGATTTGGTTTGTTTGGTTGGTTAAAAGTGTGATCTAGTAATTTCTCAAATTTATCTGTATCTATTTTCAGGTAAAAGAAGAAAAGATATTCTTTATTTGATTTATTTAAACAACTGATTATTAGGAGTATATTTTGGAAAAGAATGACTGGGTTGGATTAAAAGATAGATAAAACATATCTCTTTCGTTCAAAGGAGATTGATATCTTAATATGGTAGGCAAGTTTCTACTATAAAGTCAGAATATGTTAGAATTGCAGTTATGTCACATTTTATCTGTGTGTCTACTGCCGATTACTTTATCTTTCTGTGCCTTTTAGAAGGCAGCATTTATAGCACGTAATAGGTAATTAAGAAGTAGTAGCCTAATAGGAAGAAGTAGTGATGGTAACAGTGATGATGATGATAATAATAGTAATGGCAATACCAGGCAGTGAAAGAAGCAGGCTGCAAAATAATCTGAAGGACTGTGTTGGGAGGAAAGTGTGAGCAGATATGGCCACCCACCCTGTGGGCTTCACGTGGAGTGAGGCATGGCACAGGGACCTCCCAAGTGAGTGGCTACGGAAATGATAGTGAGATCTACTTGCTGTCAGAAGTGAACTGCTCCATATATCACAAGTGAAAAATACGAGTAATAAAAAGTATGAGGGCAGTTTAGTCAACATTACAGTGTATTTTAACATCATTTCATACAGTAATAAGGGATGAGAATAATCTGATACTTGACATTCCCATAAGAAGCAATCATTTAAAAGCCTCTTCTAACTGTTGTCCATCTTTAACATATTAATCACTGCTTCCTTTAGGTTTGATTTATGATGTTAAACTGCAGGTGTAAATTGATGAATGAATACAGAAAAATAAGGATTTTTCAAGTCTAAAATTTAGAAGAAAACTCATATTCTTAAACAGGCATGCATTAAAATACTTTCAATTATTTCACCCTGGAAGGACCTTGCTTATTAGTGATAGCTTTAGACTATCCAACTTTCCAAATCACAGTTTCTGTTAAATCTCTTAAATAACTGTGATATATGTCTAATTTTCATGTGTATCAGGTACGTATTAATCTTATATTCACAGATGATTATTTGACCAATTTCCTTTTCCCTATGTTCATTCATTTCAGAAAATGCATATTTCACAGGATAGAGAGACTATTTATTGAGAGTCCCTAGGTCATAGCACATTTTTAAACTATTTTCCATAAATTTAAAGTATAGATTCTATATGTTCAGGTACCAGATATCCTTCAAAATTTCACCTAAAGTCCTGGATGGCAATTATGTCTCATTGCTATATACTCCCTTATGAAAGATAAAGGGTATTTAAGATGATTTTTTTGTCCTTAGAATAGGGGTGTAGAAAACCTGTCTCTTTACCTGGGAGTCAAAGAAGAAAGTTAATGAGGAGAAGAGAGAAACAGGGCCAGGGAAAAAGCTGCATTCTGTAGCAGGGGAAAGAAAGGTTACAGGGTATTTTGCTAGACAGTAACTCTTGGAGACACATATTGCTTTGAAAATTTGTACCCCTTTCAAACTTATAAACACACTCTTTGTAATAGTCCTTGGAGGTTAAGTACTTCCAAAAATGTGTATTTACTGATGCCGGGTAAAGAATCCTGGCTCTCTTTAGGTAAGAGAATGCTGATAGTCATATGCGCTCACAGTGTATTTTTAATATCAGTTACACTGAGAGCTCAAACAATTTGTTTATTTCTAAAAGTTCACATCTTGAAACTGGTCTTAAAATCACAATAGCCATTGTAATAGTCTTGTTCTGATGGATCACTCCTGCTACATTATATCATTGGCCACATATCCAAAAGACATAAAAATATTTAAAATATGAAAGGAGAGGTCATGCCTCTTTTACCAAATCATATTTCATAACTTACAAGTGATCTGAACAAAAATATCTTAGAATAAAAAGTTAACTTGTTTGACAAGGTAAAAATGTTGATAACGTTATTTGAACATTTATTTAGACCCTGAAGTGGAGAAGTGTATCATTAAACTCATTCTTGCAAAAATACATATGCATTGTAAATCTTAAAATTTATAAATTATATATTTATATAACATTATGTTTCATAAATAGCATAATGTTATATGTCTATATGTCTTATCTATCAAATTCAGAATCTTTATTTCCTTCTGACTCTCTAAAAGAGACAGAGAAAAGAAGGAGGAAATTGTAATGAAATCTTTCAAGAAGTGTTCCTGTAAATGATGAAACTAGTCCTACTCCTATATGCATTGCTGAGATATTTCAAGCCATAAATGATGAAATGATGATTCCAAAAGCTTCCAGAGAGGGGGGAAAAGGTGATATACCAGGAATCAGAGGTCAGAATGGCTTTGGATTTCTCAACAGCAAAACCCAGGTGAGAAAGCAGTGTATGGAGCAGTGTGTGGATGTGCACGCGTAGACTCATTTTAGGCTACACATTGATTACACATGAAAGTTTCAAACTGAATTATACAGTATTTTCTTTTTATTTAAGGGAGTCATAATGAAAGTATTATTCTTAGAATTCTTTGATCTTAAATATGAACTCCACATTTCAAGTATGCACGTTTGCTTAAAAGTATAAGAAATATTTCATGTATGTATTTTCAAAATTACTTTGAATCTTTCCTTACATTAAAATTTAAGAAAAGAAACAATTTGTAACCATAGGTTGAAGTTGAAACAATCTTCTTTAAATTCTGACCCCATAGCCAGTCATGCCTTCTGCCCCAAATTCAACTGGCACTGCACCGTGCGTGATTTTTGACATTTCGTGATTTTCTCTTGCTCCTGGATAGTTTGCAAGGGTTATCTTTTGGAACTGGAATGTTCTCAGCCTTTGGGACTAGATGCAAGTGTTATCTGCCTGTGAATCCCTTCCTGCTTCTCTGACAATGCAGTGGCACTTCTGTAACACGTGTATTTCTGGCATCACTGTCATGTTTGTTACCCTCTGTGGTATTTGTGTGTTTCTACACACAGTAGTGTTATATTATGGATAAAGCAGGGCCCATGCCTTATCCAGGCTTCTGCCCTATGCCTTTCTTAATGTCTACTTCGGAGTCATTAAGGACTTTGAAAAATGAATCTATTTTAAAGGATTTATGTCATTTATGGTAATTTAGGCACCATGAGTCAACAAAATTATCTTTCTCATAATTTTTAAAATTTTATATATAGTGTAGATAATGTGTTTCATATCCAGAGATTTTGGCTAAGCAACCTACAGCATTGGAGAGTTCAACAAGAATGTAGAATGAAACACAGAATTCCTAGAAGCAAGCCTATAATTCTGGAGTAAATGAGTCACATGAAAAGTAAATGTCCAAAGGCATCTTTTGTGGGAATGATCACCATAGGCTGAAATTGCGAGGAACTAGAACAATTATTATTATGGATTTGTGTAAGACGATAGGTGAGAACAGTCACCAAAAATGGGAGACTATTTTAATGAACTGTATGTGAATTGATGAGGGTCTGATTTGGTGTCAGAATAGAAAAATAGATACAATTTGCTTATGAAGAAAAATAGATGGAATTTGCTAGTTGTAATAGATGCCATTTGCTTATGAGCTGTACAGGGCTCAAGGACCTGCTTACAAGGATATATCCATTATCCAGACATGTATTGGAATATACACTCATTTTGTTTTATTAAAACTTAGTTCCAACCAGAACTAGATTGATGATTCCTTCTTCATAATTTGGATCCTTCTCTCTTTACACAATTTTCTTGTAGTACACAAGGTTTTATGTGTCAGTTTTTAATTAAATTAGCAAGACCATTGATTTTGGAAGTTTATTTGATATGCTGTGATTGCTTTCCTCTAGACAGAACAGATAAACACTATATTATGCTTTCAAGACATATATAATAATTAAGACAAATGCTAAGTAGGAAGCTCAAAGGTATGAATCAGATACGGAATGACAGTGCACTAAGTTACAGAGGTTTCCTTTGTTGATTCTGTTCCCCCTGTTCTGGTCCTTAATGGTGTTACTTTTTTGTTTACACAAAAACATATCACATGGTCACATTTGCATAATACCAAGAAGAGACAATGACACAGCAGTTGCCCAGCCTTTGATAAATGCCGTCTTGAAACAGTGGTCAGCTTGCCTTAGCTGAATCAAAATGCGTCCGAGGAACAAACAACGTGAACAAAACAGGAGACATAACTCTATTTTTAAATTTTTTCTTGAAAAAATCATTTCCTAGTCTTAGTTTTCACAGCCAGAGCCTTTTACGTTGCTCTTATCTGGGTTTACCGTATTTTGACTATTTTTCTCTGGTCTCCAACTCATTTAAAGCCTTTCTTGGCTCCTGTTCAGACTGGCACCGACAAGGGCAGTGTTTCTCCCATTGTTAAGGTGACTCTTTCTTTCTTTTTGTTCCTTGGCTCTTTCTCTTTGACTCTTGAATCATCACCAAGTCTGTAGTCCTTGCTGGTCAAAACCTGGCTGTCTTTTCCACTGTTGTTAAAATGTTTAGTTATAATTCAGGAAGAGGAAAACAATCTGTGCATTAAACATGATTCTCCAAAGCTTTAAGCTTTTTCCTCAAAACTTGAAAGAATATATGATTAATTTGATCCATTATTTGCTGTGCCAGGCCCAAGAAATAAAGCCACAAGCAAGAAAACATTCTTTCTTTCATAAAACTGAGAGTCTTAAGGAAAGAGTCAAAAATCAGACATACCGAAAATAATATGAGAGAGTAAAGAGGACAATGAAGAAAATTAAAGTGGGTGCTGATGTCATGCATGTGGGGTGGGAAGTGCTACTTTTGAACCGTCAGCTGGAGCAGACCTGTGGGAGAGGTGCCATTGGGCTTGACACATGAATAATGAAGAGGATAGGGCCCTGCACACAATTCAGGCAGAGCTTTCCAGGCATGAAAAAGGCAGATGCTAAAGCCCTGGGGTGGGAAATAGGTAAAAGTATTATGGAGAAAAAGGAAGACATTAATGGAGTTTGGTGTTTGAAAAGAAAGGCCCCAGAGTGTGACGTTCCCCTTCCTGTGTCCATGTGTTCTCATTGTTCAGTTCCCACCTATGAGTGAGAATATGTGGTGTTTGTTTTTTTGTTCTTGCGATAGTTTGCTGAGAATGATGATTTCCAATTTCATCTATGTCCCTACAAAGGACATGAACTCATCATTTTTTACGGCTGCATAGTATTCCATGGTGTATATGTGCCACATTTTCTTAATCCAGTCTATCATTGTTGGACATTTGGGTTGGTTCCAAGTCTTTGCTATTGTGAATAATGCTGCAATAAACATACGTGTGCATGTGTCTTTATAGCAGCATGATTTATAGTCCTTTGGGTATATACCCAGTAATGGGATGGCTGGGTCAAATGGTATTTCTAGTTCTAGATCCCTGAGGAATCGCCACACTGACTTCCACAATGGTTGAACTAGTTTACAGTTCCACCAACAATGTAAAAGGTGGGGGAGGGGGGAGGGATAGTATTGGGAGATATACCTAATGCTAGATGACGAGTTAGTGGGTGCAGCACACCAGCATGGCACATGTATACATATGTAACTAACCTGCACATTGTGTACATGTACCCTAAAACTTAAAGTATAATTTAAAAAAAAGAAATGTGAAATCAGCTAAAAAAAAAAAAAGAAAAATAGCTTAATTTTCAAATAAAAATTGGACATATTTAAGGTTAAAAAAAAAGAAAAGAAAAGAAAAGAAAGGCATCAGACTGTGAGGTGAAAGGAAGGCAGGAAAGAGACACAAGGGGCCACGTGGCCAAGGGGAGAGGGTGGCCTGGATTCTCACAACAGAGACTTTGCTTTTCTCTTTGCTCTGTCTCCAGTGACCACATAAGGAGGGGCACAGTGCCCTCAGGAAGACCTGAATGGATATTGATTATGAAAATGAATATTGTGGCCAAGTGCAGTGGCTTATGCCTGTAATCCCAGCACTTTGGGAGGCCTAGGCAGGCGGATCACCTGTGGCCAGGAGTTCAAGACCGGTCTTGCCAACATGGTAAAACCCTGTTTCTACTAAACACACAAAATGAGCTGGGCGTGGTGGCGTGTGCCTGTAATCCCAGCCACTCCAGAGGCTGAGGCAGGAGAATCACTTGAACACAGGAGGTGGAGGTTGCAGTGAGCTGAGATTGTGCCACTGCACTCCAGCCTGGGCAACAAAGTGAGACTCTGTCTCAAAAAAACTGAATATTGAAATAGAGAGGTGATTTTGGAGTGTTAGCATGAAAGCATGGAGAAAACTTAGGGTTTGTAGTAATTCAGGCAAAGTACAATGATGGCTTGGAGCAGAGTGACAGTAATTGAGAAGGAATATGGTAGAAATAAATGGACTTGCTGATGGCTTATACATGGAAGATGGGAGAAGTGCAGAATCCACGATAAGAATAATCTTTGGCTTGGGGCTCTAAAGGGTACAAACATAGCAGCATATTTAAGAAATGAAATACAAATCAGTTAAGAATCTGTGATTTTCAACACACAGCATAGTTCTACATATTCATACGGGTGGTTCCGTCTTCCAAAATTCAGATGCTACTTAGAAGATTAGCAGTATTTATTATTTTTATATTAAGGATAACTCATTTTAATATGTACTATGGAACACAGGTAAAAATAAATAAGATTCATATCACAATGATACAACAATCTAGTTGATAGGTAATATATAAGATTTTCATTTATGGAAAGCATCAAGGCAATATATAATGAGTATGAATTACATTGCCAGAATGATTGCCTGGGCTGAGGTTGTTGTGGTAGAGGACATAAAAGAAGTTTTGAGACAGAATTCAAAACATTTGTTCCATTCAAGTAAGTATAAGAGAGGAAAGCATCCTAGGCCAATGAAAACATCACAAGAAAGGATGAAAAATTACTCTATTAGAATGTTGAATGAATTGAAATTTGACACACATCAAAAGGACTAGTCCAAAATGAGTAAATTTATTTCAACACGGCAAGACTAATGTCAAACCACTTAGAAAAAATGTCCATGAGGGAGAACAGGGTACTGTGCTAGGGTAGAAACAACCAGAAAAAATAAAAGTTGATGGATTTAGGACTTATTTGTATAGAAAAGGTGGACGAACATGTCAACAAACGGAATGACAACAGCAAATAAGTGGAGACTATCAGAGATTCAAATGTTAAGTTCCAGTGACTGGAGATTGGATACACAATGAGTAAAACGAGGAGGCAAGAATTGGGAAGAGGAGATAGCACCAATCAATTTTAGACCTGTAGAATTTCAGGTCTTGGTGAAACCCCACAGGAGATACTTTTAGATGAATGGAGTCTCAAAGGGTTTTAAGCTGGAAATTTGCATCTAAAGGGAAAAATTAGAACTGCTACTTGATGATGAAAGGATGGAGGCTACCAATGAAAGGGTAGCCTAAGAAGGTGGGCAAGGATAGGAGCCCACTCAAGCGATGAAGGAAGAGGAAGAACCAGAACGTACACAGGGAGGTGAAAATGGAACTTGAAGAGATCCGGGATGAAGCAGCATTTAAGAAGCTTATGGGCTTGGGTGGGAGAGTTTCAAGAATGGGGTGGTCTTTACAACATACAGGTCACAGAAAACTTGAGGGAGAGAAAATGTAACAAAAAATAGATCTTCCAAATCAGCTAATAAGGAGATCTTCCCAGTAGAGGCAAGAACACTTAGGATCATTCTTTAAATCACAGAGCTAATAAATTCAGTGAGGGCTCATATGTAGATCGCTTTGCAAAAGAATTATGAACACACCTTTCCTGGATCACAGATTACCTAGTTTTGGGGTTTTCTACTGACTTTGATAATTTGGAGTATTGCAGATATCTAGCTTTCTCTCCCAAACCTATGTTCCTTTCTTCCTGGTTTTGCATGCTAGTCTCCAAGAACATGTATCAGCCCCTCGTTGCTCCTAGGTGTGGCCACATGACCAGATTCCAACCAACTTTAGAGGAACAGGCAGATCTGTGAGATTTGCATATACCTTGCTTGAAATTGCTTGCCTTGTGTTTCACCTTTCCCCACATCTTAAAGTTGGAGCTCAGACTTGATGGTGAACCACCTTCCAACATGCAGATGAGAATGATGAAATTTTAAAGTCCAAGTTAGTTTCGCCTTCTACCTCTGGAACTGGACGATGTCAATGGTAGAAGATGGAACTAACCTGGACTCCAAAATATCTTTCTGGAGCCAAGCCTTCATGCCAGCCTGGTTTGCCCACTCCCAGTTTATTATATGAAAAAGAAACAAGTTTATGTTACTTAGGTCAGAGAATAGTAGGCCCTTTTTGTTATAAAAATGTGCCTATTCTCTAATTTATTTAAGGGAATTGACCCCGAGTTTACTTAACTCCCTTCCTTGTAATGCTGGCTCCTATTTTCTCACTCCCATGAGAGGGCTTGCTCGCAGAAGATTTTGACAGAGTAGGAACAATTGGTAAGTCAATCCTACACTGAGACTATGAAATATTTATTTTCTACACTTTTGTTTTTCCAAACTCCTTGTCACTTGTCATTTTTAATACATGGCATCCCATTTCACACCTGCCTCTATTGTGCCAGTATTCTTTTCTTCCTAGAATGGCCTTTCCAATTCTTTGTCTGGCTGATTCTACCGAATTTCACAAAGTCCAGATCATGAAGCCTTCCCTGAGTCACCTAGAAAATTAATCATTTCCTTCCTTGACCCGTATGTATGTGACCCACATGCAAGACTCTGTATGTAGTCTTACTATATAGCCTATCACAAGAGTGGTAACTATTTTCTGATGTTGGTTTTCTCTACAGAATGGACTCCTTGTTGAGAAGATAGCATGATTTATTTATCTGTGGTTTCCCACCCTCACCCTTTAGAGTTCCTGACATGTAGTAGGGTATAAACTTAGTCCAAGCAAAGATTTCTTAAGAGAATAGAAAACAAATGAGCAAATAAACAAAAAAACACTTCTCTTTGTTTTCAGGTAAAGATCCTTTCACTGTTAGGAATTTTAAAGCTGGGAAGGAAGGATGTTAGCAAACATGTATAAATTAGCAATTCAATGGTTATCCTCTATAAGAAGAGCCAATCATTATCTGCAATGATAAGACCTGTCAGAGAAATTTTCTTTCATCATTAAATAATACAGCTAAAGACTATGGTAGAGCGCATTTCCTGAACTCAAGTAGGGCAGAGAACATAATGAGGTTTGATCCTGTCACTGTTTTATTTATCCCTCTGCTCTGGATCAGGACTGAGACACAAAATGTGTTACACTTGCACAAAGATACAAACACGTACAGACACAGGTACACACACACACATATACACACACATACACACATATACATGCACACATATGCACACACACACCCAACACACACATACACATACACACATAAACATGCACGCCTAGACACACACACCTCTTCCCAAACATACATCTTTGCACTTCGTTTTATACCCAGACTGTGTTCTATGGCAATCTCAAACTGAAATCCGGACTCCAAGGCTTATGTTACAGATGAAAAATAAAATCACCTTAGATGCTACAATTTTGTTAATACTGCAAAATCTGATTTTTTCACACACCCTCTCCCACTACAGACTGATGTCTGAAAGTGACAGCCAGGAGTCCGTCTTTAACAAAATGGAAAAATGGGAGAGAAAGGATCCCGAGGAATGCAAAGGGAGTGGGGGAAATGGGCCACATCTAGCAGGGAATGGCATAGCATGGGTGACGAGGGCAAGTTGTTTATATGGAGCCTTCTTGGCTTTCCATTTCCTAGGCAGTGTGCTGCCAGCCTTAGTATTTTGTGGTAATTTTTGCTCTTCAGGATGTATAGAAGAACCAGGTCAGGGACTCTATGCTAAAATTGTAGAAAGGGGCTCATGGGATGGTGCCCTGGAGAGACAAGAGCCTTCCTGGAATGGGCTCTGGTTCTAGTTCCTCTTTGACCAGATTGACTTTGGGCAACTCACTCCATAGCTTTGCACCTAAATCTTTTTGAATGCAAATTGAGTGGATCCTACCAAATGGACTTGAAGTCCCTTTGTCTAAGATTCTGTTCTGTTTTTTCCCCTGAACTCTACCAGTTTTGATAAGGTGAAAAATTCACCAAAGTTCTAAGGCTCTCTTCTATTACCAAATGACCCATTTATCTAAGTCTGTGTTATCATCCTAATTTTCCAGTGTTAGTGGAAAATGGAATTTCATGGTGGGCCTTGTGCACTTAGGTTTTGATTATGCCCTTGCTCCTCGTACGGTGAAAATAGTTAGACTCGCTTTCTAAGCCTCAGGAAATATATTATGGCATGCATCCAGGAGTTTTGTTGGCTGAGGATAGTAGTCATAATGCGTAAGATATTTCAACTGTAAGAATTATTATTGGTCACTTTACTATCTCTAAGTTGTCAAAAACTTCTCATGTGCCTACCCTAGATTGTATATACTTTCTTTTCCAAATCTCTGTTTTACATGGAGTCAAGTTTCCATTTGTAATTTAAAGATAACATCTTTGCTAAGGAAAGGCTGTTCATTGATATGCAGATTGAGAAATCAGCGTGTCCTTTAGGGATTTCAAGCTGTGGAATCAACCAAAAGTCTGCAGAATAATAGGACCCTTGAGCCTTTTATGATTGTAAGACTTTGATCTGCTACCAACAAGTCACTCAATTTTATCTTTGAGCCTCACTTAATGTGAAAAAGTGAAGCCTGATCTCCAGTAAGTGCTTTTAATGCGGAAGTAATGGTCTTACCTCCAAATAAGAGTCCTCATTTATATATTCATTGCACAAGATCACTTGTAAAGATTCAATGACCATATTTAACATTTATTGAGTACTTGTGTTTGCAGATGCTAAGAATATACCAGCCATCAAGAAAGAGCTTCTGTTCTCCTGCAACTTGTAGTCTAGTTGGGGTTTGGAGAGAAGAAATAGGCAACAAACAAGTGAACAATTAATCATAAAGGCATCATTGTCAGGTGATGATAAATGATAGAATAAAAGTGGTATAGGATAGGGTAACAGAGAATGATGGGGCTATGACATTAGCCTACTCAAATCTCTTTGAGTAGTTTTTCATTCAAGATTATATTTTGATGCATAAAACAGAAACTCCAAAACAATACTGGCTGAAGCAGGACAAAAATTTGTTTCTCTTTCATGTCATATATTTGCAGAAGTAGGCATGTCATATATTTTTATGTCATATATTAGTAGAAGTAGACAGAACTCTTACATTGGGGACCTAAATACCATATACCTTTATTGTTTTTTGTTTTTATGTTCTACTATTCTGTGTCCCAGATGATTTTACTGTAGCAAGAAAGAGCGATGGGGGGAATGTATTAGTCTGTTCTCACACTGCTAATAAAGACATACCCAAGACTGGGTACTTTATAAAAGACAGAGGTTTAATTGACTCACAGTTCCACATGGCTGGGTAAGACTCACAATCATGGTGGAAGGTGAGTGAGGAGCAAAGTCACATCTTACATGGCAGCAGGCAAGAGAGCACATGCAGAGGAACTCCCCTTTATAAAAGTATCAGATCTCATGAGACAGACTCACTCTCATGATTACAGCATAGGAAAGACCAGATGCCATGATTCAATTACCTCTGACCAGGTCCCCCCCATGACATGTGGGAATTATGGGAGCTACAATTCAAGATGAGTTTTGGGTGGGGACACAACCAAATCATATCAAGGAAAGAGTAGCTAAACCTTCTCTGAGTAGCATTCCTGGACATCACCTACAAGTTCTGCTATAAATCACTACTCAGAAATTAGCTACATTTCCATATCTGGATGTAACAGTGAGGCAGAAATGCAGTCTTTTAGCTGAGAACATTGGTAAAAAGAAGAGAGGTATATTTGGTGCAGTAGGTATTTGCCCCAATCATCAATTATGTGCCAAGTACTGTGGGTATTCTTATTCCCCAGGTCAGCAGTTTTTACTGCTCTATACCTTAGCAAAATAAGAATTATAAGGAAAGCCAAATTTTAAGAGAGATCTACACCAAAATGTACAAGATAAAAAAATTAGATAAATAAGAGCAGAAGTATGTTAGGAAAGTGTTAAAACAATTTGGTGTGCTTACTACCATTGGAAGCAATTCTGTTCTAATACTAGTTCTGTGGGCTCTTGGCTGCTGTGGTCAGAGGTCTAGAGCAACATAGCACAGGAAGATAAACAGGGAGGTCGTTTCACAGAGAGGAAGCAGACACAAAGGCCCTCAGAAGAAAGTGTGTATTGTGTGTTTGAGGAAGAGCAAGAAAGAGTCCCGGATGGTTGCAGGGTGGACACTGGGGAGCAAGGCTCATGACAATTTCGAGAAGTACCAGGAGATGGGGTCTGGAAGAGCCCTGTAGGCTGTGGGTAGCACTTTAGATTTTACCCTGAGTGGGATGAGGAAGTCACTGGCATGTTTTGAAGAAGAGAGTGACATGATTTGACATATGTTTTAAAAGAAAAGTATCTCTTGTATGAATTATTTTTTAAAAGAGATAAATTAACATAAAAATGAATGATGAATTTGGTTTTCAGACCTAGATATGCCATTTTATAAATTACCGTGTTCTCGGAACTTCAGAAGTGCCATTTGTCTCCCAAAATGAAGAGTTTATTTGCTAATTAGTTCACTCAAAGTAGGGCTAAGGAAATAATATATCTGTAAAAAACAATGAAAGGCCTAAGATTTTACCCTCCTTGCAATGTGACAAGTTCTCCTGCCACAGTTTAGTGGATGCTGGTAGAAGTCACCAGAATCCTGGATCAGCACAAAGGGAATTTTGTTACTCACAGAATAGCAACAGACAGACTGCCATCATTTTTGTGACAGTTTTTTTGAGCCCCAATTCCCACAGGGGTAACATCAAGAGAGCCAAGTGACCCCTGCCCACCCAGTGCATTGCATTACAGCAGAGGCAGCTTGAAATTAGGAAAACAAATCATTTATAATGGGCATTAAGTATCCCCCTGCCCTTTGTTTGCTCCATGGAGACAAACTTTCTCTGTCTCCCAGGGTCGTTCATTACCAGAAGGTCGTTGAAAAAAATAGACCAGAACAAGAGAGTCAGTGCCTCCTCACAAGATATGCAGAAAGGCAAGAGCTTCTGGAGAATTATTTCCCATAAATGCAATTTTAGTAGTATCATTTTAGGATATTAATATGAATGTATTTATGCAAGATATACCCATTATATTATGTATAAATTATCATGTTAATGTGAATTATAGGTTTTTGTGTGTGGTTTTAGGATATTAATAGGAAATGCTATTTATAGTGATAGTTGACGTGCTAAGGTACCTTAGAAGCATTGAGAATACTTTGTAATTTGCTACACACGCGTTTCTCAATATGATTTCTACAAATCGATGATTTGGAGCACCTTGGATTTTAAAAAGGCAATTAAATAAATAACTACTCTTCTACTCAAACATAACACTTCTTCTACTCATATAGAAACCAAATGTGTAAGTTATTTGCACACCAAGCAATTCTCAAATTCTCTTTACCCACCAACTGGGGTGCCCTAATTCAATACCACTCTAACAGTAGCTACCTGGAGTTAACACAGATCCCACACACATTATTGGCTCATTTCTATAATACTTTCCCCATTTCAGTCTCAAGTCCGAAGTTGTCACCTGTAACTTCTGACTAGCATGAACCCCTTCTTCAGTTCAATAAATTGCTATAATGGCCCAAAGAACTCGGGGAAACACTTTACTTACTAGTTTATTACAAAAGACTCAACTTAGGGAAAATCACATGAAAGAGGCAAGGTATGGGGCAGGGGCACGGAGCTCCCATCTACCCAGACGTACCACTCTCCCAGGTCCTCCATGTGTACACCAAGCCGAAAACTCTCCAAACCCCATTATTTAGGGTTTTTGTGGAGGTTTCCTTTCCTAATTATGATTGATTAAATCACTTGGCATTGGTGATCAGGTCAATCTCCAGCCCCTCTCCTCTCCCCAGAGGTCCAGGGTTGGGACCAAAATGTCCAGCTGCTCTAATCATACTTTGGTCTTTCCAGTGATGAGTTCCAAGCATCCAAGGGTCACCTGATTAGTATAAATTCAGGTATGGTCAAAAAGGAGTTATTATGAATTAAAAAAAGACACTTCTCTCACCTGGACCATTCAGGAAATTCTAAGGATTTTATTATTTAAGTGTCAGGAACTGGGGGCAGAAACCAAACATATATTTCTTATTATGCTGCAACAGTATTATTTCTTGTCTTATACATGATGTTTGTAAAAGTATTTTCATTTCAAATAATGTTTTCCCATCTATTTCAGCTCTAATTTTAGGGTTGTGTTGCCATAGCAATTCATAAGAACTAAAATATACAAATCTCATTGAAGAATCCTAAGATTCTTTATCTTTTGTTCATGTCTAACATGCAATGGAAGGAGCCTTAAATTCTCTTTTAAAATTCTTATAAAAATTTAGTGCAAAGGATATAGCTGTTTACATTCATTTAAAATAAATATATGTACTAAAATATAAATTCTGATTTTACTGCAAGTGTCTATTAATATTAAAGCTACACAATATTTCCTCTGTGAAATATATCAGGTAATAATTTTTTAAAATCTTATGTACCAATGATATGCTTTCTTTGCTTTTAAAAATAAATATGTTCCCCAGCATGGCACATGTATACATATGTAACTAACCTGCACGTTGTGCACATGTACCCTAAAACTTAAAGTATAATAATAATATAAATTAAAATAAATAAATAAAAGAAAAATAAATAAATAAATATGGAGCACGTAGGATTTATTTCAGGAATACTAGGCTGGTTCAATATTTGAAAATCAATCTAATCCATCGTATCAAAAAATTAAAGGAAAAAATTATGGGATCATATCAATTTACACAGAAAAGACATTTGACAAAATTCAGTACGTGTTTATGATAAAAATTGTCATTATACTAGGAATAGAGAGAGCTTCCTCAGCTTTATTAAAAACATCAATATAAAGTCTGTATCTAGGATCATACTTTATGGTGGAAGAATGAATGATTTATCTCTAAGATCAGAATTAACATGAGGATGTCTGCTTTTCTCACTGCTATTTAATATAGCACTGGCAGTTCTAGTCTCAGCTATAATGCAAGGAAAAAAAAGCATATACATTGGAAAGGAAGAAGTAAAACTTGTGTTTGTAGATGACATGATTATCTATAGAAAACACCAAGGTGTACAGCAATTAAAACAACTTTTTAAAATTAATAAATGAGTTCAATAAGGTCATAGAACCAAAAGTTACCTTAAAAAGTCAATTGAATTTCTTTATACTATCAAGGAACAAATTGAAACAGAGATTAAAAAAAAAAATACGATGTCTTTGCAGTTTTTCCAAGGAAAATAAAACATGTACGGGATCTATATGATGAAATCAAAGAAGACCTAAACAATTAGATATATCATGTTCATGTATTGGAAGACTAATATACTAATGGTGTCAATTCTTAACAAATTGATAGACAGGCTTAAGGCAATTGCTATTAAAATCTCAGCATGTTTCTTTATAAACAGACAACTTAAAGTTAATTCTAAAATGTACGTGAAAAGATAAAGACTCTAGAATATTCAAGACAATTTTGAAAAGGAAGAATAAAATGGGAAGAATCACTCTTCCTGATGTTAGATCTTACTCGATAGATGCAGTAATCAATACAGTGTACCCCCAACAGAACGATAGACTCATAGATAAATGGAACAGAATAAAGAATCCAGAAATAGATCTACAGAACTATGCCAAACAGATTTTTGGTGAAGAACAAAACTAATTCGGTGGATGAGGGGTAGCCCTTTTTTTTTTTTTTTTTTTTTTTGAGACGGAGTCTCGCTGTGTCGCCCAGGCTGGAGTGCAGTGGCGCGATCTCGACTCACTGCAAGCTCCGCCTCCCGGGTTCACGCCATTCTCCTGCCTCAGCCTCCCGAGTAGCTGGGACTACAAGCACCCACCACCACGCCTGGCTAACTTTTTGTATTTTTTTAGTAGAGATGGGGTTTCACCGTATTGGCCAGGATGGTCTCAATCTCCTGACCTCGTGATCCACCCGCCTCGGCCTCCCAAAGTGCTGGGATTTCAGGCGTGAGCCACCACGCCTGGCTGTGGGGTAGCACTTTTAATAAATGGTTATGGAGCAATTAGATATTCAAAAGAGGAAAGATAAACTTTGACCTATATCTCACACTTTATATGAATCCCACGCCTTACTCAAAATAGTTTGTAAATTTAAAATATAAAACTATAAAACTTTTAGAAAGGACAGAGAAAATCTTTGCTACCTAAAACTAGGCAAATAGTTCTTAGATTGGACATCACAAGCATGATCCATAGAGGAAAACTTGATAAATTGTGTTTAATCAATATTTTTAAAAATGTTCTGCAAAAGACTGTTATAAAGATAAAATCACAGACTAGGAGAAAATATTTACAAATTGCATATCTGACAATGACCTTGTATTTAGAATATATAAAGAACTTTCAAAATTCAACATTCAAAAAATCCAGTTAAAAATACTCAAAAAACATGCACAGACATTTCACTAAATAGGATATACAGTTTGAAAATAAGCACATAAAAAGATCTTCATCATTAACCAATAGAGAAATGGCTATTAGAACTACAATGAGAAATTAGTACACATCTATTAGAGTGACTAAAATAATAAATAGGAATAACATTAAATGCTGGTGAAGATATAAAAAATGGATCTCTCATATAGTGCTAGTGGATACGTAAAATGGTACAGCTATTCCAAAAATAGTTTGGTACTGCCTTTCAAAACTAAAAATGGACGTACCATACAACCCAATAATTGCACTCTGAGGCACACATTCCAGATAATAAAGACTGATTTTTATGCAAGAACTTAAACCTGAATGTTCATAGCAGCTGTATTTGTGATAGCCCCTAACAGGAAATGATTCAAAAGTCTTTCAGTGAGAGAACGGTTGAACACCATGTGGTATATCCACAGAATGAAAAACTGTCCAGCAATAAAAAGGGAACAAGGCTGCGTATGGTGGCCCACACCTATAATCCTAACATTATGGGAGGCCAAGGTGGGAGGATTCCTTGAGCCCAGGAGCTAGAGACCAGCCTGGGCACCATGGTGAGACTCCATCTCTACGAAAAAATTAAAATAAATTAGCCAGGCATGGTGGTGCATGCGTCATGTGCCAGCTACTCCGGAGGCTGAAGCAGGAGGATTGTTTGAGCCCATGAGGTGAAGGCTGCAGTGAGCCCTGTTCACACCACTGCACTCCCACCTGGGCCCCAGGAGACAGAGAAAGACACTGTCTCAAAAATAAACAATAAATAAAAAGAGAACAAAACATTGGTATACAAAAATAACAACTTGGATCACTATCAAGGAAATTATAGAGTAAAATAGCCCTTCTCAAAAGGATACAAATCGCGTAGTTTCATTTATGTAACGTTTCTGAACTAACATAATCACAGAGATGAAGAACAGATTAGGGATTGGCAGGTGTTAGAGATGGGAGGGTGGGTTTGGCTATAAAGGGGTAATTTTAGGGAGATTCGTGTTAATGCTAGATAGAGTATTTTGATTTTGGTGGTGGTTACTCAAAGCTACACCTGTAACAACTGCATAGAGCTACAGACACACCCATTCAACCACAAGTACAGAAGAGTGCATGTGTAATGGTGAGATCTTAACAAGTTCTAGGGGTATTAGACATGTCAGTTTCTTGGTTTTGAATTTTACCTTAGTTGTAGAAAATATGTACAAGATTTCTCTGAGTAGTCATCTGTAACCTTCTATGAATCTGTATTTATTTCAAAGTGAAAAGTTAACAGAAAATGTGAAGTTGGGTGTCATGTCAAGTAGACAATCAGGCCAATATATGTTGTTGCTTAATGTCTAATTAATTCCTGACTTGAGGTCCTAGTAAGTCTTTTATTTTTATTTTTTAAAAAGGCTAAATATAATATTAACATTAGATGAGACTGTCATAAATTGTCAAAATTTGCTATCAATTAAAATATGTCTAATACATTTTGGTAAGTATGGGGAAGAATCTATATTCAGCATGTATATATACAGATAGTGTACATATAGCTCATTTTAATTTTAAAACAAATATATGAAACTGAGTTTTTAAAAAATAATTTTAACTACGTTATCCCATATAAGGACAAAATTGGAAGAATGTTCATTAAACTGTTGAAGACAGTTATTTCAGGAGTGTAGCATTTTTTCATTTCTTTCATTATGTTTGTCTTTAATATTTGTTATTTTTATGCCTTTGTAATTTTTTCTTTTAATCAGAAAAAATATAGGAAAAATAAAATGAACCCTGGCATCAACTTGTAGACCAAAATACAGCAGTCTTTTGAATACATTGATTCAAAATGTACTAATATATCCGTGTTGGGCAGCTGGCCTGGACAGAAGCCGCTCAGGGCACTGCCTCGGGGTTCTCCAGCCTTAAAAAGTGGATCATGCCTGCAAATGTCAAATCCACTCTGTTCACACAGCTCTCTTTAGGATTACCTAATGGTAATCTATGAAATTGGAAATCGGAAAAAAATATGACAAAATCATTCGTTAGAAAGGATTAAAAGCATCCCTGGATCAATGGTATGCAAATAAAAGACATATTTAAAGCACATTCTGAAGATGTCTGAAACGGAACCACAACGTGAATCTGGTGTTACCGTGCGAACCCCTTTCCGTGAGGTTGGTGAGGCTCTGGTTAGGGTGGCCTGCCTAGTGCCCTTGGACCTGCTTCTTGTTGGATCACGTTGTCTGCTTAGTGTTCTGAAAGGGTATCCAGCCGATGGACCTAGACAGCACTGGGTGCTTCTGGCTGACTGAGCTAATACTCCAGGGCCATTGCACCACTACAGTTGCTCCCAGTACAGTCATTACATTTCAGAGAGATTCTTCTGTGACTACAGAGACTTCCTCACCTCTCTGTTATGGTAGCTATTTATGTTTATATTAGTTATTGCACAAATCTGCAGCATGCGAAAGATGCTGGCAGGTTACCTTATTTCCCAAATAATGTACTTTGCTCAAGCCTCCCATAAAACCCCTCCTTGCCTGTAACATTGTGAGTATCTTTTGTGAAATGCCTCTTATAAAAGCCTCCCTATCATTGTGGATGAATATTTTTGTAGCAATTCTTGCCTTCAGGTGAGAAATGCCTTTCAACAGGAAAGAATATATTGACCTACACTGAGGTAAATTATAACTTATGATGTTTGAGCAATAAATATCATATTATTTTACCCCATCTTGAAAAATATAATTATCTCTTAACTGAAAATCTACGTTCTAGCCAGTGATATGTTACACTGCTTTGGGGACTGGGAACATTTCGTTTCTGTTTTAAACAGAAATTTCGATGATGGAGATGTTTTCCTGCAAGAGGCTGCTAGGAGTTCCAAGTTAAATCATTTTAAATTTCATAGGAAAATTCAGAAATTGGCCTGGACAAAGTATTATAGGTTCATAACATTCAAGAACAATCAGATTAAGGAGAAAGCTCTAACTAATGGTTGTAAGTTACAGAGGCCATAACCTGAGACTGACACACTCATACACACGTGTATGTACACACACATGCACATGCACACACACATGATTTAGACTCATGGGCACGGTGTCATTCTGCAGATGGGGAAGTTGAAACCTACTGAGAATCACCACTTGCTAGAATCAGAGAATGAATTTGTGTCACATCAGGCCTAGAAAAGAGGTTATTCAACTCTCGGGACTGCATTCTTTTCAAAATATCTTCGTGTTTCTTCTCTGGTTCATGGAAAGTAGGGTTTTTGTTTTATTTTGTTTTTATTAGAGCATTGCTTTCTTTTGGGCATACTTTATCACCTTTCTAGAGCTCTTATCCTATTATAGTCCTTAATCTTTTTTACTTTTTTTTTTTTTTTTGAGATAAGGTCTCGCTCTGCCACCCAGACTGGAGTGCAGTGGCGCGATGGCAGCTCACTGGAGCCTTGACTTCCTGGTCTCAAGGGACCCTCTGGCATGAGTCTCCCAAAATGATGGGATTACAAGTGTGGGCCACTGCTCCTGGCCATGCCCCTTAATTTTAAAAATTTCTTATTTGGGGTCATTTTTGTCTTTTCTCTCAGGAACTTTTGAATTCCTATATCTTTTGTGGTATGACACTCTTATTTTATAATGGTTGTTTATGTCTGTTTTTTTTTTTTTGTCTTATGCTAGGTTTTTTTTTTTTTTTTTTTTTTTTTTTTGCAGATATCGCCCCTTGTTTCCTACTTCTTTGTGTTTATACAGCAGCTTTGTTTCCTGCTTTCACCTCCTTCCTGCCCATGTTTCAAGTGGGGAAATTTTTGTGCTGAGTGGCCGCACGTGGTCCCAGTAGTAGAGGCAACCTTAATTCTTTGCCTTTCAAGCTTTGTGTCAGCCTCACCTGTATGGGGGAATTTGGGCTGAGGTTCCTAATGGCTCTTAGACCGGAGGGTGAAGAGACTGTATTGCTGCTAGCTGAACTGTAGATTGGAAAAGTGACCCAAAGAGAAGCCCTGTCCTATTGCCACCAACACTCTTCCAGCTTGAGAGAAGAATAAACTTTCAGCTGATTTAGAGCCAGTGGGCCTTTCTTGGACAGAGGGAGGAAGTGTATGGAGGCTTTGACCATAGCAGTTTGTAGTGTTTAAGTGGCATCCATACTTTATATGTGGAGCGTTTGTCTGAGTTACTCAGGAGAATATCAGCGTCCAGCCTCCAAGAATAAAACTCCAAGAACTAGGGGCCTGGACTCTAGGTTTGGTCTTTATTACACTGGGGATGAGCAAGAACAACCAGGGTGAACTAGGAAAGGTGCACCCACTTAAAACGACCTGCGTGTTGAAAGGCTGTGGTTTGATGTTTGCTTTACTCTAGGACAGGTGGGAAGGCAGGGAGACCTTGGAAGAATGACTGGCAACTGCTGCTCTTTTGTCCAGTTTCCCAATATGAGGGAATAAGATTTTCGGTAAATCAATCTGTGTCTCTCACTTTCATGCACACATATACAAACAAAAAAATAAAGTTAGAATCATTGGATTATATAGCTACAAAGTCCTTAAAATTGATTAGTTGCATATTTAAATTTGAGGGATGAACTTTTAGATTGCAGAAATAGAGAAAGCCTCATTACTCCAGACTCCATCAGGATGGTGCATTATCTCCATTCTTTCAGTTGTTTCTTCTTTCCAAGCATCTTTCCCAATACATCTCGTATATTCCAAAGTGCTAAGAACCATGAAAGTTTGGAAAATGCTGCTCTCCTGAACAATAAGGGGCCAAATATGGGATTTTCAGTGAATGTTTATAGATCCTTGTAAAGATACTTTTATAAGGCTATAAATTATTTGTAAACAACATTTAATTCTCTCGTATTCTAAAATGGTTATCTGCCTGACATATTCATAGTGGATTAATTTATGCTTTTTATTTGGCCCCGGATGGATCAACTAAATGGAATTAAAATTATACAAGTAAATGTTATTTCAAACCCTCCAGTAGCAGGAAATAGCTTTATAACAAAATTACATAACAGCTGGTGCTGCTGCCAGTGACCAGAATGGTAATGTTTTCTTTTGATTTCCTTATAACTGCACAGGGCTATTTAGCTGCAATGTCTTCAAAGACTTTCAGTAAAGAGGGACAGAAGTAAAGGACACTAGGGCTTTATGGGAATACAGAAATGATATTTCTGCAGGATACGTCACAATCTTTTCTACAAAATCAACTTTGCAAATATCTGTCACTATTTGAAGTGTAAATAAAAGAATACAATTGCTGTGTCAGGGCTTCTCAAATAGGATTTTGCACTCAAATCACCTGAAAAACACGTTAAAATGCAGATTCCCATCTCAAGTTCTCAGCTGGGGGCTGAGATGCTGCCTTTCTGAGGAGCTCTCTAATGATGTTGATGCTGGTGTTTCTTGTATCACACTTTCGGCAGCAGGAATACAGCAGTGATTGTTTGTCACAACGGATCAATGTGCTCTGGCCTGTTTTTAAGGCCACAGTCTGTGAGAGATGATCTTTGACCTGGGGGCTGTGACTGTCATCCACAGCTGAGCCTCCCTGTGAAGTTGCCATTTTCCCAGCAGGCTGGAATCTCCTTGCGGCAAATGTGTTTTCTCCTTCATTTTTTTTCACTCCTCAAATAGCAAGGAATGTGCTTAAACTTTGTGCTCAGTAAACGGTTTTTTGTTGTTGTTGTTATTAATCTAACGTGAATAAACAATTGTTAAAACTCATTAAACCTATTTTACTTACATTAACTTGTTCATCTGAAGAAGCCTTCCAACCTCTGAATTCAAAAAGCCTACCCATGTAAGTTTTAAGAAGGACTCAGCTCCAACATTTCAAAAGTCAACTTTGGCAGTTAGGAAGTGGAACACAGAGGAAACTCCTCATGGGAACTGGGAAATGCCTGGAAGGTAATTTTTTCCGTGAAATGCAAAAGAGAACTCATAGCACTCACTCCTGTTTCATCAGATTATTGCATGGTACTCCTTCATGTTAAGAACCACATTTAATTTATTCTGGTCGCTCTTTTAGCCAGGAGCACAAGGCATAGTCAAAAGATGTCCAAAGAATGAGTTCGTATGGTCTTGGAAACAAATGGCATTAAGTTTGTTATTTTGAAGTTCACATTTGTCGGCTGACACCTGGAGATTCTACAGAAGCAGATGACAGCTTAAAGATCCACATCCATCCACAGCATTTATCAACTGATTTTTTCAGAGCAAAATAAAATGGGAACGTTTGTATTGATATCAGGTATCTTCACAGACCCCTGTGCTGCAACTGCTCTGGGATGCATACAAAGCAGGAGAGGAGGCACAGCAGGGTTGGAGCCAGCAGGAGTCCAGGGACTGCAGAGCTTACAATCTCCTATCTTCCAGAACAGTCCTGTGATCAGACATGAGTGGCAGATAAGGATACAATATACAAATTACAAGCACGCCTTTGACTGTCGTTTCTCTTAGAAATAAAACTGCACAGATGCTAGCATAAGACTCATTCAAAATAGCCTGTGTTACAGAATGACAATGAAGATCACATGCATGCCAGCATGCAGGAATTTCATGAGTTGTATACCTTTGAAATGAGATGGGAGAAAGTGTGTCCCTGCAGAGCGGTGGATCCTGAAGTAAAATATAATATTTGCATTTCCAGGATGTCAAGGCAAGGTCAAAACAGCAAAATAATATTTAGAAAGAAGTTCAGATAGACTACTAGGCAACCATGGTTATACGTTAGGAATACAGTTTTACTAAATATTCTTAAATTCAAGGGATGACAAAGCAGGCTCCATTTTGCATATTATCTTGTTAATCTAAAATGACAAACCTAGGAAAGTTTCTTTTGATACGATCTAAGTCCATTAATAAATAATGCAAGTAGTTCTTAACATTGAGCACGTTAACGGCTAGCAATATGTTGTCTCTGCCTTTGGGAAGTTGATATGGAAGAGACAGTTATGCAAACACAGGTTTACCATGAGTCCTATGACAGGGACATGGACAGGCTTCACAGGAAGTGGGGAAGATGAAAGAATCATTATCTGTGACTGGTGAAACTTTCATACAGAGGAGACGGTAATCTTAAAAATTAATAGGTAGGAATTTACAAACTAAAAAGATTGGCAGGGAATAGGCAATTTGCATGTTCTCAAAGTTTTTCCCCAAAGATTCCTTATTAGTTAAAGGGCAAAGTAGCGACTGTAATGGAAATCTCACACGTCACCTTGGCTGAGTAATTCAGAATTACCATTGCTGATGGGAGGAGACAGACACTGAGTCCTTCCGATATGATACTCTGACAAATAATAGTTATTTGTTATTCTGGTGGGGAACATAACACTTGCACTTAATCACAGGGTAACATAAGAAAAACCCAAAGTGAATGATGTTCTATAAAATAACTTACTTTTGGCCTTCAAAATGTCAATGTCAGGCAAAAACAAGTAAAGCTGAGGAGCCATTTCAGACTAAAAGGAGACGAAGGTGACATGGCACCTAAGTACAACATGTGAGCCTGGACTCGATTCTCCATCAGAACAGGGGAAATCTTTGGGATATTTGTTAAAATTGCAATATGAAATGTTTCTTAGATGAAAATATCATGTGACTGTTACATCTGCTGACTTTGATAACTGCATTGTTGTAGGAGAATATCCTTGTTCTTGGGAAATAAGACCTTAGTGGGTATTAAGGCATAAATGTTTCAGAGAAACAAATACTGACAAGGGCATTCAACATTTAACACTTAGAACACGTGTATAATGACACAAAATAATGAACTGACATAGAATAGTTTTAAAAATTGCTTTTTGGAAAACATATGGGGTTAATGGTGGGTGGTATTAGGAAACAAAACTAGAAAAAGGAATGTTGAAAATAATTTCTTAGCATTCTTCACAACCGTGGTGAAGAGATTATCCTGTACACACAAAGTTGACAGTGAAGACTTTCAACCAATCTTTTTTAAGAAGGTTGGTTTCTGTGCCTTAACAAATATAAAGATGTTAAAATATAAAAATAAATGGCCTTGGCAGAATGCCAGTAGACCAGTGGGGGAGCATAGATTACAAATACCTCTGTGTGAGTGTGTGTGAGTGTACATGTGTGCTTGTATGTGAATTTACATGATAAAGACATGAGCAGAAAGAACATACTAATAATGACATAGTTTTGGTGAACTGCTCTCCATTTAAAATGACAAAGTAGTACATCATACTATATTAAAAATATAGTTCAGAATCTTTAGAAAACTAAATGAAAAATAAAATTTTAAAGTACTGAAAGGAACCATAAAATATATTTACTTTTGGAGTGAGAAAGGCATTTCTAAGTACATAATTTCAGTATCTAGTTTGCTTTTTTATTTGTAGTGTTCTTGGAAGAAATCATCAGATAAGTCCTTGGGTATTTTATTCAATTCAGTGGTTTATCATTTTTCTCTCTGGATTCCAAACATGCCCCCCTAGTCCCATCCAGTCTACATTGCAGAAGACCCATCCTCATTTTCCTCCTTTTCTGGAATCCACTATTGACTTTAGCTTCTTCAGCAGATTCCTTTGCCAATTCCTGGAAACCTGTGAATTCGATTATCTCTGTTTGAAAATTCTACGGGCGTTTCAAAGTCAATGTTTCCAAACCAGCTTGTCTTCCCTGACTGTCTTCTTAGCCCTAATCCCAAAAAACTTGGGGATTTCCCTGGTTAAATGGCCCTTCTCTTGCTTAATGATTTCTCCTTCCTTCCTTTCTATGGAGGGAAGCCTTGGGAAGATCTCCGCCTCCTTCCTTGGGCTACCTGCCTTCCTGGGCCGGTGGATCCCCCTTTAGTCCGAGCTGGTTCCATCTCTGCCATGTCTCTCCTTTATATCTCACCAATAGCGATATATTTCATGTTGTTATCTTTTTCCTAGAATAAAAAGTCTATGTTAATTTTAGTTTTTAATTTGAGTTTACCATTAATGAACATCAACGAATAATGGACTTTTAAACTCGGACTGGGAATGAGTGTGTGTGAGTGTACATTCAAATAGCAACCCTAAAGCTTTTGCTGTTGTTGCAAAGTTTTGATGCTGATGCTGAATAGATAGTTCATTACATGGCCTTGACAGCGCTTATAAGGACGCAGAGGAGAAATGTCTATCCTGATGAGTAGTTGTTCCTCCCCAGAACACCTAAGGATGCACAGGGACACCGTATACAACCTCTGCAGACCGCATGCCTCCTCAGCCTGAGCTGGTTCCCTTCCTTACTTTGAGTCTAGGAAGCTCAGATAGAAACAAATGACATATTATTCGTTTTTTACTTTTCTCTTGATTTAATCTTATTTCTCTTGCATTTATTCCCTTTCTCATTATTTCTTCCTTTATTCTAACATTGTAGTCTACTCTTTTTATTTTTGCTAGCTGCCTTAACTTGTTTTGTTTTGTTTTGTTGTTGTTATTGTCATGAGGCAAAATACATAAGCGAGCAGTGAAAGATTCACTCCTTATCCGGACTGTTTTCTGTGTCTTTTACACCATGCAAACTTTGGGAGTTACTCCCTGAAGTTTTCTCTACTACCCCTTCTTTAATAACACTGGCTGAGTTTTTAGCATGGCTTCTCCTCTCTGCTGCCGTCTCCTCCACATGGGGTGTGTATTAGAGCTCTACAGAGGAAGACAGCCAATAGGATACATACATGTACAGAAAGAGATCTGTTATGAAGTATCAGCTCCTGCCATCCTGGAGGCGGAGAAGTCCCACGATCTGGTCCCTGCAAGTTGGGGGGCCAGGAAAGCCCACAGTTTCCTTCCAGCCCAGGCCCACTGACCCCACAGCACTGAGCCAAGGGTGTGGTCCCAGTCTGAGTCCAAAAGTCCAAGAACTGGTAGCATTGATATCTGAGGACAGGGAAAGATGGATGTCCCAGCTCAAGAGGAAAGAGAGCTCACTCTTCGTCTGCCTATGTTCAATCCAGGACCTCGACAGACAGGTTGATGCCCACAGGCAGGGGCGAGGCAGGTCATCTTTACTCAGTCTACAGAGTAAAATGCTAATCTCTCTGGGAAACGCCCTGAAACACCCCAGAAATCATGTTTTACCCGTGATCTGGGCATTAGCCAGTCAAATGGACACATAAAATTTACTACCACCAGATGTCTTCCACCACCTCTAGCTCGTCAAACCAAATTCCAGTTCAAGCCATACCTTAAACCAAAGGTGAGAGTAAGGAGCGATTTAGTTATATTCTGTGAAAACAAGCATAGGCAACCACGGTTGCTCTTAGTATTTTATTTGTTGTGGGATCATTAGTATTTTCTTTCAAGAAATGTGGAATACCATATTTAGGGATAAATTTTAGCAAATTGGAATACTATACTATACATATAGCTGTCAGACTAGCCCAATTTCAATGATAATTTTTGTGCTATTGAAAAGAACAAAGAATAGCTTACTTTTAGAAAAGATTGACAAAAATGAATAAATAATAATGTACAATTAGAAGTAATGAAAATATGTCAAATAAAATAATTGGTAACACAAACACTAAAAAAAAAAAAGAGACTCAAGGAATATTCACAGATTTACCACTAATTTTCTGTGATATTTTGGAGCAATTTCTCCCTTCTGAACTCATCTTCATCAACATTTGAATTTTTTTTTTTTTCTTGGAAGATTCTCAGGGAAAAATCTCAGAATCATTAGGCCAGTGACCTGCGTGTAGACAACAGGGACACAGCTTGGGTTGGTTGGGTTGTGTTTCCTGTGCTCAGTCTCTCTGAATGCCGACACCTTTCCAGTATGAACAATCAGTACAACAGTGACACATCCCACAAGAATACCAACGCACAACATTAGTGCACAGACACGGTACTGAGAGTAGGCATTTTTGATAAAACTTGAAATATATTATTTTCAGAATAAAGAAAAATTAGAGTCGCTGTAGAGCCTCTTTTCGGTTCCTCAGCTGCATGGGTGTCCGTGCTTGCTTTTTCACCTGTATTTTTAAAACAGTGTGGCATGGAGAATGCATATGGAGATGGGATTTGGGACCCATGGATTTTGTGCTTTAGGTAAACCACTGAAACTTTCTGGGTCTGAGTGTTCCTTTCCACGAAATGTGTTTTCTTCCATCTCAAAAAGGCTGTGCTTCTGAGAAACCAAAATAATCCAAAGAGAAATGACCATTATCAGTTTTCCAGAGCAGCAGAGACAGAGCCAGGAGCAGTCCAGTGGTCTGGTGCCAGCACAAAAGGGGCTTCCAGTGTCCCTTCTGCTGGTAGCAGTGTTGTTAGTAGGCCAAACCTACTAACAACACTGCTGGACTGCTCCTGGCTCTGTCAGCAAAGAGCAGGTTCTGCCTTCCCCACGGTATGCAAACCGTCACCCCATCCCCTTTCCAAAGTTTCCATCTTTTCCCCAGATGTGATAGGGGCTATGTGAAATTAGCATTACCCCATCAAGATTGCCTCTACAAGAGTCACATTTAAGAATTCAACATGGACTGTGCTTGTTTGTTTGCATCGTTTGCTGCTGTAACTTCTGTGCTAAAAGGGTTGCAATGCATAGTAAGCCCTGAATTTCAGTGAACGAATGTTCTTCAAGCAAACACCTAACAAACCTAATAAAACATTTTTTTTTTCCAAGAAGCTAGGCTCTGGCCATCAAAAATGACTAAAGAACAGATATTACCTTTTTGAAATATGTAAAAATCTGATTAAACTGCTCTGCTATTTTGGGGAAGATGTGCTGTTGTACACTAAGTCATAACCCAACACATGATATTTCAGAGGCTGAAAAATCACATTATACAATTTGTGTAGTATTGAATATACTCGCTTCTCTTCCATCTCTTGGGAGATTAATTCTTCTCTTTCTCATCTCCTCTTCCTCCTCCTAATCCCCCTAGTTCTCCTCCCTTTTCTCCTCCTCCTCTTTGTCTTTCTTCTTCATCATATTCCACCAAACACTGACAGATAAGCAGAGCCTATTCTGAAGAAACTATTGAACAATAAAACAGATAATGATGTAATCCCAGTACTTTGGGAGGTTGAGTCGGGTGGATCACCTGAGGTCAGGAGTTCGCAACCAGCCTGACTAACCTGGTGAAACCCCGTCTCTAATAAATACAAAAAGCTGGGCAGGGCAGTGCATGCCTGTAATCCGAGCTACTTGGGAGGCTGAGACAGGAAAATCGCTTGTACCTGGGACACAGGGGTTGCAGTGAGCCGAGATCGCGCCATTGCACTCCAGCCTGGGCAACAAGAGTGAAACTCCATCTCAAAATAAATAAGTAAATAAATAAAAATAAAATAAACAGATAATGAATTCAGTGGGGCCCTGTAAGGCCTCAAGTTCTCGAGTTTTAATGTTAAAGGAAACTAGGAAAAAAGTTCTGATCCAAATATTATTTTCTAAGACTCTCTCTCTCTCTCTATATATATATATATGTGTGTGTGTATATATATATGTGTGTGTGTGTATGTGTGTGTGTATATATATACACATATATATATATATGTTGAAAGAGAGAGAGAGAGGAGAGGCACGTCTCTGAAGATAAGCAAAAGGAATGACTATCAGTCCCACATCTGTGCCCAATACCCCATCTTTCCATGTCCCTCTTTCATAAGAGATCTTATATGTATAAAATTGGTCAGGTTCTCTTCAGTTGAAACAAGTTTAGCTTAAATATAAAACCAGAATAACTTTCAAGTGAATAATATATCTCTGTTTTGAAGAGATAATACATTCATAGACTTAAATAAAATTTATTGATTTAGAATATGAGAATATTCAATAATAATTCTATAGTAAAATTTAAACTATTTCTCAAGGAAGTTATTTTACTTACTTAAGATTAAGGCTCTTAGTTTGATTTCAACAATATTCTCAAAATATAATCTTTTTTGCTGGGTATTGATTTTTATATAACCATATAAGCTTGCAGGTAGTAGAATTTCTTCTAAAATTTTCCAATAAGCATATTTTGTTTTTTATTTGAAAGAGGCTTTCCCCAATATAGTGACATTTTTTTCATTATACATAGAGATGATGACACCTGATAAATGATGCACTGATTAACAATAAAGCAATTTGAATAAGCAGAAAAAAGTTAATGATTGTTACCCAAAGTGAATTTGGGTTTCTAAAGAGTTTCCCACATTTGTTTTTTAAATTTGTTACTAAAATCAAACATCTGGCTGGGCGTGGTAACTCACGCCTATAATCTCATCACTTTGGGAGGCCGAGGCAGGCAGATCACCTGAGGTCAGGAGTTTGAGACCAGCCTGGCCAACATGGTGAAACCCCGTCTCTACTAAAAATACAAAAAAAAAAAAAAAAAAAAAAAAAAAAATTAGCCAGGCTTGGTGGCAGGAACCTGTAATCCCAGCTACTTGGGAGGCTGAGGCAGGAGAATTGCTTGAACCCGGGAGGCGGAGGTTGCAGTGAGCTGAGACCCCACCATTGCAGTCCAGCCTGGGCAACAAGAATGAAACTTTGTCTCAAAATTAATTAATTAATTAATAATAATAAAATCAAACATCTTCTCCCCTCACAACATAAGTTTTGAGTGATGATTTGCATGAAGAAATGTGTAATATCCAGTTTGGAGCCCTATTCTCGTGGTTCGGGTGGTGAATTACAATATAATTAAGCAGCCTGCTTAATGATCAATTGGATTATTTTGTTTGCTACCAATTTAAGTAATTAGAGAATTGCAATGATCACTCCAATTAAAGTGATTGCTTTACGGCACAACCTTGCCTTTTTTACCTGTGATATTTAGAAGAGAGAAAAATGTTATTCAACAGAGGCCTCCCCGGACAGGTTAGGCTCAAAGCTCTTCTGCGCAGTTGTCTGTGCCTGGTACTTGTCATGCTCACTGCAGAGGCTGGAGGTGCTCGGCATTCTCCTGCCTGGACACATTAGTTCCTCCTCTACTTAGACATTCTCTGCACTCCTCCTTCCGTACTCTGGAGTTCTACCCTGCAAGCCAGCCTGCTTGTGAATTCTGCAGAGACCATAACCTTCCCTCCATGGGAGGAAGGGCAATATTTATCATGCTTCAGTGGTGGCTGGAGAGGTCGAGAAACTTGCACAGACACAACATAAAACTGCAGGTAGCAAATGTGAATGGTGAGCCACCATCAGAAGCAATTACAAAGGGAGATTACATTGCAAACTCTGACATTAAAACCTGTGTAAATAATACATCCAATCTGATGGGGGCCAGGGCCTGCTTTGGCAACTCCCTGCCAGTTCTTGGGTCTGGGCTTCCGTTCTCTCTCAGCCTTTCTGGGCCTCTGATAAGGGGAAGGCTCCCTGGGTCCCCGGGCTGCACAGGTTCTTGAGGACTGGTTGCACTGCCCGGCCTGGGTCTTTCCTTGGCCAGCGGCACCCTGTGTTTTGTGCAGAACTGACTAACTCTGCATTAACCTTCTTCGCCCTCTTTTTGAAGTAGCAGATTCTCTGACTCAGGCCTCACAAACTCTCTCACTAAAGGAGTGTTTTCCTTCTAGCTTTTCCCCCCCGGACTTCTGGCCTTTGACTGTGGAACGGGACAGAAGGAAAGACATAGTTCTATACTCTGAATTTCTCTACAGAAATCTGAAAATGGAGCTTCCTGCAAAGAGAAGCCTGGGGCTCCATCAGCTGCATCTTGTGGCACAGCCTCGAGTTCGGCTCCGGGCTCAGCTCAGAGTGCGTCTGCCATACATCAGGAACCCTACATAGTGTCAGGAGCTTGCTGTCATGTCACCCACTTACCCATACAGCTGCATGAGCTCACAGGATTATCTGCATTTGCAGTTGTGGGACTAAGGCTCTCAGGGCTGGATAGCTCCATGGCATGTAGCCATGAAGTAAGCGGGGACAGTGAGAATCTGACTGATGACTCTCTGGCTGTGTCAGTGCATGGATATGCTCTTTTAAAGACGACGTGGACTTTGCCAGGCACTTACTTAACTAAAGTAGAATTGGTGGTAGGATAAGTACTAACATGAACCCTGAGAGGCAAAGTAGGGATGGAGGAAGCACAATTGCTCCTCTGGGCTCTGAGATACTCGCGTCTTGGATTGTTAAAGTTGAAGCAGAGACAGAAGAGGCTCTGTTTGGCATAACTTAAGTGACTTAACTAATTATTTGCTGTAGTATATCCATAAGGTATCTATAAATTAATGAAGCTTAATTAACTTAATTTAAATGCCAAATGAATATTTTGATTGGTGAGATTTTATTGATATGACAATTCAACTAGGACATTAAGAGAAGCAAATTACATTAATTTGTAAATACACTTTAGATCATAAAAATCTATAGTAAATCATAATGCTAACTTCAGAAGCAGTTGAAGGGGTTTTATTCAAAGATAAAATTACACATGTAAATACTCTCTTATAATTCCTGGAACATATTATATAGAGTATAAACATTTGCCTAAAATGTAGCTATATTCTTAGCACAGTGCAATTCTAATGAGTCTAATACGGAACGGGTCAGGTAACATGTATATAAGTCTACTAAACTGTCATGGGGTGAATTATTGATGGTTGCTCAAGACATAACAAAAATGTGATTTTTTTGAAATGTGAAGTACATTCATTACAAGGGGATTTCTTACATGTTATAAACCAGTTTTATGAAAAGATTTAGAAATGCGTTTCTAAATTTTATAAGCCAGGAAACACCACTTATCTTTAAACTTTAGGTAGAATTTCCTCTGCAAACCATTTCAGCTTTTTTATCTTGCCTGTGTTGCTTTTCATTTACTATATATTGATGATATTGAAGATTCATCTATTTATATTTATGAGAGCTGAGCCTGTAAATCTTATAAACTGAAGGAAGGCCTTTCATTTTAAATTTTAGTTATTAAATTTTAACTACTGATTTCGTAGATAACAATTCAGAGTATTTAAGAGAAAATTAATGGGTTTATACATTTAAGCTGTATTTAATATTGTGCACAATATTTTAATATTATATAAACGAAAGTAAATCACTGGTAAAGCACACATCTTTTACTTCCTAAAAATGTGATGTAATTCTGTCAACCATATTCTAAGTACCATAAGATTAAAGAACAATAAAAAACTTGCACCACTTTATACAAAACTAGAATATAATTATTCATGTTTTTTCCTTTTATAATAAAGGCAGAATCATTATGAATATATGTGTTATAGTGCCTTGAATATCAAACAGTGAAGTGGGACTGACCCTTAGAAAGACTGAGGTGGGGACTCCGTGGTGCCTGTAAGTGGTGTTCCTGGATCCTCAGCTTCTGAGAATGTAATACACATAAATGAGTCCAGTGTGTGTTTGTAGACTGATGGACTCCTGATTTTCTTATCTTTTGGAGTAACATTTAAAATCACCACATTCTCCCCTGTAAAGAAGGAAATTCTATTAAATTAGCTGTGCGTTTTCCTAATATTATCTAATTTGCTAATGCACAATTTGCCCAATGCATTAATCTACTTAAATAACGATATCATATTTTGAAACTAAATAGTAACCATGAGGTATATTTATTGACACATGTTGCATTTCTATTTATTTATTTGTTCAGGAAACATTTGTTGACTGTAGCAGGCAATGACCTGGGTGCTGAGAATATACTAAAAAGAATAGATAGAGTCTCACTTTCCAAAAATTTACATTCTGCATAGAATGTAGTAAGGGAATATGTCTATCTCAGAATTAATTTCTAACTCATATAATGCAGCTTGAGGATATTGGTCTATTTATCTTAGATTTCCCATGCATTTTCCTTTAGTACACCTCTGGAGGGGATATATTCTTGTCGAGAAATGTCTGTTTACTTTCATAATTTTTACTTCTTGACACTTTGAAGATGTTGTTTATTAACCTTTAACAGCATAATTAGAGGCTATTTTCTTATATTATAATTAAAACAAAAGCTTAAATAGATTCTGATCGTTTTATTAACTACTTGCTCTTAGGAAAGAAAATTTAATGACTGAAGAATAACTCTAAGAGGTACAGAGTAGACCTGATTAGTGTAATAAATAACCTTGTTAGAAACATATTCGTACTTTAACAGAAATAAGTAGAACAGAAGAAATACTGCAAGGATTACGGAGAGAAGTTTAAGAAAAGAGGTCCCTAAGAGATTACTGTTAATTTCCACATCAAGGGCAAGAGTCACATATTTCATGATTTTGAAACTCCAGAAATTATATGAATCAGTCCTCAGGTTATGATTATAAAGATGACAGCTTCCCAACCGTCAATCTTGACAGTTGAGAAAATAATAGTAGGGGCACAAGAAATGATAACTTTACTCGATGTAATACTCTATTTAATAAAATAAAATGAAGTTTTACATATTTATATAATTGCCTTCACATTTATGAATTGCAGATATTGTATCTCATTCATTTCTGTCCCTAGCTCAATATTAAGGAGCAGTGAAGAGGTAGGGTTTGTTGTGTTGTCATTATTGTTTTAAAATTACTGTGGATTCACATAATGATGATAAAGATATGATTATTGACTTCAGAAAGCACACACAACTGAGATGCTAAAACACAAATAAATGGGAATTTGCATAAATATAAGACATAAATGCAATGGTATGTAAATATAGGATTCAAATAACTAACATATAGAGTGTTACTTAAATCTGAGATTCAGGTAACAGATGTCTTCATTCATAGAAGAGACGTCACAAGAAGTGCATAAACTTGATTCTGCACATGTACTTCAGACGCAGTACGACCAGAGATAGAGAAGAATACAGCAAGGTTCTGGTGATAGTGAAAGTGGAAAGGTAGAAGTGAGAAAGGACACAGCAGTGATTTCAGGAAAAAATCAAGTTACAGGTACCACATATGGGGCCACAGGTGTATGTACTTTATACAGGAAGAACAACATGTAAGGATAAAAAGAGAGACTAAAGGGGAAACAACGGCACAAACAATAAGTTTTTTTTTTTTTCTGAATGTCAATAAATAGTGAAATAACCTCAAAGTTAGAGAAAAACTTCAATTCCAGATCAGAATATTTGAATTTCATCTCAGGTCACTTGAGCCAGGACCTAAATGAACATTATAGTTCATTGGTCTAGTTATCCTCTTTGGTATGCAAAACTCACCCTTCTTTCCTTTTCAGCTCTTCACATTCTTAATCAAAGAAATGTCTAAGGAAGACTATTGACTTATTTACAAAATTGTCTGAAACAAGAATAACTGAAAATTCAGAAACCCCTTTTAGTATTCAAGAAGTGCTACAATGAAGGGTCTGAACTGAGGTAGTGAATTTTGAATAATGAGGAAAAGATCAATGAGAGAGATGCTGGCCCACAAGGTTGTGACATTCTGGTGACTTAGACTATAATTATGAAAGGGGGACAGGATCAGATGTCATCCCAGTGTGTTAAAGTGTTAACAAAATGATAAATTATTCTATGTATTAAAAATGATTAGAAATCTCAAAGCTTCACTCAGTTGTTCATTTATATTTATTTTAACAGTAATGATGGATGAATTCATAATGAGTGAAACAATCGGAGCCCTAGTAGCACAGAGAAGTCCTTAGCTCAAGGTATAGATTCAGAGACAGTGAGACTTGGGAGGGAGGTGAGCTCTGGAGCTGAATTTAAATGAACTGGAAATTAACCAGGAGGACACAGAAGGAAGAACGTTATGACAAAGAGAGGAATCATTATCCAAGAATGTTGTAAAAATGTACAGTAAAGTCCCTCAAACGTAGCAATATCTGGAATGGCTTTGAGGATGTGATGGTTTCAATGCTGTCTAAAGTGGTCATTTTACTTAAGCGATTATGGATCATCATTTGTCTGATGAAGAAACATCAGACAAATGCAAAGATAGTTTCTAAAAATTTAATGGTCTATCTTTCTTAAAAAATGCCAAGGTCATGAATAGCAAAGAAAGACTCAGTAAGTGTTCCAGACCAAATGAACAGAATAGTTGACAGGAAATACAATTCTTATTGGAAGCTGGATTGGATCCTGTATCAGAAAAAAAAAAAAATGAAAAGTTGCATAAAGAATGTTAGTGGGAAATTGGGGAAAATTCCATAAGCCCCATGGGTTAGATAATAAAATTTAACAATATTCATTTCCTGATTTTGATCATTGTAGTATGGTTATGAGAAGATTGTTCTTGTTTAAATAAACATTTAAGTCTGTAGTGGTAAATAGGCATTATATCTGGAACTTGCGCTCAATTAGTATACAAAAAATATGTATACACAACCATATATACACACTGAATAATAAAGTAAATGAACTAACATGTTAACATTTGGGGAATCTGGTGGAGAGATGTATTACATTTCTTTGTACTATTTCTGCAACTTTTCTGGAAGATACATGTCTTCAAAATTAAAGACTGAAATTTGTATGTAGTTCTCAGAGCTGAATTTGATACCTTTGTATTGATTAATCTCACCTGATGTGAAACCTAATTTTTAGTTTATGTTCTTAGAGACTCTTAATGGCAACCTCTTAAAAATTTCAGGTTTATTCAATATACAAATATGAATACAGCAAGTAGCTCTATATTTCTTCCACTTAAAAGTATATAAATCCTTCATATTCTCTTTACTGTAATCACTGCCAGTCCCACTGTCACCCTCAATTGATAAATGTAAGGAATGATGTCATAGATTAGTGCAACAGAGATATTAAATTCTACTGATTTTGCTCAGAGGTAATTAAGCTTCTTTGCATTTAGCAATTCCACATCAATGTTATTGGCAAAAGAACATGTTTGTAAGGTACCCTTTATTATCTGAGGTGGTAGAATGTAAAAATCATCTTAGGTCCGGGATTTTGGAGGTAAAAGCTCATATTACACATCTATAGTCAATATGTTAATAAATTACTTGGCAGATGTGCAATTATGGTATTTCTTGACCAAGATGCACTTTTCACAATTACATTTCTCACCCAGAAACTGCACAATACTTACATTTGGATTCCCAAAATATGACCAAAAGCTGTCTTTATAATAAAATTTTTTATTTTATTTATATGTATAATACAAACACACACACACGTGTGTGTGTATGGCTAGATATTCCTCTACAAGTTCACAGGCTACAAGTAGATAGTCAAGAAGGACATCAGTGGGTCCAACAGAACACGCTTGGTGCTACCTGTTGGTTGCTATGGAACTAAGAGGGGAGCAGGTCAGGGCCCAGAACAGTCTGGAAAGCTTAAGGAACCATCTGCAGCAGAGTATGGCAGTTGATAGATTGTGGAAGGGGAGGAAGGACACTCATACATTGTGGGTGGGACTGTAAATTCATTCAATTATTGTGGAAATCAGTGTGGTGATTCCTCAAAGAGCTAAAAACAGAACTACTATTCAACCCAGCAATCCCATTACTGGATGTATACCCAGAGGGATATGAATCATTCCAAAGACACGTGCATGCAGATGTTTTTTCAGCACTATTCACAATAACAAAGACATGGAATCTGTGTAAATGCCCATCAATGACAGATTGGATAAAGAAAACGTGGTGCATATACACCATGGAATACTGCGCAGCCATAAAAAAGAATGAGATTATGCCTTTTGTGGGAGTGTGGATAGAGCTGGAGGCCATGGTCCTTAGCAAACTAACACAGGAAGAAAAAACCAAATACCACTTGTTCTCACTTATAAGTGGGAGCTAAATGATGAGAACTCATGAACCCAAGGGAACAACAGACCCTGGGGGCTACTCGAGGATGGAGGGTGGGAGGAGGGAGAGGAGCAGAAAAAATAACTATTGGATATTGGGCTTCATACCTGGGTGATGAAATAATCTGTACAATAAATGCCTGTGACACGAGTTCACCTACATAACAAACCTGCACGTGCACTCCTGAACCTAAAATTTAAAAAAAATAGGAAGGGGCTTTCTAGACAGGCATGGGCCATCTCCTATTTATTTTTTCCTAATAGAGTGTTCACTATTCCTTAATTACTTGTGCTACTACTGCTGGTCTTGCAGTCGCAACCCTTCTCTTTAAATTTTTTAAACACTGTTTTGTTCTACCAATAATCTCATCAGATTATAGACTATATGAATACATTTCAATTTAAGAGAAGTGGGTAATTACCACTCTGTTAAATGCCGTGTTGTCCTGGGTGAAGTTGCTCTAATGTGGCCCCAAGTGCTTAGGATGATATAGATGCAAGGACAGTGTGTGTGAGTCAGGAGCATAGGCCTGTGTTCTAAACTGGCTTCACCATGTGCTGCATGTATCATAACGGCAAATTGTGCCTTGGTAACCTCATCTGTAAAATGGGGATAATGATAGTTGCCACCTCATAGAACTGTAGTGAGGATTAATTAAACTAATCCATGAAAAGTACTTTACAGAGTCCTTAGCCAATGAGAAACATTCAATAATTATTAACCATGTTATTCAACAATTGTTTAAAAATTTGGTAACCGACAGATATTTATTATAGACTCTTAGGTTCCAAAGTAATTGAAATTTAACATTATTCTAGTAAATATTGTCAAATTAAAGAATCTGGGATTTTATAACAAAATTCAATTTTTCTGGATTTCAGTTTCAATAGAACAGTTTCTTTCAGGAAAACACCTGAACAACTTTTTCACCCTCTGTCACAGAAATATTAGAAATCATGTTGTTATACATATGAGGCACTCTTCTGATGTGGTTGAAGTCAAAGAATGAATGTTGTTATTTGTACTTTCTGTTTATATATTGTGGTGATTATCAATGCTCATCATTTATTGGACACTCTCAAAGTGTCAGGCATTGAACAAAGATGTTTACAAATATGTTATTTAATTTTCATAGCAAAACTATGATACAGGTATTATTATCTCCACTTGCAAATGAGCAGCCTAAGATGGTAAGACAAGTCAGGTGACTCCATAATGGTCACACAGCTAATAGCTGAGTTGGGTTTAGAAAACTAGGCTTGCCAATGTTTATCTGTAAATTATTCTCCCATATTTCCTCCAATACCATAAAATGGCATTTATTATATTAGGCACTCAAGTATACTGAGTGCTGCAGGAAGTGCTACTTAGATGTATAATGCAGTATACACACACAGCTTGGTAGTCGTATATCACAATATTTGTATTATTTCCTAAAAGGTAATTTTACTGATAGACTACATCAGTGGAATTTGTTTACTTTTTAAATTTAGGCATAGATGGAAAGCTAGCTGGGAGAGAGACAGAGAGGGAGGGAGAGAGAGAGAAACCACAACATAATTAAGCTTGCCTTATAGAGAAATATTGATTTGTATTAGCAATGGTTCAGGTTTTAGCTCGAGCTCTTTTGCCCCCTGGAAGTGCAAATAAAAAGGCCAATGTAGAACTGGAATCTACAAATGAATGCAGTATTTAGGAGAGCTGATCCTAGTTTAAAATGAAATAACTCAGCCCATTATATTCTGGACATATCACCCATGAGGTCAATTAAGAGGAAACATGTGAGAGGATTTCTGGGCAAACCTGTGCTGGGAAAGCCTAGCCTGGAAAACCTTAGCAGGGTGTGTTTGTGCTTCCTATTGATTCCTCCTGCCTTGAGGACAAACGCAGTAGGTGTGTGTTATTATAAGAGCACTAAGTTCAAGTGGCAGCTTTCCCTCTTTACATGAGGCCTGTCTGCAGAGCAGCAGGATGGAATAAATCGCAATGGGCTTTGTTGGCACACTGGCCCCAGGGTGCAAGAGGCCAAGTGGGTGTTGGCAGGTTTATCGGGTTGTTGGCTATAACTGCTGGGAAGAATGAAGGCCCAGTGGTTTCAGGTGATCTGCCAAGGACCCTGGGGAAAGCTGAAAAAATGTTCTCCAATGCTTGACCCAGAGCCCGGAACACTCCAATATAAAGAAAGCCCCTGTTTTTATCTAACAAAGACAAGCCTGGAAAAATGCAACATCATTTAGGATGTTTGCTATGAGGAAGAAGTCTCTACAGAGGCAAACTAGTTAGCAGGGATATTAGTTATTAGGGAGATTAGCATTTACTCATGCAATTCCAGGGTGTTAGGAGGTTCAGGAAGACAGTCATACATAGAATCCACCCAATGGCTTTCTTTTTCAGTCTATACCATCTCGCACTGCCTATCTTGCCTGTTTCCACCCCACACTGCCCACATTCTCCCAGCATCATTCACAGCCACCTCTTCCCATTGGGATGTGTCGTACGTCTTGCTTCCTCAGCTTTTCAGACCATGCTGGTTCCTGCCTGGAAATGACACTTGACCCTCAGCTCCATATCTGCTCTGACCCTATGCGTCCTTCAGATCTCAGGCTCCAACTGTCCTTCAGGGAGTTCTTGCCTGACCTAGTCCTTCCTTCCTGAGATAAACACAGACATCTCTGGTTTGCTCTGCTGTAGTCTATTGGCTTTCTCAAGCTACCATCACAAAACACCTGAATTCAGGTGGCTGAAAACAACAGAAATGTATTCTCTCCTGCTTCTGAAGGCTGGAAGTCTGAAATCATGGTGTTGGAGGGTCTGTGCTCCCTTTGAAGGCTCCAGAGGAGAATTTGTTTCCTGCCCCACTCTCAGCTTCCAGGTTGCAGGCTATCCTTGGCTTGTGGGTGCATTGCTGCAATCCCTGCCTCTGTCAGCACACAGCACTCCCCCTGTGTCTCTCCATATTGTCTCCCTCTGCATGTATCTGTCTTTATGTTTCTTCATCTTATGTGAATGCTCTTTATATGGGATTAGGCTCCACCCTAGGAACTGCATCTTAACTTGACTGCATCTATAGAGACCTATTTCCAAATAAGATCACCTTTATATGTACTAAGGGTTAGGACGTCGGCATGTCTTTTGAGGGGGCAACTTAGCCCATAACGCAGAACAAACTGTGTGTGTTCCTTAGGGAATTCAGCACAGTGTGTCACTCTATGTTTATTTTTGTGACTGTGTTGTCACACAGTCATGAGCCTGTCTTCTGCAGAGGACAGTGATCTCCATTCTGTTCACCTGTAGCTCCAGCTCCTCACATGGTGATTGACACAGAATTGATGTTCCAAATATTTTATAAATGAATCTCTTTTCTACTTCTCTAGTCATGTGCTGAATGCTCCCCACTTTTTTTCTCCTTCAAGGCAGGGATGAAAGTCCTGTCACAAAGCATTGGTTGGTGTCAATCATAGGCTTCTCCCTGGATCTGAAAAGAAACTTAAAAAGCTGCTACACTGAGATGATTATAGAACCAAGGGTCCTGTGAAGGGTCATGGCTATCGAGTGCCCGTGGTGGCATTTTGGCCAGTTAAATCAGGATATGGACTGTGGGGTTCTAAACTTGTCTAAGTTTAGCAGCAAAAATGGTTTAGATGGAACTAGAATTCTGACTTCAGAAATTGCTCATGCTTCTATTTTGTCTCTGAGATATAATTTTGTTTATTCTAGTGAAAGAGTTGGGCAAAATTGCAGTTTTTCTTTATTTTTAATAGTTAACACATCTATTTTCAATTATGGCTTGAGTCATTTGAAATAAAGTAGTCTCTGAACTGGGAATATATGGCATATTAAAATATCACAAATGCCAAGCTTTCCTAACTCAATGATATTGCAAAGTCAAAATGGTATTTTCTTTCGGTATCCTAGAGAGTGTCTGTGTTTGAGGCCACTTAGCTAAAAGCATGCGTCAGCCCACCTCTTTATGTGAGTGAAAGAGATAGCTTATTTAGAATGAATTTCATAATTTAGATTGCTCTGCATATGGCATGCTATTATCATGTTTGTACATTTCAATTATCTCATTAATTCTAGCAGAAGGGTGCCTTCTGATATGTTTGAGTATCAAAATACATTATGTTTTGACTTTTAGATTGTTGTTCCGACTGTAAACATCACCCCTACTCCACAGGTAGATTTTTTAAAAAATTGGTTATATAGAATTGATGATAAAAATATTTTATCAACCATAGATATTTTAACACTAAATTGCCACTATATTTCCACCATTTCATTTCTAGTTTTCTCTGCACCTCTGAATTGCTCTTTAGTTTGAGAACTCTAAAATTAGAGGTTTTAGAGTTGGGTATATATGTGTATATATGTGGGTATATATGTGTATATATACACATATACATGTAGAAATGTGTGTGTATATATATATGTATAAATGTGTGTGTATATATACATGTATATATGTGTGTGTGTATATATATACGTGTATATACGCGTATATATATACCCACACATCTATATGCAGACCGTTCCCAATTTACGGTTCAACTTACACTGTTTCAACTGTGTGATGAGTTTATGAAAGGATCAGATACTTTATTGACAGAATACTTCTTAATTGTGATGGGTTTATTGGGATGCAACTCAGTCAAGGAGCATATGTGTATATATGGCAGATTTTTTTCTAGGAAGATATCTAATAAGTGAATACCTGTTATGGCTGAATTGTAACTGCCTCTTTATATAGAAAGAACAGGACAGACGCGGATCCTTTTCTCTGTGAGTGAGCCTGAATAGTGTCTTAAGTTAATTACAATTGAATTCATGACGTGTGGTTTTTTTGTTTTGTTTTATGGTTGTTGTAATTTTATATAAAGTGGGCTAAATGAGATCATAACATATTATGTAGCATTAGTTTTAAGTTTCCATTGCTAAACATACCCTAATTTATATTTTTTCCTTATACCTTAATTTACATTTAAGTTTAGTTTTAGTGATGGCCCTTTTAAATGTAAATATCTTTTTCAAAAGATAATCATTTGGCTCTTAAGTTAATATTCAGGTAGTCTGTTAAGTAGCTTTTGTTCAGAATGCAAGTAGAGTGATTTCAACTAATATATCTGTCTGAATGAATTAAGGCTCTTTAGTAAACAGATATAAGAAACATGACAATAGTGTTTGCGAAGGTGATAGAACAGTGATTATTACAAACTGTGAGGAGAAAAGTTGTGACAAATGGACTAAAGAACATTTATATAATTATCAGGAAATATAAACTATTTTGATGCCATGGTTTCTAATGTTTTGGAAACATGACTTAAAATGATAAATGATAGTGTCTTTTTAGTTGACTAAACTTACAATATGTTAATAGATTTTCTAAGAAAAATTTGAAGCTAAGAATTCAAATTTACTTGCTGAGCAGCCATATGGAATTATCAACATATATTCCAACAGCAATACATATAGAACTACTAACGTATTGTTTTAATTTTACATTTAATTGACATGGTTTATTGATGGAAACGTATGGGCTCAGACTTTATACTAATCACATGTCAAATAAATACATTTGATTGAGTGGAGATACTGATATTGATGTCTGGTTCTTTTAAGTGAAAAAGTACATTTGGATCATATCTGATTCAACTAATTTTTTAAAAACAGCATTACTGACTTAAAACTGACATACCATACAATTCACACATTTGAAATATACAATTCAGTGGGTTTTAATATATTCACAGATATGTCAAACTATCACCACAGTCAATTTCTGAACATTTTCTCATTACAAAGAGAAACTCAGTTTCCTTTAGCTACTACCTTTCTACAGTGTCATTGCCCCCCTCCCCCACCAGCCTGAAGCAACCACTCACCTACTTCTGTCCCATAGATTTGCCTATTTGGAATATTTCATATAAATGGAATCATATAATATGTGGTTTATTGTGTCTTGTTTCTTTCACTTAGCATAATGCTTCCCAAGTTCATCCAGGTGGCAGCATGTATCAGTACTTCATTCTTTTTTATGACTGAATAGTATTCCATTGTACAGATAAACTACATTTTGGTTTTCCATTCATCCTTTGATAGGCATTTGGGTGGTTTTCACTTCCTACATTGGGATATCAAATTCAAAAGCCTCCAGGGACCATCCAGGCAATAAGAATGAGAGAAGCAAGCTAGGGCTCCACAGAGACCTTGAGGGTGTGGTCAGCTCCACAGTGCTTGTTTTCTGAAACTTCTCTATTCATAGTTATCAAGGAATCTTTTGGACTTCTTGGCAAAGTATATAGAACTCTGGAGGGTGGCCACACTTAGTTCTTGGAGCTATACTTAAAATCTCACTGAAACAAAGCCATCATCATTGAGGAATAGAGGTTCAATCAATAAGTATAGCAGAGTCTACTGCTCTTCTTTACCTTGAGGAAACAATATTTTTTCTTT